>NW_026947526.1:5806400-7162200 GCF_034190915.1 Cavia porcellus
GGCTGGTCAGCATGGGGAGGTCAGGAAACATGCAGTGGCAAAGTAGCATTGGTTTCTGAAAAACATCGTGGTGTGGTGCACATTGTACGGGTTTCTAACTGGCCATTAACTAGTAGGAGTGAGAAAAACATCTCGTGGTGGTGTGAATTGGAGGGCCTGGATTAGGATAAGCAGTGAGTGGCAATGTAGGATGGAGAAAAGCACCATGGGGCGGTCAACATTGGGAGGTCAGGAAACTTGCAGTGGCAATGTAGGATAGGTTTCTGAAAACCTTTGTGGGGTGGTGTGCATTGTAAGGGTACCTAACAGGCCATTCACTAGTAGGAGTGAGAAAAACATCACGGGGTTGTGTGAATCGGAGGGCCTGAATTAGAATAGGCAGTGAGTTGCAATGTAGGAAAGAGAAAAGCACCTCGGGATGGTCAGCATTGGGAGGTCAGGAAACATGCACTGGCTATGTAGGATAGGTTTCTGAAAAACATCGCGGGGTGGTGCGCATTGTACGGGTTTCTAACAGGCCATTCACAAGTAGGAGTGAGAAAAAACATCACGCGGTGGTGTGAATCGGACGGCCTGCATCAGCATAGGCAGTGAGTGGCAATGTAGGATGTAGAAAAGCACCACAGGGTGATTAGGATGTAGACGTCAGGAAACAGGCAGGGCCAATGTAAGATGGGTTTCTGAAAAAAATTGCGTGGTAGTGCCCATTGAAAGCATTTCTAACAGGCCATTCACTAGTAGTCGTAAGAAAAACATCAATAGATTGTGTGAAATGGAGGGGCTTAATTAGGATAGGCAGTGAGAGGCAATGTAGAATGGAGAAAAGCACCACGGTGTGGTGAGCATGGAGATGTCAGGAAACATGCAGTGGCAATGCAGGATATGTTTCTGAAAAATATCGCAGGGTGGTGCGCATTGTAAGGGTTTCTAACAGGCCATTCACAAGTAGGAGTGAGAAAAACATCACGGAGTGGTGTGAATCGGAGGGGCAGAATTAGGATAAGCAGTGAATGGCAATGTAGGATGGAGAAAAGCACCACGGGGTGGTCAGCATGGAGATGCAGGAAACATGCAGTGGCAATGTAGGATATGTTTCTGAAAAACATCGCGGGGTGGTGCGCATTGTAAGGGTATCTAACAGGCCATTCACTAGTAGGAGTGAGAAAAACATCACCGGGTTGTGTGAATCGGAGGGCCTGAATTAGAATAGGCAGTGAGTGGCAATATAGGATGTTGAAAAGCACCATGGCGTGATTAGGATGTGGAAGTCAGGAAACATGCAGGGCCAATGTAAGATGGGTTTCTGAAAAAAATTGCGTGGTGGTGTCCATTGAAAGGGTTTTTAACAGGCCATTCACTATTAGCAGTGAGAAAAACATCGAGGGGTGGTGTGAAACGGAGGGATTTAATTAGGATAGGCAGTGAGAGGCAATGTAGAATGGAGAAGAGCACCATGGGGTGGTCAGCATGGAGATGTCAAGAAACATGCAGTGGCAATGCAGGATATGTTTCTGAAAAACATCGCGGGGTGGTGCGCATTGTAAGGGTTTCTGACAGGCCATTCACTAGGAGGAGTGAGCAAAACATCACGGGGTTGTGTGAATCAGAGTGCCTGAATTATATTAGCCAGTGAGTGGCAATGTAGGTAGGAGAAAAGCACCACAGGCTGGTCAGCATGGGGAGGTCAGGAAACATGCAGTGGCAATGTAGCATTGGTTTCTGAAAAGCATCGTGGGGTGGTGCGCATTGTACGGGTTTCTAACCGGCCATTCACTAGTAGGAGTGAGAAAAACATCACGTGGTGGTGTGAATTGGAGGGCCTGGATTAGGATAAGCAGTGAGTTGCAATGTAGGATGGAGAAATGCACCATGGGGCGGTCAACATTGGGAGGTCAGGAAACTTGTTGTGGCAATGTAGGATAGGTTTCTGAAAACCTTCGTGGGGTGGTGTGCATTGTAAGGGTTTCTAACAGGCCATTCACTAGTAAGAGTTAGAAAGACATCACGGGGTGGTGTGAATTCGAGGGCCTTAGTTAAGATAGGCAGGGAGAAGCAATGTAGGAGGAGAAAAGCACCATAGGGTGGTCAGCATGGGGACGTCTGGAAATATGCAGTGGCAAGGTAGGATAGGTTTCTGAAAAACATTGCGGGATGGTGGGCACTGTAAGGGTACCTAACAGGCCATTCACTAGTAGGCGTGAGAAAAACATCACGGGGTTGTGTGAATCGGAGGGCCTGAATTAAAATAGGCAGTTAGTGGCAATGTAGGACAGAGAAAAGCACCACGGGATGGTCAGCATGGGGAGGTCAGGAAACATGCAGTAGCAATGTAGGATAGGTTTCTGAAAAACATCGCGGGGTGGTGCGCATTGTACGGGTTTCTAAGAGGCCATTCAAAAGTAGGAGTGAGAAAAACATCACGGGGTGGTGTGAATCGGAGGGGCAGAATTAGGATAAGCAGTGAATGGCAATGTAGAATGGAGAAAAGCACCACGGGGTGGTCAGCATGGAGATGCAGAAAACATGCAGTGGAAATGTAGGATATATTTCTGAAAAACATCGCAGGGTGGTGCGCATTATAAGGGTATCTAACAGGCCATTCACTAGTAGGAGTGAGAAAAACATCACGGGGTTGTGTGAATCGGAGGGCCTGAATTAGAATAGGCAGTGAGTGGCAATGTAGGAAAGAGAAAAGCACCTCGGGATGGTCAGAATTGGGAGGTCAGGAAACATGCAGTGGCTATGTAGGATAGGTTTCTGAAAAACATCGCGGGGTGGTGCGCATTGTACGGGTTTCTAACAGGCTATTCACAAGTAGGAGTGAGAAAAAACATCACGCGGTGGTGTGAATCGGACGGCCTGCATCAGGATAGGCAGTGAGTGGCAATGTAGGATGTAGAAAAGCACCACAGGGTGATTAGCATGTAGACTTCAGGAAACATGCAGGGCCAATGTAAGATGAGTTTCTGAAAAAAATCGCGTGGTGGTGCCCATTGAAAGCGTTTCTAACAGGCCATACACTAGTAGTAGTAAGAAAAACATCAATAGATGGTGTGAAATGGAGGGGCTTAATTAGGATAGGCAGTGAGAGGTAATGTAGAATGGAGAAAAGCACCACGGTGTGGTGAGCATGGAGATGTCAGGAAACATGCAGTGGCAATGCAGGATATGTTTCTGAAAAACATCGCAGGGTGGTGCGCATTGTAAGGGTTTCTAACAGGTCATTCACAAGTAGGAGTGAGAAAAACATCACGGAGTGGTGTGAATCGGAGGGGCAGAATTAGGATAAGCAGTGAATAGCAATGTAGGATGGAGAAAAGCACCACGGGGTGGTCAGCATGGAGATGCAAGAAACATGCAGTGGCAATGTAGGATATGTTTCTGAAAAACATCGCGGGGTGGTGCGCATTGTAAGGGTATCTAACAGGCCATTCACTAGTAGGAGTGAGAAAATCATCACGGGGTTGTGTGAATCAGAGGGCCTGAATTATATTAGCCAGTGAGTGGCAATGTAGGATGTTGAAAAGCACCACGGGGTGATTAGGATGTGGAAGTCAGGAAACATGCAGGACCAATGTAAGATGGGTTTCTGAAAATAATTGCGTGGTGGTGTCCATTGAAAGGGTTTTTAACAGGCCATTCACTAGTAGCAGTGAGAAAAACATCAAGGGGTGATGTGAAACGGAGGGACTTAATTAGGATAGGCAGTGAGAGGCAATGTAGAATGGAGAAAAGCACCATGGGGTGGTCAGCATGGAGATGTCAAGAAACATGCAGTGGCAATGCAGGATATGTTTCTGAAAAACATCGCAGGGTGGTGCGCATTGTAAGGGTATCTAACAGGCCATTCACTAGTAGGAGTGAGAAAAACATCACGGGGTTGTGTGAATCGGAGGGCCTGAATTAGAATAGGCAGTGAGTGGCAATGTAGGAAAGAGAAAAGCACCTCGGGATGGTCAGCATTGGGAGGTCAGGAAACATGCAGTGGCTATGTAGGATAGGTTTCTGAAAAACATCGCGGGGTGGTGCGCATTGTACGGGTTCCTAACAGGCCATTCACAAGTAGGAGTGAGAAAAAACATCACGCGGTGGTGTGAATCTGACGGCCTGCATCAGGATAGGCAGTGAGTGACAATGTAGGATGTAGAAAAGCACCACAGGGTGATTAGGATGTAGACGTCAGGAAACATGCAGGGCCAATGTAAGATGGGTATCTGAAAAAAATCGCGTGGTGGTGCCCATTGAAAGCGTTTCTAACAGGCCATTCACTAGTACTAGTAAGAAAAACATCAATAGATGGTGTGAAATGGAGGGGCTTAATTAGGATAGGCAGTGACAGGCAATGTAGAAAGGAGAAAAGCACCTCGGTGTGGTGAGCATGGAGATGTCAGGAAACATGCAGTGGCAATGCAGGATATGTTTCTGAAAAACATCGCAGGGTGGTGCGCATTGTAAGGGTTTCTAACAGGCCATTCACAAGTAGGAGTGAGAAAAACATCACGGAGTCGTGTGAATCGGAGGGGCAGAATTAGGATAAGCAGTGAATGGCAATGTAGGATGTTGAAAAGCACCACGGGGTGATTAGGATGTGGAAGTCAGGAAACATGCAGGGCCAATGTAAGATGGGTTTCTGAAAAAAATTGCGTGGTGGTGTCTATTGAAAGGGTTTTTAACAGGCCATTCACTAGTAGCAGTGAGAAAAACATCGAGGGGTGGTGTGAAACGGAGGGACTTAATTAGGATAGGCAGTGAGAGGCAATGTAGAATGGAGAAAAGCACCATGGGGTGGTCAGCATGGAGATGTCAAGAAACATGCAGTGGCAATGCAGGATATGTTTCTGAAAAACATCGCGGGGTGGTGCGCATTGTAAGGGTTTCTGACAGGCCATTCACTAGGAGGAGTGAGAAAAACATCACGGGGTTGTGTGAATCAGAGGGCCTGAATTATATTAGCCAGTGAGTGGCAATGTAGGATGGAGAAAAGGACCACGGGTTGGTCAGCATGGGGAGGTCGGGAAACATGCATTGGCAATGTAGGATAGGTTTCTGAAAAACATCGCTGGTGGTGTGCATTGTAAGGCTTTCTAACAGGCCATTCACTAGTAGGAGAGAGAAAAACATCACAGGGTGGTGTGAATCGGAGGGCCTGAATTAGGATAGTCAGTGTGTGGCAATGTAGGATGGAGAAAATCACCACGGGGTGGTCAGCATGGGGAGGTCAGGAAACATGCAGTGGAAATGTGGGATAGGTTTTTGAAAAAAAAGCGGGGTGGTGCGCATTGTAAGGTTTTCTAACAGGCCATTCACTAGTAGGAGTCTGAAAAACATCACATGGTGGTGTGAATCGGAGGGCCTGATTTAGAATAGGTAGTGAGTGGCAATGTAAAATGGAGAAAAGCACCACGAGGTGGTCATCATGGGGAGGACAGGAAACATGCAGTGGCAATGAAGGATAGTTTTCTGAAAAACATCACGGGGTGTTGCACATTGTAAGTGTTTCTAACAGGCCTTTCACTACTAGGAGTGAGAAAAACATCACAGGGTGGTGTGAATCGGAGGGCCTGAATTAGAATAGGCAGTGAGTGGCAATATAGGATGGAGAAAAGCACCACAGGGTGGTCAGCATGGGGAGGTCAGGAAACATGCAGTGGCAATGTAGGATCATTTTCTGAATAACATCACGGGATGGTGCCCATTGTCAGGCTTTCTAACAGGCCATTCACTAGTAGGAGTGAGAAAAACATCACGGGGTGGTGTGGATCGGAGGGCCTGAATTAGGATAGGCAGTGAGTGGCAATGTAAAATGGAGAAAAGCACCACGGGGTGGTCATCATGAGGAGGTCAGGAAACATTCAGTGGCAATGTAGGATAGGTTTCTGAAAAACATCAGGGGCTGGTGCGCACTGTACGGGTTTCTAAATGGCCATTCTCTAGTAGGAGTGAGAAAAACACCACGGGGTGGTGTGAATTGGAGGGCCTGAATTAGAATAGTCAGGGAGTGGCAATGTAGGATGGAGAAAAGCACCACGGGGAGGTCAGCATGGGGAGGTCAGGAAACATGCAGTGGCAATGTAGGATAGGTTTCTGAAAAACCTCTCGGCTTGGTGCGCATTGTAAGTGTTTCTAACAGGCCATTCACTTGTAGGAGTGAGAAAAACATCACGGGGTGGTGTGAATAGGATGGCCTTCATTAGGATAGGCAGTGAGTGGCAATGTAGGATGTTGAAAAGCACCACGGGGTGATTAGGATGTGGAAGTCAGGAAACATGCAGGGAAAATGTAAGATGGGTTTCTGAAAAAAATTGCGTGGTGGTGTCCATTGAAAGGGTTTTTAACAGGCCATTCACAAGTAACAGTGAGAAAAACATGAAGGGGTGGTGTGAAACGGAGGGAATTAATTAGGATAGGCAGTGAGAGGCAATGTAGAATGGAGAAAAGCACCATGGGGTGGTCAGCATGGAGATGTCAAGAAACATGCAGTGGCAATGCAGGATATGTTTCTGAAAAACATCACGGGGTGGTGCGCATTGTAAGGGTTTCTAACAGGCCATTCACTAGGAGGAGTGAGAAAAACATCACGGGGTTGTGTGAATCAGAGGGCCTGAATTATATTAGCCAGTGAGTGGTAATGTAGGAAGGAGAAAAGCACCACAGGCTGGTCAGCATGGGTAGGTCAGGAAACATGCAGTGGCAATGTAGCATTGGTTTCTGAAAAACATCGTGGGATGGTGCACATTGTATGGGTTTCTAACTGGCCATTAACTAGTAGGAGTGAGAAAAACATCACGTGGTGGTGTGAATTGGAGGGCCTGGATTAGGATAAGCAGTGAGTGGCAATGTAGGATGGAGAAAAGCACCATGGGGCGGTCAACATTGGGAAGTCAGGAAACTTGCAGTGGCAATGTAGGATAGGTTTCTGAAAACCTTCGTGGGGTGGTGTGCATTGTAAGGGTACCTAACAGGCCATTCACTAGTAGGAGTGAGAAAAACATCACGGTGTTGTGTGAATCGGAGGGCCTGAATTAGAATAGGCAGTGAGTGGCAATGTAGGAAAGAGAAAAGCACCTCGGGATGGTCAGCATTGGGAGGTCAGGAAACATGCAGTGGCTATGTAGGATAGGTTTCTGAAAAACATCGCGGGGTGGTGCGCATTGTACGGGGTGCTAACAGGCCATTCACAAGTAGGAGTGAGAAAAAACATCACGGGGTGGTGTGAATCGGACGGCCTGCATCAGCATAGGCAGTGAGTGGCAATGTAGGATGTAGAAAAGCACCACAGGGTGATTAGGATGTAGACGTCAGGAAACAGGCAGGGCCAATGTAAGATGGGTTTCTGAAAAAAATTGCGTGGTGGTGCCCATTGAAAGCATTTCTAACAGGCCATTCACTAGTAGTAGTAAGAAAAACATCAATAGATTGTGTGAAATGGAGGGGCTTAATTAGGATAGGCAGTGAGAGGCAATGTAGAATGGAGAAAAGCACCATGGTGTGGTGAGCATGGAGATGTCAGGAAACATGCAGTGGCAATGCAGGATATGTTTCTGAAAAATATCGCAGGGTGGTGCGCATTGTAAGGGTTTCTAACAGGCCATTCACAAGTAGGAGTGAGAAAAACATCACGGAGTGGTGTGAATCGGAGGGGCAGAATTAGGATAAGCAGTGAATGGCAATGTAGGATGGAGAAAATCACCAAGGGGTGGTCAGCATGGAGATGCAGGAAACATGCAGTGGCAATGTAGGATATGTTTCTGAAAAACATCGCGGGGTGGTGCGCATTGTAAGGGTATCTAACAGGCCATTCACTAGTAGGAGTGAGAAAAACATCACCGGGTTGTGTGAATCGGAGGGCCTGAATTAGAATAGGCAGTGAGTGGCAATGTAGGATGTTGTAAAGCACCATGGCGTGATTAGGATGTGGAAGTCAGGAAACATGCAGGGCCAATGTAAGATGGGTTTCTGAAAAAAATTGCGTGGTGGTGTCCATTGAAAGGGTTTTTAACAGGCCATTCACTAGTAGCAGTGAGAAAAACATCGAGGGGTGGTGTGAAACGGAGGGACTTAATTAGGATAGGCAGTGAGAGGCAATGTAGAATGGAGAAGAGCACCATGGGGTGGTCAGCATGGAGATGTCAAGAAACATGCAGTGGCAATGCAGGATATGTTTCTGAAAAACATTGCGGGGTGGTGCGCATTGTAAGGGTGTCTGACAGGCCATTCACTAGGAGGAGTGAGCAAAACATCACGGGGTTGTGTGAATAAGAGTGCCTGAATTATATTAGCCAGTGAGTGGCAATGTAGGAAGGAGAAAAGCACCACAGGCTGGTCAGCATGGGGAGGTCAGGAAACATGCAGTGGCAATGTAGCATTGGTTTCTGAAAAACATCGTGGGGTGGTGCGCATTGTACGGGATTCTAACCGGCCATTCACTAGTAGGAGTGAGAAACACATCACGTGGTGGTGTGAATTGGAGGGCCTGGATTAGGATAAGCAGTGAGTGGCAATGTAGGATGGAGAAAAGCACCATGGGGCGGTCAACATTGGGAGGTCAGGAAACTTGTTGTGGCAATGTAGGATAGGTTTCTGAAAACCTTCGTGGGGTGGTGTGCATTGTAAGGGTTTCTAACAGGCCATTCACTAGTAAGAGTTAGAAAGACATCACGGGGTGGTGTGAATTGGAGGGCCTTAGTTAAGATAGGCAGGGAGAAGCAATGTAGGAGGAGAAAAGCACCATAGGGTGGTCAGCATGGGGACGTCTGGAAATATGCAGTGGCAAGGTAGGATAGGTTTCTGAAAAACATCGCGGGGTGGTGCGCACTGTAAGGGTACCTAACAGGCCATTCACTAGTAGGCGTGAGAAAAACATCACGGGGTTGTGTGAATCGGAGGGCCTGAATTAAAATAGGCAGTTAGTGGCAATGTAGGACAGAGAAAAGCACCACGGGATGGTCAGCATGGGGAGGTCAGGAAACATGCAGCAGCAATGTAGGATAGGTTTCTGAAAAACATCGCCCGGTGGTGCGCATTGTACGGGTTTCTAAGAGGCCATTCAAAAGTAGGAGTGAGAAAAACATCACGGGGTGGTGTGAATCGGAGGGGCAGAATTAGGATAAGCAGTGAATGGCAATGTAGAATGGAGAAAAGCACCACGGGGTGGTCAGCAAGGAGATGCAGAAAACATGCAGTGGCAATGTAGGATATATTTCTGAAAAACATCGCAGGGTGGTGCGCATTATAAGGGTATCTAACAGGCCATTCACTAGTAGGAGTGAGAAAAACATCACGGGGTTGTGTGAATCGGAGGGCCTGAATTAGAATAGGCAGTGAGTGGCAATGTAGGAAAGAGAACAGCACCTCGGGATGGTCAGAATTGGGAGGTCAGGAAACATGCAGTGGCTATGTAGGATAGGTTTCTGAAAAACATCGCGGGGTGGTGCGCATTGTACGGGTATCTAACAGGCCATTCACAAGTAGGAGTGAGAAAAAACATCACGCGGTGGTGTGAATCGGACGGCCTGAATCAGGATAGGCAGTGAGTGGCAATGTAGGATTTAGAAAAGCACCACAGGGTGATTAGGATGTAGACGTCAGGAAACATGCAGGGCCAATGTAAGATGAGTTTCTGAAAAAAATCGCGTGGTGGTGCCCATTGAAAGCGTTTCTAACAGGCCATTCACTAGTAGTAGTAAGAAAAACATCAATAGATGGTGTTAAATGGAGGGGCTTAATTAGGATAGGCAGTGAGAGGAAATGTAGAATGGAGAAAAGCACCACGGTGTGGTGAGCATGGAGATGTCAGGAAACATGCAGTGGCAATGCAGGATATGTTTCTGAAAAACATCGGGGGGTGGTGCGCACTGTCCGGGTTTCTAAATGGCCATTCTCTAGTAGGAGTGAGAAAAACACCACGGGGTGGTGTGAATCGGAGGGCCTGAATTAGAATAGACAGGGAGTGACAATGTAGGATGGAGAAAAGCACCACGGGGAGGTCAGCATGGGGAGGTCAGGAAACATGCAGTGGCAATGTAGGATAGGTTTCTGAAAAACCTCTCGGCGTGGTGCGCATTGTAAGTGTTTCTAACAGGCCATTCACTTGTAGGAGTGAGAAAAACATCACGGGGTGGTGTGAATAGGATGGCCTTCATTAGGATAGGCAGTGAGTGGCAATGTAGGATGTTGAAAAGCACCACGGGGTGATTAGGATGTGGAAGTCAGGAAACATGCAGGGAAAATGTAAGATGGGTTTCTGAAAAAAATTGCGTGGTGGTGTCCATTGAAAGGGTTTTTAACAGGCCATTCACAAGTAGCAGTGAGAAAAACATGAAGGGTTGGTGTGAAACGGAGGGACTTAATTAGGATAGGCAGTGAGAGGCAATGTAGAATGGAGAAAAGCACCATGGGGTGGTCAGCATGGAGATGTCAAGAAACATGCAGTGGCAATGCAGGATATGTTTCTGAAAAACATCACGGGGTGGTGCGCATTGTAAGGGTTTCTAACAGGCCATTCACTAGGAGGAGTGAGAAAAACATCACGGGGTTGTGTGAATCAGAGGGACTGAATTATATTAGCCAGTGAGTGGCAATGTAGGAAGGAGAAAAGCACCACAGGCTGGTTAGCATGGGGAGGTCAGGAAACATGCAGTGGCAATGTAGCATTGGTTTCTGAAAAACATCGTGGGGTGGTGCACATTGTACGGGTTTCTAACTGGCCATTCACTAGTAGGAGTGAGAAAAACATCACGTGGTGGTGTGAACTGGAGGGCCTGGATTAGGATAAGCAGTGAGTGGCAATGTAGGATGGAGAAAAGCACCATGGGGCGGTCAACATTGGGAGGTCAGGAAACTTGCAGTGGCAATGTAGGATAGGTTTCTGAAAAACTTCGTGGGGTGGTGTGCATTGTAAGGGTACCTAACAGGCCATTCACTAGTAGGAGTGAGAAAAACATCACGGTGTTGTGTGAATCGGAGGGCCTGAATTAGAATAGGCAGTGAGTGGCAATGTAGGAAAGACAAAAGCACCTCGGGATGGTCAGCATTGGGAGGTCAGGAAACATGCAGTGGCTATGTAGGATAGGTTTCTGAAAAACATCGCGGGGTGGTGCGCATTGTACGGGTTTCTAACAGGCCATTCAAAAGTAGGAGTGAGAAAAAACATCACGGGGTGGTGTGAATCGGACGGCCTGCATCAGGATAGGCAGTGAGTGGCAATGTAGGATTTAGAAAAGCACCACAGGGTGATTAGGATGTAGACGTCAGGAAATATGCAGGGCCAATGTAAGATGGGTTTCTGAAAAAAATCGCGTGGTG
Organism: Cavia porcellus; assembly: GCF_034190915.1. NCBI lineage: Eukaryota > Metazoa > Chordata > Mammalia > Rodentia > Caviidae > Cavia > Cavia porcellus. The sequence continues at coordinate 5,817,705 of NW_026947526.1, forward strand.
GTGCCCATTGAAAGCGTTTCTAACACGCCATTCACTAGTAGTAGTAAGAAAAACATCAATAGATGGTGTGAAATGGAGGGGCTTAATTAGGATAGGCAGTGAGAGGCAATGTAGAATGGAAAAAAACACCACGGTGTGGTGAGCATGGAGATGTCAGGAAACATGCAGTGGCAATGCAGGATATGTTTCTGAAAAACATCGCAGGGTGGTGCACATTGTAAGGGTTTGAACAGGCCATTCACAAGTAGGAGTGAGAAAAACATCACGGAGTGGTGTGAATCGGAGGGGCAGAATTAGGATAAGCAGTGAATGGCAATGTAGGATGGAGAAAAGCACCACGGGGTGGTCAGCATGGAGATGCAGGAAACATGCAGTGGCAATGTAGGATATGTTTCTGAAAAACATCGCGGTGTGGTGCGCATTGTAAGGGTATCTAACCGGCCATTCACTAGTAGGAGTGAGAAAAACATCACGTGGTGGTGTGAATTGGAGGGCCTGGATTAGGATAAGCAGTGAGTGGCAATGTAGGTTGGAGAAAAGCACCATGGGGCGGTCAACATTGGGAGGTCAGGAAACTTGTAGTGGCAATGTAGGATAGGTTTCTGAAAACCTTCGTTGGGTGGTGTGCATTGTAAGAGTTTCTAACAGGCCATTCACTAGTAAGAGTTAGAAAGACATCTCGGGGTGTTGTGAATTGGAGGGCCTTAGTTAAGATAGGCAGGGAGTAGCAATGTAGGAGGAGAAAAGCACCATAGGTTGGTCAGCATGGGGACGTCTGGAAATATGCAGTGGCAAGGTAGGACAGGTTTCTGAAAAACATCGCGGGGTGGTGCGCATTGTACGGGTTTCTAAGAGGCCATTCAAATGTAGGAGTGAGAAAAACATCACGGGGTGGTGTGAATCGGAGGGGCAGAATTAGGATAAGCAGTGAGTGGCAATGTAGGATGGAGAAAAGCACCACGGGGTGATTAAGATGTGAAAGTCAGGAAACATGCAGGGCCAATGTAAGATAGGTTTCTGAAAAAAGATCGCGTGGTGGTGCCCATTGAAAAGGTTTCTAACAAGCCATTCACTAGCAGGAATGAGAAAAACATCATGGGGTGGTGAGAATCGGAGGGGCAGAATTAGGATAGGCAGTGAGTGGCAATGTAGGATGGAGAAAAGCACCACGGGGTGGTCAGCATGGAGATGTCAGGAAACATGCAGTGGCTATGTAGGACATGTTTCTGAAAAACATCGCGGGGTGGTTCGCATTGTAAGGGTTTCTAACAGGCCATTCCCTAGTAGGAGTGAGAAAAACATCACGGGGTTTTGTGATTCGGATGGCCTGAATTAGAATAGGCAGTGAGTGGCAATGTAGGAAAGAGAAAAGCACCATGGGGTGGTCAGCATGGGGAGGTCAGGAAACATGCAGTGGCAATGTAGGATAGGTTTTTGAAAAACATCGTGGGGTGGTGCGCATTGTACGGGTTTCTAACAGGCCATTCACTAGTAGGAGTGAGAAAAACATCACAGGGTCTTGTGAATCGGAGGGCCGGGATTAGGATAAGCAGTGAGTCGCAATGTAGTATGGAGAAAAGCACCATGGGGCGGTCCACATTGGGAGGTCAGGAAACTTGCAGTGGCAATGTAGGATAGGTTTCTGAAAAACCTCTCGGCGTGGTGCGCATTGTAAGTGTTTCTAACAGGCCATTCACTTGTAGGAGTGAGAAAAACATCACGGGGTGGTGTGAATAGGATGGCCTTCATTAGGATAGACAGTGAGTGGCAATGTAGGATGTTGAAAAGCACCACGGGGTGATTAGGATGTGGAAGTCAGGAAACATGCAGGGAAAATGTAAGATGGGTTTCTGAAAAGAATTGCGTGGTGGTGTCCATTGAAAGGGTTTTTAACAGGCCATTCACAAGTAGCAGTGAGAAAAACATCATGGGGTGGTGTGAATCGGAGGGACTTAATTAGGATAGGCAGTGAGAGGCAATGTAGAATGGAGAAAAGCACCATGGGGTGGTCAGCATGGAGATGTCAAGAAACATGCAGTGGCAATGCAGGATATGTTTATGAAAAACATCGCGGGGTGGTGCGCATTGTAAGGGTTTCTAACAGGCCATTCACTAGTAGGAGTGAGAAAAACATCACGGGGTTGTGTGAATCGGAGAGCCTGAATTATATTAGGCAGTGAGTGGCATTGTAGGAAGGAGAAAAGCACCACGGGGTGATCAGCATGGGGAGTTCAGGAAACATGCAGTGGCAATGTAGGATAGTTTTCGGAAAAACATCACGGGGTGGTGCGCATTTATGGGTTTCTAACAGGCCATTCACGAGTAGGAGTGAGAAAAACATCACGGGGTGCTGTGATTCGGATGGCCTGCATCAGGATAGGCAGTGAGTGGCAATGTAAGATGGAGAAAAGCACCACTGGGTGGTCAGGATGGGGAGTTCAGGAAACATGCAGTGGCAATGTAGGATACGTTTCTGAAAAACTTCGTGGGATTGTGCGCATTGTAAGGGTGTCTAACAGGCCATTCACTAAGAGGAGTGAGAAAAACATCAGGGGTGGTGTGAATCGGAGGGCCTGAATCAGGATAGTCAGTGAGTGGCAATGTAGGATGTAGAAAAGCACCACGGGGTGACTAGGATGTGGAAGTCAGAAAACATGCAGGGCCAAGGTAACATAGGTTTCCGATAAAAATCGCGTGGTGGTGCCCATTGAAAGGGTTTCTAACAGGCCATTCACTAGTAGGAGTGAGAAAGACATCACGGGGTGGTGTGAATTGGAGGGACTTAGTTAGGATAGGCACGGAGTGGCATTGTAGGAGGAGAAAAGCACCATAGGTTGGTCAGCATGGGGAGGTTTGGAAATATGCAGTGGCAGGTAGGATATGTTTCTGAAAAACATCGCAGGGTTGTGGGCCCTGTAAGGGTTTCTCACAGGCAACTCACTAGTAGGGGCGAGAAAAACATCACGGTGTGGTGTGAATTGGAGGGGCTGAATCAGGATAGGCAGTAAGTGGTAATGTAGGATGAAGAAAATCACCAGGGGTGTTCAGCATGGGGAGGGCAGGAAACATGCAGTGGCAATGTAGGATAAGTTTCTGAAAAACATCGAGGGGTGGTGCGCATTGTACGGGATTCTAACAGGCCATTCACTAGTAGGAGTGAGGAAAACATCACGTGGTGGTGTGAATTGGAGGGCCTGAATTAGGATACGCAGTGAGTGGCAATGTAGCATGGAGAAAAGTACAACGGGGTGGTTCAGCATGGGCAGTTCAGGACACATGCAGTGTCAATGTAGGATAGGATTCTGAAAAACATCGCGGGGTGGTTCGCATTGTAAGTGTTTCTAACAGGCCATTCACTAGTAGGAGTGAGAAAAACATCACAGGGTGTTGTGAATAGGAGGGCCTGGATTAGGATAAGCAGTTAGTGGCAATGTAGGATGGAGAAAAGCAGTACTGGGTGGTCAGCATGTGAATTTCAGAGAACATGCCGTGCCAATCTAGGATAGGTTTCTGAAAAACATCGCCGGGTGGTGCTCATTGTAAGGGTTTCTAAAAGGCCATTCACAAGTAGGAGTGAGAATAACATCACGGGGTGGTGTGAATCGGAGGGCCTGAATTAGAATAGTCAGTGAGTGGCAATGTAGGATGGAGAAAAGCACCTCGGGGTGGTCAGCATTGGGAGGTCAGGAAACTTGCAGTGGCAATGTAGGATTCGTTTCTGAGAAACATTGCAGGATGGTGTGCATTGTAAGGGTTTCTAACAGGCCATTCAAGACAAGGAGTTACAAAAACATCACGGTGTGGTGTGAGTCGGAGAACCTGAATTAGGATAGGCACTGAGTGGTAATATAGGATGGAGAAAAGCATCAGGGGTCTTCAGCATGGGGAGGGCAGGAAACATGCAGTGGCAATGTAGGTTAGGTTTCTGAAAAACATCGTGCGGTGGTGAGCATTGTAAGGTTTCTTAAAGGCGCTTCACAAGTAGGAGTGAGAAAAACATCACGGGGTGGTGTGAATCGGGAGGCCTGAATTAGGATAGGCAGTGAGAGGCAATGTAGGATGGAGAAAAACACCACAGGCTGGTTAGTATGGGGAGGTCAGGAAACATGCAGTGGCAATGTAGGATATGTTTCTGAAAAACATCGCGGGGTGGTGAGCATTGTAAGGGTTTCTAACAGGCCATTCACAAGTAGGAGTGAGAAAAACATCACGGGGTGGTGTGAATCGGATGGCCTGAATCAGGATAGTCAGTGAGTGGCAATGTAGGATGTAGAAAAGCACCACGGGTTGACTAGGATGTGGAAGTCAGGAAACATGCAGGGCAAAGGTAACATAGGTTTCCGATAAAAATCACGTGGTGGTGCCCATTGAAAGGGTTTCTAACAGGCCATTCACTAGTAGGAGTGAGAAAAACATCATGGGGTGGTGTGAATCGGAGGGGCTGACTTAGGATAGGCAGTGAGTGGCAATGTAGGATGGAGAAAAGCACCACGGGGTGGTCTGCATGGAGATGTCAGAAAACATGCAGTGGCAATGCAGGATAAGTTTATGAAAAACATCGCGGGGTGGTGTGCATTGTAAGGGTTTCTAACAGGCCATTCACTAGTAGGAGTAAGAAAAACATCACGGGGTTGTGTGAATCGGAGAGCCTGAATTATATTAGGCAGTGAGTGGCATTGTAGGAAGGAGAAAAGCACCATGGGGTGGTCAGCATGGGGAGTTCAGGAAACATGCAGTGGCAATGTAGGATAGGTTTCGGAAAAACATCACGGGGTGGTGCGCATTTATGGGTTTCTAACAGGCCATTCACGAGTAGGAGTGAGAAAAACATCACCTGGTGCTGTGATTCGGATGGCCTGCATCAGGATATGCAGTGTGTGGCAATGTAAGCTGGAGAAAAGCACCACTGGGTGGTCAGGATGGGGAGTTCAGGAAACATGCAGTGGCAATGTAGGATACGTTTCTGAAAAACTTCGTGGGATCGTGCGCATTGTAAGGGTGTCTAACAGGCCATTCACTAAGAGGAGTGAGAAAAACATCAGGGGTCGTGTGAATCGGAGTGCCTGAATCAGAAGAGTCAGTGAGTGGCAATGTAGGATGGAGAAAAGCACCCAGGAGTGGTCAGCATAGGGAGGTCAGGAAACCTCCAGTGGCAATGTAGGTTAGGTTTGTGAAAAACATCGTGGTGTGGTGCACATTGTAATTGTTACTAACAGGCCTTTCACTAGTAGGAGTGAGAAAATCATCAGGGGTGGTGTGAATTGGAGGGCCTCAATTATGATAGGCAGTGAGTGGCAATGTAGGATGGAGAAAAGCACCATGGGGCGGTCGACATGGGGAGGGCAGGAAACTTGCAGTGGCAATGTAGGATAGGTTTCTGAATATCATCGCCCCGTGGTGCGCATTGTAAGGGTTTCTAACAGGCCATTCACTTGTAGGAGTGAGAAAAACATCAGGGGTCGTGTGAATCGGAGGGCCTGAATTAGCGTAGGCAATGAGTGACAATGTAGGATGGAGAAAAGTCCCACGGCGTTTTCAGCATTGGGAGGTCAGGAAACATGCAGTGGCAATGTAGGATAGGTTTATAAAAACATAGTGGGGTGGTGCGCATTGTAAGGGTTTCTAACAGGCCATTCAGTATTAGGAGTGAGAAAAACATCCTCTGGAGGTGTTAATCAGAGTGGCTGAATCAGGATAGGCACTAAGTGGCAAAGTAGGATGGAGAAAAGCACCAGGGGTGGTCAGCATGGAGATGCAGGAAACATGCAGTGGCAATGTAGGATATGTTTCTGAAAAACATCGCGGTGTGGTGCGCATTGTAAGGGTATCTAACCGGCCATTCACTAGTAGGAGTGAGAAAAACATCACGTGGTGGTGTGAATTGGAGGGCCTGGATTAGGATAAGCAGTGAGTGGCAATGTAGGTTGGAGAAAAGCACCATGGGGCGGTCAACATTGGGAGGTCAGGAAACTTGTAGTGGCAATGTAGGATAGGTTTCTGAAAACCTTCGTTGGGTGGTGTGCATTGTAAGAGTTTCTAACAGGCCATTCACTAGTAAGAGTTAGAAAGACATCTCGGGGTGTTGTGAATTGGAGGGCCTTAGTTAAGATAGGCAGGGAGTAGCAATGTAGGAGGAGAAAAGCACCATAGGTTGGTCAGCATGGGGACGACTGGAAATATGCAGTGGCAAGGTAGGACAGGTTTCTGAAAAACATCGCGGGGTGGTGCGCATTGTACGGGTTTCTAAGAGGCCATTCAAAAGTAGGAGTGAGAAAAACATCACGGGGTGGTGTGAATCGGAGGGGCAGAATTAGGATAAGCAGTGAGTGGCAATGTAGGATGGAGAAAAGCACCACGGGGTGATTAAGATGTGAAAGTCAGGAAACATGCAGGGCCAATGTAAGATAGGTTTCTGAAAAAAGATCGCGTGGTGGTGCCCATTGAAAAGGTTTCTAACAAGCCATTCACTAGCAGGAATGAGAAAAACATCATGGGGTGGTGAGAATCGGAGGGGCAGAATTAGGATAGGCAGTGAGTGGCAATGTAGGATGGAGAAAAGCACCACGGGGTGGTCAGCATGGAGATGTCAGGAAACATGCAGTGGCTATGTAGGACATGTTTCTGAAAAACATCGCGGGGTGGTTCGCATTGTAATGGTTTCTAACAGGCCATTCCCTAGTAGGAGTGAGAAAAACATCACGGGGTTTTGTGATTCGGATGGCCTGAATTAGAATAGGCAGTGAGTGGCAATGTAGGAAAGAGAAAAGCACCATGGGGTGGTCAGCATGGGGAGGTCAGGAAACATGCAGTGGCAATGTAGGATAGGTTTTTGAAAAACATCGTGGGGTGGTGCGCATTGTACGGGTTTCTAACAGGCCATTCACTAGTAGGAGTGAGAAAAACATCACAGGGTCTTGTGAATCGGAGGGCCGGGATTAGGATAAGCAGTGAGTCGCAATGTAGTATGGAGAAAAGCACCATGGGGCGGTCCACATTGGGAGGTCAGGAAACTTGCAGTGGCAATGTAGGATAGGTTTCTGAAAAACCTCTCGGCGTGGTGCGCATTGTAAGTGTTTCTAACAGGCCATTCACTTGTAGGAGTGAGAAAAACATCACGGGGTGGTGTGAATAGGATGGCCTTCATTAGGATAGACAGTGAGTGGCAATGTAGGATGTTGAAAAGCACCACGGGGTGATTAGGATGTGGAAGTCAGGAAACATGCAGGGAAAATGTAAGATGGGTTTCTGAAAAGAATTGCGTTGTGGTGTCCATTGAAAGGGTTTTTAACAGGCCATTCACAAGTAGCAGTGAGAAAAACATCATGGGGTGGTGTGAATCGGAGGGACTTAATTAGGATAGGCAGTGAGAGGCAATGTAGAATGGAGAAAAGCACCATGGGGTGGTCAGCATGGAGATGTCAAGAAACATGCAGTGGCAATGCAGGATATGTTTATGAAAAACATCGCGGGGTGGTGCGCATTGTAAGGGTTTCTAACAGGCCATTCACTAGTAGGAGTGAGAAAAACATCACGGGGTTGTGTGAATCGGAGAGCCTGAATTATATTAGGCAGTGAGTGGCATTGTAGGAAGGAGAAAAGCACCACGGGGTGATCAGCATGGGGAGTTCAGGAAACATGCAGTGGCAATGTAGGATAGTTTTCGGAAAAACATCACGGGGTGGTGCGCATTTATGGGTTTCTAACAGGCCATTCACGAGTAGGAGTGAGAAAAACATCACGGGGTGCTGTGATTCGGATGGCCTGCATCAGGATAGGCAGTGAGTGGCAATGTAAGATGGAGAAAAGCACCACTGGGTGGTCAGGATGGGGAGTTCAGGAAACATGCAGTGGCAATGTAGGATACGTTTCTGAAAAACTTCGTGGGATTGTGCGCATTGTAAGGGTGTCTAACAGGCCATTCACTAAGAGGAGTGAGAAAAACATCAGGGGTGGTGTGAATCGGAGGGCCTGAATCAGGATAGTCAGTGAGTGGCAATGTAGGATGTAGAAAAGCACCACGGGGTGACTAGGATGTGGAAGTCAGGAAACATGCAGGGCCAAGGTAACATAGGTTTCCAATAAAAATCGCGTGGTGGTGCCCATTGAAAGGGTTTCTAACAGGCCATTCACTAGTAGGAGTGAGAAAGACATCACGGGGTGGTGTGAATTGGAGGGACTTAGTTAGGATAGGCACGGAGTGGCATTGTAGGAGGAGAAAAGCACCATAGGTTGGTCAGCATGGGGAGGTTTGGAAATATGCAGTGGCAGGTAGGATATGTTTCTGAAAAACATCGCAGGGTTGTGGGCCCTGTAAGGGTTTCTCACAGGCAACTCACTAGTAGGGGCGAGAAAAACATCACGGTGTGGTGTGAATTGGAGGGGCTGAATCAGGATAGGCGGTAAGTGGTAATGTAGGATGAAGAAAATCACCAGGGGTGTTCAGCATGGGGAGGGCAGGAAACATGCAGTGGCAATGTAGGATAAGTTTCTGAAAAACATCGAGGGGTGGTGCGCATTGTATGGGATTCTAACAGGCCATTCACTAGTAGGAGTGAGGAAAACATCACGTGGTGGTGTGAATTGGAGGGCCTGAATTAGGATACGCAGTGAGTGGCAATGTAGCATGGAGAAAAGTACAACGGGGTGGTTCAGCATGGGCAGTTCAGGACACATGCAGTGTCAATGTAGGATAGGATTCTGAAAAACATCGCGGGGTGGTACGCATTGTAAGTGTTTCTAACAGGCCATTCACTAGTAGGAGTGAGAAAACCATCACAGGGTGTTGTGAATAGGAGGGCCTGGATTAGGATAAGCAGTTAGTGGCAATGTAGGATGGAGAAAAGCAGCACTGGGTGGTCAGCATGTGAATTTCAGAGAACATGCCGTGCCAATCTAGGATAGGTTTCTGAAAAACATCGCCGGGTGGTGCTCATTGTAAGGGTTTCTAAAAGGCCATTCACAAGTAGGAGTGAGAATAACATCACGGGGTGGTGTGAATCGGAGGGGTTGAATTAGAATAGTCAGTGAGTGGCAATGTAGGATGGAGAAAAGCACCTCGGGGTGGTCAGCATTGGGAGGTCAGGAAACTTGCAGTGGCAATGTAGGATTCGTTTCTGAGAAACATTGCAGGATGGTGTGCATTGTAAGGGTTTCTAACAGGCCATTCAAGACAAGGAGTTACAAAAACATCACGGTGTGGTGTGAGTCGGAGAACCTGAATTAGGATAGGCACTGAGAGGTAATATAGGATGGAGAAAAGCACCAGGGGTCTTCAGCATGGGGAGGGCAGGAAACATGCAGTGGCAATGTAGGTTAGGTTTCTGAAAAACATCGTGCGGTGGTGAGCATTGTAAGGTTTCTTAAAGGCGCTTCACAAGTAGGAGTGAGAAAAACATCACGGGGTGGTGTGAATCGGGAGGCCTGAATTAGGATAGGCAGTGAGAGGCAATGTAGGATGGAGAAAAACACCACAGGCTGGTTAGTATGGGGAGGTCAGGAAACATGCAGTGGCAATGTAGGATATGTTTCTGAAAAACATCGCGGGGTGGTGAGCATTGTAAGGGTTTCTAACAGGCCATTCACAAGTAGGAGTGAGAAAAACATCACGGGGTGGTGTGAATCGGATGGCCTGAATCAGGATAGTCAGTGAGTGGCAATGTAGGATGTAGAAAAGCACCACGGGTTGACTAGGATGTGGAAGTCAGGAAACATGCAGGGCAAAGGTAACATAGGTTTCCGATAAAAATCACGTGGTGGTGCCCATTGAAAGGGTTTCTAACAGGCCATTCACTAGTAGGAGTGAGAAAAACATCATGGGATGGTGTGAATCGGAGGGGCTGACTTAGGATAGGCAGTGAGTGGCAATGTAGGATGGAGAAAAGCACCACGGGGTGGTCTGCATGGAGATGTCAGAAAACATGCAGTGGCAATGCAGGATATGTTTATGAAAAACATCGCGGGGTGGTGTGCATTGTAAGGGTTTCTAACAGGCCATTCACTAGTAGGAGTGAGAAAAACATCACGGGGTTGTGTGAATCGGAGAGCCTGAATTATATTAGGCAGTGAGTGGCATTGTAGGAAGGAGAAAAGCACCATGGGGTGGTCAGCATGGGGAGTTCAGGAAACATGCAGTGGCAATGTAGGATAGGTTTCGGAAAAACATCACGGGGTGGTGCGCATTTATGGGTTTCTAACAGGCCATTCACGAGTAGGAGTGAGAAAAACATCACCTGGTGCTGTGATTCGGATGGCCTGCATCAGGATATGCAGTGTGTGGCAATGTAAGCTGGAGAAAAGCACCACTGGGTGGTCAGGATGGGGAGTTCAGGAAACATGCAGTGGCAATGTAGGATACGTTTCTGAAAAACTTCGTGGGATCGTGCGCATTGTAAGGGTGTCTAACAGGCCATTCACTAAGAGGAGTGAGAAAAACATCAGGGGTCGTGTGAATCGGAGTGCCTGAATCAGAAGAGTCAGTGAGTGGCAATGTAGGATGGAGAAAAGCACCCAGGAGTGGTCAGCATAGGGAGGTCAGGAAACCTCCAGTGGCAATGTAGGTTAGGTTTGTGAAAAACATCGTGGTGTGGTGCACATTGTAATTGTTACTAACAGGCCTTTCACTAGTAGGAGTGAGAAAATCATCAGGGGTGGTGTGAATTGGAGGGCCTCAATTATGATAGGCAGTGAGTGGCAATGTAGGATGGAGAAAAGCACCATGGGGCGGTCGACATGGGGAGGGCAGGAAACTTGCAGTGGCAATGTAGGATAGGTTTCTGAATATCATCGCCCCGTGGTGCGCATTGTAAGGGTTTCTAACAGGCCATTCACTTGTAGGAGTGAGAAAAACATCAGGGGTCGTGTGAATCGGAGGGCCTGAATTAGCGTAGGCAATGAGTGACAATGTAGGATGGAGAAAAGTCCCACGGCGTTGTCAGCATTGGGAGGTCAGGAAACATGCAGTGGCAATGTAGGATAGGTTTATAAAAACATAGTGGGGTGGTGCGCATTGTAAGGGTTTCTAACAGGCCATTCAGTATTAGGAGTGAGAAAAACATCCTCTGGAGGTGTTAATCAGAGTGGCTGAATCAGGATAGGCAGTAAGTGGCAAAGTAGGATGGAGAAAAGCACCAGGGGTGGTCAGCATGGGGATTGCAAGAAACATGGAGTGGCAATGTAGGATAGGTTTCTGAAAAACATCGTGTTGTGGTGCGCATTGTAAGGGTTGCTTAAAGGCCCTTCACTAGTAGGAGTGAGAAAAACATCAGGGGTGTTGTGCATCGGATCGCCTGAAATACGATAGGCAGTAAGTGACAATGTAGGAAGGAGAAAAGCACCAGGGGTGGTCAGCATGTAGAGGTCAGGAAACGTTCAGGAGGCAAATAGGGTAGGTTTCTGAAAAACATCACCAGGTGTTGCGCATTGTAAGGCTTTCTAACAGGCCATTCAATAGTAGGCTTGAGAAAAACATCTCGGGGTGGTGTTAATCAGAGGGCCTGAATTAGGATAGGCAGTGAGTGGCAATGTAGGATGGACAAAATCACCATGGGTTGGTCAGCCTGGGGAGGTCAGGAAACATGCATTGCCAATGTAGGATAGGTTTCTGAAACCACCGCAGGGTTATGCCCATTGTAAGGGTTTCTAACAGGCCATTGAATGTTAGGAGCGAGAAAAACATCGCAGTGTGGTATGAATCGGAGGGGCTGAATCAGATTAGCCAGAAAGTGGCAATGTAGGATGGAGAAAAGCACCAGGGGTGGTCAGCATGGGGAGGGCAAGAAACATGGAGTGGCAACGTAGGATAGGTTTCTGAAAAACATCGCAGGGTGGTGCGCATTGTAAGGGTTTCTAAAAGGCCATTCACTAGTAGGAGTGAGAAAAACATCACCGGGTGGTGTGAATCAGAGGGCCTGAATCTGAATAGGCAGTGAGTGGCAATATAGGATGGAGAAAAGCACCACGGCGTGGTCGGCATGGGGAAGTCAGGAAACATGCAGTGGCAATTTAGGAGAGGTTTCTGAAAAAAATAGCGGGTCGGTACGCATTGTAAGGGTTTCTTACACGCCATTCACTAGTAGGAGTGAGAAAAACATCATGTGTTGGTGTGAATCGGAGGGCCTGAATTAGGATAGGCAGTGAGTGGAAATGTAGGATGGAGTAAAGCTCCAATGGCCCGTCAACATGGGGAGGTCACGAAACTTGCAGTGGAAATGTACAATTGGTTTCTGAAAAACATCGCCCGGTGGTGCACATTGTAAGTTTTCTAACAGGCCATTCAGTAGTAGGAGTCAGAAAAACATCAGGGGTGGTGTGAATCGGAGGTCCTGAATTAGGATAGGCAGAGAGTGACAATGTAGGATGGAGAAAAGCACCATGGGTTGGTCAGCATGCGGAGGTCAGGAAACATGCAGTGGCAATGTAGGATAGGTTTCTGAAAAACATCGCGGGGTGGTGCGCATTGTAAGGGTTTCTAACAGACAGTTCACTAGTAGGAGTGAGAAAAACATCACGGGGTGGTGCGAATTGGAGGGCCTGAATTACGATAGGCAGTGAGTGGCAATGTAGGAAGGAGAAAAGCACCACGGGGTGGTCAGCGTGGACAAGTCAGGAAACATGCAATGACGATGTAGGTTAGTTTTCTCAAAAACATCGTGGGGTGGTGCGAATTGTAAGCATTTCTAACAGGCCATTCACAAGTAGGTGTGAGAAAAACATCACAGGGTTGTGCGAATCAGACGCCCTGAATCAGGATAGGCAGTGAGTGGCAATGTAGGATGTAGAAAAGCACCACGGGTTGATTAGGATGTGGAAGTCAGGAAACATGAAGGGACAATGTAAGATAGGTTTCTCAAAAAAATCGCTTGTTGGTTCCCATTGAAAGGGTTTCTAACAGGCCATTCACTAGTAGGAGTGAGAAAAACATCATGGGGTTGTGTGAATTGGAGGGGCTGAATTAGGAGAGGCAGTGAGTGGCAATGTAGGATGGAGAAAAGCACCACGGGGTGGTAAGCATGGAGATGTCAGGAAACATGCAGTGGCAATGTAGGATGTGTTTCTGAAAATTATCCCGGGGTGGTGTGCATTGTAAGGGTTTTTAACAGGCCATTCACATGTAGGAATGAGAAAAACATCACGGGGTTGTGTGAATCGGAGGGCCTGAATTAGGATAGGCACTGAGTGGCAATGTAGGAAAGAGAAAAGCACCACGGTGTGGTCAGCATGGGGAAGTCAGGAAACATGCAGTGGCAATGTAGGATAGGTTTCTGAAAAACATCGCGGGGTGGTGCGCATTGTAAGGGTTTCTAACAGACCATTAACTTGTAGGAGTGAGAACTACATCATGAAGTGGTGTGAATCGGAGGGCCTGAATCAGGATAGGCAGTGAGTGGTAATGTAAAATGGAGAAAAGCAACACGGGTGGTCATCATGGGGAGGTCAGGAAACATGTATTGGCAATGTAGGACAGGTTTCTGAAAAACATCGCGGGGTGTTGTGAATTGTAAGGTTTTCTAAGAGGCCATTGACTAGTAGGAGCGAGAAAAACATCACGGTGTGGTGTGAATCAGAGGGGCTGAATCAGTATAGGCAGTAAGTGGCAATGTAGGATGGAGAAAAGCACCAGGGGTGGTCAGCATGGGGAGGGCAGGAAACATGCAGTGGCAATGTAGGATATTTTTCTGAAAAACATCACGGGGTAGTGCGCATTGTAAGGGTTTTAAAAGGCCATTCATTGGTAGGAGTAAGAAAAACATCACGGAGTGGTGTGAATCAGAAGTTCTGAATTAGTATGGGCAGAGATTGGCAATGTAGCATGGATAAAAGCACCAGAAGGTGGTCAGGATGGGGAGGTCACGAAACATGCAGTGGCACTGTATGATAGGTTTCTGGAAAACATCACGGGGTGGTGTGCATTGTAAGTGTTTCTAACAGGCCATTCACTAGCAGCAGTGAGAAAAACATCACGGGGTGGTGTGAATCGGAGGTCCTGAATTAGAATATGCAGTGAGTGGCAATGTAAAATTGAGAAAAGCACCACGGGATGATCAGCATGGGGATGTCAGGAAACATGCAGTGGCAATGTAGGATAGGTTTCTGAAAAACATCGCAGGGTGGTGCGCATTGTAAGGATTCTAAAAGGAAATTTACTAGTAGGACTGAGAAAAACATGACGGGGTGGTGTGAATCGGAGGGCCTGAATCAGGATAGGCAGTGAATGGCATTGTAGGATAGAGAAAAGCACCACGGGGTGGTAAGGATGGGGAAGTTAGGAAACATGCAGTGGCAATGTAGGATAGGTTTCTGAAAAACATCGCGGTGTGGTGCGCATTATAATGTTTTCTAACAGGCCATTAACTAGTAGGAGTGAGAAAAATATCACGGGGTGGTTTGAATCAGAGGGCCTGAATTATGATAGGCAGTGAGTGGCTATGTAGGATGGAGAAAAGCAACACGGGGTGGTCTGCATGCGGAGGTCAGGAAACATGCAGAGGTAATGTAGGATAGGTTTCTGAAATACATGGCGGGGTGGTGCCCATTGTAAGGGTTTCTAACAGGCCATTCACTATTAGAAGTGAGAACTACATCATGGTGTGGTGTGAATCGGAGGTCCTGAATCAGGATAGGCAGTGAGTGATAATGTAAAATGGAGAAAAGCACCACGAGTTGGTCATTCTGGGGATGTCAAGAAACATGCAGTGGCAATGTAGGATAGGTTTCTGAAAAACATCGCAGGGTGGTGAGAATTGTAATGGCTTCTAACAGGCCATTCACTAGTAGGAGTGAGAAAAACTTCACGGGGCGGTGTGAATCCGAGGGCCTGAATTAGGATAGGCAGTGAGTGGCAATGAAGGATGGAGAAAAGCACCACGGTTTGGTCATCAAGGGGAGGTCAGGAAACATGCATTGGAAATGTAGGACAGGTTTCTTAAAAACATCGCGGGGTGTGCGAATTGTAAGGTTTTCTAACATGCCATTGACTAGTAGGAGCGAGAAAAACATCACGGTGTGGTGTGAATCAGAGGGGCTGAATCAGGATAGGCAGTAAGTGGCAAAGTAGGATGGAGAAAAGCACCAGGGGTGGTCAGCATGGGAGGGCAGGAAACATGCAGTGGCAATGTAGGATATTTTTCTGAAAAACATCACGGGGTGGTGCGCATTGTAAGGGTTTCTAACAGGCCATTCATTGGTAGGAGTGAGTAAAACATCACGGGGTTTTGTGAATCAGATGTTCTGAATTACGATAGGCAGTGATTGGCAATGTAGCATGGAGAATACCACCAGAAGGTGGTCAGGATGGGGAGGTCAGGAAACATGCAGTGGCACTGTAGCATAGGTTTCTGAAAAACATCGCGGGGTGGTGCGCATTGTAAGAGTTTCTAACAGGCCATTCACTAGTAGGAGTGAGAAAAACATCACAGGGTGGTGTGAATCGGAGGTCCTGAATTAGGATATGCAGTGAGTGGCAAGGTAGGATGAAGAAAAGCAACACGGGGTGGTCAGCATGGTGAGGTCAGGAAACATGCAGTGGCAATGTAGGATAGGTTTCTGAAAAAGAACGCGGGTGGTGGGCATTTTAAGGGTTTCTAACAGGCCATTCACTAGTAGGAGTGAGAAAAACATCACGGGGTGTTGTGAATCAGAGGGCCTGAATATGTATAGGCAGTGAGTGGCAATGTAGGATGGAGAAAAGCACCACGGGGTGTTCAGCATGGGGAGGTCAGGAAACATGCAGTGGCAATATAGCATAGGTTTTGAAAATCATCGCGTGGTGGTGCGCATTGTACGTGTTTCTAACAGGCAATTCAATAGTAGGAGTGAGAAAAACATCACGGGGTGGTTTGAATCGGAGGGCCTGAATTGTGATAGGCAGTGTGTGGCAATGTAGGATGGAGAAAAGCAACACGGGGTGGTCAGCATGGGGAGGTCAGGAAACACGCAGTGGCAATGTAGGATAGGTTTCTGAAAAACAACACGGGTGGTGCATATTGTAAGGGTTTTCAACTGGCCATTCACTAGTAGGAGTGAGAAAAACATCACGGGGTGGTGTGAATCCGAGGGCCTGAATCAGGATAGGCTGTGAGTGGCAATGTAGGATGGAGAAACGCAACAAGGGGTGGTCAGCATGGGGAGGTCAGGAAACATGCAGTGGCAATGAAGGATAGGTTTCTGAAAAACTTTGCGGGGTGGTGCCCATTGTAAGGGTTTCTAACAGGCCATTCACTAGTAGGAGTGAGAAAAACATCATCGTGTGGTGTGAATCAAAGGGCTTGAATCAGGATAGACAGTGAGTGGTAATGTAGCATGGAGAAAAGCACCACAGGTGGTCAGCATGGGGAGGGCAGGAAACATGCTGTGGCAATGTAAGATAGGTTTCTAAAAAAAATCGTATGGTGGTGCGCATTGAAATGTTTTCTAACAGGCCATTCACTAATAGGAGTGAGAAAAACATCACAGGTTGGTGTGTATCGGAGGGCCTGAATCAGGATAGGCAGTGAGTGGCAATGTAAAATTGAGAAAAGCACCACGGGGAGATCAGCATGGGGAGGTCAGGAAACATGCAGTGGCAATGTAGGATAGGTATCTGAAAAACATCGTGGGGTGTGCGCATTGTAAGGGTTTCTAACAGGCCATTAACTTGTAGGAGTGAGAACTACATCACGAAGTGGTGTGAATCGGAGGGCCTGAATCAGGATAGGCAGTGAGTGGTAATGTAAAATGGCGAAAAGCACCACGGGTTGGTCATCATTGGGAGGTCAAGAAACATGCAGTGGCAATGTAGGATAGGTTTCTGAAAAACATCGCGGGGTGTTGCGAATTGTAAGGTTTTCTTACAGGCCATTGACTAGTAGGAGCGAGAAAAACATCACGGTGTGGTGTGAATCAGAGAGGCTGAATCAGGATAGGCAGTAAGTGGCAATGTAGGATGGAGAAAAGCACCAGGGGTGGTCAGCATGGGGAGGGGACGAAACATGCAGTGGCAATGTAGGATATTTTTCTGAAAAACATCACGGGGTGGTGCGCATTGTAAGGGTTTCTAACAGGCCATTCATTGGTAGGAGTGAGAAAAACATCATGGAGTGGTGTGAATCAGATGTTCTGAAATAGGATAGGCAGTGATTGGCAATGTAGCATGGAGAAAAGCACCAGAAGGTGGTCAGGATGGGGAGGTCACGAAACATGCAGTGGAACTGTAGGATAGGTTTCCGAAAAACATCGCGGGGTGGTGCGCATTGTAAGTGTTTCTAACAGGCCATTCACTAGTAGGAATGAGAAAAACATCACGGGGTGGTGTGAATCAGAGGTCCTGATTTAGGATATGCAGTGAGTGGCAATGTAGGATGGAGAAAAGCATCACGGGGTGGTAAGGATGGGGAGGTCAGGAAACATGCAGTGGCAATGTTGGATAGGTTTCTGAAAAAGAACGTGTGTGGTGGGCATTGCAAGGGTTTCTAACAGGCCATTCACTAGTAGGAGTGAGAAATACATCACGGGGTGTTGTGAATCAGAGGGCCTGAATCTGTATAGGCAGTGAGTGGCAATGTAGAATGGAGAAAAGCACCACGGGTTGTTCAGCATGGGGAGGTCAGGAAACATGCAGTGGCAATATAGCATAGGTTTTGAAAATCATCGCGGGGTGGTGCGCATTGTACGTGTTTCTAACAGGCCATTCAATAGTAGGAGTGAGAAAAACATCACGGGGTGGTTTGAATCGGAGGGCCTGAATTATGATAGGCAGTGTGTGGCAATGTAGGATGGAGAAAAGCAACACGGGGTGGTCAGCATGGGGAGGTCAGGAAACACTTAGTGGCAATGTAGGATAGGTTTCTGAAAAACAACGCGGGTGGTGCATATTGTAAGGGTTTCTAACTGGCCATTAACTAGTAGGAGTGAGAAAAACATCACGGGGTGGTGTGAATCGGAGGTCCTGATTTAGGATATGCAGTGAGTGGCAATGTAGGATGGAGAAAAGCACCACGGGGTGGTAAGGATGGGGAGGTCAGGAAACATGCAGTGGCAATGTTGGATAGGTTTCTGAAAAACATCGTGGGGTGGTGCGCAATGTAAGGGTATCTAACAGGCCATTAGCTAGTAGGAGTGAGCAATACATCACGGTTTGGTGTGAATCAGAGGGCCTGAATCAGGATAGGCAGTGAGTGGTAATGTAAAATGGAGAATGCACCACAGGTTGGTCAGCATGGGGTGGTCATAAAAAATGCAGTGGCAATGTAGGATGGGTTTCTGAAAAACATCGAGGGGTGATGAGAATTGTAAGGGTTTCCAACAGGCCATTCACTAGTATGAGTGAGAAAAACATCACGGGGCGGTGTGAGTCCGAGGGCCTGTATTGGGATAGGCGGTGAGTGGCCATGAAGGATGGAGAAAAGCACCATGGTTTGGTCATCATGGGGAGGTCAGGAAACATGCATTGGGAATGTAGGACAGATTTCTGAAAAACATCGAGGGGTGTTGCAAATTGTAAGGTTTTCTAACAGGCCATTGACTAGTAGGAGCGAGAAAAATATCACGGTGTGGTGTGAATCAGAGGGGCTGAATCAGGATAGGCAGTAAGTGGCAATGTAGGATGGAAAAAAGCACCAGAGGTGGTCAGCATGGGGAGGGCAGGAAACATGCAGTGGCAATGTAGGATATTTTTCTGAAAAATATCACGGGGTGGTGCGCATTGTAAGGGTTTCTAACAGGCCATTCATTGGTAGGAGTGAGAAAAACATCACGGGGTGGTGTGAATCAGATGTTCTGAATTAGGATAGGCAGTGACTGGCAATGTAGCATGGAGAAAAGCACCAGAAGGTGGTCAGGATGGGGAGGTCACGAAACATGCAGTGGCACTGTAGGATAGGTTTCTGAAAAACATCGCGGGGTGGTGCACATTGTAAGTGTTTCTAATAGGCCATTCACTAGTAGGAGTGAGAAAAACATCACAGGGTGGTGTGAATCAGATGTTCTGAATTAGGATAGGCAGTGATTGGCAATGTAGCATGGAGAATACCACCAGAAGTTGGTCAGGATGGGGAGGTCAGGAAACTTGCAGTGGCACTGTAGGATAGGTTTCTGAAAAACATTGCGGGGTGGTGCGCATTGTAAGAGATTCTAACAGGCCATTCACTAGAAGGAGTGAGAAAAACATCACGGGGTGGTGTGCATCGGAGGTCCTGAATTACGATATGCAGTGAGTGGCAATGTAGGATGAAGAAAAGCACCACGTGGTGGTCAGCATGGTGAGGTCAGGAAACATGCAGTGGCAATGTAGGATAGGTTTCTGAAAAAGAACGTGTGTGGTGGGCATTGTAAGGGTTTCTAACAGGCCATTCACTAGTAGGAGTGAGAAATACATTACGGGGTGTTGTGAATCAGAGGGCCTGAATCTGTATAGGCAGTGAGTGGCAATGTAGGATGGAGAAAAGCACCACGGGTTGTTCAGCATGGGGAGGTCAGGAAACATGCAGTGGCAATATAGCATAGGTTTTGAAAATCATCGCGGGGTGCTGCGCATTGTACGTGTTTCTAACAGGCCATTCAATAGTAGGAGTGAGAAAAACATCACGGGGTGGTTTGAATCGGATTGCCTGAATTATGATAGGCAGTGTGTGGCAATGTAGGATGGAGAAAAGCAACACGGGGTGGTCAGCATGGGGAGGTGAGGAAACACGCAGTGGCAATGTAGGATAGGTTTCTGAAAAACAACGCGGGTGGTGCATATTGTAAGGGTTTCTAACTGGCCATTCACTAGTAGGAGTGAGAAAAACATCACGGGGTGGTGTGAATCCTAGGGCCTGAATCAGGAAACGCTGTGAGTGGCAATGTAGAATGGAGAAAAGCAACAAGGGGTGGTCAGCATGGGGAGGTCAGGAAACATGCAGTGGCAATGAAGGATAAGTTTCTGAAAAACATTGCGGGGTGGTGCCCATTGTAAGGTTTTCTAACAGGCCATTCACTAGTAGGAGTGAGAAATACATCATGGTGTGGTGTGAATCAAAGGGCCTGAATGAGGATAGACAGTTAGTGGTAATGTAGCATGGAGAAAAGCACCACGGTTGGTCAGCATGGGGAGGGCAGGAAACATGCTGTGGCAATGTAAGATAGGTTTCTGAAAAAAATCGTATGGTGGTGCGCATTGAAACGGTTTCTAACAGGCCTTTCACTAATAGGAGTGAGAAAAACATCACAGGTTGGTGTGTATCGGAGGGCCTGAATCAGGATAGGCAGTGAGTGGCAATGTAAAATTGAGAAAAGCACCACGGGGTGATCAGCATGGGGAGGTCAGGAAACATGCAGTGGCAATGTACGATAGGTATCTGAAAAACATCAAGGGGTGTGCGCATAGTAAGGGTTTCTAAAAGGCCATTAACTTGTAGGAGTGAGAACTACATCACGAAGTGTTGTGAATCGGAGGGCCTGAATCAGGATAGGCAGTGAGGGGTAATGTAAAATGGCGAAAAGCACCACGGGTTGGTCATCATTGGGAGGTCAAGAAACATCCAGTGGCAATGTAGTATAGGATTCTGAAAAACATCGCGGGGTGTTGCGAATTGTAAGGTTTTCTAACAGTCCATTGACTAGCAGGAGGGAGAAAACATCACGGTGTGGGGTGAATCAGAGTGGCTGAATCAGGATAGACAGTAAGTGGCAATGTAGGATGGAGAAAAGCACCAGGTGTGGTCAGCATGGGGAGGGCAGGAAACATGCAGTGGCAATGTAGGATATTTTTCTGAGAAACATCACGGGGTGGTGCGCATTGTCAGGGTTTCTAACAGGCCATTCATTGGTAGGAGTGAGAAAAACATCATGGGGTGGTGTGAATCAGATGTTCTGAAATAGGATAGGCAGTTATTGGCAATGTAGCATGGAGAAAAGCACCAGAAGGTGGTCAGGATGGGGAGGTCACGAAACATGCAGTGGAACTGTAGGATAGGTTTCTGAAAAACATCGCGGTGTGGTGCGCATTGTAAGTGTTTCTAACAGGCCATTCACTAGTAGGAGTGAGAAAAACATCACGGGGTGGTGTGAATCAGAGAATCCTGATTTAGGATATGCAGTGAGTGGCAAAGTAGGATGGAGAAAAGCACCACGGGGTGGTAAGGATGGGGAGGTCAGGAAACATGCAGTGGCAATGTTGGATGGGTTTCTGAAAAACCTCGTGGGGTGGTGCGCATTGTAAGGGTATCTAACAGGCCATTAGCTAGTAGGAGTGAGCAATACATCACGGTGTGGTGTGAATCAGAGGGCCTGAATCAGGATAGGCAGTGAGTGGTAATGTAAAATGGAGAAAGCACCACAGATTGGTCAGTATGGGGTGGTCATGAAAAATGCAGTGGCAATGTAGGATTGGTTTCTGAAAAACATCGCGGGGTGGTGAGAATTGTAAGGGTTTCTAACAGGCCATTCACTAGTACGAGTGAGAAAAACATCATGAGGCGGTGTGAATCCGAGGGCCTGAATTAGGATGGGCGGTGAGTGGCAATGAAGGATGGAGAAAAGCACCACGGTTTGGTCATCATGGTGAGGTTAGGAAACATGCATTGGGAATGTAGGACAGGTTTCTGAAAAAGATCGCGGGGTGTTGTAAATTGTAAGGTTTTCTAACAGGCCATTGACTAGTAGGAGCGAGAAAAATATCACCGTGTGGTGTGAATCAGGGTGGCTGAATCTGGATAGGCAGTAAGTGGCAATGTAGGATGGAGGAAAGCACCAGGGGTGGTCAGCATGGGGAGGGCAGGAAACATGCAGTGGCAATGTAGGATATTTTTCTGAAAAATATCAAGGGCTGGTGCGCATTGTAAGGGTTTCTAACAGGCCATTCATTGGTAGGAATGAGAAAAACATCACGGGGTGGTGTGAATCAGATATTCTGAATTAGGATAGGCAGTGACTGGCAATGTAGCATGGAGAAAAGCACCAGAAGGTGGTCAGGATGGGGAGGTCACGAAACATGCAGTGGCACTGTAGGATAGGTTTCTGAAAAACATTGCGGGGTGGTGCACATTGTAAGTGTTTCTAACAGGCCATTCACTAGTAGGAGTGAGAAAATTATCACGGGGTGGTGTGAATTGGAGGTCCTGAATCAGGATATACAGTGAGTGGCAATGTAGGATGGAGAAAAGCACCACGGACTGGTAAGGATGGGGAGGTCTGGAAACATGCAGTGGCAATGTAGGATAGGTTTCTGAAAAACATCTTGGGGTGGTGCGCATTGTAAGGGTATCTAACAGGCCATTAGCTAGTAGGAGTGAGAAATACATCATGGTGTGGTGTGAATAAGAGGGCCTGAATCAGGATAGGCAGTGAGTGGTAATGTAAAATGGAGAAAGCACCACAGGTTGCTCAGCATGGGGTGGTCATGAAAAATGCAGTGGCAATGTAGGATAGGTTTCTGAAAAACATCGCGGGGTGGTGAGAATTGTAAGAGTTTCTAACAGGCCATTCACTAGTAGGAGTGAGAAAAACATCACGGGGCGGTGTGAATCCGAGGGCCTGAATTAGTATAGGCGGTGAGTGGCATTGAAGGATGGAGAAAAGCACCATGGTTTGGTCATCATGGGGAGGTCAGGAAACATGCATTGGCAATGTAGGACAGGTTTCTGAAAAACATCGCGGGTTGTTGCCAATTGTAAGGTTTTTTATCAGGCCATTGACTAGTACGAGCGAGAAAAACATCACGATGTGGTGTGAATCAGAGGCGATGAATCAAGTTAGGCAGTAAGTGGCAATGTAGGATGGAGAAAATCACCAGGGGAGGGCAGCATGGGGATGGCAGGAAACATGCAGTGGCAATATAGGATATTTTTCTGAAAAACATCACGGGGTGGTGCGCATTGTAAGGGTTTCTTACAGGCCATTCACAAGGAGGAGGGAGAAAAACATCACGGCGTGGTGTGAATCAGATGTTCTGAATTAGGATAGGCAGTGATTGGCAATGTAGCATGGAGAAAAGCTCCACAAGTTGGTCAGGATGGGGAGGTTAGGAAACAAGCAGTGGCAATATAGGATAGGTTTCTGAAAAACATCGCCTGGTTGGTGCGCATTGTAAGTGTTTCTAACAGGCCATTAA
Source organism: Cavia porcellus (assembly GCF_034190915.1). Classification (NCBI taxonomy): domain Eukaryota; kingdom Metazoa; phylum Chordata; class Mammalia; order Rodentia; family Caviidae; genus Cavia; species Cavia porcellus. Next base: position 5,840,767 of record NW_026947526.1, read on the forward strand.
ATAGTAGGAGTCAGAAAAACATCCCTGGCTGGTGTGAATCAGAGGTCCTGAATTAGGATAGGCAGTGAGTGGCAATGTAGGATGAAGAAAAGCACCACGGGGTGTTCAGCATGGGGAGGTCAGGAAACATGCAGTGGCAATGTAGGATAGGTTTTGAAAATCATCGCGGGGTGGTGCGCATTGTACGTGTTTCTAACAGGCCATTCAATAGTAGGAGTGAGAAAAACATCACAGGGTGGTTTGAATCGGAGGGCCTGAATTACGATAGGCAGTGTGTGGCAATGTAGGATGGAGAAAAGCAACATGGGGTGGTCAGCATGGGGAGGTCAGGAAACACGCAGTGGCAATGTAGGATAGGTTTCTGAAAAACAAATCGGGTGGTGCGCATTGTAAGGGTTTCTAACAGGCTATTCATTGGTAGGAGTGAGAACAACATCATGGGGTGGTGTTAATTGGAGGGCCTGAATTAGGATAGGCAGTGAGTGGCAATGTAAGATGGAGAAAAGCACCACGGGGTGGTCAGAATGCGGAGCTCAGGAAACATGCAGTGGCAATGTAGGATAGTTTTCTGAAAAACATCACGGGGTGGTGAGCATTGTAAGGGTTTCTAAAAGGCCATTGACTAGTAGGAGTGAAAAAATTATCAGAGGTGGTGTGAATTGGAGGGCCTGAATTAGGATACGAAGTGAGTGACAATGTAGTATGGAGAAAAGCACCACGGGTTGGTCATCATGGGGAGGTCAGGAAACATGCAGTAGCAATTTAGGATAGGTTTCTGAAAAACCTCGCGGAGTGGTGTGCATTGTAAGGGTTTCTAACAGTCCATTCACTAGTAGGAGTGTGAAAAACATCACAGGGTGTTGTGAATCGGAGGGCCTGATTTAGGATAGGCAGTGAGTGGCTATGTAGGATGGAGAAAAGCACCAGGGGTGGCCAGCATGGGGACGTGAGGAAACATGCAGTGGCAATGTAAGATAGGATTCTGTAAAACATCGCATGGTGGTACAAATTGTAAGGGTTTCTAACATGCCATTCACTAGTAGGAGTGAGAAAAACATCAGGGCTGGTGTGAATCCTAGGGCCTCAATGAGGAAAGACAGTGAGTGGCAATGTAGCATAGAGGAAAGCACCAGGGGTGGTCAGCATGGGGATGTCAGGAAACATGCAGTGGCAATGTAGGATATGATTCTGAAAAACATCACGGGGTGGTGCACATTGTAAAGGTTCCTAACAAGCCATTGACTATTAAGAGTGAGAAAAACATCAGGGGTGGTGTGAATTGGAGGGCCTATATTTGGATAGGCAGTGAGTGGCAATGAATGATGGAGAAAGCACCACCGGGTGGTCAACATGTGGACGTCAGGAAACATGCAGTGGCAATGTAGGATAGCTTTCTAAAAAACATCGTGGATGGTGAGAATTGTAAGGGTTTCTAACAGGCCATTCACTAGTAGGAATGAGAAATACATCATGGTGTGGTGTGAATCGGAGGGACTGAATCAAGATAGAAAGTGAGTGGCAATGTCAGATAGAGAAAAGAACCACGGTGTGGTCAGCATGGGGAGATTAGGAAACATGCTGTGGCAATGTAGGATAGGTTTCTGAAAAACATCGCAGGGTGGTGCTCATTGTAAGGGTTTCTAAATGGCCTTTCACTAGTAGGAGTAATAAAAACATCACGGGGTGATGTGAATCGGAGGGGCTGAATCAGGATAGGCCATGAGTGGCAATGTAGGATGGAGAAAAGCACGACAGTTGGTCAGGATGGGGAGGTCAGGAAACATGCAGTGGGAATGTAGGATAGGTTTCTGAAAAACATCGCGGGGTAGTGCGCATTGTAAGGGTTTCTAACAGCCCAATCACTAGTAGGAGTGAGAAATACATCACGGGGTGGTGTGAATAGGAGGGCCTGAATAAGGATAGGCAGTGAGTGACAATGTAAGATGTAGAAAGCACCACGGGGTGGTCAGCATGGGGAGGTCAAGACACATGCAGTGGCAATGTAGGATAGGTTTCTGAAAAGCATCGCGGGTGGTGAGCATTGTTAGGATTTCTAACAGACCATTCACTAGTAGGAGTGAGAAAAAACATCACGGGGTGGTGTGAATCGGAGGGCCTGAATTATGATAGGCAGTGAGTGGCAATGTAGGATTGAGAAAAGCACCACGGGTTTGTCAGCATGTGGAGTTCTGGAAACATGCAGTGGCAATGTAGGATAGGTTTCTGAAAAACATCACGGGGTGGTGCGCATTGTAAGGGTTTCTAACAGGCCATTCACTAGTAGAAGTGAAAAAAAGATCACGGGATAGTGTGAATCGGAGGGCCTGAATCAGGATAGGCAGTGAGTGGCCATGTAGGATGAAGCAAAGCAACACGGGATGGTGAGCATGGGCAGGTTAGGCCACATGCAATGGCAATGTAGGATCGGTTTCTGAATAACATCGCGAGGTTGTACGCACTGTAAGGCTTTCTAACAAGCCATTCACAAGTAGGAGTGAAAAAAACATCACGCGGTGGTGGGAATCGGAGGGCCTAAATTAGGATAGGCTGTGAGTGGCAATGTATGATGGAGAAAAGCACCACGGTTTTGCCAGCATGGGGAGGCAAGGAAACATGCAGTGGCAATGTAGAATAGGTTTCTGATAAACATCGCTGGGTGGTGCGCATTGTAAGGGTTTCTAACAGACCATTCATTGGTAGGAGTGACAACAACATCAAGGGGTGGTGTGAATCGAAGGGCCTGACTTAGTATAGGCAGTGAGTGGCAATGTAGGATGGAGAAAAGCACCACGGGGTGGTCAGCATGGGGAGGTCAGGAAACATGCAGTGCCAATGTAGGATAGTTTTCTGAAAAACATCGTGGGGTGGTGAGCATTGTAAGGGTTTCTAAAAGGCCATTTACTAGTAGGAGTGAGAAAAACATCAAGGGGTGGTGTGATTCAGATGTTCTGAATTAGCACAGGCTGTGAGTGGCAATGTAGGATGTAGAAAAGCACCATGGGGTGGTCAGCATGGGGAGGTCAGGAAACATGCATTGGCAATATAGGATAGGTTTCTAAAAAACATCGCGGGGTGGTGCGCACTGTAAGGGTTCCTAAAAAGCCATTCACTATTAGGAGTGAGAAAAACATCAGGGGTGGTGTGAATCGGAGGGCCTGAATTAGGATAGGCAGTGAGTGGCAATGTAAAATGGAGAAAAGCAACATGGTGTGGTCAGCATGGGGAGGTCAGGAAACATGCATTGGCAATGTGGGAGAGCTTTCTGAAAAACATCGTGGGGTGGTGCGCATTGTAAGTGTTTCTAACAGGCCATTAACTAGTAGGAGTGAGAAAAACATCAAAGCGTGGTGTGAATCAGATGTTCTGAATCAGGATAGGCAGTGAGTGGCAATGTAGGATGGACAAAAGCACCACGGGGTGGTCCCCATGGGGCGGTCAGGACACATGCAGTGGCAATGTGGTATAGGTGTCTGAAAATAATCGTGGGTGGTGAGAATTGTAAGGGTTCCTAACAGGCCATTCACTAGTAGGAGTGAGAAAAACATCACGGGGTGGTGTGATTCGAAGGATTGAATTATGATAGGCAGTGAGTGGCAATGTAGGATGGAGAAAAGCACCACGGGGTCTTCAGCATGCTGAGGTCAGGAAACACGCAGTGGAAATGTAGGATAGGTTTGTGAAAAACCTCATGGGGTGGTGCGCATTGTAAGGCTTTCTAACAAGCCACTCACAAGGAGGAGTGAAAAAAACATCACAGGGTGGTGTGAATCGGAGGGCCTGAATTAGGATAGGCTGTGAATGGCAATGTAGGATGGAGAAATGCAACACGGGGTTGTCAGTATGGGGAGGCAAGGAAACATTCATTGGCAATGTAGAATAGGTTTCTGATAAACATCGTGGGGTGGTGCGCATTGTATGGGTTTCTAACAGGCCATTCACTAGTAGGAGTGAGAACAACTTCACGGGGTGGTGTGAATCGGACGGCCTGAATTAGGATAGGCATTGATTGGCTATTTAGGATGGAGAAAAGCACCACAGGGTGGTCAGCATGGGGAGGTCAGGAAACATGCTGTGGCAATATAGGATAGGTTTCTGAAAAAAAAGCAGGGTGGTGCGTATTGTATTGGTTTCTAACAGGCCATTCACTAGTTGGAGTGAGAAAAACATCACGGGGGTGGTGTGAATCGGAGGGCCTGATTTAGGATAGGCAGTGAGTGGCAATGTAGGATGGAGAAAAGCAACACGGGGTGGTCAGCACAGGGATGTCAGGAAACATGCAGTGGCAATGTAGGATAGTTTTCTGAAAAACATCACTCGGTAGTGCGCATTGTAAGGGTATCTAACAGGCGATTCACCAGTAGGAGTGAGAAAAACATCACGGGGTTGTGTGAATCAGATGTTCTGAATTAGGATAGGCAGTCACTGGCAATGTAGGATGGAGAACAGCACCACGGGGTGGTCAGCATGTGGAGGTCAGGAAACATGCATTGGCAATATAGGATACGTTTCTGAAAAACATCGCCAGATGGTGAGCATTTTAAATCTTTGTAACAGGCCTTTCACTAGTAAGAGTGAGAAAAACATCATGGGGTGGTGTTAATCAAAGGGCCAGAATTAGGACAGGCAGTGAATGGAAATGTAAAATGGAGAAAAGCACCACGGGGTGGTCAGCAAGGCAAGGTCAGGAACATGCATTGCTAATGTAGGATAGGTTTCTGAAAAACATCGCCAGGTCGTGCAGATTGTAAGGCTTTCTAACAGGCCATTCACTAGTAGGAGTGAGAAAAACATCACGGGGTGGTCTGAATCGGAGGGCCTGAATCAGGTTAGGCAGTGAGTGGCAATGTAGGATGGAGAAAAGCTCCACGGAGTGGTCAGGATGGGGAGGTCAGGAAACATGTAGTGGCAATGTGGGATAGATTTCTGAAAAACATCGCGAGTTGGTGCGCATTGTAAGGATTTCTAACAGGCCTTTCAGTAGTAGGAGTGAGAAAAACATCACGGCGTGGTGCGAATTGCAGGGCCTGAATCAGGATAGGCAGTGAGTGGTAATGGAGGATGGAGAAAAGCACCAGGGAGTGGTCACCATGGGGAGGTCAGGATACAAGCAGTGGCAAAGTGGGATAGCTTTCTGAAAAACATCGCGGGTGGTGAAAATTGTAAGGATTTCTAACATGCCATTCACTAGTAGGAGTGGGAAAACCTCACGGGGTGGTGTGAATCGGAGGGCCTGAATAAGGATAGGCAGTGAGTGGCAATGTAGGATGGAGAAAAGCACCACGGGGTGGTCAGCATGGGGAGGTCAGGAAACATGCAGTGCCAATGTAGGATAGTTTTCTGAAAAACATCGCGGGGTGGTGAGCATTGTAAGGGTTTCTAAAAGGCCATTTACTAGTAGGAGTGAGAAAAACATCAAGGGGTGGTGTGATTCAGATGTTCTGAGTTAGCACAGGCTGTGAGTGGCAATGTAGGATGTAGAAAAGCACCATGGGGTGGTCAGCATGGGGAGGTCAGGAAACATGCATTGGCAATATAGGATAGGTTTCTAAAAAACATCGCGGGGTGGTGCGCACTGTAAGGGTTCCTAAAAAGCCATTCACTATTAGGAGTGAGAAAAACATCAGGGGTGGTGTGAATCGGAGGGCCTGAATTAGGATAGGCAGTGAGTGGCAATGTAAAATGGAGAAAAGCAACATGGTGTGGTCAGCATGGGGAGGTCAGGAAACATGCATTGGCAATGTGGGAGAGCTTTCTGAAAAACATCGTGGGGTGGTGCGCATTGTAAGTGTTTCTAACAGGCCATTAACTAGTAGGAGTGAGAAAAACATCACAGCGTGGTGTGAATCAGATGTTCTGAATCAGGATAGGCAGTGAGTGGCAATGTAGGATGGACAAAAGCACCACGGGGTGGTCCCCATGGGGCGGTCAGGACACATGCAGTGGCAATGTGGTATAGGTGTCTGAAAATAATCGTGGGTGGTGAGAATTGTAAGGGTTTCTAACAGGCCATTCACTAGTAGGAGTGAGAAAAACATCACGGGGTGGTGTGATTCGAAGGATTGAATTATGATAGGCAGTGAGTGGCAATGTAGGATGGAGAAAAGCACCACGGGGTCTTCAGCATGCTGAGGTCAGGAAACACGCAGTGGAAATGTAGGATAGGTTTGTGAAAAACCTCATGGGGTGGTGCGCATTGTAAGGCTTTCTAACAAGCCACTCACAAGGAGGAGTGAAAAAAACATCACAGGGTGGTGTGAATCGGAGGGCCTGAATTAGGATAGGCTGTGAATGGCAATGTAGGATGGAGAAATGCAACACGGGGTTGTCAGTATGGGGAGGCAAGGAAACATTCATTGGCAATGTAGAATAGGTTTCTGATAAACATCGTGGGGTGGTGCGCATTGTATGGGTTTCTAACAGGCCATTCACTAGTAGGAGTGAGAACAACTTCACGGGGTGGTGTGAATCGGACGGCCTGAATTAGGATAGGCATTGATTGGCTATTTAGGATGGAGAAAAGCACCACAGGGTGGTCAGCATGGGGAGGTCAGGAAACATGCTGTGGCAATATAGGATAGGTTTCTGAAAAAAAAGCAGGGTGGTGCGTATTGTATTGGTTTCTAACAGGCCATTCACTAGTTGGAGTGAGAAAAACATCACGGGGGTGGTGTGAATCGGAGGGCCTGATTTAGGATAGGCAGTGAGTGGCAATGTAGGATGGAGAAAAGCAACACGGGGTGGTCAGCACAGGGATGTCAGGAAACATGCAGTGGCAATGTAGGATAGTTTTCTGAAAAACATCACTCGGTAGTGCGCATTGTAAGGGTATCTAACAGGCGATTCACCAGTAGGAGTGAGAAAAACATCACGGGGTTGTGTGAATCAGATGTTCTGAATTAGGATAGGCAGTCACTGGCAATGTAGGATGGAGAACAGCACCACGGGTTGGTCAGCATGTGGAGGTCAGGAAACATGCATTGGCAATGTAGGATACGTTTCTGAAAAACATCGCCAGATGGTGAGCATTTTAAATCTTTGTAACAGGCCTTTCACTAGTAAGAGTGAGAAAAACATCATGGGGTGGTGTTAATCAAAGGGCCAGAATTGGGACAGGCAGTGAATGGAAATGTAAAATGGAGAAAAGCACCACGGGGTGGTCAGCAAGGCAAGGTCAGGAAACATGCATTGCTAATGTAGGATAGGTTTCTGAAAAACATCGCCAGGTCGTGCAGATTGTAAGGCTTTCTAACAGGCCATTCACTAGTAGGAGTGAGAAAAACATCACGGGGTGGTCTGAATCGGAGGGCCTGAATCAGGTTAGGCAGTGAGTGGCAATGTAGGATGGAGAAAAGCTCCACGGAGTGGTCAGGATGGGGAGGTCAGGAAACATGTAGTGGCAATGTGGGATAGATTTCTGAAAAACATCGCGAGTTGGTGCGCATTGTAAGGATTTCTAACAGGCCTTTCAGTAGTAGGAGTGAGAAAAACATCACGGCGTGGTGCGAATTGGAGGGCCTGAATCAGGATAGGCAGTGAGTGGCAATGGAGGATGGAGAAAAGCACCAGGGAGTGGTCACCATGGGGAGGTCAGGATACATGCAGTGGCAAAGTGGGATAGCTTTCTGAAAAACATCGCGGGTGGTGATAATTGTAAGGATTTCTAACATGCCATTCACTAGTAGGAGTGGGAAAACCTCACGGGGTGGTGTGAATCGGAGGGCCTGAATAAGGATAGGCAGTGAGTGGCAATGTATGATGGAGAAAAGCACCACGGTTTTGCCAGCATGGGGAGGCAAGGAAACATGCAGTGGCAATGTAGAATAGGTTTCTGATAAACATCGCTGGGTGGTGCGCATTGTAAGGGTTTCTAACAGACCATTCATTGGTAGGAGTGAGAACAACATCAAGGGGTGGTGTGAATCGAAGGGCCTGAATAAGGATAGGCAGTGAGTGGCAATGTAGGATGGAGAAAAGCACCACGGGGTGGTCAGCATGGGGAGGTCAGGAAACATGCAGTGCCAATGTAGGATAGTTTTCTGAAAAACATCGCGGGGTGGTGAGCATTGTAAGGGTTTCTAAAAGGCCATTTACTAGTAGGAGTGAGAAAAACATCAAGGGGTGGTGTGATTCAGATGTTCTGAATTAGCACAGGCTGTGAGTGGCAATGTAGGATGTAGAAAAGCACCATGGGGTGGTCAGCATGGGGAGGTCAGGAAACATGCATTGGCAATATAGGATAGGTTTCTAAAAAACATCGCGGGGTGGTGCGCACTGTAAGGGTTCCTAAAAAGCCATTCACTATTAGGAGTGAGAAAAACATCAGGGGTGGCGTGAATCGGAGGGCCTGAATTAGGATAGGCAGTGAGTGGCAATGTAAAATGGAGAAAAGCAACATGGTGTGGTCAGCATGGGGAGGTCAGGAAACATGCATTGGCAATGTGGGAGAGCTTTCTGAAAAACATCGTGGGGTGGTGCGCATTGTAAGTGTTTCTAACAGGCCATTAACTAGTAGGAGTGAGAAAAACATCACAGCGTGGTGTGAATCAGATGTTCTGAATCAGGATAGGCAGTGAGTGGCAATGTAGGATGGACAAAAGCACCACGGGGTGGTCCCCATGGGGCGGTCAGGACACATGCAGTGGCAATGTGGTATAGGTGTCTGAAAATAATCGTGGGTGGTGAGAATTGTAAGGGTTTCTAACAGGCCATTCACTAGTAGGAGTGAGAAAAACATCACGGGGTGGTGTGATTCGAAGGATTGAATTATGATAGGCAGTGAGTGGCAATGTAGGATGGAGAAAAGCACCACGGGGTCTTCAGCATGCTGAGGTCAGGAAACACGCAGTGGAAATGTAGGATAGGTTTGTGAAAAACCTCATGGGGTGGTGCGCATTGTAAGGCTTTCTAACAAGCCACTCACAAGGAGGAGTGAAAAAAACATCACAGGGTGGTGTGAATCGGAGGGCCTGAATTAGGATAGGCTGTGAATGGCAATGTAGGATGGAGAAATGCAACACTTGGTTGTCAGTATGGGGAGGCAAGGAAACATTCTTTGGCAATGTAGAATAGGTTTCTGATAAACATCGTGGGGTGGTGCGCATTGTATGGGTTTCTAACAGGCCATTCACTAGTAGGAGTGAGAACAACTTCACGGGGTGGTGTGAATCGGACGGCCTGAATTAGGATAGGCATTGATTGGCTATTTAGGATGGAGAAAAGCACCACAGGGTGGTCAGCATGGGGAGGTCAGGAAACATGCTGTGGCAATATAGGATAGGTTTCTGAAAAAAAAGCAGGGTGGTGCGTATTGTATTGGTTTCTAACAGGCCATTCACTAGTTGGAGTGAGAAAAACATCACGGGGGTGGTGTGAATCGGAGGGCCTGATTTAGGATAGGCAGTGAGTGGCAATGTAGGATGGAGAAAAGCAACACGGGGTGGTCAGCACAGGGATGTCAGGAAACATGCAGTGGCAATGTAGGATAGTTTTCTGAAAAACATCACTCGGTAGTGCGCATTGTAAGGGTATCTAACAGGCGATTCACCAGTAGGAGTGAGAAAAACATCACGGGGTTGTGTGAATCAGATGTCCTGAATTAGGATAGGCAGTCACTGGCAATGTAGGATGGAGAACAGCACCACGGGGTGGTCAGCATGTGGAGGTCAGGAAACATGCATTGGCAATGTAGGATACGTTTCTGAAAAACATCGCCAGATGGTGAGCATTTTAAATCTTTGTAACAGGCCTTTCACTAGTAAGAGTGAGAAAAACATCATGGGGTGGTGTTAATCAAAGGGCCAGAATTAGGACAGGCAGTGAATGGAAATGTAAAATGGAGAAAAGCACCACGGGGTGGTCAGCAAGGCAAGGTCAGGAAACATGCATTGCTAATGTAGGATAGGTTTCTGAAAAACATCGCCAGGTCGTGCAGATTGTAAGGCTTTCTAACAGGCCATTCACTAGTAGGAGTGAGAAAAACATCACGGGGTGGTCTGAATCGGAGGGCCTGAATCAGGTTAGGCAGTGAGTGGCAATGTAGGATGGAGAAAAGCTCCACGGAGTGGTCAGGATGGGGAGGTCAGGAAACATGTAGTGGCAATGTGGGATAGATTTCTGAAAAACATCGCGAGTTGGTGCGCATTGTAAGGATTTCTAACAGGCCTTTCAGTAGTAGGAGTGAGAAAAACATCACGGCGTGGTGCGAATTGGAGGGCCTGAATCAGGATAGGCAGTGAGTGGCAATGGAGGATGGAGAAAAGCACCAGGGAGTGGTCACCATGGGGAGGTCAGGATACATGCAGTGGCAAAGTGGGATAGCTTTCTGAAAAACATCGCGGGTGGTGATAATTGTAAGGATTTCTAACATGCCATTCACTAGTAGGAGTGGGAAAACCTCACGGGGTGGTGTGAATCGGAGGGCCTGAATAAGGATAGGCAGTGAGTGGCAATGTAGGATGGAGAAAAGCACCACGGGGTGGTCAGGATGGGGAAGTCAAGAAAGATTCAGTGGCAATGTAGGATAGTTTTCTGAAAAACATCACTCGGTATCGCGCTTTGTAAGGGTGTCTAACAGGCGATTCACTAGTAGGAGTGAGAAAAACACGGGGTGGTGTGAATCAGATGTTCTGAATTAGGATAGGCAGTCACTGGCAATGTGGGATGGAAAACAGCACCACGGGGTGGTCAGCATGGGGAGGTCAGGAAACATGCATTGGCAATGTGGGATACGTTTATGAAAAACATCGCCAGATGGTGAGCATTTTAAGTCTTTGTAACAGGCCGTTCCCTAGTAGGAGTGAGAAAAACATCATGGGGTAGTGTTAATCGAAGGGCCAGAATTAGGCCAGGCAGTGAATGGAAATGTAAAGTGGAGAAAAGCACCACGGGGTGGTCAGCAAGGGTGGGTCAGGACACATGCAGTGGCAATGTAGGAGAGTTTTCTGAAAAACATCGCGGGTTGTGAGAATTGTAAGGGTTTGTAACAGGCCATTCACTAGTAGGAGTGAGAAAAACATCACGGGCTGGTCTGATTCAGAGGGCCTGAATCAAGATAGGCAGTAAGTGGCAATGTAGGATGGAGAAAAGCACCACGGGGTGGTCAGCAAGGGGAGGTCAGGAAACATGCATTGCTAATGTAGGATAGGTTTCTAAAAAAAATCGCCAGGTGGTGCACATTGTAAGGCTTTCTAACAGGCCATTCACTAGTAGGAGTGAGAAATACGTCATGGTTTGGTGTGAAACGGAGGGCCTGAATCAAGATAGACAGTGAGTGGCAACGTCGGATGAAGAAAAGCACCACAGGGTTGTCAGCATGGGGAGGTCAGGAAACATGCATTGACAATGTAGGATAGGTATCTGAAAAACATCGCGGGTTAGTGCGCATTGTAAGGGATTCTAACCTGCCATTTACTAGTAGGAGTGAGAAATACATCATGGTGTCGTGTGAATCGGAGGGCCTGAATCAAGATAGACAGTGAGTGTCGACGTCGGATGGAGTAAAGCACCACGGGGTGGTCATCATGGGGAGGTCAGGAAACATGCATTGGCAATGTAGGATAGGTTGCTGAAATATATCGAGGGGTGGTGCTCATTGTAAGGGTTTCTAAAAGGCCTTTCACTAGCAGGAGTGAGAAAAACATCACGGAGTGGTGTGAATCAGAGAGCCTGAATCAAGACAGACAGTGAGTGGCAATGTAGGATTTAGAAAACCACCCTGGTTTGTGAGCATTGGGAGGTCAGGAAACATGCAATGATAATGTAGGATAGGTTTATGAAAAACATCGCGGCGTTGTGCGCATTGTAATGTTTTGTAGCAGGATATTCACCAGTAGGAGTGAGAAAAACATCATGGGGTGGTGTGAATCGCAGAGCCTGAATCAGGATAGGCCGTGAGTGGCAATGTAGGATGGAGAAAAGCACAATGGGGTGGTCAGGATGCGGGGGTCAGGAAATATGCAGTGGCAATATAGGATAGGTTTCTGAAAAACATCGCGGTGTAGTGCGCATTGTAAGGGTTTCTAACAGGCCATTCACTAGTAGGAGTGAGAAATACATCACAGTGTGGTGTGATTCGGAGGGTCTGAATCAAGTTAGACAGTGAGTGGCAATGTAGGATGGAGAAAACCAGTACGGGTTGGTGAGCATTGGAGTGTCAGGAAACATGCAATGGCAATGTAAGATAGGTTTCTGAACAACATCGCGGGGTTGTGGGCATTGTAATGCTTTCTAAAAAGTCATTTACAAGTAGGAGTGAAAAAAACATCACGGGGTGGTGTGAAGCGGAGGGCCTGAATTAGAATAGGCTGTGAGTGGCAATGAAGGATGGAGAAAAGCACCACGAGTTGGTCATCGTGGGGAGGCAAGGAAACATGCAGTGGCAATGTAGAATAGGTTTCTAATAAACATCGCTGGGTGGTGCGCATTGTAAGGTTTGTAACCTGCCATTCACTAGGAGGAGTGAGAAAAACATCACAGGGTGGTGTGAATCAGAGGGCCTGAATTAGAATGGGCATTGAGTGGCAATGTAGGATGGAGAAAAGCACCACACGGTGGTCAGCATGGGGAGGTCAGGAAACATGCAGTGGCAATGTAAGATAGGTTTCTGAAAAACATCGCCAGGTGGTGCGCATTGTAAGGCTTTCTAACAGGACATTCACTAGTAGGCGTGAGAAAAACATCACGGGGTGGTGTGAATCAGAGGGTCTGAATTAGGATAGGCAGTGAGTGACAATGTAAAATGGAGAAAAGCACCACTGTGTGGTCAGCATGGGGTGGTCAGGAAACATGCTGTGTCAATGTAGGATAGGTTTGTGAAAAACATCGCGGGTCGGTGCGCATTGTAAGGGTTTCTTACAGGCCATTCACTAGTAGGAGTGAGAAAAAAAAAAACGGCGTGGTTTGAATCAGAGGGCCTGAATCAGGATAGGCAGTGAGTGGCAATGTAGGATGGAGAAAAGCACCACGGTGTGGTCAGCATGGGGTGGTCAGGACACATGCAGTGGCAATGTAGGATAGTTTTCTGAAAAACATCGTGGGGTGGTGCGCATTGTAAGGGTTTCTAAAAGGCCATTCACTAGTAGAAGTGAGAAAATCATCACAGGGTGGTGTGAATCAGAGGGCCTGAATCAGGATAGGCAGTTAGTTGCAATGTAGAATGGAGAAAAGCACCACAGGGTGGTCATCATGGGGAGGCAAGGAAACATGCAGTGGCAATGTAGAATAGGTTTCTAATAAACATCGCGGGGTGGGGCGCATTGTAAGGGTTTGTAACCTGCCATTCACTAGTAGGAGTGAGAAAAACATCACAGGGTGGTGTGAATCAGAGGGCCTGAATTAGAATAGGCATTGAGTGGCAATGTAGGATGGAGAAAAGCACCACAGGGTGGTCAGCATGGGGAGGTCAGGAAACATGCAGTGGCAATGTAGGATAGGTTTCTGAAAAACATCACGAGGTGGTGAGCATTGTAAGTGTTTCTAACATGCCATTCATTAGTAGGAGTGAGAAAAACATCACGGGGTGGTGTGAATCAGATGTTCTGAATTAGGATAGGCAGTGAGTGGCAATGTAGGATGGTGAAAAGCACCATGGGGTGGTCAGCATGGGGAGGTCAGGAAACATGAATTGGCAATGTAGGATAGGTTTCTGAAAAACATCGCAGGGTGGTGCGCATTGTAAGGCTTTCTAACAGGCCATTCACTAGTAGGAGTGAGAAAAACATCATGGCGTGATGTGAATCGGAGGGCATGAATTAGGAAAGGCAGTGAGTGGCAATATAGGATGGAGAAAAGCACCACGGGGTAGTCAGCAAGGGTGGGTCAGGACACATGCAGTGGCAATGTAGGAGAGTTTTCTGAAAAACATCGCGGGTTGTGAGAATTGTAAGGGTTTGTAACAGGCCATTCACTAGTAGGAGTGAGAAAAACATCACGGGCTGGTCTGATTCAGAGGGCCTGAATCAAGATAGGCAGTAAGTGGCAATGTAGGATGGAGAAAAGCACCACGGGGTGGTCAGCAAGGGGAGGTCAGGAAACATGCATTGCTAATGTAGGATAGGTTTCTAAAAAAAATCGCCAGGTGGTGCACATTGTAAGGCTTTCTAACAGGCCATTCACTAGTAGGAGTGAGAAATACGTCATGGTTTGGTGTGAAACGGAGGGCCTGAATCAAGATAGACAGTGAGTGGCAACGTCGGATGAAGAAAAGCACCACAGGGTTGTCAGCATGGGGAGGTCAGGAAACATGCATTGACAATGTAGGATAGGTATCTGAAAAACATCGCGGGTTAGTGCGCATTGTAAGGGATTCTAACCTGCCATTTACTAGTAGGAGTGAGAAATACATCATGGTTTCGTGTGAATCGGAGGGCCTGAATCAAGATAGACAGTGAGTGTCGACGTCGGATGGAGTAAAGCACCACGGGGTGGTCATCATGGGGAGGTCAGGAAACATGCATTGGCAATGTAGGATAGGTTGCTGAAATATATCGAGGGGTGGTGCTCATTGTAAGGGTTTCTAAAAGGCCTTTCACTAGCAGGAGTGAGAAAAACATCACGGAGTGGTGTGAATCAGAGAGCCTGAATCAAGACAGACAGTGAGTGGCAATGTAGGATTTAGAAAACCACCCTGGTTTGTGAGCATTGGGAGGTCAGGAAACATGCAATGATAATGTAGGATAGGTTTATGAAAAACATCGCGGCGTTGTGCGCATTGTAATGTTTTGTAGCAGGATATTCACCAGTAGGAGTGAGAAAAACATCATGGGGTGGTGTGAATCGCAGAGCCTGAATCAGGATAGGCCGTGAGTGGCAATGTAGGATGGAGAAAAGCACAATGGGGTGGTCAGGATGCGGAGGTCAGGAAACATGCAGTGGCAATATAGGATAGGTTTCTGAAAAACATCGTGGTGTAGTGCGCATTGTAAGGGTTTCTAACAGGCCATTCACTAGTAGGAGTGAGAAATACATCACAGTGTGGTGTGATTCGGAGGGTCTGAATCAAGTTAGACAGTGAGTGGCAATGTAGGATGGAGAAAACCAGTACGGGTTGGTGAGCATTGGAGTGTCAGGAAACATGCAATGGCAATGTAAGATAGGTTTCTGAACAACATCGCGGGGTTGTGGGCATTGTAATGCTTTCTAAAAAGTCATTTACAAGTAGGAGTGAAAAAAACATCACGGGGTGGTGTGAAGCGGAGGGCCTGAATTAGAATAGGCTGTGAGTGGCAATGAAGGATGGAGAAAAGCACCACGAGTTGGTCATCGTGGGGAGGCAAGGAAACATGCAGTGGCAATGTAGAATAGGTTTCTAATAAACATCGCTGGGTGGTGCGCATTGTAAGGTTTGTAACCTGCCATTCACTAGGAGGAGTGAGAAAAACATCACAGGGTGGTGTGAATCAGAGGGCCTGAATTAGAATGGGCATTGAGTGGCAATGTAGGATGGAGAAAAGCACCACACGGTGGTCAGCATGGGGAGGTCAGGAAACATGCAGTGGCAATGTAAGATAGGTTTCTGAAAAACATCGCCAGGTGGTGCGCATTGTAAGGCTTTCTAACAGGACATTCACTAGTAGGCGTGAGAAAAACATCACGGGGTGGTGTGAATCAGAGGGTCTGAATTAGGATAGGCAGTGAGTGACAATGTAAAATGGAGAAAAGCACCACTGTGTGGTCAGCATGGGGTGGTCAGGAAACATGCTGTGTCAATGTAGGATAGGTTTGTGAAAAACATCGCGGGTCGGTGCGCATTGTAAGGGTTTCTTACAGGCCATTCACTAGTAGGAGTGAGAAAAAAAAACGGCGTGGTTTGAATCAGAGGGCCTGAATCAGGATAGGCAGTGAGTGGCAATGTAGGATGGAGAAAAGCACCACGGTGTGGTCAGCATGGGGTGGTCAGGACACATGCAGTGGCAATGTAGGATAGTTTTCTGAAAAACATCGTGGGGTGGTGCGCATTGTAAGGGTTTCTAAAAGGCCATTCACTAGTAGAAGTGAGAAAATCATCACAGGGTGGTGTGAATCAGAGGGCCTGAATCAGGATAGGCAGTTAGTTGCAATGTAGAATGGAGAAAAGCACCACAGGGTGGTCATCATGGGGAGGCAAGGAAACATGCAGTGGCAATGTAGAATAGGTTTCTAATAAACATCGCGGGGTGGGGCACATTGTAAGGGTTTGTAACCTGCCATTCACTAGTAGGAGTGAGAAAAACATCACAGGGTGGTGTGAATCAGAGGGCCTGAATTAGAATAGGCATTGAGTGGCAATGTAGGATGGAGAAAAGCACCACAGGGTGGTCAGCATGGGGAGGTCAGGAAACATGCAGTGGCAATGTAGGATAGGTTTCTGAAAAACATCACGAGGTGGTGAGCATTGTAAGTGTTTCTAACATGCCATTCATTAGTAGGAGTGAGAAAAACATCACGGGGTGGTGTGAATCAGATGTTCTGAATTAGGATAGGCAGTGAGTGGCAATGTAGGATGGTGAAAAGCACCATGGGGTGGTCAGCATGGGGAGGTCAGGAAACATGCATTGGCAATGTAGGATAGGTTTCTGAAAAACATCGCAGGGTGGTGCGCATTGTAAGGCTTTCTAACAGGCCATTCACTAGTAGGAGTGAGAAAAACATCATGGCGTGATGTGAATCGGAGGGCATGAATTAGGAAAGGCAGTGAGTGGCAATATAGGATGGAGAAAAGCACCACGGGGTAGTCAGCAAGGGTGGGTCAGGACACATGCAGTGGCAATGTAGGAGAGTTTTCTGAAAAACATCGCGGGTTGTGAGAATTGTAAGGGTTTGTAACAGGCCATTCACTAGTAGGAGTGAGAAAAACATCAC
Source organism: Cavia porcellus (assembly GCF_034190915.1). Taxonomy (NCBI): domain Eukaryota; kingdom Metazoa; phylum Chordata; class Mammalia; order Rodentia; family Caviidae; genus Cavia; species Cavia porcellus. Next base: position 5,857,603 of record NW_026947526.1, read on the forward strand.
GGGCTGGTCTGATTCAGAGGGCCTGAATCAAGATAGGCAGTAAGTGGCAATGTAGGATGGAGAAAAGCACCACGGGGTGGTCAGAATGGGGAGGTCAGGAAACATGCATTGACAATGTAGGATAGGTTTCTGAAAAACATCGCAGGGTGGTGCGCATTGTAAGGGTTTCTAACAGGCCATTCAAGAGTAGGAGTGAGAAAAACATCACGGCGTGGTGTGAATCAGAGGGCCTGAATTAAGATAGACAGTGAGTGGCAATGTAGGATGGACAAAAGCACCACGGGTTGGTGAGCATGGGGAGGTCAGGAAACATGCAATGGCAATGTAGGTTAGCTTTCTGTAAAATATCGCGAGGTGATGCGCATTGTAACGGTTTGTAGCAGGCTATTCACTCGTAGGAGTGATAAAAACATCACGGGGTGCTGTGAATCGGAGGAACTGAATAAGGATAGGCAGTGAGTGGCAATGAAGAATGGAGAAAAGCACCATGGGGTGGTCAACATGTGGAGGTCAGGAAACATGCAGTGGCAGCGTCGGATAGGTTTCTGGAAAACATCGCGTGGTGGTGCGCATTGTAAGTATTTCTAACAAGCCATTGACAAGTAGGAGAGAAAAAAACATCACGGAGTGGTGCGAATCGGAGGTCCTCTATTAGGAAAGGCTGTGAGTGTCAATGTAGGATGTAGAAATCACCACGGGTTTGTCAGCATGGGGAGGCAAGGAAACATGCAGTGGCAAAGTAGAATAGGTTTCGGATAAACATCACTGGCTGGTGCGGATTGTAAGGCTTTCTAACAGGCCATTCTCTAGTAGGAGTGAGAGCAACTTCATGGGGTGTTGGGAACCAGATGTTGTAAATTAGAATAGGCAGTGAGTTGCAATGTAGGTTGGAGAAATCCCCGACGGGGTGGTCAGCATGGGGAGGTTAGGAAACATGCATTGGCAATGTAGGAATTATTTTTGAAAAACATCGCCAGGTGGTTCGCATTGTAAGGCTTTCTAACAGGCCATTCACTAGTAGGAGTGAGAAAATCATCACAGGGTGGTGTGAGTCAGAGGGCCTGAATCAGGATAGGCAGTGATTGGCAATGTAGGATTGAGAAACGCACCACAGGGTGGTCAGGATGGGGAGGTCAGGAAACATGCAATGGCAATGTAGGATAGGTTTCTGAAAAACATCGCGGGGTGGTTCGAATTGTAAGGGTTTCTAACAGGCCATTCACTAGTAGGAGTGAGAAATACATCATGGTGTGGTGTGAATCAGAGGGCCTGAATCAAGATAGACAGTGAGTGGCAATGTCAGATGGAGAAAAGCACCATGGGGTGGTTACCATTGGGATGTCAGGAAACACGCAGTGGCAATATTGGATAGGATTTTGAAAAACATCGCGGTGTAGTGCACATTGTAAGGGTTTCTAACAGGCCATTCACTAGTATTAGTGAGAAATACATCACCTGGTGGTGTGAATCGGAGAGCCTGAATCAAGATAGACAGTGAGTGGCAATGTAGGATTGAGAAAACCACCCTGGTTTGTGAGCATTGGGAGGTCAGGAAACATGCAATGGTAATGTAGGATTGGTTTATGAAAAACATCGCGGGGTTGTGCGCATTGTAAGGTTTTGTAGCAGGATATTCACCAGTAGGAGTGAGAAAAACATCATGGGGTGGTGTGAATCGCAGAGCCTGAATCAGGATAGGCCGTGAGTGGCAATGTAGGATGGAGAAAGGCACAATGGGGTGGTCAGGATGCTTATGTCAGGAAACATGCAGTGGCAATATAGGATAGGTTTCTGAAAAACATCGTGGGGTAGTGTGCATTGTAAGGGTTTCTACCAGGCCATTCACTAGCAGGAGTGAGAAATACCTCACGGTGTGGTGTGATTCAGAGGGGCTGAATCAAGTTAGACAGTGAGTGGCAATGTAGGATGGAGAAAACCACCACGGGTTGGTGAGCATTGGAGTGTCAGGAAACATGCAATGACAATGTAAGATAGGTTTCTGAACAACATCGCGGGGTTGTGGGCATTGTAATGCTTTAAACAAGCCATTTACAAGTAGGAGTGAAAAAAACATCACGGGGTGGTGTGAATCGGAGGGCCTAAATTAGAATAGGCTGTGAGTGGCAATGTAGGATCGAGAAAAGCACCACGAGTTGGTCATCATGGGGAGGCAAGGAAACATTCAGTGGCAATGTAGAATAGGTTTCTAATAAACATCGCTGGGTGGTGCGCATTGTAAGGGTGTGTAACACGCCATTTACTAGTAGGAGTGAGAAAAACATCACAGGGTGGTGTGAATAGGAGGGCCTGAATTAGAATAGGCATTGAGTGGCAATGTAGGATGGAGAAAAGCACCACAGGGTGGTCAGCATGGGGAGGTCAGGAAACATGCAGTGGCAATGTAGGATAGGTTTCTGAAAAACATCACGGGGTGGTGTGCATTGTAAGGGTTTCTAACATGCCATTCACTAGTAGGAGTGAGAAAAACATCACGGGGTGGTGTGAATCAGATGTTCTGAATTAGGATAGGCAGTGAGTGGCAATGTAGGATGGAGAAAAGCACCACGGGTTTGTCAGTATGGGGAGGCAAGGAAACATGCAGTGGCAATGCAGGATAGGTTTTGGATAAACATCACTGGGTGGTGGGCATTGTAAGGCATTCTAAAAGGCCATTCACTAGTAGGAGTGAGAACAATATCACGGGGTGGTGTGAATCGAAGGGCCTGAATTAGGATAGGCAGTGAGTGGTAATGTAGGATGGAGAAAAGCACCACGGGGTGGTCAGCATGGGGAGGTCAGGAAACATGCAGTGGCAATGTAGGATAGGTTTCTGAAAAAAAAAAGCGGGGTGCTGCGCATTGTAAGGCTTTCTAACAGGCCATTCACTAGTAGGAGTGAGAAAAACATCACGGGGTGATGTTAATCGGAAGGCCTGATTTAGGATAGGAAGTGAGTAGCAATGTAGGATGGAGAAAAGCAGCACGGGGTGGTCAGCATGGTGAGGTCAGGAAACATGCAGTGGCAATGTAGGATAGGTTTCTGAAAAACATCGGGGGGTGGGGCCCATTGTAAGGGTTTCTACCAGGCCATTCACTAGTATTAGTGAGAAATACATCACCTGGTGGTGTGAATCGGAGAGCCTGAATCAAGATAGACAGTGAGTGGCAATGTAGGATTGAGAAAACCACCCTGGTTTGTGAGCATTGGGAGGTCAGGAAACATGCAATGTTAATGTAGGATAGGTTTATGAAAAACATCGCGGGGTTATGCGCATTGTATGGTTTTGTAGCAGGATATTCACCAGTAGGAGTGAGAAAAACATCATGGGGTGGTGTGAATCGCAGAGCCTGAATCAGGATAGGCCGTGAGTGGCAATGTAGGATGGAGAAAAGCACAATGGGGTTGTCAGGATGCGGAGGTCAGGAAACATGCAGTGGCAATATAGGATAGGTTTCTGAAAAACATCGTGGGGTAGTGCGCATTGTAAGGGTTTCTACCAGGCCATTCACTAGTAGGAGTGAGAAATACCTCACGGTGTGGTGTGATTCAGAGGGCCTGAATCAAGTTAGACAGTGAGTGGCAATGTAGGATGGAGAAAACCACCATGGGTTGGTGAGCATTGGAGTGTCAGGAAACATGCAATGACAATGTAAGAAACATGCAATAACAATGTAAGATGTTCTGAACAACATCGCGGGGTTGTGGGCATTGTAATGCTTTCTAACAAGCCATTTACAAGTAGGAGTGAAAAAAACATCACGCGGTGGTGTGAATCGAAGGGCCTAAATTAGAAAAGGCTGTGAGTGGCAATGTAGGATGGAGAAAAGCACCACGAGTTGGTCATCATGGGGAGGCAAGGAAACATGCAGTGGCAATGTAGAATAGGTTTCTAATAAACATCGCTGGGTGGTGTGCATTGTAAGGGTTTGTAACACGCCATTCACTAGTAGGAGTGAGAAAAACATCACAGGGTGGTGTGAATCGGAGGGCCTGAATTAGAATAGGCATTGAGTGGCAATGTAGGATGGAGAAAAGCAGCACGGGGTGGTCAGCATGGGGAGGTCAGGAAACATGCAGTGGCAATGTAGAATAGTTTTCTGAAAAACATCACGGGGTGGTGCGCATTGTCAGGGTTTCTAACAGGCCATTCACTAGTAGGAGTGAGAAATACATCATGGTTTGGTGTGAATCGGAGCGCCTGAATCAAGATAGACAGTGAGTGGTAACGTCGGATGGAGAAAAGCACCACGGGGTCGTCAGCATGGGGAGGACAGGAAACATGCATTGACAATGTCGGATAGGTTTCTGAAAAACATCGCCAGGTGGTGCGCATTGTAAGGCTTTCTAACAGGCCATTCACTACTAGGAGTGAGAAAAACATCACGGGGTGGTGTGAATCGGAGGGTCTAAATTAGGATAGGCAGTGAGTGGCAATGTAAAATGGAGAAAAGCACCACGGTATGGTCAGCATGGGGTCGTCAGGAAACATACTGTGTCAATGTAGGATAGTTTTCTGAAAAACATCGCGGGGTGGTGCACATTGTAAGGGTTTCTTAAAGGCCATTCACTAGTAGGAGTGAGAAAAACATAACGGCGTGATTTGAATGAGAGGGCCTGAATCAGGATAGGCAGTGAGTGGCAATGTAGGATGGAGAAAAGCACCATGGTGTGGTCAGCATGGGGAGGTCAAGACACATGCAGTGGCAATGTAGGATAGGTTTCTGAAAAACATAGCGGGGTGGTGCGCATTGTAAGCGTTTCTAAAAGGCCATTCACTAGTAGAAGTGAGAAAAACATCACAGGGTGGTGTGAATCAGAGGGCCTCAATCAGGATAGGCAGTGAGTGGCAATGTAGAATGGAGAAAAGCACCACGGGGTGGTCAGGATGGGGAGGTCAGGAAACATGCAGTGGCAATGTGGGATAGGTTTCTGAAAAACATCGCCAGGTGGTGCACATTGGAAGGGTTTCTAACAGGCCAATCACTAGTAGGAGTGAGAAATACATCATGGTTTGGTGTGAATCGGAGGGCCTGAATCAAGATAGACAGTAATTGGCAACGTCGGATGGAGAAAAGCACCACGGGGTTGTCAGCATGGGGAGGTCAGGAAACATGCATTGACAATGTAGGATAGGTTTCTCAAAAACATCGCCAGGTGGTGCGCATTGTAAGGCTTTCTAACAGGACATTCACTAGTAGGCGTGAGAAAAACATCACGGGGTGGTGTGAATCGGAGGGTCTGAATTAGGATAGGCAGTGAGTGGCAATGTGAAATGGAGAAAAGCACCACGGTGTGGTCAGCATGGGGTGGTCAGGAAACATGCTGTGTCAATGTAGGTTAGGTTTCTGAAAAACATCGCGGGGTGGTGCGCATTGTAAGGGTTTCTTACAGGCCATTCACTAGTAGGAGTGAGAAAAACATAACGGCGTGGATTGAATCAGAGGGCCTCAATCAGGATAGGCCGTGAGTGGCAATGTAGAATGGAGAAAAGCACCACGGGGTGGTCAGGATGGGGAGCTCAGGAATCATGCAGTGGCAATGAATGATAGGTTTCTCAAAAACTTCGCGGTGTAGTGCACATTGTAAGGGTTTCTAACAGGCCATTCACTAGTATTAGTGAGAAATACATCACCTGGTGGTGTGAATCAGAGAACCTGAAACAAGATAGACAGTGAGTGGCAATGTAGGATTGAGAAAACCACCCTGGTTTGTGAGCATTGGGAGGTCAGGAAACATGCAATGGTAATGTCGGATAGGTTTATGAAAAACATTGCGGGGTTGTGCGCATTGTAAGGTTTTGTAGCAGGATATTCACCAGTAGGAGTGAGAAATACATCATGGGGTGGTGTGAATCGCAGAGCCTGAATCAGGATAGGCCGTGAGTGGCAATGTAGGATGGAGAAAAGCACAATGGGGTGGTCAGGATGCGGAGGTCAGGAAACATGTAGTGGCAATATAGGATAGGTTTCTGAAAAACATCGTGGGGTAGTGCGCATTGTAAGGGTTTCTACCAGGCCATTCACTAGTAGGAGTGAGAAATACATCACGGTGTGGTGTGATTCAGAGGGCCTGAATCAAGTTAGACAGTGAGTGGCAATGTAGGATGGAGAAAACCACCACGGGTTGGTGAGCATTGGAGTGTCAGGAAACATGCAATGACAATGTAAGATAGGTTTCTGAACAACATTGCGGGGTTGTGGGCATTGTAATGCTTTCTAACAAGCCATTTACAAGTAGGATGAAAAAAAATCACGGGGTGGTGTGAATAGGAGGGCCTAAATTAGAGTAGGCTGTGAGTGGCAATGTAGGATGGAGAAAAGCACAACGAGTTGGTCATCATGGGGAGGCAAGGAAACATGCAGTGGCACTGTAGAATAGGTTTCTAATAAACATCGCTGGGTGGTGCGCATTGTAAGGGTTTGTAACACGCCATTCACTAGTAGGAGTGAGAAAAACATCACAGGGTGGTGTGAATCGGAGGGCCTGAATTAGAATAGGCATTGAGTGGCAATGTAGGATGGAGAAAAGCACCACAGGGTGGTCAGCATGGGGAGGGCAGGAAACATGCAGTGGCAATGTAGGATAGGTTTCTGAAAAACATCACGGGGTGGTGTGCATTGTAAGGGTTTCTAACATGCCATTCACTAGTAGGAGTGAGAAAAACATCACGGGGTGGTGTGAATCAGATGTTCTGAATTAGGATAGGCAGTGAGTGGCAATGTAGGATGGAGAAAAGCACCACGGGTTTGTCAGTATGGGGAGGCAAGAAAACATGCAGTGGCAATGCAGAATAGGTTTTGGATAAACATCACTGGGTGGTGAGCATTGTAAGGCTTTCTAACAGGCCATTCACTAGTAGGAGTGAGAACAATATCACGGGGTGGTGTGAATCGAAGGGCCTGACTTAGGATAGGCAGTGAGTGGCAATGTAGGATGGAGAAAAGCACCACGGGGTGGTCAGCATGGGGAGGTCAGGAAACATTCAGTGGCAATTTAGGATTGGTTTCTGAAAAAAAAAGCGGGGTGGTGCGCATTGTAAGGCTTTCTAACAGGCCATTCACTAGTAGGAGTGAGAAAAACATCACGGGGTGGTGTTAATCGGAAGGCCTGATTTAGGATAGGAAGTGAGTAGCAATGTAGGATGGAGAAAAGCAGCACGGGGTGGTCAGCATGGGGAGGTCAGGAAACATGCAGTGGCAATGTAGAAGAGTTTTCTGAAAAACATCACGGGGTGGTGGGCATTGTAAGGGTTTCTAACAGGCCATTCACTACTAGGAGTGAGAAATACATCATGATTTGGTGTGACTCGGAGGGCCTGAATCAAGATAGACAGTAAGTGGCAACGTCGGATGGAGAAAAGCACCACGGGGTTGTCAGCATGGGGAGGTCAGGAAACATGCATTGACAATGTAGGATAGGTTTCTCAAAAACATCGCCAGGTGTTGCGCATTGTAAGGCTTTCTAACAGGACATTCACTAGTAGGCGTGAGCAAAACATCACGGGGTGGTGTGAATCGGAGGGTCTGAATTAGGATAGGCAGTGAGTGGCAATGTAAAATGGAGAAAAGCACCACGGTGTGGTCAGCATGGGGTGGTCAGGAAACATGCTGTGTCAATGTAGGTTAGGTTTCTGAAAAACATCGCGGGGTGGTGCGCATTGTAAGGGTTTCTTACAGGCCATTCACTAGTAGGAGTGAGAAAAACATAACGGTGTGGATTGAATCAGAGGGCCTCAATCAGGATAGGCCGTGAGTGGCAATGTAGAATGGAGAAAAGCACCACGGGGTGGTCAGGATGGGGAGCTCAGGAAACATGCAGTGGCAAAGTAGGATAGGTTTCTAAAAAACATCGCGGGTTAGTGTGCATTGTAAGGGCTTCTAACAGGCCATTTACTAGCAGGAGTGAGAAAAACATCACGGGGTGGTGTGAAATGGAGGGCCTGAATCAGGATAGGCCATGAGTTGCAATGTAGGATGGAGAAATGCTCCACGGGGTGGTCAGAATGGGGAGCTCAGGAATCATGCAGTGGCAATGAATGATAGGTTTCTCAAAAACTTCGCGGTGTAGTGCACATTGTAAGGGTTTCTAACAGGCCATTCACTAGTATTAGTGAGAAATACATCACCTGGTGGTGTGAATCGGAGAACCTGAATCAAGATAGACAGTGAGTGGCAATGTAGGATTGAGAAAACCACCCTGGTTTGTGAGCATTGGCAGGTCAGGAAACATGCAATGGTAATGTAGGATAGGTTTATGAAAAACATTGCGGGGTTGTGCGCATTGTAAGGTTTTGTAGCAGGATATTCACCAGTAGGAGTGAGAAAAACATCATGGGGTGGTGTGAATCGCAGAGCCTGAATCAGGATAGGCCGTGAGTGGCAATGTAGGATGGAGAAAAACACCACGGGTTGGTGAGCATTGGGAGGTCAGGAAACATGAAATGGTAATGTGGGATAGGTTTCTGAAAAACATCGCGTGGTGGTGCACATTGTAAGGGTTTCTAACAGGCCATTCACTACTAGGAGTGAGAAATACATCATGGTTTGGTGAGAATCAGAGGGCCTGAATCAAGATAGACAGTAAGTGGCAACGTCGGATGGAGAAAAGCACCACGGAGTCGTCAGCATGGGGAGGTCAGGAAACATGCATTGACAATGTAGGATAGGTTTCTCAAAAACATCGCCAGGTGGTGCGCATTGTAAGGCTTTCTAGCAGGACATTCACTAGTAGGCGTGAGAAAAACATCACGGGGTGGTGTGAATCGGAGGGTCTGAATTAGGATAGGCAGTGAGTGGCAATGTAAAATGGAGAAAAGCACCACGGTGTGGTCAGCATGGGGTGGTCAGGAAACATGCTCTGTCAATGTAGGATAGGTTTCTGAAAAACATCGCGGGGTGGTGAGCATTGTAAGGGTTTCTTACAGGCCATTCACTAGTAGGAGTGAAAAAAACATAACGGCGTGGATTGAATCAGAGGGCCTGAATCAGGACAGGCAGTGAGTGGCAATGTAGAATGGAGAAAAGCACCACGGGGTGGTCAGGATGGGGAGCTCAGGAAACATGCAGTGGCGAAGTAGGATAGGTTTCTAAAAAACATCGCGGGTTAGTGCGCATTGTAAGGGCTTCTAACAGGCCATTTCCTAGCAGGAGTGAGAAAAACATCACGGGGTGGTGTGAAATGGAGGGCCTGAATCAGGATAGGCCATGAGTTGCAATGTAGGATGGAGAAATGCTCCACGGGGTGGTCAGGATGGGGAGGTCAGGAACCATGCAGTGGCAATGAATGATAGGTTTCTCAAAAACTTCGCGGTGTAGTGCACATTGTAAGGGTTTCTAACAGGCCATTCACTAGTATTAGTGAGAAATACATCACCTGGTGGTGTGAATCGGAGAACCTGAATCAAGATAGACAGTAAGTGGCAATGTAGGATTGAGAAAACCACCCTGGTTTGTGAGCATTGGCAGGTCAGGAAACATGCAATGGTAATGCAGGATAGGTTTATGAAAAACATTGCGGGGTTGTGCGCATTGTAAGGTTTTGTAGCAGGATATTCACCAGTAGGAGTGAGAAAAACATCATGGGGTGGTGTGAATCGCAGAGCCTGAATCAGGATAGGCCGTGAGTGGCAATGTAGCATGGAGAAAAGCACAATGGGGCTGTCAGGATGCGGAGGTCAGGAAACATGCAGTGGCAATATAGGATAGGTTTCTGAAAAACATCGTGGGGTAGTGTGCATTGTAAGGGTTGCTACCAGGCCATTCACTAGTAGGAGTGAGAAAAACATCACGGTGTGGTGTGATTCAGAGGGCCTGAATCAAGTTAGACAGTGAGTGGCAATGTAGGATGGAGAAAACCACCATGGGTTGGTGAGCATTGGAGTGTCAGGAAACATGCAATGACAATGTAAGAAACATGCAATAACATTGTAAGATGTTCTGAACAACATCGCGGGGTTGTGCGCATTGTAATGCTTTCTAACAAGCCATTTACAAGTAGGAGTGAAAAAAACATCACGGGGTGGTGTGAATCGGAGGGCCTAAATTAGAATAGGCTGTGAGTGGCAATGTAGGATGGAGAAAAGCACCACGAGTTGGTCATCATGGGGAGGCAAGGAAACATGCAGTGGCAATGTAGAATAGGTTTCTAATAAACATCGCTGGATGGTGTGCATTGTAAGGGTTTGTAACACGCCATTCACTAGTAGGAGTGAGAAAAACATCACAGGGTGGTGTGAATCGGAGGGCCTGAATTAGAATAGGCATTGAGTGGCAATGTAGGATGGAGAAAAGCAGCACGGGGTGGTCAGCATGGGGAGGTCAGGAAACATGCAGTGGCAATGTAGAATAGTTTTCTGAAAAACATCACGGGGTGGTGCGCATTGTAAGGGTTTCTAACAGGCCATTCACTAGTAGGAGTGAGAAATACATCATGGTTTGGTGTGAATCGGAGCACCTGAATCAAGATAGACAGTGAGTGGCAACGTCGGATGGAGAAAAGCACCACGGGGTCGTCAGCATGGGGAGGACAGGAAACATGCATTGACAATGTCGGATAGGTTTCTGAAAAACATCGCCAGGTGGTGCGCATTGTATGGCTTTCTAACAGGCCATTCACTACTAGGAGTGAGAAAAACATCACGGGGTGGTGTGAATCGGAGGGTCTAAATTAGGATAGGCAGTGAGTGGCAATGTAAAATGGAGAAAAGCACCACGGTATGGTCAGCATGGGGTCGTCAGGAAACATACTGTGTCAATGTAGGATAGTTTTCTGAAAAACATCGCCGGGTGGTGCACATTGTAAGGGTTTCTTACAGGCCATTCACTAGTAGGAGTGAGAAAAACATAACGGCGTGATTTGAATGAGAGGGCCTGAATCAGGATAGGCAGTGAGTGGCAATGTAGGATGGAGAAAAGCACCATGGTGTGGTCAGCATGGGGAGGTCAAGACACATGCAGTGGCAATGTAGGATAGGTTTCTGAAAAACATAGCGGGGTGGTGCGCATTGTAAGCGTTTCTAAAAGGCCATTCACTAGTAGAAGTGAGAAAAACATCACAGGGTGGTGTGAATCAGAGGGCCTCAATCAGGATAGGCAGTGAGTGGCAATGTAGAATGGAGAAAAGCACCACGGGGTGGTCAGGATGGGGAGGTCAGGAAACATGCAGTGGCAATGTGGGATAGGTTTCTGAAAAACATCGCGTGGTGGTGCACATTGTAAGGGTTTCTAACAGGCCATTCACTAGTAGGAGTGAGAAATACATCATGGTTTGGTGTGAATCGGAGGGCCTGAATCAAGATAGACAGCAAGTGGCAACGTCGGATGGAGAAAAGCACCACGGGGTTGTCAGCATGGGGAGGTCAGGAAACATGCATTGACAATGTAGGATAGGTTTCTCAAAAACATCGCCAGGTGGTGCGCATTGTAAGGCTTTCTAACAGGACATTCACTAGTAGGCGTGAGAAAAACATCACGGGGTGGTGTGAATCGGAGGGTCTGAATTAGGATAGGCAGTGAGTGGCAATGTAAAATGGAGAAAAGCACCACGGTGTGGTCAGCATGGGGTGGTCAGGAAACATGCTGTGTCAATGTAGGTTAGGTTTCTGGAAAACATCGCGGGGTGGTGCGCATTGTAAGGGTTTCTTACAGGCCATTCACTAGTAGGAGTGAGAAAAACATAAAGGCGTGGATTGAATCAGAGGGCCTGAATCAGGATAGGCCGTGAGTGGCAATGTAGAATGGAGAAAAGCACCACGGGGTGGTCAGGATGCGGAGCTCAGGAAACATGCAGTGACAAAGTAGGATAGGTTTCTAAAAAACATCGCGGGTTAGTGCGCATTGTAAGGGCTTCTAAAAGGCCATTTACTAGCAGGAGTGAGAAAAACATCACGGGGTGGTGTGAAATGGAGGGCCTGAATCAGGATAGGCCATGAGTTGCAATGTAGGATGGAGAAATGCTCCACGGGGTGGTCAGAATGGGGAGCTCAGGAATCATGCAGTGGCAATGAATGATAGGTTTCTCAAAAACTTCGCGGTGTAGTGCAAATTGTAAGGGTTTCTAACAGGCCATTCACTAGTATTAGTGAGAAATACATCACCTGGTGGTGTGAATCGGAGAGCCTGAATCAAGATAGACAGTGAGTGGCAATGTAGGATTGAGAAAACCACCCTGGTTTGTGAGCATTGGGAGGTCAGGAAACATGCAATGGTAATGTCGGATAGGTTTATGAAAAACATTGCGGGGTTGTGCGCATTGTAAGGTTTTGTAGCAGGATATTCACCAGTAGGAGTGAGAAAAACATCATGGGGTGGTGTGAATCGCAGAGCCTGAATCAGGATAGGCCGTGAGTGGCAATGTAGGATGGAGAAAAGCACAATGGGGTGGTCAGGATGCGGAGGTCAGGAAACATGTAGTGGCAATATAGGAAAGGTTTCTGAAAAACATCGTGGGGTAGTGTGCATTGTAAGGGTTTCTACCAGGCCATTCACTAGCAAGAGTGAGAAATACATCACGGTGTGGTGTGATTCAGAGGGCCTGAATCAAGTTAGACAGCGAGTGGCAATGTAGGATGGAGAAAACCACCACGGGTTGGTGAGCATTAGAGTGTCAGGAAACATGCAATGACAAAGTAAGATAGGTTTCTGAACAACATGGCGGTGTTGTGGGCATTGTAATGCTTTCTAACAAGCCATTTACAAGTAGGAGTGAAAAAAAATCACGGGGTGGTGTGAATCGGAGGGCCTAAATTAGAGTAGGCTGTGAGTGGCAATGTAGGATGGAGAAAAGCACAACGAGTTGGTCATCATGGGGAGGCAAGGAAACATGCAGTGGCACTGTAGAATAGGTTTCTAATAAACATCGCTGGGTGGTGCGCATTGTAAGGGTTTGTAACACGCCATTCACTAGTAGGAGTGAGAAAAACATCACAGGGTGGTGTGAATCGGAGGGCCTGAATTAGAATAGGCATTGAGTGGCAATGTAGGATGGAGAAATGCACCACAGGGTGGTCAGCATGGGGAGGGCAGGAAACATGCAGTGGCAATGTAGGATATGTTTCTGAAAAACATCACGGGGTGGTGTGCATTGTAAGGGTTTCTAACATGCCATTCACCAGTAGGAGTGCGAAAAACATCACGGGGTGGTGTGAATCGGAGGGAGTGAATGAGGATAGGCAGTGAGTGGCAATATGGGATGGAGAAAAGCACCACGGGGTAGTCAGCAAGGTGGGGTCAGGACACATGCTGTGGCAATGTAGGATAGTTTTCTGAAAAACATCGCGGGTTGTGAGAATTGTAAGGGTTTGTAACAGGCCATTCACTAGTAGGAGTGAGAAAAACATCACAGGGTGGTGTGAATCGGAGGGCCTGAATTAGGATAGGCAGTGAGTGGCAATGTGGGATGGAGAAAAGCACCACGGGGTGGTCAGGATGGGGAGGTCAGGAACTATGCATTGGCAATGTAGGACAGGTTTCTGAAAATATCGCGGGGTGGAGTGCATTGTAAGGGTTTGTAGCAGGCCATTCACTTGTATGGGTGAGAAAAACATCACAGGTTGGTGTGAATCTGAGGGCCTGAATCAGGATAGGCAGTGAGGGCAATGTAGGATGGAGAAAAGGACCACAGGGTGGTCAGGATGGGGAGGTCAGGAAACATGCTGTGGCAATGTAAGATAGGTTTCTGAAAAACATCACAGGATGGTGCGCATTGTAATTGTTTCTAACAGGCCATTCACTAGTAAGAGTGAGAAATACATCATGAGGTGGTGTGAATTGGAGGAAATGAATTAGGATAGGCAGTGAATTGTAATGTAAAATGGAGAAAAGTACCACGGTGTGGTCAGCATGGGGAGGTCAGGAAACATGCAGTGGCAATGTAGGATAGGTTTCTGAAAAACATCGCGGGGTGGTGCGCGTTGTAAGGGTTTGTAGCAGGCCATTCACTGGTAGGCGAGAGAAAAACATCACGGGGTGGTGTGAATCGGAGGGCCTGATTTAGTATAGTCAGTGAGTGGCAATGAAGAATTTAGAAAAGCACCACGGGGTGGTCAACATGGGGAGGTCTGGAAACATGCAGTGACAATGTAGGATAGGTTTCTGAAAAACATCGCGGGGTGGTGTGCATTGTACGGGTTTGTAGCAGGCCATTCACTTGTAGGGGTGAGACAAACATCACAGGTTGGTGTGAATTGGAGGGCCTGAATTAGGATAGGCAGTGAATGGCAATGTAGGATGGAGAAAGGCACAACATTGCGGTGAGCATGGGGAGGTCAGGAAACATGCAGTGGCAATGTAAGATACTTTTCTGAAAAACATCACGAGGTGGTGCGCATTGTAAGGGTTTCTAACAGGCCATTCACTAGTAGGAGTGAGAAAAACATCACGGTCTGGTGTGAATAAGATGTTCTGAATTAGGTAATGAGTGAGTGGCAATGTAGGATGGAGAAAAGCAACATGGGGTGGTCAGCATGGGGAGGTCAGGAAACATGCATTGGCAATGTAGAATATGTTTCTGAAAAACATCCCTGGGTGGTGCGCATGGTAAGTCTCTTTAACAGGCCATTCACTAGTAAGGGTGAGAAAAACATCACAGGGTGGTGCGCATTGTAAGTGTTTCTAACATGCCATTCACTAGTAGGAGTGCGAACTACATCACGGGGTAGTGTGAATCGGAAGCCCTGAATCAGGATAGGCAGTGAGTGGCAATGTAGGATGGAGAAAAGCACCACGGGGTGGTCAGCATAGGGAGGTCAGGACACATGCTGTGGCAATGTAGCATAGGTTTCTGTAAAACATCGCTGGTGGTGAGAATTGTAAGGGTTACTAACAAACCATTCACTAGTAGGAGTGAGAAAAACATCACAGGGTGGTATTAATCAGAGGGCCTGAATCATGATAGGCAGTGAGTGGCAATGTATAATGGGGAAATGCACCATGGGGTTTTCAGCCTGGAGAGGTAAGGAAACATGCATTGGCAATGTAGGATAGGTTTCTGAAAAATATCGTGGGGTTGTGCGGATTGTAAGGTTTTCTAACAAGCCATTGACAAGTAGGAGAGAAAAAAACGTCACGGGGTGGTATGAATCGGAGGGCCTGAATTAGGAAAGGCCGTGAATGGCAATGTAGGATGGAGAAAAGCACCACGGGGTGGTGAGCATGTGGAGGTCAGGAATCATGCAGTGGCAATGTAGGCTAGGTTTCTGATAAACATCACTGGGTGGTGCGCATTGTAAGGGTTTCTAACAGGCTATTCACTAGTAGGAGTGAGAAATACATCATGGTGTGGTGTGAATCGGAGGACCTGAATCAAGATAGACAGTGAGTGGCAATGTAGGATGGAGAAAAGCACCACAGGTTGGTGAGCATGGGGAGGTCAGGAAACATGCAATGGCAATGTAGGATAGGTTTCTGAAAAACGTACCGGGATGGTGTGCATTGTAAGGGTTTGTAGCAGGCCATTCACTAGAAGGGGTGAGAAAAATATCACAGGTTGGTGTGAATAGGAGGGCCTGAATTAGGATAGGCATTGAGTAGCAATATATGATGGAGAAAAGCACCACTGGGTGGTCAGCATGGGGAGGTCAGGAAACATGCATTGGCAATGTAGGATAGGTTTATGAATAACATCGCCAGGTGGTAGGCATTGTAAGGGTTTCTAACAGGCATTCACTAGTAGGAGTCAGAAAAACATCACGGGGTGGTGTGAATCGGAGGGCGTGAATCAGGATAGGCAGTGAGAGGAAGTGTAGGATGGAGAAAAGCACCACAGGGTGGTCAGGTTGGAGAGGTCAAGAAAGTTGCAGTGGCATTGGAGGATAGGTTTCTCAAAAACATCGCGGGGTGGTGCGCATTGTAAAGGTTTCTAACAGGCCATTCAATAGTAGGAGTGAGAAAAACATCACGGGGTGGTGTGAATCAAAGGAACTGAATTAGGATAGGCCGTGAAAGGCAATGTAAATTGGAGAAAAGCACCATGGTGTGGTCGGCTTGGGGAGGTCAGGAAACATGCAGTGGCAATGTAGGATAGGTTTCTGAAAAACATCGCGGGGTGCTGCGCGTTGTAAGGGTTTCTAACAGGCCATTCACTAATAGGAGTGAGAAATACATCACGGGGTTGTGTGAATCGGAAGCCCTGAATCAGGATGGTCAGTGACTGGCAATGTAGGATGGAGAAAAGCACCACGGGTTGGTGAGTATGGGGAGGTCAGGAAACATGCATTGGCAAAGTAGGATAGGTTTCTGGAAAACATCGCGGGGTGGTGCGCATTGTAAGGGTATCTAACAGGCCATTCACTAGTAGGAGTGAGAAATGCATAACGGGGTGGTGTGAACCAGATGTTCTGAATTAGGATAGGCAGTGAGTGGCAATGAAGGATGGAAAAAGCACCACGGTGTGGTCAGCATGGGGAGATCAGGAAACATGCATTGGCAATGTAGGATAGGTATCTGAAAAACATCGCCAGGTGGTGCGCATTGTAAGGCTTTCTAACAGGCCATTCACTAGTAGGAGTGAGAAAAACATCACGGGGTGGTGTGAATCGGAGGGTCTGAATTAGGATAGGTAGTGAGTTGCAATTTAAAATGGAGAAAAGCACCACGGTGTGGTCAGCATGGGGAAGTCAGGAAACATGCTGTGTCAATGTAGGATAGGTTTCTGAAAAACATCGCGGGGTGGTGTGCATTGTAAGGGTTTCTAACAGGCCATTCACTAGTAGGAGTGAGAAAAACAGCACGGCGTGGTTTTAATCAGAGGGCCTGAATCAGGATAGGCAGTGAGCGGCAATTTAGGATGGAGAAAAGCACCACGGTGTGGTCAGCATGGGGAGGTCAGGACACATGCAGTGGCAATGTAGGATAGGTTTCTAAAAAACATCGCTGGGGGGTGCGCATTGTAAGGTTTTCTAACAGGACATTCACTAGCAGTAGTGAGAACAACATCACGGGGTGGTGTGAATCAGAAGCCCTGAATTAGGATAGGCATTGAATAGCAATGTAGGATGGAGAAAAGCACCACAGAGTGGTCAGAATGGGGAGGTCAGGAAACATACATTGGCAATGTCGGATATGTTTTTGAAAAACATCGCCTGGTGGTGTGCATTGTAAGGCTTTCTAACAGGCCATTCAGTAGTAGGAGTGAGAAGAACATCTCGGGGTAGTGTGAATCCGAGGGCCTGAATTAGGATTGGCAGTGAGTGGCAATGTAAAATGGAGAAAAGCACCACAGTGTGGTCAGCATGGGGAGGTCAGGAAACATGCATTGGCAATGTAGGATAGGTTTCTGCAAAACATCGCTGGGTGGTGGGCATTGTAAGGGATTCTAACAGGCATTCACTAGTAGGAGTGAGAAAAACATCACGGGCTTGTGTGAATCAGAGGAACTGAATTAGGATAGGCAGTGAATGGCAATGTAAAATGGAGAATAGCACCACGGTGTGGTCGGCATGGGGAGGTCAGGAAACATGCAGTGGCAATGTAGGATAGGTTTCTGAAAAACATCACGGGGTCCTGCGTGTTGTAAGGGTTTCTAACAGGCCATGCAGTAGTCGGAGTGAGAAATACATCACAGAGTGGTGTGAATCTGAAGCCCTGAATCAGGATGGTCAGTGAGTGGCAATGTAGGATGGAGAAAAGCACCACCGGGTTGTCAGCATGGGGAGGTCAGGAAACATGCAGTGGCAATGTAGAATAGGTTTCTGAAAAATATCGCGGAGTGGTGCTCATTGTAAGGATTTCTAAAAGGCCTTTCACTAGCAGGAGTGAGAAAAACCTCACGGGGTGGTGTGAATCGGAGGGCCTGAATCAGGATAGGCCGTGAGTGGCAATGTAGGATGGATAAAAGCACCACGGGGTGGTCAGGATGGGGAGGTCATGAAACATGCAGTGGCAATGTAGGATAGGTTTCTCAAAAACTTCGCGCTGTGGTGCGCATTGTAAGGGTTTCTAACAGGCCATTTACTAGTAAGAGTGAGATATACATCATGGTTTGGTGTGAATCGGAGAGCCTGAATCAAGATAGACAGTGAGTGGCAATGTAGGATTGAGAAAAGAACCCCGGTTTGTGAGCATTGGGAGGTCAGGAAACATGCAATGGCAATGTAGGATAGGTTTCTGAAAAACATTGCGAGGATGTGCGAATTGTAAGGTTTTATAGCAGGATATTCACCAGTAGGAGTGCGAAAAACACCACGGGTTTTGTGAATCGGAGGGCCTAAATGAGGATAGGCAGTGAGTGGCAATGAAGAATGGAGAAAAGCACCACGGAGCGGTCAACATTGGGAGGTCAGGAAACATGCAATGGCAATGTAGGATAGGTTTCTGAAAAACATTGGATGGTGGGGCCCATTGTAAGGGTTTCTAAGAGGCCATTCACTAGCAGCAGTGAGAAATACATCATGTTGTGGTGTGAATCGGAGGGCCTGAATCAATATAGACAGTGAGTGGCAATGTCGGATGGAGAAAAGCACCACGGGGTGGTCAGCATGGGGAGGTCAGGAAACATGCAGTAGCAATGTAGGATAGGTTTCAGAAAAACATCGCGGGGTGGTGCGCATTGTAAGGCTTTCTAACAAGCCATTCACAAGTAGGAGTGAGAAATACATCATGGTGTGGTGTGAATCGGAGGGCCTGAATTAGGACAGGCTGTGAGTGGCAATGTAGGATGGAGAAAAGCACCACGGGTTTGTCAGCATGGGGAGGCAAGGAAACATGCAATGGCAATGTAGAATAGGTTTCTAATAAACATCGCTCTGTGGTGCGCTTTGTATGGGTTTCTAACAGGCCATTCACTAGTAGGAGTGAGAAAAAAGTCACTGGGGGGTGTGAATCGGAGGGCCTAAATTAGGACACACAGTGAGTGGCAATGAAGTATGTAGAAAAGCACCACAGGTGGTCAGCTGGGGAAGTCAGGAAACATGCAGTGGATATGTAGCATAATTTTCTGAAAAACATCACGGGGTGGTGCGCATTGTAAGGGTTTCTAACAGGCCATTCAATAGTAGGAGTGAGAAATTCATCACGCGGTGGTGTAAATCAGATGTTCTGAATTAGGATAGGCAGTCAGTGGCAATGTAGGACGGAGTAAAGCACCACGGGGTGGTCAGCATGGGGAGGACAGGAAACATGCATTGGCAATGTAGGATAGGTTTCTGAAAAACATCCCTGGGTGGTGCACAGTGTAAGGCTTTCTAACAGGCCATTCCCTAGTAGGAGTGAGAAAAACATCACGGGGTTGTGTGAATCAGAGTGCCTAAATTAGGATAGCCAGTGAGTGGCAATATAAAATGGAGAAAAGCACAACGGTGTGGTCAGCATTGGGAGGTCAGGAAACATGCCGTGGCAATGTAGGATAAGTTTCTGATAAACATAGCCGGGTGGTGCGCATTGTAAGGGTTTCTAACAGGCCATTCTCTAGATGAAGTGAGAAAAACATCACAGGGTGGTGTGAATCAGAGGGCCTGAATCAGGATAGGCAGTGAGTGGCAATATAGGATGGAGAAAAGCACCACTGCGTCTTCAGGATGGTGAGGTTAGGAAACATGCAGTGGCAATGTAGGATAGGTTTCTGAAAAACATTGGGTGGTGGGGCCCATTGTGAGGGTTTCTAACAGGCCATTCACTAGTAGCAGTGAGAAATACATCATGTTGTGGTGTGAATCGGGGGGCCTGAATCAAAATAGACAGTTAGTGGCAATGTCGGATAGTGAAAAGCAATATGGGGTGGTCAGCATGGGGAGGTCAGGAAACATGCAGTAGCCATGTAGGATAAGTTTCTGAAAAATATCGTGGGGTGGTCCTTATTGTAAGGGTTTCCAAAGGATCTTTCACTAGTAGTAATGTGAAAAACATCACGGGGTGGTTTGAATCGGAGGGCCTGAATCAGGATAGGCCGTGAGTGGCAATGAAGAATGGAGAAAAGCACCATGGGGTGGTCAGGATGGGGAGGTCAGGAAATATGCAGTGGCAATGTAGGATACTTTTTTGAAAAACATTCCGGTGTGGTGCGCATTGTAAGAGTTTCTAACTGGCCATTCACTAGTAGGAGTGAGAAAAACATCAAGGGTGATGTGAATCAGATGTTGTGAATTAGGATAGGCAGTGAGTGGCAATGTAGGATAGAGAAAAGCACCACGGGGTGGTCAGCTTGTGGAGGTCAGAAAACATGCATTGGCAATGTAGGATAGTTTTCTGAAAAACATCGCCTGGTGGTGCGCATTGTAAGGCTTTCTAACAGGCCATTCACTAGTACCAGTGAGAAAAACATCACGGGGTGGTGTGAATCGGAGGGCCTGAATTAGTATAGGCAGTTAGTGGCAATGTAGTATAGAGAAAAGCGCCACGGGGTGGTCAGCATGGGGAGGTCAGGAAACAGGCAGTGGGAATGTAGGATAGGTTTCTGAAACACATCGCGGGGTGCTGCGAATTGTAAGGTTTTCTATCAGGCCTTTCACTAGATGAAGTGAGAAAAACATCACAGGGTGGTTTGAATCGGAGGCCCTGAATCAGGATAGGCAGTGAGTGGCAATTTAGGATTGAGAAAAGCACCACGGTGTGGTCATGATGGGCAGGTCAGGAAACATGCAGTGGCAATATAGGATAGGTTTCTGAAAAAAATCTCAGTGTGGTGCTCATTGTAAGGGTTTCCAAAGGATCTTTCACTAGTAAGAGTGGGAAAATCATCACGGGGTGGTGTGAATCGGAGGGCCTGAATCAGGATAGGCCGTGAGGGGCAATGAAGAATGGAGAAAAGAACCACAGGGTGTTCAGGATGGGGAGGTCAGGAAACATGCAGTGACAATGTAGGATAGTTTTTTGAAAAACATCACGGAGTGGTGCGCATTGTAAGGGTTTCTAACTAGCCATTCACTAGTAGGAGTGAGAAAAACATCACGGCTGATGTGAATCAGATGTTCTGAATTAGGATAGGCAGTGATTGGCAATGTAGGATGGAGAAAAGCACCACGGGGTGGTCAGCATGGGGAGGTCAGGAAACATGCATTGGAAATGTAGGATAGGTTTCTGAAAAACATCACTGGGTGGTGCGCTTTGTATGGGTTTCTAACAGGCCATTCTCTAGTAGGAGTGAGAACAACAACATGCTGTGGTGTGAATCGGAGGGCCTGAATTAGGATCGGCATTCAGTGTCAATGTAGGATGGAGAAAAGCACCACAGGGTGGTCAGCATGGGGAGGTCAGGAAAAATGCAGTGGAAATGTAGGATAGGTTTCTGAAACACATCGCGGGGTGATGCGCATTGTAAGGGTTTCTAAAAGGCCATTCACTAGATGAAGTGAGAAAAACATCACAAGGTGGTTTGAATCGGAGGGCCTGAATCAGAATAGGCAGTTAGTGACAATGTAGGATGGAGAGAAGCACCATGGAGTGGTCAGCATGGGGAGGTCAGGAAACATGCAGTGGCAATGTAGGATAGGTTTCTGAAAAACATAGCGGGGTGGTGCACATTGTAAGGGTTTCTAACAGGCCATTCACTAGTAGGAGTGAGAAATATATCATGGTGTGGTGTGAATCGGAGGGCCTGAATCAAGATAGACAGTGAGTGGCAATGTCAGCTAGAGAAAAGCACCACGGGATGGTTAGCATGTGGATGTCAGGAAACATGCAGTGGCAATATAGGATAGGTTTCTGAAAAACATCGCGGTATGGTGCTAATTGTAAGGGTTTCCAAAGTATCTTTCACTACTAGGAGTGGGAAAAACATCACGGGGTGGTTTGAATCGGAGGGCCGAATCAGGATAGGCCGTGAGTGGCAATGAAGAATGGAGAAAAGCACCACGGGGTGGTCAGGATGGGGAGGTCAAGAAATATGCAGTGGCAATGTTGTATAGTTTTTTGAAAAACATCACGGTGTGGTGCGCATTGTAAGAGTTTCTAACTGGCCTTCACTAGTAGGAGTGAGAAAAACATCACGGTTGATGAGAATCAGATGTTCTGAATTAGGATAGGCAGTGAGTGGCAATGTAGGATGGAGAAAAGCACCATGGGGTGGTCAGCATGGGGAGGTCAGGAAACATGCATTGGCAATGAAGCATAGGTTTCTGAAAAACATCGCCGGGTGGTGCGCATTGTAAGGCTATCTAACAGGCCATTCACTAGTAGGACAGAGAAAAATATCAAGCGGTGGTGTGAATCGGAGGGCCTGAATTAGGATAGGCAGTGAGCGGCAACGTAAAATGGAGAAAAGCACCACCGTGTGGTCAGCATGGGGAGGTCAGGAAACATGCAGTGGCAATGTAGAATAGTTTTCTGAAAAATATCACGGGGTGGTGGGCATTGTAAGGGTTTCTAACAGGCCATTCACTATTAGGAGTGCGAAAAACATCACGGCGTGATTTGAATCTGAGGGACTGAATCAGGATAGGCAGTGAGTGGCAATGTAGGATGGAGAAAAGCACCACGGTGTGGTCAGCATGGGGAGGTCAGGAAACATGCAGTGGCAATGTAGGATAGGATTCTGATAAAAAAAAAAAAAAGCGGGGTGGTTCGCATTGTAAGGCTTTCTAACAGGCCATTCACTATTAGGAGTGAGAAAAACATCACGGCGTGATTTGAATCAGAGGGACTGAATCAGGATAGGCAGTGAGTGGCAATGTAGGATGGAGAAAAGCACCACGGTGTGCTCAGCATGGGGAGGTTAGGACACATGCAGTGGCTATGTAGGATAGGTTTCTGAAAAATATCGCGGGGTGTTGCGCATTGTAATGGTTTCGAACAGGCCATTCACTAGTAGAAGTGAGAAACACATTGCAGGGTGTTGTGAATCGGAGGGCCTGAATCAGGATAGGCAGTGAGTGGCAATGTAGGATGGAGGAAAGCACCACGGGGTGGTCAGGACGGGGAGGTCAGAAAACAGGCAGTGGCAATGTAGGATAGGTTTCTAAAAAAAATCGCGGGGTGGTGCGCATTGTAAGGTTTCCTAATAGGCCATTCACTAGTAGGAGTGAGAAATACATCATGGTGTGGTGTGAATCGGAGGGCCTGAATCAAGATAGACAGTGAGTGGCAATGTAGGATGGAGAAAAGCACCACGGGGTGCTCAGAGTGGGGAGGTTAGGAAACATGCAGTGGCAATGTAGGATAGATTTCTGAAAAAGATCGCCGTGTGGTGAGCATTGTAAGGTTTTCTAACAGGCCATTCATTAGTAGAAGTGTGAAAAACATCACAGGTGGTGTGAATCGGAGGGCGTGAATTAGGATAGGCAGTGAGTGGCAACGTAAAATGGAGAAAAGCACCACGGTGTAGTCAGCATGCGGAGGTCAGGAAACATGCAGTGGCAATGTAGGATAGGTTTCTGAAAAACATCGTGGGTTGTTGCGCATTGTAAGGGTTTCTAACAGGCCATTCACTCTTAAGAGTGAGAAAAATACAACGGGGGGGGGGGTGTTAATCGGAATGCCTGAATCAGGATAGGCAGTGAGTGGCAATGTATGATGGAGAATAGCACCAAGGGGTGGTCAGGATGGGGAGGTCAGGAAACATGCACTGGCAATGTAGGATAGGTTTCTGAAAAACATTGCAGGGTGGTGCTCATTGTATGGGTTTCTTAAAGGCCTTTCACTAGTAGGAGTGAGAAAAATATCATGGGGTGGTGTGAAGTGCAGGGCCTGAGTAAGGATAGGCTGTGAGTGGCAATGTAGGATAGAGAAAAGCACCACGGGGTGGTCAGGATGGGGAGGTCAGGAAACATGCAGTGGCAATGTAGGATAGGTTTCTGAAAAACATCGCGGGGTAGTGCGCATTGTAAGGGTTTCTAACAGGCCATTCACTAGTAGGAGTTAGAAATACATCATGGTGTGGTGTGAATCGGAGGGCCTGAATCAAGTTAGACAGTGAGTGGCAATGTAGGATGGAGAAAAGCACCACGAGATGGTGAGCATTCGGAGGTCAGGAAACATGCAATGGCAATGTAGGATAGGTTTCTGAACAACATCGCGGGGTTGTTCGCATTATAAGGTTTTGTGGCAAGCCATTCACCCGTAGGAGTGAAAAAAACATCCCAGGGTGGTGTGTATCGGAGGGCTTGAATTAGGATAGGCTGTGCCTGGCAATGTAGGATCGAGAAAAGCTCCAGGGGGGGGGGTGGTCAGCATGGGGAGGTCAGGAAACTTGCAGTGGCAATGTAGAATAGGTTTCAAATAAACATCAGTGGGTGGTGCGCTTTGTATGGGTTTCTAACAGGCCATTCACTAGTAGGAATGAGAACAACAACATGGGGTGGTGTGAATCGGAGGGCCTGAATTAGGATAGGCATTGAGTGGCAATGAAGTATGTAGAAAAGCACCAGAGTGTGGTCAGCATGGGGAGGTCAGGAAACATGCAGAGGCAATGTAGGATAGTTTTCTGAAAAACATCACGGGATGGTGAGCATTGTAAGGGTTTCTAACAGGCCATTCACTAGTAGGAGTGACAAAAACATAAGGGGTTGGTGAGAATCAGATGTTCTGAATTAGGATAGGCAGTGAGTGGCAATGTAGGATAGAGAAAAGCACCACGGGGTGGTCAGCTTGTGGAGGTCAGAAAACATGCATTGGCAATGTAGGATAGTTTTCTGAAAAACATCGCCTGGTGGTGCGCATTGTAAGGCTTTCTAACAGGCCATTCACTAGTAGCAGTGAGAAAAACATCACGGGGTGGTGTAAATCGGAGGGCGTGAATTAGGATAGGCAGTTAGTGGCAATGTAGGATAGAGAAAAGCGCCACGGGGTGGTCAGCATGGGAGGTCAGGAAACAGGCAGTGGGAATGTAGGATAGGTTTCTGAAACACATCTCGGGGTGCTGCGAATTGTAAGGTTTTCTAACAGGCCATTCACTAGATGAGGTGAGAAAAACATCACAGGGTGGTTTGAATCGGAGGGCCTGAATCAGGATAGGCAGTGAGTGGCAATGTAGCATGGAGAAAAGGACCATGGGGTGGTCATGATGGGCAGGTCAGGAAACTTGCAGTGGCAATATAGGATCGGTTTCTGAAAAACATCGCAGTGTGGTGCTCATTGTAAGGGTTTCCAAAGGATCTTTCACTAGTAAGAGTGGGAAAAACATCACGGGGTGGTGTGAATCGGAGGGCCTGAATCAGGATAGGCCGTGAGTGGCAATGAAGAATGGAGAAAAGCACCACAGGTGGTCAGGATGGGGAGGTCAGGAAACATTCAGTGGCAATGTAGGATAGTTTTTTGAAAAACATCACGGAGTGGTGCGCATTGTAAGGGTTTCTAACTGGCCATTCACTAGTAGGAGTGAGAAAAACATCATGGCTGATGTGAATCAGATGTTCTGAATTAGGATAGGCAATGAGTGGCAATGTAGGATGGAGAAAAGCACCACGGGGTGGTCAGCATGGGGAGGTCAGGAAACATGCATTGGCAATGTAGGATAGGTTTCTGAAAAACATCACTGGGTGGTGCGCTTTGTATGGGTTTCTAACAGGCCATTCACTAGTAGGAGTGAGAACAACAACATGGGTGGTGTGAATCGGAGGGCCTGAATTAGGATCCGTATTGAGGAGCAATGTAGGATGGAGAAAAGCACCACAGAGTGGTCAGCATGGGGAGGTCAGGAAACATGAAGTTGCAAAGTAGGATAGGTTTTTGAAAAACATCGCGGGTTGTTGCGCATTGTAAGGGTTTCTAACAGGCCATTCCCTCTTAAGAGTTAGAAAAATATAACGGGGGGGGGTGTTAATCGGAATGCCTGAATCAGGATAGGCAGTGAGTGGCAATGTATGAAGGAGAAAAGCACCACTGGGTGGTCATGATGGGGAGGTCAGGAAACATGCAGTGGCAATGTAGGAAAGGTTTCTGAAAAACATTTCAGGCTGGTGCTCATTGTAAGGGTTTCTAAAAGGCCTTTCACTAGTAGGAGTGAGAAAAATATCACAGGGTGGTTTGAAGTGCAGGGCCTGAGTAAGTATAGGCTGTGAGTGGCAATATAGGATAGAGAAAAGCACCACGGGGAGGTCAGGATGGGGAGGTCAGGAAACATGCAGTGGCAATGTAGGATAGGTTTCTGAAAAACATCGCGGGGTAGTGCGCATTGTAAGGGTTTGTAGCAGGCCATTCACGAGTAGGAGTGAAAAAAACATCACAGGGTGGTGTGTATTGGAGGGCCTGAATTAGGATAGGCTGTGAGTGGCAATGTAGGATGGAGAAAAGCAACACGGGTTTGTCAGCATGGGGAGGCAAGGAAACATGCAGTGGCAATGTAGAATAGGTTTCTAATAAACATCACTGGGTGGTGCACTTTGTATGGGTTTCTAACAGGCCATTCACTAGTAGGAGTGAGACCAACAACATGGGGTGGTGTGAATCGGAGGGCCTGATTTAGGATAGGCATTGAGTGGCAATGAAGTATGTAGAAAAGCACCAGAGGGTGGTCAGCATGGGGAGGTCAGGAAACATGCAGAGGCAATGTAGGATAGTTTTCTGAAAAACATTACGTGATGGTGCGCATTGTAAGGGTTTCTAACAGGCCATTCACTAGTAGGAGTGAGAAAAGCAACATGGGGTGGTGTGAATCGGAGGGCCTGAATTAGGATCCGCATTGAGTGGCAATGTAGGATGGAGAAAAGCACCACAGGGTGGTCAGCATGGGGAGGTCAGGAAACATGCAGTGGCAATGTAGGATAGGTTTCTGAAAAACATCAAGGGTTGTTGCGCATTGTAAGGGTTTCTAACAGGCCATTCACTCTTAAGAGTGAGAAAAATATAACGGGGGGGGGTGTTAATGGGAATGCCGCAATCAGGATAGGCAGTGAGTGGCAATGTATGATGGAGAAAAGCACCACGGGCTGGTCAGCATGGGGAGGTCAGGAAACATGCAGTGGCAATGTAGAATAGGTTGCTAATAAACATCAGTGGGTGGTGCGCTTTGTATGGGTTTCTAACAGGCCATTCACTAGTAGGAGTGAGAACAACAACATGTGGTGGTGTGAATCGGAGGGCCTGAATTAGGTTAGGCATTGAGTGGCAATGAATTATTTAGAAAAGCACCAGAGGGTGGTCAGCATGGGGAGGTCAGGAAACATGCAGAGGCAATGTAGGATAGTTTTCTGAAAAACATCACGGGATGGTGCGCATTGTAAGGGTTTCTAACAGGCCATTCACTAGTAGGAGTGAGAAAAACATAACGGGTTGGTGTGAATCAGATGTTCTGAATTAGGATAGGCAGTGAGTGGCAATGTAGGATGGAGAAAAGCACCACGGGGTGGTCAGCTTGGGGAGGTCAGAAATCATGCATTGGCAATGTAGGATAGTTTTCTGAAAAACATCGCCTGGTGGTGCTCATTGTAAGGCTTTCTCACAGGCC
The DNA here is from genome assembly GCF_034190915.1 of Cavia porcellus. Taxonomy (NCBI): domain Eukaryota; kingdom Metazoa; phylum Chordata; class Mammalia; order Rodentia; family Caviidae; genus Cavia; species Cavia porcellus. The sequence goes on from NW_026947526.1 coordinate 5,884,912, forward strand.
ATTCAATAGTAGCAGTGAGAAAAACATCACGGGGTGGTGTGAATCGGAGGGCGTGAATTAGGATAGGCAGTTAGTGGCAATGTAGGATAGAGAAAAGCGCCACGGGTGGTCAGCATGGGGAGGTCAGGAAAAATGCAGTGGAAATGTAGGATAGGTTTCTGAAACACATCGCGGGGTGCTGCGAATTGTAAGGTTTTCTAAAAGGCCTTTCACTAGATGAAGTGAGAAAAACATCACAGGGTGGTTTGAATCGGAGGCCCTGAATCAGGATAGGCAGTGAGTGGCAATTTAGGATTGAGAAAAGCACCACGGTGTGGTCATGATGGGCAGGTCAGGAAACATGCAGTGGCAATATAGGATAGGTTTCTGAAAAAAATCTCAGTGTGGTGCTCATTGTAAGGGTTTCCAAAGGATCTTTCACTAGTAAGAGTGGGAAAATCATCACGGGGTGGTGTGAATCGGAGGGCCTGAATCAGTATAGGCCGTGAGTGGCAATGAAGAATGGAGAAAAGAACCACAGGATGTTCAGGATGGGGAGGTCAGGAAACATGCAGTGGCAATGTAGGATAGTTTTTTGAAAAACATCACGGAGTGGTGCGCATTGTAAGGGTTTCTAACTGGCCATTCACTAGTAGGAGTGAGAAAAACATCACGGCTGATGTGAATTAGATGTTCTGAATTAGGATAGGCAGTGATTGGCAATGTAGGATGGAGAAAAGCACCACGGGGTGGTCAGCATGGGGAGGTCAGGAAACATGCATTGGAAATGTAGGATAGGTTTCTGAAAAACATCACTGGGTGGTGCGCTTTGTATGGGTTTCTAACAGGCCATTCTCTAGTAGGAGTGAGAACAACAACATGGGGTGGTGTGAATCGGAGGGCCTGAATTAGGATCGGCATTCAGTGGCAATGTAGGATGGAGAAAAGCACCACAGGGTGGTCAGCATGGGGAGGTCAGGAAAAATGCAGTGGAAATCTAGGATAGGTTTCTGAAACACATCGCGGGGTGATGCGCATTGTAAGGGTTTCTAAAAGGCCATTCACTAGATAAAGTGAGAAAAACATCACAAGGTGGTTTGAATCGGAGGGCCTGAATCAGAATAGGCAGTTAGTGACAATGTAGGATGGAGAGAAGCACTATGGAGTGGTCAGCATGGGGAGGTCAGGAAACATGCAGTGGCAATGTAGGATAGGTTTCTGAAAAACATAGCGGGGTGGTGCACATTGTAAGGGTTTCTAACAGGCCATTCACTAGTAGGAGTGAGAAATATATCATGGTGTGGTGTGAATCGGAGGGCCTGAATCAAGATAGACAGTGAGTGGCAATGTCAGCTAGAGAAAAGCACCACGGGATGGTTAGCATGTGGATGTCAGGAAACATGCAGTGGCAATATAGGATAGGTTTCTGAAAAACATCACGGTGTGGTGCTAATTGTAAGGGTTTCCAAAGTATCTTTCACTAGTAGGAGTGGGAAAAACATCACGGGTTGGTTTGAATCGGAGGGCCGAATCAGGATTGGCCGTGAGTGGCAATGAAGAATGGGGAAAAGCACCACGGGGTGGTCAGGATGGGGAGGTCAAGAAATATGCAGTGGCAATGTTGTATAGTTTTTTGAAAAACATCACGGTGTGGTGCGCATTGTAAGAGTTTCTAACTGGCCATTCACTAGTAGGAGTGAGAAAAACATCACGGTTGATGAGAATCAGATGTTCTGAATTAGGATAGGCAGTGAGTGGCAATGTAGGATGGAGAAAAGCACCATGGGGTGGTCAGCATGGGGAGGTCAGGAAACATGCATTGGCAATGAAGCATAGGTTTCTGAAAAACATCGCCGGGTGGTGCGCATTGTAAGGCTATCTAACAGGCCATTCACTAGTAGGATAGAGAAAAATATCAAGGGTTGGTGTGAATCGGAGGGCCTGAATTAGGATAGGCAGTGAGCGGCAATGTAAAATGGAGAAAAGCACCACGGTGTGGTCAGCATGGGGAGGTCAGGAAACATGCAGTGGCAATGTAGGATAGGATTCTGATAAAAAAAAAAAGCAGGGTGGTTCGCATTGTAAGGCTTTCTAACAGGCCATTCACTATTAGGAGTGAGAAAAACATCACGGCGTGATTTGAATCAGAGGGACTGAATCAGGATAGGCAGTGAGTGGCAATGTAGGATGGAGAAAAGCACCACGGTGTGCTCAGCATGGGGAGGTTACGACATATGCAGTGGCTATGTAGGATAGGTTTCTGAAAAATATCGCGGGGTGTTGCGCATTGTAATGGTTTCGAACAGGCCATTCACTAGTAGAAGTGAGAAACACATTGCAGGGTGTTGTGAATCGGAGGGCCTGAATCAGGATAGGCAGTGAGTGGCAATGTAGGATGGAGGAAACCACCACGGGGTGGTCAGGACGGGGAGGTCAGAAAACAGGCAGTGGCAATGTAGGATAGGTTTCTAAAAAAAATCGCGGGGTGGTGCGCATTGTAAGGTTTCCTAATAGGCCATTCACTAGTAGGAGTGAGAAATACATCATGGTGTGGTGTGAATCGGAGGGCCTGAATCAAGATAGACAGTGAGTGGCAATGTAGGATGGAGAAAAGCACCACGGGGTGCTCAGAGTGGGGAGGTCAGGAAACATGCAGTGGCAATGTAGGATAGATTTCTGAAAAACATCGCCGTGTGGTGCGCATTGTAAGGTTTTCTAACAGGCCTTTCACTAGTAGAAGTGTGAAAAACATCACAGGTGGTGTGAATCGGAGGGCGTGAATTAGGATAGGCAGTGAGTGGCAACGTAAAATGGAGAAAAGCACCACGGTGTAGTCAGCATGCGGAGGTCAGGAAACATGCAGTGGCAATGTAGGATAGGTTTCTGAAAAACATCGCGGGTTGTTGCGCATTGTAAGGGTTTCTAACAGGCCATTCACTCTTAAGAGTGAGAAAAATACAACGGGGGGGGTGTTAATCGGAATGCCTGAATCAGGATAGGCAGTGAGTGGCAATGTATGATGGAGAATAGCACCAAGGGGTGGTCAGGATGGGGAGGTCAGGAAACATGCACTGGCAATGTAGGATAGGTTTCTGAAAAACATTGCAGGGTGGTGCTCATTGTATGGGTTTCTTAAAGGCCTTTCACTAGTAGGAGTGAGAAAAATATCATGGGGTGGTGTGAAGTGCAGGGCCTGAGTAAGGATAGGCTGTGAGTGGCAATGTAGGATAGAGAAAAGCACCACGGGGTGGTCAGGATGGGGAGGTCAGGAAACATGCAGTGGCAATGTAGGATAGGTTTCTGAAAAACATCGCGGGGTAGTGCGCATTGTAAGGGTTTCTAACAGGCCATTCACTAGTAGGAGTTAGAAATACATCATGGTGTGGTGTGAATCGGAGGGCCTGAATCAAGTTAGACAGTGAGTGGCAATGTAGGATGGAGAAAAGCACCACGAGTTGGTGAGCATTCGGAGGTCAGGAAACATGCAATGGCAATGTAGGATAGGTTTCTGAACAACATCGCGGGGTTGTTCGCATTATAAGGTTTTGTGGCAAGCCATTCACCCGTAGGAGTGAAAAAAACATCCCAGGGTGGTGTGTATCGGAGGGCTTGAATTAGGATAGGCTGTGCCTGGCAATGTAGGATCGAGAAAAGCTCCAAGGGGGGGTGGTCAGCATGGGGAGGTCAGGAAACATGCAGTGGCAATGTAGAATAGGTTTCAAATAAACATCAGTTGGTGGTGCGTTTGTATGGGTTTCTAACAGGCCATTCACTAGTAGGAATGAGAACAACAACATGGGGTGGTGTGAATCGGAGGGCCTGAATTAGGATAGGCATTGAGTGGCAATGAAGTATGTAGAAAAGCACCAGAGTGTGGTCAGCATGGGGAGGTCAGGAAACATGCAGAGGCAATGTAGGATAGTTTTCTGAAAAACATCACGGGATGGTGCGCATTGTAAGGGTTTCTAACAGGCCATTCACTAGTAGGAGTGACAAAAACATAAGGGGTTGGTGAGAATCAGATGTTCTGAATTAGGATAGGCAGTGAGTGGCAATGTAGGATGGAGAAAAGCACCACGGGGTGGTCAGCTTGGGGAGGTCAGAAATCATGCATTGGCAATGTAGGATAGTTTTCTGAAAAACATCGCCTGGTGGTGTGCATTGTAAGGCTTTCTAACAGGCCATTCACTAGTAGCAGTGAGAAAAACATCACGGGGTGGTGTGAATCGGAGGGCGTGAATTAGTATAGGCAGTTAGTGGCAATGTAGGATAGAGAAAAGCGCCACGGGGTGGTCAGCATGGGAGGTCAGGAAACAGGCAGTGGGAATGTAGGATAGGTTTCTGAAACACATCTCGGGGTGCTGCGAATTGTAAGGTTTTCTAACAGGCCATTCACTAGATGAGGTGAGAAAAACATCACAGGGTGGTTTGAATCGGAGGGCCTGAATCAGGATAGGCAGTTAGTGGCAATGTAGCATGGAGAAAAGGACCATGGGGTGGTCATGATGGGCAGGTCAGGAAACTTGCAGTGGCAATATAGGATCGGTTTCTGAAAAACATCGCAGTGTGGTGCTCATTGTAAGGGTTTCCAAAGGATCTTTCACTAGTAAGAGTGGGAAAAACATCACGGGGTGGTGTGAATCGGAGGGCCTGAATCAGGATAGGCCGTGAGTGGCAATGAAGAATGGAGAAAAGCACCACGGGTGGTCAGGATGGGGAGGTCAGGAAACATGCAGTGGCAATGTAGGATAGGTTTCTGAAAAACATCGCGGGGTAGTGCGCATTGTAAGGGTTTGTAGCAGGCCATTCACCAGTAGGAGTGAAAAAAACATCACAGGGTGGTGTGAATCAGAGGGCCTGAATCAGGATAGGCAGTGAGTGGCAATATAGGATGGAGAAAAGCACCACGGCGTCTTCAGGATGGTGAGGTTAGGAAACATGCAGTGGCAATGTAGGATAGGTTTCTGAAAAACATTGGGTGGTGGGGCCCATTGTGAGGGTTTCTAATAGGCCATTCACTAGTAGCAGTGAGAAATACATCATGTTGTGGTGTGAATCGGGGGGCCTGAATCAAGATAGACTGTTAGTGGCAATGTCGGATAGAGAAAAGCAATATGGGGTGGTCAGCATGGGGAGGTCAGGAAACATGCAGTAGCCATGTAGGATAAGTTTCTGAAAAACATCGTGGGGTGGTGCTTATTGTAAGGGTTTCCAAAGGATCTTTCACTAGTAGTAATGTGAAAAACATCACGGGGTGGTTTGAATCGGAGTGCCTGAATCAGGATAGGCCGTGAGTGGCAATGAAGAATGGAGAAAAGCACCATGGGGTGGTCAGGATGGGGAGGTCAGGAAATATGCAGTGGCAATGTAGGATACTTTTTTGAAAAACATTCCGGTGTGGTGCACATTGTAAGAGTTTCTAACTGGCCATTCACTAGTAGGAGTGAGAAAAACATCAAGGGTGATGTGAATCAGATGTTCTGAATTAGGATAGGCAGTGAGTGGCAATGTAGGATGGAGAAAAGCACCACGGGGTGGTCAGCATGGAGAGGTCAGGAAACATGCATTGGCAATGAAGGATAGGTTTCTGAAAATCATCGCCGGGTGGTGCGCATTGTAAGGCTTTCTAACAGGCCATTCACTAGTAGCAGAGAGAAAAATATCATGGGTTGGTGAGAAGTGCAGGGCCTGAGTAAGTATAGGCTGTGAGTGGCAATATAGGATAGAGAAAAGCACCACGAGTTGGTGAGCATTGGGAGGTCAGGAAACATGCAAAGGCAATGTAGGATAGGTTTCTGAACAACATCGCGGGGTTGTTCGCATTATAAGGGTTTGTAGCAGGCCATTCACCAGTAGGAGTGAAAAAAGCATCACAGGGTGGTGTGTATTGGAGGGCCTGAATTAGGATAAGCTGTGAATGGCAATGTAGGATGGAGGAAAGCTCCGTCGGGGTGGTCAGCATGGGGTCAGGAAACATGCAGTGGCAATGTAGAATAGGTTTCTAATAAACATCAGTGGGTGGTGCGCTTTGTATGGGTTTCTAACAGGCCATTCACTAGTAGGAGTGAGAACAACAACATGTGGTGGTGTGAATCGGAGGGCCTGAATTAGGATAGGCATTGAGTGGCAATGAATTATGTAGAAAAGCACCAGAGGGTGGTCAGCATGGGGAGGTCAGGAAACATGCAGAGGCAATGTAGATTAGTTTTCTGAAAAACATCACGGGATGGTGCGCATTGTAAGGGTTTCTAACAGGCCATTCACTAGTAGGAGTGAGAAAAACATAACGGGTTGGTGTGAATCAGATGTTCTGAATTAGGATAGGCAGTGAGTGGCAATGTAGGATGGAGAAAAGCACCACGGGGTGGTCAGCTTGGGGAGGTCAGAAATCATGCATTGGCGATGTAGGATAGTTTTCTGAAAAACATCGCCTGGTGGTGCTCATTGTAAGGCTTTCTCACAGGCCATTCACTAGTAGCAGTGAGAAAAACATCACGGGGTGGTGTGAATCGGAGGGCGTGAATTAGGATAGGCAGTTAGTGGCAATGTAGGATAGAGAAAAGCGCCACGGGGTGGTCAGCATGGGGAGGTCAGGAAAAATGCAGTGGAAATGTAGGATAGGTTTCTGAAACACATCGCGGGTGCTGTGAATTGTAAGGTTTTCTAACAGGCCTTTCACTAGATGAAGTGAGAAAAACATCACAGGGTGGTTTGAATCGGAGGCCCTGAATCAGGATAGGCAGTGAGTGGCAATTTAGGATTGAGAAAAGCACCACGGTGTGGTCATGATGGGCAGGTCAGGAAACATGCAGTGGCAATATAGGATAGGTTTCTGAAAAAAATCTCAGTGTGGTGCTCATTGTAAGGGTTTCCAAAGGATCTTTCACTAGTAAGAGTGGGAAAATCATCACGGGGTGGTGTGAATCGGAGGGCCTGAATCAGTATAGGCCGTGAGTGGCAATGAAGAATGGAGAAAAGAACCACAGGGTGTTCAGGATGGGGAGGTCAGGAAACATGCAGTGGCAATGTACAATAGTTTTTTGAAAAACATCACGGAGTGGTGCGCATTGTAAGGGTTTCTAACTGGCCATTCACTAGTAGGAGTGAGAAAAGCATCACGGCTGATGTGAATCAGATGTTCTGAATAAGGATAGGCAGTGATTGGCAATGTAGGATGGAGAAAAGCACCACGGGGTGGTCAGCATGGGGAGGTCAGGAAACATGCATTGGAAATGTAGGATAGGTTTCTGAAAAACATCACTGGGTGGTGCGCTTTGTATGGGTTTCTAACAGGCCATTCTCTAGTAGGAGTGAGAACAACAACATGGGGTGGTGTTAATCGGAGGGCCTGAATTAGGATCGGCATTCAGTGGCAATGTAGGATGGAGAAAAGCACCACAGGGTGGTCAGCATGGGGAGGTCAGGAAAAATGCAGTGGAAATGTAGGATAGGTTTCTGAAACACATCGCGGGGTGATGCGCATTGTAAGGGTTTCTAAAAGGCCATTCACTAGATGAAGTGAGAAAAACATCACAAGGTGGTTTGAATCGGAGGGCCTGCATCAGAATAGGCAGTTAGTGACAATGTAGGATGGAGAGAAGCACCATGGAGTGGTCAGCATGGGGAGGTCAGGAAACATGCAGTGGCAATGTAGGATAGGTTTCTGAAAAACATAGCGGGGTGGTGCACATTGTAAGGGTTTCTAACAGGCCATTCACTAGTAGGAGTGAGAAATATATCATGGTGTGGTGTGAATCGGAGGGCCTGAATCAAGATAGACAGTGAGTGGCAATGTCAGCTAGAGAAAAGCACCACGGGATGGTTAGCATGTGGATGTCAGGAAACATGCAGTGGCAATATAGGATAGGTTTCTGAAAAACATCGCGGTATGGTGCTAATTGTAAGGGTTTCCAAAGTATCTTTCACTAGTAGGAGTGGGAAAAACATCACGGGGTGGTTTGAATCGGAGGTCCGAATCAGGATAGGCCGTGAGTGGCAATGAAGAATGGAGAAAAGCACCACGGGGTGGTCAGGATGGGGAGGTCAAGAAATATGCAGTGGCAATGTTGTATAGTTTTTTGAAAAACATCACGGTGTGGTGCGCATTGTAAGAGTTTCTAACTGGCCATTCACTAGTAGGAGTGAGAAAAACATCACGGTTGATGAGAATCAGATGTTCTGAATTAGGATAGGCAGTGAGTGGCAATGTAGGATGGAGAAAAGCACCATGGGGTGGTCAGCATGGGGAGGTCAGGAAACATGCATTGGCAATGAAGCATAGGTTTCTGAAAAACATCGCCGGGTGGTGCGCATTGTAAGGCTATCTAACAGGCCATTCACTAGTAGGAAAGAGAAAAATATCAAGGGGTAGTGTGAATCGGAGGGCCTGAATTAGGATAGGCAGTGAGCGGCAATGTAAAATGGAGAAAAGCACCACGGTGTGGTCAGCATGGGGAGGTCAGGAAACATGCAGTGGCAATGTAGGATAGGATTCTGATAAAAAAAAAAAAAGCGGGGTGGTTCGCATTGTAAGGCTTTCTAACAGGCCATTCACTATTAGGAGTGAGAAAAACATCACGGCGTGATTTGAATCAGAGAGACTGAATCAGGATAGGCAGTGAGTGGCAATGTAGGATGGAGAAAAGCACCACGGTGTGCTCAGCATGGGGAGGTTAGGACACATGCAGTCGCTATGTAGGATAGGTTTCTGTAAAATATCGCGGGGTGTTGCGCATTGTAATGGTTTCGAACAGGCCATTCACTAGTAGAAGTGAGAAACATATTGCAGGGTGTTGTGAATCGGAGGGCCTGAATCAGGATAGGCAGTGAGTGGCAATGTAGGATGGAGGAAAGCACCACGGGGTGGTCAGGACGGGGAGGTCAGAAAACAGGCAGTGGCAATGTAGGATAGGTTTCTAAAAAAAATCGCGGGGTGGTGCGCATTGTAAGGTTTCCTAATAGGCCATTCACTAGTAGCAGTGAGAAATACATCATGGTGTGGTGTGAATCGGAGGGCCTGAATCAAGATAGACAGTGAGTGGCAATGTAGGATGGAGAAAAGCACCACGGGGTGGTCAGCTTGGGGAGGTCAGAAATCATGCATTGGCAATGTAGGATAGTTTTCTGAAAAACATCGCCTGGTGGTGCTCATTGTAAGGCTTTCTCACAGGCCATTCACTAGTAGCAGTGAGAAAAACATCACGGGGTGGTGTGAATCGGAGGGCGTGAATTAGGATAGGCAGTTAGTGGCAATGTAGGATAGAGAAAAGCGCCACGGGGTGGTCAGCATGGGGAGGTCAGGAAAAATGCAGTGGAAATGTAGGATAGGTATCTGAAACACATCGCGGGGTGCTGCGAATTGTAAGGTTTTCTAACAGGCCTTTCACTAGATGAAGTGAGAAAAACATCACAGGGTGGTTTGAATCGGAGGCCCTGAATCAGGATAGGCAGTGAGTGGCAATTTAGGATTGAGAAAAGCACCACGGTGTGGTCATGATGGGCAGGTCAGGAAACATGCAGTGGCAATATAGGATAGGTTTCTGAAAAAAATCTCAGTGTGGTGCTCATTGTAAGGGTTTCCAAAGGATCTTTCACTAGTAAGAGTGGGAAAATCATCACGGGGTGTTGTGAATCGGAGGGCCTGAATCAGTATAGGCCGTGAGTGGCAATGAAGAATGGAGAAGAGAACCACGGGGTGTTCAGGATGGGGAGGTCAGGAAACATGCAGTGGCAATGTAGGATAGTTTTTTGAAAAACATCACGGAGTGGTGCGCATTGTAAGGGTTTCTAACTGGCCATTCACTAGTAGGAGTGAGAAAAACATCACGGCTGATGTGAATCAGATGTTCTGAATTAGGATAGGCAGTGATTGGCAATGTAGGATGGAGAAAAGCACCACGGGGTGGTCAGCATGGGGAGGTCAGGAAACATGCATTGGAAATGTAGGATAGGTTTCTGAAAAACATCACTGGGTGGTGCGCTTTGTATGGGTTTCTAACAGGCCATTCTCTAGTAGGAGTGAGAACAACAACATGGGGTGGTGTGAATCGGAGGGCCTGAATTAGGATCGGCATTCAGTGGCAATGTAGGATGGAGAAAAGCACCACAGGGTGGTCAGCATGGGGAGGTCAGGAAAAATGCAGTGGAAATGTAGGATAGGTTTCTGAAACACATCGCGGGGTGATGCGCATTGTAAGGGTTTCTAAAAGGCCATTCACTAGATGAAGTGAGAAAAACATCACAAGGTGGTTTGAATCGGAGGGCCTGAATCAGAATAGGCAGTTAGTGACAATGTAGGATGGAGAGAAGCACCATGGAGTGGTCAGCATGGGGAGGTCAGGAAACATGCAGTGGCAATGTAGGATAGGTTTCTGAAAAACATAGCGGGGTGGTGCACATTGTAAGGGTTTCTAACAGGCCATTCACTAGTAGGAGTGAGAAATATATCATGGTGTGGTGTGAATCGGAGGGCCTGAATCAAGATAGACAGTGAGTGGCAATGTCAGCTAGAGAAAGGCACCACGGGATGGTTAGCATGTGGATGTCAGGAAACATGCAGTGGCAATATAGGATAGGTTTCTGAAAAACATCATGGTGTGGTGCTAATTGTAAGGGTTTCCAAAGTATCTTTCACTAGTAGGAGTGGGAAAAACATCACGGGTTGGTTTGAATCGGAGGGCCGAATCAGGATAGGCCGTGAGTGGCAATGAAGAATGGAGAAAAGCACCACGGGGTGGTCAGGATGGGGAGGTCAAGAAATATGCAGTGGCAATGTTGTATAGTTTTTTGAAAAACATCACGGTGTGGTGCGCATTGTAAGAGTTTCTAACTGGCCATTCACTAGTAGGAGTGAGAAAACATCACGGTTGATGAGAATCAGATGTTCTGAATTAGGATAGGCAGTGAGTGGCAATGTAGGATGGAGAAAAGCACCATGGGGTGGTCAGCATGGGGAGGTCAGGAAACATGCATTGGCAATGAAGCATAGGTTTCTGAAAAACATCGCCGGGTGGTGCGCATTGTAAGGCTATCTAACAGGCCATTCACTAGTATGATAGAGAAAAATATCAAGGGGTGGTGTGAATCGGAGGGCCTGAATTAGGATAGGCAGTAAGCGGCAATGTAAAATGGAGAAAAGCACCACGGTGTGGTCAGCATGGGGAGGTCAGGAAACATGCAGTGGCAATGTAGGATAGGATTCTGATAAAAAAAAAAGCGGGGTGGTTCGCATTGTAAGGCTTTCTAACAGGCCATTCACTATTAGGAGTGAGAAAAACATCACGGCGTGATTTGAATCAGAGGGACTGAATCAGGATAGGCAGTGAGTGGCAATGTAGGATGGAGAAAAGCACCACCGTGTGCTCAGCATGGGGTGGTTAGGACACATGCAGTGGCTATGTAGGATAGGTTTCTGAAAAATATCGCGGGGTGTTGCGCATTGTAATGGTTTCGAACAGGCCATTCACTAGTAGAAGTGAGAAACACATTGCAGCGTGTTGTGAATCGGAGGGCCTGAATCAGGATAGGCAGTGAGTGGCAATGTAGGATGGAGGAAACCACCACGGGGTGGTCAGGACGGGGAGGTCAGAAAACAGGCAGTGGCAATGTAGGATAGGTTTCTAAAAAAAATCGCGGGGTGGTGCGCATTGTAAGGTTTCCTAATAGGCCATTCACTAGTAGGAGTGAGAAATCCGTCATGGTGTGGTGTGAATCGGAGGGCCTGAATCAAGATAGACAGTGAGTGGCAATGAAGGATGGAGAAAAGCACCACGGGGTGCTCAGAGTGGGGAGGTCAGGAAACATGCAGTGGTAATGTAGGATAAATTTCTGAAAAACATCGCCGTGTGGTGCGCATTGTAAGGTTTTCTAACAGGCCATTCACTAGTAGAAGTGTGAAAAACATCACAGGTGGTGTGAATCGGAGGGTGTGAATTAGGATAGGCAGTGAGTGGCAACGTAAAATGGAGAAAAGCACCATGGTGTAGTCAGCATGCGGAGGTCAGGAAACATGCAGTGGCAATGTAGGATAGGTTTCTGAAAAACATCGCGGGTTGTTGCGCATTGTAAGGGTTTCTAACAGGCCATTCACTCTTAAGAGTGAGAAAAATACAACGGGGGGGGTGTTAATCGGAATGCCTGAATCAGGATAGGCAGTGAGTGGCAATGTATGATGGAGAATAGCACCAAGGGGTGGTCAGGATGGGGAGGTCAGGAAACATGCACTGGCAATGTAGGATAGGTTTCTGAAAAACATTGCAGGGTGGTGCTCATTGTATGGGTTTCTTAAAGGCCTTTCACTAGTAGGAGTGAGAAAAATATCATGGGGTGGTGTGAAGTGCAGGGCCTGAGTAAGGATAGGCTGTGAGTGGCAATGTAGGATAGAGAAAAGCACCACGGGGTGGTCAGGATGGGGAGGTCAGGAAACATGCAGTGGCAATGTAGGATAGGTTTCTGAAAAACATCGCGGGGTAGTGCGCATTGTAAGGGTTTCTAACAGGCCATTCACTAGTAGGAGTTAGAAATACATCATGGTGTGGTGTGAATCGGAGGGCCTGAATCAAGTTAGACAGTGAGTGGCAATGTAGGATGGAGAAAAGCACCACGAGTTGGTGAGCATTCGGAGGTCAGGAAACATGCAATGGCAATGTAGGATAGGTTTCTGAACAACATCGCGGGGTTGTTCGCATTATAAGGTTTTGTCGCAAGCCATTCACACGTAGGAGTGAAAAAAACATCCCAGGGTGGTGTGTATCGGAAGGCTTGAATTAGGATAGGCTGTGCCTGGCAATGTAGGATCGAGAAAAGCTCCAGGGGGGGGGGTGGTCAGCATGGGGAGGTCAGGAAACATGCAGTGGCAATGTAGAATAGGTTTCAAATAAACATCAGTGGGTGGTGCGCTTTGTATGGGTTTCTAACAGGCCATTCACTAGTAGGAATGAGAACAACAACATGGGGTGGTGTGAATCGGAGGGCCTGAATTAGGATAGGCATTGAGTGGCAATGAAGTATGTAGAAAAGCACCAGAGTGTGGTCAGCATGGGGAGGTCAGGAAACATGCAGAGGCAATGTAGGATAGTTTTCTGAAAAACATCACGGGATGGTGCGCATTGTAAGGGTTTCTAACAGGCCATTCACTAGTAGGAGTGACAAAAACATAAGGGGTTGGTGAGAATCAGATGTTCTGAATTAGGATAGGCAGTGAGTGGCAATGTAGGATGGAGAAAAGCACCACGGGGTGGTCAGCTTGGGGAGGTCAGAAAACATGCATTGGCAATGTAGGATAGTTTTCTGAAAAACATCGCCTGGTGGTGCGCATTGTAAGGCTTTCTAACAGGCCATTCACTAGTAGCAGTGAGAAAAACATCACGGGGTGGTGTGAATCGGAGGGCGTGAATTAGGATAGGCAGTTAGTGGCAATGTAGGATAGAGAAAAGCGCCACGGGGTGGTCAGCATGGGAGGTCAGGAAACAGGCAGTGCGAATGTAGGATAGGTTTCTGAAACACGTCTCGGGGTGCTGCGAATTGTAAGGTTTTCTAACAGGCCATTCACTAGATGAGGTGAGAAAAACATCACAGGGTGGTTTGAATCGGAGGGCCTGAATCAGGATAGGCAGTTAGTGGCAATGTAGCATGGAGAAAAGGACCATGGGGTGGTCATGATGGGCAGGTCAGGAAACTTGCAGTGGCAATATAGGATCGGTTTCTGAAAAACATCGCAGTGTGGTGCTCATTGTAAGGGTTTCCAAAGGATCTTTCACTAGTAAGAGTGGGAAAAACATCACGGATGGTGTGAATCGGAGGGCCTGAATCAGGATAGGCCGTGAGTGGCAATGAAGAATGGAGAAAAGCACCACGGGTGGGCAGGATGGGGAGGTCAGGAAACATGCAGTGGCAATGTAGGATAGTTTTTTGAAACTCATCACGGTGTGGTGCGCATTGTAAGGGTTTCTAACTGGCCATTCACTAGTAGGAGTGAGAAAAACATCATGGCTGATGTGAATCAGATGTTCTGAATTAGGATAGGCAGTGAGTGGCAATGTAGGATGGAGAAAAGCACCACGGGGTGGTCAGCATGGGGAGGTCAGGAAACATGCATTGGCAATGTAGGATAGGTTTCTGAAAAACATCGCTGGGTGGTGCGCTTTGTATGGGTTTCTAACAGGCCATTCACTAGTAGGAGTGAGAACAACAACATGGGTGGTGTGAATCGGAGGGCCTGAATTAGGATCGGTATTGAGTAGCAATGTAGGATGGAGAAAAGCACCACAGAGTGGTCAGCATGGGGAGGTCAGGAAACATGAAGTTGCAAAGTAGGATAGGTTTTTGAAAAACATCGCGGGTTGTTGCGCATTGTAAGGGTTTCTAACAGGCCATTCCCTCTTAAGAGTTAGAAAAATATAACGGGGGGGGGGTGTTAATCGGAATGCCTGAATCAGGATATGCAGTGAGTGGCAATGTATGAAGGAGAAAAGCACCACTGGGTGGTCATGATGGGGAGGTCAGGAAACATGCAGTGGCAATGTAGGATAGGTTTCTGAAAAACATTGCAGGCTGGTGCTCATTGTAAGGGTTTCTAAAAGGCCTTTCACTAGTAGGAGTGAGAAAAATATCACAGGGTGGTTTGAAGTGCAGGGCCTGAGTAAGTATAGGCTGTGAGTGGCAATATAGGATAGAGAAAAGCACCACGGGGTGGTCAGGATGGGGAGGTCAGGAAACATGCAGTGGCAATGTAGGATAGGTTTCTGAAAAACATCGCGGGGTAGTGCGCATTGTAAGGGTTTGTAGCAGGCCATTCACCAGTAGGAGTGAAAAAAACATCACAGGGTGGTGTGTATTGGAGGGCCTGAATTAGGATAGGCTGTGAGTGGCAATGTAGGATGGAGAAAAGCAACACGGGTTTGTCAGCATGGGGAGGCAAGGAAACATGCAGTGGCAATGTAGAATAGGTTTCTAATAAACATCACTGGGTGGTGCACTTTGTATGGGTTTCTAACAGGCCATTCACTAGTAGTAGTGAGAACAACAACATGGGGTGGTGTGAATCGGAGGGCCTGATTTAGGATAGGCATTGAGTGGCAATGAAGTATGTAGAAAAGCACCAGAGGGTGGTCAGCATGGGGAGGTCAGGAAACATGCAGAGGCAATGTAGGATAGTTTTCTGAAAAACATTACGTGATGGTGCGCATTGTAAGGGTTTCTAACAGGCCATTCACTAGTAGGAGTGAGAAAAACAACATGGGGTGGTGTGAATCGGAGGGCCTGAGTTAGGATCCGCATTGAGTGGCAATGTAGGATGGAGAAAACACCACAGGGTTGTCAGCATGGGGAGGTCAGGAAACATGCAGTGGCAATGTAGGATAGGTTTCTGAAAAACATCGCGGGTTGTTGCGCATTGTAAGGGTTTCTAACAGGCCATTCACTCTTAAGAGTGAGAAAAATATAACGGGGGGGGGTGTTAATGGGAATGCCGCAATCAGGATAGGCAGTAAGTGGCAATGTATGATGGAGAAAAGCACCACGGGCTGGTCAGCATGGGGAGGTCAGGAAACATGCAGTGGCAATGTAGAATAGGTTTCTAATAAACATCAGTGGGTGGTGCGCTTTGTATGGGTTTCTAACAGGCCATTCACTAGTAGGAGTGAGAACAACAACATGTGGTGGTGTGAATCGGAGGGCCTGAATTAGGATAGGCATTGAGTGGCAATGAATTATGTAGAAAAGCACCAGAGGGTGGTCAGCATGGGGAGGTCAGGAAACATGCAGAGGCAATGTAGGATAGTTTTCTGAAAAACATCACGGGATGGTGTGCATTGTAAGGGTTTCTAACAGGCCATTCACTAGTAGGAGTGAGAAAAACATAAGGGTTGGTGTGAATCAGATGTTCTGAATTAGGATAGGCAGTGAGTGGCAATGTAGGATGGAGAAAAGCACCACGGGGTGGTCAGCTTGGGGAGGTCAGAAATCATGCATTGGCAATGTAGGATAGTTTTCTGAAAAACATCGCCTGGTGGTGCTCATTGTAAGGCTTTCTCACAGGCCATTCACTAGTAGCAGTGAGAAAAACATCACGGGGTGGTGTGAATCGGAGGGCCTGAATTAGTATAGGCAGTTAGTGGCAATGTAGGATAGAGAAAAGCGCCACGGGGTGGTCAGCATGGGGAGGTCAGGAAACAGGCAGTGGGAATGTAGGATAGGTTTCTGAAACACATCGCGGGGTGCTGCGAATTGTAAGGTTTTCTAACAGGCCTTTCACTAGATGAAGTGAGAAAAACATCACAGGGTGGTTTGAATCGGAGGGCCTGAATCAGGATAGGCAGTGAGTGGCAATGTAGGATGGAGAAAAGCACCACGGTGTGGTCATGATGGGCAGGTCAGGAAACATGCAGTGGCAATATAGGATAGGTTTCTGAAAAACATCGCGTTGTGTTGCTCATTGTAAGGGTTTCCAAAGGATCTTTCTCTAGTAGGAGTGGGAAAAACATCACGGGGTGGTTTGAATCGGAGGGCCTGAATCAGGATAGGCCGTGAGTGGCAAGGAAGAATGGAGAAAAGCACCACGGGGTGGTCAGGATGGGGAGGTTAGGAAATATGCAGTGGCAATGTTGTATAGTTTTTTGAAAAACATCAGGGTGTGGTGCGCATTGTAAGACTTTCTAACTGGCCATTCACTAGTAGGAGTGAGAAAAACATCACGGGTTATGTGAATCAGATGTTCTGTATTAGGATAGGCATTGAGTGGCAATGAATTATGTAGAAAAGCATCATGGGGTGGTCAGCATGGGGAGGTCAGGAAACATGCATTGGCAATGAAGGATAGGTTTCTGAAAAACATCGCCGGGTGGTGCGCATTGTAAGGCTATCTAACAGGCCATTCACTAGTAGGATAGAGAAAAATATCAAGGGGTGGTGTGAATCAGAGGGCGTGAATTAGGATAGGCAGTGAGCAGCAATGTAAAATGGAGAAAAGCACCACGGTGTGGTCAGCATGGGAGTTCAGGAAACATGCAGTGGCAATGTAGGATAGGATTCTGAAAAAAAAAAGCGGGGTGGTTCGCATTGTAAGGCTTTCTAACAGGCCATTCACAAGTAGGAGTGAAGAAAACATCACGTTGTGGTGTTAATCTGAGGGCCTGATTTAGGATAGGAAGTGAGTGGCAATGTAGGATGGAGAAAAGCTCCATGGGGTGGTCAGCATGAGGAGGTCAGGAAACATGCAGTGGCTATGTAGGATAGTTTTCTGAAAAACATCAGGGGTGGTGCACATTTTAAGGGTTTCTAACAGGCCATTCACTAGTAGGAGTGAGAAAAACATCACGGCGTGATTTGAATCAGAGGGACTGAATCAGGATAGGCAGTGAGTGTCAATGTAGAATGGAGAAAAGCACCACGGTGTGGTCAACATGGGGAGGGCAGGACACATGCAGTGGCTATGTATGATAGGTTTCTGAAAAATATCGCGGGGTGGTGCGCATTGTAATGGTTTTGAACAGGCCATTCACTAGTAGAAGTGAGAAACACATTGCAGGGTGTTGTGAATCGGAGGGCCTGAATCAGGATAGGCAGTGAGTGGCAATGTAGGATGGAGAAAAGCACCACGGGGTGGTCAGAGTGGGGAGGTCAGGAAACATGCAGTGGCAATGTAGGATAGGTTTCTGAAAAACATCGCCGTGTGGTGCGCATTGTAAGGTTTTCTAACAGGCCATTCACTAGTAGAAGTGTGAAAAACATCACAGGTGGTGTGAATCGGAGGGCGTGAATTAGGATAGGCAGTGAGTGGCAATGTAAAATGGAGAAAAGCACCACGGTGTAGTCAGCATGCGGAGGTCAGGAAACATGCAGTGGCAATGTAGGATAGGTTTCTGAAGAACATCGCGGGTTGTTGCGCATTGTAAGGGTTTCTAACAGGCCATTCACTCTTAAAAGTGAGAAAAATACAACGGGGGGGTGTTAATCGGTGTGCCTGAATCAGGATAGGCAGTGAATGGCAATGTATGATGGAGAATAGCACCACGGTGTGGTCAGGATGGGGAGGTCAGGAAAAATGCACTGGCAATGTAGGATAGGTTTCTGAAAACCATTGCAGGGTGGTGCTCATTGTAAGGGTTTCTTAAAGGCCTTTCACTAGTAGGAGTGAGAAAAATATCATGGGGTGGTGTGAAGTGCAGGGCCTGAGTAAGGATAGGCTGTGAGTGGCAATGTAGGATAGAGAAAAGCACCACGGGGTGGTCAGGATGGGGAGGTCAGGAAACATGCAGTGGCAATGTAGGATAGGTTTCTGAAAAACATCGCGGGGTAGTGCGCATTGTAAGGGTTTCTAACAGGCCATTCACTAGTAGGAGTTAGAAATACATCATGGTGTGGTGTGAATCGGAGGGCCTAAATCAAGTTAGACAGTGAGTGGCAATGTAGGATGGAGAAAAGCACCACGAGTTGGTGAGCATTGGGAGGTCAGGAAACATGCAATAGCAATGTAGGATAGGTTTCTGAACAACATAGCGGGGTTGTTCGCATTATAAGGTTTTGTGGCAGGCCTTTCACCCGTAGGTTGAAAAAAACATCCCAGGGTGGTGTGTATCGGAGGGCCTGAATTAGGATAGGCATTGAGTGGCAATGAAGTATGTAGAAAAGCACCAGAGGGTGGTCAACATGGGGAGGTCAGGAAACATGCAGAGGCAATGTAGGATACTTTTCTGAAAAACATCACGGGATGGTGCGCATTGTAAGGGTTTCTAACAGGCCATTCACTAGTAGGAGTGACAAAAACATAACGGGTTGGTGTGAATCAGATGTTCTGAATTAGGATAGGCAGTGAGTGGCAATGTAGGATGGAGAAAAGCACCACGGGGTGGTCAGCTTGGGGAGGTCAGAAAACATGCATTGGCAATGTAGGATAGTTTTCTGAAAAACATCGCCTGGTGGTGCGCATTGTAAGGCTTTCTAACAGGCCATTCACTAGTAGAAGTGAGAAAAACATCACGGGGTGGTGTGAATCGGAGGGCCTGAATTAGGATAGGCAGTTGGTGGCAATGTAGGATAGAGAAAAGCGCCACGGGGTGGTCAGCATGGGGAGATCAGGAAACAGGCAGTGGTAATGTAGGATAGGTTTCTGGAAAAAAAAAGCGGGGTGGTGCGCATTGTTAGGGTTTCTAACAGGCCATTCACTAGTAGGAGTGAGAAAAACATCACGAGGTTGTGTCAATCGGAGGGCCTGAATTAGGATAGGCAGTGAGTGGCAATGTAGGATGGAGAAAAGCACCACGGGGTGGTCAGCATGCGGAGGTCAGGAAACATGTATTGGCAATGTAGGATAGGTTTCTGCAAAACATCGCCGGGTGGAGCGCATTGTAAGGCTTTCTAGCAGGCCATTCACTAGTAGGAGTGAGAAAAATATAACGTGGTGGTGTGAATCAGAGGGCTTGAATAAGGATAGGCAGTGAGTGGCAATGTAGGATGGAGAAAACCACCACGGGGTGGTCAGCATGGGGAGATCAGGAAACATGCAGTGGCAATGTGGGATAGCTTTCCGAAAAACATTACGGGTTGGTGCGCATTGTAAGGGTTTCTAACAGGCCATTCACTAGTAGGAGTGAGAAAAACCTCACGACGTGGTGTGAATCGGAGGGCCTGAATCAGGATAGGCAGTGAGAGGCAATGTAGGATGGAGAAAAGCACCACGGGGTGGTCATCATGCGGAGGTCAGGACACATGCAGTGGCAATGTATTATAGGTTTCTAAAAAACATCGTGGGTGGTGAGGATTGTAAGGCTTTCTAACAGGCGATTCACTAGTCGGAGTGAGAAAAACATCACGGCATTGTGTGAACCCTAGGGCCTGAATTATGATAGGCAGTGAGTGGCAATATAGGATGCAGAAAAGCACCACGGGGTGCTCAGCATGGGGAGGTCAGGAAACATGCAGTGGCAATGTAGGATAGTTTTCTGAAAAACATCACGGGGTGGTGCGCATTGTAACGGTTTCTAACATGCCATTCACTAGTAGGAGTGAGAAAAACCTCACGACGTGGTGTGAATTGGAGGGCCTGAATCAGGATAGGCAGTGAGTGGCAATGTAGGATGGAGAAAAGCAAAACAGGGTGGTCAGCATGGGGAAGTGAGGAAACATGCAGTGGCAATGTAGGATATATTTTGAAAAACATCTCGGGGTGGTGCACATTGTAAGGGTTGCAAACAGGCCATTCACTAGTTGGAGTGAGAAAAACATCACGGGGTGGTGTGAATCGGAGTGCCTGAATTAGGATAGGCAGTGAGTGGCAATGTAGAATGGAGAAAAGCACCACGGGTTGGTGAGCATGGTGAGGTCAGGAAACATGCGATGGCAATGTAGGATAGGTTTCAGAAAAACATCGCAGGTGTTGAGCATTGTAAGGGTTTCTAACAGGCCATTCACTAGTAGGAGTGAGAAAAACATCACGGCATTGTGTGAACCCTAGGGCCTGAATTATGATAGGCAGTGAGTGGCAATGTAGGATGCAGAAAAGCACCACGGGGTGCTCAGCATGGGGAGGTAAGGAAACATGCTTTCGCAAAGTAGGTTAGGTTTCTGAAAAACATCGCCGGGTATTGCGCATTGTAAGGCTTTCTAACAGGCCATTCACTAGTAGGAGTGAGAAAAACATCATGGGGTGGTGTTAATAGGAGGGCCTGAATCAGGATAGGCAGTGAGTGGCAACATTAAATGGAGAATAGCACCACGGCGTGGTCAGGATGGGGAGGTCAGGAAACATGCAGAGGCAATGTAGGATAGTTTTCTGAAAAACATTACGTGATGGTGCGCATTGTAAGGGTTTCTAACAGGCCATTCACTAGTAGGAGTGAGAAAAACAACATGGGGTGGTGTGAATCGGAGGGCCTGAGTTAGGATCCGCATTGAGTGGCAATGTAGGATGGAGAAAACACCACAGGGTTGTCAGCATGGGGAGGTCAGGAAACATGCAGTGGCAATGTAGGATAGGTTTCTGAAAAACATCGCGGGTTGTTGCGCATTGTAAGGGTTTCTAACAGGCCATTCACTCTTAAGAGTGAGAAAAATATAACGGGGGGGGGTGTTAATGGGAATGCCGCAATCAGGATAGGCAGTAAGTGGCAATGTATGATGGAGAAAAGCACCACGGGCTGGTCAGCATGGGGAGGTCAGGAAACATGCAGTGGCAATGTAGAATAGGTTTCTAATAAACATCAGTGGGTGGTGCGCTTTGTATGGGTTTCTAACAGGCCATTCACTAGTAGGAGTGAGAACAACAACATGTGGTGGTGTGAATCGGAGGGCCTGAATTAGGATAGGCATTGAGTGGCAATGAAGTATGTAGAAAAGCACCAGAGGGTGGTCAGCATGGGGAGGTCAGGAAACATGCAGAGGCAATGTAGGATAGTTTTCTGAAAAACATTACGTGATGGTGCGCATTGTAAGGGTTTCTAACAGGCCATTCACTAGTAGGAGAGAGAAAAACAACATGGGGTTGTGTGAATCGGAGGGCCTGAGTTAGGATCCGCATTGAGTGGCAATGTAGGATGGAGAAAACACCACAGGGTTGTCAGCATGGGGAGGTCAGGAAACATGCAGTGGCAATGTAGGATAGGTTTCTGAAAAACATCGCGGGTTGTTGCGCATTGTAAGGGTTTCTAACAGGCCATTCACTCTTAAGAGTGAGAAAAATATAACGGGGGGGGGGTGTTAATGGGAATGCCGCAATCAGGATAGGCAGTAAGTGGCAATGTATGATGGAGAAAAGCACCACGGGCTGGTCAGCATGGGGAGGTCAGGAAACATGCAGTGGCAATGTAGAATAGGTTTCTAATAAACATCAGTGGGTGGTGCGCTTTGTATGGGTTTCTAACAGGCCATTCACTAGTAGGAGTGAGAACAACAACATGTGGTGGTGTGAATCGGAGGGCCTGAATTAGGATAGGCATTGAGTGGCAATGAATTATGTAGAAAAGCACCAGAGGGTGGTCAGCATGGGGAGGTCAGGAAACATGCAGAGGCAATGTAGGATAGTTTTCTGAAAAACATCACGGGATGGTGTGCATTGTAAGGGTTTCTAACAGGCCATTCACTAGTAGGAGTGAGAAAAACATAAGGGTTGGTGTGAATCAGATGTTCTGAATTAGGATAGGCAGTGAGTGGCAATGTAGGATGGAGAAAAGCACCACGGGGTGTTCAGCTTGGGGAGGTCAGAAATCATGCATTGGCAATGTAGGATAGTTTTCTGAAAAACATCGCCTGGTGGTGCTCATTGTAAGGCTTTCTCACAGGCCATTCACTAGTAGCAGTGAGAAAAACATCACGGGGTGGTGTGAATCGGAGGGCCTGAATTAGTATAGGCAGTTAGTGGCAATGTAGGATAGAGAAAAGCGCCACGGGGTGGTCAGCATGGGGAGGTCAGGAAACAGGCAGTGGGAATGTAGGATAGGTTTCTGAAACACATC
Organism: Cavia porcellus; assembly: GCF_034190915.1. Lineage (NCBI taxonomy): Eukaryota > Metazoa > Chordata > Mammalia > Rodentia > Caviidae > Cavia > Cavia porcellus. The sequence continues at coordinate 5,907,336 of NW_026947526.1, forward strand.
GCGGGGTGCTGCGAATTGTAAGGTTTTCTAACAGGCCTTTCACTAGATGAAGTGAGAAAAACATCACAGGGTGGTTTGAATCGGAGGGCCTGAATCAGGATAGGCAGTGAGTGGCAATGTAGGATGGAGAAAAGCACCACGGTGTGGTCATGATGGGCAGGTCAGGAAACATGCAGTGGCAATATAGGATAGGTTTCTGAAAAACATCGCGTTGTGTTGCTCATTGTAAGGGTTTCCAAAGGATCTTTCTCTAGTAGGAGTGGGAAAAACATCACGGGGTGGTTTGAATCGGAGGGCCTGAATCAGGATAGGCCGTGAGTGGCAAGGAAGAATGGAGAAAAGCACCACGGGGTGGTCAGGATGGGGAGGTTAGGAAATATGCAGTGGCAATGTTGTATAGTTTTTTGAAAAACATCAGGGTGTGGTGCGCATTGTAAGACTTTCTAACTGGCCATTCACTAGTAGGAGTGAGAAAAACATCACGGGTTATGTGAATCAGATGTTCTGTATTAGGATAGGCAGTGAGTGGCAATGTAGGATGTAGAAAAGCATCATGGGGTGGTCAGCATGGGGAGGTCAGGAAACATGCATTGGCAATGAAGGATAGGTTTCTGAAAAACATCGCCGGGTGGTGCGCATTGTAAGGCTATCTAACAGGCCATTCACTAGTAGGATAGAGAAAAATATCAAGGGGTGGTGTGAATCAGAGGGCGTGAATTAGGATAGGCAGTGAGCAGCAATGTAAAATGGAGAAAAGCACCACGGTGTGGTCAGCATGGGAGTTCAGGAAACATGCAGTGGCAATGTAGGATAGGATTCTGAAAAAAAAAAAAGCGGGTGGTTCGCATTGTAAGGCTTTCTAACAGGCCATTCACAAGTAGGAGTGAAGAAAACATCACGTTGTGGTGTTAATCTGAGGGCCTGATTTAGGATAGGAAGTGAGTGGCAATGTAGGATGGAGAAAAGCTCCATGGGGTGGTCAGCATGAGGAGGTCAGGAAACATGCAGTGGCTATGTAGGATAGTTTTCTGAAAAACATCAGGGGTGGTGCACATTTTAAGGGTTTCTAACAGGCCATTCACTAGTAGGAGTGAGAAAAACATCACGGCGTGATTTGAATCAGAGGGACTGAATCAGGATAGGCAGTGAGTGTCAATGTAGAATGGAGAAAAGCACCACGGTGTGGTCAACATGGGGAGGGCAGGACACATGCAGTGGCTATGTATGATAGGTTTCTGAAAAATATCGCGGGGTGGTGCGCATTGTAATGGTTTTGAACAGGCCATTCACTAGTAGAAGTGAGAAACACATTGCAGGGTGTTGTGAATCGGAGGGCCTGAATCAGGATAGGCAGTGAGTGGCAATGTAGGATGGAGAAAAGCACCACGGGGTGGTCAGAGTGGGGAGGTCAGGAAACATGCAGTGGCAATGTAGGATAGGTTTCTGAAAAACATCGCCGTGTGGTGCGCATTGTAAGGTTTTCTAACAGGCCATTCACTAGTAGAAGTGTGAAAAACATCACAGGTGGTGTGAATCGGAGGGCGTGAATTAGGATAGGCAGTGAGTGGCAATGTAAAATGGAGAAAAGCACCACGGTGTAGTCAGCATGCGGAGGTCAGGAAACATGCAGTGGCAATGTAGGATAGGTTTCTGAAGAACATCGCGGGTTGTTGCGCATTGTAAGGGTTTCTAACAGGCCATTCACTCTTAAAAGTGAGAAAAATACAACGGGGGGGTGTTAATCGGTGTGCCTGAATCAGGATAGGCAGTGAATGGCAATGTATGATGGAGAATAGCACCACGGGGTGGTCAGGATGGGGAGGTCAGGAAAAATGCACTGGCAATGTAGGATAGGTTTCTGAAAACCATTGCAGGGTGGTGCTCATTGTAAGGGTTTCTTAAAGGCCTTTCACTAGTAGGAGTGAGAAAAATATCATGGGGTGGTGTGAAGTGCAGGGCCTGAGTAAGGATAGGCTGTGAGTGGCAATGTAGGATAGAGAAAAGCACCACGGGGTGGTCAGGATGGGGAGGTCAGGAAACATGCAGTGGCAATGTAGGATAGGTTTCTGAAAAACATCGCGGGGTAGTGCGCATTGTAAGGGTTTCTAACAGGCCATTCACTAGTAGGAGTTAGAAATACATCATGGTGTGGTGTGAATCGGAGGGCCTAAATCAAGTTAGACAGTGAGTGGCAATGTAGGATGGAGAAAAGCACCACGAGTTGGTGAGCATTGGGAGGTCAGGAAACATGCAATAGCAATGTAGGATAGGTTTCTGAACAACATAGCGGGGTTGTTCGCATTATAAGGTTTTGTGGCAGGCCTTTCACCCGTAGGTTGAAAAAAACATCCCAGGGTGGTGTGTATCGGAGGGCCTGAATTAGGATAGGCATTGAGTGGCAATGAAGTATGTAGAAAAGCACCAGAGGGTGGTCAACATGGGGAGGTCAGGAAACATGCAGAGGCAATGTAGGATACTTTTCTGAAAAACATCACGGGATGGTGCGCATTGTAAGGGTTTCTAACAGGCCATTCACTAGTAGGAGTGACAAAAACATAACGGGTTGGTGTGAATCAGATGTTCTGAATTAGGATAGGCAGTGAGTGGCAATGTATGATGGAGAAAAGCACCACGGGGTGGTCAGCTTGGGGAGGTCAGAAAACATGCATTGGCAATGTAGGATAGTTTTCTGAAAAACATCGCCTGGTGGTGCGCATTGTAAGGCTTTCTAACAGGCCATTCACTAGTAGAAGTGAGAAAAACATCACGGGGTGGTGTGAATCGGAGGGCCTGAATTAGGATAGGCAGTTGGTGGCAATGTAGGATAGAGAAAAGCGCCACGGGGTGGTCAGCATGGGGAGATCAGGAAACAGGCAGTGGTAATGTAGGATAGGTTTCTGGAAAAAAAAAGCGGGGTGGTGCGCATTGTTAGGGTTTCTAACAGGCCATTCACTAGTAGGAGTGAGAAAAACATCACGAGGTTGTGTCAATCGGAGGGCCTGAATTAGGATAGGCAGTGAGTGGCAATGTAGGATGGAGAAAAGCACCACGGGGTGGTCAGCATGCGGAGGTCAGGAAACATGTATTGGCAATGTAGGATAGGTTTCTGCAAAACATCGCCGGGTGGAGCGCATTGTAAGGCTTTCTAGCAGGCCATTCACTAGTAGGAGTGAGAAAAATATAACGTGGTGGTGTGAATCAGAGGGCTTGAATAAGGATAGGCAGTGAGTGGCAATGTAGGATGGAGAAAACCACCACGGGGTGGTCAGCATGGGGAGATCAGGAAACATGCAGTGGCAATGTGGGATAGCTTTCCGAAAAACATTACGGGTTGGTGCGCATTGTAAGGGTTTCTAACAGGCCATTCACTAGTAGGAGTGAGAAAAACCTCACGACGTGGTGTGAATCGGAGGGCCTGAATCAGGATAGGCAGTGAGAGGCAATGTAGGATGGAGAAAAGCACCACGGGGTGGTCATCATGCGGAGGTCAGGACACATGCAGTGGCAATGTATTATAGGTTTCTAAAAAACATCGTGGGTGGTGAGGATTGTAAGGCTTTCTAACAGGCGATTCACTAGTAGGAGTGAGAAAAACATCACGGCATTGTGTGAACCCTAGGGCCTGAATTATGATAGGCAGTGAGTGGCAATATAGGATGCAGAAAAGCACCACGGGGTGCTCAGCATGGGGAGGTCAGGAAACATGCAGTGGCAATGTAGGATAGTTTTCTGAAAAACATCACGGGGTGGTGCGCATTGTAACGGTTTCTAACATGCCATTCACTAGTAGGAGTGAGAAAAACCTCACGACGTGGTGTGAATTGGAGGGCCTGAATCAGGATAGGCAGTGAGTGGCAATGTAGGATGGAGAAAAGCAAAACAGGGTGGTCAGCATGGGGAAGTGAGGAAACATGCAGTGGCAATGTAGGATATATTTTGAAAAACATCTCGGGGTGGTGCACATTGTAAGGGTTGCAAACAGGCCATTCACTAGTTGGAGTGAGAAAAACATCACGGGGTGGTGTGAATCGGAGTGCCTGAATTAGGATAGGCAGTGAGTGGCAATGTAGAATGGAGAAAAGCACCACGGGTTGGTGAGCATGGTGAGGTCAGGAAACATGCGATGGCAATGTAGGATAGGTTTCAGAAAAACATCGCAGGTGTTGAGCATTGTAAGGGTTTCTAACAGGCCATTCACTAGTAGGAGTGAGAAAAACATCACGGCATTGTGTGAACCCTAGGGCCTGAATTATGATAGGCAGTGAGTGGCAATGTAGGATGCAGAAAAGCACCACGGGGTGCTCAGCATGGGGAGGTAAGGAAACATGCTTTCGCAAAGTAGGTTAGGTTTCTGAAAAACATCGCCGGGTATTGCGCATTGTAAGGCTTTCTAACAGGCCATTCACTAGTAGGAGTGAGAAAAACATCATGGGGTGGTGTTAATAGGAGGGCCTGAATCAGGATAGGCAGTGAGTGGCAACATTAAATGGAGAATAGCACCACGGCGTGGTCAGGATGGGGAGGTCAGGAAACATGCAGAGGCAATGTAGGATAGTTTTCTGAAAAACATTACGTGATGGTGCGCATTGTAAGGGTTTCTAACAGGCCATTCACTAGTAGGAGTGAGAAAAACAACATGGGGTGGTGTGAATCGGAGGGCCTGAGTTAGGATCCGCATTGAGTGGCAATGTAGGATGGAGAAAACACCACAGGGTTGTCAGCATGGGGAGGTCAGGAAACATGCAGTGGCAATGTAGGATAGGTTTCTGAAAAACATCGCGGGTTGTTGCGCATTGTAAGGGTTTCTAACAGGCCATTCACTCTTAAGAGTGAGAAAAATATAACGGGGGGGGGTGTTAATGGGAATGCCGCAATCAGGATAGGCAGTAAGTGGCAATGTATGATGGAGAAAAGCACCACGGGCTGGTCAGCATGGGGAGGTCAGGAAACATGCAGTGGCAATGTAGAATAGGTTTCTAATAAATATCAGTGGGTGGTGCGCTTTGTATGGGTTTCTAACAGGCCATTCACTAGTAGGAGTGAGAACAACAACATGGGGTGGTGTGAATCGGAGGGCCTGAATTAGGATAGGCATTGAGTGGCAATGAAGTATGTAGAAAAGCACCAGAGGGTGGTCAGCATGGGGAGGTCAGGAAACATGCAGAGGCAATGTAGGATAGTTTTCTGAAAAACATTACGTGATGGTGCGCATTGTAAGGGTTTCTAACAGGCCATTCACTAGTAGGAGTGAGAAAAACAACATGGGGTGGTGTGAATCGGAGGGCCTGAGTTAGGATCCGCATTGAGTGGCAATGTAGGATGGAGAAAACACCACAGGGTTGTCAGCATGGGGAGGTCAGGAAACATGCAGTGGCAATGTAGGATAGGTTTCTGAAAAACATCGCGGGTTGTTGCGCATTGTAAGGGTTTCTAACAGGCCATTCACTCTTAAGAGTGAGAAAAATATAACGGGGGGGGGGTGTTAATGGGAATGCCGCAATCAGGATAGGCAGTAAGTGGCAATGTATGATGGAGAAAAGCACCACGGGCTGGTCAGCATGGGGAGGTCAGGAAACATGCAGTGGCAATGTAGAATAGGTTTCTAATAAACATCAGTGGGTGGTGCGCTTTGTATGGGTTTCTAACAGGCCATTCACTAGTAGGAGTGAGAACAACAACATGTGGTGGTGTGAATCGGAGGGCCTGAATTAGGATAGGCATTGAGTGGCAATGAATTATGTAGAAAAGCACCAGAGGGTGGTCAGCATGGGGAGGTCAGGAAACATGCAGAGGCAATGTAGGATAGTTTTCTGAAAAACATCACGGGATGGTGTGCATTGTAAGGGTTTCTAACAGGCCATTCACTAGTAGGAGTGAGAAAAACATAAGGGTTGGTGTGAATCAGATGTTCTGAATTAGGATAGGCAGTGAGTGGCAATGTAGGATGGAGAAAAGCACCACGGGGTGGTCAGCTTGGGGAGGTCAGAAATCATGCATTGGCAATGTAGGATAGTTTTCTGAAAAACATCGCCTGGTGGTGCTCATTGTAAGGCTTTCTCACAGGCCATTCACTAGTAGCAGTGAGAAAAACATCACGGGGTGGTGTGAATCGGAGGGCCTGAATTAGTATAGGCAGTTAGTGGCAATGTAGGATAGAGAAAAGCGCCACGGGGTGGTCAGCATGGGGAGGTCAGGAAACAGGCAGTGGGAATGTAGGATAGGTTTCTGAAACACATCGCGGGGTGCTGCGAATTGTAAGGTTTTCTAACAGGCCTTTCACTAGATGAAGTGAGAAAAACATCACAGGGTGGTTTGAATCGGAGGGCCTGAATCAGGATAGGCAGTGAGTGGCAATGTAGGATGGAGAAAAGCACCACGGTGTGGTCATGATGGGCAGGTCAGGAAACATGCAGTGGCAATATAGGATAGGTTTCTGAAAAACATCGCGTTGTGTTGCTCATTGTAAGGGTTTCCAAAGGATCTTTCTCTAGTAGGAGTGGGAAAAACATCACGGGGTGGTTTGAATCGGAGGGCCTGAATCAGGATAGGCCGTGAGTGGCAAGGAAGAATGGAGAAAAGCACCACGGGGTGGTCAGGATGGGGAGGTTAGGAAATATGCAGTGGCAATGTTGTATAGTTTTTTGAAAAACATCAGGGTGTGGTGCGCATTGTAAGACTTTCTAACTGGCCATTCACTAGTAGGAGTGAGAAAAACATCACGGGTTATGTGAATCAGATGTTCTGTATTAGGATAGGCAGTGAGTGGCAATGTAGGATGTAGAAAAGCATCATGGGGTGGTCAGCATGGGGAGGTCAGGAAACATGCATTGGCAATGAAGGATAGGTTTCTGAAAAACATCGCCGGGTGGTGCGCATTGTAAGGCTATCTAACAGGCCATTCACTAGTAGGATAGAGAAAAATATCAAGGGGTGGTGTGAATCAGAGGGCGTGAATTAGGATAGGCAGTGAGCAGCAATGTAAAATGGAGAAAAGCACCACGGTGTGGTCAGCATGGGAGTTCAGGAAACATGCAGTGGCAATGTAGGATAGGATTCTGAAAAAAAAAAAGCGGGGTGGTTCGCATTGTAAGGCTTTCTAACAGGCCATTCACAAGTAGGAGTGAAGAAAACATCACGTTGTGGTGTTAATCTGAGGGCCTGATTTAGGATAGGAAGTGAGTGGCAATGTAGGATGGAGAAAAGCTCCATGGGGTGGTCAGCATGAGGAGGTCAGGAAACATGCAGTGGCTATGTAGGATAGTTTTCTGAAAAACATCAGGGGTGGTGCACATTTTAAGGGTTTCTAACAGGCCATTCACTAGTAGGAGTGAGAAAAACATCACGGCGTGATTTGAATCAGAGGGACTGAATCAGGATAGGCAGTGAGTGTCAATGTAGAATGGAGAAAAGCACCACGGTGTGGTCAACATGGGGAGGGCAGGACACATGCAGTGGCTATGTATGATAGGTTTCTGAAAAATATCGCGGGGTGGTGCGCATTGTAATGGTTTTGAACAGGCCATTCACTAGTAGAAGTGAGAAACACATTGCAGGGTGTTGTGAATCGGAGGGCCTGAATCAGGATAGGCAGTGAGTGGCAATGTAGGATGGAGAAAAGCACCACGGGGTGGTCAGAGTGGGGAGGTCAGGAAACATGCAGTGGCAATGTAGGATAGGTTTCTGAAAAACATCGCCGTGTGGTGCGCATTGTAAGGTTTTCTAACAGGCCATTCACTAGTAGAAGTGTGAAAAACATCACAGGTGGTGTGAATCGGAGGGCGTGAATTAGGATAGGCAGTGAGTGGCAATGTAAAATGGAGAAAAGCACCACGGTGTAGTCAGCATGCGGAGGTCAGGAAACATGCAGTGGCAATGTAGGATAGGTTTCTGAAGAACATCGCGGGTTGTTGCGCATTGTAAGGGTTTCTAACAGGCCATTCACTCTTAAAAGTGAGAAAAATACAACGGGGGGGTGTTAATCGGTGTGCCTGAATCAGGATAGGCAGTGAATGGCAATGTATGATGGAGAATAGCACCACGGGGTGGTCAGGATGGGGAGGTCAGGAAAAATGCACTGGCAATGTAGGATAGGTTTCTGAAAACCATTGCAGGGTGGTGCTCATTGTAAGGGTTTCTTAAAGGCCTTTCACTAGTAGGAGTGAGAAAAATATCATGGGGTGGTGTGAAGTGCAGGGCCTGAGTAAGGATAGGCTGTGAGTGGCAATGTAGGATAGAGAAAAGCACCACGGGGTGGTCAGGATGGGGAGGTCAGGAAACATGCAGTGGCAATGTAGGATAGGTTTCTGAAAAACATCGCGGGGTAGTGCGCATTGTAAGGGTTTCTAACAGGCCATTCACTAGTAGGAGTTAGAAATACATCATGGTGTGGTGTGAATCGGAGGGCCTAAATCAAGTTAGACAGTGAGTGGCAATGTAGGATGGAGAAAAGCACCACGAGTTGGTGAGCATTGGGAGGTCAGGAAACATGCAATAGCAATGTAGGATAGGTTTCTGAACAACATAGCGGGGTTGTTCGCATTATAAGGTTTTGTGGCAGGCCTTTCACCCGTAGGTTGAAAAAAACATCCCAGGGTGGTGTGTATCGGAGGGCCTGAATTAGGATAGGCATTGAGTGGCAATGAAGTATGTAGAAAAGCACCAGAGGGTGGTCAACATGGGGAGGTCAGGAAACATGCAGAGGCAATGTAGGATAGTTTTCTGAAAAACATCACGGGATGGTGCGCATTGTAAGGGTTTCTAACAGGCCATTCACTAGTAGGAGTGACAAAAACATAACGGGTTGGTGTGAATCAGATGTTCTGAATTAGGATAGGCAGTGAGTGGCAATGTAGGATGGAGAAAAGCACCACGGGGTGGTCAGCTTGGGGAGGTCAGAAAACATGCATTGGCAATGTAGGATAGTTTTCTGAAAAACATCGCCTGGTGGTGCGCATTGTAAGGCTTTCTAACAGGCCATTCACTAGTAGAAGTGAGAAAAACATCACGGGGTGGTGTGAATCGGAGGGCCTGAATTAGGATAGGCAGTTGGTGGCAATGTAGGATAGAGAAAAGCGCCACGGGGTGGTCAGCATGGGGAGATCAGGAAACAGGCAGTGGTAATGTAGGATAGGTTTCTGGAAAAAAAAAGCGGGGTGGTGCGCATTGTTAGGGTTTCTAACAGGCCATTCACTAGTAGGAGTGAGAAAAACATCACGAGGTTGTGTCAATCGGAGGGCCTGAATTAGGATAGGCAGTGAGTGGCAATGTAGGATGGAGAAAAGCACCACGGGGTGGTCAGCATGCGGAGGTCAGGAAACATGTATTGGCAATGTAGGATAGGTTTCTGCAAAACATCGCCGGGTGGAGCGCATTGTAAGGCTTTCTAGCAGGCCATTCACTAGTAGGAGTGAGAAAAATATAACGTGGTGGTGTGAATCAGAGGGCTTGAATAAGGATAGGCAGTGAGTGGCAATGTAGGATGGAGAAAACCACCACGGGGTGGTCAGCATGGGGAGATCAGGAAACATGCAGTGGCAATGTGGGATAGCTTTCCGAAAAACATTACGGGTTGGTGCGCATTGTAAGGGTTTCTAACAGGCCATTCACTAGTAGGAGTGAGAAAAACCTCACGACGTGGTGTGAATCGGAGGGCCTGAATCAGGATAGGCAGTGAGAGGCAATGTAGGATGGAGAAAAGCACCACGGGGTGGTCATCATGCGGAGGTCAGGACACATGCAGTGGCAATGTATTATAGTTTTCTAAAAAACATCGTGGGTGGTGAGGATTGTAAGGCTTTCTAACAGGCGATTCACTAGTAGGAGTGAGAAAAACATCACGGCATTGTGTGAACCCTAGGGCCTGAATTATGATAGGCAGTGAGTGGCAATATAGGATGCAGAAAAGCACCACGGGGTGCTCAGCATGGGGAGGTCAGGAAACATGCAGTGGCAATGTAGGATAGTTTTCTGAAAAACATCACGGGGTGGTGCGCATTGTAACGGTTTCTAACATGCCATTCACTAGTAGGAGTGAGAAAAACCTCACGACGTGGTGTGAATTGGAGGGCCTGAATCAGGATAGGCAGTGAGTGGCAATGTAGGATGGAGAAAAGCAAAACAGGGTGGTCAGCATGGGGAAGTGAGGAAACATGCAGTGGCAATGTAGGATATATTTTGAAAAACATCTCGGGGTGGTGCACATTGTAAGCGTTGCAAACAGGCCATTCACTAGTTGGAGTGAGAAAAACATCACGGGGTGGTGTGAATCGGAGTGCCTGAATTAGGATAGGCAGTGAGTGGCAATGTAGAATGGAGAAAAGCACCACGGGTTGGTGAGCATGGTGAGGTCAGGAAACATGCGATGGCAATGTAGGATAGGTTTCAGAAAAACATCGCAGGTGTTGAGCATTGTAAGGGTTTCTAACAGGCCATTCACTAGTAGGAGTGAGAAAAACATCACGGCATTGTGTGAACCCTAGGGCCTGAATTATGATAGGCAGTGAGTGGCAATGTAGGATGCAGAAAAGCACCACGGGGTGCTCAGCATGGGGAGGTAAGGAAACATGCTTTCGCAAAGTAGGTTAGGTTTCTGAAAAACATCGCCGGGTATTGCGCATTGTAAGGCTTTCTAACAGGCCATTCACTAGTAGGAGTGAGAAAAACATCATGGGGTGGTGTTAATAGGAGGGCCTGAATCAGGATAGGCAGTGAGTGTCAACATTAAATGGAGAATAGCACCACGGCGTGGTCAGGATGGGGAGGTCAGGAAACATGCAGAGGCAATGTAGGATAGTTTTCTGAAAAACATTACGTGATGGTGCGCATTGTAAGGGTTTCTAACAGGCCATTCACTAGTAGGAGTGAGAAAAACAACATGGGGTGGTGTGAATCGGAGGGCCTGAGTTAGGATCCGCATTGAGTGGCAATGTAGGATGGAGAAAACACCACAGGGTTGTCAGCATGGGGAGGTCAGGAAACATGCAGTGGCAATGTAGGATAGGTTTCTGAAAAACATCGCGGGTTGTTGCGCATTGTAAGGGTTTCTAACAGGCCATTCACTCTTAAGAGTGAGAAAAATATAACGGGGGGGGGTGTTAATGGGAATGCCGCAATCAGGATAGGCAGTAAGTGGCAATGTATGATGGAGAAAAGCACCACGGGCTGGTCAGCATGGGGAGGTCAGGAAACATGCAGTGGCAATGTAGAATAGGTTTCTAATAAACATCAGTGGGTGGTGCGCTTTGTATGGGTTTCTAACAGGCCATTCACTAGTAGGAGTGAGAACAACAACATGTGGTGGTGTGAATCGGAGGGCCTGAGTTAGGATAGGCATTGAGTGGCAATGAAGTATGTAGAAAAGCACCAGAGGGTGGTCAGCATGGGGAGGTCAGGAAACATGCAGAGGCAATGTAGGATAGTTTTCTGAAAAACATTACGTGATGGTGCGCATTGTAAGGGTTTCTAACAGGCCATTCACTAGTAGGAGTGAGAAAAACAACATGGGGTGGTGTGAATCGGAGGGCCTGAGTTAGGATCCGCATTGAGTGGCAATGTAGGATGGAGAAAACACCACAGGGTTGTCAGCATGGGGAGGTCAGGAAACATGCAGTGGCAATGTAGAATAGGTTTCTGAAAAACATCGCGGGTTGTTGCGCATTGTAAGGGTTTCTAACAGGCCATTCACTCTTAAGAGTGAGAAAAATATAACGGGGGGGGGGTGTTAATGGGAATGCCGCAATCAGGATAGGCAGTAAGTGGCAATGTATGATGGAGAAAAGCACCACGGGCTGGTCAGCATGGGGAGGTCAGGAAACATGCAGTGGCAATGTAGAATAGGTTTCTAATAAACATCAGTGGGTGGTGCGCTTTGTATGGGTTTCTAACAGGCCATTCACTAGTAGGAGTGAGAACAACAACATGTGGTGGTGTGAATCGGAGGGCCTGAATTAGGATAGGCATTGAGTGGCAATGAATTATGTAGAAAAGCACCAGAGGGTGGTCAGCATGGGGAGGTCAGGAAACATGCAGAGGCAATGTAGGATAGTTTTCTGAAAAACATCACGGGATGGTGTGCATTGTAAGGGTTTCTAACAGGCCATTCACTAGTAGGAGTGAGAAAAACATAAGGGTTGGTGTGAATCAGATGTTCTGAATTAGGATAGGCAGTGAGTGGCAATGTAGGATGGAGAAAAGCACCACGGGGTGTTCAGCTTGGGGAGGTCAGAAATCATGCATTGGCAATGTAGGATAGTTTTCTGAAAAACATCGCCTGGTGGTGCTCATTGTAAGGCTTTCTCACAGGCCATTCACTAGTAGCAGTGAGAAAAACATCACGGGGTGGTGTGAATCGGAGGGCCTGAATTAGTATAGGCATTTAGTGGCAATGTAGGATAGAGAAAAGCGCCACGGGGTGGTCAGCATGGGGAGGTCAGGAAACAGGCAGTGGGAATGTAGGATAGGTTTCTGAAACACATCGCGGGGTGCTGCGAATTGTAAGGTTTTCTAACAGGCCTTTCACTAGATGAAGTGAGAAAAACATCACAGGGTGGTTTGAATCGGAGGGCCTGAATCAGGATAGGCAGTGAGTGGCAATGTAGGATGGAGAAAAGCACCACGGTGTGGTCATGATGGGCAGGTCAGGAAACATGCAGTGGCAATATAGGATAGGTTTCTGAAAAACATCGCGTTGTGTTGCTCATTGTAAGGGTTTCCAAAGGATCTTTCTCTAGTAGGAGTGGGAAAAACATCACGGGGTGGTTTGAATCGGAGGGCCTGAATCAGGATAGGCCGTGAGTGGCAAGGAAGAATGGAGAAAAGCACCACGGGGTGGTCAGGATGGGGAGGTTAGGAAATATGCAGTGGCAATGTTGTATAGTTTTTTGAAAAACATCAGAGTGTGGTGCGCATTGTAAGACTTTCTAACTGGCCATTCACTAGTAGGAGTGAGAAAAACATCACGGGTTATGTGAATCAGATGTTCTGTATTAGGATAGGCAGTGAGTGGCAATGTAGGATGTAGAAAAGCATCATGGGGTGGTCAGCATGGGGAGGTCAGGAAACATGCATTGGCAATGAAGGATAGGTTTCTGAAAAACATCGCCGGGTGGTGCGCATTGTAAGGCTATCTAACAGGCCATTCACTAGTAGGATAGAGAAAAATATCAAGGGGTGGTGTGAATCAGAGGGCGTGAATTAGGATAGGCAGTGAGCAGCAATGTAAAATGGAGAAAAGCACCACGGTGTGGTCAGCATGGGAGTTCAGGAAACATGCAGTGGCAATGTAGGATAGGATTCTGAAAAAAAAAAAGCGGGGTGGTTCGCATTGTAAGGCTTTCTAACAGGCCATTCACAAGTAGGAGTGAAGAAAACATCACGTTGTGGTGTTAATCTGAGGGCCTGATTTAGGATAGGAAGTGAGTGGCAATGTAGGATGGAGAAAAGCTCCATGGGGTGGTCAGCATGAGGAGGTCAGGAAACATGCAGTGGCTATGTAGGATAGTTTTCTGAAAAACATCAGGGGTGGTGCACATTTTAAGGGTTTCTAACAGGCCATTCACTAGTAGGAGTGAGAAAAACATCACGGCGTGATTTGAATCAGAGGGACTGAATCAGGATAGGCAGTGAGTGTCAATGTAGAATGGAGAAAAGCACCACGGTGTGGTCAACATGGGGAGGGCAGGACACATGCAGTGGCTATGTATGATAGGTTTCTGAAAAATATCGCGGGGTGGTGCGCATTGTAATGGTTTTGAACAGGCCATTCACTAGTAGAAGTGAGAAACACATTGCAGGGTGTTGTGAATCGGAGGGCCTGAATCAGGATAGGCAGTGAGTGGCAATGTAGGATGGAGAAAAGCACCACGGGGTGGTCAGAGTGGGGAGGTCAGGAAACATGCAGTGGCAATGTAGGATAGGTTTCTGAAAAACATCGCCGTGTGGTGCGCATTGTAAGGTTTTCTAACAGGCCATTCACTAGTAGAAGTGTGAAAAACATCACAGGTGGTGTGAATCGGAGGGCGTGAATTAGGATAGGCAGTGAGTGGCAATGTAAAATGGAGAAAAGCACCACGGTGTAGTCAGCATGCGGAGGTCAGGAAACATGCAGTGGCAATGTAGGATAGGTTTCTGAAGAACATCGCGGGTTGTTGCGCATTGTAAGGGTTTCTAACAGGCCATTCACTCTTAAAAGTGAGAAAAATACAACGGGGGGGTGTTAATCGGTGTGCCTGAATCAGGATAGGCAGTGAATGGCAATGTATGATGGAGAATAGCACCACGGGGTGGTCAGGATGGGGAGGTCAGGAAAAATGCACTGGCAATGTAGGATAGGTTTCTGAAAACCATTGCAGGGTGGTGCTCATTGTAAGGGTTTCTTAAAGGCCTTTCACTAGTAGGAGTGAGAAAAATATCATGGGGTGGTGTGAAGTGCAGGGCCTGAGTAAGGATAGGCTGTGAGTGGCAATGTAGGATAGAGAAAAGCACCACGGGGTGGTCAGGATGGGGAGGTCAGGAAACATGCAGTGGCAATGTAGGATAGGTTTCTGAAAAACATCGCGGGGTAGTGCGCATTGTAAGGGTTTCTAACAGGCCATTCACTAGTAGGAGTTAGAAATACATCATGGTGTGGTGTGAATCGGAGGGCCTAAATCAAGTTAGACAGTGAGTGGCAATGTAGGATGGAGAAAAGCACCACGAGTTGGTGAGCATTGGGAGGTCAGGAAACATGCAATAGCAATGTAGGATAGGTTTCTGAACAACATAGCGGGGTTGTTCGCATTATAAGGTTTTGTGGCAGGCCTTTCACCCGTAGGTTGAAAAAAACATCCCAGGGTGGTGTGTATCGGAGGGCCTGAATTAGGATAGGCATTGAGTGGCAATGAAGTATGTAGAAAAGCACCAGAGGGTGGTCAACATGGGGAGGTCAGGAAACATGCAGAGGCAATGTAGGATAGTTTTCTGAAAAACATCACGGGATGGTGCGCATTGTAAGGGTTTCTAACAGGCCATTCACTAGTAGGAGTGACAAAAACATAACGGGTTGGTGTGAATCAGATGTTCTGAATTAGGATAGGCAGTGAGTGGCAATGTAGGATGGAGAAAAGCACCACGGGGTGGTCAGCTTGGGGAGGTCAGAAAACATGCATTGGCAATGTAGGATAGTTTTCTGAAAAACATCGCCTGGTGGTGCGCATTGTAAGGCTTTCTAACAGGCCATTCACTAGTAGAAGTGAGAAAAACATCACGGGGTGGTGTGAATCGGAGGGCCTGAATTAGGATAGGCAGTTGGTGGCAATGTAGGATAGAGAAAAGCGCCACGGGGTGGTCAGCATGGGGAGATCAGGAAACAGGCAGTGGTAATGTAGGATAGGTTTCTGGAAAAAAAAAGCGGGGTGGTGCGCATTGTTAGGGTTTCTAACAGGCCATTCACTAGTAGGAGTGAGAAAAACATCACGAGGTTGTGTCAATCGGAGGGCCTGAATTAGGATAGGCAGTGAGTGGCAATGTAGGATGGAGAAAAGCACCACGGGGTGGTCAGCATGCGGAGGTCAGGAAACATGTATTGGCAATGTAGGATAGGTTTCTGCAAAACATCGCCGGGTGGAGCGCATTGTAAGGCTTTCTAGCAGGCCATTCACTAGTAGGAGTGAGAAAAATATAACGTGGTGGTGTGAATCAGAGGGCTTGAATAAGGATAGGCAGTGAGTGGCAATGTAGGATGGAGAAAACCACCACGGGGTGGTCAGCATGAGGAGATCAGGAAACATGCAGTGGCAATGTGGGATAGCTTTCCGAAAAACATTACGGGTTGGTGCGCATTGTAAGGGTTTCTAACAGGCCATTCACTAGTAGGAGTGAGAAAAACCTCACGACGTGGTGTGAATCGGAGGGCCTGAATCAGGATAGGCAGTGAGAGGCAATGTAGGATGGAGAAAAGCACCACGGGGTGGTCATCATGCGGAGGTCAGGACACATGCAGTGGCAATGTATTATAGGTTTCTAAAAAACATCGTGGGTGGTGAGGATTGTAAGGCTTTCTAACAGGCGATTCACTAGTAGGAGTGAGAAAAACATCACGGCATTGTGTGAACCCTAGGGCCTGAATTATGATAGGCAGTGAGTGGCAATATAGGATGCAGAAAAGCACCACGGGGTGCTCAGCATGGGGAGGTCAGGAAACATGCAGTGGCAATGTAGGATAGTTTTCTGAAAAACATCACGGGGTGGTGCGCATTGTAACGGTTTCTAACATGCCATTCACTAGTAGGAGTGAGAAAAACCTCACGACGTGGTGTGAATTGGAGGGCCTGAATCAGGATAGGCAGTGAGTGGCAATGTAGGATGGAGAAAAGCAAAACAGGGTGGTCAGCATGGGGAAGTGAGGAAACATGCAGTGGCAATGTAGGATATATTTTGAAAAACATCTCGGGGTGGTGCACATTGTAAGGGTTGCAAACAGGCCATTCACTAGTTGGAGTGAGAAAAACATCACGGGGTGGTGTGAATCGGAGTGCCTGAATTAGGATAGGCAGTGAGTGGCAATGTAGAATGGAGAAAAGCACCACGGGTTGGTGAGCATGGTGAGGTCAGGAAACATGCGATGGCAATGTAGGATAGGTTTCAGAAAAACATCGCAGGTGTTGAGCATTGTAAGGGTTTCTAACAGGCCATTCACTAGTAGGAGTGAGAAAAACATCACGGCATTGTGTGAACCCTAGGGCCTGAATTATGATAGGCAGTGAGTGGCAATGTAGGATGCAGAAAAGCACCACGGGGTGCTCAGCATGGGGAGGTAAGGAAACATGCTTTCGCAAAGTAGGTTAGGTTTCTGAAAAACATCGCCGGGTATTGCGCATTGTAAGGCTTTCTAACAGGCCATTCACTAGTAGGAGTGAGAAAAACATCATGGGGTGGTGTTAATAGGAGGGCCTGAATCAGGATAGGCAGTGAGTGGCAACATAAAATGGAGAATAGCACCACGGCGTGGTCAGGATGGGGAGGTCAGGAAACATGCAGTGGCAATGTAGAATAGGTTTCTTAAAAACATTGCAGGGTGGTGCTCAGTATAAGGGTTTCTAAAAGGCCTTTCACTTGTAGGAGTAAGATAAACATCACGAGGTGGTGTGAATCGCAGTGCCTGAATCAGTTTAGGCCGTGAGTGGCTATGTATGATGGAGAAAAGCACCACGGGGTGGTCAGGATTGGGAGGTCAGGAAACATGCAGTGGCAATGTAGGATAGGTTTCTGAAAAACATCTCGGCGTAGTGCACATGGTAAGGGTTTCTAACAGGCCATTTACTAGTAGGAGTGAGAAATACATCATGGTGTGGTGTGAATTGGAGGGCCAGAATCAAGTTAGACAGTGAGTGTCAAAATAGGATGGAGAAATCACCACGGGTTGGTGAGCATGGTAAGGTCAGGAAACATGCATTGGCAATGCACGGTAGGTTTCTGTAAAACGTCGCGGGGTTGTTCGCATTGCAAGGGTTTGTAGACAGCCATTCACTAGTAGGAGTAAGAAAAACATCACGTGGTTGTGTAAATCGGAAGGGCTGAATTAGGATAGGCATTGAGTGGCAATGAAGAATGGAGAAAAGCACCACGGGGTGGTCAACATGGGGAGGGCAGGAAACATGTAATGGCAATGTAGGATAGGTTTCTGAAAAACATCGCGGGGTGGTACACATTTTAAGGCTTTCTACAAGCCATTCACAAGTAGGAGTGAAAAAAACATCACAGGATGGTGTGAATCAGAGGGTCTGAATTAGGATAGGCTGTAAGTGGCAATGTAGGATGGAGC
This sequence comes from Cavia porcellus, assembly GCF_034190915.1. Lineage (NCBI taxonomy): Eukaryota > Metazoa > Chordata > Mammalia > Rodentia > Caviidae > Cavia > Cavia porcellus. The sequence continues at coordinate 5,925,133 of NW_026947526.1, forward strand.
AAAGCACCATGGGTTTGTCAGAATGGGGAGGCAAGGAAACATGCAGTGGCAATGTAGAATATGTTTCTGATAAGCATTGCTGGGTGGTGCACATTGTTAGGGTTTCTAACATTCCATTCACTAGTAGGAGTGAGAAAAATATAATGGGCTGGTGTGAATCGGAGGGCCTGAATCAGGATAGGCAGTGAGTGGCAATGTAGGATGGAGAAAAGCACCACGGGGTGGTCAGCATGCGGAAGTCAGGAAACATGCCTTGGCAATATAGGATAGGTTTCTGCAAAACATCGCCGGGTGGTGCGCATTGTAAGGCCATCTCGCAGGCCATTCACTAGTAGCAGTGAGAAAAACACATCAGGGTGGTGTGAATCGGAGGGCCTGAATAAGGATAGGCAGTGAGTGGCAATGTAGGATGTAGAAAAGCACCACGGGGTGGTCAGCATGGGGAGGTGGAAACATGCAGTGGTAAAGTGGGATAGCTTTCTGAAAAACATTACGGGTTGGTGCGCATTGCAAGGGTTTCTAACAGGCCATTTACTAGTAGGAGTGAGAAAAACATCACGGCGTGGTGTGAATCGGACGGCCTGAATCAGGATAGGCAGTGTGTGGCAATGTAGGATGGAGAAAAGCAACACGGGGTGGTCATCATGGGGAGGTCACGACACATGCAGTGGCAATGTAGGATAGGTTTCTGAAAAACAACGCGGGTGGTGATGATTGTAAGGGTTTCTAACTGGCCATTCACTAGTACGAGTCAGAAAAACATCACGAGGTGGTGTGAATCGGAGGGCCTGATTTAGGATAGGCAGTGAGTGGCAATGTAGGATGGAGAAAAGCACCACGGGGTGGTCACCATGGGGAGGACAAGAAACATGCAGTGGCAATGTAGGATAGTTTTCGGAAAAACATCGCGGGGTGGTGTGCATTGTAAGGCTTTCTAAAAGGCCATTCACTAGTAGGAGTCAGAAAAACTTCACGGGGTGGTGTGAATCGGAGAGCCTGAAATACGATAGGCAGTGAGTGGAAACGTAAAATTTAGAAAAGCATCATGGTGTGGTCAGCATGGGGAGGTCAGGAAATATGCAGTGGCAATGTAGGATAGGTCTCTGAAAAACATCACAGGGTGGTGTGCATTTTCAGGGTTTCTAACAGGCCATTCGCTAGTAGGACTGAGAAAAATATAACAGGGTGGTGTGAATTGGAGGGCCTGAATCAGGATAGGCAGTGAGTGGCAATGTAGGATGGAGAAAAGCACCAAGGGGTGGTCAGCATTGGGAGGTCAGGAAACATGCATTGGCAATGTAGGATAGGTTTCTGAAAAACATCGCGGGGTGGTGTGCATTGTAAGGCTTTCTAACAGGCCATTCACTAGTAGGAGTGAGAAAAACTTCACGGGGTGGTGTGAATCGGAGGGCCTGAATCAGGAAGGCAGTGAGTGGAAACGTAAAATGGAGAAAAGCATCACGGTATGGTCAGCATGGGGAGGTCAGGAAACATGCAGTGGCAATGTAGGATAGGTCTCTGAAAAACATCACAGGGTGGTGTGCATTGTAAGGGTTTCAACAGGCCATTCGCTAGTAGGAGTGAGAAAAATTTAACGGGGTGATGTGAATTGGAGGGCCTGAATCAGGATAGGCAGTGAGTGGCAATGTAGGATGGAGAAAAGCACCACGGGGTGGTCAGCATGGGGAGGTCAGGAAACATGCAGTGGCAATGTAGGATAGGTTTCTGAAAAACATCGCCGGGTTGTGCGCATTGTAAGGGTTTCTAACTGGCCATTCACTAGTAGGAGTGAGAGAAATATAATGGGCTGGTGTGAATTTTAAGGCCTCAATCAGGATAGGCAGTGAGTGGCAACATAAAATGGAGAAAAGCACCACAGGGTGGTCAGGATGGGGAGGTCAGGAAACATGCAGTGGCAATGTAGGATAGGTTTCTTAAAAACAATGCGGGGTCTGGCTCATTATTAGGGTTTCTAAAAGGCCTTTCACTAGTAGGAGTGAGAGAAATATAATGGGCTGGTGTGAATTTTAAGGCCTCAATCAGGATAGGCAGTGAGTGGCAACATAAAATGGAGAAAAGCACCACAGGGTGGTCAGGATGGGGAAGTCAGGAAACATGCAGTGGCAATGTAGGATATGTTTCTTAAAAACAATGCGGGGTCTGGCTCATTATTAGGGTTTCTAAAAGGCCTTTCACTAGTAGGAGTGAGAAAAACATCACGAGGTGGTGTGAATCGCAGGGCCTGAATCAGTATAGGCCGTGAGTGGCAATGTAGGATGGAGAAAAGCACCACGTGGTGGTCAGGATTGGGAGGTGAGGAAACATGCAGTGGCAATGTAGGATAGGTTTCTGAAAAACATCCCTGGGTGGTGCGCATTGTAAGGGTTTCTAACAGGCCAATCACTAGTAGGAGTGAGAAATACATCATGGTGTGGTGTGAATTGGAAGGCCTGAATCACGTTAGACAGTGAGTGTCAATGTAGGATGGAGAAAAGCTCCACAGGTTGGTGAGCATGGGGAGTCAGGAAACATGCATTGGCAATGCACGATAGGTTTCTGTAAAACGTCGCGGTGTTGTTCGCATTGTAAGGGTTTGAAGAAGGCCATTCACTAGTAGGAGTGAGAAAAACATCACGTGGTGTTGTGAATCCGAGGGGCTGAATTAGGATAGGCAGTGAGTGGCAATGAAGAATGGAGAAAAGCACCACGGGGTGGTCAACATGGGGAGGTCAGGAAACATGTAATAGCAATGTAGGATAGGTTTATGAAAAACATCACCGGGTGTTGCGCATTGTAAGGCATTCTAACAGGCCATTCACTAGTAGGAGTGAGAAAAATATCACGGGGTGGTGTGAGTAGGAGTGCCTGAATTAGGATAGGCAGTGAGTGGCAACGTAAAGTGTAGAAAAGCACCACGGTGTGGTCCGCATGGGGACATCAGGAAACATGCAGTGGCAATGTAGGATAGGTTTCTGAAAAACATTGCGGGGTGGTGCGCATTGTAAGGGTTTCTACCAGGCCATTCACTAGTAGGAGTGAGAAAAATATAATGGGCTGGTGTGAATCAGAGGGCCTGAATCAGGATAGGCAGTGAGTGGCAATGTAGGATGGAGAAAAGCACCACGGGGTGGTCAGGATGGGGAGGTCAGGAAACATGCAGTGGCAATGTAGGATAGGTTTCTGAAAAACATCACGGGTGGTGAGGATTTTAAGGGTTTCTACCAGGCCATACACTACTAGGAGTGACAAAAACGTCACGTGTTGGTGTGAATCGGAGGCCCTGAATTAGGATAAGCATTGAGTGGCAATGTTGTTTGGAGAAAAGCAAAACAGGGTGGTCAGCATGGGGAGGTGAGATAACATACTGTGGCAATGTAGGATAGGTTTCTTAAAATAATGGGGTGGTGCGCATTGTAAGGGTTTCTAACGGGCCATTCATTAGTAGGAGTGAGAAAAACATCACTGGATGGTGTGAATTGGAGGGCCTAAATCGTTAGACAGTGAGTGTCAATGTAGGATAGAGAAAAGCACCACGGGTTGGTGAGCATGGGGAGGTCAGGAAACATGCATTGGCAATGTACGATAGGTTTCTGAAAAACGTCGCGGGGTTGTTCGCATTGTAAGGGTTTGTAGAAGGCCATTCACCAGTGGGAGTGAGAAAAACATCACTTGGTTGTGTGAATCGGAGAAGCTGAATTAGGATAGGCAGTGAGTGGCAATGTAAAATGGAGAAAAGCACGACGGGGTGGTCATCATGGGGAGGACAGGAAACGTGCAGTGGCAATGTTGGATAGGTTTCTGAAAAACATCACGGGGTGGTACACATTGTAAGGGTTTCTAACAGGCCATTCACTAGTAGGAGTGAGAAAAACATCACGGGGTGGTGTGAATCGGAGGGCCTGAATTAGGATAGGCAGTGAGTGGCAATGCAGGATAGAGAAAAGCACCATGGTGTGGTCAGCATGGGGAGATCAGGAAACATGTAATGGCAATGTAGGATAGGTTTCTGAAAAACATCACAGGGTGGTGCACATTTTAAGGCTTTCTAACAAGGCATTCACAAGTAGGAGCGAAAAAAACATCACAGGGTGGTGTGAATCGGAGGGTCTGAATTAGGATAGTCTGTGACTGGCAATGTAGGATGGAGAAAAGCACCACGGGTTTGTCAGCATGGGGAGGCAAGGAAACATGCAGTGGCAATGTAGAATAGGTTTCTGATAAAAAAAAAACGGGGTGGTGCGCATTGTAAGGGTTTCTAACAGGCCATTCACTAGTAGGAGTGAGAAAAACATCAAGGGGTGGTGTGAATCGGACGGACTGAATTAGGATAGGCAGTGAGTGGCAATGTAGGATGTAGAAAAGCACCACGGGGTGGTCATCATGGGGAGGTCAGGAAACATGTAATGGCAAAGTAGGATAGGTTTCTGAAAAACATCGCTGGGTGGTGCGCAATGTAAGGGTTTCTAACAGGCCATTCAATAGTAGGAGTGAGAACAACATCACGCGGTGGTGTGAATCGGAGGGCCTGAATTAGGATAGGCAGTGTGTGGCAATGTAGAATGGAGAAAAGCACCACGGGGTGGTCAGCATGAGGAGGTCAGGAAACATGCGCTGGCAAAGTAGGATAATTTTCTAAAAAAGATCACGGGGTGGTGCCCATTGTAAGGCTTTCTAAGAGGCCATTCACTATTAGGAGTGAGAAAAACATCACGGGGTGGTGTGAATCGGAGGGCCTGAATTAGGATTGGCAATGAGTGGCAATGTAAAATGGAGAAAAGCACCACGGTGTGGTCAGCATGGGGAGGTCAGGAAACATTCAGTGTCTATATAGGATAGGTTTATGGTAAACATCTCTGGGTGGTGCGCATTGTAAGGGTTTCTAACAGGCCATTCATTAGTATGAGTGAGAAAAACATTTGGTGCTGTGAATCGTGGGCCTGAATTAGGATAGGCAGTGAGTGGCAACATAAAATGGAGAAAAGCACCTCGGTGTGGTCGGCATGGTGAGGCCAGGAAACATGCAGTGGCAAAGCAGGATCGGTTTTTGAAAAACATCACAGGGTTGGGCGCATGTAAAGGTATCTAAGAGGCCATTCACAAGTACGAGTGAGAAATACATTATGGTGTGGTGTGAATCGGAGGGCCTGAATCAAGTTAGACAGCGAGTGGCAATGTAGGATGGAGAAAAGCACCACGGCATGGTCAGCATGGGGAGGTCAGGAAACATTCAGTGGCAATGTAGTATAGGTTTCTGATAAACATCTCTGGGTGGTGCGCATTGTAAGGGTTTCTAACAAGCCATTCATTAGTAGGAGTGAGAAAAACATCACGTGGTGCTGTGAATCAGTGGAAATGAATTAGGATAGGCAGTGAGTGGCAACATAACATGGAGAAAAGCACCACGTGTTGTCAGCATGGTGAGGTCAGGAAACATGCAGTGGCAATGCAGGATCGGTTTCTGAAAAACATCGCGGGGTTGGGAGCATTGCAAAGGTATCTAACAGGCCATTCACTAGTAGGAGTGAGAAATATATCATGGTGTGGTGTGAATCGGAGGGCGTGAATCAAGTTAGACAGTGAGGGGCAATGTAGGATGGAGAAAAGCACCATGGGTTGGTGAGCATGGGGAGGTCAGGAAACATGCAATGGCAAAGTAGGTTAGGTTCCTAAAAAACATTTTGGGGTTGTGCGCATTGTAAGGGTTTGTAGCAGGCCATTCACTAGAAGGAGTGACAAAATCATCATGGGGTGGTGTGAATCGGAGGGCCTGAATCAGGATAGGCAGTGAGTGGCAGTGTAGGATGGAGAAAAGCACCAAAAGGATAGGTTTCTTAAAAACATTGCAGGTTGGTGCTCATTTTAAGGGTTTCTAAAAGGCCTTCCACTAGTAGGAGGGAGAAAAACATCACGAGGCGGTATGAATCGCAGGGCCTGAATCAGTATAGGCCGTGAGTGGCAATGTAGGATGGAGAAAAGCACCACGGGGTGGTCAGGATTGGGAAGTCAGGAAACATGCAGTGGCAATGTAGGATAGGTTTCTGAAAAACATCGCAGCGTAGTTCGCATGGTAAGGGTTTCTAACAGGACATTTACTAGTAGGAGTGAGAAATACATCATGGTGTGGTGTGAATTGGAGGGTCTGAATCAAGTTAGACAGTGAGTGGCAATGTAGGATGGAGAAAAGCCCCACGGGTTGGTGAGCATGGGGAGGTCAGGAAACATGCATTGTCAATTTACGATAGGTTTCTGAAAAACGTCGCGGGGTTGTGCGCATTATAAGGGTTTGTAGCAGGCCATTCACTAGTAGGAGTGAGAAAAACCTCACGTGGTGGTGTGAATCGGAGGGGCTGAATTAGGATAGGCAGTTAGTGGCAATGAAGAAGGGAGAAAATCACCACGGGGTGGTAAGCATCGGGAGGTTAGGAAACATGCAGTGGTAATGTAGGATAGGTTTCTGGAAAAAAAAAGCGGGGTGGTGCGCATTGTTAGGGTTTCTAACAGGCCATTCACTAGTAGGAGTGAGAAAAACATCACGGCATTGTGTGAACCCTAGGGCCTGAATTATGATAGGCAGTGAGTGGCAATGTAGGATGCAGAAAAGCACCACGGGGTGCTCAGCATGGGGAGGTCAGGAAACATGCAGTGGCAATGTAGGATAGTTTTCTGAAAAACATCACGGGGTGGTGCGCATTGTAACGGTTTCTAACATGCCATTCACTAGTAGGAGTGAGAAAAACCTCACGACGTGGTGTGAATTGGAGGGCCTGAATCAGGATAGGCAGTGAGTGGCAATGTAGGATGGAGAAAAGCAAAACAGGGTGGTCAGCATGGGGAAGTGAGGAAACATGCAGTGGCAATGTAGGATATATTTTGAAAAACATCTCGGGGTGGTGCACATTGTAAGGGTTGCAAACAGGCCATTCACTAGTTGGAGTGAGAAAAACATCACGGGGTGGTGTGAATCGGAGTGCCTGAATTAGGATAGGCAGTGAGTGGCAATGTAGAATGGAGAAAAGCACCACGGGTTGGTGAGCATGGTGAGGTCAGGAAACATGCGATGGCAATGTAGGATAGGTTTCAGAAAAACATCGCAGGTGTTGAGCATTGTAAGGGTTTCTAACAGGCCATTCACTAGTAGGAGTGAGAAAAACATCACGGCATTGTGTGAACCCTAGGGCCTGAATTATGCTAGGCAGTGCGTGGCAATGTAGGATGCAGAAAAGCACCACGGGGTGCTCAGCATGGGGAGGTCAGGAAACATGCTTTCGCAAAGTAGGTTAGGTTTCTGAAAAACAGCGCCGGGTATTGCGCATTGTAAGGCTTTCTAACAGGCCATTCACTAGTAGGAGTGAGAAAAACATCATGGGGTGGTGTTAATAGGAGGGCCTGAATCAGGATAGGCAGTGAGTGGCAACATAAAATGGAGAATAGCACCACGGCGTGGTCAGGATGGGGAGGTCAGGAAACATGCAGTGGCAATGTAGAATAGGTTTCTTAAAAACATTGCAGGGTGGTGCTCAGTATAAGGGTTTCTAAAAGGCCTTTCACTTGTAGGAGTAAGAAAAACATCACGAGGTGGTGTGAATCGCAGTGCCTGAATCAGTTTAGGCCGTGAGTGGCTATGTATGATGGAGAAAAGCACCATGGGGTGGTCAGGATTGGGAGGACAGGAAACATGCAGTGGCAATGTAGGATAGGTTTCTTAAAAACATCTCGGCGTAGTGCGCATGGTAAGGGTTTCTAACAGGCCATTTACTAGTAGGAGTGAGAAATACATCATGGTGTGGTGTGAATTGGAGGGCCAGAATCAAGTTAGACAGTGAGTGTCAAAATAGGATGGAGAAATCACCACGGGTTGGTGAGCATGGTGAGGTCAGGAAACATGCATTGGCAATGCACGGTAGGTTTCTGTAAAACGTCGCGGGGTTGTTCGCATTGCAAGGGTTTGTAGACAGCCATTCACTAGTAGGAGTAAGAAAAACATCACGTGGTTGTGTAAATCGGAAGGGCTGAATTAGGATAGGCATTGAGTGGCAATGAAGAATGGAGAAAAGCACCAGGGGGTGGTCAACATGGGGAGGGCAGGAAACATGTAATGGCAATGTAGGATAGGTTTCTGAAAAACATCGCGGGGTGGTACACATTTTAAGGCTTTCTACAAGCCATTCACAAGTAGGAGTGAAAAAAACATCACAGGATGGTGTGAATCAGAGGGTCTGAATTAGGATAGGCTGTAAGTGGCAATGTAGGATGGAGAAAAGCACCATGGGTTTGTCAGAATGGGGAGGCAAGGAAACATGCAGTGGCAATGTAGAATATGTTTCTGATAAGCATTGCTGGGTGGTGCACATTGTTAGGGTTTCTAACATTCCATTCACTAGTAGGAGTGAGAAAAATATAATGGGCTGGTGTGAATCGGAGGGCCTGAATCAGGATAGGCAGTGAGTGGCAATGTAGGATGGAGAAAAGCACCACGGGGTGGTCAGCATGCGGAAGTCAGGAAACATGCCTTGGCAATATAGGATAGGTTTCTGCAAAACATCGCCGGGTGGTGCGCATTGTAAGGCCATCTAGCAGGCCATTCACTAGTAGCAGTGAGAAAAACACATCAGGGTGGTGTGAATCGGAGGGCCTGAATAAGGATAGGCAGTGAGTGGCAATGTAGGATGTAGAAAAGCACCACGGGGTGGTCAGCATGGGGAGGTGGAAACATGCAGTGGTAAAGTGGGATAGCTTTCTGAAAAACATTATGGGTTGGTGCGCATTGCAAGGGTTTCTAACAGGCCATTTAATAGTAGGAGTGAGAAAAACATCACGGCGTGGTGTGAATCGGACGGCCTGAATCAGGATAGGCAGTGTGTGGCAATGTAGGATGGAGAAAAGCAACACGGGGTGGTCATCATGGGGAGGTCACGACACATGCAGTGGCAATGTAGGATAGGTTTCTGAAAAACAACGCGGGTGGTGATGATTGTAAGGGTTTCTAACAGGCCATTCACTAGTACGAGTCAGAAAAACATCACGAGGTGGTGTGAATCGGAGGGCCTGATTTAGGATAGGCAGTGAGTGGCAATGTAGGATGGAGAAAAGCACCACGGGGTGGTCACCATGGGGAGGACAAGAAACATGCAGTGGCAATGTAGGATAGTTTTCGGAAAACATCGCGGGGTGGTGTGCATTGTAAGGCTTTCTAAAAGGCCATTCACTAGTAGGAGTCAGAAAAACTTCACGGGGTGGTGTGAATCGGAGAGCCTGAAATACGATAGGCAGTGAGTGGAAACGTAAAATTTAGAAAAGCATCATGGTGTGGTCAGCATGGGGAGGTCAGGAAATATGCAGTGGCAATGTAGGATAGGTCTCTGAAAAACATCACACTGTGGTGTGCATTTTCAGGGTTTCTAACAGGCCATTCGCTAGTAGGACTGAGAAAAATATAACAGGGTGGTGTGAATTGGAGGGCCTGAATCAGGATAGGCAGTGAGTGGCAATGTAGGATGGAGAAAAGCACCAAGGGGTGGTCAGCATTGGGAGGTCAGGAAACATGCATTGGCAATGTAGGATAGGTTTCTGAAAAACATCGTGGGGTGGTGTGCATTGTAAGGCTTTCTAACAGGCCATTCACTAGTAGGAGTGAGAAAAACTTCACGGGGTGGTGTGAATCGGAGGGCCTGAATCAGGAAGGCAGTGAGTGGAAACGTAAAATGGAGAAAAGCATCACGGTATGGTCAGCATGGGGAGGTCAGGAAACATGCAGTGGCAATGTAGGATAGGTCTCTGAAAAACATCACAGGGTGGTGTGCATTGTAAGGGTTTCAACAGGCCATTCGCTAGTAGGAGTGAGAAAAATTTAACGGGGTGATGTGAATTGGAGGGCCTGAATCAGGATAGGCAGTGAGTGGCAATGTAGGATGGAGAAAAGCACCACGGGGTGGTCAGCATGGGGAGGTCAGGAAACATGCAGTGGCAATGTAGGATAGGTTTCTGAAAAACATCGCCGGGTTGTGCGCATTGTAAGGGTTTCTAACTGGCCATTCACTAGTAGGAGTGAGAGAAATATAATGGGCTGGTGTGAATTTTAAGGCCTCAATCAGGATAGGCAGTGAGTGGCAACATAAAATGGAGAAAAGCACCACAGGGTGGTCAGGATGGGGAGGTCAGGAAACATGCAGTGGCAATGTAGGATAGGTTTCTTAAAAACAATGCGGGGTCTGGCTCATTATTAGGGTTTCTAAAAGGCCTTTCACTAGTAGGAGTGAGAAAAACATCACGAGGTGGTGTGAATCGCAGGGCCTGAATCAGTATAGGCCGTGAGTGGCAATGTAGGATGGAGAAAAGCACCACGTGGTGGTCAGGATTGGGAGGTGAGGAAACATGCAGTGGCAATGTAGGATAGGTTTCTGAAAAACATCCCTGGGTGGTGCGCATTGTAAGGGTTTCTAACAGGCCATTCACTAGTAGGAGTGAGAAATACATCATGGTGTGGTGTGAATTGGAAGGCCTGAATCACGTTAGACAGTGAGTGTCAATGTAGGATGGAGAAAAGCTCCACAGGTTGGTGAGCATGGGGAGTCAGGAAACATGCATTGGCAATGCACGATAGGTTTCTGTAAAACGTTGCGGTGTTGTTCACATTGTAAGGGTTTGAAGAAGGCCATTCACTAGTAGGAGTGAGAAAAACATCACGTGGTGTTGTGAATCCGAGGGGCTGAATTAGGATAGGCAGTGAGTGGCAATGAAGAATGGAGAAAAGCACCACGGGGTGGTCAACATGGGGAGGTCAGGAAACATGTAATAGCAATGTAGGATAGGTTTATGAAAAACATCACCGGGTGTTGCGCATTGTAAGGCATTCTAACAGGCCATTCACTAGTAGGAGTGAGAAAAATATCACGGGGTGGTGTGAGTAGGAGTGCCTGAATTAGGATAGGCAGTGAGTGGCAACGTAAAGTGTAGAAAAGCACCACGGTGTGGTCCGCATGGGGACATCAGGAAACATGCAGTGGCAATGTAGGATAGGTTTCTGAAAAACATTGCGGGGTGGTTCGCATTGTAAGGGTTTCTACCAGGCCATTCACTAGTAGGAGTGAGAAAAATATAATGGGCTGGTGTGAATCGGAGGGCCTGAATCAGGATAGGCAGTGAGTGGCAATGTAGGATGGAGAAAAGCACCACGGGGTGGTCAGGATGGGGAGGTCAGGAAACATGCAGTGGCAATGTAGGATAGGTTTCTGAAAAACATCGCGGGTGGTGAGGATTTTAAGGGTTTCTACCAGGCCATACACTACTAGGAGTGACAAAAACGTCACGTGTTGGTGTGAATCGGAGGCCCTGAATTAGGATAAGCATTGAGTGGCAATGTTGTTTGGAGAAAAGCAAAACAGGGTGGTCAGCATGGGGAGGTGAGATAACATACTGTGGCAATGTAGGATAGGTTTCTGAAAAAAATGGGGTGGTGCGCATTGTAAGGGTTTCTAACGGGCCATTCATTAGTAGGAGTGAGAAAAACATCACTGGGTGGTGTGAATTGGAGGGCCTGAATCGTTAGACAGTGAGTGTCAATGTAGGATGGAGAAAAGCACCACGGGTTGGTGAGCATGGGGAGGTCAGGAAACATGCATTGGCAATGTACGATAGGTTTCTGAAAAACGTCGCGGGGTTGTTCGCATTGTAAGGGTTTGTAGAAGGCCATTCACCAGTCGGAGTGAGAAAAACATCACTTGGTTGTGTGAATCGGAGAAGCTGAATTAGGATAGGCAGTGAGTGGCAATGTAAAATGGAGAAAAGCACGACGGGGTGGTCATCATGGGGAGGACAGGAAACGTGCAGTGGCAATGTTGGATAGGTTTCTGAAAAACATCACGGGGTGGTACACATTGTAAGGGTTTCTAACAGGCCATTCACTAGTAGGAGTGAGAAATACATCACGGGGTGGTGTGAATCGGAGGGCCTGAATTAGGATAGCCAGTGAGTGGCAATGCAGGATAGAGAAAAGCACCATGGTGTGGTCAGCATGGGGAGATCAGGAAACATGTAATGGCAATGTAGGATAGGTTTCTGAAAAACATCACAGGGTGGTGCACATTTTAAGTCTTTCTAACAAGGCATTCACAAGTAGGAGTGAAAAAAACATCACAGGGTGGTGTGAATCGGAGGGTCTGAATTAGGATAGTCTGTGAGTGGCAATGTAGGATGGAGAAAAGCACCACGGGTTTGTCAGCATGGGGAGGCAAGGAAACATGCAGTGGCAATGTAGAATAGCTTTCTGATAAAAAAAACGGGGTGGTGCGCATTGTAAGGGTTTCTAACAGGCCATTCACTAGTAGGAGTGAGAAAAACATCAAGGGGTGGTGTGAATCGGACGGACTGAATTAGGATAGGCAGTGAGTGGCAATGTAGGATGTAGAAAAGCACCACGGGGTGGTCATCATGGGGAGGTCAGGAAACATGTAATGGCAAAGTAGGATAGGTTTCTGAAAAACATCGCTGGGTGGTGCGCAATGTAAGGGTTTCTAACAGGCCATTCAATAGTAGGAGTGAGAACAACATCACGCGGTGGTGTGAATCGGAGGGCCTGAATTAGGATAGGCAGTGTGTGGCAATGTAGGATGGAGAAAAGCACCACGGGGTGGTCAGCATGAGGAGGTCAGGAAACATGCGCTGGCAAAGTAGGATAATTTTCTAAAAAAGATCACGGGGTGGTGCCCATTGTAAGGCTTTCTAAGAGGCCATTCACTATTAGGAGTGAGAAAAACATCACGGGGTGGTGTGAATCGGAGGGCCTGAATTAGGATAGGCAGTGAGTGGCAATGTAAAATGGAGAAAAGCACCACGGTGTGGTCAGCATGGGGAGGTCAGGAAACATTCAGTGTCTATATAGGATAGGTTTATGGTAAACATCTCTGGGTGGTGCGCATTGTAAGGGTTTCTAACAGGCCATTCATTAGTATGAGTGAGAAAAACATTTGGTGCTGTGAATCGTGGGCCTGAATTAGGATAGGCAGTGAGTGGCAACATAAAATGGAGAAAAGCACCTCGGTGTGGTCGGCATGGTGAGGCCAGGAAACATGCAGTGGCAAAGCAGGATCGGTTTCTGAAAAACATCGCAGGGTTGGGCGCATGTAAAGGTATCTAAGAGGCCATTCACTAGTACGAGTGAGAAATACATTATGGTGTGGTGTGAATCGGAGGGCCTGAATCAAGTTAGACAGCGAGTGGCAATGTAGGATGGAGAAAAGCACCACGGCATGGTCAGCATGGGGAGGTCAGGAAACATTCAGTGGCAATGTAGTATAGGTTTCTGAAAAACATCGCAGGGTTGTGGGCTTTGTAAGGGTTTCTAACAGGCCATTCACTAGTAGGAGTGAGAAAAACATAACGGGGTGGTGTGAATCAGAAGGCCTGAATTATGATAAGCAGTGAGTCGCAATGTAGGATGGAGAAAAGCACCACGGGGTGGTCAGCATGGGGAGGTCAGGAAACATGCACTGGCAATGTAGGATAGGTTTCTGAAAAAAAACTTCGGCGTGGTGCGCATTGTAAGGGTTTCTAAGAGACCATTAAGTATTAGGAGTGAGAAAAACATCATGGGGTGGTGTGAATTGGAAGCCTGATTTAGGATAGGCAGTGAGTGGCAATGTAGGATGGAGAAAAGCACCACGGGGTGGTCAGGATGGGGAGGTGAGGAAACATTCAGTGGCAATGTAGGATAGATTTCTGATAAACATCTCTGGGTGGTGCGCATTGTAAGGGTTTCTAACAAGCCATTCATTAGTAGGAGTGAGAAAAACATCACGTGGTGCTGTGAATCAGTGGAAATGAATTAGGATAGGCAGTGAGTGGCAACATAACATGGAGAAAAGCACCACGTGTTGTCAGCATGGTGAGGTCAGGAAACATGCAGTGGCAATGCAGGATCGGTTTCTGAAAAACATCGCGGGGTTGGGCGCATTGCAAAGGTATCTAACAGGCCATTCACTAGTAGGAGTGAGAAATATATCATGGTGTGGTGTGAATCGGAGGGCGTGAATCAAGTTAGACAGTGAGGGGCAATGTAGGATGGAGAAAAGCACCATGGGTTGGTGAGCATGGGGAGGTCAGGAAACATGCAATGGCAAAGTAGGTTAGGTTCCTAAAAAACATTTTGGGGTTGTGCGCATTGTAAGGGTTTGTAGCAGGCCATTCACTAGAAGGAGTGACAAAATCATCATGGGGTGGTGTGAATCGGAGGGCCTGAATCAGGATAGGCAGTGAGTGGCAGTGTAGGATGGAGAAAAGCACCAAAAGGATAGGTTTCTTAAAAACATTGCAGGTTGGTGCTCATTTTAAGGGTTTCTAAAAGGCCTTCCACTAGTAGGAGGGAGAAAAACATCACGAGGCGGTATGAATCGCAGGGCCTGAATCAGTATAGGCCGTGAGTGGCAATGTAGGGTGGAGAAAAGCACCACGGGGTGGTCAGGATTGGGAAGTCAGGAAACATGCAGTGGCAATGTAGGATAGGTTTCTGAAAAACATCGCAGCGTAGTTCGCATGGTAAGGGTTTCTAACAGGACATTTACTAGTAGGAGTGAGAAATACATCATGGTGTGGTGTGAATTGGAGGGTCTGAATCAAGTTAGACAGTGAGTGGCAATGTAGGATGGAGAAAAGCCCTACGGGTTGGTGAGCATGGGGAGGTCAGGAAACATGCATTGTCAATTTACGATAGGTTTCTGAAAAACGTCGCGGGGTTGTGCGCATTATAAGGGTTTGTAGCAGGCCATTCACTAGTAGGAGTGAGAAAAACCTCACGTGGTGGTGTGAATCGGAGGGGCTGAATTAGGATAGGCAGTTAGTGGCAATGAAGAAGGGAGAAAATCACCACGGGGTGGTAAGCATCGGGAGGTTAGGAAACATGCAGTGGTAATGTAGGATAGGTTTCTGGAAAAAAAAAGCGGGGTGGTGCGCATTGTTAGGGTTTCTAACAGGCCATTCACTAGTAGGAGTGAGAAAAACATCACGAGGTTGTGTCAATCGGAGGGCCTGAATTAGGATAGGCAGTGAGTGGCAATGTAGGATGGAGAAAAGCACCACGGGGTGGTCAGCATGCGGAGGTCAGGAAACATGTATTGGCAATGTAGGATAGGTTTCTGCAAAACATCGCCGGGTGGAGCGCATTGTAAGGCTTTCTAGCAGGCCATTCACTAGTAGGAGTGAGAAAAATATAACGTGGTGGTGTGAATCAGAGGGCTTGAATAAGGATAGGCAGTGAGTGGCAATGTAGGATGGAGAAAACCACCACGGGGTGGTCAGCATGGGGAGATCAGGAAACATGCAGTGGCAATGTGGGATAGCTTTCCGAAAAACATTACGGGTTGGTGCGCATTGTAAGGGTTTCTAACAGGCCATTCACTAGTAGGAGTGAGAAAAACCTCACGACGTGGTGTGAATCGGAGGGCCTGAATCAGGATAGGCAGTGAGAGGCAATGTAGGATGGAGAAAAGCACCACGGGGTGGTCATCATGCGGAGGTCAGGACACATGCAGTGGCAATGTATTATAGGTTTCTAAAAAACATCGTGGGTGGTGAGGATTGTAAGGATTTCTAACAGGCGATTCACTAGTAGGAGTGAGAAAAACATCACGGCATTGTGTGAACCCTAGGGCCTGAATTATGATAGGCAGTGAGTGGCAATGTAGGATGCAGAAAAGCACCACGGGGTGCTCAGCATGGGGAGGTCAGGAAACATGCAGTGGCAATGTAGGATAGTTTTCTGAAAAACATCACGGGGTGGTGCGCATTGTAACGGTTTCTAACATGCCATTCACTAGTAGGAGTGAGAAAAACCTCACGACGTGGTGTGAATTGGAGGGCCTGAATAAGGATAGGCAGTGAGTGGCAATGTAGGATGGAGAAAAGCAAAACAGGGTGGTCAGCATGGGGAAGTGAGGAAACATGCAGTGGCAATGTAGGATATATTTTGAAAAACATCTCGGGGTGGTGCACATTGTAAGGGTTGCAAACAGGCCATTCACTAGTTGGAGTGAGAAAAACATCACGGGGTGGTGTGAATCGGA
The DNA here is from genome assembly GCF_034190915.1 of Cavia porcellus. Classification (NCBI taxonomy): domain Eukaryota; kingdom Metazoa; phylum Chordata; class Mammalia; order Rodentia; family Caviidae; genus Cavia; species Cavia porcellus. Next base: position 5,941,185 of record NW_026947526.1, read on the forward strand.
GTGCCTGAATTAGGATAGGCAGTGAGTGGCAATGTAGAATGGAGAAAAGCACCACGGGTTGGTGAGCATGGTGAGGTCAGGAAACATGCGATGGCAATGTAGGATAGGTTTCAGAAAAACATCGCAGGTGTTGAGCATTGTAAGGGTTTCTAACAGGCCATTCACTAGTAGGAGTGAGAAAAACATCACGGCATTGTGTGAACCCTAGGGCCTGAATTATGATAGGCAGTGCGTGGCAATGTAGGATGCAGAAAAGCACCACGGGGTGCTCAGCATGGGGAGGTCAGGAAACATGCTTTCGCAAAGTAGGTTAGGTTTCTGAAAAACAGCGCCGGGTATTGCGCATTGTAAGGCTTTCTAACAGGCCATTCACAAGTAGGAGTGAGAAAAACATCATGGGGTGGTGTTAATAGGAGGGCCTGAATCAGGATAGGCAGTGAGTGGCAACATAAAATGGAGAATAGCACCACGGCGTGGTCAGGATGGGGAGGTCAGGAAACATGCAGTGGCAATGTAGAATAGGTTTCTTAAAAACATTGCAGGGTGGTGCTCAGTATAAGGGTTTCTAAAAGGCCTTTCACTTGTAGGAGTAAGAAAAACATCACGAGGTGGTGTGAATCGCAGTGCCTGAATCAGTTTAGGCCGTGAGTGGCTATGTATGATGGAGAAAAGCACCACGGGGTGGTCAGGATTGGGAGGTCAGGAAACATGCAGTGGCAATGTAGGATAGGTTTCTGAAAAACATCTCGGTGTAGTGCGCATGGTAAGGGTTTCTAACAGGCCATTTACTAGTAGGAGTGAGAAATACATCATGGTGTGGTGTGAATTGGAGGGCCAGAATCAAGTTAGACAGTGAGTGTCAAAATAGGATGGAGAAATCACCACGGGTTGGTGAGCATGGTGAGATCAGGAAACATGCATTGGCAATGCACGGTAGGTTTCTGTAAAACGTCGCGGGGTTGTTCGCATTGCAAGGGTTTGTAGACAGCCATTCACTAGTAGGAGTAAGAAAAACATCACGTGGTTGTGTAAATCGGAAGGGCTGAATTAGGATAGGCATTGAGTGGCAATGAAGAATGGAGAAAAGCACCACGGGGTGGTCAACATGGGGAGGGCAGGAAACATGTAATGGCAATGTAGGATAGGTTTCTGAAAAACATCGCGGGGTGGTACACATTTTAAGGCTTTCTACAAGCCATTCACAAGTAGGAGTGAAAAAAACATCACAGGATGGTGTGAATCAAAGGGTCTGAATTAGGATAGGCTGTAAGTGGCAATGTAGGATGGAGAAAAGCACCATGGGTTTGTCAGAATGGGGAGGCAAGGAAACATGCAGTGGCAATGTAGAATATGTTTCTGATAAGCATTGCTGGGTGGTGCACATTGTTAGGGTTTCTAACATTCCATTCACTAGTAGGAGTGAGAAAAATATAATGGGCTGGTGTGAATCGGAGGGCCTGAATCAGGATAGGCAGTGAGTGGCAATGTAGGATGGAGAAAAGCACCACGGGGTGGTCAGCATGCGGAAGTCAGGAAACATGCCTTGGCAATATAGGATAGGTTTCTGCAAAACATCGCCGGGTGGTGCGCATTGTAAGGCCATCTAGCAGGCCATTCTCTAGTAGCAGTGAGAAAAACACATCAGGGTGGTGTGAATCGGAGGGCCTGAATAAGGATAGGCAGTGAGTGGCAATGTAGGATGTAGAAAAGCACCACGGGGTGGTCAGCATGGGGAGGTGGAAACATGCAGTGGTAAAGTGGGATAGCTTTCTGAAAAACATTACGGGTTGGTGCGCATTGCAAGGGTTTCTAACAGGCCATTTACTAGTAGGAGTGAGAAAAACATCACGGCGTGGTGTGAATCGGACGGCCTGAATCAGGATAGGCAGTGTGTGGCAATGTAGGATGGAGAAAAGCAACACGGGGTGGTCATCATGGGGAGGTCACGACACATGCAGTGGCAATGTAGGATAGGTTTCTGAAAAACAACGCGGGTGGTGATGATTGTAAGGGTTTCTAACAGGCCATTCACTAGTACGAGTCAGAAAAACATCACGAGGTGGTGTGAATCGGAGGGCCTGATTTAGGATAGGCAGTGAGTGGCAATGTAGGATGGAGAAAAGCACCACGGGGTGGTCACCATGGGGAGGACAAGAAACATGCAGTGGCAATGTAGGATAGTTTTCGGTAAAACATCGCGGGTGGTGTGCATTGTAAGGCTTTCTAAAAGGCCATTCACTAGTAGGAGTCAGAAAAACTTCACGGGGTGGTGTGAATCGGAGAGCCTGAAATACGATAGGCAGTGAGTGGAAACGTAAAATTTAGAAAAGCATCATGGTGTGGTCAGCATGGGGAGGTCAGGAAATATGCAGTGGCAATGTAGGATAGGTCTCTGAAAAACATCACAGGGTGGTGTGCATTTTCAGGGTTTCTAACAGGCCATTCGCTAGTAGGACTGAGAAAAATATAACAGGGTGGTGTGAATTGGAGGGCCTGAATCAGGATAGGCAGTGAGTGGCAATGTAGGATGGAGAAAAGCACCAAGGGGTGGTCAGCATTGGGAGGTCAGGAAACATGCATTGGCAATGTAGGATAGGTTTCTGAAAAACATCGCGGGGTGGTGTGCATTGTAAGGCTTTCTAACAGGCCATTCACTAGTAGGAGTGAGAAAAACTTCACGGGGTGGTGTGAATCGGAGGGCCTGAATCAGGAAGGCAGTGAGTGGAAACGTAAAATGGAGAAAAGCATCACGGTATGGTCAGCATGGGGAGGTCAGGAAACATGCAGTGGCAATGTAGGATAGGTCTCTGAAAAACATCACAGGGTGGTGTGCATTGTAAGGGTTTCAACAGGCCATTCGCTAGTAGGAGTGAGAAAAATTTAACGGGGTGATGTGAATTGGAGGGCCTGAATCAGGATAGGCAGTGAGTGGCAATGTAGGATGGAGAAAAGCACCACGGGGTGTTCAGCATGGGGAGGTCAGGAAACATGCAGTGGCAATGTAGGATAGGTTTCTGAAAAACATCGCCGGGTTGTGCGCATTGTAAGGGTTTCTAACTGGCCATTCACTAGTAGGAGTGAGAGAAATATAATGGGCTGGTGTGAATTTAAGGCCTCAATCAGGATAGGCAGTGAGTGGCAACATAAAATGGAGAAAAGCACCACAGGGTGGTCAGGATGGGGAGGTCAGGAAACATGCAGTGGCAATGTAGGATAGGTTTCTTAAAAACAATGCGGGGTCTGGCTCATTATTAGGGTTTCTAAAAGGCCTTTCACTAGTAGGAGTGAGAAAAACATCACGAGGTGGTGTGAATCGCAGGGCCTGAATCAGTATAGGCCGTGAGTGGCAATGTAGGATGGAGAAAAGCACCACGTGGTGGTCAGGATTGGGAGGTGAGGAAACATGCAGTGGCAATGTAGGATAGGTTTCTGAAAAACATCCCTGGGTGGTGCGCATTGTAAGGGTTTCTAACAGGCCATTCACTAGTAGGAGTGAGAAATACATCATGGTGTGGTGTGAATTGGAAGGCCTGAATCACGTTAGACAGTGAGTGTCAATGTAGGATGGAGAAAAGCTCCACAGGTTTGTGAGCATGGGGAGTCAGGAAACATGCATTGGCAATGCACGATAGGTTTCTGTAAAACGTCGCGGTGTTGTTCGCATTATAAGGGTTTGAAGAAGGCCATTCATTAGTAGGAGTGAGAAAAACATCACGTGGTGTTGTGAATCCGAGGGGCTGAATTAGGATAGGCAGTGAGTGGCAATGAAGAATGGAGAAAAGCACCACGGGGTGGTCAACATGGGGAGGTGAGGAAACATGTAATAGCAATGTAGGATAGGTTTATGAAAAACATCACCGGGTGTTGCGCATTGTAAGGCATTCTAACAGGCCATTCACTAGTAGGAGTGAGAAAAATATCACGGGGTGGTGTGAGTAGGAGTGCCTGAATTAGGATAGGCAGTGAGTGGCAACGTAAAGTGTAGAAAAGCACCACGGTGTGGTCCGCATGGGGACATCAGGAAACATGCAGTGGCAATGTAGGATAGGTTTCTGAAAAACATCGCGGGGTGGTGCGCATTGTAAGGGTTTCTACCAGGCCATTCACTAGTAGGAGTGAGAAAAATATAATGGGCTGGTGTGAATCGGAGGGCCTGAATCAGGATAGGCAGTGAGTGGCAATGTAGGATGGAGAAAAGCACCACGGGGTGGTCAGGATGGGGAGGTCAGGAAACATGCAGTGGCAATGTAGGATAGGTTTCTGAAAAACATCGCGGGTGGTGAGGATTTTAAGGGTTTCTACCAGGCCATACACTACTAGGAGTGACAAAAACGTCACGTGTTGGTGTGAATCGGAGGCCCTGAATTAGGATAAGCATTGAGTGGCAATGTTGTTTGGAGAAAAGCAAAACAGGGTGGTCAGCATGGGGAGGTGAGATAACATACTGTGGCAATGTAGGATAGGTTTTTGAAAAAAATGGGGTGGTGCGCATTGTAAGGGTTTCTAACGGGCCATTCATTAGTAGGAGTGAGAAAAACATCACTGGGTGGTGTGAATTGGAGGGCCTGAATCGTTAGACAGTGAGTGTCAATGTAGGATGGAGAAAAGCACCACGGGTTGGTGAGCATGGGGAGGTCAGGAAACATGCATTGGCAATGTACGATAGGTTTCTGAAAAACGTCGTGGGGTTGTTCGCATTGTAAGGGTTTGTAGAAGGCCATTCACCAGTGGGAGTGAGAAAAACATCACTTGGTTGTGTGCATCGGAGAAGCTGAATTAGGATAGGCAGTGAGTGGCAATGTAAAATGGAGAAAAGCACGATGGGGTGGTCATCATGGGGAGGACAGGAAACGTGCAGTGGCAATGTAGGATAGTTTTCTGAAAAACATCACGGGGTGGTGTGCATTGTAAGGGTTTCTAACAGGCCATTCACTAGTAGGAGTGAGAAAAACATCACGGGGTGGTGTGAATCAGATGTTCTGAAATAGGATAGGCAGTGAGTGGCAATATAGGATGGATAAAAGCACCACGGAGTGGTCAGCATGGGGAGGTCATGAAACATGCATTGGCAATGTAGGATAGGTTTCTGAAAAACATGACGGGCTGGTGTGCATTGTAAGGCAATCTAACTGGCCATTCACTAGTAGGACTGAGAAAAACATCACGGGGTGGTGTGAATCGGAGGGCCTGAATTACAATAGGCCGTGAGTGGCAATGTAGAATGGAGAAAAGCACCACGGGGTGGTCAGCATGGGGAGGTCAGGCAACATGCAGTGGCAATGTTGGATAGGTTTCTGAAAAACATCGCCGGGTGGTACACATTGTAAGGGTTTCTAACAGGCCATTCACTAGTAGGAGTGAAAAAAACATCACGGGGTGGTGTGAATCGGAAGGCCTGAATTAGGATAGGCAGTGAGTGGCAATGCAGGATAGAGAAAAGCACCATGGTGTGGTCAGCATGGGGAGATCAGGAAACATGTAATGGCAATGTAGGATAGGTTTCTGAAAAACATCACAGGGTGGTGCACATTTTAAGGCTTTCTAACAAGGCATTCACAAGTAGGAGTGAAAAAAACATCACAGGGTGGTGTGAATCGGAGGGTCTGAATTAGGATAGTCTGTGAGTGGCAATGTAGGATGGAGAAAAGCACCACGGGTTTGTCAGCATGGGGAGGCAAGGAAACATGCAGTGGCAATGCAGAATAGGTTTCTGATAAAAAAAAACGGGGCGGTGCGCCTTGTAAGGGTTTCTAACAGGACATTCACTAGTAGGAGTGAGAAAAACATCAAGGGGTGGTGTGAATCGGACGGACTGAATTAGGTTAGGCAGTGAGTGGCAATGTAGGATGTAGAAAAGCACCACGGGGTGGTCATCATGGGGAGGTCAGGAAACATGTAATGGCAAAGTAGGATAGGTTTCTGAAAAACATCGCTGGGTGGTGCGCAATGTAAGGGTTTCTAACAGGCCATTCAATAGTAGGAGTGAGAACAACATCACGCGGTGGTGTGAATCGGAGGGCCTGAATTAGGATAGGCAGTGTGTGGCAATGTAGGATGCAGAAAAGCACCACGGGGTGTTCAGCATGAGGAGGTCAGGAAACATGCGCTGGCAAAGTAGGATAATTTTCTAAAAAAGATCACGGGGTGGTGCCCATTGTAAGGCTTTCTAAGAGGCCATTCACTATTAGGAGTGAGAAAAACATCACGGGGTGGTGTGAATCGGAGGGCCTGAATTAGGATAGGCAGTGAGTGGCAGTGTAAAATGGAGAAAAGCACCATGGTGTGGTCAGCATGGGGAGGTCAGGAAACATTCAGTGTCTATATAGGATAGGTTTATGGTAAACATCTCTGGGTGGTGCGCATTGTAAGGGTTTCTAATAGGCCATTCATTAGTATGAGTGAGAAAAACATTTGGTGCTGTGAATCGTGGGCCTGAATTAGGATAGGCAGTGAGTGGCAACATAAAATGGAGAAAAGCACCTCGGTGTGGTCGGCATGGTGAGGCCAGGAAACATGCAGTGGCAAAGCAGGATCGGTTTCTGAAAAACGTCGCAGGGTTGGGCGCATGTAAAGGTATCTAAGAGGCCATTCACTAGTACGAGTGAGAAATACATTATGGTGTGGTGTGAATCGGAGGGCCTGAATCAAGTTAGACAGCGAGTGGCAATGTAGGATGGAGAAAAGCACCACGGCATGGTCAGCATGGGGAGGTCAGGAATCATTCAGTGGCAATGTAGTATAGGTTTCTGAAAAACATCGCAGGGTTGTGCGCTTTGTAAGGGTTTCTAACAGGCCATTCACTAGTAAGAGTGAGAAAAACATAACGGGGTGGTGTGAATCGGAGGGCCTGAATAAGGATAGGCAGTGAGTGACAATGTAGGATGTAGAAAAGCACCACAGGTTGGTCTGCATGGGGAGGTCAGGAAACATGCAGTGGCAATGTGGGATAGCTTTCTGAAATACATTCCGGGTAGGTGTGAAATGTAAGGGTTTCTAACAGGCCATTCACTAGTAGGAGTGAGAAAAACATCACGGCATGGTGTGAATTGGAGGGCCTGCATCAGGATAGGCAGTGAGTGGCAATGTAGGATGGAGAAAAGCACCAAAGGGTGGTCATCATGGGGAGGTCAGGACACATGCAGTGGCAATGTAGGATAGGTTTATGAAAAACATCGTGGGTGGTGAGAATTGTAAGGCTTTCTAACAGGCCATTCACTAGTAGAAGTGAGAAAAACATCACGGGGTGGTGTGAATCAGAAGGCCTGAATTATGATAAGCAGTGAGTGGCAATGTAGGATGGAGAAAAGCACCACGGGGTGGTCAGCATGGGGAGGTCAGGAAACATGCACTGGCAATGTAGGATAGGTTTCTGAAAAAAAAACTTCGGCGTGGTGCGCATTGTAAGGGTTTCTAAGAGACCATTAAGTATTAGGAGTGAGAAAAACATCATGGGGTGGTGTGAATTGGAAGCCTGATTTAGGATAGGCAGTGAGTGGCAATGTAGGATGGAGAAAAGCACCACGGGGTGGTCAGCATGGGGAGGTGAGGAAACATTCAGTGGCAATGTAGGATAGATTTCTGATAAACATCTCTGGGTGGTGCGCATTGTAAGGGTTTCTAACAAGCCATTCATTAGTAGGAGTGAGAAAAACATCACGTGGTGCTGTGAATCAGTGGAAATGAATTAGGATAGGCAGTGAGTGGCAACATAACATGGAGAAAAGCACCATGTGTTGTCAGCATGGTGAGGTCAGGAAACATGCAGTGGCAATGCAGGATCGGTTTCTGAAAAACATCGCGGGGTTGGGCGCATTGCAAAGGTATCTAACAGGCCATTCACTAGTAGGAGTGAGAAATATATCATGGTGTGGGGTGAATCGGAGGGCGTGAATCAAGTTAGACAGTGAGGGGCAATGTAGGATGGAGAAAAGCACCATGGGTTGGTGAGCATGGGGAGGTCAGGAAACATGCAATGGCAAAGTAGGTTAGGTTCCTAAAAAACATTTTGGGGTTGTGCGCATTGTAAGGGTTTGTAGCAGGCCATTCACTAGAAGGAGTGACAAAATCATCATGGGGTGGTGTGAATCGGAGGGCCTGAATCAGGATAGGCAGTGAGTGGCAGTGTAGGATGGAGAAAAGCACCAAAAGGATAGGTTTCTTAAAAACATTGCAGGTTGGTGCTCATTTTAAGGGTTTCTAAAAGGCCTTCCACTAGTAGGAGGGAGAAAAACATCATGAGGCGGTGTGAATCGCAGGGCCTGAATCAGTATAGGCCGTGAGTGGCAATGTAGGATGGAGAAAAGCACCACGGGGTGGTCAGGATTGGGAAGTCAGGAAACATGCAGTGGCAATGCAGGATAGGTTTCTGAAAAACATCGCAGCGTAGTTCGCATGGTAAGGGTTTCTAACAGGATATTTACTAGTAGGAGTGAGAAATACATCATGGTGTGGTGTGAATTGGAGGGTCTGAATCAAGTTAGACAGTGAGTGGCAATGTAGGATGGAGAAAAGCCCCACGGGTTGGTGAGCATGGGGAGGTCAGGAAACATGCATTGTCAATTTACGATAGGTTTCTGAAAAACGTCGCGGGGTTGTGCGCATTATAAGGGTTTGTAGCAGGCCATTCACTAGTAGGAGTGAGAAAAACATCACGTGGTGGTGTGAATCGGAGGGGCTGTATTAGGATAGGCAGTTAGTGGCAATGAAGAAGGGAGAAAATCACCACGGGGTGGTAAGCATCGGGAGGTTAGGAAACATGCAGTGGTAATGTAGGATAGGTTTCTGAAAAAAAAAAGCGGGGTGGTGCGCATTGTTAGGGTTTCTAACAGGCCATTCACTAGTAGGAGTGAGAAAAACATCACGAGGTTGTGTCAATCGGAGGGCCTGAATTAGGATAGGCAGTGAGTGGCAATGTAGGATGGAGAAAAGCACCACGGGGTGGTCAGCATGCGGAGGTCAGGAAACATGTATTGGCAATGTAGGATAGGTTTCTGCAAAACATCGCCGGGTGGAGCGCATTGTAAGGCTTTCTAGCAGGCCATTCACTAGTAGGAGTGAGAAAAATATAACGTGGTGGTGTGAATCAGAGGGCTTGAATAAGGATAGGCAGTGAGTGGCAATGTAGGATGGAGAAAACCACCACGGGGTGGTCAGCATGGGGAGATCAGGAAACATGCAGTGGCAATGTGGGATAGCTTTCCGAAAAACATTACGGGTTGGTGCGCATTGTAAGGGTTTCTAACAGGCCATTCACTAGTAGGAGTGAGAAAAACCTCACGACGTGGTGTGAATCGGAGGGCCTGAATCAGGATAGGCAGTGAGAGGCAATGTAGGATGGAGAAAAGCACCACGGGGTGGTCATAATGCGGAGGTCAGGACACATGCAGTGGCAATGTATTATAGGTTTCTAAAAAACATCGTGGGTGGTGAGGATTGTAAGGCTTTCTAACAGGCGATTCACTAGTAGGAGTGAGAAAAACATCACGGCATTGTGTGAACCCTAGGGCCTGAATTATGATAGGCAGTGAGTGGCAATGTAGGATGCAGAAAAGCACCACGGGGTGCTCAGCATGGGGAGGTCAGGAAACATGCAGTGGCAATGTAGGATAGTTTTCTGAAAAACATCACGGGGTGGTGCGCATTGTAACGGTTTCTAACATGCCATTCACTAGTAGGAGTGAGAAAAACCTCACGACGTGGTGTGAATTGGAGGGCCTGAATCAGGATAGGCAGTGAGTGGCAATGTAGGATGGAGAAAAGCAAAACAGGGTGGTCAGCATGGGGAAGTGAGGAAACATGCAGTGGCAATGTAGGATATATTTTGAAAAACATCTCGGGGTGGTGCACATTGTAAGGGTTGCAAACAGGCCATTCACTAGTTGGAGTGAGAAAAACATCACGGGGTGGTGTGAATCGGAGTGCCTGAATTAGGATAGGCAGTGAGTGGCAACGTAGAATGGAGAAAAGCACCACGGGTTGGTGAGCATGGTGAGGTCAGGAAACATGCGATGGCAATGTAGGATAGGTTTCAGAAAAACATCACAGGTGTTGAGCATTGTAAGGGTTTCTAACAGGCCATTCACTAGTAGGAGTGAGAAAAACATCACGGCATTGTGTGAACCCTAGGGCCTGAATTATGATAGGCAGTGAGTGGCAATGTAGGATGCAGAAAAGCACCACGGAGTGCTCAGCATGGGGAGGTCAGGAAACATGCTTTCGCAAAGTAGGTTAGGTTTCTGAAAAACATCGCCGGGTTTTGCGCATTGTAAGGCTTTCTAACAGGCCATTCACTAGTAGGAGTGAGAAAAACATCATGGGGTGGTGTTAATAGGAGGGCCTGAATCAGGATAGGCAGTGAGTGGCAACATAAAATGGAGAATAGCACCACGGCGTGGTCAGGATGGGGAGGTCAGGAAACATGCAGTGGCAATGTAGAATAGGTTTCTTAAAAACATTGCAGGGTGGTGCTCAGTATAAGGGTTTCTAAAAGGCCTTTCACTTGTAGGAGTAAGAAAAACATCACGAGGTGGTGTGAATCGCAGTGCCTGAATCAGTTTAGGCCGTGAGTGGCTATGTATGATGGAGAAAAGCACCACGGGGTGGTCAGGATTGGGAGGTCAGGAAACATGCAGTGGCAATGTAAGATAGGTTTCTGAAAAACATCTCGGCGTAGTGCGCATGGTAAGGGTTTCTAACAGGCCGTTTACTAGTAGGAGTGAGAAATACATCATGGTGTGGTGTGAATTGGAGGGCCAGAATCAAGTTAGACAGTGAGTGTCAAAGTAGGATGGAGAAATCACCACGGGTTGGTGAGCATGGTGAGGTCAGGAAACATGCATTGGCAATGCACGGTAGGTTTCTGTAAAACGTCGCGGGGTTGTTCGCATTGCAAGGGTTTGTAGACAGCCATTCACTAGTAGGAGTAAGAAAAACATCACGTGGTTGTGTAAATCGGAAGGGCTGAATTAGGATAGGCATTGAGTGGCAATGAAGAATGGAGAAAAGCACCACGGGGTGGTCAACATGGGGAGGGCAGGAAACATGTAATGGCAATGTAGGATAGGTTTCTGAAAAACATCGCGGGGTGGTACACATTTTAAGGCTTTCTACAAGCCATTCACAAGTAGGAGTGAAAAAAACATCACAGGATGGTGTGAATCAGAGGGTCTGAATTAGGATAGGCTGTAAGTGGCAATGTAGGATGGAGAAAAGCACCATGGGTTTGTCAGAATGGGGAGGCAAGGAAACATGCAGTGGCAATGTAGAATATGTTTCTGATAAGCATTGCTGGGTGGTGCACATTGTTAGGGTTTCTAACATGCCATTCACTAGTAGGAGTGAGAAAAATATAATGGGCTGGTGTGAATCGGAGGGCCTGAATCAGGATAGGCAGTGAGTGGCAATGTAGGATGGAGAAAAGCACCACGGGGTGGTCAGCATGCGGAAGTCAGGAAACATGCCTTGGCAATATAGGATAGGTTTCTGCAAAACATCGCCGGGTGGTGCGCATTGTAAGGCCATCTAGCAGGCCATTCACTAGTAGCAGTGAGAAAAACACATCAGGGTGGTGTGAATCGGAGGGCCTGAATAAGGATAGGCAGTGAGTGGCAATGTAGGATGTAGAAAAGCACCACGGGGTGGTCAGCATGGGGAGGTGGAAACATGCAGTGGTAAAGTGGGATAGCTTTCTGAAAAACATTACGGGTTGGTGCGCATTGCAAGGGTTTCTAACAGGCCATTTACTAGTAGGAGTGAGAAAAACATCACGGCGTGGTGTGAATCGGACGGCCTGAATCAGGATAGGCAGTGTGTGGCAATGTAGGATGGAGAAAAGCAACACGGGGTGGTCATCATGGGGAGGTCACGACACATGCAGTGGCAATGTAGGATAGGTTTCTGAAAAACAACGCGGGTGGTGATGATTGTAAGGGTTTCTAACAGGCCATTCACTAGTACGAGTCAGAAAAACATCACGAGGTGGTGTGAATCGGAGGGCCTGATTTAGGATAGGCAGTGAGTGGCAATGTAGGATGGAGAAAAGCACCACGGGGTGGTCACCATGGGGAGGACAAGAAACATGCAGTGGCAATGTAGGATAGTTTTTGGAAAAACATCGCGGGGTGGTGTGCATTGTAAGGCTTTCTAAAAGGCCATTCACTAGTAGGAGTCAGAAAAACTTCACGGGGTGGTGTGAATCGGAGAGCCTGAAATACGATAGGCAGTGAGTGGAAACGTAAAATTTAGAAAAGCATCATGGTGTGGTCAGCATGGGGAGGTCAGGAAATATGCAGTGGCAATGTAGGATAGGTCTCTGAAAAACATCACAGGGTGGTGTGCATTTTCAGGGTTTCTAACAGGCCATTCGCTAGTAGGACTGAGAAAAATATAACAGGGTGGTGTGAATTGGAGGGCCTGAATCAGGATAGGCAGTGAGTGGCAATGTAGGATGGAGAAAAGCACCAAGGCGTGGTCAGCATTGGGAGGTCAGGAAACATGCATTGGCAATGTAGGATAGGTTTCTGAAAAACATCGCGGGGTGGTGTGCATTGTAAGGCTTTCTAACAGGCCATTCACTAGTAGGAGTGAGAAAAACTTCACGGGGTGGTGTGAATCGGAGGGCCTGAATCAGGAAGGCAGTGAGTGGAAACGTAAAATGGAGAAAAGCATCACGGTATGGTCAGCATGGGGAGGTCACGACACATGCAGTGGCAATGTAGGATAGGTCTCTGAAAAACATCACAGGGTGGTGTGCATTTTCAGGGTTTCTAACAGGCCATTCGCTAGTAGGAGTGAGAAAAATTTAACGGGGTGATGTGAATTGGAGGGCCTGAATCAGGATAGGCAGTGAGTGGCAATGTAGGATGGAGAAAAGCACCACGGGGTGGTCAGCATGGGGAGGTCAGGAAACATGCAGTGGCAATGTAGGATAGGTTTCTGAAAAACATCGCCGGGTTGTGCGCATTGTAAGGGTTTCTAACTGGCCATTCACTAGTAGGAGTGAGAGAAATATAATGGGCTGGTGTGAATTTTAAGGCCTCAATCAGGATAGGCAGTGAGTGGCAACATAAAATGGAGAAAAGCACCACAGGGTGGTCAGGATGGGGAGGTCAGGAAACATGCAGTGGCAATGTAGGATAGGTTTCTTAAAAACAATGCGGGGTCTGGCTCATTATTAGGGTTTCTAAAAGGCCTTTCACTAGTAGGAGTGAGAAAAACATCACGAGGTGGTGTGAATCGCAGGGCCTGAATCAGTATAGGCCGTGAGTGGCAATGTAGGATGGAGAAAAGCACCACGTGGTGGTCAGGATTGGGAGGTGAGGAAACATGCAGTGGCAATGTAGGATAGGTTTCTGAAAAACATCCCTGGGTGGTGCGCATTGTAAGGGTTTCTAACAGGCCATTCACTAGTAGGAGTGAGAAATACATCATGGTGTGGTGTGAATTGGAAGGCCTGAATCACGTTAGACAGTGAGTGTCAATGTAGGATGGAGAAAAGCTCCACAGGTTGGTGAGCATGGGGAGTCAGGAAACATGCATTGGCAATGCACGATAGGTTTCTGTAAAACGTCGCGGTGTTGTTCGCATTGTAAGGGTTTGAAGAAGGCCATTCACTAGTAGGAGTGAGAAAAACATCACGTGGTGTTGTGAATCCGAGGGGCTGAATTAGGATAGGCAGTGAGTGGCAATGAAGAATGGAGAAAAGCACCACGGGGTGGTCAACATGCGGAGGTCAGGAAACATGTAATAGCAATGTAGGATAGGTTTATGAAAAACATCACCGGGTGTTGCTCATTGTAAGGCATTCTAACAGGCCATTCACTAGTAGGAGTGAGAAAAATATCACGGGGTGGTGTGAGTAGGAGTGCCTGAATTAGGATAGGCAGTGAGTGGCAACGTAAAGTGTAGAAAAGCACCACGGTGTGGTCCGCATGGGGACATCAGGAAACATGCAGTGGCAATGTAGGATAGGTTTCTGAAAAACATCGCGGGGTGGTGCGCATTGTAAGGGTTTCTACCAGGCCATTCACTAGTAGGAGTGAGAAAAATATAATGGGCTGGTGTGAATCGGAGGGCCTGAATCAGGATAGGCAGTGAGTGGCAATGTAGGATGGAGAAAAGCACCACGGGGTGGTCAGGATGGGGAGGTCAGGAAACATGCAGTGGCAATGTAGGATAGGTTTCTGAAAAACATCGCGGGTGGTGAGGATTTTAAGGGTTTCTACCAGGCCATACACTACTAGGAGTGACAAAAACGTCACGTGTTGGTGTGAATCGGAGGCCCTGAATTAGGATAAGCATTGAGTGGCAATGTTGTTTGGAGAAAAGCAAAACAGGGTGGTCAGCATGGGGAGGTGAGATAACATACTGTGGCAATGTAGGATAGGTTTCTGAAAAAAATGGGGTGGTGCGCATTGTAAGGGTTTCTAACGGGCCATTCATTAGTAGGAGTGAGAAAAACATCACTGGGTGGTGTGAATTGGAGGGCCTGAATCATTAGACAGTGAGTGTCAATGTAGGATGGAGAAAAGCACCACGGGTTGGTGAGCATGGGGAGGTCAGGAAACATGCATTGGCAATGTACGATAGGTTTCTGAAAAACGTCGCGGGGTTGTTCGCATTGTAAGGGTTTGTAGAAGGCCATTCACCAGTGGGAGTGAGAAAAACATCACTTGGTTGTGTGAATCGGAGAAGCTGAATTAGGATAGGCAGTGAGTGGCAATGTAAAATGGAGAAAAGCACGACGGGGTGGTCATCATGGGGAGGACAGGAAACGTGCAGTGGCAATGTAGGATAGTTTTCTGAAAAACATCACGGGGTGGTGTGCATTGTAAGGGTTTCTAACAGGCCATTCACTAGTAGGAGTGAGAAAAACATCACGGGGTGGTGTGAATCAGATGTTCTGAAATAGGATAGGCAGTGAGTGGCAATATAGGATGGATAAAAGCACCACGGAGTGGTCAGCATGGGGAGGTCATGAAACATGCATTGGCAATGTAGGATAGGTTTCTGAAAAACATGACGGGCTGGTGTGCATTGTAAGGCAATCTAACAGGCCATTCACTAGTAGGAGTGAGAAAAACATCACGGGGTGGTGTGAATCGGAGGGCCTGAATTACAATAGGCCGTGAGTGGCAATGTAGAATGGAGAAAAGCACCACGGGGTGGTCAGCATGGGGAAGTCAGGCAACATGCAGTGGCAATGTTGGATAGGTTTCTGAAAAACATCGCCGGGTGGTACACATTGTAAGGGTTTCTAACTGGCCATTCACTAGTAGGAGTGAGAAAAACATCACGGGGTGGTGTGAATCGGAGGGCCTGAATTAGGATAGGCAGTGAGTGGCAATGCAGGATAGAGAAAAGCACCATGGTGTGGTCAGCATGGGGAGATCAGGAAACATGTAATGGCAATGTAGGATAGGTTTCTGAAAAACATCACAGGGTGGTGCACATTTTAAGGCTTTCTAACAAGGCATTCACAAGTAGCAGTGAAAAAAACATCACAGGGTGGTGTGAATCGGAGGGTCTGAATTAGGATAGTCTGTGAGTGGCAATGTAGGATGGAGAAAAGCACCACGGGTTTGTCAGCATGGGGAGGCAAGGAAACATGCAGTGGCAATGTAGAATAGGTTTCTGATAAAAAAAACGGGGTGGTGCGCATTGTAAGGGTTTCTAACAGGCCATTCACTAGTAGGAGTGAGAAAAACATCAAGGGGTGGTGTGAATCGGACGGACTGAATTAGGATAGGCAGTGAGTGGCAATGTAGGATGTAGAAAAGCACCACGGGGTGGTCCTCATGGGGAGGTCAGGAAACATGTAATGGCAAAGTAGGATAGGTTTCTGAAAAACATCGCTGGGTGGTGCGCAATGTAAGGGTTTCTAACAGGCCATTCAATAGTAGGAGTGAGAACAACATCACGCGGTGGTGTGAATCGGAGGGCCTGAATTAGGATAGGCAGTGTGTGGCAATGTAGGATGGAGAAAAGCACCACGGGGTGGTCAGCATGAGGAGGTCAGGAAACATGCGCTGGCAAAGTAGGATAATTTTCTAAAAAAGATCACGGGGTGGTGCCCATTGTAAGGCTTTCTAAGAGGCCATTCACTATTAGGAGTGAGAAAAACATCACGGGGTGGTGTGAATCGGAGGGCCTGAATTAGGATAGGCAGTGAGTGGCAACATAAAATGGAGAAAAGCACCTCGGTGTGGTCGGCATGGTGAGGCCAGGAAACATGCAGTGGCAAAGCAGGATCGGTTTCTGAAAAACATCGCAGGGTTGGGCGCATGTAAAGGTATCTAAGAGGCCATTCACTAGTACGAGTGAGAAATACATTATGGTGTGGTGTGAATTGGAGGGCCTGAATCAAGTTAGACAGCGAGTGGCAATGTAGGATGGAGAAAAGCACCACGGCATGGTCAGCATGGGGAGGTCAGGAAACATTCAGTGGCAATGTAGTATAGGTTTCTGAAAAACATCGCAGGGTTGTGCGCTTTGTAAGGGTTTCTAACAGGCCATTCACTAGTAGGAGTGAGAAAAACATAACGGGGTGGTGTGAATCGGAGGGCCTGAATAAGGATAGGCAGTGAGTGGCAATGTAGGATGTAGAAAAGCACCACAGGTTGGTCTGCATGGGGAGGTCAGGAAACATGCAGTGGCAATGTGGGATAGCTTTCTGAAATACATTCCGGGTAGGTGCGAAATGTAAGGGTTTCTAACAGGCCATTCACTAGTAGGAGTGAGAAAAACATCACGGCGTGGTGTGAATTGGAGGGCCTGCATCTGGATAGGCAGTGAGTGGCAATGTAGGATGGAGAAAAGCACCAAAGGGTGGTCATCATGGGGAGGTCAGGACACATGCAGTGGCAATGTAGGATAGGTTTATGAAAAACATCGTGGGTGGTGAGAATTGTAAGGCTTTCTAACAGGCCATTCACTAGTAGAAGTGAGAAAAACATCACGGGGTGGTGTGAATCAGAAGGCCTGAATTATGATAAGCAGTGAGTGGCAATGTAGGATGGAGAAAAGCACCACGGGGTGGTCAGCATGGGGAGGTCAGGAAACATGCACTGGCAATGTAGGATAGGTTTCTGAAAAAAAACTTCGGCGTGGTGTGCATTGTAAGGGTTTCTAAGAGACCATTAAGTATTAGGAGTGAGAAAAACATCATGGGGTGGTGTGAATTGGAAGCCTGATTTAGGATAGGCAGTGAGTGGCAATGTAGGATGGAGAAAAGCACCACGGGGTGGTCAGCATGGGGAGGTGAGGAAACATTCAGTGGCAATGTAGGATAGATTTCTGATAAACATCTCTGGGTGGTGCGCATTGTAAGGGTTTCTAACAAGCCATTCATTAGTAGGAGTGAGAAAAACATCACGTGGTGCTGTGAATCAGTGGAAATGAATTAGGATAGGCAGTGAGTGGCAACATAACATGGAGAAAAGCACCACGTGTTGTCAGCATGGTGAGGTCAGGAAACATGCAGTGGCAATGCAGGAACGGTTTCTGAAAAACATCGCGGGGTTGGGCGCATTGCAAAGGTATCTAACAGGCCATTCACTAGTAGGAGTGAGAAATATATCATGGTGTGGTGTGAATCGGAGGGCGTGAATCAAGTTAGACAGTGAGGGGCAATGTAGGATGGAGAAAAGCACCATGGGTTGGTGAGCATGGGGAGGTCAGGAAACATGCAATGGCAAAGTAGGTTAGGTTCCTAAAAAACATTTTGGGTTTTGCGCATTGTAAGGGTTTGTAGCAGGCCATTCACTAGAAGGAGTGACAAAATCATCATGGGGTGGTGTGAATCGGAGGGCCTGAATCAGGATAGGCAGTGAGTGGCAGTGTAGGATGGAGAAAAGCACCAAAAGGATAGGTTTCTTAAAAACATTGCAGGTTGGTGCTCATTTTAAGGGTTTGTAAAAGGCCTTCCACTAGTAGGAGGGAGAAAAACATCACGAGGCGGTGTGAATCGCAGGGCCTGAATCAGTATAGGCCGTGAGTGGCAATGTAGGATGGAGAAAAGCACCACGGGGTGGTCAGGATTGGGAAGTCAGGAAACATGCAGTGGCAATGTAGGATAGGTTTCTGAAAAACATCGCAGCGTAGTTCGCATGGTAAGGGTTTCTAACAGGACATTTACTAGTAGGAGTGAGAAATACATCATGGTGTGGTGTGAATTGGAGGGTCTGAATCAAGTTAGACAGTGAGTGGCAATGTAGGATGGAGAAAAGCCCCACGGGTTGGTGAGCATGGGGAGGTCAGGAAACATGCATTGTCAATTTACGATAGGTTTCTGAAAAACGTCGCGGGGTTGTGCGCATTATAAGGGTTAGTAGCAGGCCATTCACTAGTAGGAGTGAGAAAAACATCACGTGGTGGTGTGAATCGGAGGGGCTGAATTAGGATAGGCAGTTAGTGGCAATGAAGAAGGGAGAAAATCACCACGGGGTGGTAAGCATCGGGAGGTTAGGAAACATGCAGTGGTAATGTAGGATAGGTTTCTGAAAAAAAAAAGCGGGGTGGTGCGCATTGTTAGGGTTTCTAACAGGCCATTCACTAGTAGGAGTGAGAAAAACATCACGAGGTTGTGTCAATCGGAGGGCCTGAATTAGGATAGGCAGTGAGTGGCAATGTAGGATGGAGAAAAGCACCACGGGGTGGTCAGCATGCGGAGGTCAGGAAACATGTATTGGCAATGAAGGATAGGTTTCTGCAAAACATCGCCGGGTGGAGCGCATTGTAAGGCTTTCTAGCATGCCATTCACTAGTAGGAGTGAGAAAAATATAACGTGGTGGTGTGAATCAGAGGGCTTGAATGAGGATAGGCAGTGAGTGGCAATGTAGGATGGAGAAAACCACCACGGGGTGGTCAGCATGGGGAGATCAGGAAACATGCAGTGGCAATGTGGGATAGCTTTCCGAAAAACATTACGGGTTGGTGCGCATTGTAAGGGTTTCTAACAGGCCATTCACTAGTAGGAGTGAGAAAAACCTCACGACGTGGTGTGAATCGGAGGGCCTGAATCAGGATAGGCAGTGAGAGGCAATGTAGGATGGAGAAAAGCACCACGGGGTGGTCATCATGCGGAGGTCAGGACACATGCAGTGGCAATGTATTATAGGTTTCTAAAAAACATCGTGGGTGGTGAGGATTGTAAGGCTTTCTAACAGGCGATTCACTAGTAGGAGTGAGAAAAACATCACGGCATTGTGTGAACCCTAGGGCCTGAATTATGATAGGCAGTGAGTGGCAATGTAGGATGCAGAAAAGCACCACGGGGTGCTCAGCATGGGGAGGTCAGGAAACATGCAGTGGCAATGTAGGATAGTTTTCTGAAAAACATCACGGGGTGGTGCGCATTGTAACGGTTTCTAACATGCCATTCACTAGTAGGAGTGAAAAAAACCTCACGACGTGGTGTGAATTGGAGGGCCTGAATCAGGATAGGCAGTGAGTGGCAATGTAGGATGGAGAAAAGCAAAACAGGGTGGTCAGCATGGGGAAGTGAGGAAACATGCAGTGGCAATGTAGGATATATTTTGAAAAACATCTCGGGGTGGTGCACATTGTAAGGGTTGCAAACAGGCCATTCACTAGTTGGAGTGAGAAAAACATCACGGGGTGGTGTGAATCGGAGTGCCTGAATTAGGATAGGCAGTGAGTGGCAACGTAGAATGGAGAAAAGCACCACGGGTTGGTGAGCATGGTGAGGTCAGGAAACATGCGATGGCAATGTAGGATAGGTTTCAGAAAAACATCACAGGTGTTGAGCATTGTAAGGGTTTCTAACAGGCCATTCACTAGTAGGAGTGAGAAAAACATCACGGCATTGTGTGAACCCTAGGGCCTGAATTATGATAGGCAGTGAGTGGCAATGTAGGATGCAGAAAAGCACCACGGAGTGCTCAGCATGGGGAGGTCAGGAAACATGCTTTCGCAAAGTAGGTTAGGTTTCTGAAAAACATCGCCGGGTATTGCGCATTGTAAGGCTTTCTAACAGGCCATTCACTAGTAGGAGTGAGAAAAACATCATGGGGTGGTGTTAATAGGAGGGCCTGAATCAGGATAGGCAGTGAGTGGCAACATAAAATGGAGAATAGCACCACGGCGTGGTCAGGATGGGGAGGTCAGGAAACATGCAGTGGCAATGTAGAATAGGTTTCTTAAAAACATTGCAGGGTGGTGCTCAGTATAAGGGTTTCTAAAAGGCCTTTCACTTGTAGGAGTAAGATAAACATCACGAGGTGGTGTGAATCGCAGTGCCTGAATCAGTTTAGGCCGTGAGTGGCTATGTATGATGGAGAAAAGCACCACGGGGTGGTCAGGATTGGGAGGTCAGGAAACATGCAGTGGCAATGTAGGATAGGTTTCTGAAAAACATCTCGGCGTAGTGCACATGGTAAGGGTTTCTAACAGGCCATTTACTAGTAGGAGTGAGAAATACATCATGGTGTGGTGTGAATTGGAGGGCCAGAATCAAGTTAGACAGTGAGTGTCAAAATAGGATGGAGAAATCACCACGGGTTGGTGAGCATGGTAAGGTCAGGAAACATGCATTGGCAATGCACGGTAGGTTTCTGTAAAACGTCGCGGGGTTGTTCGCATTGCAAGGGTTTGTAGACAGCCATTCACTAGTAGGAGTAAGAAAAACATCACGTGGTTGTGTAAATCGGAAGGGCTGAATTAGGATAGGCATTGAGTGGCAATGAAGAATGGAGAAAAGCACCACGGGGTGGTCAACATGGGGAGGGCAGGAAACATGTAATGGCAATGTAGGATAGGTTTCTGAAAAACATCGCGGGGTGGTACACATTTTAAGGCTTTCTACAAGCCATTCACAAGTAGGAGTGAAAAAAACATCACAGGATGGTGTGAATCAGAGGGTCTGAATTAGGATAGGCTGTAAGTGGCAATGTAGGATGGAGAAAAGCACCATGGGTTTGTCAGAATGGGGAGGCAAGGAAACATGCAGTGGCAATGTAGAATATGTTTCTGATAAGCATTGCTGGGTGGTGCACATTGTTAGGGTTTCTAACATGCCATTCACTAGTAGGAGTGAGAAAAATATAATGGGCTGGTGTGAATCGGAGGGCCTGAATCAGGATAGGCAGTGAGTGGCAATGTAGGATGGAGAAAAGCACCACGGGGTGGTCAGCATGCGGAAGTCAGGAAACATGCCTTGGCAATATAGGATAGGTTTCTGCAAAACATCGCCGGGTGGTGCGCATTGTAAGGCCATCTAGCAGGCCATTCACTAGTAGCAGTGAGAAAAACACATCAGGGTGGTGTGAATCGGAGGGCCTGAATAAGGATAGGCAGTGAGTGGCAATGTAGGATGTAGAAAAGCACCACGGGGTGGTCAGCATGGGGAGGTGGAAATATGCAGTGGTAAAGTGGGATAGCTTTCTGAAAAACATTACGGGTTGGTGCGCATTGCAAGGGTTTCTAACAGGCCATTTACTAGTAGGAGTGAGAAAAACATCACGGCGTGGTGTGAATCGGACGGCCTGAATCAGGATAGGCAGTGTGTGGCAATGTAGGATGGAGAAAAGCAACACGGGGTGGTCATCATGGGGAGGTCACGACACATGCAGTGGCAATGTAGGATAGGTTTCTGAAAAACAACGCGGGTGGTGATGATTGTAAGGGTTTCTAACAGGCCATTCACTAGTACGAGTCAGAAAAACATCACGAGGTGGTGTGAATCGGAGGGCCTGATTTAGGATAGGCAGTGAGTGGCAATGTAGGATGGAGAAAAGCACCACGGGGTGGTCACCATGGGGAGGACAAGAAACATGCAGTGGCAATGTAGGATAGTTTTCGGAAAAACATTGCGGGGTGGTGTGCATTGTAAGGCTTTCTAAAAGGCCATTCACTAGTAGGAGTCAGAAAAACTTCAAGGGGTGGTGTGAATCAGAGAGCCTGAAATACGATATGCAGTGAGTGGAAACGTAAAATTTAGAAAAGCATCATGGTGTGGTCAGCATGGGGAGGTCAGGAAATATGCAGTGGCAATGTAGGATAGGTCTCTGAAAAACATCACAGGGTCGTGTGCATTTTCAGGGTTTCTAACAGGCCATTCGCTAGTAGGACTGAGAAAAATATAACAGGGTGGTGTGAATTGGGGGGCCTGAATCAGGATAGGCAGTGAGTGGCAATGTAGGATGGAGAAAAGCACCAAGGGGTGGTCAGCATTGGGAGGTCAGGAAACATGCATTGGCAATGTAGGATAGGTTTCTGAAAAACATCGTGGGGTGGTGTGCATTGTAAGGCTTTCTAACAGGCCATTCACTAGTAGGAGTGAGAAAAACTTCACGGGGTGGTGTGAATCGGAGGGCCTGAATCAGGAAGGCAGTGAGTGGAAACGTAAAATGGAGAAAAGCATCACGGTATGGTCAGCATGGGGAGGTCACGACACATGCAGTGGCAATGTAGGATAGGTCTCTGAAAAACATCACAGGGTGGTTTGCATTTTCAGGGTTTCTAACAGGCCATTCGCTAGTAGGAGTGAGAAAAATTTAACGGGGTGATGTGAATTGGAGGGCCTGAATCAGGATAGGCAGTGAGTGGCAATGTAGGATGGAGAAAAGCACCACGGGGTGGTCAGCATGGGGAGGTCAGGAAACATGCAGTGGCAATGTAGGATAGGTTTCTGAAAAACATCGCCGGGTTGTGCGCATTGTAAGGGTTTCTAACTGGCCATTCACTAGTAGGAGTGAGAGAAATATAATGGGCTGGTGTGAATTTTAAGGCCTCAATCAGGATAGGCAGTGAGTGGCAACATAAAATGGAGAAAAGCACCACAGGGTGGTCAGGATGGGGAAGTCAGGAAACATGCAGTGGCAATGTAGGATAGGTTTCTTAAAAACAATGCGGGGTCTGGCTCATTATTAGGGTTTCTAAAAGGCCTTTCACTAGTAGGAGTGAGAAAAACATCACGAGGTGGTGTGAATCGCAGGGCCTGAATCAGTATAGGCCGTGAGTGGCAATGTAGGATGGAGAAAAGCACCACGTGGTGGTCAGGATTGGGAGGTGAGGAAACATGCAGTGGCAATGTAGGATAGGTTTCTGAAAAACATCCCTGGGTGGTGCGCATTGTAAGGGTTTCTAACAGGCCATTCACTAGTAGGAGTGAGAAATACATCATGGTGTGGTGTGAATTGGAAGGCCTGAATCACGTTAGACAGTGAGTGTCAATGTAGGATGGAGAAAAGCTCCACAGGTTGTTGAGCATGGGGAGTCAGGAAACATGCATTGGCAATGCACGATAGGTTTCTGTAAAACGTCGCGGTGTTGTTCGCATTGTAAGGGTTTGAAGAAGGCCATTCACTAGTAGGAGTGAGAAAAACATCACGTGGTGTTGTGAATCCGAGGGGCTGAATTAGGATAGGCAGTGAGTGGCAATGAAGAATGGAGAAAAGCACCACGGGGTGGTCAACATGGGGAGGTGAGGAAACATGTAATAGCAATGTAGGATAGGTTTATGAAAAACATCACCGGGTGTTGCGCATTGTAAGGCATTCTAACAGGCCATTCACTAGTAGGAGTGAGAAAAATATCACGGGGTGGTGTGAGTAGGAGTGCCTGAATTAGGATAGGCAGTGAGTGGCAACGTAAAGTGTAGAAAAGCACCACGGTGTGGTCCGCATGGGGACATCAGGAAACATGCAGTGGCAATGTAGGATAGGTTTCTGAAAAACATCGCGGGGTGGTGCGCATTGTAAGGGTTTCTACCAGGCCATTCACTAGTAGGAGTGAGAAAAATATAATGGGCTGGTGTGAATCGGAGGGCCTGAATCAGGATAGGCAGTGAGTGGCAATGTAGGATGGAGAAAAGCACCACGGGGTGGTCAGGATGGGGAGGTCAGGAAACATGCAGTGGCAATGTAGGATAGGTTTCTGAAAAACATCGCGGGTGGTGAGGATTTTAAGGGTTTCTACCAGGCCATACACTACTAGGAGTGACAAAAACGTCACGTGTTGGTGTGAATCGGAGGCCCTGAATTAGGATAAGCATTGAGTGGCAATGTTGTTTGGAGAAAAGCAAAACAGGGTGGTCAGCATGGGGAGGTGAGATAACATACTGTGGCAATGTAGGATAGGTTTCTGAAAAAAATGGGGTGGTGCGTATTGTAAGGGTTTCTAACGGGCCATTCATTAGTAGGAGTGAGAAAAACATCACTGGGTGGTGTGAATTGGAGCGCCTGAATCGTTAGACAGTGAGTGTCAATGTAGGATGGAGAAAAGCACCACGGGTTGGTGAGCATGGGGAGGTCAGGAAACATGCATTGGCAATGTACGATAAGTTTCTGAAAAACGTCGCGGGGTTGTTCGCATTGTAAGGGTTTGTAGAAGGCCATTCACCAGTGAGAGTGAGAAAAACATCACTTGGTTGTGTGAATCGGAGAAGCTGAATTAGGATAGGCAGTGAGTGGCAATGTAAAATGGAGAAAAGCACGACGGGGTGGTCATCATGGGGAGGACAGGAAACGTGCAGTGGCAATGTAGGATAGTTTTCTGAAAAACATCACGGGGTGGTGTGCATTGTAAGGGTTTCTAACAGGCCATTCACTAGTAGGAGTGAGAAAAACATCACGGGGTGGTGTGAATCAGATGTTCTGAAATAGGATAGGCAGTGAGTGGCAATATAGGATGGATAAAAGCACCACGGAGTGGTCAGCATGGGGAGGTCATGAAACATGCATTGGCAATGTAGGATAGGTTTCTGAAAAACATGACGGGCTGGTGTGCATTGTAAGGCAATCTAACAGGCCATTCACTAGTAGGAGTGAGAAAAACATCACGGGGTGGTGTGAATCGGAGGGCCTGAATTACAATAGGCCGTGAGTGGCAATGTAGAATGGAGAAAAGCACCACGGGGTGGTCAGCATGGTGAGGTCAGGCAACATGCAGTGGCAATGTTGGATAGGTTTCTGAAAAACATCGCCGGGTGGTCCACATTGTAAGGGTTTCTAACAGGGCATTCACTAGTAGGAGAGAGAAAAACATCACGGGGTGGTGTGAATCGGAGGGCCTGAATTAGGATAGGCAGTGAGTGGCAATGCAGGATAGAGAAAAGCACCATGGTGTGGTCAACATGGGGAGATCAGGAAACATGTAATGGCAATGTAGGATAGGTTTCTGAAAAACATCACAGGGTGGTGCACATTTTAAGGCTTTCTAACAAGGCATTCACAAGTAGGAGTGAAAAAAACATCACAGGGTGGTGTGAATCGGAGGGTCTGAATTAGGATAGTCTGTGAGTGGCAATGTAGGATGGAGAAAAGCACCACGGGTTTGTCAGCATGGGGAGGCAAGGAAACATGCAGTGGCAATGTAGAATAGGTTTCTGATAAAAACAACGGGGTGGTGCGCATTGTAAGGGTTTCTAACAGGCCATTCAGTAGTAGGAGTGAGAAAAACATCAAGGGGTGGTGTGAATCGGACGGACTGAATTAGGATAGGCAGTGAGTGGCAATGTAGGATGTAGAAAAGCACCACGGGGTGGTCATTATGGGGAGGTCAGGAAACATGTAATGGCAAAGTAGGATAGGTTTCTGAAAAACATCGCTGGGTGGTGCGCAATGTAAGGGTTTCTAACAGGCCATTCAATAGTAGGAGTGAGAACAACATCACGCGGTGGTGTGAATCGGAGGGCCTGAATTAGGATAGGCAGTGTGTGGCAATGTAGGATGGAGAAAAGCACCACGGGGTGGTCAGCATGAGGAGGTCAGGAAACATGCGCTGGCAAAGTAGGATAATTTTCTAAAAAAGATCACGGGGTGGTGCCCATTGTAAGGCTTTCTAAGTGGCCATTCACTATTAGGAGTGAGAAAAACATCACGGGGTGGTGTGAATCGGAGGGCCTGAATTAGGATAGGCAGTGAGTGGCAATGTAAAATGGAGAAAAGCACCACGGTGTGGTCAGCATGGGGAGGTCAGGAAACATTCAGTGTCTATATAGGATAGGTTTATGGTAAACATCTCTGGGTGGTGCGCATTGTAAGGGTTTCTAACAGGCCATTCATTAGTATGAGTGAGAAAAACATTTGGTGCTGTGAATCGTGGGCCTGAATTAGGATAGGCAGTGAGTGGCAACATAAAATGGAGAAAAGCACCTCGGTGTGGTCGGCATGGTGAGGCCAGGAAACATGCAGTGGCAAAGCAGGATCGGTTTCTGAAAAACATCGCAGGGTTGGGCGCATGTAAAGGTATCTAAGAGGCCATTCACTAGTACGAGTGAGAAATACATTATGGTGTGGTGTGAATCGGAGGGCCTGAATCAAGTTAGACAGCGAGTGGCAATGTAGGATGGAGAAAAGCACCACGGCATGGTCAGCATGGGGAGGTCAGGAAACATTCAGCGGCAATGTAGTATAGGTTTCTGAAAAACATCGCAGGGTTGTGCGCTTTGTAAGGGTTTCTAACAGGCCATTCACTAGTAGGAGTGAGAAAAACATAATGGGGTGGTGTGAATCGGAGGGCTTGAATAAGGATAGGCAGTGAGTGGCAATGTAGGATGTAGAAAAGCACCACAGGTTGGTCTGCATGGGGAGGTCAGGAAACATGCAGTGGCAATGTGGGATAGCTTTCTGAAATACATTCCGGGTAGGTGCGAAATGTAAGGGTTTCTAACAGGCCATTCACTAGTAGGAGTGAGAAAAACATCACGGCGTGGTGTGAATTGGAGGGCCTGCATCAGGATAGGCAGTGAGTGGCAATGTAGGATGGAGAAAAGCACCAAATGGTGGTCATCATGGGGAGGTCAGGACACATGCAGTGGCAATGTAGGATAGGTTTATGAAAAACATCGTGGGTGGTGAGAATTGTAAGGCTTTCTAACAGGCCATTCACTAGTAGAAGTGAGAAAAACATCACGGGGTGGTGTGAATCAGAAGGCCTGAATTATGATAAGCAGTGAGTGGCAATGTAGGATGGAGAAAAGCACCACGGGGTGGTCAGCATGGGGAGGTCAGGAAACATGCACTGGCAATGTAGGATAGGTTTCTGAAAAAAAACTTCGGCGTGGTGCGCATTGTAAGGGTTTCTAAGAGACCATTATGTATTAGGAGTGAGAAAAACATCATGGGGTGTTGTGAATTGGAAGCCTGATTTAGGATAGGCAGTGAGTGGCAATGTAGGATGGAGAAAAGCACCACGGGGTGGTCAGCATGGGGAGGTGAGGAAACATTCAGTGGCATTGTAGAATAGATTTCTGATAAACATCTCTGGGTGGTGCGCATTGTAAGGGTTTCTAACAAGCCATTCATTAGTAGGAGTGAGAAAAACATCACGTGGTGCTGTGAATCAGTGGAAATGAATTAGGATAGGCAGTGAGTGGCAACATAACATGGAGAAAAGCACCACGTGTTGTCAGCATGGTTAGGTCAGGAAACATGCAGTGGCAATGCAGGATCGGTTTCTGAAAAACATCGCGGGGTTGGGCGCATTGCAAAGGTATCTAACAGGCCATTCACTAGTAGGGTGAGAAATATATCATGGTGTGGTGTGAATCGGAGGGCGTGATTCAAGTTAGACAGTGAGGGGCAATGTAGGATGGAGAAAAGCACCATGGGTTGGTGAGCATGGGGAGGTCAGGAAACATGCAATGGCAAAGTAGGTTAGGTTCCTAAAAAACATTTTGGGGTTGTGCGCATTGTAAGGGTTTGTAGCAGGCCATTCACTAGAAGGAGTGACAAAATCATCATGGGGTGGTGTGAATCGGAGGGCCTGAATCAGGATAGGCAGTGAGTGGCAGTGTAGGATGGAGAAAAGCACCAAAAGGATAGGTTTCTTAAAAACATTGCAGGTTGGTGCTCATTTTAAGGGTTTCTAAAAGGCCTTCCACTAGTAGGAGGGAGAAAAACATCACGAGGCGGTGTGAATCGCAGGGCCTGAATCAGTATAGGCCGTGAGTGGCAATGTAGGATGGAGAAAAGCACCACGGGGTGGTCAGGATTGGGAAGTCAGGAAACATGCAGTGGCAATGTAGGATAGGTTTCTGAAAAACATCGCAGCGTAGTTCGCATGGTAAGTGTTTCTAACAGGACATTTACTAGTAGGAGTGAGAAATACATCATGGTGTGGTGTGAATTGGAGGGTCTGAATCAAGTTAGACAGTGAGTGGCAATGTAGGATGGAGAAAAGCCCCACGGGTTGGTGAGCATGGGGAGGTAAGGAAACATGCATTGTCAATTTACGATAGGTTTCTGAAAAACGTCGCGGGGTTGTGCGCATTATAAGGGTTTGTAGCAGGCCATTCACTAGTAGGAGTGAGAAAAACATCACGTGGTGGTGTGAATCGGAGGGGCTGAATTAGGATAGGCAGTTAGTGGCAATGAAGAAGGGAGAAAATCACCACGGGGTGGTAAGCATCGGGAGGTTAGGAAACATGCAGTGGTAATGTAGGATAGGTTTCTGAAAAAAAACAGCGGGGTGCTGCGCATTGTTAGGGTTTCTAACAGGCCATTCACTAGTAGGAGTGAGAAAAACATCACGAGGTTGTGTCAATCGGAGGGCCTGAATTAGGATAGGCAGTGAGTGGCAATGTAGGATGGAGAAAAGCACCACAGGGTGGTCAGCATGCGGAGGTCAGGAAACATGTATTGGCAATGTAGGATAGGTTTCTGCAAAACATCGCCGGGTGGAGCGCATTGTAAGGTTTCTAGCAGGCCATTCACTAGTAGGAGTGAGAAAAATATAACGTGGTGGTGTGAATCAGAGGGCTTGAATAAGGATAGGCAGTGAGTGGCAATGTAGGATGGAGAAAACCACCACGGGGTGGTCAGCATGGGGAGATCAGGAAACATGCAGTGGCAATGTGGGATAGCTTTCCGAAAAACATTACGGGTTGGTGCGCATTGTAAGGGTTTCTAACAGGCCATTCACTAGTAGGAGTGAGAAAAACCTCACGACGTGGTGTGAATCGGAGGGCCTGAATCAGGATAGGCAGTGAGAGGCAATGTAGGATGGAGAAAAGCACCACGGGGTGGTCATCATGCGGAGGTCAGGACACATGCAGTGGCAATGTATTATAGGTTTCTAAAAAACATCGTGGGTGGTGAGGATTGTAAGGCTTTCTAACAGGCGATTCACTAGTAGGAGTGAGAAAAACATCACGGCATTGTGTGAACCCTAGGGCCTGAATTATGATAGGCAGTGAGTGGCAATGTAGGATGCAGAAAAGCACCACGGGGTGCTCAGCATGGGGAGGTCAGGAAACATGCAGTGGCAATGTAGGATAGTTTTCTGAAAAACATCACGGGGTGGTGCGCATTGTAACGGTTTCTAACATGCCATTCACTAGTAGGAGTGAGAAAAACCTCACGACGTGGTGTGAATTGGAGGGCCTGAATCAGGATAGGCAGTGAGTGGCAATGTAGGATGGAGAAAAGCAAAACAGGGTGGTCAGCATGGGGAAGTGAGGAAACATGCAGTGACAATGTAGGATATATTTTGAAAAACATCTCGGGGTGGTGCACATTGTAAGGGTTGCAAACAGGCCATTCACTAGTTGGAGTGAGAAAAACATCACGGGGTGGTGTGAATCGGAGTGCCTGAATTAGGATAGGCAGTGAGTGGCAACGTAGAATGGAGAAAAGCACCACGGGTTGGTGAGCATGGTGAGGTCAGGAAACATGCGATGGCAATGTAGGATAGGTTTCAGAAAAACATCACAGGTGTTGAGCATTGTAAGGGTTTCTAACAGGCCATTCACTAGTAGGAGTGAGAAAAACATCACGGCATTGTGTGAACCCTAGGGCCTGAATTATGATAGGCAGTGAGTGGCATTGTAGGATGCAGAAAAGCACCACGGAGTGCTCAGCATGGGGAGGTCAGGAAACATGCTTTCGCAAAGTAGGTTAGGTTTCTGAAAAACATCGCCGGGTATTGCGCATTGTAAGGCTTTCTAACAGGCCATTCACTAGTAGGAGTGAGAAAAACATCATAGGGTGGTGTTAATAGGAGGGCCTGAATCAGGATAGGCAGTGAGTGGCAACATAAAATGGAGAATAGCACCACGGCGTGGTCAGGATGGGGAGGTCAGGAAACATGCAGTGGCAATGTAGAATAGGTTTCTTAAAAACATTGCAGGGTGGTGCTCAGTATAAGGGTTTCTAAAAGGCCTTTCACTTGTAGGAGTAAGAAAAACATCACGAGGTGGTGTGAATCGCAGTGCCTGAATCAGTTTAGGCCGTGAGTGGCTATGTATGATGGAGAAAAGCACCACGGGGTGGTCAGGATTGGGAGGTCAGGAAACATGCAGTGGCAATGTAGGATAGGTTTCTGAAAAACATCTCGGCGTAGTGCGCATGGTAAGGGTTTCTAACAGGCCATTTACTAGTAGGAGTGAGAAATACATCATGGTGTGGTGTGAATTGGAGGGCCAGAATCAAGTTAGACAGTGAGTGTCAAAGTAGGATGGAGAAATCACCACGGGTTGGTGAGCATGGTGAGGTCAGGAAACATGCATTGGCAATGCACGGTAGGTTTCTGTAAAACGTCGCGGGGTTGTTCGCATTGCAAGGGTTTGTAGACAGCCATTCACTAGTAGGAGTAAGAAAAACATCACGTGGTTGTGTAAATCGGAAGGGCTGAATTAGGATAGCCATTGAGTGGCAATGAAGAATGGAGAAAAGCACCACGGGGTGGTCAACATGGGGAGGGCAGGAAACATGTAATGGCAATGTAGGATAGGTTTCTGAAAAACATCGCGGGGTGGTACACATTTTAAGGCTTTCTACAAGCCATTCACAAGTAGGAGTGAAAAAAACTTCACAGGATGGTGTGAATCAGAGGGTCTGAATTAGGATAGGCAGTAAGTGGCAATGTAGGATGGAGAAAAGCACCATGGGTTTGTCAGAATGGGGAGGCAAGGAAACATGCAGTGGCAATGTAGAATATGTTTCTGATAAGCATTGCTGGGTGGTGCACATTGTTAGGGTTTCTAACATGCCATTCACTAGTAGGAGTGAGAAAAATATAATGGGCTGGTGTGAATCGGAGGGCCTGAATCAGGATAGGCAGTGAGTGGCAATGTAGGATGGAGAAAAGCACCACGGGGTGGTCAGCATGCGGAAGTCAGGAAACATGCCTTGGCAATATAGGATAGGTTTCTGCAAAACATCGCCGGGTGGTGCGCATTGTAAGGCCATCTAGCAGGCCATTCACTAGTAGCAGTGAGAAAAACACATCAGGGTGGTGTGAATCGGAGGGCCTGAATCAGGATAGGCAGTGAGTGGCAATGTAGGATGTAGAAAAGCACCACGGGGTGGTCAGCATGGGGAGGTGGAAACATGCAGTGGTAAAGTGGGATAGCTTTCTGAAAAACATTACGGGTTGGTGCGCATTGCAAGGGTTTCTAACAGGCCATTTACTAGTAGGAGTGAGAAAAACATCACAGCGTGGAGTGAATCGGACGGCCTGAATCAGGATAGGCAGTGTGTGGCAATGTAGGATGGAGAAAAGCAACACGGGGTGGTCATCATGGGGAGGTCACGACACATGCAGTGGCAATGTAGGATAGGTTTCTGAAAAACAACGCGGGTGGTGATGATTGTAAGGGTTTCTAACAGGCCATTCACTAGTACGAGTCAGAAAAACATCACGAGGTGGTGTGAATCGGAGGGCCTGATTTAGGATAGGCAGTGAGTGGCAATGTAGGATGGAGAAAAGCACCACGGAGTGGTCACCATGGGGAGGACAGGAAACATGCAATGGCAATGTAGGATAGTTTTCGGAAAAACATCGCGGGGTGGTGTGCATTGTAAGGCTTTCTAAAAGGCCATTCACTAGTAGGAGTCAGAAAAACTTCACGGGGTGGTGTGAATCGGAGAGCCTGAAATACGATAGGCAGTGAGTGCAAACGTAAAATTTAGAAAAGCATGATGGTGTGGTCAGCATGGGGAGGTCAGGAAACATGCAATGGCAATGTAGGATAGGTCTCTGAAAAACATCACAGGGTGGTGTGCATTTTCAGGGTTTATAACAGGCCATTCGCTAGTAGGACTGAGAAAAATATAACAGGGTTGGTGTGAATTGGAGGGCCTGAATCAGGTTAGGCAGTGAGTGGCAATGTAGGATGGAGAAAAGCACCAAGGGGTGGTCAGCATTGGGAGGTCAGGAAACATGCATTGGCAATGTAGGATAGGTTTCTGAAAAACATCGCGGTGTGGTGTGCATTGTAAGGCTTTCTAACAGGCCATTCACTAGTAGGAGTGAGAAAAACTTCACGGGGTGGTGGGAATCGGAGGGCCTGAATCAGGAAGGCAGTGAGTAGAAACGTAAAATGGAGAAAAGCATCACGGTATGGTCAGCATGGGGAGGTCAGGAAACATGCAGTGGCAATGTAGGATAGGTCTCTGAAAAACATCACAGGGTGGTGTGCATTGTAAGGGTTTCAACAGGCCATTCGCTAGTAGGAGTGAGAAAAATTTAACGGGGTGGTGTGAATTGGAGGGCCTGAATCAGGATAGGCAGTGAGTGGCAATGTAGGATGGAGAAAAGCACCACGGGGTGGTCAGCATGGGGAGGTCAGGAAACATGCAGTGGCAATGTAGGATAGGTTTCTGAAAAACATCGCCGGGTTGTGCGCATTGTAAAGGTTTCTAACTGGCCATTCACTAGTAGGAGTGAGAGAAATATAATGGGCTGGTGTGAATTTTAAGGCCTCAATCAGGATAGGCAGTGAGTGGCAACATAAAATGGAGAAAAGCACCACAGGGTGGTCAGGATGGGGAGGTCAGGAAACATGCAGTGGCAATATAGGATAGGTTTCTTAAAAACATTGCGGGGTCTTGCTCATTATTAGGGTTTCTAAAAGGCCTTTCACTAGTAGGAGTGAGAAAAACATCACGAGGTGGTGTGAATCACAGGGCCTGAATCAGTGTAGGCCGTGAGTGGCAATGTAGGATGGAGAAAAGCACCACGTGGTGGTCAGGATTGGGAGGTGAGGAAACATGCAGTGGCAATGTAGGATAGGTTTCTGAAAAACATCCCAGGGTGGTGCGCATTGTAAGGGTTTCTAACAGGGCATTCACTAGTAGGAGTGAGAAATACATCATGGTGTGGTGTGAATTGGAAGGCCTGAATCACGTTAGACAGTGAGTGTCTATGTAGGATGGAGAAAAGCTCCACAGGTTGGTGAGCATGGGGAGTCAGGAAACATGCATTGGCAATGCACGATAGGTTTCTGTAAAACGTCGCGGTGTTGTTCGCATTGTAAGGGTTTGAAGAAGGCCATTCACTAGTAGGAGTGAGAAAAACCTCACGTGGTGGTGTGAATCGGAGGGGCTGAATTAGGATAGGCAGTGAGTGGCAATGAAGAATGGAGAAAAGCACCACGGGGTGGTCAACATGGGGAGGTCAGGAAACATGTAATAGCAATGTAGGATAGGTTTCTGAAAAACATCACCGGGTGTTGCGCATTGTAAGGCATTCTAACAGGCCATTCACTAGTAGGAGTGAGAAAAATATCACGGGGTGGTGTGAGTAGGAGTGCCTGAATTAGGATAGGCAGTGAGTGGCAACATAAAGTGTAGAAAAGCACCACGGTGTGGTCAGCATGGGGACATCAGGAAACATGCATTGGCAATGTAGGATAGGTTTCTGAAAAACATCGCGGGGTTGTGCGCATTGTAAGGGTTTCTAACAGGCCATTCACTAGTAAGAGTGAGAAAAATATAATGGGCTGGTGTGAATCGGAGGGCCTGAATCAGGATAGGCAGTGAGTGGCAATGTAGGATGGAGAAAAGCACCACGGGGTGGTCAGGATGGGGAGGTCAGGAAACATGCAGTGGCAATGTAGGATAGGTTTCTGAAAAACATCGCGGGTGGTGAGGATTTTAAGGGTTTCTTCCAGGCCATACACTACTAGGAGTGACAAAAACGTCACGTGTTGGTGTGAATCGGAGGCCCTGAATTAGGATAAGCATTGAGTGGCAATGTTGTTTGGAGAAAAGCAAAACAGGGTGGTCAGCATGGGGAGGTGAGATAACATACTGTGGCAATGTAGGATAGGTTTCTGAAAAAAATGGGGTGGTGCGCATTGTAAGGGTTTCTAACGGGCCATTCATTAGTAGGAGTGAGAAAAACATCACTGGGTGGTGTGAATTGGAGGGCCTGAATCAAGTTAGACAGTGAGTGTCAATGTAGGATGGAGAAAAGCACCACGGGTTGGTGAGCATGGGGAGGTCAGGAAACATGCATTGGCAATGTACGATAGGTTTCTGAAAAACGTCGCGGGGTTGTTCGCATTGTAAGGGTTTGTAGAAGGCCATTCACCAGTGGGAGTGAGAAAAACATCACTTGGTTGTGTGAATCGGAGAGGCTGAATTAGGATAGGCAGTGAGTGGCAATGTAAAATGGAGAAAAGCACGACGGGGTGGTCATCATGGGGAGGACAGGAAAAGTGCAGTGGCAATGTAGGATAGTTTTCTGAAAAACATCACGGGGTGGTGTGTATTGTAAGGGTTTCTAACAGGCCATTCACTATTAGGAGTGAGAAAAACATCACGGAGTGGTGTGAATCAGATGTTCTGAATTAGGATACGCAGTGAGTGGCAATATAGGATGGAGAAAAGCACCACGGAGTGGTCAGCATGGGGAGGTCATGAAACATGCATTGGCAATGTAGGATAGGTTTCTGAAAAACATGACGGGCTGGTGTGCATTGTAAGGCAATCTAACAGGCCATTCACTAGTAGGAGTGAGAAAAACATCACGGGGTGGTGTGAATCGGAGGGCCTGAATTACAATAGGCAGTGAGTGGCAATGTAGAATGGAGAAAAGCACCACGAGGTGGTCAGCATGGGGAGGTCAGGCAACATGCAGTGGCAATGTAGGATAGGTTTCTGAAAAACATCGCCGGGTGGTACACATTTTAAGGGTTTCTAACAGGCCATTCACTAGTAGGAGTGAGAAAAACATCACGGGGTGGTGTGAATCGGAGGGCCTGAATTAGGATAGGCAGTGAGTGGCAATGCAGGATAGAGAAAAGCACCATGGTGTGGTCAGCATGGGGAGATCAGGAAACATGTAATGGCACTGTAGGATAGGTTTCTGAAAAACATCACAGGGTGGTGCACATTTTAAGGCTTTCTAACAAGGCATTCACAAGTAGGAGTGAAAAAAAACATCACAGGGTGGTGTGAATCGGAGGGTCTGAATTAGGATAGTCTGTGAGTGGCAATGTAGGATGGAGAAAAGCACCACGGGTTTGTCAGCATGGGGAGGCAAGGAAACATGCAGTGGCAATGTAGAATAGGTTTCTGATAAAAAAAACGGAGTGGTGCGCATTTTAAGGGTTTCTAACAGGCCATTCACTAGTAGGAGTGAGAAAAACATCAAGGGGTGGTGTGAATCGGATGGACTGAATTAGGATAGGCAGTGAGTGGCAATGTAGGATGTAGAAAAGCACCACGGGGTGGTCATCATGGGGAGGTCAGGAAACATATAATGGCAAAGTAGGATAGGTTTCTGAAAAACATCGCTGGGTGGTGCGCATTGTAAAGGTTTCTACCAGGCCATTCAATAGTAGGAGTGAGAACAACATCACGTGGTGGTGTGAATCGGAGGGCCTGAATTAGGATAGGCAGTGTGTGGCAATGTAGGATGGAGAAAAGCACGACGGGGTGGTCAGCATGAGGAGGTCAGGAAACATGCGCTGGCAAAGTAGGATAATTTTCTAAAAAACATCATGGGGTGGTGACCTTTGTAAGGCTTTCTAAGATGCCATTCACTATTAGGAGTGAGAAAAACATCACGGGGTGGTGTGAATCGGAGGGCCTGAATTAGGATAGGCAGTGAGTGGCAATGTAAAATGGAGAAAAGCACCACGATGTGGTCAGCATGGGGAGGTCAGGAAACATTCAGTGTCAATATAGGATAGGTTTATGATAAACATCTCTGGGTGGTGCGCATTGTAAGGGTTTCTAACAGGCCACTCATTAGTATGAGTGAGAAAAACATTTGGTGCTGTGAATCGTGGGCCTGAATTAGGATAGGCAGTGAGTGGCAACATAAAATGGAGAAAAGCACCTCGGTGTGGTCGGCATGGTGAGGCCAGGAAACATGCAGTGGCAAAGCACGATCGGTTTCTGAAAAACATCGCAGGGTTGGGCGCATGTAAAGTATCTAAGAGGCCATTCACTAGTACGAGTGAGAAATACATTATGGTGTGGTGTGAATCGGAGGGCCTGAATCAAGTTAGACAGCGAGTGGCAATGTAGGAAGGAGAAAAGCACCACGGCATGGTCAGCATGGGGAGGTCAGGAAACATTCAGTGGCAATGTAGTATAGGTTTCTGAAAAACATCGCAGGGTTGGGCGCTTGTAAGGGTTTCTAACTGGCCATTCACTAGTAGGAGTGAGAAAAACATAACGGGGTGGTGTGAATCGGAGGGCCTGAATAAGGATAGGCAGTGAGTGGCAATGTAGGATGTAGAAAAGCACCACAGGTTGGTGAGCATGGGGAGGTCAGGAAACATGCAGTGGCAATGTGGGATAGCTTTCTGAAATACATTCCGGGTAGGTGCGAAATGTAAGGGTATCTAACAGGCCATTCACTAGTAGGAGTGAGAAAAACATCACGGCGTGGTGTGAATTGGAGGGCCTGCATCAGGATAGGCAGTGAGTGGCAATGTAGGATGGAGAAAAGCACCAAAGGGTGGTCATCATGGGGAGGTCAGGACACATGCAGTGGCAATGTAGGATAGGTTTCTGAAAAACATCGTGGGTGGTGAGAATTGTAAGGCTTTCTAACAGGCCATTCACTAGTAGAAGTGAGAAAAACATCACGGGGTCGTGTGAATCAGAAGGCCTGAATTATGATAAGCAGTGAGTGGCAATGTAGGATGGAGAAAAGCACCACGGGGTGGTCAGCATGGGGAGGTCAGGAAACATGCACTGGCAATGTAGGATAGGTTTCTGAAAAAAAACTTCGGCATGGTGCGCATTGTAAGGGTTTCTAACAAGCCATTCATTAGTAGGAGTGAGAAAAACATCACGTGGTGCTGTGAATCAGTGGAAATGAATTAGGATAGGCAGTGAGTGGCAACATAACATGGAGAAAAGCACCACATGTTGTCAGCATGGTGAGCTCAGGAAACATGCAGTGGCAATGCAGGATCGGTTTCTGAAAAACATCGCGGGGTTGGGCGCATTGCAAAGGTATCTAACAGGCCATTCACTAGTAGGAGTGAGAAATACATCATGGTGTGGTGTGAATCGGAGGGCGTGAATCAAGTTAGACAGTGAGTGGCAATGTAGGATGGAGAAAAGCACCATGGGTTGGTGAGCATGGGGAGGTCAGGAAACATGCAATGGCAATGTAGGTTAGGTTCCTAAAAAACATTTTGGGGTTGTGCGCATTGTAAGGGTTTGTAGCAGGCCATTCACTAGAAGGAGTGACAAAATCATCATGGGGTGGTGTGAATCGGAGGGCCTGAATCAGAATAGGCAGTGAGTGGCAGTGTAGGATGGAGAAAAGCACCAAAAGGATAGGTTTCTTAAAAACATTGCAGGTTGGTGCTCATTTTAAGGGTTTCTAAAAGGCCTTCCACTAGTAGGAGGGAGAAAAACATCACGAGGCGGTGTGAATCGCAGGGCCTGAATCAGTATAGGCCGTGAGTGGCAATGTAGGATGGAGAAAAGCACCACGGGGTGGTCAGGATTGGGAAGTCAGGAAACATGCAGTGGCAATGTAGGATAGGTTTCTGAAAAACATCGCAGCGTAGTTCGCATGGTAAGGGTTTCTAACAGGACATTTACTAGTAGGAGTGAGAAATACATCATGGTGTGGTGTGAATTGGAGGGTCTGAATCAAGTTAGACAGTGAGTGGCAATGTAGGATGGAGAAAAGCCCCACGGGTTGGTGAGCATGGGGAGGTCAGGAAACATGCATTGTCAATTTACGATAGTTTTCTGAAAAACGTCGTGGGGTTGTGCACATTATAAGGGTTTGTAGCAGGCCATTCACTAGTAGGAGTGAGAAAAACATCACGTGGTGGTGTGAATCGGAGGGGCTGAATTAGGATAGGCAGTTAGTGGCAATGAAGAAGGGAGAAAATCACCACGGGGTGGTAAGCATCGGGAGGTTAGGAAACATGCAGTGGTAATGTAGGATAGGATTCTGAAAAAAAAAAAAGCGGGGTGGTGCGCATTGTTAGGGTTTCTAACAGGCCATTCACTAGTAGGAGTGAGAAAAACATCACGAGGTTGTGTCAATCGGAGGGCTTGAATTAGGATAGGCAGTGAGTGGCAATGTAGGATGGAGAAAAGCACCACGGGGTGGTGGGCATGCGGAGGTCAGGAAACATGTGTTGGCAATGTAGGATAGGTTTCTGCAAAACATCGCCGGGTGGAGCGCATTGTAAGGTTTCTAGCAGGCCATTCACTAGTAGGAGTGAGAAAAATATAACGTGGTTGTGTGAATCAGAGGGCTTGAATAAGGATAGGCAGTGAGTGGCAATGTAGGATGGAGAAAACCACCACGGGGTGGTCAGCATGGGGAGATCAGGAAACATGCAGTGGCAATGTGGGATAGCTTTCCGAAAAACATTACGGGTTGGTGCGCATTGTAAGGGTTTCTAACAGGCCATTCACTAGTAGGAGTGAGAAAAACCTCACGACGTGGTGTGAATCGGAGGGCCTGAATCAGGATAGGCAGTGAGAGGCAATGTAGGATGGAGAAAAGCACCACGGGATGGTCATCATGCGGAGGTCAGGACACATGCAGTGGCAATGTATTATAGGTTTCTAAAAAACATCGTGGGTGGTGAGGATTGTAAGGCTTTCTAACAGGCGATTCACTAGTGGGAGTGAGAAAAACATCACGGCATTGTGTGAACCCTAGGGCCTGAATTATGATAGGCAGTGAGTGGCAATGTAGGATGCAGAAAAGCACCACGGGGTGCTCAGCATGGGGAGGTCAGGAAACATGCAGTGGCAATGTAGGATAGTTTTCTGAAAAACATCACGGGGTGGTGCGCATTGTAACGGTTTCTAACATGCCATTCACTACTAGGAGTGAGAAAAACCTCACGACGTGGTGTGAATTGGAGGGCCTGAATCAGGATAGGCAGTGAGTGGCAATGTAGGATGGAGAAAAGCAAAACAGGGTGGTCAGCATGGGGAAGTGAGGAAACATGCAGTGGCAATGTAGGATATATTTTGAAAAACATCTCGGGGTGGTGCACATTGTAAGGGTTGCAAACAGGCCATTCACTAGTTGGAGTGAGAAAAACATCACGGGGTGGTGTGAATCAGAGTGCCTGAATTAGGATAGGCAGTGAGTGGCAATGTAGAATGGAGAAAAGCACCACGGGTTGGTGAGCATGGTGAGGTCAGGAAACATGCGATGGCAAAGTAGGATAGGTTTCAGAAAAACATCGCAGGTGTTGAGCATTGTAAGGGTTTCTAACAGGCCATTCACTAGTAGGAGTGAGAAAAACATCACGGCATTGTGTGAACCCTAGGGCCTGAATTATGATAGGCAGTGAGTGGCAATGTAGGATGCAGAAAAGCACCACGGGGTGCTCAGCATGGGGAGGTCAGGAAACATGCTTTCCCAAAGTAGGTTAGGTTTCTGAAAAACATCGCCGGGTATTGCGCATTGTAAGGCTTTCTAACAGGCCATTCACTAGTAGGAGTGAGAAAAACATCATGGGGTGGTGTTAATAGGAGGGCCTGAATCAGGATAGGCAGTGAGTGGCAACATAAAATGGAGAATAGCACCACGGCGTGGTCAGGATGGGGAGGTAAGGAAACATGCAGTGGCAGTGTAGAATAGGTTTCTTAAAAACATTGCAGGGTGGTGCTCAGTATAAGGGTTTCTAAAAGGCCTTTCACTTGTAGGAGTAAGAAAAACATCACGAGGTGGTGTGAATCGCAGTGCCTGAATCAGTTTAGGCCGTGAGTGGCTATGTATGATGGAGAAAAGCACCACGGGGTGGTCAGGATTGGGAGGTCAGGAAACATGCAGTGGCAATGTAGGATAGGTTTCTGAAAAACATCTCGGCGTAGTGCGCATGGTAAGGGTTTCTAACAGGACATTTACTAGTAGGAGTGAGAAATACATCATGGTGTGGTGTGAATTGGAGGGCCAGAATCAAGTTAGACAGTGAGTGTCAAAATAGGATGGAGAAATCACCACGGGTTGGTGAGCATGGTGAGGTCAGGAAACATGCATTGGCAATGCACGGTAGGTTTCTGTAAAACGTCGCGGGGTTGTTCGCATTGCAAGGGTTTGTAGACAGCCATTCACTAGTAGGAGTAAGAAAAACATCACGTGGTTGTGTAAATCGGAAGGGCTGAATTAGGATAGGCATTGAGTGGCAATGAAGAATGGAGAAAAGCACCACGGGGTGGTCAACATGGGGAGGGCAGGAAACATGTAATGGAAATGTAGGATAGGTTTCTAAAAAACATCGCGGGGTGGTACACATTTTAAGGCTTTCTACAAGCCATTCACAAGTAGGAGTGAAAAAAACATCACAGGATGGTGTGAATCAGAGGATCTGAATTAGGATAGGCTGTAAGTGGCAATGTAGGATGGAGAAAAGCACCATGGGTTTGTCAGAATGGGGAGGCAAGGAAACATGCAGTGGCAATGTAGAATATGCTTCTGATAAGCATTGCTGGGTGGTGCACATTGTTAGGGTTTCTAACATGCCATTCACTAGTAGGAGTGAGAAAAATATAATGGGCTGGTGTGAATCGGAGGGCCTGAATCAGGATAGGCAGTGAGTGGCAATGTAGGATGGAGAAAAGCACCACGGGGTGGTCAGCATGCGGAAGTCAGGAAACATGCCTTGGCAATATAGGATAGGTTTCTGCAAAACATCGCCGGGTGGTGCGCATTGTAAGGCCATCTAGCAGGCCATTCACTAGTAGCAGTGAGAAAAACACATCAGGGTGGTGTGAATCGGAAGGCCTGAATAAGGATAGGCAGTGAGTGGCAATGTAGGATGTAGAAAAGCACCACGGGGTGGTCAGCATGGGGAGGTCAGGAAACATGCAGTGGTAAAGTGGGATAGCTTTCTGAAAAACATTAAGGGTTGGTGCGCATTGCAAGGGTTTCTAACAGGCCATTTACTAGTAGGAGTGAGAAAAACATCACGGCGTGGTGTGAATCGGACGGCCTGAATCAGGATAGGCAGTGTGTGGCAATGTAGGATGGAGAAAAGCAACACGGGGTGGTCATCATGGGGAGGTCACGACACATGCAGTGGCAATGTAGGATAGGTTTCTGAAAAACAACGCGGGTGGTGATGATTGTAAGGGTTTCTAACAGGCCATTCACTAGTACGAGTCAGAAAAACATCACGAGGTGGTGTGAATCGGAGGGCCTGATTTAGGATAGGCAGTGAGTGGCAATGTAGGATGGAGAAAAGCACCACGGAGTGGTCACCATGGGGAGGACAGGAAACATGCAATGGCAATGTAGGATAGTTTTCGGAAAAACATCGCGGGGTGGTGTGCATTGTAAGGCTTTCTAAAAGGCCATTCACTAGTAGGAGTCAGAAAAACTTCACGGGGTGGTGTGAATCGGAGAGCCTGAAATACGATAGGCAGTGAGTGCAAACGTAAAATTTAGAAAAGCATCATGGTGTGGTCAGCATGGGGAGGTCAGGAAACATGCAATGGCAATGTAGGATAGGTCTCTGAAAAACATCACAGGGTGGTGTGCATTTTCAGGGTTTATAACAGGCCATTCGCTAGTAGGACTGAGAAAAATATAACAGGGTTGGTGTGAATTGGAGGGCCTGAATCAGGATAGGCAGTGAGTGGCAATGTAGGATGGAGAAAAGCACCAAGGGGTGGTCAGCATTGGGAGGTCAGGAAACATGCATTGGCAATGTAGGATAGGTTTCTGAAAAACATCGCGGGGTGGTGTGCATTGTAAGGCTTTCTAACAGGCCATTCACTAGTAGGAGTGAGAAAAACTTCACGGGGTGGTGTGAATCGGAGGGCCTGAATTAGGATAGGCAGTGAGGGGCAATGTAAGATGGAGAAAAGCACCACGGGGTGGTCAGCATGCGGAGGTCAGGAAACATGTATTGGCAATGTAGGATAGGTTTCTGCAAAACATCGCCGGGTGGAGCGCATTGTAAGGCTTTCTAGCAGGCCATTCACTAGTAGGAGTGAGAAAAATATAACGGGGTGGTGTGAATCATAGGGCTTGAATAAGGATAGGCAGTGAGTGGCAATGTAGGATGGAGAAAACCACCACGGGGTGGTCAGCATGGGGAGATCAGGAAACATGCAGTGGCAATGTGGGATAGCTTTCTGAAAAACATTACGGGTTGGTGCGCATTGTAAGGGTTTCTAACAGGCCATTCACTAGTAGGAGTGAGAAAAACTTCACGGGGTGGTGTGAATCGGAGGGCCTGAATTAGGATAGGCAGTGAGGGGCAATGCAGGATGCAGAAAAGCACCACGGTGTGCTCAGCATGGGGAGGTCAGGAAACATGCAGTGGCAATGTAGGATAGTTTTCTGAAAAAAAATCACGGGGTGGTGCGCATTGTAACAGTTTCTAACATGCCATTCACTAGTAGGAGTGAGAAAAACATCAAGGCATTGTGTGAACCCTAGGGCCTGAATTATGATAGGCAGTGAGTGGCAATGCAGGATGCAGAAAAGCACCACGGTGTGCTCAGCATGGGGAGGTCAGGAAACATGCAGTGGCAATGTAGGATAGTTTTCTGAAAAACATCACGGGGTGGTGCGCATTGTAACGGTTTCTAACATGCCATTCACTAGTAGGAGTGAGAAAAATATTACGGGGTGGTGTGAATTGGAGGGCCTGAATCAGGATAGGCAGTGAGTGGCAATGTAGGATGGAGAAAAGCAAAACAGGGTGGTCAGCATGGGGAAGTGAGGAAACATGCAGTGGCAATGTAGGATATATTTTGAAAAACATCTCGGGGTTGTGCTGATTTTAAGGGTTACTAACAGGCCATTCACTAGTAGGAATGAGAAAAACATCACGGGGTCGTGTGAATCAGATGTTCTGAATTATGATAGGCAGTGAGTGCAACGTAGGATGGAGAAAAGCACCACGGAGTGGTCAGCATGGGGAGGTCAGGAAACATGCTTTCGCAAAGTAGGTTAGGTTTCTGAAAAACATCGCCGGGTATTGCGCATTGTAAGGCTTTCTAACAGGCCATTCACTAGTAGGAGTGAGAAAAACATCACGGGGTGGTGTTAATAGGAGGGCCTGAATCAGGATAGGCAGTGAGTGGCAACATAAAATGGAGAATAGCACCATGGCGTGGTCAGGATGGGGAGGTCAGGAAACATGCAGTGGCAATGTAGAATAGGTTTCTTAAAAACATTGCAGGGTTGTGCTCAGTATAAGGGTTTCTAAAAGGCCTTTCACTTGTAGGAGTAAGAAAAACATCACGAGGTGGTGTGAATCGCAGTGCCTGAATCAGTTTAGGCCGTGAGTGGCTAT
Source organism: Cavia porcellus (assembly GCF_034190915.1). Lineage (NCBI taxonomy): Eukaryota > Metazoa > Chordata > Mammalia > Rodentia > Caviidae > Cavia > Cavia porcellus. Next base: position 5,984,633 of record NW_026947526.1, read on the forward strand.
GTATGATGGAGAAAAGCACCACGGGGTGGTCAGGATTGGGAGGTCAGGAAACATGCAGTGGCAATGTAGGATAGGTTTCTGAAAAACATCTCGGCGTAGTGCGCATGGTAAGGGTTTCTAACAGGACATTTACTAGTAGGAGTGAGAAATACATCATGGTGTGGTGTGAATTGGAGGGCCAGAATCAAGTTAGACAGTGAGTGTCAAAGTAGGATGGAGAAATCACCACGGGTTGGTGAGCATGGTGAGGTCAGGAAACATGCATTGGCAATGCACGGTAGGTTTCTGTAAAACGTCGCGGGGTTGTTCGCATTGCAAGGGTTTGTAGACAGCCATTCACTAGTAGGAGTAAGAAAAACATCACGTGGTTGTGTAAATCGGAAGGGCTGAATTAGGATAGGCATTGAGTGGCAATGAAGAATGGAGAAAAGCACCACGGGGTGGTCAACATGGGGAGGGCAGGAAACATGTAATGGCAATGTAGGATAGGTTTCTGAAAAACATCGCGGGGTGGTACACATTTTAAGGCTTTCTACAAGCCATTCACAATTAGGAGTGAAAAAAACATCACAGGATGGTGTGAATCAGAGGGTCTGAATTAGGATAGGCTGTAGGTGGCAATGTAGGATGGAGAAAAGCACCATGGGTTTGTCAGAATGGGGAGGCAAGGAAACATGCAGTGGCAATGTAGAATATGTTTCTGATAAGCATTGCTGGGTGGTGCACATTGTTAGGGTTTCTAACATGCCATTCACTAGTAGGAGTGAGAAAAATATAATGGGCTGGTGTGAATCGGAGGGCCTGAATCAGGATAGGCAGTGAGTGGCAATGTAGGATGGAGAAAATCACCACGGGTTTGTCAGCATGCGGAAGTCAGGAAACATGCCTTTGCAATATAGGATAGGATTTTGCAAAACATCGCCGGGTGGTGCGCATTGTAAGGCCATCTAGCAGGACATTCACTAGTAGCAGTGAGAAAAACATATCAGGGTGGTGTGAATCGGAGGGCCTGAATAAGGATAGGCAGTGAGTGGCAATGTAGGATGTAGAAAAGCACCACGGGATGGTCAGCATGGGGAGGTCAGGAAACATGCAGTGGTAAAGTGGGATAGCATTCTGAAAAACATTACGGGTTGGTGCGCATTGCAAGGGTTTCTAACAGGCCATTTACTAGTAGGAGTGAGAAAAACATCACGGCGAGGTGTGAATCGGACGGCCTGAATCAGGATAGGCAGTGAGTGGCAATGTAGGACGGAGAAAAGCACAACGTGGTGGTCAGCATGGGGAGGTCAGGAAACATGCACTGGTAATGTAGGATAGGTTTCTGAAAAAAAAAGCGGGGTGGTGCGCATTGTAAGGGTTTAGGCCATTCACTAGTAGGAGTGAGAAAAACATCACGGGGTGGTATGAATAGGAGGGCCTGAATCAGGATAGGCAGTGAGTGGCAACATAAAATGGAATTAGTATAGGCAGTGAGTGGCAATGTAGGATGCAAAAAAGCACCACATGGTGGTCAGCATGGGGAGGTCAGGAAACATGCATTGGAAATGTAGGATAGTTTTCTGAAAAAAAAAACGGGGTGGTTCGCATTGTAAGGGTGTCTAAAAGGCCATTCACTAGTAGGACTGAGAATAACATCATGGCGTGGTTTGAATCGGACGGCCTGAATCAGGATAGGCAGTGAGTGGCAATGTAGAATGGAGAAATGCACCACGGGGTGGTCATCATGGGGAGGTCAGGACAATGTAGTTCAGGACAATGCAGTGGCAATGTAGGATAGTTTTCTGATAAACATCACGGGGTGGTGCGCATTGTAAGGGTTTCTAATAGGCCATTCACTAGTAGGAGTGAGAAAAACATCACGGGGTGGTATGAATCGGAGGGCCTGAATTACGATAGGCAGTGAGTGGAAATGTAGGATGGAGAAAAGCACCACGGGGTGGTCAGCATGGGGAGGTCAGGAAACATGCATTGGCAATGTAGGATAGGTTTCTGAAAAATATCGCGGACTTGTGTGCATTGTAAGGCATTCTAACAGGCCATTCACTAGTAGGAGTGAGAAAAACATCACGGGGTGGTGTGAATCAGAGGGCCTGAATTACGATAGGCAGTGAGTGGCAATGTAGGATGGAGAAAAGCACCACGGGGTGCTCAGCATGGGGAGGACATGAAACATGCAGTGGCAACGTAGGATAGTTTTCTGATAAACATCACGGGGTGGTGCGCATTGTAAGGGTTTCTAACAGGCCATTCACTAGCAGGAGTGAGAAAAACATCATGGGGTGGTGTGAATCAGAGGGCCTGAATTAGGTTAAGCATTGAGTGGCAATGTTGGATGGAGAAAAGCAAAACAGGGTGGTCAGCATGGGGAGGTGAGGAAACATGCAGTGGTAATGTAGGATAGGTTTGTTAAAAAAAAAGTGGGATGGTTCGCATTGTAAGGGTTCCTAACAGGCCATTCACTAGTAGCAGTGAGAAAAACATCACGGGGTGTGTGAATCGGAGGGCCTGAATTAGGATAGGCAGTGAGTGGCAATGTAGGATGGAGAAAAGCACCACGTGGTGGTCATCATGGGGACGTCAGGAAACATGCAATGGCAATGTAGGATATTTTTTGAAAAACATCACGGGGTGGTGCGGATTTTAAGGGTTTCTAACAGGCCATTCACGAGTAGGAGTGAGAAAAACATAACTGGGTCATGTGAATCAGATGTTCTGAATTATGATAGGCAGTAAGTGCAATGTAGCATGGAGAATAGCACCACGGGATGGTCAGCATGGGGAGGTCAGGAAACATGCACTGGTAATGTACGATAGGTTTCTGAAAAAAAAAGCGGGGTGGTGTGCATTGTAAGGGTATCTAACAGGCCATTCACTAGTAGGAGTGAGAAAAACATCACGGGGTGGTGTGAATCGGACTGAATTAGGATAGGCAGTGAGTGGCAATGTAGGATACAAAAGAGCACCACAGGGTGGTCAGCATGGGGAGGTCAGGAAACATGCAGTTCAAATGAAGGATAGTTTTCTGAAAAAAATCACGGGGTGGTGCGCATTGTAAGGGTTTCTAGAAGGCCATTCACTAGTAGGAGTGAGAAAAACATCACGGCGTGGTGTGAATCGGACGGCCTGAATCAGGATAGGCAGTGAGTGGCAATGTAGGATGGAGAAAAGCACCACGGGGTGGTCATCATGGGGAGGTCAGGACACATGCAGTGGCAATGTAGGATAGGATTCTAAAAAACATCGCGGGTGGTGAGGATTGTAAGGGTTTCTAACAGGCCATTAACTAGGAGGAGTGAGAAAAACATCACGGGGTGGTTTGAATCGGAGGACCTGATTTAGGATAGGAAGTGAGTGGCAATGTAGGATGGAGAAAAGCACAATGGGGTGCTCAGCAATGGGAGGACATGAAACATGCAGTGGCAATGTAGAATAGTTTTCTGATAAACATCATGGTGTGGTGCGTATGTAAGGGTTTCTAACAGGCCATTCACTAGTAGGAGTGAGAAAAACAGCACGGGGTGGTGTGAATCAGATGTTTTGAATTAGGATTGGCAGTGAGTGGCAATGTAGGATGGAGAAAAGCACCACGGGGTGGTCAGCATGTTGAGGTCAGGAAACATGAAGAGACAAGTTAGGATAGGTTACTGAAAAAAACTTTGGGGTGATGCGCATTGTAAAGGTTTCTAACAGACCATTAACTAGTATGAGTGAGAAAAACATCACTTGGTGGTGTGAATCAGAGGGCCTGAGTTAGGATAGGCAGTGAGTGGCAATGTAGGATGGAGAAAAGCACCACGGTTGGTGAGCATGGGGAGGTCAGGAATCATACAATGGCAATGTAGGATAGGTTTCTGAAAAACATCGCCGGGTTGTGCGCATTGTAAGGCTTTCTAACAGGCCATTCACTAGTAGGAGTGAGAAAAACTTCACGAGGTGGTGTGAATCGGAGGGCCTGAATTACGATAGGCAGTGAGTGGAAACGTAAAATGGAGAAAAGCATCACGGTGTGGTCAGCATGGGGAGGTCAGGAAACATGCAGTGGCAATGTAGGATAGGTCTCTGAAAAACATCACATGGTGGTGTGCATTGTAAGGGTTTCTAACAGGCCATTCGCTAGTAGGAGTGTGAAAAATATAACGGGGTGGTGTGAATTGGAGGGCCTGAATCAGGATAGGCAGTGAGTGGCAATGTAGGATGGAGAAAAGCACCACGGGGTGGTCATCATGGGGAGGTCAGGAAACATGCAGTCGCCATGTAGGATATTTTTTAAAAAACATCACGGGATGCTGCGGATTTTAAGGTTTTCTAACCGGCCATTCACTAGTAGGAGTGAGAAAACATCACGGGGTCGTGTGAATCAGATGTTCTGAATTATGATAGGTAGTGAGTGCAATGTAGGATGGAGAAAAGCACCATGGGGTGGTCAGCATGGGGAGGTCAGGAAACATGCATTGGCAATGTAGGATATTTTTCTGAAAAACATCACCGGGTGTTGCGCATTGTAAGGCTTTCTAACAGGCCATTCACTAATAGGAGTGAGAAAAATATCACGGGGTGGTGTGAGTAGGAGGGCCTGAATTAGGATAGGCAGTGAGTGGCAACGTAAAGTGTAGAAAAGCACCACGGTGTGGTCAGCATGGGGACATCAGGAAACATGCAGTGGCAATGTAGGATAGGTTTCTGAAAAACATCGCGGGTGGTGCGCATTGTAAGGGTTTCTAACAGGCCATTCACTAGTAGGAGTGAGAAAAATATAATGGGCTGGTGTGAATCGGAGGGCCTGAATCAGGATAGGCAGTGAGTGGCAATGTAGGATGGAGAAAAGCACCACGGGGTGGTCAGGATGGGGAGGTCAGGAAACATGCAGTAGAAATGTACGATAGGTTTCTAAAAAAAACATCGCGGGTGGTGAGGATTGTAAGGGTTTCTATCATTCCATTCACTACTAGGAGTGACAAAAACATCACGGGGTGGTGTGAATCGGAGGGCCTGAATTAGGATAAGCATTGAGTGGCAATGTTGGTTGGAGAAAAGCAAAACAGGGTGGTCAGCATGGGGAGGTGAGATAACATGCACTGGCCATGTAGGATAGGTTTCTGAAAAAAAATGGGGTGGTGCGCATTGTAAGGGTTTCTAACAGGCCATTCACTAATAGGAGTGAGAAAAACATCACTGGGTGGTGTGAATTGGAGGGCCTGAATCAAGTTAGACAGTGAGTGTCAATGTAGGATGGAGAAAAGCACCACGGATTGGTGAGCATGGGGAGGTCAGGAAACATGCATTGGCAATATACGATACGTTTCTGAAAAACGTCGCGGGGTTGTTCGCATTGTAAGGGTTTGTAGAAGTCCATTCACCAGTGGGAGTGAGAAAAACATCACGTGGTTGTGTGTATCGGAGAGGCTGAATTAGGATAGGCAGTGAGTGGCAATGTAAAATGGAGAAAAGAACGATGGGGTGGTCATCATGGGGAGGACAGGAAACGTGCAGTGGCAATGTAGGATATTTTTTGAAAAATATCACAGGGTGGTGCAGATTTTAAGGGTTTCTAACAGGCCATTCACTAGTAGGAGTGAGAAAAACATCACAGGGTGGTGTGAATCAGATGATCTGAATTATGATAAGCAGTGAGTGCAATGTAGGATGGAGAAAAGCACCACGTGGTGGTCAGCATGGGGAGGTCAGGAAACATGCACTGGTAATGTAGGATAGGTTTCTGAAAAAAAAAAGGGGGTGGTGCGCATTGTAAGGGTTTCTAACAGGCCATTCACTAGTAGGAGTGAGAAAAACATCACGGTGTGGTGTGAATTGGAGGGTCTGAATCAAGTAAGACAGTAGGTGGCAATGTAGGATGGAGAAAAGCCCCACGGGTTGGTGAGCATGGGGAGGTCAGGAAACATGCATTGTCAATTTACGATAGGTTTCTGCAAAACATTGCCAGGATAGGCAGTGAGTGCAATGTTGGATGTTCTGAATTAGGATATACAGTGATAGCTTTCTGAAAAATATTATGGGTTGGTGAGCATTGTAAGGTTGTCTAACAGGCCATTCACTAGTAGGAGTGAGAAAAACATCACAGCGTGGTGTGAATCAGGATAGGCAGTGAGTGGCAATGTAGGATGTAGAAAAGCACCACAGGGTGGTCAGCATGGGGAGGTCAGGAAATATGCAGTGGCAATGTGGGATAGCTTTCTGAAATACATTCCGGGTAGGTGCGCAATGTAAGGTTTTCTAACAGGCCATTCACTAGTAGGAGTGAGAAAAACATCACGGCGTGGTGTGAATTGGAGGGCCTGAATCAGGATAGGCAGTGAGTGGCAATGTACGATGGAGAAAAGCACCAAAGGGTGGTCATCATGGGGAGGTCAGGACACATGCAGTGGCAATGTAGGATAGGTTTCTGAAAAACATCGTGGGTGGTGAGAATTGTAAGGCTTTCTAACAGGCCATTCACTAGTAGTAGTGAGAAAAACATCACGGAGTGGTGTGAATCAGAAGGCCTGAATTATGATAAGCAGTGAGTGGCAATTTATGATGGAGAAAAGCACCACGGGGTAAACAGCATGGGGAGGTCAGGAAACATGCATTGGCAATGTAGGATAGGTTTCTGAAAAAAAACATCGGCGTGGTGCGCATGGTAAGGGTTTCTAAGAGGCCATTCATTAGTAGGAGTGAGAAAAACATCACGTGGTGCTGTGAATCGGTGGGTATGAATTAGTATAGGCAGTGAGTGGCAACATAACATGGAGAAAAGCACCACGTGTGGTCAGCATGGTGAGGTCAGGAAACATGCAGTGGCAATGCAGGATCGGTTTCTGAAAAACATCGCGGGGTTGGGCGCATTGCAAAGGTATCTAACAGGCCATTCACTAGTAGGAGTGAGAAATACATCATGGTGTGGTGTGAATTGGAGGGCGTGAATCAAGTTAGACAGTGAGTGGCAATATAGGATGGAGAAAAGCACCATGTGTTTGTGAGCATGGGGAGGTCAGGAAACATGCAATGGCAATGTAGCATAGGTTCCTGAAAAACATTTTGGGGTTGTGCGCATTGTAAGGGTTTGTAGCAGGCCATTCACTAGTAGGAGTGACAAAATCATCATGGGGTGGTGTGAATCGAAGGGCCTGAAACAGGATAGGCAGTGAGTGGCAGTGTAGGATGGAGAAAAGCACCAAAAGGATAGGTTTCTCAAAAACATTGCAGGTTGGTGCTCATTGTAAGGGTTTCTAAAAGGCCTTCCACTAGTAGGAGGGAGAAAAAGATCACGAAGCGCTGTGTATCGCAAGGCCTGAATCAGTATAGGCCATGAGTGGCAATGTAGGATGGAGAAAAGCACCACGGGGTGGTCAGGATTGGGAAGTCAGGAAACATGCAGTGGCAATGTAGGGTAGGTTTGTGAAAAACATCGCAGCGTAGTTCGCATGGTAAGGGTTTCTAAGAGGACATTTACTAGTAGGAGTGAGAAATACATCATGGTGTGGTGTGAATTGGAGGGTCTGAATCAAGTTAGACAGTGAGTGGCAATGTAGGATGGAGATAAGCCCCACGGGTTGTTGAGCATGGGAAGGTCAGGAAACATGCATTGTCAATTTACGATAGGTTTCTGAAATACGTCTCGGGGTTGTGCGCATTATAAGGGTTTGTAGCAGGCCATTCACTAGTAGGAGTGAGAAAAACATCACGTGGTGGTGTGAATCGGAGGGGCTGAATTAGGAAAGGCAGTTAGTGGCAATGAAGAAGGGAGAAAAGCACCACGGGGTGGTCAACCTGGGGAGGTCAGGAAACATGTAATGGCAATGTAGGATAAGTTCTGAAAAAAATCACGTGGTGGTGCACATTGTAAGGCTTTCTAACAAACCATTCACATGTAGGAGTGAAAAAAACATCACAGGGTGGTGTGAATCGGAGGGTCTGAATTAGGATAGGCTGTGAGTGGCAATATAGGATGGAGAAAAGCACCACGGGTTTGTCAGCATGGGGAGGCAAGGAAACATGCAGTGGCAATGTAGAATAGGTTTCTGATAATCATTGTTGGGTGATAGGAATTGTAAGATTTTCTAAAAGGCCATTCACTAGTAGGAGTGAGAACAACATCAAGGCGGTGGTGTGAATCAGAGTCCCTGAATTAGGATAGGCAGTGAGTGGCAACGTAGAATGGAGAAAACACCACAGGGTGGTCAGCATCGGGAGGTCAGAAAACATGCAGTGGTAATGTAGGATAGGTTTCTGAAAAAAAAAGCGGGGTGGTGCTCATTGTTAGGGTTTCTAACAGGCCATTCACTCGTAGGAGTGAGAAAAACATCACGAGGTGGTGTCAAACGGAGGCCCTGAATTAGGATAGGCAGTGAGTGGCAATGTAGGATGGAGAAAAGCACCACGGGGTGGTCAGCTTGCGGAGGTCAGGAAACATGTATTGGCAATGTGGGATAGCTTTCTGAAAAACATTACGGGTTGGTGCGCATTGTAAGGGTTTCTAACTGGCCATTCACTAGTAGGAGTGAGAAAAACCTCACGACGTGGTGTGAATCGGAGGGCGTGAATCAGAATAGGCAGTGAGTGGCAATGTAGGATGAAGAAAATCACCATGGGGTGGTCATCATGGGGAGGTCAGGACACATGCAGTGGCAATGTATTATAGGTTTCTAAAAAACATCGCGGGTGTTGAGGATTGTAAGGGTTTCTAACAGGCCATTCACTAGTAGGAGTGAGAAAAACATCACGGCGTGGTGTGAACCCCAGGGCCTGAATAATGATAGGCAGTGAGTGGCAATGTAGGATGCAGAAAAGCACCACGGGGTGCTCAGCATGGGGAGGTCAGGAAACATGCAGTGGCAATGTAGGATAGTTTTCTGAAAAACATCACGGGGTGGTGCGCATTGTAAGGGTTTCTAACAGGCCATTCACTAGTAGTAGTGAGAAAAACATCACGGGGTGGTGTGAATCAGATGTTCTGAATTAGGATAGGCAGTGAGTGGCAATGTAGGATGGAGAAAAGCACCATGGGTTGGACAGCATGGGGAGGTCAGGAAACATGCATTGGCAATGTAGGATAGGTTTCTGAAAAACATCCTGGGGTGGTGTGCATTGTAAGGCTTTCTAACAGGCCATTCGCTAGTAGGAGTGAGAAAAACATCACGTGGTGGTGTGAATCAGAGGGGCTGAATTAGGATAGGCAGTTAGTAGCAATGAAGAAGGGAGAAAAGCACCACGGGGTGGTCAACCTGGGGAGGTCAGGAAACATGTAAAGGCAATGTAGGATAAGTTTCTGAAAAACATCGCGCGGTGGTGCACATTTTAAGACTTTCTAACAAGCCATTCACAACTAGGAGTGAAAAAAACATCACGGGGTGGTGTGAATCAGATGTTTTGAATTAGGATTGGCATAGCGTGGCAATGTAGAATGGAGAAAAGCACCACGGGGTGGTCAGCATGTGGAGGTCAGGAAACATGCAGAGACAAGTTAGGATAGGTTACTGAAAAAAACTTTGGGGTGATGCGTATTGTAATGGTTTCTAACAGGCCATTAACTAGTAGGAGTGAGAAAAACATCACTTGGTGGTGTGAATCAGAGTGCCTGATTTAGGATAGGCAGTGAGTGGCAATGTAGGATGGAGAAAAGCACCACGGGTTGGTGAGCATGGGGCGGTCAGGAATCATACAATGGCAATGTAGGATAGGTTTCTGAAAAACATCGTGGGGTTGTGCGCATTGTAAGGATTTGTAGCAGGCCATTCACTAGTAGGATTGAGAAAAACATCACGGGGTGGTTTGAATCAGATGTTCTGAATTAGGATATACAGTGAGTGGCAATGTAGGATGGAGAAAAGGACCACGGGGTGGTCAGCATGGAGAGGTCCGGAAACATGCATTGTTAATGTAGGATAGGTTTCTGAAAAACATCGCTGGTGGTGCGCATTGTAAGGCTTTCTAACAGGTCATTCACTAGTATGAGTGAGAAAAACATCACGGGGTGGTGTGAATCGGGAGGCCTGAATTAGGATAGGCAGTGAGTGGCAATGCAGAATGGAGAAAAGCACCACGGCATGGTCAGCATGGGGAGGTCAGGAAACATGCAGTGGCAATGTGGGATAGCTTTCTGAAAAATATTATGGGTTGGTGAGCATTGTAAGGTTGTCTAACAGGCCATTCACTAGTAGGAGTGAGAAAAACATCACAGCGTGGTGTGAATCAGGATAGGCAGTGAGTGGCAATGTAGGATGTAGAAAAGCACCACAGGGTGGTCAGCATGGGAAGGTCAGGAAATATGCAGTGGCAATGTGGGATAGCTTTCTGAAATACATTCCGGGTAGGTGCGCAATGTAAGGGTTTCTAACAGGCCATTCAGTAGTAGGAGTGAGAAAAACATCACGGCGTGGTGTGAATTGGAGGGCCTGAATCAGGATAGGCAGTGAGTGGCAATGTACGATGGAGAAAAGCACCAAAGGGTGGTCATCATGGGGAGTTCAGGACACATGCAGTGGCAATGTAGGATAGGTTTCTGAAAAACATCGTGGGTGGTGAGAATTGTAAGGCTTTCTAACAGGCCATTCACTAGTAGGAGTGAGAAAAACATCACGGAGTGGTGTGAATCAGAAGGCCTGAATTATGATAAGCAGTGAGTGGCAATGTATGATGGAGAAAAGCACCACGGGGTAAACAGCATGGGGAGGTCAGGAAACATGCATTGGCAATGTAGGATAGGTTTCTGAAAAAAAAACATCGGCGTGGTGCGCATGGTAAGGGTTTCTAAGAGGCCATTCATTAGTAGGAGTGAGAAAAACATCACGTGGTGCTGTGAATCGGTGGGTATGAATTAGTATAGGCAGTGAGTGGCAACATAACATGGAGAAAAGCACCACGTGTGGTCAGCATGGTGAGGTCAGGAAACATGCAGTGGCAATGCAGGATCGGTTTCTGAAAAACATCGCGGGGTTGGGCGCATTGCAAAGGTATCTAACAGGCCATTCACTAGTAGGAGTGAGAAATACATCATGGTGTGGTGTGAATTGGAGGGCGTGAATCAAGTTAGACAGTGAGTGGCAATATAGGATGGAGAAAAGCACCATGTGTTTGTGAGCATGGGGAGGTCAGGAAACATGCAATGGCAATGTAGCATAGGTTCCTGAAAAACATTTTGGGGTTGTGCGCATTGTAAGGGTTTGTAGCAGGCCATTCACTAGTAGGAGTGACAAAATCATCATGGGGTGGTGTGAATCGAAGGGCCTGAAACAGGATAGGCAGTGAGTGGCAGTGTAGGATGGAGAAAAGCACCAAAAGGATAGGTTTCTTAAAAACATTGCAGGTTGGTGCTCATTGTAAGGGTTTCTAAAAGGCCTTCCACTAGTAGGAGGGAGAAAAAGATCACGAAGCGGTGTGTCTCGCAAGGCCTGAATCAGTATAGGCCATGAGTGGCAATGTAGGATGGAGAAAAGCACCACGGGGTGGTCAGGATTGGGAAGTCAGGAAACATGCAGTGGCAATGTAGGGTAGGTTTGTGAAAAACATCGCAGCGTAGTTCGCATGGTAAGGGTTTCTAAGAGGACATTTACTGGTAGGAGTGAGAAATACATCATGGTGTGGTGTGAATTGGAGGGTCTGAATCAAGTTAGACAGTGAGTGGCAATGTAGGATGGAGAAAAGCCCCACGGGTTGTTGAGCATGGGAAGGTCAGGAAACATGCATTGTCAATTTACGATAGGTTTCTGAAATACGTCTCGGGGTTGTGCGCATTATAAGGGTTTGTAGCAGGCCATTCACTAGTAGGAGTGAGAAAAACATCACATGGTGGTGTGAATCGGAGGGGCTGAATTAGGAAAGGCAGTTAGTGGCAATGAAGAAGGGAGAAAAGCACCACGGGGTGGTCAACCTGGGGAGGTCAGGAAACATGTAATGGCAATGTAGGATAAGTTCTGAAAAAAATCACGTGGTGGTGCACATTGTAAGGCTTTCTAACAAACCATTCACATGTAGGAGTGAAAAAAACATCACAGGGTGGTGTGAATCGGAGGGTCTGAATTAGGATAGGCTGTGAGTGGCAATATAGGATGGAGAAAAGCACCACGGGTTTGTCAGCATGGGGAGGCAAGGAAACATGCAGTGGCAATGTAGAATAGGTTTCTGATAATCATTGTTGGGTGATAGGAATTGTAAGATTTTCTAAAAGGCCATTCACTAGTAGGAGTGAGAACAACATCAAGGCGGTGGTGTGAATCAGAGTCCCTGAATTAGGATAGGCAGTGAGTGGCAACGTAGAATGGAGAAAACACCACAGGGTGGTCAGCATCGGGAGGTCAGAAAACATGCAGTGGTAATGTAGGATAGGTTTCTGAAAAAAAAAGCGGGGTGGTGCTCATTGTTAGGGTTTCTAACAGGCCATTCACTCGTAGGAGTGAGAAAAACATCACGAGGTGGTGTCAAACGGAGGCCCTGAATTAGGATAGGCAGTGAGTGGCAATGTAGGATGGAGAAAAGCACCACGGGGTGGTCAGCTTGCGGAGGTCAGGAAACATGTATTGGCAATGTGGGATAGCTTTCTGAAAAACATTACGGGTTGGTGCGCATTGTAAGGGTTTCTAACTGGCCATTCACTAGTAGGAGTGAGAAAAACCTCACGACGTGGTGTGAATCGGAGGGCGTGAATCAGAATAGGCAGTGAGTGGCAATGTAGGATGAAGAAAATCACCATGGGGTGGTCATCATGGGGAGGTCAGGACACATGCAGTGGCAATGTATTATAGGTTTCTAAAAAACATCGCGGGTGTTGAGGATTGTAAGGGTTTCTAACAGGCCATTCACTAGTAGGAGTGAGAAAAACATCACGGCGTGGTGTGAACCCCAGGGCCTGAATAATGATAGGCAGTGAGTGGCAATGTAGGATGCAGAAAAGCACCACGGGGTGCTCAGCATGGGGAGGTCAGGAAACATGCAGTGGCAATGTAGGATAGTTTTCTGAAAAACATCACGGGGTGGTGCGCATTGTAAGGGTTTCTAACAGGCCATTCACTAGTAGTAGTGAGAAAAACATCACGGGGTGGTGTGAATCAGATGTTCTGAATTAGGATAGGCAGTGAGTGGCAATGTAGGATGGAGAAAAGCACCATGGGTTGGACAGCATGGGGAGGTCAGGAAACATGCATTGGCAATGTAGGATAGGTTTCTGAAAAACATCCTGGGGTGGTGTGCATTGTAAGGCTTTCTAACAGGCCATTCGCTAGTAGGAGTGAGAAAAACATCACGTGGTGGTGTGAATCAGAGGGGCTGAATTAGGATAGGCAGTTAGTAGCAATGAAGAAGGGAGAAAAGCACCACGGGGTGGTCAACCTGGGGAGGTCAGGAAACATGTAAAGGCAATGTAGGATAAGTTTCTGAAAAACATCGCGCGGTGGTGCACATTTTAAGACTTTCTAACAAGCCATTCACAACTAGGAGTGAAAAAAACATCACGGGGTGGTGTGAATCAGATGTTTTGAATTAGGATTGGCATAGCGTGGCAATGTAGAATGGAGAAAAGCACCACGGGGTGGTCAGCATGTGGAGGTCAGGAAACATGCAGAGACAAGTTAGGATAGGTTACTGAAAAAAACTTTGGGGTGATGCGTATTGTAATGGTTTCTAACAGGCCATTAACTAGTAGGAGTGAGAAAAACATCACTTGGTGGTGTGAATCAGAGTGCCTGATTTAGGATAGGCAGTGAGTGGCAATGTAGGATGGAGAAAAGCACCACGGGTTGGTGAGCATGGGGAGGTCAGGAATCATACAATGGCAATGTAGGATAGGTTTCTGAAAAACATCGTGGGGTTGTGCGCATTGTAAGGATTTGTAGCAGGCCATTCACTAGTAGGATTGAGAAAAACATCACGGGGTGGTTTGAATCAGATGTTCTGAATTAGGATATACAGTGAGTGGCAATGTAGGATGGAGAAAAGGACCACGGGGTGGTCAGCATGGAGAGGTCCGGAAACATGCATTGTTAATGTAGGATAGGTTTCTGAAAAACATCGCTGGTGGTGCGCATTGTAAGGCTTTCTAACAGGTCATTCACTAGTATGAGTGAGAAAAACATCACGGGGTGGTGTGAATCGGGAGGCCTGAATTAGGATAGGCAGTGAGTGGCAATGCAGAATGGAGAAAAGCACCACGGCATGGTCAGCATGGGGAGGTCAGGAAACATGCAGTGGCAATGTGGGATAGCTTTCTGAAAAATATTATGGGTTGGTGAGCATTGTAAGGTTGTCTAACAGGCCATTCACTAGTAGGAGTGAGAAAAACATCACAGCGTGGTGTGAATCAGGATAGGCAGTGAGTGGCAATGTAGGATGTAGAAAAGCACCACAGGGTGGTCAGCATGGGAAGGTCAGGAAATATGCAGTGGCAATGTGGGATAGCTTTCTGAAATACATTCCGGGTAGGTGCGCAATGTAAGGGTTTCTAACAGGCCATTCAGTAGTAGGAGTGAGAAAAACATCACGGCGTGGTGTGAATTGGAGGGCCTGAATCAGGATAGGCAGTGAGTGGCAATGTACGATGGAGAAAAGCACCAAAGGGTGGTCATCATGGGGAGGTCAGGACACATGCAGTGGCAATGTAGGATAGGTTTCTGAAAAACATCGTGGGTGGTGAGAATTGTAAGGCTTTCTAACAGGCCATTCACTAGTAGGAGTGAGAAAAACATCACGGAGTGGTGTGAATCAGAAGGCCTGAATTATGATAAGCAGTGAGTGGCAATGTATGATGGAGAAAAGCACCACGGGGTAAACAGCATGGGGAGGTCAGGAAACATGCATTGGCAATGTAGGATAGGTTTCTGAAAAAAAAACATCGGCGTGGTGCGCATGGTAAGGGTTTCTAAGAGGCCATTCATTAGTAGGAGTGAGAAAAACATCACGTGGTGCTGTGAATCGGTGGGTATGAATTAGTATAGGCAGTGAGTGGCAACATAACATGGAGAAAAGCACCACGTGTGGTCAGCATGGTGAGGTCAGGAAACATGCAGTGGCAATGCAGGATCGGTTTCTGAAAAACATCGCGGGGTTGGGCGCATTGCAAAGGTATCTAACAGGCCATTCACTAGTAGGAGTGAGAAATACATCATGGTGTGGTGTGAATTGGAGGGCGTGAATCAAGTTAGACAGTGAGTGGCAATATAGGATGGAGAAAAGCACCATGTGTTTGTGAGCATGGGGAGGTCAGGAAACATGCAATGGCAATGTAGCATAGGTTCCTGAAAAACATTTTGGGGTTGTGCGCATTGTAAGGGTTTGTAGCAGGCCATTCACTAGTAGGAGTGACAAAATCATCATGGGGTGGTGTGAATCGAAGGGCCTGAAACAGGATAGGCAGTGAGTGGCAGTGTAGGATGGAGAAAAGCACCAAAAGGATAGGTTTCTTAAAAACATTGCAGGTTGGTGCTCATTGTAAGGGTTTCTAAAAGGCCTTCCACTAGTAGGAGGGAGAAAAAGATCACGAAGCGGTGTGTATCGCAAGGCCTGAATCAGTATAGGCCATGAGTGGCAATGTAGGATGGAGAAAAGCACCACGGGGTGGTCAGGATTGGGAAGTCAGGAAACATGCAGTGGCAATGTAGGGTAGGTTTGTGAAAAACATCGCAGCGTAGTTCGCATGGTAAGGGTTTCTAAGAGGACATTTACTGGTAGGAGTGAGAAATACATCATGGTGTGGTGTGAATTGGAGGGTCTGAATCAAGTTAGACAGTGAGTGGCAATGTAGGATGGAGAAAAGCCCCACGGGTTGTTGAGCATGGGAAGGTCAGGAAACATGCATTGTCAATTTACGATAGGTTTCTGAAATACGTCTCGGGGTTGTGCGCATTATAAGGGTTTGTAGCAGGCCATTCACTAGTAGGAGTGAGAAAAACATCACGTGGTGGTGTGAATCGGAGGGGCTGAATTAGGAAAGGCAGTTAGTGGCAATGAAGAAGGGAGAAAAGCACCACGGGGTGGTCAACCTGGGGAGGTCAGGAAACATGTAATGGCAATGTAGGATAAGTTCTGAAAAAAATCACGTGGTGGTGCACATTGTAAGGCTTTCTAACAAACCATTCACATGTAGGAGTGAAAAAAACATCACAGGGTGGTGTGAATCGGAGGGTCTGAATTAGGATAGGCTGTGAGTGGCAATATAGGATGGAGAAAAGCACCACGGGTTTGTCAGCATGGGGAGGCAAGGAAACATGCAGTGGCAATGTAGAATAGGTTTCTGATAATCATTGTTGGGTGATAGGAATTGTAAGATTTTCTAAAAGGCCATTCACTAGTAGGAGTGAGAACAACATCAAGGCGGTGGTGTGAATCAGAGTCCCTGAATTAGGATAGGCAGTGAGTGGCAACGTAGAATGGAGAAAACACCACAGGGTGGTCAGCATCGGGAGGTCAGAAAACATGCAGTGGTAATGTAGGATAGGTTTCTGAAAAAAAAAGCGGGGTGGTGCTCATTGTTAGGGTTTCTAACAGGCCATTCACTCGTAGGAGTGAGAAAAACATCACGAGGTGGTGTCAAACGGAGGCCCTGAATTAGGATAGGCAGTGAGTGGCAATGTAGGATGGAGAAAAGCACCACGGGGTGGTCAGCTTGCGGAGGTCAGGAAACATGTATTGGCAATGTGGGATAGCTTTCTGAAAAACATTACGGGTTGGTGCGCATTGTAAGGGTTTCTAACTGGCCATTCACTAGTAGGAGTGAGAAAAACCTCACGACGTGGTGTGAATCGGAGGGCGTGAATCAGAATAGGCAGTGAGTGGCAATGTAGGATGAAGAAAATCACCATGGGGTGGTCATCATGGGGAGGTCAGGACACATGCAGTGGCAATGTATTATAGGTTTCTAAAAAACATCGCGGGTGTTGAGGATTGTAAGGGTTTCTAACAGGCCATTCACTAGTAGGAGTGAGAAAAACATCACGGCGTGGTGTGAACCCCAGGGCCTGAATAATGATAGGCAGTGAGTGGCAATGTAGGATGCAGAAAAGCACCACGGGGTGCTCAGCATGGGGAGGTCAGGAAACATGCAGTGGCAATGTAGGATAGTTTTCTGAAAAACATCACGGGGTGGTGCGCATTGTAAGGGTTTCTAACAGGCCATTCACTAGTAGTAGTGAGAAAAACATCACGGGGTGGTGTGAATCAGATGTTCTGAATTAGGATAGGCAGTGAGTGGCAATGTAGGATGGAGAAAAGCACCATGGGTTGGACAGCATGGGGAGGTCAGGAAACATGCATTGGCAATGTAGGATAGGTTTCTGAAAAACATCCTGGGGTGGTGTGCATTGTAAGGCTTTCTAACAGGCCATTCGCTAGTAGGAGTGAGAAAAACATCACGTGGTGGTGTGAATCAGAGGGGCTGAATTAGGATAGGCAGTTAGTAGCAATGAAGAAGGGAGAAAAGCACCACGGGGTGGTCAACCTGGGGAGGTCAGGAAACATGTAAAGGCAATGTAGGATAAGTTTCTGAAAAACATCGCGCGGTGGTGCACATTTTTAAGACTTTCTAACAAGCCATTCACAACTAGGAGTGAAAAAAACATCACGGGGTGGTGTGAATCAGATGTTTTGAATTAGGATTGGCATAGCGTGGCAATGTAGAATGGAGAAAAGCACCACGGGGTGGTCAGCATGTGGAGGTCAGGAAACATGCAGAGACAAGTTAGGAGAGGTTACTGAAAAAAACTTTGGGGTGATGCGTATTGTAATGGTTTCTAACAGGCCATTAACTAGTAGGAGTGAGAAAAACATCACTTGGTGGTGTGAATCAGAGTGCCTGATTTAGGATAGGCAGTGAGTGGCAATGTAGGATGGAGAAAAGCACCACGGGTTGGTGAGCATGGGGAGGTCAGGAATCATACAATGGCAATGTAGGATAGGTTTCTGAAAAACATCGTGGGGTTGTGCGCATTGTAAGGATTTGTAGCAGGCCATTCACTAGTAGGATTGAGAAAAACATCACGGGGTGGTTTGAATCAGATGTTCTGAATTAGGATATACAGTGAGTGGCAATGTAGGATGGAGAAAAGGACCACGGGGTGGTCAGCATGGAGAGGTCCGGAAACATGCATTGTTAATGTAGGATAGGTTTCTGAAAAACATCGCTGGTGGGGCGCATTGTAAGGCTTTCTAACAGGTCATTCACTAGTATGAGTGAGAAAAACATCACGGGGTGGTGTGAATCGGGAGGCCTGAATTAGGATAGGCAGTGAGTGGCAATGCAGAATGGAGAAAAGCACCATGGCATGGTCAGCATGGGGAGGTCAGGAAACATGCAGTGGCAATGTGGGATAGCTTTCTGAAAAATATTATGGGTTGGTGAGCATTGTAAGGTTGTCTAACAGGCCATTCACTAGTAGGAGTGAGAAAAACATCACAGCGTGGTGTGAATCAGGATAGGCAGTGAGTGGCAATGTAGGATGTAGAAAAGCACCACAGGGTGGTCAGCATGGGGCGGTCAGGAAATATGCAGTGGCAATGTGGGATAGCTTTCTGAAATACATTCCGGGTAGGTGCGCAATGTAAGGGTTTCTAACAGGCCATTCAGTAGTAGGAGTGAGAAAAACATCACGGCGTGGTGTGAATTGGAGGGCCTGAATCAGGATAGGCAGTGAGTGGCAATGTACGATGGAGAAAAGCACCAAAGGGTGGTCATCATGGGGAGGTCAGGACACATGCAGTGGCAATGTAGGATAGGTTTCTGAAAAACATCGTGGGTGGTGAGAATTGTAAGGCTTTCTAACAGGCCATTCACTAGTAGGAGTGAGAAAAACATCACGGAGTGGTGTGAATCAGAAGGCCTGAATTATGATAAGCAGTGAGTGGCAATGTATGATGGAGAAAAGCACCACGGGGTAAACAGCATGGGGAGGTCAGGAAACATGCATTGGCAATGTAGGATAGGTTTCTGAAAAAAAAACATCGGCGTGGTGCGCATGGTAAGGGTTTCTAAGAGGCCATTCATTAGTAGGAGTGAGAAAAACATCACGTGGTGGTGTGAATCGGAGGGGCTGAATTAGGAAAGGCAGTTAGTGGCAATGAAGAAGGGAGAAAAGCACCACGGGGTGGTCAACCTGGGGAGGTCAGGAAACATGTAATGGCAATGTAGGATAAGTTCTGAAAAAAATCACGTGGTGGTGCACATTGTAAGGCTTTCTAACAAACCATTCACATGTAGGAGTGAAAAAAACATCACAGGGTGGTGTGAATCGGAGGGTCTGAATTAGGATAGGCTGTGAGTGGCAATATAGGATGGAGAAAAGCACCACGGGTTTGTCAGCATGGGGAGGCAAGGAAACATGCAGTGGCAATGTAGAATAGGTTTCTGATAATCATTGTTGGGTGATAGGAATTGTAAGATTTTCTAAAAGGCCATTCACTAGTAGGAGTGAGAACAACATCAAGGCGGTGGTGTGAATCAGAGTCCCTGAATTAGGATAGGCAGTGAGTGGCAACGTAGAATGGAGAAAACACCACAGGGTGGTCAGCATCGGGAGGTCAGAAAACATGCAGTGGTAATGTAGGATAGGTTTCTGAAAAAAAAAGCGGGGTGGTGCTCATTGTTAGGGTTTCTAACAGGCCATTCACTCGTAGGAGTGAGAAAAACATCACGAGGTGGTGTCAAACGGAGGCCCTGAATTAGGATAGGCAGTGAGTGGCAATGTAGGATGGAGAAAAGCACCACGGGGTGGTCAGCTTGCGGAGGTCAGGAAACATGTATTGGCAATGTGGGATAGCTTTCTGAAAAACATTACGGGTTGGTGCGCATTGTAAGGGTTTCTAACTGGCCAT
The DNA here is from genome assembly GCF_034190915.1 of Cavia porcellus. Lineage (NCBI taxonomy): Eukaryota > Metazoa > Chordata > Mammalia > Rodentia > Caviidae > Cavia > Cavia porcellus. The sequence goes on from NW_026947526.1 coordinate 6,004,424, forward strand.
TCACTAGTAGGAGTGAGAAAAACCTCACGACGTGGTGTGAATCGGAGGGCGTGAATCAGAATAGGCAGTGAGTGGCAATGTAGGATGAAGAAAATCACCATGGGGTGGTCATCATGGGGAGGTCAGGACACATGCAGTGGCAATGTATTATAGGTTTCTAAAAAACATCGCGGGTGTTGAGGATTGTAAGGGTTTCTAACAGGCCATTCACTAGTAGGAGTGAGAAAAACATCACGGCGTGGTGTGAACCCCAGGGCCTGAATAATGATAGGCAGTGAGTGGCAATGTAGGATGCAGAAAAACACCACGGGGTGCTCAGCATTGGGAGGTCAGGAAACATGCAGTGGCAATGTAGGATAGTTTTCTGAAAAACATCACGGGGTGGTGCGCATTGTAAGGGTTTCTAACAGGCCATTCACTAGTAGTAGTGAGAAAAACATCACGGGGTGGTGTGAATCAGATGTTCTGAATTAGGATAGGCAGTGAGTGGCAATGTAGGATGGAGAAAAGCACCATGGGTTGGACAGCATGGGGAGGTCAGGAAACATGCATTGGCAATGTAGGATAGGTTTCTGAAAAACATCCTGGGGTGGTGTGCATTGTAAGGCTTTCTAACAGGCCATTCGCTAGTAGGAGTGAGAAAAACATCACGTGGTGGTGTGAATCAGAGGGGCTGAATTAGGATAGGCAGTTAGTAGCAATGAAGAAGGGAGAAAAGCACCACGGGGTGGTCAACCTGGGGAGGTCAGGAAACATGTAAAGGCAATGTAGGATAAGTTTCTGAAAAACATCGCGCGGTGGTGCACATTTTAAGACTTTCTAACAAGCCATTCACAACTAGGAGTGAAAAAAACATCACAGGGTGGTGTGAATCGGAGGGTCTGAATTAGGATAGGCTGTGAGTGGCAATGTAGGATGGAGAAAATCACCACGGGTTTGTCAGCATCGGGAGGCAAGGAAACATGCAGTAGCAATGTAGAATAGGTTTCTGATAATCATCGCTGGGTGTGCGCATTGTAAGGGTTTCTAACAGGCCATTCACTAGTAGTAGTGAGAACAACATCAAGGCAGTGGTGTGAATCGGAGGCCCTGAATTAGGATAGGCAGTGAGTGGCAATGTAGGATGGAGAAAACACCACAGGGTGGTCAGCATCGGGAGGTCAGGAAACATGCAGTGGTAATGTAGGATAGGTTTCTGAAAAAAAAAGCGGGGTGGTGCGCATTGTTAGGGTTTCTAACAGGCCATTCACTAGTAGGAGTGAGAAAAACATCACGGCGTTGTTTGAACCGGAGGGCCTGATTTAGGATAGGAAGTGAGTGGCAATGTAGGATGGAGAAAAGCACCACGGGATGCTCAGCATGGGGAGGAAATGAAACATGCAGTGGCAATGTAGGATAGTTTTCTGAAAAACATCACGGGGTGGTGCGCATTGTAAGGGTTTCTAACAGGCCATTCCCTAGTAGTAGTGAGAAAAACATCACGGGGTGGTGTGAATCAGATGTTCTTAATTAGGATAGGCAGTGTGTGGCAATGTAGGATGGAGAAAAGCACCACAGGGTGGTAAGCATGGGGAGGTCAGGAAACATGCAGTGGCAATGTTGGATAGTTTATTGAAAAACATCGCTGGGTGGTGCGCATTGTAAGGGTTTTTAACAAGCCATTCAGAAGTAGGAGGGAAAAAAACATCACGTGGTGGTGTGAATCAGAGGGCCTGAATTACGATAGGCAGTGAGTGGCAATGTAGAATGGAGAAATGCACCACGCCATGGTCAGCATGGGAAGTTTAGGATACATTCAGTGGCAATGTAGTATAGGTTTCTGAAAAACATCGCTGGGTGGTGCACATTGTAAGGGTTTCTAACAGGCCATTCACTAGTAGGAGTGAGAAAAACCTAACTGGGTGGTGACAATCGGAGGGCCTGAATAAGTATAGGCAGTGAGTGGCAATGTAGGATATAGAAAAGCACTACGGGGTGCTCAGCATGGGGAGGTCAAGAAACATGCAGTGGCAATGTGGGATAGCTTTCTGAAAAACATTACGGGTTGGTGCGCATTGTAAAAGTTTCTAAAAGGCCATTCACTAGTAGGAGTCAGAAAAACATCACGGCGTGGTGTGAATTGGTGGGCCTGAATCAGGATAGGCAGTGAGTGGTAATGTACGATGGAGAAAAGCACAAAAGGGTGGTCATCATGGGGAGGTAAGGACAAATGCAGTGGCAATGGAGGATAGGTTTCTGATAAACATCTCTGGGTGGTGCGCATTGTAAGGGTTTCTAACAGGCCATTCATTAGTAGGAGTGAAAAAAACATCACATGGTGCTGTGAATCGGTGGGCATGAATTAGGATTTGCAGTGAGTGGCAATGTAGGATGGAGAAAAGCACCACGGGGTGGTTAGCATGGGGAGGTCAGGAAACATGCAGAGGCAATTTAGGATAGGTTTCTGAAAAAAACTTCGGGGTGGTGCGCATTGTAAGTGTTTCTAACAGGCCATTAACTAGTAGGAGTGAGAAAAACATCACGGGGTGGTGTGAATCGGAGGGCCAGATTTAGGATATGCAGTGAGTGGCAATGTAGGATGGAGAAAAGCACCACGGGGTGGTCAGCATGAGGAGGTCAGGAAACATGCAGTGGCAAAGTAGGATAGTTTTCTGAAAAACATCATGGGGTGGTGCCAATTGTATGGCTTTCTGACAGGCCATTCACTAGTAGGAGTGAGAAAAACACCAAGGGGTGTTGTGAATCGGAGGTCCTGAATCAACTTAGACAGTGAGTGCCAATGTAGGATGGAGAAAAGCACCACGGGTTGGTGAGCAAGGGGAGGTCAGGAATCATACAATGGCAATGTAGGATAGGTTTCTGAAAAACATCGCGGGGTTGTGCGCATTGTAAGGATTTGTAGCAGGCCATTCACTAGTAGGATTGAGAAAAACATCACGGGGTGGTTTGAATCAGATGTTCTGAATTAGGATATACAGTGAGTGGCAATGTAGGATGGAGAAAAGGACCACGGGGTGGTCAGCATGGGGAGGTCGGTAAACATGCATTGGCAATGTAGGATAGGTTTCTGAGAAACATCGCTGGTGGTGCGCATTGTAAGGCTTTCTAACAGGCCATTCACTAGTAGGAGTGAGAAAAACATCACGAGTGGTGTTAATCGGAGGGCCTGAATTAGAATAGGCAGTGAGGGGCAATATAAAATGGAGAAAAGCACCACGGTGTGGTCAGAATGGGGAGGTCAGGAAACATGGATTGGCAATATAGGATAGGTTTCTGAAAAACATCACGGGATGGTGCTCATTGTAAGGGTTTCTAACGGACCATTCCCTGGTAGGAGTGAGAAATACATCACGGGAGGGTGTTAATCCGAAGGCCTGAATTAGGATAGGCAGTGAGTGGCAATGTGGGATGAAGAAAAGCACCACGGCAACGTCAGGATGGGGAAGTCAGGAAACATGCAGTGGCAATATGGGATAGTTTTCTGAAAAACATCGCGGGGTGGTGCGCATTGTAAGTGTTTCTAACAGGCCATTCACTAGTAGGAGCGAGAAAAACATCACGGCGTGGTATGAATTGGAGGGCCTGAATCAGGATAGGCAGTGAGTGGCAATGTAGGATGGAGAAAAGCACCACGGGGTGGTCTGCATGGGGAGGTCACTAAACAAGCAGTGGCAATGTAGGATAGGTTTCTGAAAAAAACATCGGAGTGGTGCGCATTGTAAGGGTTTCTAACAGGCCATTTACTACTTGGAGTGAGAAAAACATCACGGGGTTTTGTGAATCGTAGGGCCTGTTTTAGGATAGGCAGTGAGTGGCATTGTAGGATGGAGAAAAGCACCACGGTGTGGTCAGCATGGGGAGATCAGGAAACATGTAGTGGCAATGTGGGATAGCTTTCTTAAAAACATTACGTGTTGTTGCGAATTGTAAGGGTTTCTAACAGGCCATTCACTAGTAGGAGTGAGAAAAACATCACGGGGTGGTGTGCATCGGAGGGCCTGAATTATGATAGGCAGTGAGTGGCAATGTAGAATGTAGAAAAGCACCACGGGGTGGTCAGCATGCGGAGATCAGGAAACATGCAGTGGCAATGTGGGATAGCTTTCTGAAAAACATTATGGGTTGGTGCGCATTGTAAGGGTTTCTAACAGGCCATTCATTCGTAGGAGTGAGAAAAACATCACGGGGTGGTGTGAATCGGATTGCCTGAATTATGATAGGCAGTGAGTGGCAATGTAGGATGGAGAAAAGCACCACGGGGTGGTCAGCATGGGGAGGACAGGAAACATACAGTAGCAATGTAGGATAGTTTTCTGAAAAACATCACGGGGTGGTGCGCATTGTAAGTGTTTGTAGCAGGCCATTCACTAGTAGGAGTGAGAAAATCATCACGGGGTGGTGTGAATGGGAGGGCCTGAATTAGGATATTCATTGAGTGGCAATGAAGAATGGAGAAAAGCACCATGGGGTGGTCAACATGGGGACGTCAGGAAACATGCAATGGCAATGTAGGATAGGTTTCTGAAAAACTTCGCGGGGTGGTGCGCATTGTAAGGGTTTCTAACAAGCCATTCATAAGTAGGATTGAAAAAAACGTCACGGCGTGGTTTGAATTGGATTGCCTAAATCAGGATGGGCAGTGAGTGGTAGTGTAGGATGGAGAAAATCACCAAAGGGTGGTCATCATGGGGAGGTCAGGAAACATGCAGTGGCAATGTAGGATAGGTTTCTGAATAACAACGCGGGTGGTGAGAATTGTAAGGCTTTCTAACAGGACATTCACTAGTAGGAGTGAGAAAAACATCACGGGGTGGTGTGAATCACATGGCCTCAATTATGAGAAGCAGTGGGTGGCAATGTAGGATGCAGAAAAGCACCACGGGGTGGTCAGCATGGGGAGGTCAGGAAACATGAAGTGGCAATTTGGGATAGCTTTCTAAAAAACATTATGGGTTGGTGCACATTGTAAAAGTTTCTAAAAGGCCATTCACTAGTAGGAGTCAGAAAAACAACACGGCGTGGTGGGAATTGGATGGCCTGAATCAGGATAGGCAGGGAATGGCAATGTACGATGGAGAAAAGCACCAAAGGGTGGTCATCATGGGGAGGTAAGGACAAATGCAGTGGCAATGTAGGATAGGTTTCTGAAAAACATCGCGAGTGGTGAGAATTGTAAGGCTTTCTAACAGGCCATTCAGTAGTAGGACTGAGAAAAACACCACGGGGTAGTGTGAATCGGAGGGCCTGATTTAGAATAGGCAGTGAGTGGCAATTTAGGATGGAGAAAAGCACCACGGGGTGGTCAGCATGGGGAGGTCAGGAAATATTCAGTGGCAATGTAGGATAGGTTTCTGATAAACATCTCTGGTTGGTGCACATTGTAAGGGTTTCTAACAGGCCATTCATTAGTAGGAGTGAGAAAAACATCACATGGTGCTGTGAATCGGTGGGCATGAATTAGGATTTGCAGTGAGTGGCAACATAACATGGAGAAAAGCACCACGGTGTGGTCAGCATGGTGAGGTCAGGAAACATGCAGTGGCAATGCAGGATCGGTTTCTGAAAAACATCGCGGGGTTGGGCGCATTGCAAAGGTATCTAACAGGCCATTCACTAGTAGGAGTGAGAAATACATCATGGTGTGGTGTGAATTGGAGGGCGTGAATCAAGTTAGACAGTGAGTGGCAATGTAGGATGGAGAAAAGCACCATGGGTTGGTGAGCATGGGGAGGTCAGGAAACATGCAATGGCAATCTAGGATAGGTTCCTGAAAAACATTTTGGGGTTGTGCGCATTGTAAGGGTTTGTAGCAGGCCATTCACTGGTAGGAGTGACAAAATCATCATGGGGTGGTGTGAATCGGAGGGCCTGAATCAGGCTAGGCAGTGAGTGGCAGTCTAGGATGGAGAAAAGCACCAAAAAAATAGGTTTCTTAAAAACATTGGGGGTTGGTGCTCATTGTAAGGGTTTCTAAAAGGCCTTCCACTGGTAGGAGTGAGAAAAACATCACGAGGCGGTGAAAATCGCAGGGCCTGAATCAGTATAGGCCGTGAGTGGCAATGTAGGATGGAGAAATGCACCACGGGGTGGTCAATATTGGGAGGTCAGGAAACATGCAGTGGCAGTGTAGGATAGGTTTCTGAAAAACATCCTGGGGTGTTGTGCATTGTATGGTTTTCTAACATGCCATTCACTAGTAGGAGTGAGAAAAACATCACGTGGTGGTGTGAATCGGTGGGCCTGAATTAGGATAGGCATTGAGTGGCAACATAAAATGGAGAATATCAACACGGTGTGGTCAGCATGGGGAGGTCAGGAAACATGCAGTGGCAATGTAGGAAATGTTTCTGAAAAACATCACGGGGTGGTGCGCATTGTAAGTGTTTGTAGCAGGCCATTCACTAGTAGGAGTGAGAAAATCATCACGGGGTGGTGTGAATGGGAGTGCCTGAATTAGAATAGGCAGTGAGTGGCAATGAAGAATGGAGAAAAGCACCATGTGTTGGTCAACATGGGGAGGTCAGGAAACATGCAATGGCAATGCAGGATAGGTTTGTGAAAAACATCGCGGGGTGGTGTGCCTTGCAAGGGTTTCTAACAAGCCATTCACAAGTAGGAGTGAAAAAATCATCAAGAGGTGGTGTGAATCGGAGAGCCTGAATTAGGTTAGGCAGTGAGTGGCAATGTAGGATGGAGAAAATCACCACAGGGTGGTCGGCATGGAGAGGCCAGAAAACATCCAGTGGCAATGTAGGATAGGTTTCTGAAAAAAAAAAAAAGCGGGGTGGTGCGCATTGTAAGAGTTTCTAACAGGCCATTCACTAGTAGGAGTGAGAAAAACATCACGGGGTGGTGTGAATCGGAGGGTCTGAATTAGGATAGGCAGTGAGAGGCAAAGTAGGATGGAGAAAAGCACCGCAGGGTGGTCAGCATGGGGAGGTCAAGAAACATGCAGTGGCAATGTAGGATAGTTTTCTGAAAAACATCACGTGGTGGTGCGCATTGTAAGGGTTTCTAACAGGCCATTCACTAGTAGGATTGAGAAAAACATCACGGGGTGGTGTGAAACGGAGGGCCTGAATTAGGATAGGCAGTGAGTGGCAATGTAGGATGCAGAAAAGCACCACAGGGAGGTCATCATGGGGAGGTCAAGAAACATGCAGTTGCAATGTAGGATAGTTTTCTGAAAAACATCGCTGGGTGGTGCGCATTGTAAGGGTTTCTAACAAGCCATTCACAAGTAGGAGTGAAAAAAACATCACGGGGTGGTGTGAATCAGAGGGCCTCAATTAGGATAGGCAGTGAGTGGCAATATAAAATGGAGAAAAGCACCACGGTGTGGTCAGCATGGGGAGGTCCGGAAACATTTATTGGCAATGTAGGATAGGTTTCTGAAAAACATAACACGTGGTGCGCATTGTAAGGGTTTCTAACCAGCCAATCCCTGGTGGGAGTGAGAGATATATCACGGGAGGGTGTGAATCGGAAGGCCTGAATAAGGACAGGCAGTGACTGGCAATATAGGATGGAGAAAAGCACCACGGCATGGTCAGCATGGGGCGGTCAGGATACATTCAGTGGCAATGTGGTATAGGTTTCTGAAAAACATCGCGGGGTGTTGCACATTGTAAGGGTTTCAAACAGGCCATTCACTAGTAGGAGTGAGAAAAACCTAACGGGGTGGTGTGAATCGGAGGGCCTAAATAAGAATAGGCAGTGAGTGGCAATGTAGGATGTAGAAAAGCACCAAAGGGTGGTCAGCATGGGGAGGTCAGGAAACATGCAGTGGCAATGTGGGATAGCTTTCTGAAAAACATTATGGGTTGCTGTGCATTGTAAAAGTTTCTAACAGGCCATTCACTAGTAGGAGTCAGAAAAACATCATGGCATGGTGTGAATTCGAGGGCCTGAATAAGGATAGGCAGTGAGTGGCAATGTAGGATGGAGAAAAGCACGAAAGGGTGGTCATCATGGGGAGGTCAGGACAAATGCAGTGGCAATGTAGGATAGGTTTCTGAAAAACATCGCGAGTGGTGAGAATTGTAAGGCTTTCTAACAGGCCATTCAGAAGTAGGACTGAAAAAACATCACGGGGTAGTGTGAATCAGAGGGCCTGAATTATGATAAGCAGTGAGTGGCAATGTAGGATGGAGAAAAGCACCACGGGGTGGTCAGCATGGGGAGGTCAGGAAACATGCAGAGGCAATTTAGGATAGGTTTCTGAAAAAAACTTCGGGGTGGTGCGCATTGTAAGTGTTTCTAACAGGCCATTAACTAGTAGGAGTGAGAAAAACATCACGGGGTGGTGTGAATCGGAGGGCCTGATTTAGGATAGGCAGTGAGTGCAATGTAGGATTGAGAAAAGCACCACGGGGTGGTCAGCATGAGGAGGTCAGGAAACATGCAGTGGCAAAGCAGGATAGTTTTCTGAAAAACATCACGGGGTGGTGCCCATTGTATGGCTTTCTAACAGGCCATTCACTGGTAGGAGTGAGAAAAACATCACGGGGTGTTGTGAATCAGAGGTCCTGAATCAACTTAGACAGTGAGTGCCAATGTAGGATGGAGAAAAGCACCACCGGTTGGTGAGCAAGGGGAGGTCAGGAATCATACAATGGCAATGTAGGATAGGTTTCTGAAAAACATCGTGGGTTTGTGCGCATTGTAAGGATTTGTAGCAGGCCATTCACTAGTAGGATTGAGAAAAACATCACGGGGTGGTTTGAATCAGATGTTCTGAATTAGGATATACAGTGAGTGGCAATGTAGGATGGAGAAAAGGACCACGGGGTGGTCAGCATGGGGAGGTCGGTAAACATGCATTGGCAATGTAGGATAGGTTTCTGAAAAACATCGCTGGTGGTGCGCATTGTAAGGCTTTCTAACAGGCCATTCACTAGTAGGAGTGAGAAAAACATCACGGGTGGTGTGAATCGGAGGGCCTGAATTAGAATAGGCAGTGAGGGGCTATATAAAATGGAGAAAAGCACCACGGTGTGGTCAGAATGGGGAGGTCAGGAAACATGGATTGGCAATATAGGATAGGTTTCTGAAAAACATCACGGGATTGTGCGCATTGTAAGGGTTTCTAACCGACCATTCCCTGGTAGGAGTGAGAAATACATCACGGGAGGGTGTTAATCGGAAGGCCTGAATTAGAATAGGCAGTGAGTGGCAATGTGGGATGAAGAAAAGCACCACGGCAACGTCAGGATGGGGAAGTCAGGAAACATGCAGTGGCAATGTGGGATAGCTTTCTGAAAAACATTGCGGGGTGGTGCGCATTGTAAGTGTTTCTAACAGGCCATTCACTAGTAGGAGCGAGAAAAACATCACGGCGTGGTATGAATTGGAGGGCCTGAATCAGGATAGGCAGTGAGTGGCAATGTAGGATGGAGAAAAGCACCAAAGGGGGGTCATCATGGGGAGGTCAGGACACATGCAGTGGCAATGTAGGATTGGTTTGTGAAAAACATCGCGGGTGGTGAAAATTGTAAGGCTTTCTAACAGGCCATTCACTATTAGGACTGAGAAAAACATCATGAGGTGGTGTGAATCAGAGGGCCTGAATTATGATAAGCAGTGAGTGGCAATGTAGGATGGAGAAAAGCACCACGGGGTGGTCTGCATGTGGAGGTCAGGAAACAAGCAGTGGCAATGTAGGATAGGTTTCTGAAAAAAACATCGGAGTGGTGTGCATTGTAAGGGTTTCTAACAGGGCATTTACTAGTTGGAGTGAGAAAAACATCACGGGGTTTTGTGAATGGTAGGGCCTGATTTAGGATAGGCAGTAAGTGGCAATGTAGGATGGAGAAAATCATCACGGTGTGGTCAGCATGGGGAGATCAGGAAACATGCAGTGGCAATGTGGGATAGCTTTCTGAAAAACATTACGTGTTGTTGCGAATTGTAAGGGTTTCTAACAGGCCATTCACTAGTAGGAGTGAGAAAAACATCACAGGGTGGTGTGAATCGGAGGGCCTGAATTATGATAGGCAGTGAGTGGCCATGTAGAATGTAGAAAAGCACCACGGGGTGGTCAGCATGGGGAGATCAGGAAACATGCAGTGGCAATATGGGATAGCTTTCTGAAAAACATTATGGGTTGGTGCGCATTGTAAGGGTTTCTAACAGGCCATTCATTCGTAGGAGTGAGAAAAACATCACGGGGTGGTGTGAATCGGATTGCCTGAATTATAATAGGCAGTGAGTGGCAATGTAGGATGGAGAAAAGCACCACGGGGTGGTCAGCATGGGGAGGACAGGAAACATACAGTAGCAATGTAGGATAGTTTTCTGAAAAACATCACGGGGTAGTTCGCATTGTAAGTGTTTGTAGCAGGCCATTCACTAGTAGGAGTGAGAAAATCATCACGGGGTGGTGTGAATGGGAGGGCCTGAATTAGGATATTCATTGAGTGGCAATGAAGAATGGAGAAAAGCACCATGGGGTGGTCAACATGGGGACGTCAGGAAACATGCAATGGCAATGTAGGATAGGTTTCTCAAAAACTTCGCGGGGTGGTGCGCATTGTAAGGGTTTCTAACAAGCCATTCACAAGTAGGATTGAAAAAAACATCACGGGGTTGTGTGAATCGGAGGGACTGAATTAGGTTAGGCAGTGAGTGGCAATGTAGGATGGAGAAAATCACCACAGGGTGGTCAGCATGGGGAGGTCAGAAAACATGCCTTGGCAATGTAGGATAGGTTTCTGAAAAAAAAAAAAAAAACGGGGTGTTGCACATTGTAGGTGTTTCTAACATGCCATTCACTAGTAGGAGTGAGAAAAACATCACGGGGTGGTGTAAATCGGAGGGCCTGAATTAGGATAAGCAGTGAGTGGCAATGTAGGATAGAGAAAAGCACCACAGTGTGTTCAGCATGGGGAGGTAGGAAACATGCAGTGGCAATGTAGGATAGTTTTCTGAAAAACATCACGGGTGGTGCGCTTTGTAAGGGTTTCTAACAGGCCATTCTCTAGTAGGATTGAGAAAAACATCACGGGTGGTTTGAATCAGATGTTCTGAATTAGGATATACAGTGAGTGTCAATGTAGGATGGAGAAAAGGACCACGGGGTGGTAAGCATGGGGAGGTAAGTAAACACGCAGTGGCAATGTGGGATAGCTTTCTGAAATACATTCCTGGTAGGTGCGCAATGTAAGGGTTTCTAACAGGCCATTCACCAGTAGGAGTGAGAAAAACATCACGGCGTGGTTTGAATTGGATTGCCTGAATCAGGATAGGCAGTGAGTGGCAATGTAGGATGGAGAAAATCACCAAAGGGTGGTCATCATGGGGAGGTCAGGAAACATGCAGTGGCAATGTAGGATAGGTTTCTGAAAAACAACGCGGGTGATGAGAATTGTAAGGCTTTCTAACAGGCCATTCACTAGTAGGAGTGAGAAAAACATCACGGGGTGGTGTGAATCACATGGCCTCAATTATGAGAAGCAGTGAGTGGCAATGTAGGATGCAGAAAAGCACCACGGGGTGTTCAGCATGGGGAGGTCAGGAAACATGCAGTGGCAATGTGGGATAGCTTTCTGAAAAACATTATGGGTTGGTGCGCATTGTAAGGGTTTCTAACAGGCCATTCATTCGTAGGAGTGAGAAAAACATCACGGGGTGGTGTGAATCGGATTGCCTGAATTATGATAGGCAGTGAGTGGCAATGTAGGATGGAGAAAAGCACCACGGGGTGGTCAGCATGGGGAGGACAGGAAACATACAGTAGCAATGTAGGATAGTTTTCTGAAAAACATCAAGGGGTGGTGCGCATTGTAAGTGTTTGCAGCAGGCCATTCACTAGTAGGAGTGAGAAAATCATCACGGGGTGGTGTGAATGGGAGGGCCTGAATTAGGATATTCATTTAGTGGCAATGAAGACTGGAGAAAAGCACCATGGGGTGGTCAACTTGGGACGTCAGGAAACATGCAATGGCAATGTAGGATAGGTTTCTGAAAAACATCGCGGGGTGGTGCGCATTGTAAGGGTTTCTAACAAGCCATTCACAAGTAGGATTGAAAAAAACATCACGGGGTTGTGTGAATCGGAGGGCCTGAATTAGGTTAGGCAGTGAGTGGCAATGTAGGATGGAGAAAATCACCACAGGGTGGTCTGCATGGGGAGGTCAGAAAACATGCCTTGGCAATGTAGGATAGGTTTCTGAAAAAAAAAAAAAAACGGGGTGTTGCACATTGTAAGTGTTTCTAACATGCCATTCACTAGTAGGAGTGAGAAAAACATCACGGGGTGGTGTAAATCGGAGGGCCTGAATTAGGATAAGCAGTGAGTGGCAATATAAAATGGAGAAAAGCACCACGGTGTGGTCAGCATGGTGAGGTCCGGAAACATTTATTGGCAATGTAGGATAGGTTTCTGAAAAACATAACACGTGGTGCGCATTGTAAGGGTTTCTAACCAGCCAATCCCTGGTGGGAGTGAGAGATATATCACGGGAGGGTGTGAATCGGAAGGCCTGAATAAGGACAGGCAGTGAATGGCAATGTAGGATGGAGAAAAGCACCACGGCATGGTCAGCATGGGGCGGTCAGGATACATTCAGTGGCAATGTGGTATAGGTTTCTGAAAAACATCGCGGGGTGTTGCACATTGTAAGGGTTTCAAACAGGCCATTCACTAGTAGGAGTGAGAAAAACCTAACGGGGTGGTGTGAATCGGAGGGCCTAAATAAGAATAGGCAGTGAGTGGCAATGTAGGATGTAGAAAAGCACCAAAGGGTGGTCAGCATGGGGAGGTCAGGAAACATGCAGTGGCAATGTGGGATAGCTTTCTCTAAAACATTATGGGTTGCTGTGCATTGTAAAAGTTTCTAACAGGCCATTCACTAGTTGGAGTCAGAAAAACATCATGGCATGGTGTGAATTGGAGGGCCTGAATAAGGATAGGCAGTGAGTGGCAATGTAGGATGGAGAAAAGCACGAAAGGGTGGTCATCAGGGGGAGGTCAGGACAAATGCAGTGGCAATGTAGGATAGGTTTCTGAAAAACATCGCTGGTGGTGCGCATTGTAAGGCTTTCTAACAGGCCATTCACTAGTAGGAGTGAGAAAAACATCACGGGTGCTGTGAATCGGAGGGCCTGAATTAGAATAGGCAGTGAGGGGCTATATAAAATGGAGAAAAGCACCACGGTGTGGTCAGAATGGGGAGGTCAGGAAACATGGATTGGCAATATAGGATAGGTTTCTGAAAAACATCACGGGATGGTGCGCATTGTAAGGGTTTCTAACCGACCATTCCCTGGTAGGAGTGAGAAAATCATCACGGGGTGGTATGAATGGGAGTGCCTGAATTAGAATAGGCAGTGAGTGGCAATGAAGAATGGAGAAAAGCACCATGTGTTGGTCAACATGGGGAGGTCAGGAAACATGCAATGGCAATGCAGGATAGGTTTGTGAAAAACATCGCGGGGTGGTGTGCCTTGCAAGGGTTTCTAACAAGCCATTCACAAGTAGGAGTGAAAAAATCATCAAGAGGTGGTGTGAATCGGAGAGCCTGAATTAGGTTAGGCAGTGAGTGGCAATGTAGGATGGAGAAAATCACCACATGGTGGTCAGCATGGAGAGGCCAGAAAACATCCAGTGGCAATGTAGGATAGGTTTCTGAAAAAAAAAAAAAAAGCGGGGTGGTGCGCATTGTAAGAGTTTCTAACAGGCCATTCACTAGTAGGAGTGAGAAAAACATCACGGGGTGGTGTGAATCGGAGGGCCTGAATTAGGATATACAGTGAGTGTCAATGTAGGATGGAGAAAAGGACCACGGGGTGGTCAGCATGGGGAGGTCAGTAAACATGCAGTAGCAATGTGGGTTAGCTTATGAAATACATTCCGGGTAGGTGCGCAATGTAAGGGTTTCTAACAGGCCATTCACCAGTAGGAGTGAGAAAAACATCACATCGTGGTTTGAATTGGATTGCCTGAATCAGGATAGGCAGTGAGTGGCAATGTAGGATGGAGAAAATCACCAAAGGGTGGTCATCATGGGGAGGTAAGGACAAATGCAGTGGCAATGTAGGATAGGTTTCTGAAAAACATCGCGAGTGGTGAGAATTGTAAGGTTTCTAACAGGCCATTCAGTAGTAGGACTGAAAAAAACATCACGGGGTGGTGTGAATCGGAGGGCCTGATTTAGAATAGGCAGTGAGTGGCAATTTAGGATGGAGAAAAGCACCACGGGGTGGTCAGCATGGGGAGGTCAGGAAATATTCTGTGGGAATGTAGGATAGGTTTCTGATAAACATCTCTGGGTGGTGCGCATTGTAAGGGTTTCTAACAAGCCATTCATTAGTAGGAGTGAGAAAAACATCACATGGTGCTGTGAATCGGTGGGCATGAATTAGGATTTGCAGTGAGTGGCAACATAACATGGAGAAAAGCACCACGCTGTGGTCAGCATGGTGAGGTCAGGAAACATGCAGTGGCAATACAGGATCGGTTTGTGAAAAACATCGCGGTGTTGGGCGCATTGCAAAGGTTTCTAACAGGCCATTCACTAGTAGGAGTGAGAAAAACATCACGTGGTGGTGTGAATCGGTGGGCCTGAATTAGGATAGGCATTGAGTGGCAACATAAAATGGAGAAAATCAACACAGTGTGGTCAGCATGGGGAGGTCAGGAAACATGCAGTGGCAATGTAGGAAATGTTTCTGAAAAACATTGCGTGGTGGTGCGCATTGTAAGTGTTTGTAGCAGGTCATTCACTAGTAGGAGTGAGAAAATCATCACTTGGTGGTGTGAATGGGAGTGCCTGAATTAGAATAGGCAGTGAGTGGCAATGAAGAATGGAGAAAAGCACCATGGGTTGGTCAACATGGGGAGGTCGGGAAACATGCAATGGCAATGCAGGATAGGTTTCTGAAAAACATCGCGGGGTGGTGCGCCTTGCAAGGGTTTCTAACAAGCCATTCACAAGTAGGATTGAAAAAAACATCACGGGGTTGTGTGAATCGGAGGGCCTGAATTAGGTTAGGCAGTGAGTGGCAATGTAGGATGGAGAAAATCACCACAGGGTGGTCTGCATGGGGAGGTCAGAAAACATGCCTTGGCAATGTAGGATAGGTTTCTGAAAAAAAAAAAAAAAACCGGGTGTTGCACATTGTAAGTGTTTCTAACATGCCATTCACTAGTAGGAGTGAGAAAAACATCACGGGGTGGTGTGAATCGGAGGGCCTGAATTAGGATAAGCAGTGAGTGGCAATGTAGAATGGAGAAAAGCACCACCGGGTGGTCAGCATGGGGAGGTAGGAAACATGCAGTGGCAATATAGGATAGTTTTCTGAAAAACATCACGGGGTGGTGCGCTTTGAAAGGGTTTCTAACAGGCCATTCACTAGTAGGATTGAGAAAAACATCACGGGGTGGTTTGAATCAGATGTTCTGAATTAGGATATACAGTGAGTGTCAATGTAGGATGGAGAAAAGGACCACGGGGTGGTCAGCATGGGGAGGTCAGTAAACATGCAGTAGCAATGTGGGTTAGCTTATGAAATACATTCCGGGTAGGTGCGCAATGTAAGGGTTTCTAACAGGCCATTCACCAGTAGGAGTGAGAAAAACATCACATCGTGGTTTGAATTGGATTGCCTGAATCAGGATAGGCAGTGAGTGGCAATGTAGGATGGAGAAAATCACCAAAGGGTGGTCATCATGGGGAGGTAAGGACAAATGCAGTGGCAATGTAGGATAGGTTTCTGAAAAACATCGCGAGTGGTGAGAATTGTAAGGTTTCTAACAGGCCATTCAGTAGTAGGACTGAAAAAAACATCACGGGGTGGTGTGAATCGGAGGGCCTGATTTAGAATAGGCAGTGAGTGGCAATTTAGGATGGAGAAAAGCACCACGGGGTGGTCAGCATGGGGAGGTCAGGAAACATTCTGTGGCAATGTAGGATAGGTTTCTGATGAACATCTCTGGGTGGTGCGCATTGTAAGGGTTTCTAACAAGCCATTCATTAGTAGGAGTGAGAAAAACATCACATGGTGCTGGGAATCGGTGGGCATGAATTAGGATTTGCAGTGAGTGGCAACATAACATGGAGAAAAGCACCACGGTGTGGTCAGCATGGTGAGGTCAGGAAACATGCAGTGGCAATACAGGATCGGTTTCTGAAAAACATCGCGGTGTTGGGCGCATTGCAAAGGTTTCTAACAGGCCATTCACTAGTAGGAGTGAGAAAAACATCACGTGGTGGTGTGAATCGGTGGGCCTGAATTAGGATAGGCATTGAGTGGCAACATAAAATGGAGAAAATCAACACAGTGTGGTCAGCATGGGGAGGTCAGGAAACATGCAGTGGCAATGTAGTAAATGTTTCTGAAAAACATTGCGGGGTGGTGCGCATTGTAAATGTTTGTAGCAGGTCATTCACTAGTAGGAGTGAGAAAATCATCACTTGGTGGTGTGAATGGGAGTGCCTGAATTAGAATAGGCAGTGAGTGGCAATGAAGAATGGAGAAAAGCACCATGGGTTGGTCAACATGGGGAGGTCGGGAAACATGCAATGGCAATGCAGGATAGGTTTCTGAAAAACATCGCGGGGTGGTGCGCCTTGCAAGGGTTTCTCACAAGCCATTTACAATTAGGAGTGAAAAAAACATCAAGGGGTGGTGTGAATCGGAGAGCCTGAATTAGGTTAGGCAGTGAGTGGCAATGTAGGATGGAGAAATTCACCACAGGGTGGTCAGCATGGAGAGGTCAGAAAACATGCCCTGGCAATGTAGGATAGGTTTCTGAAAAAAAACGAGGGGTGGTGCGCATTGTAAGAGTTTCTAACAGGCCATTCACTAGTAGGAGTGAGAAAAACATCACGGGGTGGTGTGAATCGGAGTGTCTGAATTAGGATAGGCAGTGAGAGGCAAAGTAGGATGGAGAAAAGCACCACAGGGTGGTCAGCATGGGGAGGTCAGGAAACATGCAGTGGCAATGTAGGATAGTTTTCTGAAAAACATCGCTGGGTGGTGCGCATTGTAAGGGTTTCTAACAAGCCATTCACAAGTAGGAGTGAAAAAAACATCACGGGGTGGTGTGAATCGGAGGGCCTGAATTAGAATAGGCAGTGAGTGGCAATATAAAATGGAGAAAAGCACCACCGTGTGGTCAGCATGGGGAGGTCCGGAAACATTTATTGGCAATGTAGGATAGGTTTCTGAAAAACATAACGGGGTGGTGCGCATTGTAAGGGTTTCTAACCAGCCAATCCATGGTAGGAGTGAGAGATATATCACGGGAGGGTGTGAATCGGAAGGCCTGAATAAGGACAGGCAGTGACTGGCAATATAGGATGGAGAAAAGCACCACGGCATGGTCAGCATGGGCAGGTCAGGATACATTCAGTGGCAATGTGGTATAGGTTTCTGAAAAACATCGCGGGGTGTTGCACATTGTAAGGGTTTCAAACAGGCCATTCACTAGTAGGAGTGAGAAAAACCTAACGGGATGGTGTGAATCGGAGGGCCTGAATAAGAATAGGCAGTGAGTGGCAATGTAGGATGTAGAAAAGCACCACAGGGTGGTCAGCATGGGGAGGTCAGGAAACATGCAGTGGCAATGTGGGATAGCATTCTGAAAAACATTATGGGTTGCTGTGCATTGTAAACGTTTCTAACAGGCCATTCACTAGGAGTCAGAAAAACATCACGGCATGGTGTGAATTGGAGGGCCTGAATCAGGATAGGCAGTGAGTGGCAATGTAGGATGGAGAAAAGCACGAAAGGGTGGTCATCATGGGGAGGTCAGGACAAATGCAGTGGCAATGTAGGATAGGTTTCTGAAAAACATCGCGAGTGGTGAGAATTGTAAGGCTTTCTAACAGGCCATTCAGTAGTAGGACTGAGAAAAACATCACGGGGTAGTGTGAATCAGAGGGCCTGAATTATGATAAGCAGTGAGTGGCAATGTAGGATGGAGAAAAGCACCACGGGGTGGTTAGCATGGGGAGGTCAGGAAACATGCAGAGGCAATTTAGGATATGTTTCTGAAAAAAACTTCGGGGTAGTGCGCATTGTAAGTGTTTCTAACAGGCCATTAACTAGTAGGAGTGAGAAAAACATTACGGGGTGGTGGGAATCGGAGGGCCTGATTTAGGATAGGCAGTGAGTGCAATGTAGGATGGAGAAAAGCACCACGGGGTGGTCAGCATGAGGAGGTCAGGAAACATGCAGTGGCAAAGCAGGATAGTTTTCTGAAAAACATCACAGGGTGGTGCCCATTGTATGGCTTTCTAACAGGCCATTCACTAGTAGGAGTGAGAAAAACATCACGGGGTGTTGTGAATCAGAGGTCCTGAATCAACTTAGACAGTGAGTGCCAATGTAGGATGGAGAAAAGCACCACGGGTTGGTGAGCAAGGGGAGGTCAGGAATCATACAATGGCAATGTAGGATAGGTTTCTGAAAAACATCACATGGTTGTGCACATTGTAAGGACTTGTAGCAGGCCATTCACTAGTAGGATTGAGAAAAACATCACGGGGTGGTTTGAATCAGATGTTCTGAATTAGGATATACAGTGAGTCGCAATGTAGGATGGATAAAAGGACCACGGTGTGGTCAGCATGGGGAGGTCTGTAAACATGCATTGGCAATGGAGGATAGGTTTCTGAAAAACATCGCTGGTGGTGATTATTGTAAGGCTTTCTAACAGGCCATTCACTAGTAGGAGTGAGAAAAACATCACGGGTGGTGTGAATCGGAGGGCCTGAATTAGAATAGGCAGTGAGGGGCAATATAAAATGGAGAAAAGCACCACGGTGTGGTCAGAATGGGGAGGTCAGGAAACATGGATTGGCAATATAGGATAGGTTTCTGAAAAACATCACGGGATGGTGCACATTGTAAGGGTTTCTAACCGACCATTCCCTGGTAGGAGTGAGAAATACATCACGGGAGGGTGTTAATCGGAACGCCTGAATTAGGTTAGGCAGTGAGTGGCAATGTAGGATGGAGAAAATCACCACAGGGTGGTCTGCATGGGGAGGTCAGAAAACATGCCTTGGCAATGTAGGATAGGTTTCTGAAAAAAAAAAAAAAAACGGGGTGTTGCACATTGTAAGTGTTTCTAACATGCCATTCACTAGTAGGAGTGAGAAAAACATCATGGGGTGGTGTGAATCGGAGGGCCTGAATTAGGATAAGCTGTGAGTGGCAATGTAGAATGGAGAAAAGCACCACAGGGTGGTCAGCATGGGGAGGTAGGAAACATGCAGTGGCAATATAGGATAGTTTTCTGAAAAACATCACGGGGTGGTGCGCTTTGAAAGGGTTTCTAACAGGCCATTCACTAGTAGGATTGAGAAAAACATCACGGGGTGGTTTGAATCAGATGTTCTGAATTAGGATATACAGTGAGTGTCAATGTAGGATGGAGAAAAGGACCACGGGGTGGTCAGCATGGGGAGGTCAGTAAACATGCAGTAGCAATGTGGGTTAGCTTATGAAATACATTCCGGGTAGGTGCGCAATGTAAGGGTTTCTAACAGGCCATTCACCAGTAGGAGTGAGAAAAACATCACATCGTGGTTTGAATTGGATTGCCTGAATCAGGATAGGCAGTGAGTGGCAATGTAGGATGGAGAAAATCACCAAAGGGTGGTCATCATGGGGAGGTAAGGACAAATGCAGTGGCAATGTAGGATAGGTTTCTGAAAAACATCGCGAGTGGTGAGAATTGTAAGGTTTCTAACAGGCCATTCAGTAGTAGGACTGAAAAAAACATCACGGGGTGGTGTGAATCGGAGGGCCTGATTTAGAATAGGCAGTGAGTGGCAATTTAGGATGGAGAAAAGCACCACGGGGTGGTCAGCATGGGGAGGTCAGGAAACATTCTGTGGCAATGTAGGATAGGTTTCTGATAAACATCTCTGGGTGGTGCGCATTGTAAGGGTTTCTAACAAGCCATTCATTAGTAGGAGTGAGAAAAACATCACATGGTGCTGTGAATCGGTGGGCATGAATTAGGATTTGCAGTGAGTGGCAACATAACATGGAGAAAAGCACCACGCTGTGGTCAGCATGGTGAGGTCAGGAAACATGCAGTGGCAATACAGGATCGGTTTCTGAAAAACATCGCGGTGTTGGGCGCATTGCAAAGGTTTCTAACAGGCCATTCACTAGTAGGAGTGAGAAATACATCATGGTGTGGTGTGAATCGGAGGGCGTGAATCAAGTTAGACAGTGAGTGGCAATGTAGGATGGAGAAAAGCACCATGGGTTGGTGAGCATGGGGAGGTCAGGAAACATGCAATGGCAATGTAGGATAGGTTCCTGAAAAAACATTTTGGGGTTGTGCGCATTGTAAGGGTTTGTAGCAGGCCATTCACTGGTAGGAGTGACAAAATCATAATGGGGTGGTGTGAATCGGAGGGCCTGAATCAGGATAGGCAGTGAGTGGCAGTGTAGGATGAAGAAAAGCACCACGGGGTGGTCAGCATGAGGAGGTCAGGAAACATGCAGTGGCAAAGCAGGATAGTTTTCTGAAAAACATCACGGGGTGGTGCCTATTGTATGGCTTTCTAACAGGCCATTCACTAGGAGTCAGAAAAACATCACGGCATGGTGTGAATTGGAGGGCCTGAATCAGGATAGGCAGTGAGTGGCAATGTAGGATGGAGAAAAGCACGAAAGGGTGGTCATCATGTGGAGGTCAGGACAAATGCAGTGGCAATGTAGGATAGGTTTCTGAAAAACATCGCGAGTGGTGAGAATTGTAAGGCTTTCTAACAGGCCATTCAGTAGTAGGACTGAGAAAAACATCACGGGGTAGTGTGAATCAGAGGGCCTGAATTATGATAAGCAGTGAGTGGCAATGTAGGATGGAGAAAAGCACCACGGGGTGGTTAGCATGGGGAGGTCAGGAAACATGCAGAGGCAATTTAGGATATGTTTCTGAAAAAAACTTCGGGGTAGTGCGCATTGTAAGTGTTTCTAACAGGCCATTAACTAGTAGGAGTGAGAAAAACATCACGGGGTGGTGTGAATCGCAGGGCCTGATTTAGGATAGGCAGTGAGTGCAATGTAGGATGGAGAAAAGCACCACGGGGTGGTCAGCATGAGGAGGTCAGGAAACATGCAGTGGCAAAGCAGGATAGTTTTCTGAAAAACATCACGGGGTGGTGCCCATTGTATGGCTTTCTAACAGGCCATTCACTAGTAGGAGTGAGAAAAACATCACGGGGTGTTGTGAATCAGAGGTCCTGAATCAACTTAGACAGTGAGTGCCAATGTAGGATGGAGAAAAGCACCACGGGTTGGTGAGCAAGGGGAGGTCAGGAATCATACAATGGCAATGTAGGATAGGTTTCTGAAAATCATCGCAGGGTTGTGCGCATTGTAAGGATTTGTAGCAGGCCATTCACTAGTAGGATTGAGAAAAACATCACGGGGTGGTTTGAATCAGATGTTCTGAATTAGGATATACAGTGAGTGGCAATGTAGGATGGAGAAAAGGACCACGGTGTGGTCAGCATGGGGAGGTCGGTAAACATGCATTGGCAATGGAGGATAGGTTTCTGAAAAACATCGCTGGTGGTGCTTATTGTAAGGCTTTCTAACAGGCCATTCACTAGTAGGAGTGAGAAAAACATCACGGGTGGTGTGAATCGGAGGGCCTGAATTAGAATAGGCTGTGAGGGGCAATATACAATGGAGAAAAGCACCACGGTGTGGTCAGAATGGGGAGGTCAGGAAACATGGATTGGCAATATACGATAGGTTTCTGAAAAACATCACGGGATGGTGCACATTGTAAGGGTTTCTAACCGACCATTCCCTGGTAGGAGTGAGAAATACATCACGGGAGGGTGTTAATCGGAAGGCCTGAATTAGAATAGGCAGTGAGTGGCAATGTGGGATGAAGAAAAGCACCACGGCAACGTCAGGATGGGGAAGTCAGGAAACATGCAGTGGCAATGTGGGTTAGCTTTCTGAAAAACATTGCGGGGTGGTGCGCATTGTAAGTGTTTCTAACAGGCCATTCACTAGTAAGAGCGAGAAAAACATCACGGCGTGATATGAATTGGAGGGCCTGAATCAGGATAGGCAGTGAGTGGCAATGTAGGATGGAGAAAAGCACCAAAGGGGGGTCATCATGGGGAGGTCAGGACACATGCAGTGGCAATGTAGGATTGGTTTGTGAAAAACATCGCGGGTGGTGAAAATTGTAAGGCTTTCTAACAGGCCATTCACTATTAGGACTGAGAAAAACATCATGAGGTGGTGTGAATCAGAGGGCCTGAATTATGATAAGCAGTGAGTGGCAATGTAGGATGGAGAAAAGCACCACGGGGTGGTCTGCATGTGGAGGTCAGGAAACAAGCAGTGGCAATATAGGATAGGTTTCTGAAAAAAACATCGGAGTGGTGCGCATTGTAAGGGTTTCTAACAGGGCATTTACTAGTTGGAGTGAGAAAAACATCACGGGGTTTTGTGAATGGTAGGGCCTGATTTAGGATAGGCAGTAAGTGGCAATGTAGGATGGAGAAAATCATCACGGTGTGGTCAGCATGGGGAAATCAGGAAACATGCAGTGGCAATGTGGGATAGCTTTCTGAAAAACATTACGTGTTGTTGCGAATTGTAAGGGTTTCTAACAGGCCATTCACTAGTAGGAGTGAGAAAAACATCACAGGGTGGTGTGAATCGGAGGGCCTGAATTATGATAGGCAGTGAGTGGCCATGTAGAATGTAGAAAAGCACCACGGGGTGGTCAGCATGGGGAGATCAGGAAACATGCAGTGGCAATGTGGGATAGCTTTCTGAAAAACATTATGGGTTGGTGCGCATTGTAAGGGTTTCTAACAGGCCATTCATTCGTAGGAGTGAGAAAAACATCACGGGGTGGTGTGAATCGGATTGCCTGAATTATGATAGGCAGTGAGTGGCAATGAAGAATGGAGAAAAGCACCATGGGGTGGTCAACATGGGGACGTCAGGAAACATGCAATGGCAATGTAGGATAGGTTTCTGAAAAACTTCGCGGGGTGGTGCGCATTGTAAGGGTTTCTAACAAGCCATTCACAAGTAGGATTGAAAAAACATCACGGGGTTGTGTGAATCGGAGGGACTGAATTAGGTTAGGCAGTGAGTGGCAATGTAGGATGGAGAAAATCACCACAGGGTGGTCAGCATGGGGAGGTCAGAAAACATGCCTTGGCAATGTAGGATAGGTTTCTGAAAAAAAAAAAACGGGGTGTTGCACATTGTAAGTGTTTCTAACATGCCATTCACTAGTAGGAGTGAGAAAAACATCACGGGGTGGTGTAAATCGGAGGGCCTGAATTAGGATAAGCAGTGAGTGGCAATGTAGGATGGAGAAAAGCACCACAGGGTGTTCAGCATGGGGAGGTAGGAAACATGCAGTGGCAATGTAGGATAGTTTTCTGAAAAACATCACGGGTGGTGCGCTTTGTAAGGGTTTCTAACAGGCCATTCACTAGTAGGATTGAGAAAAACATCACGGGTGGTTTGAATCAGATGTTCTGAATTAGGATATACAGTGAGTGTCAATGTAGGATGGAGAAAAGGACCACGGGGTGGTCAGCATGGGGAGGTAAGTAAACACGCAGTGGCAATGTGGGATAGCTTTCTGAAATACATTCCTGGTAGGTGCGCAATGTAAGGGTTTCTAACAGGCCATTCACCAGTAGGAGTGAGAAAAACATCACGGCGTGGTTTGAATTGGATTGCCTGAATCAGGATAGGCAGTGAGTGGCAATGTAGGATGGAGAATATCACCAAAGGGTGGTCATCATGGGGAGGTCAGGAAACATGCAGTGGCAATGTAGGATAGATTTCTGAAAAACAACGCGGGTGATGAGAATTGTAAGGCTTTCTAACAGGCCATTCACTAGTAGGAGTGAGAAAAACATCACGGGGTGGTGTGAATCCCATGGCCGCAATTATGAGAAGCAGTGAGTGGCATTGTAGGATGCAGAAAAGCACCACGGGGTGGTCAGCATGGGGAGGTCAGGAAACATGCAGTGGCAACGTGGGATAGCTTTCTGAAAAACATTATGGGTTGGTGCGCATTGTAAGGGTTTCTAACAGGCCATTCATTCGTAGGAGTGAGAAAAACATCACGGGGTGGTGTGAATCGGATTGCCTGAATTATGATAGGCAGTGAGTGGCAATGTAGGATGGAGAAAAGCACCACGGGGTGGTCAGCATGGGGAGGACAGGAAACATACAGTAGCAATTTAGGATAGTTTTCTGAAAAACATCACGGGATGGTGCGCATTGTAAGTGTTTGCAGCAGGCCATTCACTAGTAGGAGTGAGAAAATCATCACGGGGTGGTGTGAATGGGAGGGCCTGAATTAGGATATTCATTTAGTGGCAATGAAGACTGGAGAAAAGCACCATGGGGTGGTCAACTTGGGACGTCAGGAAACATGCAATGGCAATGTAGGATAGGTTTCTGAAAAACATCGCGGGGTGGTGCGCATTGTAAGGGTTTCTAACAAGCCATTCACAAGTAGGATTGAAAAAAACATCACGGGGTTGTGTGAATCGGAGGGCCTGAATTAGGTTAGGCAGTGAGTGGCAATGTAGGATGGAGAAAATCACCACAGGGTGGTCTGCATGGGGAGGTCAGAAAACATGCCTTGGCAATGTAGGATAGGTTTCTGAAAAAAAAAAAAACGGGGTGTTGCACATTGTAAGTGTTTCTAACATGCCATTCACTAGTAGGAGTGAGAAAAACATCACGGGGTGGTGTGAATCGGAGGGCCTGAATTAGGATAAGCAGTGAGTGGCAATGTAGAATGGAGAAAAGCACCACAGGGTGGTCAGCATGGGGAGGTAGGAAACATGCAGTGGCAATATAGGATAGTTTTCTGAAAAACATCACGGGGTGGTGCGCTTTGAAAGGGTTTCTAACAGGCCATTCACTAGTAGGATTGAGAAAAACATCACGGGGTGGTTTGAATCAGATGTTCTGAATTAGGATATACAGTGAGTGTCAATGTAGGATGGAGAAAAGGACCACGGGGTGGTCAGCATGGGGAGGTCAGTAAACATGCAGTAGCAATGTGGGTTAGCTTATGAAATACATTCCGGGTAGGTGCGCAATGTAAGGGTTTCTAACAGGCCATTCACCAGTAGGAGTGAGAAAAACATCACATCGTGGTTTGAATTGGATTGCCTGAACCAGGATAGGCAGTGAGTGGCAATGTAGGATGGAGAAAATCACCAAAGGGTGGTCATCATGGGGAGGTAAGGACAAATGCAGTGGCAATGTAGGATAGGTTTCTGAAAAACATCGCGAGTGGTGAGAATTGTAAGGTTTCTAACAGGCCATTCAGTAGTAGGACTGAAAAAAACATCACGGGGTGGTGTGAATCGGAGGGCCTGATTTAGAATAGGCAGTGAGTGGCAATTTAGGATGGAGAAAAGCACCACGGGGTGGTCAGCATGGGGAGGTCAGGAAACATTCTGTGGCAATGTAGGATAGGTTTCTGATAAACATCTCTGGGTGGTGCGCATTGTAAGGGTTTCTAACAGGCCATTCATTAGTAGGAGTGAGAAAAACATCACATGGTGCTGTGAATCGGTGGGCATGAATTAGGATTTGCAGTGAGTGGCAACATAACATGGAGAAAAGCACCACGCTGTGGTCAGCATGGTGAGCTCAGGAAACATGCAGTGGCAATGCAGGATCGGTTTCTGAAAAACATCGCGGGGTTGGGCGCATTGCAAAGGTTTCTAACAGGCCATTCACTAGTAGGAGTGAGAAATACATCATGGTGTGGTGTGAATCGGAGGGCGTGAATCAAGTTAGACAGTGAGTGGCAATGTAGGATGGAGAAAAGCACCATGGGTTGGTGAGCATGGGGAGGTCAGGAAACATGCAATGGCAATGTAGGATAGGTTCCTGAAAAACATTTTGGGGTTGTGCGCATTGTAAGGGTTTGTAGCAGGCCATTCACTGGTAGGAGTGACAAAATCATAATGGGGTGGTGTGAATCGGAGGGCCTGAATCAGGATAGGCAGTGAGTGGCAGTCTAGGATGGAGAAAAGCACCAAAAATATAGGTTTCTTAAAAACATTGGGGGTTGGTGCTCATTGTAAGGGTTTCTAAAAGGCCTTCCACTGGTAGGAGTGAGAAAAACATCACGAGGCGGTGAGAATCGAAGGGCCTGAATCAGTATAGGCCATGAGTGGCAATGTAGGATGGAGAAAAGCACCACGGGGTGGTCAAGATAGGGAGGTCAGGAAACATGCAGTGGCAGTGTAGGATAGGTTTCTGAAAAACATCCTGGGGTGTTGTGCATTGTATGGATTTCTAACATGCCATTCACTAGTAGGAGTGAGAAAAACATCACGTCGTGGTGTGAATCGGTGGGCCTGAATTAGGATAGGCATTGAGTGGCAACATAAAATGGAGAAAATCAACACGGTGTGGTCAGCATGGGGAGGTCAGGAAACATGCAGTGGCAATGTAGGAAATGTTTCTGAAAAACATTGCGGGGTGGTGCGCATTGTAAGTGTTTGTAGCAGGTCATTCACTAGTAGGAGTGAGAAAATCATCACTTGGTGGTGTGAATGGGAGTGCCTGAATTAGAATAGGCAGTGAGTGGCAATGAAGAATGGAGAAAAGCACCATGGGTTGGTCAACATGGGGAGGTCGGGAAACATGCAATGGCAATGCAGGATAGGTTTCTGAAAAACATCGCGGAGTGGTGCGCCTTGCAAGGGTTTCTCACAAGCCATTTACAAGTAGGAGTGAAAAAAACATCAAGGGGTGGTGTGAATCGGAGAGCCTGAATTAGGTTAGGCAGTGAGTGGCAATGTAGGATGGAGAAATTCACCACAGGGTGGTCAGCATGGAGAGGTCAGAAAACATGCCCTGGCAATGTAGGATAGGTTTCTGAAAAAAACGAGGGGTGGTGCGCATTGTAAGAGTTTCTAACAGGCCATTCACTAGTAGGAGTGAGAAAAACATCACGGGGTGGTGTGAATCGGAGTGTCTGAATTAGGATAGGCAGTGAGAGGCAAAGTAGGATGGAGAAAAGCACCACAGCGTGGTCAGCATGGGGAGGTCAGGAAACATGCAGTGGCAATGTAGGATAGTTTTCTGAAAAACATCGCTGGGTGGTGCGCATTGTAAGGGTTTCTAACAAGCCATTCACAAGTAGGAGTGAAAAAAACATCACTGGGTGGTGTGAATCGGAGGGCCTGAATTAGAATAGGCAGTGAGTGGCAATATAAAATGGAGAAAAGCACCACCGTGTGGTCAGCATGGGGAGGTCCGGAAACATTTATTGGCAATGTAGGATAGGTTTCTGAAAAACATAACGGGGTGGTGCGCATTGTAAGGGTTTCTAACCAGCCAATCCATGGTAGGAGTGAGAGATATATCACGGGAGGGTGTGAATCGGAAGGCCTGAATAAGGACAGGCAGTGACTGGCAATATAGGATGGAGAAAAGCACCACGGCATGGTCAGCATGGGCAGGTCAGGATACATTCAGTGGCAATGTGGTATAGGTTTCTGAAAAACATCGCGGGGTGTTGCACATTGTAAGGGTTTCAAACAGGCCATTCACTAGTAGGAGTGAGAAAAACCTAACGGGATGGTGTGAATCGGAGGGCCTGAATAAGAATAGGCAGTGAGTGGCAATGTAGGATGTAGAAAAGCACCACAGGGTGGTCAGCATGGGGAGGTCAGGAAACATGCAGTGGCAATGTGGGATAGCTTTCTGAAAAACATTATGGGTTGCTGTGCATTGTAAACGTTTCTAACAGGCAATTCACTAGTAGGAGTCAGAAAAACATCACGGCATGGTGTGAATTGGAGGGCCTGAATCAGGATAGGCAGTGAGTGGCAATGTAGGATGGAGAAAAGCACGAAAGGGTGGTCATCATGGGGAGGTCAGGACAAATGCAGTGGCAATGTAGGATAGGTTTCTGAAAAACATCACGGGGTGGTGTGCATTGTAAGGATTTGTAGCAGGCCATTCACTAGTAGGATTGAGAAAAACATCACGGGGTGGTGTGAATCAGAGGGCCTGAATTATGATAAGCAGTGAGTGGCAATGTAGGATGGAGAAAAGCACCACGGGGTGGTTAGCATGGGGAGGTCAGGAAACATGCAGAGGCAATTTAGGATATGTTTCTGAAAAAAACTTCGGGGTAGTGCGCATTGTAAGTGTTTCTAACAGGCCATTAACAAGTAGGAGTGAAAAAAACATTACGGGGTGGTGTGAATCGCAGGGCCTGATTTAGGATAGGCAGTGAGGGCAATGTAGGATGGAGAAAAGCACCACGGGGTGGTCAGCATGAGGAGGTCAGGAAACATGCAGTGGCAAATCAGGATAGTTTTCTGAAAAACATCACGGGGTGGTGCCCATTGTATGGCTTTCTAACAGGCCATTCCCTAGTAGGAGTGAGAAAAACATCACGGGGTGTTGTGAATCAGAGGTCCTGAATCAACTTAGACAGTGAGTGCCAATGTAGGATGGAGAAAAGCACCACGGGTTGGTGAGCAAGGGGAGGTCAGGAATCATACAATGGCAATGAAGGATAGGTTTCTGAAAAACATCGCAGGGTTGTGCGCATTGTACGGATTTGTAGCAGGCCATTCACTAGTAGGATTGAGAAAAACATCACGGGGTGGTTTGAATCAGATGTTCTGAATTAGGATATACAGTGAGTGGCAATGTAGGATGGAGAAAAGGACCACGGTGTGGTCAGCATGGGGAGGTCGGTAAACATGCATTGGCAATGGAGGATAGGTTTCTGAAAAACATCGCTGGTGATTCTTATTGTAAGGCTTTCTAACAGGCCATTCACTAGTAGGAGTGAGAAAAACATCACGGGTGGTGTGAATCGGAGGGCCTGAATTAGAATAGTCAGTGAGGGGCAATATAAAATGGAGAAAAGCACCACGGTGTGGTCAGAATGGGGAGGTCAGGAAACATGGATTGGCAATATAGGATAGGTTTCTGAAAAACATCACGGGATGGTGCGCATTGTAAGGGTTTCTAACCGACCATTCCCTGGTAGGAGTGAGAAATACATCACGGGAGGGTGTTAATCGGAAGGCCTGAATTAGGATAGGCAGTGAGTGGCAATGTAGGATGAAGAAAAGCACCAGGGCAACGTCAGGATGGAGAAGTCAGGAAACATGCAGTGGCAATGTGGGATAGCTTTCTGAAAAACATCGCGGGGTGGTGCGCATTGTAAGTGTTTCTAAAAGGCCATTCACTAGTAGGAGCGAGAAAAACATCATGGCGTGGTATGAATTGGAGGGCCTGAATCAGGATAGGCAGTGAGTGGCAATGTAGGATGGAGAAAAGCACCAAAGGGTGGTCAGCATGGGGAGGTAAGGACAAATGCAGTGGCAATGTAGGATAGGTTTCTGAAAAACATCGCGAGTGGTGAGAATTGTAAGGTTTCTAACAGGCCATTCAGTAGTAGGACTGAAAAAAACATCACGGGGTGGTGTGAATCGGAGGGCCTGATTTAGAATAGGCAGTGAGTGGCAATTTAGGATGGAGAAAAGCACCACGGGGTGGTCAGCATGGGGAGGTCAGGAAACATTCTGTGGCAATGTAGGATAGGTTTCTGATAAACATCTCTGGGTGGTGCGCATTGTAAGGGTTTCTAACAGGCCATTCATTAGTAGGAGTGAGAAAAACATCACATGGTGCTGTGAATCGGTGGGCATGAATTAGGATTTGCAGTGATTGGCAACATAACATGGAGAAAAGCACCACGCTGTGGTCAGCATGGTGAGGTCAGGAAACATGCAGTGGCAATACAGGATCGGTTTCTGAAAAACATCGCGATGTTGGGCGCATTGCAAAGGTTTCTAACAGGCCATTCACTAGTAGGAGTGAGAAATACATCATGGTGTGGTGTGAATCGGAGGGCGTGAATCAAGTTAGACAGTGAGTGGCAATGTAGGATGGAGAAAAGCACCATGGGTTGGTGAGCATGGGGAGGTCAGGAAACATGCAATGGCAATGTAGGATAGGTTCCTGAAAAACATTTTGGGGTTGTGCGCATTGTAAGGGTTTGTAGCAGGCCATTCACTGGTAGGAGTGACAAAATCATAATGGGGTGGTGTGAATCGGAGGGCCTGAATCAGGATAGGCAGTGAGTGGCAGTCTAGGATGGAGAAAAGGACCAAAAATATAGGTTTCTTAAAAACATTGGGGGTTGGTGCTCATTGTAAGGGTTTCTAAAAGGCCTTCCACTGGTAGGAGTGAGAAAAACATCACGAGGCGGTGAGAATCGAAGGGCCTGAATCAGTATAGGCCATGAGTGGCAATGTAGGATGGAGAAAAGCACCACGGGGTGGTCAAGATAGGGAGGTCAGGAAACATGCAGTGGCAGTGTAGGATAGGTTTCTGAAAAACATCCTGGGGTGTTGTGCATTGTATGGATTTCTAACATGCCATTCACTAGTAGGAGTGAGAAAAACATCACGTCGTGGTGTGAATCGGTGGGCCTGAATTAGGATAGGCATTGAGTGGCAACATAAAATGGAGAAAATCAACACGGTGTGGTCAGCATGGGGAGGTCAGGAAACATGCAGTGGCAATGTAGGAAATGTTTCTGAAAAACATTGCGGGGTGGTGCGCATTGTAAGTGTTTGTAGCAGGTCATTCACTAGTAGGAGTGAGAAAATCATCACTTGGTGGTGTGAATGGGAGTGCCTGAATTAGAATAGGCAGTGAGTGGCAATGAAGAATGGAGAAAAGCACCATGGGTTGGTCAACATGGGGAGGTCGGGAAACATGCAATGGCAATGCAGGATAGGTTTCTGAAAAACATCGCGGAGTGGTGCGCCTTGCAAGGGTTTCTCACAAGCCATTTACAAGTAGGAGTGAAAAAAACATCAAGGGGTGGTGTGAATCGGAGAGCCTGAATTAGGTTAGGCAGTGAGTGGCAATGTAGGATGGAGAAATTCACCACAGGGTGGTCAGCATGGAGAGGTCAGAAAACATGCCCTGGCAATGTAGGATAGGTTTCTGAAAAAAAACGAGGGGTGGTGCGCATTGTAAGAGTTTCTAACAGGCCATTCACTAGTAGGAGTGAGAAAAACATCACGGGGTGGTGTGAATCGGAGTGTCTGAATTAGGATAGGCAGTGAGAGGCAAAGTAGGATGGAGAAAAGCACCACAGCGTGGTCAGCATGGGGAGGTCAGGAAACATGCAGTGGCAATGTAGGATAGTTTTCTGAAAAACATCGCTGGGTGGTGCGCATTGTAAGGGTTTCTAACAAGCCATTCACAAGTAGGAGTGAAAAAAACATCACTGGGTGGTGTGAATCGGAGGGCCTGAATTAGAATAGGCAGTGAGTGGCAATATAAAATGGAGAAAAGCACCACCGTGTGGTCAGCATGGGGAGGTCCGGAAACATTTATTGGCAATGTAGGATAGGTTTCTGAAAAACATAACGGGGTGGTGCGCATTGTAAGGGTTTCTAACCAGCCAATCCATGGTAGGAGTGAGAGATATATCACGGGAGGGTGTGAATCGGAAGGCCTGAATAAGGACAGGCAGTGACTGGCAATATAGGATGGAGAAAAGCACCACGGCATGGTCAGCATGGGCAGGTCAGGATACATTCAGTGGCAATGTGGTATAGGTTTCTGAAAAACATCGCGGGGTGTTGCACATTGTAAGGGTTTCAAACAGGCCATTCACTAGTAGGAGTGAGAAAAACCTAACGGGATGGTGTGAATCGGAGGGCCTGAATAAGAATAGGCAGTGAGTGGCAATGTAGGATGTAGAAAAGCACCACAGGGTGGTCAGCATGGGGAGGTCAGGAAACATGCAGTGGCAATGTGGGATAGCTTTCTGAAAAACATTATGGGTTGCTGTGCATTGTAAACGTTTCTAACAGGCAATTCACTAGTAGGAGTCAGAAAAACATCACGGCATGGTGTGAATTGGAGGGCCTGAATCAGGATAGGCAGTGAGTGGCAATGTAGGATGGAGAAAAGCACGAAAGGGTGGTCATCATGGGGAGGTCAGGACAAATGCAGTGGCAATGTAGGATAGGTTTCTGAAAAACATCACGGGGTGGTGTGCATTGTAAGGATTTGTAGCAGGCCATTCACTAGTAGGATTGAGAAAAACATCACGGGGTGGTGTGAATCAGAGGGCCTGAATTATGATAAGCAGTGAGTGGCAATGTAGGATGGAGAAAAGCACCACGGGGTGGTTAGCATGGGGAGGTCAGGAAACATGCAGAGGCAATTTAGGATATGTTTCTGAAAAAAACTTCGGGGTAGTGCGCATTGTAAGTGTTTCTAACAGGCCATTAACAAGTAGGAGTGAAAAAAACATTACGGGGTGGTGTGAATCGCAGGGCCTGATTTAGGATAGGCAGTGAGGGCAATGTAGGATGGAGAAAAGCACCACGGGGTGGTCAGCATGAGGAGGTCAGGAAACATGCAGTGGCAAATCAGGATAGTTTTCTGAAAAACATCACGGGGTGGTGCCCATTGTATGGCTTTCTAACAGGCCATTCCCTAGTAGGAGTGAGAAAAACATCACGGGGTGTTGTGAATCAGAGGTCCTGAATCAACTTAGACAGTGAGTGCCAATGTAGGATGGAGAAAAGCACCACGGGTTGGTGAGCAAGGGGAGGTCAGGAATCATACAATGGCAATGAAGGATAGGTTTCTGAAAAACATCGCAGGGTTGTGCGCATTGTACGGATTTGTAGCAGGCCATTCACTAGTAGGATTGAGAAAAACATCACGGGGTGGTTTGAATCAGATGTTCTGAATTAGGATATACAGTGAGTGGCAATGTAGGATGGAGAAAAGGACCACGGTGTGGTCAGCATGGGGAGGTCGGTAAACATGCATTGGCAATGGAGGATAGGTTTCTGAAAAACATCGCTGGTGATTCTTATTGTAAGGCTTTCTAACAGGCCATTCACTAGTAGGAGTGAGAAAAACATCACGGGTGGTGTGAATCGGAGGGCCTGAATTAGAATAGTCAGTGAGGGGCAATATAAAATGGAGAAAAGCACCACGGTGTGGTCAGAATGGGGAGGTCAGGAAACATGGATTGGCAATATAGGATAGGTTTCTGAAAAACATCACGGGATGGTGCGCATTGTAAGGGTTTCTAACCGACCATTCCCTGGTAGGAGTGAGAAATACATCACGGGAGGGTGTTAATCGGAAGGCCTGAATTAGGATAGGCAGTGAGTGGCAATGTAGGATGAAGAAAAGCACCAGGGCAACGTCAGGATGGAGAAGTCAGGAAACATGCAGTGGCAATGTGGGATAGCTTTCTGAAAAACATCGCGGGGTGGTGCGCATTGTAAGTGTTTCTAAAAGGCCATTCACTAGTAGGAGCGAGAAAAACATCATGGCGTGGTATGAATTGGAGGGCCTGAATCAGGATAGGCAGTGAGTGGCAATGTAGGATGGAGAAAAGCACCAAAGGGTGGTCAGCATGGGGAGGTAAGGACAAATGCAGTGGCAATGTAGGATAGGTTTCTGAAAAACATCGCGAGTGGTGAGAATTGTAAGGTTTCTAACAGGCCATTCAGTAGTAGGACTGAAAAAAACATCACGGGGTGGTGTGAATCGGAGGGCCTGATTTAGAATAGGCAGTGAGTGGCAATTTAGGATGGAGAAAAGCACCACGGGGTGGTCAGCATGGGGAGGTCAGGAAACATTCTGTGGCAATGTAGGATAGGTTTCTGATAAACATCTCTGGGTGGTGCGCATTGTAAGGGTTTCTAACAGGCCATTCATTAGTAGGAGTGAGAAAAACATCACATGGTGCTGTGAATCGGTGGGCATGAATTAGGATTTGCAGTGATTGGCAACATAACATGGAGAAAAGCACCACGCTGTGGTCAGCATGGTGAGGTCAGGAAACATGCAGTGGCAATACAGGATCGGTTTCTGAAAAACATCGCGATGTTGGGCGCATTGCAAAGGTTTCTAACAGGCCATTCACTAGTAGGAGTGAGAAATACATCATGGTGTGGTGTGAATCGGAGGGCGTGAATCAAGTTAGACAGTGAGTGGCAATGTAGGATGGAGAAAAGCACCATGGGTTGGTGAGCATGGGGAGGTCAGGAAACATGCAATGGCAATGTAGGATAGGTTCCTGAAAAACATTTTGGGGTTGTGCGCATTGTAAGGGTTTGTAGCAGGCCATTCACTGGTAGGAGTGACAAAATCATAATGGGGTGGTGTGAATCGGAGGGCCTGAATCAGGATAGGCAGTGAGTGGCAGTCTAGGATGGAGAAAAGGACCAAAAATATAGGTTTCTTAAAAACATTGGGGGTTGGTGCTCATTGTAAGGGTTTCTAAAAGGCCTTCCACTGGTAGGAGTGAGAAAAACATCACGAGGCGGTGAGAATCGAAGGGCCTGAATCAGTATAGGCCATGAGTGGCAATGTAGGATGGAGAAAAGCACCACGGGGTGGTCAAGATAGGGAGGTCAGGAAACATGCAGTGGCAGTGTAGGATAGGTTTCTGAAAAACATCCTGGGGTGTTGTGCATTGTATGGATTTCTAACATGCCATTCACTAGTAGGAGTGAGAAAAACATCACGTCGTGGTGTGAATCGGTGGGCCTGAATTAGGATAGGCATTGAGTGGCAACATAAAATGGAGAAAATCAACACGGTGTGGTCAGCATGGGGAGGTCAGGAAACATGCAGTGGCAATGTAGGAAATGTTTCTGAAAAACATTGCGGGGTGGTGCGCATTGTAAGTGTTTGTAGCAGGTCATTCACTAGTAGGAGTGAGAAAATCATCACTTGGTGGTGTGAATGGGAGTGCCTGAATTAGAATAGGCAGTGAGTGGCAATGAAGAATGGAGAAAAGCACCATGGGTTGGTCAACATGGGGAGGTCGGGAAACATGCAATGGCAATGCAGGATAGGTTTCTGAAAAACATCGCGGAGTGGTGCGCCTTGCAAGGGTTTCTCACAAGCCATTTACAAGTAGGAGTGAAAAAAACATCAAGGGGTGGTGTGAATCGGAGAGCCTGAATTAGGTTAGGCAGTGAGTGGCAATGTAGGATGGAGAAATTCACCACAGGGTGGTCAGCATGGAGAGGTCAGAAAACATGCCCTGGCAATGTAGGATAGGTTTCTGAAAAAAAACGAGGGGTGGTGCGCATTGTAAGAGTTTCTAACAGGCCATTCACTAGTAGGAGTGAGAAAAACATCACGGGGTGGTGTGAATCGGAGTGTCTGAATTAGGATAGGCAGTGAGAGGCAAAGTAGGATGGAGAAAAGCACCACAGCGTGGTCAGCATGGGGAGGTCAGGAAACATGCAGTGGCAATGTAGGATAGTTTTCTGAAAAACATCGCTGGGTGGTGCGCATTGTAAGGGTTTCTAACAAGCCATTCACAAGTAGGAGTGAAAAAAACATCACTGGGTGGTGTGAATCGGAGGGCCTGAATTAGAATAGGCAGTGAGTGGCAATATAAAATGGAGAAAAGCACCACCGTGTGGTCAGCATGGGGAGGTCCGGAAACATTTATTGGCAATGTAGGATAGGTTTCTGAAAAACATAACGGGGTGGTGCGCATTGTAAGGGTTTCTAACCAGCCAATCCATGGTAGGAGTGAGAGATATATCACGGGAGGGTGTGAATCGGAAGGCCTGAATAAGGACAGGCAGTGACTGGCAATATAGGATGGAGAAAAGCACCACGGCATGGTCAGCATGGGCAGGTCAGGATACATTCAGTGGCAATGTGGTATAGGTTTCTGAAAAACATCGCGGGGTGTTGCACATTGTAAGGGTTTCAAACAGGCCATTCACTAGTAGGAGTGAGAAAAACCTAACGGGATGGTGTGAATCGGAGGGCCTGAATAAGAATAGGCAGTGAGTGGCAATGTAGGATGTAGAAAAGCACCACAGGGTGGTCAGCATGGGGAGGTCAGGAAACATGCAGTGGCAATGTGGGATAGCTTTCTGAAAAACATTATGGGTTGCTGTGCATTGTAAACGTTTCTAACAGGCAATTCACTAGTAGGAGTCAGAAAAACATCACGGCATGGTGTGAATTGGAGGGCCTGAATCAGGATAGGCAGTGAGTGGCAATGTAGGATGGAGAAAAGCACGAAAGGGTGGTCATCATGGGGAGGTCAGGACAAATGCAGTGGCAATGTAGGATAGGTTTCTGAAAAACATCACGGGGTGGTGTGCATTGTAAGGATTTGTAGCAGGCCATTCACTAGTAGGATTGAGAAAAACATCACGGGGTGGTGTGAATCAGAGGGCCTGAATTATGATAAGCAGTGAGTGGCAATGTAGGATGGAGAAAAGCACCACGGGGTGGTTAGCATGGGGAGGTCAGGAAACATGCAGAGGCAATTTAGGATATGTTTCTGAAAAAAACTTCGGGGTAGTGCGCATTGTAAGTGTTTCTAACAGGCCATTAACAAGTAGGAGTGAAAAAAACATTACGGGGTGGTGTGAATCGCAGGGCCTGATTTAGGATAGGCAGTGAGGGCAATGTAGGATGGAGAAAAGCACCACGGGGTGGTCAGCATGAGGAGGTCAGGAAACATGCAGTGGCAAATCAGGATAGTTTTCTGAAAAACATCACGGGGTGGTGCCCATTGTATGGCTTTCTAACAGGCCATTCCCTAGTAGGAGTGAGAAAAACATCACGGGGTGTTGTGAATCAGAGGTCCTGAATCAACTTAGACAGTGAGTGCCAATGTAGGATGGAGAAAAGCACCACGGGTTGGTGAGCAAGGGGAGGTCAGGAATCATACAATGGCAATGAAGGATAGGTTTCTGAAAAACATCGCAGGGTTGTGCGCATTGTACGGATTTGTAGCAGGCCATTCACTAGTAGGATTGAGAAAAACATCACGGGGTGGTTTGAATCAGATGTTCTGAATTAGGATATACAGTGAGTGGCAATGTAGGATGGAGAAAAGGACCACGGTGTGGTCAGCATGGGGAGGTCGGTAAACATGCATTGGCAATGGAGGATAGGTTTCTGAAAAACATCGCTGGTGGTGCTTATTGTAAGGCTTTCTAACAGGCCATTCACTAGTAGGAGTGAGAAAAACATCACGGGTGGTGTGAATCGGAGGGCCTGAATTAGAATAGGCAGTGAGGGGCAATATAAAATGGAGAAAAGCACCACGGTGTGGTCAGAATGGGGAGGTCAGGAAACATGGATTGGCAATATAGGATAGGTTTCTGAAAAACATCACGGGATGGTGCGCATTGTAAGGGTTTCTAACCGACCATTCCCTGGTAGGAGTGAGAAATACATCACGGGAGGGTGTTAATCGGAAGGCCTGAATTAGGATAGGCAGTGAGTGGCAATGTAGGATGAAGAAAAGCACCAGGGCAACGTCAGGATGGAGAAGTCAGGAAACATGCAGTGGCAATGTGGGATAGCTTTCTGAAAAACATCGCGGGGTGGTGCGCATTGTAAGTGTTTCTAAAAGGCCATTCACTAGTAGGAGCGAGAAAAACATCATGGCGTGGTATGAATTGGAGGGCCTGAATCAGGATAGGCAGTGAGTGGCAATGTAGGATGGAGAAAAGCACCAAAGGGTGGTCAGCATGGGGAGGTGAGGATACATGCAGTGGCAATGTAGAATAGGTTTCTGAAAAAAATAGTGGGGTGGTGCGCATTGTAAGTGTTTCTAACAAGCCATTCACAAGTAGGAGTGAAAAAACATCAGAAGGTGGTGTGAATCGGAGGGCCTGAATTAGTATAGACTGTGAGCGGCAATGTAGGATGGAGAAAAGCACCACAGGGTGGTCAGCATGGGGAGGTCAGGAAACATGCAATGGCAATGTAGGATAGGTTTCTGAAAAACATCATGGGTAGTGCGCATTGTAAGGATTTCTAACAAGCCATTCCCAAGTAGAAGTGATAAAAACATCACGGGGTGGTGTGAATCGGAAGGCCTGAATTAGGATAGGCAGTGAATGGCAATGAAGAATGGAGAAAAGCACCACAGGGTGGTTAACATGGGGAGGTCAGGAAACATGCAGTGGTAATGTAGGATAGGTTTCTGAAAAAAAAAAGCGGGGTGGTGCGCATTGTAAAGGTTTCTAACAGGCCATTCACTTGTAGGAGTGAGAAAAACATCACGGGGTGTTGTGAATCGGAGGGCCTGAATCAGGATAGGCCGTGAGTCACAATGAAGAATGGAGAAAAGCACCACGGGGTGGTCAGGATGGGGAGGTCAGGAAACATGCAGTGGCAATGTATGATAGGTTTCAGAAAAACATCAAGGGGTGGGGCGCATTGTAAGGGTTTCTAACAGGCCATTCACTAGTAGGAGTGAGAAATACATTATGGTGTGGTGTGAATTGGAGGGCCTGAATCAAGATAGACAGTGAGTGGCAACGTAGGATCAAGAAAAGCACCACGGGTTCTTGAGCATGGGGAGGACAGGAAACATGCAATTGCAATGTAGGATAGCTTTCTGAAAAACATCGCGGTGTGATGCCCATTGTAAGGATTTCTAACAAGCCATTCACAAGTAGGAGTGAAAAAAACATCACCGAGTGGTGTGAATGGAAGGGCCTGAATTAGTATAGATGTGAGTGGCAATGTAGGATGGAGAAAAGCACCACGGTGTGGTCAGCATAGGGAGGTCATGAAACATGCATTGGCAATGTAAGATAGGTTTCTGAAAAACATCGCGGGGTGGTGCGTTTTGTAAGTGTTTCTAACAGGCCATTCAATAGTAGTTGTGAAAAAAATATAATGGGGTGGTGTGAATTGGAGGGCCTGAATCAGGATAGGCTGGGAGTGGCAATGTATAATGGAGAAAAGCACCACGGGGTGGTCAGCATGGGGAGGTCAGGAAACATGCATTGGCAATGTAGGACAGGTTTCTGAAAAACATCGCCGGGTGGTGTGCATTGTAAGGGTTTTTAACAGGCCATTTTCTTGTAGGAGTGAGAAAAACATCACTGGGTGGTGGGAATCGGAGGGCCTGAATTAGGATAAGAATTGAGTGGCAATGTAGGATGGAGAAAAGCACCACAGGGTGGTCAGCATGGGGATGTGTGGAAACATGCAGTGGCAATGTAGGATAGGTTTCTGAAAAACATCGCCGGGTGGTGTGCATTGTAAGGCTTTCTAACAGGACATTCACTAGTAGGGGTGAGAAAAACATCAAGGGGTGGTGTGAATAGGAGGGCCTGAATTAGGATAGGCAGTGAGTGGCATTGTAGGATGGAGAAAACCACCAAGGGTTGATGAGCATGGGGATGTCAGGAAACAAGCAAATGCAATGTAGGATAGGTTTCTGAAAAACATCGCGGGCTTGTGCGCATTGTAAGTGTCTGTAGCAGGCCATTCAATAGTAGGAGTTAGAAAATCATCACGGGGTGGTATGAATCGGAGGGCCTGAATTAGGATAGGCAGTGAGTGGCAATGAAAAATGGAGAAAAGCACCACAGGGTCTACAACATGGGGAGGTCAGGAAACATGCAGCGGTAATGTAGGATAGGTTTCTGAAAAAAAAAATTGGGGTGGTACGCACTGTAAGGGTTTCTAACAGGCCATTCACTTGTTGGAGTGAGAAAAACATCACGGGGTGTTGTGAATCGGAGGGCCTGAATTAGGATAGGCTGTGAGTGGCAATGTAGGATGGAGAAAAGCACCACGGGGTGGTCAGCATGGGGAGGTCAGGAAACATGCAATGGCAATGTAGGATAGGTTTCTGAAAAACATCATGGGTGGTGCGCATTGTAAGGCTTTCTAACAAGCCATTCCCAAGTAGAAGTGAAAAAAACATCACGAGGTGGTGTGAATCGGACGGCATGAATTTGGATAGTCAGTGAGTGGCAATGAAGAATGGAGAAAAGCACCACAGGGTGGTCAACATGGGGAGGTCAGGAAACATGCAGTGGTAATGTAGGATAGGTTTCTGAAAAAAAAAGGTGGGGTGCGCATTGGAAGTGTTTGTAATAGGCCATTCACTTTTAGGACTGAGAAAAACATCACGGGGTCTTGTGAATCGGAGGGCCTTAATTAGGATAGGCAGTGAGTGGCAATGTAGGATGGAGAAAAGCACCACAGGGTGGTCAGCATGGGGAGGTGAGGAAACATGCAGTGGCAATGTAGGATAGGTTTCTGAAAAAAAAAAGGGGGTGGTGCGCATTGTAAGTGTTTCTAACAGGCCATTCACTAGAAGGAGTGAGAAAAACATCACGGGGTGGTGTGAATCGGAGGTGCTGAATTAGGATAGGCAGTGAATGGCAATGAAGAATGGAGAAAAGCACCACCGGGTGGTCAACTTGGGGAGGTCAGGAAACATGTAATGGCAATTTAGGATAGGTTTCTTAAAAACATCGCGGGGTGATGCGCATTGTAAGGCTTTCTAACAAGCCATTCACAAGTAGGAGTGAAAAAACATCAGAAGGTGGTGTTATTCGAAGGGCCTGAATTAGGATAGGCTGTGAGTGGCAATGTAGGATGGAGAAAAGCACCACAGGGTGGTCAGCAGGGCGAGGTCAGGAAACATGCAATGGCAATTTAGGATAGGTTTCTGAAAAACATCATGGGTGGTGCGCATTGTAAGGCTTTCTAACAAGCCATTCCCAAGTAGAAGTGAAAAAAACATCACGGGATGTTGTGAATCGGACGGCCTGAATTTGGATAGTCAGTGAGTGGCAATGAAGAATGGAGAAAAGCACCACAGGGTGGTCAGCATGGGGAGGTCAGGAAACATGCAGTGGTAATGTAGGATAGGTTTCTGAAAAAAAAAAGCGGGGGGTGCGCATTGTAAGGGTTTGTAACAGGCTATTCACTTGTAGGACTGAGAAAAACATCACGGGGTCTTGTGAATCGGAGGGCCTTAATTAGGATAGGCAGTGAGTGGCAATGTAGGATGGAGAAAAGCACCACAGGGTGGTCAGCTTGGCGAGGTCAGGAAACATGCAGTGGCAATGTAGGATAGTTTTCTGAAATACATCACGGGGTGGTGCGCATTGTAAGGTTTTTCTAACAGGTCATTCACTAGTAGGAGTGAGAAAAACATCAC
Source organism: Cavia porcellus (assembly GCF_034190915.1). Classification (NCBI taxonomy): domain Eukaryota; kingdom Metazoa; phylum Chordata; class Mammalia; order Rodentia; family Caviidae; genus Cavia; species Cavia porcellus. The sequence continues at coordinate 6,045,423 of NW_026947526.1, forward strand.
GGGGTGGTTTGAATCAGATGTTCTGAATTATGATAGACAGTGAGTGGCAATGTAGGATGGAGAAATGCACCAAGGGGTGGTCAGCATGCCGAGGTCAGGACCCATGCATTGGCAATGTAGAATAGGTTTCTGAAAAACATCGCCGGGTGGTGTGCATTGGAAGGCTTTCTAACAGGACATTCACTAGTAGGAGTGAGAAAAACATCACGGGGTGGTGTGAATAGGAGGGCCTGAATTAGGATAGGCAGTGAGTGGCAACGTAGGATGGAGAAAAGCACCATGTGGTGGTCAACATCGGGAGGTCAGGAATCATGCAGTGGCAATGTAGGATAGGTTTCTGAAAAACATCGCGGGTTGGTGCGCATGGTAAGTGTTTGTAGCATGCCTTTCACTAGTAGGAGTGAGAAAAACATCACGGGGTGTTGTGAATCGCAGAGCCTGAGTCAGGATAGGCCCTAGGTGGCAATGTAGGAGGGAGAAAAGCACCACAGGGTGGTCAGGATGGGAAGGTCAGAAAACATGCAGTGGCAATGCAGGATCGGTTCTGAAAAACATTGCGGGGTTGGACGCATTGTAAGGGTATGTAACAGGCCATTCACTAGTAGGAGTGAGAAATACATCATTGTGTATTGTGAATCGGAGGGCCTGAATCAAGATAGACAATGAGTGGCAATGTAGGATGGAGAAAATCACTACGGGGTGGTCAGCATGGGGAGGTCAGGAAACATGCATTGGCAATGTAGGATAGGTTTCTGAAAAACATCGCCGGGTGGTGCGCATTGTAAGGGTTTCTAACAGGCCATTCACAAATAGGAGGGAAAAATGCATCACGGGGTGGTGTGAATCGAAGGGCATGAATTAGTATAGGCTGTGAATGGCAATGTAGGATGGAGAAAAGCACCACGGGATGGTCATCATGGGGAGGCAAGACAAAATGCAGTGGCAATGTAGGATAGGTTTCTGAAAAAATTCGCGGGGTGGTGTGCATTGTAAGAGATTCTAACAGGCCATTCACTAGAAGGAGTGAGAAAAATATAACGGGGTGGTGTGAATTGGAGGGCCTGAATCAGGATAGGCACTGAGTGGCAATGTAGGATGGAGAAAAGCACCACGTGGTGGTCAGCATGGGGATGTCAGGAAACATGCATTGGCAATGTAGGATAGGTTTCTGAAAAACATCGCCTGTTGGTGCGCATTGTAAGAGTTTGTAACAGGACATTCAATAGTAGAAGTGAGAAACACATCATCGTGTGGTGTAAAACGGAGGGCCTGAATCAAGATAGACAGTGAGTGGCAATATCGGATGGAGAAAAACACCACGGGGTGGTCAGCATGGGGAGGTCAGGAAACATGCAGTGGCAATGTAGGATAGGATTCCGAAAAACATCGCAGGGTGGTGCTCATTGTAAGAATTTCTAAAAGGCCTTTCACTAGTAGGAGTGAGAAAAACATCACGGGGTTGTGTGAATCGGAGGGCCTGAATCAGATTAGGCCGTGAGTCGCAATGTAGGATGGAGAAAAGCTCCACGGGGTGGTCAGGATGGGGAGGTCAGGAAACATGCAGTGGCAATGTAGGATAGGTTTCTGAAAAACATCCCGGGGTAGTGCGCATTGTAAGGGTTTCTAACAGGCCATTCACTAGTAGGAGTGAGAAATACATCATGTTGTGGTGTGAATTGGAGGGCCTGAATCAAGTTAGACAGTGAGTGGCAATGTAGGATGGAGAAAAGAACCACGGTTTCTTGAGCATGGGGAGGACAGGAAACATGCAATGGCAATGAAGGATAGGTTTCTGAAAAACAACACGGGGTGGTGGGCATTGTAAGGATTTGTAGCTGGTCATTCACTAGTAGGAGTGAGAAAAACATCAAGTGGTGGTATGAATCAGAGGGCCTGAATTAGGATAGGCAGTGAGTGGCAATGAAGAATGGAGAAAAGCACCACGGGGTGGTCAACATGTGGAGGTCAGGAAACATGCAGTGGCAATTTAGGATAGGTTTCTGAAAAACATCACGGGGTTGTGCCCATTGTAAGGACTTCTAACAAGCCATTCACAAGTAGGAGTGAGAAAAACATCAAGGGGTCGTGTGAATCGGAGGGGCTGAATTAGGATAGGCAGTGAATGGTAATGAAGAATGGAGAAAAGCACCACGGGGTGGTCAACATGGGGAGGTCAGGATAAATGCAATGGCAAATTAGGATAGGTTTCTTATAAACATCGCGGGGTGGTGCGCATTGTAAGGCTTTCTAACAAGCCATTCACAAGTAGGAGTGAAAAAACATCAGAAGGTGGTGTGAATCGGAGGGCCTGAATTAGGATAGGTTGTGGGTGGCAATGTAGGATGGAGAAAAGCACCACAGGGTGGTCAGCATAGGGAGGTCAGGAAACATGCAGTGGTAATGTAGGATAGGTTTCTGAAAAGAAAAAAGTGGGGTGGTGCGCATTGTAATGGTTTCTAACAGGCCATTCACTTGTAGGAGTGAGAAAAATATCACGGGGTGTTGTGAATCGGAGGGCCTGAATTAGGATAGGCAGTGAGTGGCAATGTAGGATGGAGAAAGGCACCAAGGGGTGCTCAGGATGGGGAGGTCAGGAAACATGCAGTGGCAATGTAGGATAGGTTTCAGAAAAACATCGCCGGGTGGTGTGCATTGTAAGGCTTTCTAACATGACATTCACTAGTAGGAGTGAGAAAAACATCACGGGGTGGTGTGAATAGGAAGGCCTGAATTAGGATAGGCAGTGAGTGGCAACGTAGGATGGAGAAAAGCACCATGGGGTGGTCAACATGGGGAGGTCATGAATCATGCAGTGGCAATGTAGGATAGGTTTCTGAAAAACATCGCCAGGTGGTGCGCATTGTAAGAGTTTCTAACAGGACATTCAATAGTAGAAGTGAGAAATACATCATCGTGTGGTGTAAATCGGAGGGCCTGAATCAAGATAGACAGTGAGTGGCAATATCGGATGGAGAAAAGCACCACGGGGTGGTCAGCATGGGGAGGTCAGGAAACATGCAGTGGCAATGTAGGATAGGATTCCGAAAAACATCGCAGGGTGGTGCTCATCGTAAGAATTTCTAAAAGGCCTTTCACTAGTAGGAGTGAGAAAAACATCACGGGGTTGTGTGAATCGGAGGGCCTGAATCTGATTAGGCCGTGAGTCGCAATGTAGGATGGAGAAAAGCTCCACGGGGTGGTCAGAACGGGGAGGTCAGGAAACATGCAGTGGCAATGTAGGATAGGTTTCTGAAAAGCATCCCGGGTTAGTGCGCATTGTAAGCGTTTCTAACAGGCCATTCACTAGTAGGAGTGAGAAAAACATCACGGGGTGGTGTGAATCGGAGTGTCTGAATTAGGATAGGCAGTGAGAGGCAAAGTAGGATGGAGAAAAGCACCACAGGGTGGTCAGCATGGGGAGGTCAGGAAACATGCAGTGGCAATGTAGGATAGTTTTCTGAAAAACATCGCTGGGTGGTGCGCATTGTAAGGGTTTCTAACAAGCCATTCACAAGTAGGAGTGAAAAAAACATCACGGGGTGGTGTGAATCGGAGGGCCTGAATTAGAATAGGCAGTGAGTGGCAATATAAAATGGAGAAAAGCACCACCGTGTGGTCAGCATGGGGAGGTCCGGAAACATTTATTGGCAATGTAGGATAGGTTTCTGAAAAACATAACGGGGTGGTGCGCATTGTAAGGGTTTCTAACCAGCCAATCCATGGTAGGAGTGAGAGATATATCACGGGAGGGTGTGAATCGGAAGGCCTGAATAAGGACAGGCAGTGACTGGCAATATAGGATGGAGAAAAGCACCACGGCATGGTCAGCATGGGCAGGTCAGGATACATTCAGTGGCAATGTGGTATAGGTTTCTGAAAAACATCGCGGGGTGTTGCACATTGTAAGGGTTTCAAACAGGCCATTCACTAGTAGGAGTGAGAAAAACCTAACGGGATGGTGTGAATCGGAGGGCCTGAATAAGAATAGGCAGTGAGTGGCAATGTAGGATGTAGAAAAGCACCACAGGGTGGTCAGCATGGGGAGGTCAGGAAACATGCAGTGGCAATGTGGGATAGCTTTCTGAAAAACATTATGGGTTGCTGTGCATTGTAAACGTTTCTAACAGGCAATTCACTAGTAGGAGTCAGAAAAACATCACGGCATGGTGTGAATTGGAGGGCCTGAATCAGGATAGGCAGTGAGTGGCAATGTAGGATGGAGAAAAGCACGAAAGGGTGGTCATCATGTGGAGGTCAGGACAAATGCAGTGGCAATGTAGGATAGGTTTCTGAAAAACATCGCGAGTGGTGAGAATTGTAAGGCTTTCTAACAGGCCATTCAGTAGTAGGACTGAGAAAAACATCACGGGGTAGTGTGAATCAGAGGGCCTGAATTATGATAAGCAGTGAGTGGCAATGTAGGATGGAGAAAAGCACCACGGGGTGGTTAGCATGGGGAGGTCAGGAAACATGCAGAGGCAATTTAGGATATGTTTCTGAAAAAAACTTCGGGGTAGTGCGCATTGTAAGTGTTTCTAACAGGCCATTAACTAGTAGGAGTGAGAAAAACATTACGGGGTGGTGTGAATCGCAGGGCCTGATTTAGGATAGGCAGTGAGTACAATGTAGGATGGAGAAAAGCACCACGGGGTGGTCAGCATGAGGAGGTCAGGAAACATGCAGTGGCAAAGCAGGATAGTTTTCTGAAAAACATCACGGGGTGGTGCCCATTGTATGGCTTTCTAACAGGCCATTCACTAGTAGGAGTGAGAAAAACATCACGGGGTGTTGTGAATCAGAGGTCCTGAATCAACTTAGACAGTGAGTGCCAATGTAGGATGGAGAAAAGCACCACGGGTTGGTGAGCAAGGGGAGGTCAGGAATCATACAATGGCAATGTAGGATAGGTTTCTGAAAATCATCGCAGGGTTGTGCGCATTGTAAGGATTTGTAGCAGGCCATTCACTAGTAGGATTGAGAAAAACATCACGGGGTGGTTTGAATCAGATGTTCTGAATTAGGATATACAGTGAGTGGCAATGTAGGATGGAGAAAAGGACCACGGTGTGGTCAGCATGGGGAGGTCGGTAAACATGCATTGGCAATGGAGGATAGGTTTCTGAAAAACATCGCTGGTGGTGCTTATTGTAAGGCTTTCTAACAGGCCATTCACTAGTAGGAGTGAGAAAAACATCACGGGTGGTGTGAATCGGAGGGCCTGAATTAGAATAGGCAGTGAGGGGCAATATAAAATGGAGAAAAGCACCACGGTGTGGTCAGAATGGGGAGGTCAGGAAACATGGATTGGCAATATACGATAGGTTTCTGAAAAACATCACGGGATGGTGCACATTGTAAGGGTTTCTAACCGACCATTCCCTGGTAGGAGTGAGAAATACATCACGGGAGGGTGTTAATCGGAAGGCCTGAATTAGAATAGGCAGTGAGTGGCAATGTGGGATGAAGAAAAGCACCACGGCAACGTCAGGATGGGGAAGTCAGGAAACATGCAGTGGCAATGTGGGTTAGCTTTCTGAAAAACATTGCGGGGTGGTGCGCATTGTAAGTGTTTCTAACAGGCCATTCACTAGTAAGAGCGAGAAAAACATCACGGCGTGATATGAATTGGAGGGCCTGAATCAGGATAGGCAGTGAGTGGCAATGTAGGATGGAGAAAAGCACCAAAGGGGGGTCATCATGGGGAGGTCAGGACACATGCAGTGGCAATGTAGGATTGGTTTGTGAAAAACATCGCGGGTGGTGAAAATTGTAAGGCTTTCTAACAGGCCATTCACTATTAGGACTGAGAAAAACATCATGAGGTGGTGTGAATCAGAGGGCCTGAATTATGATAAGCAGTGAGTGGCAATGTAGGATGGAGAAAAGCACCACGGGGTGGTCTGCATGTGGAGGTCAGGAAACAAGCAGTGGCAATATAGGATAGGTTTCTGAAAAAAACATCGGAGTGGTGCGCATTGTAAGGTTTTCTAACAGGGCATTTACTAGTTGGAGTGAGAAAAACATCACGGGGTTTTGTGAATGGTAGGGCCTGATTTAGGATAGGCAGTAAGTGGCAATGTAGGATGGAGAAAATCATCACGGTGTGGTCAGCATGGGGAAATCAGGAAACATGCAGTGGCAATGTGGGATAGCTTTCTGAAAAACATTACGTGTTGTTGCGAATTGTAAGGGTTTCTAACAGGCCATTCACTAGTAGGAGTGAGAAAAACATCACAGGGTGGTGTGAATCGGAGGGCCTGAATTATGATAGGCAGTGAGTGGCCATGTAGAATGTAGAAAAGCACCACGGGGTGGTCAGCATGGGGAGATCAGGAAACATGCAGTGGCAATGTGGGATAGCTTTCTGAAAAACATTATGGGTTGGTGCGCATTGTAAGGGTTTCTAACAGGCCATTCATTCGTAGGAGTGAGAAAAACATCACGGGGTGGTGTGAATCGGATTGCCTGAATTATGATAGGCAGTGAGTGGCAATGAAGAATGGAGAAAAGCACCATGGGGTGGTCAACATGGGGACGTCAGGAAACATGCAATGGCAATGTAGGATAGGTTTCTGAAAAACTTCGCGGGGTGGTGCGCATTGTAAGGGTTTCTAACAAGCCATTCACAAGTAGGATTGAAAAAAACATCACGGGGTTGTGTGAATCGGAGGGACTGAATTAGGTTAGGCAGTGAGTGGCAATGTAGGATGGAGAAAATCACCACAGGGTGGTCAGCATGGGGAGGTCAGAAAACATGCCTTGTCAATGTAGGATAGGTTTCTGAAAAAAAAAAAAACGGGGTGTTGCACATTGTAAGTGTTTCTAACATGCCATTCACTAGTAGGAGTGAGAAAAACATCACGGGGTGGTGTAAATCGGAGGGCCTGAATTAGGATAAGCAGTGAGTGGCAATGTAGGATGGAGAAAAGCACCACAGGGTGTTCAGCATGGGGAGGTAGGAAACATGCAGTGGCAATGTAGGATAGTTTTCTGAAAAACATCACGGGTGGTGCGCTTTGTAAGGGTTTCTAACAGGCCATTCACTAGTAGGATTGAGAAAAACATCACGGGTGGTGCGCATTGTAAAGGTTTCTAACAGGCCATTCACTTGTAGGAGTGAGAAAAACATCACGGGGTGTTGTGAATCGGAGGGCCTGAATCAGGATAGGCCGTGAGTCACAATGAAGAATGGAGAAAAGCACCACGGGGTGGTCAGGATGGGGAGGTCAGGAAACATGCAGTGGCAATGTATGATAGGTTTCAGAAAAACATCAAGGGGTGGGGCGCATTGTAAGGGTTTCTAACAGGCCATTCACTAGTAGGAGTGAGAAATACATTATGGTGTGGTGTGAATTGGAGGGCCTGAATCAAGATAGACAGTGAGTGGCAACGTAGGATCAAGAAAAGCACCACGGGTTCTTGAGCATGGGGAGGACAGGAAACATGCAATGGCAATGTAGGATAGCTTTCTGAAAAACATCGCGGTGTGATGCCCATTGTAAGGATTTCTAACAAGCCATTCACAAGTAGGAGTGAAAAAAACATCACCGAGTGGTGTGAATGGAAGGGCCTGAATTAGTATAGATGTGAGTGGCAATGTAGGATGGAGAAAAGCACCACGGTGTGGTCAGCATAGGGAGGTCATGAAACATGCATTGGCAATGTAAGATAGGTTTCTGAAAAACATCGCGGGGTGGTGCGTTTTGTAAGTGTTTCTAACAGGCCATTCAATAGTAGTTGTGAAAAAAATATAATGGGGTGGTGTGAATTGGAGGGCCTGAATCAGGATAGGCTGGGAGTGGCAATGTATAATGGAGAAAAGCACCACGGGGTGGTCAGCATGGGGAGGTCAGGAAACATGCATTGGCAATGTAGGACAGGTTTCTGAAAAACATCGCCGGGTGGTGTGCATTGTAAGGGTTTTTAACAGGCCATTTTCTTGTAGGAGTGAGAAAAACATCACTGGGTGGTGGGAATCGGAGGGCCTGAATTAGGATAAGAATTGAGTGGCAATGTAGGATGGAGAAAAGCACCACAGGGTGGTCAGCATGGGGAGGTCAGGAAACATGCAATGGCAATGTAGGATAGGTTTCTGAAAAACATCATGGGTAGTGCGCATTGTAAGGATTTCTAACAAGCCATTCCCAAGTAGAAGTGATAAAAACATCACGGGGTGGTGTGAATCGGAAGGCCTGAATTAGGATAGGCAGTGAATGGCAATGAAGAATGGAGAAAAGCACCACAGTGTGGTCAACATGGGGAGGTCAGGAAACATGCAGTGGTAATGTAGGATAGGTTTCTGAAAAAAAAAAGCGGGGTGGTGCGCATTGTAAAGGTTTCTAACAGGCCATTCACTTGTAGGAGTGAGAAAAACATCACGGGGTGTTGTGAATCGGAGGGCCTGAATCAGGATAGGCCGTGAGTCACAATGAAGAATGGAGAAAAGCACCACGGGGTGGTCAGGATGGGGAGGTCAGGAAACATGCAGTGGCAATGTATGATAGGTTTCAGAAAAACATCAAGGGGTGGGGCGCATTGTAAGGGTTTCTAACAGGCCATTCACTAGTAGGAGTGAGAAATACATTATGGTGTGGTGTGAATTGGAGGGCCTGAATCAAGATAGACAGTGAGTGGCAACGTAGGATCAAGAAAAGCACCACGGGTTCTTGAGCATGGGGAGGACAGGAAACATGCAATGGCAATGTAGGATAGCTTTCTGAAAAACATCACGGGGTGGTGCCCATTGTATGGCTTTCTAACAGGCCATTCACTAGTAGGAGTGAGAAAAACATCACGGGGTGTTGTGAATCAGAGGTCCTGAATCAACTTAGACAGTGAGTGCCAATGTAGGATGGAGAAAAGCACCACGGGTTGGTGAGCAAGGGGAGGTCAGGAATCATACAATGGCAATGAAGGATAGGTTTCTGAAAAACATCGCAGGGTTGTGCGCATTGTAAGGATTTGTAGCAGGCCATTCACTAGTAGGATTGAGAAAAACATCACGGGGTGGTTTGAATCAGATGTTCTGAATTAGGATATACAGTGAGTGGCAATGTAGGATGGAGAAAAGGACCACGGTGTGGTCAGCATGGGGAGGTCGGTAAACATGCATTGGCAATGGAGGATAGGTTTCTGAAAAACATCGCTGGTGGTGCTTATTGTAAGGCTTTCTAACAGGCCATTCACTAGTAGGAGTGAGAAAAACATCACGGGTGGTGTGAATCGGAGGGCCTGAATTAGAATAGGCAGTGAGGGGCAATATAAAATGGAGAAAAGCACCACGGTGTGGTCAGAATGGGGAGGTCAGGAAACATGGATTGGCAATATAGGATAGGTTTCTGAAAAACATCACGGGATGGTGCGCATTGTAAGGGTTTCTAACCGACCATTCCCTGGTAGGAGTGAGAAATACATCACGGGAGGGTGTTAATCGGAAGGCCTGAATTAGGATAGGCAGTGAGTGGCAATGTAGGATGAAGAAAAGCACCAGGGCAACGTCAGGATGGAGAAGTCAGGAAACATGCAGTGGCAATGTGGGATAGCTTTCTGAAAAACATCGCGGGGTGGTGCGCATTGTAAGTGTTTCTAAAAGGCCATTCACTAGTAGGAGCGAGAAAAACATCATGGCGTGGTATGAATTGGAGGGCCTGAATCAGGATAGGCAGTGAGTGGCAATGTAGGATGGAGAAAAGCACCAAAGGGTGGTCAGCATGGGGAGGTGAGGATACATGCAGTGGCAATGTAGAATAGGTTTCTGAAAAAAATAGTGGGGTGGTGCGCATTGTAAGTGTTTCTAACAAGCCATTCACAAGTAGGAGTGAAAAAACATCAGAAGGTGGTGTGAATCGGAGGGCCTGAATTAGTATAGACTGTGAGCGGCAATGTAGGATGGAGAAAAGCACCACAGGGTGGTCAGCATGGGGAGGTCAGGAAACATGCAATGGCAATGTAGGATAGGTTTCTGAAAAACATCATGGGTAGTGCGCATTGTAAGGATTTCTAACAAGCCATTCCCAAGTAGAAGTGATAAAAACATCACGGGGTGGTGTGAATCGGAAGGCCTGAATTAGGATAGGCAGTGAATGGCAATGAAGAATGGAGAAAAGCACCACAGGGTGGTTAACATGGGGAGGTCAGGAAACATGCAGTGGTAATGTAGGATAGGTTTCTGAAAAAAAAAAGCGGGGTGGTGCGCATTGTAAAGGTTTCTAACAGGCCATTCACTTGTAGGAGTGAGAAAAACATCACGGGGTGTTGTGAATCGGAGGGCCTGAATCAGGATAGGCCGTGAGTCACAATGAAGAATGGAGAAAAGCACCACGGGGTGGTCAGGATGGGGAGGTCAGGAAACATGCAGTGGCAATGTATGATAGGTTTCAGAAAAACATCAAGGGGTGGGGCGCATTGTAAGGGTTTCTAACAGGCCATTCACTAGTAGGAGTGAGAAATACATTATGGTGTGGTGTGAATTGGAGGGCCTGAATCAAGATAGACAGTGAGTGGCAACGTAGGATCAAGAAAAGCACCACGGGTTCTTGAGCATGGGGAGGACAGGAAACATGCAATTGCAATGTAGGATAGCTTTCTGAAAAACATCGCGGTGTGATGCCCATTGTAAGGATTTCTAACAAGCCATTCACAAGTAGGAGTGAAAAAAACATCACCGAGTGGTGTGAATGGAAGGGCCTGAATTAGTATAGATGTGAGTGGCAATGTAGGATGGAGAAAAGCACCACGGTGTGGTCAGCATAGGGAGGTCATGAAACATGCATTGGCAATGTAAGATAGGTTTCTGAAAAACATCGCGGGGTGGTGCGTTTTGTAAGTGTTTCTAACAGGCCATTCAATAGTAGTTGTGAAAAAAATATAATGGGGTGGTGTGAATTGGAGGGCCTGAATCAGGATAGGCTGGGAGTGGCAATGTATAATGGAGAAAAGCACCACGGGGTGGTCAGCATGGGGAGGTCAGGAAACATGCATTGGCAATGTAGGACAGGTTTCTGAAAAACATCGCCGGGTGGTGTGCATTGTAAGGGTTTTTAACAGGCCATTTTCTTGTAGGAGTGAGAAAAACATCACTGGGTGGTGGGAATCGGAGGGCCTGAATTAGGATAAGAATTGAGTGGCAATGTAGGATGGAGAAAAGCACCACAGGGTGGTCAGCATGGGGATGTGTGGAAACATGCAGTGGCAATGTAGGATAGGTTTCTGAAAAACATCGCCGGGTGGTGTGCATTGTAAGGCTTTCTAACAGGACATTCACTAGTAGGGGTGAGAAAAACATCAAGGGGTGGTGTGAATAGGAGGGCCTGAATTAGGATAGGCAGTGAGTGGCATTGTAGGATGGAGAAAACCACCAAGGGTTGATGAGCATGGGGATGTCAGGAAACAAGCAAATGCAATGTAGGATAGGTTTCTGAAAAACATCGCGGGCTTGTGCGCATTGTAAGTGTCTGTAGCAGGCCATTCAATAGTAGGAGTTAGAAAATCATCACGGGGTGGTATGAATCGGAGGGCCTGAATTAGGATAGGCAGTGAGTGGCAATGAAAAATGGAGAAAAGCACCACAGGGTCTACAACATGGGGAGGTCAGGAAACATGCAGCGGTAATGTAGGATAGGTTTCTGAAAAAAAAAATTGGGGTGGTACGCACTGTAAGGGTTTCTAACAGGCCATTCACTTGTTGGAGTGAGAAAAACATCACGGGGTGTTGTGAATCGGAGGGCCTGAATTAGGATAGGCTGTGAGTGGCAATGTAGGATGGAGAAAAGCACCACGGGGTGGTCAGCATGGGGAGGTCAGGAAACATGCAATGGCAATGTAGGATAGGTTTCTGAAAAACATCATGGGTGGTGCGCATTGTAAGGCTTTCTAACAAGCCATTCCCAAGTAGAAGTGAAAAAAACATCACGAGGTGATGTGAATCGGACGGCATGAATTTGGATAGTCAGTGAGTGGCAATGAAGAATGGAGAAAAGCACCACAGGGTGGTCAACATGGGGAGGTCAGGAAACATGCAGTGGTAATGTAGGATAGGTTTCTGAAAAAAAAAGGTGGGGTGCGCATTGGAAGTGTTTGTAATAGGCCATTCACTTTTAGGACTGAGAAAAACATCACGGGGTCTTGTGAATCGGAGGGCCTTAATTAGGATAGGCAGTGAGTGGCAATGTAGGATGGAGAAAAGCACCACAGGGTGGTCAGCATGGGGAGGTGAGGAAACATGCAGTGGCAATGTAGGATAGGTTTCTGAAAAAAAAAGGGGGTGGTGCGCATTGTAAGTGTTTCTAACAGGCCATTCACTAGAAGGAGTGAGAAAAACATCACGGGGTGGTGTGAATCGGAGGTGCTGAATTAGGATAGGCAGTGAATGGCAATGAAGAATGGAGAAAAGCACCACCGGGTGGTCAACTTGGGGAGGTCAGGAAACATGTAATGGCAATTTAGGATAGGTTTCTTAAAAACATCGCGGGGTGATGCGCATTGTAAGGCTTTCTAACAAGCCATTCACAAGTAGGAGTGAAAAAACATCAGAAGGTGGTGTTATTCGAAGGGCCTGAATTAGGATAGGCTGTGAGTGGCAATGTAGGATGGAGAAAAGCACCACAGGGTGGTCAGCAGGGCGAGGTCAGGAAACATGCAATGGCAATTTAGGATAGGTTTCTGAAAAACATCATGGGTGGTGCGCATTGTAAGGCTTTCTAACAAGCCATTCCCAAGTAGAAGTGAAAAAAACATCACGGGATGTTGTGAATCGGACGGCCTGAATTTGGATAGTCAGTGAGTGGCAATGAAGAATGGAGAAAAGCACCACAGGGTGGTCAGCATGGGGAGGTCAGGAAACATGCAGTGGTAATGTAGGATAGGTTTCTGAAAAAAAAAAGCGGGGGGTGCGCATTGTAAGGGTTTGTAACAGGCTATTCACTTGTAGGACTGAGAAAAACATCACGGGGTCTTGTGAATCGGAGGGCCTTAATTAGGATAGGCAGTGAGTGGCAATGTAGGATGGAGAAAAGCACCACAGGGTGGTCAGCTTGGCGAGGTCAGGAAACATGCAGTGGCAATGTAGGATAGTTTTCTGAAATACATCACGGGGTGGTGCGCATTGTAAGGTTTTTCTAACAGGTCATTCACTAGTAGGAGTGAGAAAAACATCACGGGGTGGTTTGAATCAGATGTTCTGAATTATGATAGACAGTGAGTGGCAATGTAGGATGGAGAAATGCACCAAGGGGTGGTCAGCATGCCGAGGTCAGGACCCATGCATTGGCAATGTAGAATAGGTTTCTGAAAAACATCGCCGGGTGGTGTGCATTGGAAGGCTTTCTAACAGGACATTCACTAGTAGGAGTGAGAAAAACATCACGGGGTGGTGTGAATAGGAGGGCCTGAATTAGGATAGGCAGTGAGTGGCAACGTAGGATGGAGAAAAGCACCATGTGGTGGTCAACATCGGGAGGTCAGGAATCATGCAGTGGCAATGTAGGATAGGTTTCTGAAAAACATCGCGGGTTGGTGCGCATGGTAAGTGTTTGTAGCATGCCTTTCACTAGTAGGAGTGAGAAAAACATCACGGGGTGTTGTGAATCGCAGAGCCTGAGTCAGGATAGGCCCTAGGTGGCAATGTAGGAGGGAGAAAAGCACCACAGGGTGGTCAGGATGGGAAGGTCAGAAAACATGCAGTGGCAATGCAGGATCGGTTCTGAAAAACATTGCGGGGTTGGACGCATTGTAAGGGTATGTAACAGGCCATTCACTAGTAGGAGTGAGAAATACATCATTGTGTATTGTGAATCGGAGGGCCTGAATCAAGATAGACAATGAGTGGCAATGTAGGATGGAGAAAATCACTACGGGGTGGTCAGCATGGGGAGGTCAGGAAACATGCATTGGCAATGTAGGATAGGTTTCTGAAAAACATCGCCGGGTGGTGCGCATTGTAAGGGTTTCTAACAGGCCATTCACAAATAGGAGGGAAAAATGCATCACGGGGTGGTGTGAATCGAAGGGCATGAATTAGTATAGGCTGTGAATGGCAATGTAGGATGGAGAAAAGCACCACGGGATGGTCATCATGGGGAGGCAAGACAAAATGCAGTGGCAATGTAGGATAGGTTTCTGAAAAAATTCGCGGGGTGGTGTGCATTGTAAGAGATTCTAACAGGCCATTCACTAGAAGGAGTGAGAAAAATATAACGGGGTGGTGTGAATTGGAGGGCCTGAATCAGGATAGGCACTGAGTGGCAATGTAGGATGGAGAAAAGCACCACGTGGTGGTCAGCATGGGGATGTCAGGAAACATGCATTGGCAATGTAGGATAGGTTTCTGAAAAACATCGCCTGTTGGTGCGCATTGTAAGAGTTTGTAACAGGACATTCAATAGTAGAAGTGAGAAACACATCATCGTGTGGTGTAAAACGGAGGGCCTGAATCAAGATAGACTGTGAGTGGCAATATCGGATGGAGAAAAACACCACGGGGTGGTCAGCATGGGGAGGTCAGGAAACATGCAGTGGCAATGTAGGATAGGATTCCGAAAAACATCGCAGGGTGGTGCTCATTGTAAGAATTTCTAAAAGGCCTTTCACTAGTAGGAGTGAGAAAAACATCACGGGGTTGTGTGAATCGGAGGGCCTGAATCAGATTAGGCCGTGAGTCGCAATGTAGGATGGAGAAAAGCTCCACGGGGTGGTCAGGATGGGGAGGTCAGGAAACATGCAGTGGCAATGTAGGATAGGTTTCTGAAAAACATCCCGGGGTAGTGCGCATTGTAAGGGTTTCTAACAGGCCATTCACTAGTAGGAGTGAGAAATACATCATGTTGTGGTGTGAATTGGAGGGCCTGAATCAAGTTAGACAGTGAGTGGCAATGTAGGATGGAGAAAAGAACCACGGTTTCTTGAGCATGGGGAGGACAGGAAACATGCAATGGCAATGAAGGATAGGTTTCTGAAAAACAACACGGGGTGGTGGGCATTGTAAGGATTTGTAGCTGGTCATTCACTAGTAGGAGTGAGAAAAACATCAAGTGGTGGTATGAATCAGAGGGCCTGAATTAGGATAGGCAGTGAGTGGCAATGAAGAATGGAGAAAAGCACCACGGGGTGGTCAACATGTGGAGGTCAGGAAACATGCAGTGGCAATTTAGGATAGGTTTCTGAAAAACATCACGGGGTTGTGCCCATTGTAAGGACTTCTAACAAGCCATTCACAAGTAGGAGTGAGAAAAACATCAAGGGGTCGTGTGAATCGGAGGGGCTGAATTAGGATAGGCAGTGAATGGTAATGAAGAATGGAGAAAAGCACCACGGGGTGGTCAACATGGGGAGGTCAGGATAAATGCAATGGCAAATTAGGATAGGTTTCTTATAAACATCGCGGGGTGGTGCGCATTGTAAGGCTTTCTAACAAGCCATTCACAAGTAGGAGTGAAAAAACATCAGAAGGTGGTGTGAATCGGAGGGCCTGAATTAGGATAGGTTGTGGGTGGCAATGTAGGATGGAGAAAAGCACCACAGGGTGGTCAGCATAGGGAGGTCAGGAAACATGCAGTGGTAATGTAGGATAGGTTTCTGAAAAGAAAAAAGTGGGGTGGTGCGCATTGTAATGGTTTCTAACAGGCCATTCACTTGTAGGAGTGAGAAAAATATCACGGGGTGTTGTGAATCGGAGGGCCTGAATTAGGATAGGCAGTGAGTGGCAATGTAGGATGGAGAAAGGCACCAAGGGGTGCTCAGGATGGGGAGGTCAGGAAACATGCAGTGGCAATGTAGGATAGGTTTCAGAAAAACATCGCCGGGTGGTGTGCATTGTAAGGCTTTCTAACATGACATTCACTAGTAGGAGTGAGAAAAACATCACGGGGTGGTGTGAATAGGAAGGCCTGAATTAGGATAGGCAGTGAGTGGCAACGTAGGATGGAGAAAAGCACCATGGGGTGGTCAACATGGGGAGGTCATGAATCATGCAGTGGCAATGTAGGATAGGTTTCTGAAAAACATCGCCAGGTGGTGCGCATTGTAAGAGTTTCTAACAGGACATTCAATAGTAGAAGTGAGAAATACATCATCGTGTGGTGTAAATCGGAGGGCCTGAATCAAGATAGACAGTGAGTGGCAATATCGGATGGAGAAAAGCACCACGGGGTGGTCAGCATGGGGAGGTCAGGAAACATGCAGTGGCAATGTAGGATAGGATTCCGAAAAACATCGCAGGGTGGTGCTCATTGTAAGAATTTCTAAAAGGCCTTTCACTAGTAGGAGTGAGAAAAACATCACGGGGTTGTGTGAATCGGAGGGCCTGAATCTGATTAGGCCGTGAGTCGCAATGTAGGATGGAGAAAAGCTCCACGGGGTGGTCAGAACGGGGAGGTCAGGAAACATGCAGTGGCAATGTAGGATAGGTTTCTGAAAAGCATCCCGGGTTAGTGCGCATTGTAAGCGTTTCTAACAGGCCATTCACTAGTAGGAGTGAGAAAAACATCACGGGGTGGTGTGAATCGGAGTGTCTGAATTAGGATAGGCAGTGAGAGGCAAAGTAGGATGGAGAAAAGCACCACAGGGTGGTCAGCATGGGGAGGTCAGGAAACATGCAGTGGCAATGTAGGATAGTTTTCTGAAAAACATCGCTGGGTGGTGCGCATTGTAAGGGTTTCTAACAAGCCATTCACAAGTAGGAGTGAAAAAAACATCACGGGGTGGTGTGAATCGGAGGGCCTGAATTAGAATAGGCAGTGAGTGGCAATATAAAATGGAGAAAAGCACCACCGTGTGGTCAGCATGGGGAGGTCCGGAAACATTTATTGGCAATGTAGGATAGGTTTCTGAAAAACATAACGGGGTGGTGCGCATTGTAAGGGTTTCTAACCAGCCAATCCATGGTAGGAGTGAGAGATATATCACGGGAGGGTGTGAATCGGAAGGCCTGAATAAGGACAGGCAGTGACTGGCAATATAGGATGGAGAAAAGCACCACGGCATGGTCAGCATGGGCAGGTCAGGATACATTCAGTGGCAATGTGGTATAGGTTTCTGAAAAACATCGCGGGGTGTTGCACATTGTAAGGGTTTCAAACAGGCCATTCACTAGTAGGAGTGAGAAAAACCTAACGGGATGGTGTGAATCGGAGGGCCTGAATAAGAATAGGCAGTGAGTGGCAATGTAGGATGTAGAAAAGCACCACAGGGTGGTCAGCATGGGGAGGTCAGGAAACATGCAGTGGCAATGTGGGATAGCTTTCTGAAAAACATTATGGGTTGCTGTGCATTGTAAACGTTTCTAACAGGCAATTCACTAGTAGGAGTCAGAAAAACATCACGGCATGGTGTGAATTGGAGGGCCTGAATCAGGATAGGCAGTGAGTGGCAATGTAGGATGGAGAAAAGCACGAAAGGGTGGTCATCATGTGGAGGTCAGGACAAATGCAGTGGCAATGTAGGATAGGTTTCTGAAAAACATCGCGAGTGGTGAGAATTGTAAGGCTTTCTAACAGGCCATTCAGTAGTAGGACTGAGAAAAACATCACGGGGTAGTGTGAATCAGAGGGCCTGAATTATGATAAGCAGTGAGTGGCAATGTAGGATGGAGAAAAGCACCACGGGGTGGTTAGCATGGGGAGGTCAGGAAACATGCAGAGGCAATTTAGGATATGTTTCTGAAAAAAACTTCGGGGTAGTGCGCATTGTAAGTGTTTCTAACAGGCCATTAACTAGTAGGAGTGAGAAAAACATTACGGGGTGGTGTGAATCGCAGGGCCTGATTTAGGATAGGCAGTGAGTACAATGTAGGATGGAGAAAAGCACCACGGGGTGGTCAGCATGAGGAGGTCAGGAAACATGCAGTGGCAAAGCAGGATAGTTTTCTGAAAAACATCACAGGGTGGTGCCCATTGTATGGCTTTCTAACAGGCCATTCACTAGTAGGAGTGAGAAAAACATCACGGGGTGTTGTGAATCAGAGGTCCTGAATCAACTTAGACAGTGAGTGCCAATGTAGGATGGAGAAAAGCACCACGGGTTGGTGAGCAAGGGGAGGTCAGGAATCATACAATGGCAATGTAGGATAGGTTTCTGAAAATCATCGCAGGGTTGTGCGCATTGTAAGGATTTGTAGCAGGCCATTCACTAGTAGGATTGAGAAAAACATCACGGGGTGGTTTGAATCAGATGTTCTGAATTAGGATATACAGTGAGTGGCAATGTAGGATGGAGAAAAGGACCACGGTGTGGTCAGCATGGGGAGGTCGGTAAACATGCATTGGCAATGGAGGATAGGTTTCTGAAAAACATCGCTGGTGGTGCTTATTGTAAGGCTTTCTAACAGGCCATTCACTAGTAGGAGTGAGAAAAACATCACGGGTGGTGTGAATCGGAGGGCCTGAATTAGAATAGGCAGTGAGGGGCAATATAAAATGGAGAAAAGCACCACGGTGTGGTCAGAATGGGGAGGTCAGGAAACATGGATTGGCAATATACGATAGGTTTCTGAAAAACATCACGGGATGGTGCACATTGTAAGGGTTTCTAACCGACCATTCCCTGGTAGGAGTGAGAAATACATCACGGGAGGGTGTTAATCGGAAGGCCTGAATTAGAATAGGCAGTGAGTGGCAATGTGGGATGAAGAAAAGCACCACGGCAACGTCAGGATGGGGAAGTCAGGAAACATGCAGTGGCAATGTGGGTTAGCTTTCTGAAAAACATTGCGGGGTGGTGCGCATTGTAAGTGTTTCTAACAGGCCATTCACTAGTAAGAGCGAGAAAAACATCACGGCGTGATATGAATTGGAGGGCCTGAATCAGGATAGGCAGTGAGTGGCAATGTAGGATGGAGAAAAGCACCAAAGGGGGGTCATCATGGGGAGGTCAGGACACATGCAGTGGCAATGTAGGATTGGTTTGTGAAAAACATCGCGGGTGGTGAAAATTGTAAGGCTTTCTAACAGGCCATTCACTATTAGGACTGAGAAAAACATCATGAGGTGGTGTGAATCAGAGGGCCTGAATTATGATAAGCAGTGAGTGGCAATGTAGGATGGAGAAAAGCACCACGGGGTGGTCTGCATGTGGAGGTCAGGAAACAAGCAGTGGCAATACAGGATAGGTTTCTGAAAAAAACATCGGAGTGGTGCGCATTGTAAGGGTTTCTAACAGGGCATTTACTAGTTGGAGTGAGAAAAACATCACGGGGTTTTGTGAATGGTAGGGCCTGATTTAGGATAGGCAGTAAGTGGCAATGTAGGATGGAGAAAATCATCACGGTGTGGTCAGCATGGGGAAATCAGGAAACATGCAGTGGCAATGTGGGATAGCTTTCTGAAAAACATTACGTGTTGTTGCGAATTGTAAGGGTTTCTAACAGGCCATTCACTAGTAGGAGTGAGAAAAACATCACAGGGTGGTGTGAATCGGAGGGCCTGAATTATGATAGGCAGTGAGTGGCCATGTAGAATGTAGAAAAGCACCACGGGGTGGTCAGCATGGGGAGATCAGGAAACATGCAGTGGCAATGTGGGATAGCTTTCTGAAAAACATTATGGGTTGGTGCGCATTGTAAGGGTTTCTAACAGGCCATTCATTCGTAGGAGTGAGAAAAACATCACGGGGTGGTGTGAATCGGATTGCCTGAATTATGATAGGCAGTGAGTGGCAATGAAGAATGGAGAAAAGCACCATGGGGTGGTCAACATGGGGACGTC
This sequence comes from Cavia porcellus, assembly GCF_034190915.1. Classification (NCBI taxonomy): domain Eukaryota; kingdom Metazoa; phylum Chordata; class Mammalia; order Rodentia; family Caviidae; genus Cavia; species Cavia porcellus. The sequence goes on from NW_026947526.1 coordinate 6,065,117, forward strand.
AGGAAACATGCAATGGCAATGTAGGATAGGTTTCTGAAAAACTTCGCGGGGTGGTGCGCATTGTAAGGGTTTCTAACAAGCCATTCACAAGTAGGATTGAAAAAAACATCACGGGGTTGTGTGAATCGGAGGGACTGAATTAGGTTAGGCAGTGAGTGGCAATGTAGGATGGAGAAAATCACCACAGGGTGGTCAGCATGGGGAGGTCAGAAAACATGCCTTGGCAATGTAGGATAGGTTTCTGAAAAAAAAAAAACGGGGTGTTGCACATTGTAAGTGTTTCTAACATGCCATTCACTAGTAGGAGTGAGAAAAACATCACGGGGTGGTGTAAATCGGAGGGCCTGAATTAGGATAAGCAGTGAGTGGCAATGTAGAATGGAGAAAAGCACCACAGGGTGTTCAGCATGGGGAGGTAGGAAACATGCAGTGGCAATGTAGGATAGTTTTCTGAAAAACATCACGGGTGGTGCGCTTTGTAAGGGTTTCTAACAGGCCATTCACTAGTAGGATTGAGAAAAACATCACGGGTGGTGCGCATTGTAAAGGTTTCTAACAGGCCATTCACTTGTAGGAGTGAGAAAAACATCACGGGGTGTTGTGAATCGGAGGGCCTGAATCAGGATAGGCCGTGAGTCACAATGAAGAATGGAGAAAAGCACCACGGGGTGGTCAGGATGGGGAGGTCAGGAAACATGCAGTGGCAATGTATGATAGGTTTCAGAAAAACATCAAGGGGTGGGGCGCATTGTAAGGGTTTCTAACAGGCCATTCACTAGTAGGAGTGAGAAATACATTATGGTGTGGTGTGAATTGGAGGGCCTGAATCAAGATAGACAGTGAGTGGCAACGTAGGATCAAGAAAAGCACCACGGGTTCTTGAGCATGGGGAGGACAGGAAACATGCAATGGCAATGTAGGATAGCTTTCTGAAAAACATCGCGGTGTGATGCCCATTGTAAGGATTTCTAACAAGCCATTCACAAGTAGGAGTGAAAAAAACATCACCGAGTGGTGTGAATGGAAGGGCCTGAATTAGTATAGATGTGAGTGGCAATGTAGGATGGAGAAAAGCACCACGGTGTGGTCAGCATAGGGAGGTCATGAAACATGCATTGGCAATGTAAGATAGGTTTCTGAAAAACATCGCGGGGTGGTGCGTTTTGTAAGTGTTTCTAACAGGCCATTCAATAGTAGTTGTGAAAAAAATATAATGGGGTGGTGTGAATTGGAGGGCCTGAATCAGGATAGGCTGGGAGTGGCAATGTATAATGGAGAAAAGCACCACGGGGTGGTCAGCATGGGGAGGTCAGGAAACATGCATTGGCAATGTAGGACAGGTTTCTGAAAAACATCGCCGGGTGGTGTGCATTGTAAGGGTTTTTAACAGGCCATTTTCTTGTAGGAGTGAGAAAAACATCACTGGGTGGTGGGAATCGGAGGGCCTGAATTAGGATAAGAATTGAGTGGCAATGTAGGATGGAGAAAAGCACCACAGGGTGGTCAGCATGGGGATGTGTGGAAACATGCAGTGGCAATGTAGGATAGGTTTCTGAAAAACATCGCCGGGTGGTGTGCATTGTAAGGCTTTCTAACAGGACATTCACTAGTAGGGGTGAGAAAAACATCAAGGGGTGGTGTGAATAGGAGGGCCTGAATTAGGATAGGCAGTGAGTGGCATTGTAGGATGGAGAAAACCACCAAGGGTTGATGAGCATGGGGATGTCAGGAAACAAGCAAATGCAATGTAGGATAGGTTTCTGAAAAACATCGCGGGCTTGTGCGCATTGTAAGTGTCTGTAGCAGGCCATTCAATAGTAGGAGTTAGAAAATCATCACGGGGTGGTATGAATCGGAGGGCCTGAATTAGGATAGGCAGTGAGTGGCAATGAAAAATGGAGAAAAGCACCACAGGGTCTACAACATGGGGAGGTCAGGAAACATGCAGCGGTAATGTAGGATAGGTTTCTGAAAAAAAAAATTGGGGTGGTACGCACTGTAAGGGTTTCTAACAGGCCATTCACTTGTTGGAGTGAGAAAAACATCACGGGGTGTTGTGAATCGGAGGGCCTGAATTAGGATAGGCTGTGAGTGGCAATGTAGGATGGAGAAAAGCACCACGGGGTGGTCAGCATGGGGAGGTGAGGAAACATGCAGTGGCAATGTAGGATAGGTTTCTGAAAAAAAAAGGGGGTGGTGCGCATTGTAAGTGTTTCTAACAGGCCATTCACTAGAAGGAGTGAGAAAAACATCACGGGGTGGTGTGAATCGGAGGTGCTGAATTAGGATAGGCAGTGAATGGCAATGAAGAATGGAGAAAAGCACCACCGGGTGGTCAACTTGGGGAGGTCAGGAAACATGTAATGGCAATTTAGGATAGGTTTCTTAAAAACATCGCGGGGTGATGCGCATTGTAAGGCTTTCTATCAAGCCATTCACAAGTAGGAGTGAAAAAACATCAGAAGGTGGTGTTATTCGAAGGGCCTGAATTAGGATAGGCTGTGAGTGGCAATGTAGGATGGAGAAAAGCACCACAGGGTGGTCAGCAGGGCGAGGTCAGGAAACATGCAATGGCAATGTAGGATAGGTTTCTGAAAAACATCATGGGTGGTGCGCATTGTAAGGCTTTCTAACAAGCCATTCCCAAGTAGAAGTGAAAAAAACATCACGAGGTGATGTGAATCGGACGGCATGAATTTGGATAGTCAGTGAGTGGCAATGAAGAATGGAGAAAAGCACCACAGGGTGGTCAACATGGGGAGGTCAGGAAACATGCAGTGGTAATGTAGGATAGGTTTCTGAAAAAAAAAGGTGGGGTGCGCATTGGAAGTGTTTGTAATAGGCCATTCACTTTTAGGACTGAGAAAAACATCACGGGGTCTTGTGAATCGGAGGGCCTTAATTAGGATAGGCAGTGAGTGGCAATGTAGGATGGAGAAAAGCACCACAGGGTGGTCAGCATGGGGAGGTGAGGAAACATGCAGTGGCAATGTAGGATAGGTTTCTGAAAAAAAAAGGGGGTGGTGCGCATTGTAAGTGTTTCTAACAGGCCATTCACTAGAAGGAGTGAGAAAAACATCACGGGGTGGTGTGAATCGGAGGTGCTGAATTAGGATAGGCAGTGAATGGCAATGAAGAATGGAGAAAAGCACCACCGGGTGGTCAACTTGGGGAGGTCAGGAAACATGTAATGGCAATTTAGGATAGGTTTCTTAAAAACATCGCGGGGTGATGCGCATTGTAAGGCTTTCTAACAAGCCATTCACAAGTAGGAGTGAAAAAACATCAGAAGGTGGTGTTATTCGAAGGGCCTGAATTAGGATAGGCTGTGAGTGGCAATGTAGGATGGAGAAAAGCACCACAGGGTGGTCAGCAGGGCGAGGTCAGGAAACATGCAATGGCAATTTAGGATAGGTTTCTGAAAAACATCATGGGTGGTGCGCATTGTAAGGCTTTCTAACAAGCCATTCCCAAGTAGAAGTGAAAAAAACATCACGGGATGTTGTGAATCGGACGGCATGAATTTGGATAGTCAGTGAGTGGCAATGAAGAATGGAGAAAAGCACCACAGGGTGGTCAGCATGGGGAGGTCAGGAAACATGCAGTGGTAATGTAGGATAGGTTTCTGAAAAAAAAAAGCGGGGGGTGCGCATTGTAAGGGTTTGTAACAGGCTATTCACTTGTAGGACTGAGAAAAACATCACGGGGTCTTGTGAATCGGAGGGCCTTAATTAGGATAGGCAGTGAGTGGCAATGTAGGATGGAGAAAAGCACCACAGGGTGGTCAGCTTGGCGAGGTCAGGAAACATGCAGTGGCAATGTAGGATAGTTTTCTGAAATACATCACGGGGTGGTGCGCATTGTAAGGTTTTTCTAACAGGTCATTCACTAGTAGGAGTGAGAAAAACATCACGGGGTGGTTTGAATCAGATGTTCTGAATTATGATAGACAGTGAGTGGCAATGTAGGATGGAGAAATGCACCAAGGGGTGGTCAGCATGCCGAGGTCAGGACCCATGCATTGGCAATGTAGAATAGGTTTCTGAAAAACATCGCCGGGTGGTGTGCATTGGAAGGCTTTCTAACAGGACATTCACTAGTAGGAGTGAGAAAAACATCACGGGGTGGTGTGAATAGGAGGGCCTGAATTAGGATAGGCAGTGAGTGGCAACGTAGGATGGAGAAAAGCACCATGTGGTGGTCAACATCGGGAGGTCAGGAATCATGCAGTGGCAATGTAGGATAGGTTTCTGAAAAACATCGCGGGTTGGTGCGCATGGTAAGTGTTTGTAGCATGCCTTTCACTAGTAGGAGTGAGAAAAACATCACGGGGTGTTGTGAATCGCAGAGCCTGAGTCAGGATAGGCCCTAGGTGGCAATGTAGGAGGGAGAAAAGCACCACAGGGTGGTCAGGATGGGAAGGTCAGAAAACATGCAGTGGCAATGCAGGATCGGTTCTGAAAAACATTGCGGGGTTGGACGCATTGTAAGGGTATGTAACAGGCCATTCACTAGTAGGAGTGAGAAATACATCATTGTGTATTGTGAATCGGAGGGCCTGAATCAAGATAGACAATGAGTGGCAATGTAGGATGGAGAAAATCACTACGGGGTGGTCAGCATGGGGAGGTCAGGAAACATGCATTGGCAATGTAGGATAGGTTTCTGAAAAACATCGCCGGGTGGTGCGCATTGTAAGGGTTTCTAACAGGCCATTCACAAATAGGAGTGAAAAATGCATCACGGGGTGGTGTGAATCGAAGGGCATGAATTAGTATAGGCTGTGAATGGCAATGTAGGATGGAGAAAAGCACCACGGGATGGTCATCATGGGGAGGCAAGACAAAATGCAGTGGCAATGTAGGATAGGTTTCTGAAAAAATTCGCGGGGTGGTGTGCATTGTAAGAGATTCTAACAGGCCATTCACTAGAAGGAGTGAGAAAAATATAACGGGGTGGTGTGAATTGGAGGGCCTGAATCAGGATAGGCACTGAGTGGCAATGTAGGATGGAGAAAAGCACCACGTGGTGGTCAGCATGGGGATGTCAGGAAACATGCATTGGCAATGTAGGATAGGTTTCTGAAAAACATCGCCTGTTGGTGCGCATTGTAAGAGTTTGTAACAGGACATTCAATAGTAGAAGTGAGAAACACATCATCGTGTGGTGTAAAACGGAGGGCCTGAATCAAGATAGACTGTGAGTGGCAATATCGGATGGAGAAAAACACCACGGGGTGGTCAGCATGGGGAGGTCAGGAAACATGCAGTGGCAATGTAGGATAGGATTCCGAAAAACATCGCAGGGTGGTGCTCATTGTAAGAATTTCTAAAAGGCCTTTCACTAGTAGGAGTGAGAAAAACATCACGGGGTTGTGTGAATCGGAGGGCCTGAATCAGATTAGGCCGTGAGTCGCAATGTAGGATGGAGAAAAGCTCCACGGGGTGGTCAGGATGGGGAGGTCAGGAAACATGCAGTGGCAATGTAGGATAGGTTTCTGAAAAACATCCCGGGGTAGTGCGCATTGTAAGGGTTTCTAACAGGCCATTCACTAGTAGGAGTGAGAAATACATCATGTTGTGGTGTGAATTGGAGGGCCTGAATCAAGTTAGACAGTGAGTGGCAATGTAGGATGGAGAAAAGAACCACGGTTTCTTGAGCATGGGGAGGACAGGAAACATGCAATGGCAATGAAGGATAGGTTTCTGAAAAACAACACGGGGTGGTGGGCATTGTAAGGATTTGTAGCTGGTCATTCACTAGTAGGAGTGAGAAAAACATCAAGTGGTGGTATGAATCAGAGGGCCTGAATTAGGATAGGCAGTGAGTGGCAATGAAGAATGGAGAAAAGCACCACGGGGTGGTCAACATGTGGAGGTCAGGAAACATGCAGTGGCAATTTAGGATAGGTTTCTGAAAAACATCACGGGGTTGTGCCCATTGTAAGGACTTCTAACAAGCCATTCACAAGTAGGAGTGAGAAAAACATCAAGGGGTCGTGTGAATCGGAGGGGCTGAATTAGGATAGGCAGTGAATGGTAATGAAGAATGGAGAAAAGCACCACGGGGTGGTCAACATGGGGAGGTCAGGATAAATGCAATGGCAAATTAGGATAGGTTTCTTATAAACATCGCGGGGTGGTGCGCATTGTAAGGCTTTCTAACAAGCCATTCACAAGTAGGAGTGAAAAAACATCAGAAGGTGGTGTGAATCGGAGGGCCTGAATTAGGATAGGTTGTGGGTGGCAATGTAGGATGGAGAAAAGCACCACAGGGTGGTCAGCATAGGGAGGTCAGGAAACATGCAGTGGTAATGTAGGATAGGTTTCTGAAAAGAAAAAAGTGGGGTGGTGCGCATTGTAATGGTTTCTAACAGGCCATTCACTTGTAGGAGTGAGAAAAATATCACGGGGTGTTGTGAATCGGAGGGCCTGAATTAGGATAGGCAGTGAGTGGCAATGTAGGATGGAGAAAGGCACCAAGGGGTGCTCAGGATGGGGAGGTCAGGAAACATGCAGTGGCAATGTAGGATAGGTTTCAGAAAAACATCGCCGGGTGGTGTGCATTGTAAGGCTTTCTAACATGACATTCACTAGTAGGAGTGAGAAAAACATCACGGGGTGGTGTGAATAGGAAGGCCTGAATTAGGATAGGCAGTGAGTGGCAACGTAGGATGGAGAAAAGCACCATGGGGTGGTCAACATGGGGAGGTCATGAATCATGCAGTGGCAATGTAGGATAGGTTTCTGAAAAACATCGCCAGGTGGTGCGCATTGTAAGAGTTTCTAACAGGACATTCAATAGTAGAAGTGAGAAATACATCATCGTGTGGTGTAAATCGGAGGGCCTGAATCAAGATAGACAGTGAGTGGCAATATCGGATGGAGAAAAGCACCACGGGGTGGTCAGCATGGGGAGGTCAGGAAACATGCAGTGGCAATGTAGGATAGGATTCCGAAAAACATCGCAGGGTGGTGCTCATTGTAAGAATTTCTAAAAGGCCTTTCACTAGTAGGAGTGAGAAAAACATCACGGGGTTGTGTGAATCGGAGGGCCTGAATCTGATTAGGCCGTGAGTCGCAATGTAGGATGGAGAAAAGCTCCACGGGGTGGTCAGAACGGGGAGGTCAGGAAACATGCAGTGGCAATGTAGGATAGGTTTCTGAAAAGCATCCCGGGTTAGTGCGCATTGTAAGCGTTTCTAACAGGCCATTCACTAGTAGGAGTGAGAAAAACATCACGGGGTGGTGTGAATCGGAGTGTCTGAATTAGGATAGGCAGTGAGAGGCAAAGTAGGATGGAGAAAAGCACCACAGGGTGGTCAGCATGGGGAGGTCAGGAAACATGCAGTGGCAATGTAGGATAGTTTTCTGAAAAACATCGCTGGGTGGTGCGCATTGTAAGGGTTTCTAACAAGCCATTCACAAGTAGGAGTGAAAAAAACATCACGGGGTGGTGTGAATCGGAGGGCCTGAATTAGAATAGGCAGTGAGTGGCAATATAAAATGGAGAAAAGCACCACCGTGTGGTCAGCATGGGGAGGTCCGGAAACATTTATTGGCAATGTAGGATAGGTTTCTGAAAAACATAACGGGGTGGTGCGCATTGTAAGGGTTTCTAACCAGCCAATCCATGGTAGGAGTGAGAGATATATCACGGGAGGGTGTGAATCGGAAGGCCTGAATAAGGACAGGCAGTGACTGGCAATATAGGATGGAGAAAAGCACCACGGCATGGTCAGCATGGGCAGGTCAGGATACATTCAGTGGCAATGTGGTATAGGTTTCTGAAAAACATCGCGGGGTGTTGCACATTGTAAGGGTTTCAAACAGGCCATTCACTAGTAGGAGTGAGAAAAACCTAACGGGATGGTGTGAATCGGAGGGCCTGAATAAGAATAGGCAGTGAGTGGCAATGTAGGATGTAGAAAAGCACCACAGGGTGGTCAGCATGGGGAGGTCAGGAAACATGCAGTGGCAATGTGGGATAGCTTTCTGAAAAACATTATGGGTTGCTGTGCATTGTAAACGTTTCTAACAGGCAATTCACTAGTAGGAGTCAGAAAAACATCACGGCATGGTGTGAATTGGAGGGCCTGAATCAGGATAGGCAGTGAGTGGCAATGTAGGATGGAGAAAAGCACGAAAGGGTGGTCATCATGTGGAGGTCAGGACAAATGCAGTGGCAATGTAGGATAGGTTTCTGAAAAACATCGCGAGTGGTGAGAATTGTAAGGCTTTCTAACAGGCCATTCAGTAGTAGGACTGAGAAAAACATCACGGGGTAGTGTGAATCAGAGGGCCTGAATTATGATAAGCAGTGAGTGGCAATGTAGGATGGAGAAAAGCACCACGGGGTGGTTAGCATGGGGAGGTCAGGAAACATGCAGAGGCAATTTAGGATATGTTTCTGAAAAAAACTTCGGGGTAGTGCGCATTGTAAGTGTTTCTAACAGGCCATTAACTAGTAGGAGTGAGAAAAACATTACGGGGTGGTGTGAATCGCAGGGCCTGATTTAGGATAGGCAGTGAGTACAATGTAGGATGGAGAAAAGCACCACGGGGTGGTCAGCATGAGGAGGTCAGGAAACATGCAGTGGCAAAGCAGGATAGTTTTCTGAAAAACATCACAGGGTGGTGCCCATTGTATGGCTTTCTAACAGGCCATTCACTAGTAGGAGTGAGAAAAACATCACGGGGTGTTGTGAATCAGAGGTCCTGAATCAACTTAGACAGTGAGTGCCAATGTAGGATGGAGAAAAGCACCACGGGTTGGTGAGCAAGGGGAGGTCAGGAATCATACAATGGCAATGTAGGATAGGTTTCTGAAAATCATCGCAGGGTTGTGCGCATTGTAAGGATTTGTAGCAGGCCATTCACTAGTAGGATTGAGAAAAACATCACGGGGTGGTTTGAATCAGATGTTCTGAATTAGGATATACAGTGAGTGGCAATGTAGGATGGAGAAAAGGACCACGGTGTGGTCAGCATGGGGAGGTCGGTAAACATGCATTGGCAATGGAGGATAGGTTTCTGAAAAACATCGCTGGTGGTGCTTATTGTAAGGCTTTCTAACAGGCCATTCACTAGTAGGAGTGAGAAAAACATCACGGGTGGTGTGAATCGGAGGGCCTGAATTAGAATAGGCAGTGAGGGGCAATATAAAATGGAGAAAAGCACCACGGTGTGGTCAGAATGGGGAGGTCAGGAAACATGGATTGGCAATATACGATAGGTTTCTGAAAAACATCACGGGATGGTGCACATTGTAAGGGTTTCTAACCGACCATTCCCTGGTAGGAGTGAGAAATACATCACGGGAGGGTGTTAATCGGAAGGCCTGAATTAGAATAGGCAGTGAGTGGCAATGTGGGATGAAGAAAAGCACCACGGCAACGTCAGGATGGGGAAGTCAGGAAACATGCAGTGGCAATGTGGGTTAGCTTTCTGAAAAACATTGCGGGGTGGTGCGCATTGTAAGTGTTTCTAACAGGCCATTCACTAGTAAGAGCGAGAAAAACATCACGGCGTGATATGAATTGGAGGGCCTGAATCAGGATAGGCAGTGAGTGGCAATGTAGGATGGAGAAAAGCACCAAAGGGGGGTCATCATGGGGAGGTCAGGACACATGCAGTGGCAATGTAGGATTGGTTTGTGAAAAACATCGCGGGTGGTGAAAATTGTAAGGCTTTCTAACAGGCCATTCACTATTAGGACTGAGAAAAACATCATGAGGTGGTGTGAATCAGAGGGCCTGAATTATGATAAGCAGTGAGTGGCAATGTAGGATGGAGAAAAGCACCACGGGGTGGTCTGCATGTGGAGGTCAGGAAACAAGCGGTGGCAATACAGGATAGGTTTCTGAAAAAAACATCGGAGTGGTGCGCATTGTAAGGGTTTCTAACAGGGCATTTACTAGTTGGAGTGAGAAAAACATCACGGGGTTTTGTGAATGGTAGGGCCTGATTTAGGATAGGCAGTAAGTGGCAATGTAGGATGGAGAAAATCATCACGGTGTGGTCAGCATGGGGAAATCAGGAAACATGCAGTGGCAATGTGGGATAGCTTTCTGAAAAACATTACGTGTTGTTGCGAATTGTAAGGGTTTCTAACAGGCCATTCACTAGTAGGAGTGAGAAAAACATCACAGGGTGGTGTGAATCGGAGGGCCTGAATTATGATAGGCAGTGAGTGGCCATGTAGAATGTAGAAAAGCACCACGGGGTGGTCAGCATGGGGAGATCAGGAAACATGCAGTGGCAATGTGGGATAGCTTTCTGAAAAACATTATGGGTTGGTGCGCATTGTAAGGGTTTCTAACAGGCCATTCATTCGTAGGAGTGAGAAAAACATCACGGGGTGGTGTGAATCGGATTGCCTGAATTATGATAGGCAGTGAGTGGCAATGAAGAATGGAGAAAAGCACCATGGGGTGGTCAACATGGGGACGTCAGGAAACATGCAATGGCAATGTAGGATAGGTTTCTGAAAAACTTCGCGGGGTGGTGCGCATTGTAAGGGTTTCTAACAAGCCATTCACAAGTAGGATTGAAAAAAACATCACGGGGTTGTGTGAATCGGAGGGACTGAATTAGGTTAGGCAGTGAGTGGCAATGTAGGATGGAGAAAATCACCACAGGGTGGTCAGCATGGGGAGGTCAGAAAACATGCCTTGGCAATGTAGGATAGGTTTCTGAAAAAAAAAAAACGGGGTGTTGCACATTGTAAGTGTTTCTAACATGCCATTCACTAGTAGGAGTGAGAAAAACATCACGGGGTGGTGTAAATCGGAGGGCCTGAATTAGGATAAGCAGTGAGTGGCAATGTAGGATGGAGAAAAGCACCACAGGGTGTTCAGCATGGGGAGGTAGGAAACATGCAGTGGCAATGTAGGATAGTTTTCTGAAAAACATCACGGGTGGTGCGCTTTGTAAGGGTTTCTAACAGGCCATTCACTAGTAGGATTGAGAAAAACATCACGGGTGGTGCGCATTGTAAAGGTTTCTAACAGGCCATTCACTTGTAGGAGTGAGAAAAACATCACGGGGTGTTGTGAATCGGAGGGCCTGAATCAGGATAGGCCGTGAGTCACAATGAAGAATGGAGAAAAGCACCACGGGGTGGTCAGGATGGGGAGGTCAGGAAACATGCAGTGGCAATGTATGATAGGTTTCAGAAAAACATCAAGGGGTGGGGCGCATTGTAAGGGTTTCTAACAGGCCATTCACTAGTAGGAGTGAGAAATACATTATGGTGTGGTGTGAATTGGAGGGCCTGAATCAAGATAGACAGTGAGTGGCAACGTAGGATCAAGAAAAGCACCACGGGTTCTTGAGCATGGGGAGGACAGGAAACATGCAATGGCAATGTAGGATAGCTTTCTGAAAAACATCGCGGTGTGATGCCCATTGTAAGGATTTCTAACAAGCCATTCACAAGTAGGAGTGAAAAAAACATCACCGAGTGGTGTGAATGGAAGGGCCTGAATTAGTATAGATGTGAGTGGCAATGTAGGATGGAGAAAAGCACCACGGTGTGGTCAGCATAGGGAGGTCATGAAACATGCATTGGCAATGTAAGATAGGTTTCTGAAAAACATCGCGGGGTGGTGCGTTTTGTAAGTGTTTCTAACAGGCCATTCAATAGTAGTTGTGAAAAAAATATAATGGGGTGGTGTGAATTGGAGGGCCTGAATCAGGATAGGCTGGGAGTGGCAATGTATAATGGAGAAAAGCACCACGGGGTGGTCAGCATGGGGAGGTCAGGAAACATGCATTGGCAATGTAGGACAGGTTTCTGAAAAACATCGCCGGGTGGTGTGCATTGTAAGGGTTTTTAACAGGCCATTTTCTTGTAGGAGTGAGAAAAACATCACTGGGTGGTGGGAATCGGAGGGCCTGAATTAGGATAAGAATTGAGTGGCAATGTAGGATGGAGAAAAGCACCACAAGGTGGTCAGCATGGGGATGTGTGGAAACATGCAGTGGCAATGTAGGATAGGTTTCTGAAAAACATCGCCGGGTGGTGTGCATTGTAAGGCTTTCTAACAGGACATTCACTAGTAGGGGTGAGAAAAACATCAAGGGGTGGTGTGAATAGGAGGGCCTGAATTAGGATAGGCAGTGAGTGGCATTGTAGGATGGAGAAAACCACCAAGGGTTGATGAGCATGGGGATGTCAGGAAACAAGCAAATGCAATGTAGGATAGGTTTCTGAAAAACATCGCGGGCTTGTGCGCATTGTAAGTGTCTGTAGCAGGCCATTCAATAGTAGGAGTTAGAAAATCATCACGGGGTGGTATGAATCGGAGGGCCTGAATTAGGATAGGCAGTGAGTGGCAATGAAAAATGGAGAAAAGCACCACAGGGTCTACAACATGGGGAGGTCAGGAAACATGCAGCGGTAATGTAGGATAGGTTTCTGAAAAAAAAAATTGGGGTGGTACGCACTGTAAGGGTTTCTAACAGGCCATTCACTTGTTGGAGTGAGAAAAACATCACGGGGTGTTGTGAATCGGAGGGCCTGAATTAGGATAGGCTGTGAGTGGCAATGTAGGATGGAGAAAAGCACCACGGGGTGGTCAGCATGGGGAGGTGAGGAAACATGCAGTGGCAATGTAGGATAGGTTTCTGAAAAAAAAAGGGGGTGGTGCGCATTGTAAGTGTTTCTAACAGGCCATTCACTAGAAGGAGTGAGAAAAACATCACGGGGTGGTGTGAATCGGAGGTGCTGAATTAGGATAGGCAGTGAATGGCAATGAAGAATGGAGAAAAGCACCACCGGGTGGTCAACTTGGGGAGGTCAGGAAACATGTAATGGCAATTTAGGATAGGTTTCTTAAAAACATCGCGGGGTGATGCGCATTGTAAGGCTTTCTATCAAGCCATTCACAAGTAGGAGTGAAAAAACATCAGAAGGTGGTGTTATTCGAAGGGCCTGAATTAGGATAGGCTGTGAGTGGCAATGTAGGATGGAGAAAAGCACCACAGGGTGGTCAGCAGGGCGAGGTCAGGAAACATGCAATGGCAATTTAGGATAGGTTTCTGAAAAACATCATGGGTGGTGCGCATTGTAAGGCTTTCTAACAAGCCATTCCCAAGTAGAAGTGAAAAAAACATCACGGGATGTTGTGAATCGGACGGCCTGAATTTGGATAGTCAGTGAGTGGCAATGAAGAATGGAGAAAAGCACCACAGGGTGGTCAGCATGGGGAGGTCAGGAAACATGCAGTGGTAATGTAGGATAGGTTTCTGAAAAAAAAAAGCGGGGGGTGCGCATTGTAAGGGTTTGTAACAGGCTATTCACTTGTAGGACTGAGAAAAACATCACGGGGTCTTGTGAATCGGAGGGCCTTAATTAGGATAGGCAGTGAGTGGCAATGTAGGATGGAGAAAAGCACCACAGGGTGGTCAGCTTGGCGAGGTCAGGAAACATGCAGTGGCAATGTAGGATAGTTTTCTGAAATACATCACGGGGTGGTGCGCATTGTAAGGTTTTTCTAACAGGTCATTCACTAGTAGGAGTGAGAAAAACATCACGGGGTGGTTTGAATCAGATGTTCTGAATTATGATAGACAGTGAGTGGCAATGTAGGATGGAGAAATGCACCAAGGGGTGGTCAGCATGCCGAGGTCAGGACCCATGCATTGGCAATGTAGAATAGGTTTCTGAAAAACATCGCCGGGTGGTGTGCATTGGAAGGCTTTCTAACAGGACATTCACTAGTAGGAGTGAGAAAAACATCACGGGGTGGTGTGAATAGGAGGGCCTGAATTAGGATAGGCAGTGAGTGGCAACGTAGGATGGAGAAAAGCACCATGTGGTGGTCAACATCGGGAGGTCAGGAATCATGCAGTGGCAATGTAGGATAGGTTTCTGAAAAACATCGCGGGTTGGTGCGCATGGTAAGTGTTTGTAGCATGCCTTTCACTAGTAGGAGTGAGAAAAACATCACGGGGTGTTGTGAATCGCAGAGCCTGAGTCAGGATAGGCCCTAGGTGGCAATGTAGGAGGGAGAAAAGCACCACAGGGTGGTCAGGATGGGAAGGTCAGAAAACATGCAGTGGCAATGCAGGATCGGTTCTGAAAAACATTGCGGGGTTGGACGCATTGTAAGGGTATGTAACAGGCCATTCACTAGTAGGAGTGAGAAATACATCATTGTGTATTGTGAATCGGAGGGCCTGAATCAAGATAGACAATGAGTGGCAATGTAGGATGGAGAAAATCACTACGGGGTGGTCAGCATGGGGAGGTCAGGAAACATGCATTGGCAATGTAGGATAGGTTTCTGAAAAACATCGCCGGGTGGTGCGCATTGTAAGGGTTTCTAACAGGCCATTCACAAATAGGAGTGAAAAATGCATCACGGGGTGGTGTGAATCGAAGGGCATGAATTAGTATAGGCTGTGAATGGCAATGTAGGATGGAGAAAAGCACCACGGGATGGTCATCATGGGGAGGCAAGACAAAATGCAGTGGCAATGTAGGATAGGTTTCTGAAAAAATTCGCGGGGTGGTGTGCATTGTAAGAGATTCTAACAGGCCATTCACTAGAAGGAATGAGAAAAATATAACGGGGTGGTGTGAATTGGAGGGCCTGAATCAGGATAGGCACTGAGTGGCAATGTAGGATGGAGAAAAGGACCACGTGGTGGTCAGCATGGGGATGTCAGGAAACATGCATTGGCAATGTAGGATAGGTTTCTGAAAAACATCGCCTGTTGGTGCGCATTGTAAGAGTTTGTAACAGGACATTCAATAGTAGAAGTGAGAAACACATCATCGTGTGGTGTAAAACGGAGGGCCTGAATCAAGATAGACAGTGAGTGGCAATATCGGATGGAGAAAAGCACCACGGGGTGGTCAGCATGGGGAGGTCAGGAAACATGCAGTGGCAATGTAGGATAGGATTCCGAAAAACATCGCAGGGTGGTGCTCATTGTAAGAATTTCTAAAAGGCCTTTCACTAGTAGGAGTGAGAAAAACATCACGGGGTTGTGTGAATCGGAGGGCCTGAATCAGATTAGGCCGTGAGTCGCAATGTAGGATGGAGAAAAGCTCCACGGGGTGGTCAGGATGGGGAGGTCAGGAAACATGCAGTGGCAATGTAGGATAGGTTTCTGAAAAACATCCCGGGGTAGTGCGCATTGTAAGGGTTTCTAACAGGCCATTCACTAGTAGGAGTGAGAAATACATCATGTTGTGGTGTGAATTGGAGGGCCTGAATCAAGTTAGACAGTGAGTGGCAATGTAGGATGGAGAAAAGAACCACGGTTTCTTGAGCATGGGGAGGACAGGAAACATGCAATGGCAATGAAGGATAGGTTTCTGAAAAACAACACGGGGTGGTGGGCATTGTAAGGATTTGTAGCTGGTCATTCACTAGTAGGAGTGAGAAAAACATCAAGTGGTGGTATGAATCAGAGGGCCTGAATTAGGATAGGCAGTGAGTGGCAATGAAGAATGGAGAAAAGCACCACGGGGTGGTCAACATGTGGAGGTCAGGAAACATGCAGTGGCAATTTAGGATAGGTTTCTGAAAAACATCACGGGGTTGTGCCCATTGTAAGGACTTCTAACAAGCCATTCACAAGTAGGAGTGAGAAAAACATCAAGGGGTTGTGTGAATCGGAGGGGCTGAATTAGGATAGGCAGTGAATGGTAATGAAGAATGGAGAAAAGCACCACGGGGTGGTCAACATGGGGAGGTCAGGAAAAATGCAATGGCAAATTAGGATAGGTTTCTTATAAACATCGCAGGGTGGTGCGCATTGTAAGGCTTTCTAACAAGCCATTCACAAGTAGGAGTGAAAAAACATCAGAAGGTGGTATGAATCGGAGGGCAAGAATTAGGATAGGTTGTGGGTGGCAATATAGGATGGAGAAAAGCACCACAGGGTGGTCAGCATAGGGAGGTCAGGAAACATGCAGTGGTAATGTAGGATAGGTTTCTGAAAAGAAAAAATTGGGGTGGTGCGCATTGTAATGGTTTCTAACAGGCCATTCACTTGTAGGAGTGAGAAAAATATCACGGGGTGTTGTGAATCGGAGGGCCTGAATTAGGATAGGCAGTGAGTGGCAATGTAGGATGGAGAAAGGCACCAAGGGGTGCTCAGGATGGGGAGGTCAGGAAACATGCAGTGGCAATGTAGGATAGGTTTTTGAAAAACATCGCCGGGTGGTGTGCATTGTAAGGCTTTCTAACATGACATTCACTAGTAGGAGTGAGAAAAACATCACGGGGTGGTGTGAATAGGAAGGCCTGAATTAGGATAGGCAGTGAGTGGCAACGTAGGATGGAGAAAAGCACCATGGGGTGGTCAACATGGGGAGGTCATGAATCATGCAGTGGCAATGTAGGATAGGTTTCTGAAAAACATCGCCAGGTGGTGCGCATTGTAAGAGTTTCTAACAGGACATTCAATAGTAGAAGTGAGAAATACATCATCGTGTGGTGTAAATCGGAGGGCCTGAATCAAGATAGACAGTGAGTGGCAATATCGGATGGAGAAAAGCACCACGGGGTGGTCAGCATGGGGAGGTCAGGAAACATGCAGTGGCAATGTAGGATAGGATTCCGAAAAACATCGCAGGGTGGTGCTCATCGTAAGAATTTCTAAAAGGCCTTTCACTAGTAGGAGTGAGAAAAACATCACGGGGTTGTGTGAATCGGAGGGCCTGAATCAGATTAGGCCGTGAGTCGCAATGTAGGATGGAGAAAAGCTCCACGGGGTGGTCAGAACGGGGAGGTCAGGAAACATGCAGTGGCAATGTAGGATAGGTTTCTGAAAAGCATCCCGGGTTAGTGCGCATTGTAAGCGTTTCTAACAGGCCATTCACTAGTAGGAGTGAGAAATACATCATGTTATGGTGTGAATTGGAGGGCCTGAATCAAGTTAGACAGTGAGTGGCAATGTAGGATGGAGAAAAGCACCACGGGTTCTTGAGCATGGGGAGGACAGGAAACATGCAATGGCAATGTAGGATAGGTTTCTGAAAAACAACACGGGGTTGGTGCGCATTGTACGGATTTGTAGCTGGTCATTCACTAGTAGGAGTGAGAAAAACATCACGTGGTGGTATGAATCAGAGGGCCTGAATTAGGATAGGCAGTGAGTGGCAATGAAGAATGGAGAAAAGCACCACGAGGTGGTCAACATGGGGAGGTCAGGAATCATGTAATGGCAATTTAGGATAGGTTTCTTATAAACATCGCGGGGTGGTGCACCTTGTAAGGCTTTCTAACAAGCCATTCACAAGTAGGAGTGAAAAAACATCAGAAGGTGGTGTGAATCGGAGGGCCTGAATTAGGCTAGGCTGTGGGTGGCAATGTAGGATGGAGAAAAGCACCACAGGGTGGTCAGCATGGGGAGGTCAGGAAACATGCAGTGGTAATGTAGGATAGGTTTCTGAAAAAAAAAAAAAGCGGGGTGGTGCGCATTGTAATGGTTTCTAACAGGCCATTCACTTGTAGGAGTGAGAAAAATATCACGGGGTGTTGTGAATCAGAGAGCCTGAATTAGGACAGGCAGTGAGTGGCAATGTAGGATGGAGAAATGCACCAAGGGGTGGTCAGCACGCGGAGGTCAGGAAACATGCATTGGCAATGTAGGATAGGTTTATGAAAAACATCGCCGAGTGGTGTGCCTTGTAAGGCTTTCTAACAGGCCATTCACTAGTTGGAGTGAGAAAAACATCACGGGGTGGTGTGAATAGGAGGGCCTGAGTTAGGATAGGCAGTGAGTGGCAATGTAGGATGGAGAAAAGCACCTTGGGGTGGTCAGCATGGGTAGGTCAGGTAACATGCCGTGGAAATGTAGGATATGTTTCTGAAAAACATCGAGGGGTGGTGCGCGTGGTAAGGGTTTGTAGCATGCCTTTCCCTAGTAGGAGTGAGAAAAACATCACGGGGCGTTGTGAATCGCAGGGCCTGAGTCAGGATAGGCCGTGGGTGGCAATGTAGGAGGGAGAAAAGCACCACGGGGTGGTCAGTTGGAAGGTCAGAAAACATGCAGTGGCAATGCAGGATCGGTTTCTGAAAAACATCGCGGGGTTGGACGCATTGTAAGGGTATGTAACAGGCCATTAACTAGTAGGAGTGAGAAATACATCATTGTGTATTGTGAATCGGAGAGCCTGAATCAAGTTAGACAATGAGTGGCAATGTAGGATGGAGAAAAGCACCACGGGTTCTTGAGCATGGGGAAGTCAGGAAACATGCAATGGCAATGCAGGATAGGTTTCTGAAAAACTTCGCGGGGTGGGGTGCATTGTAAGGGTTTCTAACAGGGCATTCCCTAGTAGGAGTGAGAAAAATATAATGGGCTGGTGTGAATCGGAGGACCTGAATCAGCATAGGCAGTGATTGGCATGTAGGATGGAGAAAGGCACCAAGGGGTGCTCAGGATGGGGAGGTCAGGAAACATGCAGTGGCAATGTAGGATAGGTTTCTGAAAAACATTGCGGTGTGGTGCTCATTGTAAGGGTTTCTACAAGGCCTTTCACTAGTAGGATTCAGAAAAACATCACGGGGTGGTGTGAATCAGAGGGGCTGAATTAGGATAGGCAGTGAATGGCAATGAAGAATGGAGAAAAGCACCATGGGGTGGTCAACATGGGTAGGTCAGGAAAGATGCAGTGGCAATGTAGGATAGGTTTCTGAAAAACATCACGGGGTCGTGCGCATTGTAAGGCTTTCTAACAAGCCATTCACAAGTAGGAGTGATAAAACATCACAGCGTGGTGTGAATCGGAGGGCCTGATTTAGGATAGATTTTGAGTGTCAATGTAGGATGAAGAAAAGCACCACAGGGTGGTCAGCATGGGTAGGTCAGGAAACATGCAATGGCAATATAGGATAGGTTTCTGAAAAACATCGCGGGGTGGTGCGCATTGTAAGGCTTTCTACAAAGCTATTCCCAAGTAAAAGTGAAAATAACATCACGGGGTGGTGTGAATCGGAGGTCCTGAATTAGGATAGGCAGTGAGTGGCAATGTAGGATGGAGAAAACCACCAAGGGTTGGTGAGCATTGGGATGTCAGGAAACAAGCAAATGCAATGTAGGATAGGTTTCTGAAAAACATCGCGGGCTTGTGCGCATTGTAAGTGTTTGTAGCAGGCCATTCAATAGTATGAGTGAGAAAATCATCACGGGGTGGTGTGAATCGGAGGGCCTGAATTAGGATAGGCAGTGAGTGAAAATGAAAAATGGAGAAAAGCACCACAGGGTCGTCAACATGGGGAGGTCAGGAAACATGCAGCGGTAATGTAGGATAGGTTTCTGAAAAAAAAAATTGGGGTGGTGCGCACTGTAAGGGTTTCTAACAGGCCATTCACTTGTTGGAGTGAGAAAAACATCACGGGGAGTTGTGAATCGGAGGGCCTGAATTAGGATAGGCAGTGAGTGGCAATGTAGGATGGAGAAAAGCACCACAGGGTGGTCAGCATGGGGCGGTGAGGAAACATGCAGTGGCAATGTAGGATACGTTTCTGAAAAAAAAAAAAGGGGGTGGTGCGCATTGTAAGTGTTTCTAACAGGCCGTTCACTAGAAGGAGTGAGAAAAACATCACGGGGTGGTGTGAATCAGAGGTGCTGAATTAGGATAGGCAGTGAATGGCAATGAAGAATGGAGAAAAGCACCACCGGATGGTCAACATGGGGAGGTCAGGAAACATGTAATGGCAATTTAGGATAGGTTTCTCAAAAAACATCGCGGGGTGTTGCGCATTGTAAGGCTTTCTAACAAGCCATTCACAAGTAGGAGTGAAAAAACATAAGAAGGTGGTGTTAATCGAAGGGCCTGAATTAGGATAGGCTGTGAGTGGCAATGTAGGATGGAGAAAAGCACCACAGGGTGGTCAGCATGGCGAGGTCAGGAAACATGCAATGGCAATTTAGGATAGGTTTCTGAAAAACATCATGGGTGGTGCGCATTGTAAGGCTTTCTAACAAGCCATTCCCAAGTAGAAGTGAAAAAAACATCACGGGGTGGTGTGAATCGGACGGCCTGAATTTGGATAGTCAGTGATTGGCAATGAAGAATGGAGAAAAGCACCACAGGGTGGTCAACATGGGGAGGTCAGGAAACATGCAGTGGTAATGTAGGATAGGTTTCTGAAAAAAAAAAGCGGGGGGTGCACATTGTAAGGGTTTGTAACAGGTCATTCACTTGTAGGACTGAGAAAAACATCACGGGGTCTTGTGAATCGGAGCCCTTAATTAGGATTGGCAGTGAGTGGCAATGTAGGATGGAGAAAAGCACCACAGGGTGGTCAGTATGGGGAGGTCAGGAAACATGCAGTGGCAATGTAGGATAGTTTTCTGAAATACATCACGGGGTGGTGCGCATTATAAGGTTTTTCTAACAGGTCATTCACTAGTAGGAGGGAGAAAAACATCACGGGGTGGTTTGAATCAGATGTTCTGAATTAGGATAGACAGTGAGTGGCAATGTAGGATGGAGAAATGCACCAAGGGGTGGTCAGCATGCGGAGGTCAGGACCCATGCATTGGCAATGTAGAATAGGTTTCTGAAAAACATCGCCGGGTGGTGTGCATTGTAAGGCTTTCTAACAGGACATTCACTAGTAGGAGTGAGAAAAACATCACGGGGTGGTGTGAATAGGAGGGCCTGAATTAGGATAGGCAGTGAGTGGCAACGTAGGATGGAGAAAAGCACCATGGGGTGGTCAACATGGGGAGGTCAGGAATCATGCTGTGGCAATGTAGGATAAGTTTCTGAAAAACATCGCGGGTTGGTGCGCATGGTAAGGGTTTGTAGCATGCCTTTCCCTAGTAGGAGTGAGAAAAACATCACGGGGTGTTGTGAATCGCAGAGCCTGAGTCAGGATAGGCCGTAGGTGGCAATGTAGGAGGGAGAAAAGCACCACAGGGTGGTCAGGATGGGAAGGTCAGAAAACATGCAGTGGCAATGCAGGATCAGTTCTGAAAAACATCGCGGGGTTGGACGCATTGTAAGGGTATGTAACAGGCCATTCACTTGTAGGAGTGAGAAATACATCATTGTGTGTTATGAATGGGAGGGCCTGAATCAAGGTAGACAATGAGTGGCAATGTAGGATGGAGAAAATCACTACGGGGTGGTCAGCATGGGGAGGTCAGGAAACATGCATTGGCAATGTAGGATAGGTTTCTGAAAAACTTAGCCGGGTGGTGCGCAATGTAAGGGTTTCTAACAGGCCATTCACTAGTAGGAGTGAGAAAAACATCACGGGGTGGTGTGAATCGGAGGGCCTGAATTAGGATAGGCATTGAGTGGCAATGTAGGATAGAGAAAAGCAGCACAGCATGGTCAGCATGGGGAGTTCAGGAAACATGCAGAGGCAATGTAGGATCGGTTTCTGAAAAAAAAAAACGGAGTGGTGTGCATTGTAAGGCTTTCTAAAAGGCCATTCACTAGTAGAAGTCAGAAAATCATCACGGGGTGGTGTGAATCGGAGCGACTGAATTAGTTTAGGCAGTGAGTTGCAACGTAAAATGGAGAAAAGCACCACGATGTGGTCAGCATAGGAGGTCAGGAAACATGCAGTGGCAATGTAGGATAGGTTTCTGAAAAACATCGCGGGGTGGTGCCCATTGTAAGGATTTCTAACAAGCCATTCACAAATAGGAGTGAAAAATGCATCACGGGGTGGTGTGAATCGAAGGGCATGAATTAGGATAGGCAGTGAGTGGCAATGTAGGATGGAGAAAAGCACCACGGGATGGTCATCATGGGGAGGCAAGACCAAATGCAGTGGCAATGTAGGATAGGTTTCTGAAAAAATCCACGGGGTGGTGTGCATTGTAAGAGATTCTAACAGGCCATTCACTAGAAGGAGTGAGAAAAATATAACAAGGTGGTGTGAATTGGAGGGCCTGAATCAGGATAGGCACTGAGTGGCAATGTAGGATGGAGAAAGGCACCACGTGGTGGTCAGCATGGGGATGTCAGGAAACATGCATTGGCAATGTAGGATAGGTTTCTGAAAAACATCGCCTGTTGGTGCGCATTGTAAGAGTTTCTAACAGGACATTCAATTGTAGAAGTGAGAAATACATCATCGTGTGGTGTAAAACGGAGGACGTGAATCAAGATAGACAGTGAGTGGCAATATCGGATGGAGAAAAGCACCACAGGGTGGTCAGCATGGGGAGGTCAGGAAACATGCAGTGGCAATATAGGATAGGATTCCGAAAAACATCGCAGGGTGGGGCTCATCGTAAGAATTTCTAAAATGCCTTTCACTAGTAGGAGTGAGAAAAACATCACGGGGTTGTGTGAATCGGAGGGCCTGAATCAGATTAGGCCGTGAGTCGCAATGTAGGATGGAGAAAAGCTCCACGGGGTGGTCAGGAAGGGGAGGTCAGGAAACATGCAGTGGCAATGTAGGATAGGTTTCTGAAAAACATCCCGGGGTAGTGCGCATTGTAAGGGTTTCTAACAGGCCATTCACTAGTAGGAGTGAGAAATACATCATGTTGTGGTGTGAATTGGAGGGCCTGAATCAAGTTAGACAGTGAGTGGCAATGTAGGTTGGAGAAAAGCACCACGGGTTCTTCAGCATGGGGAGGACAGGAAACATGCAATGGCAATGTAGAATAGGTTTCTGAAAAACATCACGGAGTGGTGCCCATTGTAAGGACTTCTAACAAGCCATTCACAAGTAGGAGTGAGAAAAACATCAAGGGGTGGTGTGAATCGGAGGGGCTGAATTAGGATAGGCAGTGAATGGCAATGAAGAATGGAGAAAAGCACCACGGGGTGGTCAACATGGGGAGGTCAGGAAACATGCAATGGCAATTTAGGATAGGTTTCTTATAAACATCGCGGGGTGGTGCGCATTGTAAGGCTTTCTAACAAGCCATTCACAAGTAGGAGTGAAAAAACTTCAGAAGGTGGTGTAAATCGGAGGGCCTGATTTAGGATAGGTTGTGGGTGGCAATGTAGGATGGAGAAAAGCACCACAGGGTGGTCAGCATGGGGAGGTCAGGAAACATGCAGTCGTAATGTAGGATAGGTTTCTGAAAAGAAAAAAGCGGGGTGGTGCGCATTGTAATGGTTTCTAACAGGCCATTCACTTGTAGGAGTGAGAAAAATATCACGGGGTGTTGTGAATCGGAGGGCCTGAATTAGGATAGGCCGTGAGTGGCAATGTAGGATGGAGAAAAGCACCACAGTGTGGTCAGCATGGGGAGGTCAGGAAACATGCAGTGGCAATATAGGATCGTTTTCTGAAATACATCACGGGGTGGTGCGCATTGTAAGGTTTTTCTCACAGGCCATTCACTAGTAGGAGTGAGAAAAACATCACGGAGTGGTTTCAATCAGATGTTCTGAATTAGGATAGACAGTGAGTGGCAATGTAGGATGGAGAAATGCACCAAGGGGTGGTCAGCACGCGGAGGTCAGGAAACATGCATTGGCAATGTAGGATAGGTTTCTGAAAAACATCGCCGAGTGGTGTGCATTGTAAGGCTTTCTAACAGGCCATTCCCTAGTAGGAGTGACAAAAACATCACGGGGTGGTGTGAATAGGAGGGCCTGAATTAGGATAGGCATTGAAAGGCAACGTAGGATGGAGAAAAGCACCATGGGGTGGTCAGCATGGGGAGGTCAGGTATCATGCAGTGGAAATGTAGGATATGTTTCTGAAAAACATCAAGGGGTGGTGCGCATGGTAAGGGTTTGTAGCATGCCTTCCCTAGTAAGAGTGAGAAAAACATCACGGGGAGTTGTGAATCGCAGGGCCTGAGTCAGGATAGGCCGTGGGTGGCAATGTAGGAGGGAGAAAAGCACCACGGGGTGGTCAGGATGGGAAGGTCAGAAAACATGCAGTGGCAATGCAGGATCGGTTTCTGAAAAACATCGAGGGGTTGGACGCATTGTAAGGGTATGTAACAGGCCATTAACTAGTAGGAGTGAGAAATACATCATTGTGTATTGTGAATCGGAGGGCCTGAATCAAGTTAGACAATGAGAGGCAATGTAGGATGGAGAAAAGCACCACAGGGTGGTCAGCATGGGGAGGTCAGGAAACATGCAATGGCAATATAGGATAGGTTTCTGAAAAACATCGCGGGCTTGTGCGCATTGTAAGTGTTTGTAGCAGGCCATTCAATAGTAGGAGTGAGAAAATCATCACGGGGGGTGTGAATCGGAGGGCCTGATTTAGCATAGGCAGTGAGTCGCAATGAAGAATGGAG
Source organism: Cavia porcellus (assembly GCF_034190915.1). NCBI lineage: Eukaryota > Metazoa > Chordata > Mammalia > Rodentia > Caviidae > Cavia > Cavia porcellus. Next base: position 6,089,326 of record NW_026947526.1, read on the forward strand.
AAAAGCACCACAGGGTGGTCAAAATGTGGAGGTCAGGAGACATGCATTCGCAATGTAGTATAGGTTTATGAAAAACATCGCCGGGTGGTGTGCATTGTAAGGGTTTCTAATATTCCATTCACTAGTAGGAGTGAGAATAATATCACGGCGTGGTGTGAATCGGAGGGCCTGAATCAGGATAGGCAGTGAGTGGCAATGTAGGATGGAGAAAAGCACCACGGGATGGTCATCATGGGGAGGTCAAGACTCAGGCAGTGGCAATGTAGGATAGGTTTCTGAAAAACATCGCGGGTGGTGAGAATTGTATGGGTTTCTAAAAGGCCATTCACTAGTAGGAGTGAGAAAAACATCACGGGGTGGTGTGAATCAGATGTTCTGAATTAGGATAGGCAGTGAGTGGCAATGTAGGATGGAGAAAAGCACCACGGGGCGGTAAGCATGGGGAGGTCACGAAACATGCAGCAGCAATGTAGGATAGGATTCTGAAAAAAAAAAAAGCCCTGTGGTGCGCATTGTAAGGGTTTCTAACAGGCCATTCATCTGTAGGAGTCAGAAAAACATCACGGTGTGGTGTGAATCGGAGCGCCTGATTTAGGATAGGCATTGAGTGGCAATGTAGGATGGAGAAAAGCACCACGGGGTGGTTATCATGGGGAGGACAGGAAACATGCTGTGGCAATGTAGGATAGTTTTCTAAAAAACATCCTCGTGTGGTGCACATTGTAAGGGTTTTTGACAGCCGATTCACAGGTAGGAGTGAGAAAAACATCACGGGGTGGTGTGAATCAGAGGGCCTGAATTATGATTAGCAGTGAGTGGCTATGTAGGATGGAGAAAAGGACCACGGGGTGGACAGCATGGTGAGGTCAGGAAACATGCAATGGCAATGTAGGATAGGTTTCTGAAAAACATTGCGGGGTTATGCGCATTGTAAGGGTTTCTAACAGGCCATTCTCTAGTAGAAGTGACAAAAACCTCACAGGGTGGTGTGAATCAGATGTTCTGAATTAGGATACACAGTGAGTGGCAATGTAGGATGGAGAAAAGCACCACGGGGTGGTCAACATGGGGAGGTGAGGAAACATGCAGTGGCAATGTAGGACAGGTTTCTGAAAAACATCGCGGGGTGGGGCGCATTGTAAGGGTTTCTAACAGGCCATTCACTAGTAAGATTGAGAAAAACATCCCCGGTTGGTTTGAATCAGAGTGCCTGAATTAGTGTAGGCAGTGAGTGCCAATGAAGAATGGAGAAAAGCACCACGGGGTGGTCAACATGGGGAGGTCAGGAAACATGCAGTGTCAATGTAGGACAGGTTTCTGAAAAACATCACGGGGCGGGGCGCATTGTAAGGGTTTCTAACAGGCCATTCACTAGTAAGATTGAGAAAAACATCACGGCGTGGTGTGAATCAGAGTGCCTGAATTAGGATAGGCAGTGAGTGGCAATGAAGAATGGAGAAAACCACCAAGAGTTGATCAACATGAGGAGGTCAGGAAACATGCAGTGTCAATGTAGGACAGGTTTCTGAAAAACATCGCAGGGTGGTGCGCATTGTAAGGCTTTCTAACAAGCCACCCACAAGTAGGAGTGAAAAAAACATAACACGGTGGTGTGAATCAGAGGGCCTGAATTAGTATAAGCTGTGAGTGGCAATGTAGGATGGAGAAAAGCACCACGGTGTGGTCAGCATGCGGAGGACTGCAAACATGCAGTGGCAATGTAGGATAGGTTTCTGAAAAACATCGCGAGGTGGTGCGCATGGTAAGGGTTTCTAACAGGCCATTCACTAGTAGGAGTGAGAAAAATATAACATGGTGGTGTGAATCGGAGGGCGTGAATCATGATAGGCAGTGAGTGGCAATGTAGGATGGAGAAAAGCACCACAGGGTGGTCAGCATGGGGAGAACATGAAACATACAGTGGCAATGTAGGAGAGTTTTCTGAAAAACATCACGGGGTTGTGCGCATGGTAAGGGTTTCTAACAGGCTATACACTAGTAGGAGTGAGAAAAACATCACGGGGTGGTGTGAATCTTAGGGCTTGAATTAGGATTGGCAGTGAGTGGCAATGTAGGATGGAGAAAAGCACATCGGGGTTGTCATCATGGGGAGGTCAGGAAACATGCAGTGGCATGTAGGATAGTTTTCTGAAAAACATCACGGGGTGGTGCGCATTGTAAGGGATTCTAACAGGCCATTCACTAGTAGGAGTGAGAAAAACATTACAGGGTGGTGTGAATCAGATGTTCTGAATTAGGATAGGCGGTGAGTGGCAATGTAGGATGGAGAAAAGCACGACGGTGTGGTCAGCTTGGGGAGGTCAGGAAACATGCATTGGCAATGTAGGATAGGTTTCTGAAAAACATCACCGGGTGGTGCCCCTTGTAAGGCTTTCTCACTGGCTATACACTAGTAGGAGTGAGAAAAACATCACGGCGTGGTGTGAATCGGAGGGCCTGAATTAGGATAGGCAGTGAGTGGCAATGAAGAATGGAGAAAAGCACAATGGGGTGGTCAACATGGGGAGGTCAGGAAACATGCAGTGGCAATGTAGGATATGTTTCTGAAAAACATCGCAGAGTGGTGCGCATTATAAGGATTTCTAACAGGCCATTTACTAGTAGGAGTGAGAAAAACATCACGGTGTGGTGTAAATCGGAGGGTCTGAATTAGGATAAGCATTGAGTGGCAAAGTAGGATGGAGAAAAGCACCTCAGGGTGGTCAGCATGGTGAGGTCAGGAAACATGCATTGGCAATGTAGATACATTTCTGAAAAACCTCGCCAGGTGGTGCGCATTGTAAGGGTTTCTAACAGGCCATTCACTAGTAGGAGTGAGAAAAACATCACAATGTGGTGTAAATCGGAAGGCCTAAATTAGGATAAGCATGGAGTGGCAAAGTAGGATGGAGAAAAGCACCACAGGGTGGTTAGCATGGGGAGGTCAGTAAACATGCAGTGGCAATGTAGGATAGTTTTCTGAAAAAAAAGTGGGGTGGTGCGCATTGCAAGGGTTTCTAACAGGCCATTTACTAGTAGGAGTGAGAAAAACATCACCGGGTGGTGTGAATCAGAGGGCCTGAATTAGGATAGGCAGTGAGTGGCAATGTAGGATGGAGAAAAGCACAACGGGGTGGTCAGCATGGGGAGGTCAGGAAACATGCACTAGCAAAGTAGGATCGGTTTGTGAAAAACATTGCCGGGTGTTGCGCATTGTAAGGCTTTCTAACAGGCCATTCACGATTAGGAGTAAGAAAAACATCACGGGGTGGTGTGAATAGGATGGCCTGAATTAGGATGGGCAGTGAGTGACAACGTAGGACGGAGAAAAGCACCACGGGGTGGTCAGCATGGAGAGGTAAGGAATCATGCAGTGGCAATGTAGGATAGGTTTCTGAAAAACATCATGGGTGTGGTGCGCATGGTAATGTTTCTAACAGGCCATTCACTAGTAGGAGTGAGAAAAATATAACAGGTTGGTGTGAATCCGAGGGCTTGAATCAGGATAGGCAGTGAGTTGCAATGTAGGATGGAGAAAAGCACCTCGGGGTGGTCAGGATGGGGAGGTCAGGAAACATGAGGTGGCAATGTGGGATACGTTTCTGAAAAACATTGTGGGCTGGTGCTCATTGTAAGGGTTTCTAAAATGCCTTTCACTAGTAGGAGTGATGAAAACTTCACGGGGTGGTTGGAATCGCAGGGCCTGAGTCAGGATAGGCCGTGGGTGGCAATGTAGGATGGATAAAAGCACCACGGGTTGGTGAGCATGGAGAAGGCAGGAAATATCAAATGGCAATGTAGGATAGGTTTGTGAAAAACATTGCGGGTTGTGAACATCGTAAGGGTTTGTAGGAGCCCATTCAATACTAGGAGTGAGAAAATCATCACGGGGTGGTGTGAATCGGAGGGTATGAATTAAGATAGGCAGTGAGTAACAATGAAGAATGGAGAAAAGCACCACAGGGTGGTCAACATGGGGAGGTCAGGAAACATGCAGTGGTAATGTAGGATAGGTTTCTGAAAAAAAAAAGTGGGGTGGTGCGCATTGTAAAGGTTTCTAACAGGCCATTCACTTGTTGGAGTGAGAAAAACATCACGGGGTGTTGTGAATCGGAGGGCCTGAATTAGGATAGGCAGTGAGAGGCAATGTAGGATGGAGAAAAGCACCACAGGGTGGTCAGCATGCGGAGGTCAGGACCCATGCATTGGCAATGTAGGATAGGTTTATGAAAAACATCGCCGGGTGGTGCGCATTGTAAGGGTTTTGTAACATTCCATTCACTAGTAGGAGTGAGAAAAATATCACGGCGTGGTGTGAATCGTAGGGCCTGAATCAGGAGAGGAAGTGAGTGGCAATGTAGGATGGAGAAAAGCACCACAGGATGGTCATCATGGGGAGGTCAGGACTCAGGCAGTGGCAATGTAGGATAGGTTTCTGAAAAACATCGCGGGTGGTGAGAATTGTATGGGTTTCTAAAAGGCCATTCACTAGTAGGAGTGAGAAAAACATCACGGGGTGGTGTGAATCAGATGTTCTGAATTAGGATAGGCAGTGAGTGGCAATGTAGGATGGAGAAAAGCACCACGGGGTGGTTATCATGGGGAGGACATGAAACATGCAGTGGCAATGTAGGATAGTTTTCTAAAAAACATCACGGGGTGGTGCGCATTTTAAGGGTTTCTAACAGACAATTCACTAGGAGGAGTGGGAAAAACATCACGGGATGGTGTGAATCAGATGTTCTGAATTATGATAGGCAGTGAGCGGCAATGTAGGATGGAGAAAAGCCCAACAGGGTGGTCAGCAGGGGGAGGTCAGGAAACATGCATTGGCAATGTAGGACAGGTTTTTAAAAAACATCCTCGGGTGGTGCTCATTGTAAGGTTTTCTGACAGCCGATTCACAGGTAGGAGTGGGAAAAACATCACGGGGTAGTGTGAATCGGAGGGCCTGAATTATGATAGGCAGTGAGTGGCAATGTAGGATGGAGAAAAGGACCCCGGGGTGGACAGCATGGTGAGGTCAGGAAACATGCAGTGGCAATGTAGGATAGGTTTCTGAAAAACATCGCGGGGTTGTGCGCATTGTAAGGGTTTCTAACAGGCCATTCTCTAGAAGAAGTGAGAAAAACATCACGGGGTGGTGTGAATCAGATGTTCTGAATTAGGATACACAGTGAGTGGCAATGTAGGATGGAGAAAAGCACCACTGGGTGGTCAGGAAGGGGAGGTCCGGAAACATGAAGTGGCAATGTAGGATAGGTTTCTGCAAAACATCGCGGGGTTGGGCGCATTGTAAGGGTTTCTAACAGGCCATTCACTAGTAAGATTGAGAAAAACATCAAGGGTGGTGTGAATCAGAGTGCCTGAATTAGGATAGGCAGTGAGTGGCAATGTAGGATGGAGAAAAGCACGACGGTGTGGTCAGCTTGGGGAGGTCAGGAAACATGCATTGGCAATGTAGGATAGGTTTCTGAAAAACATCACCGGGTGGTGCGCATGGTAAGGGTTTCTAACAGGCCATTCACTAGTAGGAGTGAGAAAAACATCACGGGGTGGTGTGAATCTTAGGGCTTGAATTAGGATTGGCAGTGAGTGGCAATGTAGGATGGAGAAAAGCACATCGGGGTGGTCATCATGGGGAGGTCAGGAAACATGCAGTGGCAATGTAGGATAGTTTTCTGAAAAACATCACGGGGTGGTACGCATTGTAAGGGATTCTAACAGGCCATTCACTAGTAGGAGTGAGAAAAACATTACGGGGTGGTGTGAATCAGATGTTCTGAATTAGGATAGGCGGTGAGTGGCAATGTAGGATGGAGAAAAGCACGACGGTGTGGTCAGCTTGGGGAGGTCAGGAAACATGCAGTGGCAATGTAGGATAGGTTTCAGAAAAACATCGCGGGGTTATGCACATTGTAAGGGTTTCTAACAGGCCATTCTCTAGTAGAAGTGACAAAAACCTCACAGGGTGGTGTGAATCAGATGTTCTGAATTAGGATACACAGTGAGTGGCAATGTAGGATGGAGAAAAGCACCACGGGGTGGTCAACATGGGGAGGTGAGGAAACATGCAGTGGCAATGTAGGACAGGTTTCTGAAAAACATCGCGGGGTGGGGCGCATTGTAAGGGTTTCTAACAGGCCATTCACTAGTAAGATTGAGAAAAACATCCCCGGTTGGTGTGAATCAGAGTGCCTGAATTTGTGTAGGCAGTGAGTGGCAATGAAGAATGGAGAAAACCACCAAGAGTTGATCAACATGAGGAGGTCAGGAAACATGCAGTGTCAATGTAGAAAAGGTTTCTGAAAAACATCGCGGGGTGGTGCGCATTGTAAGGCTTTCTAACAAGCCACCCACAAGTAGGAGTGAAAAAAACATAACGCGGTGGTGTGAATCGGAGGGCCTGAATTAGTATAAGCTGTGAGTGGCAATGTAGGATGGAGAAAAGCACCACGGTGTGGTCAGCATGCGGAGGACTGCAAACATGCAGTGGCAATGTAGGATAGGTTTCTGAACAACATCGCGAGGTGGTGCGCATGGTAAGGGTTTCTAACAGGCCATTCACTAGTAGGAGTGAGAAAAATATAACATGGTGGTGTGAATCGGAGGGCGTGAATCATGATAGGCAGTGAGTGGCAATGTAGGATGGAGAAAAGCACCACAGGGTGGTCAGCATGGGGAGAACATGAAACATACAGTGGCAATGTAGGAGAGTTTTCTGAAAAACATCACGGGGTTGTGCGCATGGTAAGGGTTTCTAACAGGCTATACACTAGTAGGAGTGAGAAAAACATCACGGGTGGTGTGAATCTTAGGGCTTGAATTAGGATTGGCAGTGAGTGGCAATGTAGGATGGAGAAAAGCACATCGGGGTTGTCATCATGGGGAGGTCAGGAAACAGGCAGTGGCATGTAGGATAGTTTTCTGAAAAACATCACGGGGTGGTGCGCATTGTAAGGGATTCTAACAGGCCATTCACTAGTAGGAGTGAGAAAAACATTACGGGGTGGTGTGAATCAGATGTTCTGAATTAGGATAGGCGGTGAGTGGCAATGTAGGATGGAGAAAAGCACGACGGTGTGGTCAGCTTGGGGAGGTCAGGAAACATGCATTGGCAATGTAGGATAGGTTTCTGAAAAACATCACCGGGTGGTGCCCCTTGTAAGGCTTTCTCCCTGGCTATACACTAGTAGGAGTGAGAAAAACATCACGGCGTGGTGTGAATCGGAGGGCCTGAATTAGGATAGGCAGTGAGTGGCAATGAAGAATGGAGAAAAGCACCATGGGGTGGTCAACATGGGGAGGTCAGGAAACATGCAGTGGCAATGTAGGATATGTTTCTGAAAAACATCGCAGAGTGGTGCGCATTATAAGGATTTCTAACAGGCCATTTACTAGTAGGAGTGAGAAAAACATCACGGTGTGGTGTAAATCGGAGGGTCTGAATTAGGATAAGCATTGAGTGGCAAAGTAGGATGGAGAAAAGCACCTCAGGGTGGTCAGCATGGGGAGGTCAGGAAACATGCATTGGCAATGTAGATACATTTCTGAAAAACCTCGCCAGGTGGTGCGCATTGTAAGGGTTTCTAACAGGCCATTCACTAGTAGGAGTGAGAAAAACATCACAATGTGGTGTAAATCGGAGGGTCTGAATTAGGATAAGCATTGAGTGGCAAAGTAGGATGGAGAAAAGCACCTCAGGGTGGTCAGCATGGGGAGGTCAGGAAACATGCATTGGCAATGTAGATACATTTCTGAAAAACCTCGCCAGGTGGTGCGCATTGTAAGGGTTTCTAACAGGCCATTCACTAGTAGGAGTGAGAAAAACATCACAATGTGGTGTAAATCGGAGGGTCTGAATTAGGATAAGCATTGAGTGGCAAAGTAGGATGGAGAAAAGCACCTCAGGGTGGTCAGCATGGGGAGGTCAGGAAACATGCATTGGCAATGTAGATACATTTCTGAAAAACCTCGCCAGGTGGTGCGCATTGTAAGGGTTTCTAACAGGCCATTCACTAGTAGGAGTGAGAAAAACATCACAATGTGGTGTAAATCGGAAGGCCTAAATTAGGATAAGCATGGAGTGGCAAAGTAGGATGGAGAAAAGCATCACAGGGTGGTTAGCATGGGGAGGTCAGTAAACATGCAGTGGCAATGTAGGATAGTTTTCTGAAAAAAAAGTGGGGTGGTGCGCATTGCAAGGGTTTCTAACAGGCCATTTACTAGTAGGAGTGAGAAAAACATCACCGGGTGGTGTGAATCAGAGGGCCTGAATTAGGATAGGCAGTGAGTGGCAATGTAGGATGGAGAAAAGCACAACGGGGTGGTCAGCATGGGGAGGTCAGGAAACATGCACTAGCAAAGTAGGATCGGTTTGTGAAAAACATTGCCGGGTGTTGCGCATTGTAAGGCTTTCTAACAGGCCATTCACGATTAGGAGTAAGAAAAACATCACGGGGTGGTGTGAATAGGATGGCCTGAATTAGGATGGGCAGTGAGTGACAACGTAGGACGGAGAAAAGCACCACGGGGTGGTCAGCATGGAGAGGTAAGGAATCATGCAGTGGCAATGTAGGATAGGTTTCTGAAAAACATCATGGGTGTGGTGCGCATGGTAATGTTTCTAACAGGCCATTCACTAGTAGGAGTGAGAAAAATATAACAGGTTGGTGTGAATCCGAGGGCTTGAATCAGGATAGGCAGTGAGTTGCAATGTAGGATGGAGAAAAGCACCTCGGGGTGGTCAGGATGGGGAGGTCAGGAAACATGAGGTGGCAATGTGGGATACGTTTCTGAAAAACATTGTGGGCTGGTGCTCATTGTAAGGGTTTCTAAAATGCCTTTCACTAGTAGGAGTGATGAAAACTTCACGGGGTGGTTGGAATCGCAGGGCCTGAGTCAGGATAGGCCGTGGGTGGCAATGTAGGATGGATAAAAGCACCACGGGTTGGTGAGCATGGAGAAGGCAGGAAATATCAAATGGCAATGTAGGATAGGTTTGTGAAAAACATTGCGGGTTGTGAACATTGTAAGGGTTTGTAGGAGCCCATTCAATACTAGGAGTGAGAAAATCATCACGGGGTGGTGTGAATCGGAGGGTCTGAATTAAGATAGGCAGTGAGTGACAATGAAGAATGGAGAAAAGCACCACAGGGTGGTCAACATGGGGAGGTCAGGAAACATGCAGTGGTAATGTAGGATAGGTTTCTGAAAAAAAAAGTGGGGTGGTGCGCTTTGTAAAGGTTTCTAACAGGCCATTCACTTGTTGGAGTGAGAAAAACATCACGGGGTGTTGTGAATCGGAGGGCCTGAATTAGGATAGGCAGTGAGAGGCAATGTAGGATGGAGAAAAGCACCACAGGGTGGTCAGCATGGGGAGGTAAGAAAACATGCAGTGGCAATGTAGGATAGTTTTCTGAAAAACATAACGGGATGGTGCGCATTGTAAGGGTTTTCTAACAGACCTTTCACTAGTAGGAGTGAGAAAAACATCACGGGGTGGTTTGAATCAGATGTTCTGAATTAGAATAGACAGTGAGTGGCAATTTAGGATGGAGAAATGCACCAAGGGGTGGTCAGCATGCGGAGGTCAGGACCCATGCATTGGGAATGTAGGATAGGTTTATGAAAAACATCGCCGGGTGGTGCGCATTGTAAGGGTTTCTAACATTCCATTCACTAGTAGGAGTGAGAAAAATATCACGGCGTGGTGTGAATCGGAGGGCCTGAATCAGGAGAGGAAGTGAGTGGCAATGTAGGATGGAGAAAAGCACCACAGGATGGTCATCATGGGGAGGTCAGGACTCAGGCAGTGGCAATGTAGCATAGGTTTCTGAAAAACATCGCGGGTGGTGAGAATTGTATGGGTTTCTAAAAGGCCATTCACTAGTAGGAGTGAGAAAAACATCACGGGGTGGTGTGAATCAGATGTTCTGAATTAGGATAGGCAGTGAGTGGCAATGTAGGATGGAGAAAAGCACCACGGGGTGGTTATCATGGGGAGGACATGAAACATGCAGTGGCAATGTAGGATAGTTTTCTAAAAAACATCACGGGGTGGTGCGCATTTTAAGGGTTTCTAACAGACAATTCACTAGGAGGAGTGGGAAAAACATCACGGGATGGTGTGAATCAGATGTTCTGAATTATGATAGGCAGTGAGTGGCAATGTAGGATGGAGAAAAGCCCAACAGGGTGGTCAGCAGGGGGAGGTCAGGAAACATGCATTGGCAATGTAGGACAGGTTTTTAAAAAACATCCTCGGGTGGTGCTCATTGTAAGGTTTTCTGACAGCCGATTCACAGGTAGGAGTGAGAAAAACATCACGGGGTGGTGTGAATCGGAGGGCCTGAATTATGATAGGCAGTGAGTGGCAATGTAGGATGGAGAAAAGGACCCCGGGGTGGACAGCATGGTGAGGTCAGGAAACATGAAGTGGCAATGTAGGATAGGTTTCTGAAAAACATCGCGGGGTTGTGCGCATTGTAAGGGTTTCTAACAGGCCATTCTCTAGTAGAAGTGAGAAAAACATCACGGGGTGGTGTGAATCAGATGTTCTGAATTAGGATACACAGTGAGTGGCAATGTAGGATGGAGAAAAGCACCACCGGGTGGTCAGGAAGGGGAGGTCCGGAAACATGAAGTGGCAATGTAGGATAGGTTTCTGCGAAACATTGCGGGGTGGGGCGCATTGTAAGGGTTTCTAACAGGCCATTCACTAGTAAGATTGAGAAAAACATCAAGGGTGGTGGGAATCAGAGTGCCTGAATTAGGATAGGCAGTGAGTGGCAATGTAGGATGGAGAAAAGCACGACGGTGTGGTCAGATTGGGGAGGTCAGGAAACATGCATTGGCAATGTAGGATAGGTTTCTGAAAAACATCACCGGGTGGTGCGCATGGTAAGGGTTTCTAACAGGCCATTCACTAGTAGGAGTGAGAAAAACATCACGGGGTGGTGTGAATCTTAGGGCTTGAATTAGGATTGGCAGTGAGTGGCAATGTAGGATGGAGAAAAGCACATCGGGGTGGTCATCATGGGGAGGTCAGGAAACATGCTGTGGCAATGTAGGATAGTTTTCTGAAAAACATCACGGGGTGGTACGCATTGTAAGGGATTCTAACAGGCCATTCACTAGTAGGAGTGAGAAAAACATTACGGGGTCGTGTGAATCAGATGTTCTGAATTAGGATAGGCGGTGAGTGGCAATGTAGGATGGAGAAAAGCACGACGGTGTGGTCAGCTTGGGGAGGTCAGGAAACATGCAGTGGCAATGTAGGATAGGTTTCAGAAAAACATCGCGGGGTTATGCACATTGTAAGGGTTTCTAACAGGCCATTCTCTAGTAGAAGTGACAAAAACCTCACAGGGTGGTGTGAATCAGATGTTCTGAATTAGGATACACAGTGAGTGGCAATGTAGGATGGAGAAAAGCACCACGGGGTGGTCAACATGGGGAGGTGAGGAAACATGCAGTGGCAATGTAGGACAGGTTTCTGAAAAACATCGCGGGGTGGGGCGCATTGTAAGGGTTTCTAACAGGCCATTCACTAGTAAGATTGAGAAAAACATCCCCGGTTGGTGTGAATCAGAGTGCCTGAATTAGTGTAGGCAGTGAGTGCCAATGAAGAATGGAGAAAAGCACCACGGGGTGGTCAACATGGGGAGGTCAGGAAACATGCAGTGTCAATGTAGGACAGGTTTCTGAAAAACATCACGGGGCGGGGCGCATTGTAAGGGTTTCTAACAGGCCATTCACTAGTAAGATTGAGAAAAACATCACGGCGTGGTGTGAATCAGAGTGCCTGAATTAGGATAGGCAATGAGTGGCAATGAAGAATGGAGAAAACCACCAAGAGTTGATCAACATGAGGAGGTCAGGAAACATGCAGTGTCAATGTAGGACAGGTTTCTGAAAAACATCGCGGGGTGGTGCGCATTGTAAGGCTTTCTAACAAGCCACCCACAAGTAGGAGTGAAAAAAACATAACGCGGTGGTGTGAATCGGAGGGCCTGAATTAGTATAAGCTGTGAGTGGCAATGTAGGATGGAGAAAAGCACCACGGTGTGGTCAGCATGCGGAGGACTGCAAACATGCAGTGGCAATGTAGGATAGGTTTCTGAAAAACATCGCGAGGTGGTGCGCATGGTAAGGGTTTCTAACAGGCCATTCACTAGTAGGAGTGAGAAAAATATAACATGGTGGTGTGAATCGGAGGGCGTGAATCATGATAGGCAGTGAGTGGCAATGTAGGATGGAGAAAAGCACCACAGGGTGGTCAGCATGGGGAGAACATGAAACATACAGTGGCAATGTAGGAGAGTTTTCTGAAAAACATCACGGGGTTGTGCGCATGGTAAGGGTTTCTAACAGGCTATACACTAGTAGGAGTGAGAAAAACATCACGGGGTGGTGTGAATCTTAGGGCTTGAATTAGGATTGGCAGTGAGTGGCAATGTAGGATGGAGAAAAGCACATCGGGGTTGTCATCATGGGGAGGTCAGGAAACATGCAGTGGCATGTAGGATAGTTTTCTGAAAAACATCACGGGGTGGTGCGCATTGTAAGGGATTCTAACAGGCCATTCACTAGTAGGAGTGAGAAAAACATTACGGGGTGGTGTGAATCAGATGTTCTGAATTAGGATAGGCGGTGAGTGGCAATGTAGGATGGAGAAAAGCACGACGGTGTGGTCAGCTTGGGGAGGTCAGGAAACATGCATTGGCAATGTAGGATAGGTTTCTGAAAAACATCACCGGGTGGTGCCCCTTGTAAGGCTTTCTCACTGGCTATACACTAGTAGGAGTGAGAAAAACATCACGGCGTGGTGTGAATCGGAGGGCCTGAATTAGGATAGGCAGTGAGTGGCAATGAAGAATGGAGAAAAGCACCATGGGGTGGTCAACATGGGGAGGTCAGGAAACATGCAGTGGCAATGTAGGATATGTTTCTGAAAAACATCGCAGAGTGGTGCGCATTATAAGGATTTCTAACAGGCCATTTACTAGTAGGAGTGAGAAAAACATCACGGTGTGGTGTAAATCGGAGGGTCTGAATTAGGATAAGCATTGAGTGGCAAAGTAGGATGGAGAAAAGCACCTCAGGGTGGTCAGCATGGGGAGGTCAGGAAACATGCATTGGCAATGTAGATACATTTCTGAAAAACCTCGCCAGGTGGTGCGCATTGTAAGGGTTTCTAACAGGCCATTCACTAGTAGGATTGAGAAAAACATCACAATGTGGTGTAAATCGGAAGGCCTAAATTAGGATAAGCATGGAGTGGCAAAGTAGGATGGAGAAAAGCACCACAGGGTGGTTAGCATGGGGAGGTCAGTAAACATGCAGTGGCAATGTAGGATAGTTTTCTGAAAAAAAAGTGGGGTGGTGCGCATTGCAAGGGTTTCTTACAGGCCATTTACTAGTAGGAGTGAGAAAAACATCACCGGGTGGTGTGAATCAGAGGGCCTGAATTAGGATAGGCAGTGAGTGGCAATGTAGGATGGAGAAAAGCACAACGGGGTGGTCAGCATGGGGAGGTCAGGAAACATGCACTAGCAAAGTAGGATCGGTTTGTGAAAAACATTGCCGGGTGTTGCGCATTGTAAGGCTTTCTAACAGGCCATTCACGATTAGGAGTAAGAAAAACATCACGGGGTGGTGTGAATAGGATGGCCTGAATTAGGATGGGCAGTGAGTGACAACGTAGGACGGAGAAAAGCACCACGGGGTGGTCAGCATGGAGAGGTAAGGAATCATGCAGTGGCAATGTAGGATAGGTTTCTGAAAAACATCATGGGTGTGGTGCGCATGGTAATGTTTCTAACAGGCCATTCACTAGTAGGAGTGAGAAAAATATAACAGGTTGGTGTGAATCCGAGGGCTTGAATCAGGATAGGCAGTGAGTTGCAATGTAGGATGGAGAAAAGCACCTCGGGGTGGTCAGGATGGGGAGGTCAGGAAACATGAGGTGGCAATGTGGGATACGTTTCTGAAAAACATTGTGGGCTGGTGCTCATTGTAAGGGTTCCTAAAATGCCTTTCACTAGTAGGAGTGATGAAAACTTCACGGGGTGGTTGGAATCGCAGGGCCTGAGTCAGGATAGGCCGTGGGTGGCAATGTAGGATGGATAAAAGCACCACGGGTTGGTGAGCATGAAGAAGGCAGGAAATATCAAATGGCAATGTAGGATAGGTTTGTGAATAACATTGCGGGTTGTGAACATTGTAAGGGTTTGTAGGAGCCCATTCAATACTAGGAGTGAGAAAATCATCACGGGGTGGTGTGAATCGGAGGGTCTGAATTAAGATAGGCAGTGAGTGACAATGAAGAATGGAGAAAAGCACCACAGGGTGGTCAACATGGGGAGGTCAGGAAACATGCAGTGGTAATGTAGGATAGGTTTCTGAAAAAAAAGTGGGGTGGTGCGCATTGTAAAGGTTTCTAACAGGCCATTCACTTGTTGGAGTGAGAAAAACATCACGGGGTGTTGTGAATCGGAGGGCCTGAATTAGGATAGGCAGTGAGAGGCAATGTAGGATGGAGAAAAGCACCACAGGGTGGTCAGCATGGGGAGGTCAGGAAACATGCAGTGGCAATGTAGGATATTTTTCTGAAAAACATAACGGGATGGTGCGCATTGTAAGGGTTTTCTAACAGACCTTTCACTAGTAGGAGTGAGAAAAACATCACGGGGTGGTTTGAATCAGATGTTCTGAATTAGAATAGACAGTGAGTGGCAATTTAGGATGGAGAAATGCACCAAGGGGTGGTCAGCATGCGGAGGTCAGGACCCATGCATTGGGAATGTAGGATAGGTTTATGAAAAACATCGCCGGGTGGTGCGCATTGTAAGGGTTTCTAACATTCCATTCACTAGTAGGAGTGAGAAAAATATCACGGCATGGTGTGAATCGGAGGGCCTGAATCAGGAGAGGAAGTGAGTGGCAATGTAGGATGGAGAAAAGCACCACAGGATGGTCATCATGGGGAGGTCAGGACTCAGGCAGTGGCAATGTAGCATAGGTTTCTGAAAAACATCGCGGGTGGTGAGAATTGTATGGGTTTCTAAAAGGCCATTCACTAGTAGGAGTGAGAAAAACATCACAGGGTGGTGTGAATCAGATGTTCTGAATTAGGATAGGCAGTGAGTGGCAATGTAGGATGGAGAAAAGCACCACGGGGTGGTTATCATGGGGAGGACATGAAACATGCAGTGGCAATGTAGGATAGTTTTCTAAAAAACATCACGGGGTGGTGCGCATTTTAAGGGTTTCTAACAGACAATTCACTAGGAGGAGTGGGAAAAACATCACGGGATGGTGTGAATCAGATGTTCTGAATTATGATAGGCAGTGAGTGGCAATGTAGGATGGAGAAAAGCCCAACAGGGTGGTCAGCAGGGGGAGGTCAGGAAACATGCATTGGCAATGTAGGACAGGTTTTTAAAAAACATCCTCGGGTGGTGCTCATTGTAAGGTTTTCTGACAGCCGATTCACAGGTAGGAGTGAGAAAAACATCACGGGGTGGTGTGAATCGGAGGGCATGAATTATGATAGGCAGTGAGTGGCAATGTAGGATGGAGAAAAGGACCCCTGGTTGGACAGCATGGTGAGGTCAGGAAACATGAAGTGGCAATGTAGGATAGGTTTCTGAAAAACATCGCGGGGTTGTGCGCATTGTAAGGGTTTCTAACAGGCCATTCTCTAGTAGAAGTGAGAAAAACATCACGGGGTGGTGTGAATCAGATGTTCTGAATTAGGATACACAGTGAGTGGCAATGTAGGATGGAGAAAAGCACCACCGGGTGGTCAGGAAGGGGAGGTCCGGAAACATGAAGTGGCAATGTAGGATAGGTTTCTGCAAAACATCGCGGGGTGGGGCGCATTGTAAGGGTTTCTAACAGGCCATTCACTAGTAAGGTTGAGAAAAACATCAAGGGTGGTGTGAATCAGAGTGCCTGAATTAGGATAGGCAGTGAGTGGCAATGTAGGATGGAGAAAAGCACGACGGTGTGGTCAGCTTGGGGAGGTCAGGAAACATGCATTGGCAATGTAGGATAGGTTTCTGAAAAACATCACCGGGTGGTGCGCATGGTAAGGGTTTCTAACAGGCCATTCACTAGTAGGAGTGAGAAAAACATCACGGGGTGGTGTGAATCTTAGGGCTTGAATTAGGATTGGCAGTGAGTGGCAATGTAGGATGGAGAAAAGCACATCGGGGTGGTCATCATGGGGAGGTCAGGAAACATGCAGTGGCAATGTAGGATAGTTTTCTGAAAAACATCACGGGGTGGTACGCATTGTAAGGGATTCTAACAGGCCATTCACTAGTAGGAGTGAGAAAAACTTTATGGGGTGGTGTGAATCAGATGTTCTGAATTAGGATAGGCGGTGAGTGGCAATGTAGGATGGAGAAAAGCACGACGGTGTGGTCAGCTTGGGGAGGTCAGGAAACATGCAGTGGCAATGTAGGATAGGTTTCAGAAAAACATCGCGGGGTTATGCACATTGTAAGGGTTTCTAACATGCCATTCTCTAGTAGAAGTGACAAAAACCTCACACGGTGGTGTGAATCAGATGTTCTGAATTAGGATACACAGTGAGTGGCAATGTAGGATGGAGAAAAGCACCACGGGGTGGTCAACATGGGGAGGTGAGGAAACATGCAGTGGCAATGTAGGACAGGTTTCTGAAAAACATCGCGGGGTGGGGCGCATTGTAAGGGTTTCTAACAGGCCATTCACTAGTAAGATTGAGAAAAACATCCCTGGTTGGTGTGAATCAGAGTGCCTGAATTAGTGTAGGCAGTGAGTGCCAATGAAGAATGGAGAAAAGCACCACGGGGTGGTCAACATGGGGAGGTCAGGAAACATGCAGTGTCAATGTAGGACAGGTTTCTGAAAAACATCACGGGGTGGTGCGCATTGTAAGGGATTCTAACAGGCCATTCACTAGTAGGAGTGAGAAAAACATTACGGGGTGGTGTGAATCAGATGTTCTGAATTAGGATAGGCGGTGAGTGGCAATGTAGGATGGAGAAAAGCACGACGGTGTGGTCAGCTTGGGGAGGTCAGGAAACATGCATTGGCAATGTAGGATAGGTTTCTGAAAAACATCACCGGGTGGTGCCCCTTGTAAGGCTTTCTCACTGGCTATACACTAGTAGGAGTGAGAAAAACATCACGGCGTGGTGTGAATCGGAGGGCCTGAATTAGGATAGGCAGTGAGTGGCAATGAAGAATGGAGAAAAGCACCATGGGGTGGTCAACATGGGGAGGTCAGGAAACATGCAGTGGCAATGTAGGATATGTTTCTGAAAAACATCGCAGAGTGGTGCGCATTATAAGGATTTCTAACAGGCCATTTACTAGTAGGAGTGAGAAAAACATCACGGTGTGGTGTAAATCGGAGGGTCTGAATTAGGATAAGCATTGAGTGGCAAAGTAGGATGGAGAAAAGCACCTCAGGTTGGTCAGCATGGGGAGGTCAGGAAACATGCATTGGCAATGTAGATACATTTCTGAAAAACCTCGCCAGGTGGTGCGCATTGTAAGGGTTTCTAACAGGCCATTCACTAGTAGGAGTGAGAAAAACATCACAATGTGGTGTAAATCGGAGGGTCTGAATTAGGATAAGCATTGAGTGGCAAAGTAGGATGGAGAAAAGCACCTCAGGGTGGTCAGCATGGGGAGGTCAGGAAACATGCATTGGCAATGTAGATACATTTCTGAAAAACCTCGCCAGGTGGTGCGCATTGTAAGGGTTTCTAACAGGCCATTCACTAGTAGGAGTGAGAAAAACATCACAATGTGGTGTAAATCGGAGGGTCTGAATTAGGATAAGCATTGAGTGGCAAAGTAGGATGGAGAAAAGCACCTCAGGGTGGTCAGCATGGGGAGGTCAGGAAACATGCATTGGCAATGTAGATACATTTCTGAAAAACCTCGCCAGGTGGTGCGCATTGTAAGGGTTTCTAACAGGCCATTCACTAGTAGGAGTGAGAAAAACATCACAATGTGGTGTAAATCGGAAGGCCTAAATTAGGATAAGCATGGAGTGGCAAAGTAGGATGGAGAAAAGCATCACAAGGTGGTTAGCATGGGGAGGTCAGTAAACATGCAGTGGCAATGTAGGATAGTTTTCTGAAAAAAAAGTGGGGTGGTGCGCATTGCAAGGGTTTCTAACAGGCCATTTACTAGTAGGAGTGAGAAAAACATCACCGGGTGGTGTGAATCAGAGGGCCTGAATTAGGATAGGCAGTGAGTGGCAATGTAGGATGGAGAAAAGCACAACGGGGTGGTCAGCATGGGGAGGTCAGGAAACATGCACTAGCAAAGTAGGATCGGTTTGTGAAAAACATTGCCGGGTGTTGCGCATTGTAAGGCTTTCTAACAGGCCATTCACGATTAGGAGTAAGAAAAACATCACGGGGTGGTGTGAATAGGATGGCCTGAATTAGGATGGGCAGTGAGTGACAACGTAGGACGGAGAAAAGCACCACGGGGTGGTCAGCATGGAGAGGTAAGGAATCATGCAGTGGCAATGTAGGATAGGTTTCTGAAAAACATCATGGGTGTGGTGCGCATGGTAATGTTTCTAACAGGCCATTCACTAGTAGGAGTGAGAAAAATATAACAGGTTGGTGTGAATCCGAGGGCTTGAATCAGGATAGGCAGTGAGTTGCAATGTAGGATGGAGAAAAGCACCTCGGGGTGGTCAGGATGGGGAGGTCAGGAAACATGAGGTGGCAATGTGGGATACGTTTCTGAAAAACATTGTGGGCTGGTGCTCATTGTAAGGGTTTCTAAAATGCCTTTCACTAGTAGGAGTGATGAAAACTTCACGGGGTGGTTGGAATCGCAGGGCCTGAGTCAGGATAGGCCGTGGGTGGCAATGTAGGATGGATAAAAGCACCACGGGTTGGTGAGCATGGAGAAGGCAGGAAATATCAAATGGCAATGTAGGATAGGTTTGTGAAAAACATTGCGGGTTGTGAACATTGTAAGGGTTTGTAGGAGCCCATTCAATACTAGGAGTGAGAAAATCATCACGGGGTGGTGTGAATCGGAGGGTCTGAATTAAGATAGGCAGTGAGTGACAATGAAGAATGGAGAAAAGCACCACAGGGTGGTCAACATGGGGAGGTCAGGAAACATGCAGTGGTAATGTAGGATAGGTTTCTGAAAAAAAAAGTGGGGTGGTGCGCTTTGTAAAGGTTTCTAACAGGCCATTCACTTGTTGGAGTGAGAAAAACATCACGGGGTGTTGTGAATCGGAGGGCCTGAATTAGGATAGGCAGTGAGAGGCAATGTAGGATGGAGAAAAGCACCACAGGGTGGTCAGCATGGGGAGGTAAGAAAACATGCAGTGGCAATGTAGGATAGTTTTCTGAAAAACATAACGGGATGGTGCGCATTGTAAGGGTTTTCTAACAGACCTTTCACTAGTAGGAGTGAGAAAAACATCACGGGGTGGTTTGAATCAGATGTTCTGAATTAGAATAGACAGTGAGTGGCAATTTAGGATGGAGAAATGCACCAAGGGGTGGTCAGCATGCGGAGGTCAGGACCCATGCATTGGGAATGTAGGATAGGTTTATGAAAAACATCGCCGGGTGGTGCGCATTGTAAGGGTTTCTAACATTCCATTCACTAGTAGGAGTGAGAAAAATATCACGGCGTGGTGTGAATCGGAGGGCCTGAATCAGGAGAGGAAGTGAGTGGCAATGTAGGATGGAGAAAAGCACCACAGGATGGTCATCATGGGGAGGTCAGGACTCAGGCAGTGGCAATGTAGCATAGGTTTCTGAAAAACATCGCGGGTGGTGAGAATTGTATGGGTTTCTAAAAGGCCATTCACTAGTAGGAGTGAGAAAAACATCACGGGGTGGTGTGAATCAGATGTTCTGAATTAGGATAGGCAGTGAGTGGCAATGTAGGATGGAGAAAAGCACCACGGGGTGGTTATCATGGGGAGGACATGAAACATGCAGTGGCAATGTAGGATAGTTTTCTAAAAAACATCACGGGGTGGTGCGCATTTTAAGGGTTTCTAACAGACAATTCACTAGGAGGAGTGGGAAAAACATCACGGGATGGTGTGAATCAGATGTTCTGAATTATGATAGGCAGTGAGTGGCAATGTAGGATGGAGAAAAGCCCAACAGGGTGGTCAGCAGGGGGAGGTCAGGAAACATGCATTGGCAATGTAGGACAGGTTTTTAAAAAACATCCTCGGGTGGTGCTCATTGTAAGGTTTTCTGACAGCCGATTCACAGGTAGGAGTGAGAAAAACATCACGGGGTGGTGTGAATCGGAGGGCCTGAATTATGATAGGCAGTGAGTGGCAATGTAGGATGGAGAAAAGGACCCCGGGGTGGACAGCATGGTGAGGTCAGGAAACATGAAGTGGCAATGTAGGATAGGTTTCTGAAAAACATCGCGGGGTTGTGCGCATTGTAAGGGTTTCTAACAGGCCATTCTCTAGTAGAAGTGAGAAAAACATCACGGGGTGGTGTGAATCAGATGTTCTGAATTAGGATACACAGTGAGTGGCAATGTAGGATGGAGAAAAGCACCACCGGGTGGTCAGGAAGGGGAGGTCCGGAAACATGAAGTGGCAATGTAGGATAGGTTTCTGCAAAACATTGCGGGGTGGGGCGCATTGTAAGGGTTTCTAACAGGCCATTCACTAGTAAGATTGAGAAAAACATCAAGGGTGGTGGGAATCAGAGTGCCTGAATTAGGATAGGCAGTGAGTGGCAATGTAGGATGGAGAAAAGCACGACGGTGTGGTCAGATTGGGGAGGTCAGGAAACATGCATTGGCAATGTAGGATAGGTTTCTGAAAAACATCACCGGGTGGTGCGCATGGTAAGGGTTTCTAACAGGCCATTCACTAGTAGGAGTGAGAAAAACATCACGGGGTGGTGTGAATCTTAGGGCTTGAATTAGGATTGGCAGTGAGTGGCAATGTAGGATGGAGAAAAGCACATCGGGGTGGTCATCATGGGGAGGTCAGGAAACATGCTGTGGCAATGTAGGATAGTTTTCTGAAAAACATCACGGGGTGGTACGCATTGTAAGGGATTCTAACAGGCCATTCACTAGTAGGAGTGAGAAAAACATTACGGGGTCGTGTGAATCAGATGTTCTGAATTAGGATAGGCGGTGAGTGGCAATGTAGGATGGAGAAAAGCACGACGGTGTGGTCAGCTTGGGGAGGTCAGGAAACATGCAGTGGCAATGTAGGATAGGTTTCAGAAAAACATCGCGGGGTTATGCACATTGTAAGGGTTTCTAACAGGCCATTCTCTAGTAGAAGTGACAAAAACCTCACAGGGTGGTGTGAATCAGATGTTCTGAATTAGGATACACAGTGAGTGGCAATGTAGGATGGAGAAAAGCACCACGGAGTGGTCAACATGGGGAGGTGAGGAAACATGCAGTGGCAATGTAGGACAGGTTTCTGAAAAACATCGCGGGGTGGGGCGCATTGTAAGGGTTTCTAACAGGCCATTCACTAGTAAGATTGAGAAAAACATCCCCGGTTGGTGTGAATCAGAGTGCCTGAATTAGTGTAGGCAGTGAGTGCCAATGAAGAATGGAGAAAAGCACCACGGGGTGGTCAACATGGGGAGGTCAGGAAACATGCAGTGTCAATGTAGGACAGGTTTCTGAAAAACATCACGGGGCGGGGCGCATTGTAAGGGTTTCTAACAGGCCATTCACTAGTAAGATTGAGAAAAACATCACGGCGTGGTGTGAATCAGAGTGCCTGAATTAGGATAGGCAATGAGTGGCAATGAAGAATGGAGAAAACCACCAAGAGTTGATCAACATGAGGAGGTCAGGAAACATGCAGTGTCAATGTAGGACAGGTTTCTGAAAAACATCGCGGGGTGGTGCGCATTGTAAGGCTTTCTAACAAGCCACCCACAAGTAGGAGTGAAAAAAACATAACGCGGTGGTGTGAATCGGAGGGCCTGAATTAGTATAAGCTGTGAGTGGCAATGTAGGATGGAGAAAAGCACCACGGTGTGGTCAGCATGCGGAGGACTGCAAACATGCAGTGGCAATGTAGGATAGGTTTCTGAAAAACATCGCGAGGTGGTGCGCATGGTAAGGGTTTCTAACAGGCCATTCACTAGTAGGAGTGAGAAAAATATAACATGGTGGTGTGAATCGGAGGGCGTGAATCATGATAGGCAGTGAGTGGCAATGTAGGATGGAGAAAAGCACCACAGGGTGGTCAGCATGGGGAGAACATGAAACATACAGTGGCAATGTAGGAGAGTTTTCTGAAAAACATCACGGGGTTGTGCGCATGGTAAGGGTTTCTAACAGGCTATACACTAGTAGGAGTGAGAAAAACATCACGGGGTGGTGTGAATCTTAGGGCTTGAATTAGGATTGGCAGTGAGTGGCAATGTAGGATGGAGAAAAGCACATCGGGGTTGTCATCATGGGGAGGTCAGGAAACATGCAGTGGCATGTAGGATAGTTTTCTGAAAAACATCACGGGGTGGTGCGCATTGTAAGGGATTCTAACAGGCCATTCACTAGTAGGAGTGAGAAAAACATTACGGGGTGGTGTGAATCAGATGTTCTGAATTAGGATAGGCGGTGAGTGGCAATGTAGGATGGAGAAAAGCACGACGGTGTGGTCAGCTTGGGGAGGTCAGGAAACATGCATTGGCAATGTAGGATAGGTTTCTGAAAAACATCACCGGGTGGTGCCCCTTGTAAGGCTTTCTCACTGGCTATACACTAGTAGGAGTGAGAAAAACATCACGGCGTGGTGTGAATCGGAGGGCCTGAATTAGGATAGGCAGTGAGTGGCAATGAAGAATGGAGAAAAGCACCATGGGGTGGTCAACATGGGGAGGTCAGGAAACATGCAGTGGCAATGTAGGATATGTTTCTGAAAAACATCGCAGAGTGGTGCGCATTATAAGGATTTCTAACAGGCCATTTACTAGTAGGAGTGAGAAAAACATCACGGTGTGGTGTAAATCGGAGGGTCTGAATTAGGATAAGCATTGAGTGGCAAAGTAGGATGGAGAAAAGCACCTCAGGGTGGTCAGCATGGGGAGGTCAGGAAACATGCATTGGCAATGTAGATACATTTCTGAAAAACCTCGCCAGGTGGTGCGCATTGTAAGGGTTTCTAACAGGCCATTCACTAGTAGGATTGAGAAAAACATCACAATGTGGTGTAAATCGGAAGGCCTAAATTAGGATAAGCATGGAGTGGCAAAGTAGGATGGAGAAAAGCACCACAGGGTGGTTAGCATGGGGAGGTCAGTAAACATGCAGTGGCAATGTAGGATAGTTTTCTGAAAAAAAAGTGGGGTGGTGCGCATTGCAAGGGTTTCTTACAGGACATTTACTAGTAGGAGTGAGAAAAACATCACCGGGTGGTGTGAATCAGAGGGCCTGAATTAGGAAAGGCAGTGAGTGGCAATGTAGGATGGAGAAAAGCACAACGGGGTGGTCAGCATGGGGAGGTCAGGAAACATGCACTAGCAAAGTAGGATCGGTTTGTGAAAAACATTGCCGGGTGTTGCGCATTGTAAGGCTTTCTAACAGGCCATTCACGATTAGGAGTAAGAAAAACATCACGGGGTGGTGTGAATAGGATGGCCTGAATTAGGATGGGCAGTGAGTGACAACGTAGGACGGAGAAAAGCACCACGGGGTGGTCAGCATGGAGAGGTAAGGAATCATGCAGTGGCAATGTAGGATAGGTTTCTGAAAAACATCATGGGTGTGGTGCGCATGGTAATGTTTCTAACAGGCCATTCACTAGTAGGAGTGAGAAAAATATAACAGGTTGGTGTGAATCCGAGGGCTTGAATCAGGATAGGCAGTGAGTTGCAATGTAGGATGGAGAAAAGCACCTCGGGGTGGTCAGGATGGGGAGGTCAGGAAACATGAGGTGGCAATGTGGGATACGTTTCTGAAAAACATTGTGGGCTGGTGCTCATTGTAAGGGTTTCTAAAATGCCTTTCACTAGTAGGAGTGATGAAAACTTCACGGGGTGGTTGGAATCGCAGGGCCTGAGTCAGGATAGGCCGTGGGTGGCAATGTAGGATGGATAAAAGCACCACGGGTTGGTGAGCATGGAGAAGGCAGGAAATATCAAATGGCAATGTAGGATAGGTTTGTGAATAACATTGCGGGTTGTGAACATTGTAAGGGTTTGTAGGAGCCCATTCAATACTAGGAGTGAGAAAATCATCACGGGGTGGTGTGAATCGGAGGGTCTGAATTAAGATAGGCAGTGAGTGACAATGAAGAATGGAGAAAAGCACCACAGGGTGGTCAACATGGGGAGGTCAGGAAACATGCAGTGGTAATGTAGGATAGGTTTCTGAAAAAAAAAGTGGGGTGGTGCGCATTGTAAAGGTTTCTAACAGGCCATTCACTTGTTGGAGTGAGAAAAACATCACGGGGTGTTGTGAATCGGAGGGCCTGAATTAGGATAGGCAGTGAGAGGCAATGTAGGATGGAGAAAAGCACCACAGGGTGGTCAGCATGGGGAGGTCAGGAAACATGCAGTGGCAATGTAGGATATTTTTCTGAAAAACATAACGGGATGGTGCGCATTGTAAGGGTTTTCTAACAGACCTTTCACTAGTAGGAGTGAGAAAAACATCACGGGGTGGTTTGAATCAGATGTTCTGAATTAGAATAGACAGTGAGTGGCAATTTAGGATGGAGAAATGCACCAAGGGGTGGTCAGCATGCGGAGGTCAGGACCCATGCATTGGGAATGTAGGATAGGTTTATGAAAAACATCGCCGGGTGGTGCGCATTGTAAGGGTTTCTAACATTCCATTCACTAGTAGGAGTGAGAAAAATATCACGGCATGGTGTGAATCGGAGGGCCTGAATCAGGAGAGGAAGTGAGTGGCAATGTAGGATGGAGAAAAGCACCACAGGATGGTCATCATGGGGAGGTCAGGACTCAGGCAGTGGCAATGTAGCATAGGTTTCTGAAAAACATCGCGGGTGGTGAGAATTGTATGGGTTTCTAAAAGGCCATTCACTAGTAGGAGTGAGAAAAACATCACAGGGTGGTGTGAATCAGATGTTCTGAATTAGGATAGGCAGTGAGTGGCAATGTAGGATGGAGAAAAGC
This sequence comes from Cavia porcellus, assembly GCF_034190915.1. Lineage (NCBI taxonomy): Eukaryota > Metazoa > Chordata > Mammalia > Rodentia > Caviidae > Cavia > Cavia porcellus. Next base: position 6,114,474 of record NW_026947526.1, read on the forward strand.
ACCACGGGGTGGTTATCATGGGGAGGACATGAAACATGCAGTGGCAATGTAGGATAGTTTTCTAAAAAACATCACGGGGTGGTGCGCATTTTAAGGGTTTCTAACAGACAATTCACTAGGAGGAGTGGGAAAAACATCACGGGATGGTGTGAATCAGATGTTCTGAATTATGATAGGCAGTGAGTGGCAATGTAGGATGGAGAAAAGCCCAACAGGGTGGTCAGCAGGGGGAGGTCAGGAAACATGCATTGGCAATGTAGGACAGGTTTTTAAAAAACATCCTCGGGTGGTGCTCATTGTAAGGTTTTCTGACAGCCGATTCACAGGTAGGAGTGAGAAAAACATCACGGGGTGGTGTGAATCGGAGGGCCTGAATTATGATAGGCAGTGAGTGGCAATGTAGGATGGAGAAAAGGACCCCTGGTTGGACAGCATGGTGAGGTCAGGAAACATGAAGTGGCAATGTAGGATAGGTTTCTGAAAAACATCGCGGGGTTGTGCGCATTGTAAGGGTTTCTAACAGGCCATTCTCTAGTAGAAGTGAGAAAAACATCACGGGGTGGTGTGAATCAGATGTTCTGAATTAGGATACACAGTGAGTGGCAATGTAGGATGGAGAAAAGCACCACCGGGTGGTCAGGAAGGGGAGGTCCGGAAACATGAAGTGGCAATGTAGGATAGGTTTCTGCAAAACATCGCGGGGTGGGGCGCATTGTAAGGGTTTCTAACAGGCCATTCACTAGTAAGGTTGAGAAAAACATCAAGGGTGGTGTGAATCAGAGTGCCTGAATTAGGATAGGCAGTGAGTGGCAATGTAGGATGGAGAAAAGCACGACGGTGTGGTCAGCTTGGGGAGGTCAGGAAACATGCATTGGCAATGTAGGATAGGTTTCTGAAAAACATCACCGGGTGGTGCGCATGGTAAGGGTTTCTAACAGGCCATTCACTAGTAGGAGTGAGAAAAACATCACGGGGTGGTGTGAATCTTAGGGCTTGAATTAGGATTGGCAGTGAGTGGCAATGTAGGATGGAGAAAAGCACATCGGGGTTGTCATCATGGGGAGGTCAGGAAACATGCAGTGTCAATGTAGGACAGGTTTCTGAAAAACATCGCGGGGTGGTGCGCATTGTAAGGCTTTCTAACAAGCCACCCACAAGTAGGAGTGAAAAAAACATAACGCGGTGGTGTGAATCGGAGGGCCTGAATTAGTATAAGCTGTGAGTGGCAATGTAGGATGGAGAAAAGCACCACGGTGTGGTCAGCATGCGGAGGACTGCAAACATGCAGTGGCAATGTAGGATAGGTTTCTGAAAAACATCGCGAGGTGGTGCGCATGGTAAGGGTTTCTAACAGGCCATTCACTAGTAGGAGTGAGAAAAATATAACATGGTGGTGTGAATCGGAGGGCGTGAATCATGATAGGCAGTGAGTGGCAATGTAGGATGGAGAAAAGCACCACAGGGTGGTCAGCATGGGGAGAACATGAAACATACAGTGGCAATGTAGGAGAGTTTTCTGAAAAACATCACGGGGTTGTGCGCATGGTAAGGGTTTCTAACAGGCTATACACTAGTAGGAGTGAGAAAAACATCACGGGGTGGTGTGAATCTTAGGGCTTGAATTAGGATTGGCAGTGAGTGGCAATGTAGGATGGAGAAAAGCACATCGGGGTTGTCATCATGGGGAGGTCAGGAAACATGCAGTGGCATGTAGGATAGTTTTCTGAAAAACATCACGGGGTGGTGCGCATTGTAAGGGATTCTAACAGGCCATTCACTAGTAGGAGTGAGAAAAACATTACGGGGTGGTGTGAATCAGATGTTCTGAATTAGGATAGGCGGTGAGTGGCAATGTAGGATGGAGAAAAGCACGACGGTGTGGTCAGCTTGGGGAGGTCAGGAAACATGCATTGGCAATGTAGGATAGGTTTCTGAAAAACATCACCGGGTGGTGCCCCTTGTAAGGCTTTCTCACTGGCTATACACTAGTAGGAGTGAGAAAAACATCACGGCGTGGTGTGAATCGGAGGGCCTGAATTAGGATAGGCAGTGAGTGGCAATGAAGAATGGAGAAAAGCACCATGGGGTGGTCAACATGGGGAGGTCAGGAAACATGCAGTGGCAATGTAGGATATGTTTCTGAAAAACATCGCAGAGTGGTGCGCATTATAAGGATTTCTAACAGGCCATTTACTAGTAGGAGTGAGAAAAACATCACGGTGTGGTGTAAATCGGAGGGTCTGAATTAGGATAAGCATTGAGTGGCAAAGTAGGATGGAGAAAAGCACCTCAGGGTGGTCAGCATGGGGAGGTCAGGAAACATGCATTGGCAATGTAGATACATTTCTGAAAAACCTCGCCAGGTGGTGCGCATTGTAAGGGTTTCTAACAGGCCATTCACTAGTAGGAGTGAGAAAAACATCACAATGTGGTGTAAATCGGAGGGTCTGAATTAGGATAAGCATTGAGTGGCAAAGTAGGATGGAGAAAAGCACCTCAGGGTGGTCAGCATGGGGAGGTCAGGAAACATGCATTGGCAATGTAGATACATTTCTGAAAAACCTCGCCAGGTGGTGCGCATTGTAAGGGTTTCTAACAGGCCATTCACTAGTAGGAGTGAGAAAAACATCACAATGTGGTGTAAATCGGAAGGCCTAAATTAGGATAAGCATGGAGTGGCAAAGTAGGATGGAGAAAAGCACCACAGGGTGGTTAGCATGGGGAGGTCAGTAAACATGCAGTGGCAATGTAGGATAGTTTTCTGAAAAAAAAGTGGGGTGGTGCGCATTGCAAGGGTTTCTAACAGGCCATTTACTAGTAGGAGTGAGAAAAACATCACCGGGTGGTGTGAATCAGAGGGCCTGAATTAGGATAGGCAGTGAGTGGCAATGTAGGATGGAGAAAAGCACAACGGGGTGGTCAGCATGGGGAGGTCAGGAAACATGCACTAGCAAAGTAGGATCGGTTTGTGAAAAACATTGCCGGGTGTTGCGCATTGTAAGGCTTTCTAACAGGCCATTCACGATTAGGAGTAAGAAAAACATCACGGGGTGGTGTGAATAGGATGGCCTGAATTAGGATGGGCAGTGAGTGACAACGTAGGACGGAGAAAAGCACCACGGGGTGGTCAGCATGGAGAGGTAAGGAATCATGCAGTGGCAATGTAGGATAGGTTTCTGAAAAACATCATGGGTGTGGTGCGCATGGTAATGTTTCTAACAGGCCATTCACTAGTAGGAGTGAGAAAAATATAACAGGTTGGTGTGAATCCGAGGGCTTGAATCAGGATAGGCAGTGAGTTGCAATGTAGGATGGAGAAAAGCACCTCGGGGTGGTCAGGATGGGGAGGTCAGGAAACATGAGGTGGCAATGTGGGATACGTTTCTGAAAAACATTGTGGGCTGGTGCTCATTGTAAGGGTTTCTAAAATGCCTTTCACTAGTAGGAGTGATGAAAACTTCACGGGGTGGTTGGAATCGCAGGGCCTGAGTCAGGATAGGCCGTGGGTGGCAATGTAGGATGGATAAAAGCACCACGGGTTGGTGAGCATGGAGAAGGCAGGAAATATCAAATGGCAATGTAGGATAGGTTTGTGAATAACATTGCGGGTTGTGAACATTGTAAGGGTTTGTAGGAGCCCATTCAATACTAGGAGTGAGAAAATCATCACGGGGTGGTGTGAATCGGAGGGTCTGAATTAAGATAGGCAGTGAGTGACAATGAAGAATGGAGAAAAGCACCACAGGGTGGTCAACATGGGGAGGTCAGGAAACATGCAGTGGTAATGTAGGATAGGTTTCTGAAAAAAAAAGTGGGGTGGTGCGCATTGTAAAGGTTTCTAACAGGCCATTCACTTGTTGGAGTGAGAAAAACATCACGGGGTGTTGTGAATCGGAGGGCCTGAATTAGGATAGGCAGTGAGAGGCAATGTAGGATGGAGAAAAGCACCACAGGGTGGTCAGCATGGGGAGGTCAGGAAACATGCAGTGGCAATGTAGGATATTTTTCTGAAAAACATAACGGGATGGTGCGCATTGTAAGGGTTTTCTAACAGACCTTTCACTAGTAGGAGTGAGAAAAACATCACGGGGTGGTTTGAATCAGATGTTCTGAATTAGAATAGACAGTGAGTGGCAATTTAGGATGGAGAAATGCACCAAGGGGTGGTCAGCATGCGGAGGTCAGGACCCATGCATTGGGAATGTAGGATAGGTTTATGAAAAACATCGCCGGGTGGTGCGCATTGTAAGGGTTTCTAACATTCCATTCACTAGTAGGAGTGAGAAAAATATCACGGCATGGTGTGAATCGGAGGGCCTGAATCAGGAGAGGAAGTGAGTGGCAATGTAGGATGGAGAAAAGCACCACAGGATGGTCATCATGGGGAGGTCAGGACTCAGGCAGTGGCAATGTAGCATAGGTTTCTGAAAAACATCGCGGGTGGTGAGAATTGTATGGGTTTCTAAAAGGCCATTCACTAGTAGGAGTGAGAAAATCATCACAGGGTGGTGTGAATCAGATGTTCTGAATTAGGATAGGCAGTGAGTGGCAATGTAGGATGGAGAAAAGCACCACGGGGTGGTTATCATGGGGAGGACATGAAACATGCAGTGGCAATGTAGGATAGTTTTCTAAAAAACATCACGGGGTGGTGCGCATTTTAAGGGTTTCTAACAGACAATTCACTAGGAGGAGTGGGAAAAACATCACGGGATGGTGTGAATCAGATGTTCTGAATTATGATAGGCAGTGAGTGGCAATGTAGGATGGAGAAAAGCCCAACAGGGTGGTCAGCAGGGGGAGGTCAGGAAACATGCATTGGCAATGTAGGACAGGTTTTGAAAAAACATCCTCGGGTGGTGCTCATTGTAAGGTTTTCTGACAGCCGATTCACAGGTAGGAGTGAGAAAAACATCACGGGGTGGTGTGAATCGGAGGGCCTGAATTATGATAGGCAGTGAGTGGCAATGTAGGATGGAGAAAAGGACCCCTGGTTGGACAGCATGGTGAGGTCAGGAAACATGAAGTGGCAATGTAGGATAGGTTTCTGAAAAACATCGCGGGGTTGTGCGCATTGTAAGGGTTTCTAACAGGCCATTCTCTAGTAGAAGTGAGAAAAACATCACGGGGTGGTGTGAATCAGATGTTCTGAATTAGGATACACAGTGAGTGGCAATGTAGGATGGAGAAAAGCACCACCGGGTGGTCAGGAAGGGGAGGTCCGGAAACATGAAGTGGCAATGTAGGATAGGTTTCTGCAAAACATCGCGGGGTGGGGCGCATTGTAAGGGTTTCTAACAGGCCATTCACTAGTAAGGTTGAGAAAAACATCAAGGGTGGTGTGAATCAGAGTGCCTGAATTAGGATAGGCAGTGAGTGGCAATGTAGGATGGAGAAAAGCACGACGGTGTGGTCAGCTTGGGGAGGTCAGGAAACATGCATTGGCAATGTAGGATAGGTTTCTGAAAAACATCACCGGGTGGTGCGCATGGTAAGGGTTTCTAACAGGCCATTCACTAGTAGGAGTGAGAAAAACATCACGGGGTGGTGTGAATCTTAGGGCTTGAATTAGGATTGGCAGTGAGTGGCAATGTAGGATGGAGAAAAGCACATCGGGGTGGTCATCATGGGGAGGTCAGGAAACATGCAGTGGCAATGTAGGATAGTTTTCTGAAAAACATCACGGGGTGGTACGCATTGTAAGGGATTCTAACAGGCCATTCACTAGTAGGAGTGAGAAAAACTTTATGGGGTGGTGTGAATCAGATGTTCTGAATTAGGATAGGCGGTGAGTGGCAATGTAGGATGGAGAAAAGCACGACGGTGTGGTCAGCTTGGGGAGGTCAGGAAACATGCAGTGGCAATGTAGGATAGGTTTCAGAAAAACATCGTGGGGTTATGCACATTGTAAGGGTTTCTAACAGGCCATTCTCTAGTAGAAGTGACAAAAACCTCACACGGTGGTGTGAATCAGATGTTCTGAATTAGGATACACAGTGAGTGGCAATGTAGGATGGAGAAAAGCACCACGGGGTGGTCAACATGGGGAGGTGAGGAAACATGCAGTGGCAATGTAGGACAGGTTTCTGAAAAACATCGCGGGGTGGGGCGCATTGTAAGGGTTTCTAACAGGCCATTCACTAGTAAGATTGAGAAAAACATCCCTGGTTGGTGTGAATCAGAGTGCCTGAATTAGTGTAGGCAGTGAGTGCCAATGAAGAATGGAGAAAAGCACCACGGGGTGGTCAACATGGGGAGGTCAGGAAACATGCAGTGTCAATGTAGGACAGGTTTCTGAAAAACATCACGGGGCGGGGCGCATTGTAAGGGTTTCTAACAGGCCATTCACTAGTAAGATTGAGAAAAACATCACGGCGTGGTGTGAATCAGAGTGCCTGAATTAGGATAGGCAATGAGTGGCAATGAAGAATGGAGAAAACCACCAAGAGTTGATCAACATGAGGAGGTCAGGAAACATGCAGTGTCAATGTAGGACAGGTTTCTGAAAAACATCGCGGGGTGGTGCGCATTGTAAGGCTTTCTAACAAGCCACCCACAAGTAGGAGTGAAAAAAACATAACGCGGTGGTGTGAATCGGAGGGCCTGAATTAGTATAAGCTGTGAGTGGCAATGTAGGATGGAGAAAAGCACCACGGTGTGGTCAGCATGCGGAGGACTGCAAACATGCAGTGGCAATGTAGGATAGGTTTCTGAAAAGCATCGCGAGGTGGTGCGCATGGTAAGGGTTTCTAACAGGCCATTCACTAGTAGGAGTGAGAAAAATATAACATGGTGGTGTGAATCGGAGGGCGTGAATCATGATAGGCAGTGAGTGGCAATGTAGGATGGAGAAAATCACCACAGGGTGGTCAGCATGGGGAGAACATGAAACATACAGTGGCAATGTAGGAGAGTTTTCTGAAAAACATCACGGGGTTGTGCGCATGGTAAGGGTTTCTAACAGGCTATACACTAGTAGGAGTGAGAAAAACATCACGGGGTGGTGTGAATCTTAGGGCTTGAATTAGGATTGGCAGTGAGTGGCAATGTAGGATGGAGAAAAGCACATCGGGGTTGTCATCATGGGGAGGTCAGGAAACATGCAGTGGCATGTAGGATAGTTTTCTGAAAAACATCACGGGGTGGTGCGCATTGTAAGGGATTCTAACAGGCCATTCACTAGTAGGAGTGAGAAAAACATTACAGGGTGGTGTGAATCAGATGTTCTGAATTAGGATAGGCGGTGAGTGGCAATGTAGGATGGAGAAAAGCACGACGGTGTGGTCAGCTTGGGGAGGTCAGGAAACATGCATTGGCAATGTAGGATAGGTTTCTGAAAAACATCACCGGGTGGTGCCCCTTGTAAGGCTTTCTCACTGGCTATACACTAGTAGGAGTGAGAAAAACATCACGGCGTGGTGTGAATCGGAGGGCCTGAATTAGGATAGGCAGTGAGTGGCAATGAAGAATGGAGAAAAGCACCATGGGGTGGTCAACATGGGGAGGTCAGGAAACATGCAGTGGCAATGTAGGATATGTTTCTGAAAAACATCGCAGAGTGGTGCGCATTATAAGGATTTCTAACAGGCCATTTACTAGTAGGAGTGAGAAAAACATCACGGTGTGGTGTAAATCGGAGGGTCTGAATTAGGATAAGCATTGAGTGGCAAAGTAGGATGGAGAAAAGCACCTCAGGGTGGTCAGCATGGGGAGGTCAGGAAACATGCATTGGCAATGTAGATACATTTCTGAAAAACCTCGCCAGGGGGTGCGCATTGTAAGGGTTTCTAACAGGCCATTCACTAGTAGGAGTGAGAAAAACATCACAATGTGGTGTAAATCGGAGGGTCTGAATTAGGATAAGCATTGAGTGGCAAAGTAGGATGGAGAAAAGCACCTCAGGGTGGTCAGCATGGGGAGGTCAGGAAACATGCATTGGCAATGTAGATACATTTCTGAAAAACCTCGCCAGGTGGTGCGCATTGTAAGGGTTTCTAACAGGCCATTCACTAGTAGGAGTGAGAAAAACATCACAATGTGGTGTAAATCGGAAGGCCTAAATTAGGATAAGCATGGAGTGGCAAAGTAGGATGGAGAAAAGCACCACAGGGTGGTTAGCATGGGGAGGTCAGTAAACATGCAGTGGCAATGTAGGATAGTTTTCTGAAAAAAAAGTGGGGTGGTGCGCATTGCAAGGGTTTCTAACAGGCCATTTACTAGTAGGAGTGAGAAAAACATCACCGGGTGGTGTGAATCAGAGGGCCTGAATTAGGATAGGCAGTGAGTGGCAATGTAGGATGGAGAAAAGCACAACGGGGTGGTCAGCATGGGGAGGTCAGGAAACATGCACTAGCAAAGTAGGATCGGTTTGTGAAAAACATTGCCGGGTGTTGCGCATTGTAAGGCTTTCTAACAGGCCATTCACGATTAGGAGTAAGAAAAACATCACGGGGTGGTGTGAATAGGATGGCCTGAATTAGGATGGGCAGTGAGTGACAACGTAGGACGGAGAAAAGCACCACGGGGTGGTCAGCATGGAGAGGTAAGGAATCATGCAGTGGCAATGTAGGATAGGTTTCTGAAAAACATCATGGGTGTGGTGCGCATGGTAATGTTTCTAACAGGCCATTCACTAGTAGGAGTGAGAAAAATATAACAGGTTGGTGTGAATCCGAGGGCTTGAATCAGGATAGGCAGTGAGTTGCAATGTAGGATGGAGAAAAGCACCTCGGGGTGGTCAGGATGGGGAGGTCAGGAAACATGAGGTGGCAATGTGGGATACGTTTCTGAAAAACATTGTGGGCTGGTGCTCATTGTAAGGGTTTCTAAAATGCCTTTCACTAGTAGGAGTGATGAAAACTTCACGGGGTGGTTGGAATCGCAGGGCCTGAGTCAGGATAGGCCGTGGGTGGCAATGTAGGATGGATAAAAGCACCACGGGTTGGTGAGCATGGAGAAGGCAGGAAATATCAAATGGCAATGTAGGATAGGTTTGTGAAAAACATTGCGGGTTGTGAACATTGTAAGGGTTTGTAGGAGCCCATTCAATACTAGGAGTGAGAAAATCATCACGGGGTGGTGTGAATCGGAGGGTCTGAATTAAGATAGGCAGTGAGTGACAATGAAGAATGGAGAAAAGCACCACAGGGTGATCAACATGGGGAGGTCAGGAAACATGCAGTGGTAATGTAGGATAGGTTTCTGAAAAAAAAAGTGGGGTGGTGCGCATTGTAAAGGTTTCTAACAGGCCATTCACTTGTTGGAGTGAGAAAAACATCACGGGGTGTTGTGAATCGGAGGGCCTGAATTAGGATAGGCAGTGAGAGGCAATGTAGGATGGAGAAAAGCACCACAGGGTGGTCAGCATGGGGAGGTCAGGAAACATGCAGTGGCAATGCAGGATAGTTTTCTGAAAAACATAACGGGATGGTGCGCATTGTAAGGGTTTTCTAACAGACCTTTCACTAGTAGGAGTGAGAAAAACATCGCGGGGTGGTTTGAATCAGATGTTCTGAATTAGAATAGACAGTGAGTGGCAATTTAGGATGGAGAAATGCACCAAGGGGTGGTCAGCATGCGGAGGTCAGGACCCATGCATTGGGAATGTAGGATAGGTTTATGAAAAACATCGCCGGGTGGTGCGCATTGTAAGGGTTTCTAACATTCCATTCACTAGTAGGAGTGAGAAAAATATCACGGCGTGGTGTGAATCGGAGGGCCTGAATCAGGAGAGGAAGTGAGTGGCAATGTAGGATGGAGAAAAGCACCACAGGATGGTCATCATGGGGAGGTCAGGACTCAGGCAGTGGCAATGTAGCATAGGTTTCTGAAAAACATCGCGGGTGGTGAGAATTGTATGGGTTTCTAAAAGGCCATTCACTAGTAGGAGTGAGAAAAACATCACGGGGTGGTGTGAATCAGATGTTCTGAATTAGGATAGGCAGTGAGTGGCAATGTAGGATGGAGAAAAGCACCACGGGCTTGTTATCATGGGGAGGATATGAAACATGCAGTGGCAATGTAGGATAGTTTTCTAAAAAAACATCACGGGGTGGTGCGCATTTTAAGGGTTTCTAACAGACAATTCACTAAGGGGAGTGGGAAAAACATCACGGGATGGTGTGAATCAGATGTTCTGAATTATGATAGGCAGTGAGTGGCAATGTAGGATGGAGAAAAGCCCAACAGGGTGGTCAGCAGGGGGAGGACAGGAAACATGCATTGGCAATGTAGGACAGGTTTTTAAAAAACATCCTCGGGTGGTGCTCATTGTAAGGTTTTCTGACAGCCGATTCACAGGTAGGAGTGAGAAAAACATCACGGGGTGGTGTGAATCGGAGGGCCTGAATTATGATAGGCAGTGAGTGGCAATGTAGGATGGAGAAAAGGACCCCGGGGTGGACAGCATGGTGAGGTCAGGAAACATGCAGTGGCAATGTAGGATAGGTTTCTGAAAAACATCGCGGGGTTGTGCGCATTGTAAGGGTTTCTAACAGGCCATTCTCTAGTAGAAGTGAGAAAAACATCACGGGGTGGTGTGAATCAGATGTTCTGAATTAGGATACACAGTGAGTGGCAATGTAGGATGGAGAAAAGCACCACCGGGTGGTCAGGAAGGGGAGGTCCGGAAACATGAAGTGGCAATGTAGGATAGGTTTCTGCAAAACATCGCGGGGTAGGGCGCATTGTAAGGGTTTCTAACAGGCCATTCACTAGTAAGATTGAGAAAAACATCAAGGGGTGGTGTGAATCAGAGTGCCTGAATTAGGATAGGCAGTGAGTGGCAATGTAGGATGGAGAAAAGCACGACCTTGTGGTCAGCTTGGGGAGGTCAGGAAACATGCATTGGCAATGTAGGATAGGTTTCTGAAAAACATCACCGGGTGGTGCGCATGGTAAGGGTTTCTAACAGGCCATTCACTAGTAGGAGTGAGAAAAACATCACGGGGTGGTGTGAATCTTAGGGCTTGAATTAGGATTGGCAGTGAGTGGCAATGTAGGATGGAGAAAAGCACATCGGGGTGGTCATCATGGGGAGGTCAGGAAACATGCAGTGGCAATGTAGGATAGTTTTCTGAAAAACATCACGGGGTGGTACGCATTGTAAGGGATTCTAACAGGCCATTCACTAGTAGGAGTGAGAAAAACATTACGGGGTGGTGTGAATCAGATGTTCTGAATTAGGATAGGCAGTGAGTGGCAATGTAGAATGGAGAAAAGCACGACGGTGTGGTCAGCTTGGGGAGGTCAGGAAACATGCATTGGCAATGTAGGATAGGTTTCTGAAAAACATCACCGGGTGGTGCCCATTGTAAGGCTTTCTAACAGACTATACACTAGTAGGAGTGAGAAAAACATCACGGCGTGGTGTGAATCGGAGGGCCTTAATTAGGATAGGCAGTGAGTGGCAATGAAGAATGGAGAAAAGCACCATGGGGTGGTCAACATGGGGAGGTCAGGAAACATGCAGTGGCAATGTAGGATATGTTTCTGAAAAACATCGCAGAGTGGTGCGCATTATAAGGGTTTCTAACAGGCCATTTACTAGTAGGAGTGAGAAAAACATCACGGTTTGGTGTAAATCGGAGGGCCTGAATTAGGTTAAGCGTTGACTCGCAAAGTTGGATGGAGAAAAGCACCACAGGCTGGTCAGCATGGGGAGGTCAGGAAACATGCATTGGTAATTTAGATACGTTTCTGAAAAACCTCGCCAGGTGGTGCACATTGTAAGGGTTTCTAACAGGCCATTCACTAGTAGGAGTGAGAAAAACATTACGATGTGGTGTGAATTGGAGGGCCTGAATCAAGTTAGACAGTGAGTGGCAAAGTAGGATGGAGAAAAGCACCACGGGTTGGTGAGCATGGGGAGGTCAGGAAACATGCATTGGCAATGTACGATAGGTTTCTGAAAAACGTCGCGGTGCTGTTCGCATTGTAAGGGTTTGTAGAAGGCCATTCACTAGTAGGAGTGAGAAAAACATCACGTGGTGGTGTGAATCGGAGGTGCTGAATTAGGATAGGCAGTGAGTGGCAATGAAGAATGGAAAAAAGCACCAGGGGTGGTCAACATGGGGAGGTCAGGAAACATGTAATGGCAATGCAGGATAGGTTTCTGAAAAACATCACGGGGTGGTGCACATTTTAAGGCTTTCTAACAAGCCATTCACAAGTAGAAGTGAAAAAAACATCACAGGGTGGTGTGAATCGGAGGGTCTGAATTAGGATAGGCTGTGAGTGGCAATGTAGGATGGAGAAAAGCGCCACGGGTTGGTCATAATGGGGAAGTCAGGACTCAGGCAGTGGCAATGTAGGATAGGTTTCTGAAAAACTTCGCGGGTGGTGAGAATTCTATGGGTTTCTAACAGGCCATTCACAAGTAGGAGTGAGAAAAACATCACGGGGTGGTGTGAATCAGATGTTCTGAATTAGGATAGACAGTGAGTGGCAATGTAGGATGGAGAAAAGCACCACAGGGTGGTCAGCATGGGGAGGTCAAGAAACATGCAGTGGCAATGTAGGATAAGTTTCTGAAAAAAAAAAAGGCGGGTGGTGCGCATTGTGAGGGTTTCTAACAGGCCATTCATCTGTAGGAGTCAGAAAAACATCATGGGTTGGTGTGAATCGGAGCGCCTGATTAAGAATAGGCATTGAATGGCAATGTTGGATGAGAAAAGCACCACGGGGTGGTTATTATGGGGAGGACAGGAAACATGCAGTGGCAATGTAGGATAGTTTTCTGAAAACTTCACTGGGTGGTGCACATTTTAAGGGTTTCTAACAGACCATTCACTAGGAGGAGTGAGAAAAACATCACGGGATGGTGTGAATCAGATGTTCTGAGTTATGATAGGCAGTGAGTGGCAATGTAGGATGGAGAAAAGCATCACAGGGTGGTCAGCATGGGGAGGTCCGGAAACACGCATTGGCAATGTAGGATAGGTTTTTAAAAAACATCCTCGGGTGGTGCTCATTATAAGGGTTTCTAACAGGCCATTCACTAGTAGGAGTGAAAACAACATCACGCAGTGGTGTCAATCGGAGGCCCTGAATTAGGATAGGCAGTGAGTGGCAATTTAGGATGGAGAAAACACCACAGGGTGGTCAGCATGGGGAGGTCAGGAGACATGCAGTGGTTACGTAGGATAGGTTTCTGAAAAAAAAAAAGCGCGGTGGTGCGCATTGTAAGGGTTTGTAACAGGCCATTCACTAGTAGGAGTGAGAAAAACATCACGGCGTGGTGTGAATCGGAGGGCCTGAATTAGGATAGGCAGTGAGTGGCAATGTAGGATGGATAAAAGCACCACAGGGTGGTCTGCATGGGGAGGTCAGGAAACATGCAGTGGCAATGTAGGATAGTTTTCTGAAAAACATGACGGGGTGGTGCGCATTGTAAGGGTTTCTAAAAGGCCATTCACAAGTAGGAGTGAGAAAAGCATCATGGGGTGGTTTGAATCAGATGTTCTGAATTATGATAGGCAGTGAGTGGCAATGTAGGATGGAGAAAAGCAACACGGGGAGGTCAGCATGGGAGGTCAGCAAACATGCATTGGCAATGTTGGATAGGTTTCTGAAAAACATCGCTGGGTGCTGAGCATTGTAAGGTTTTCTAACAGTCCATTCACTAGTAGGAGTGAAAACAACATCACGCGGTGGTGTGAATCGGAGGTCCCGAATTAGGATAGGCAGTGAGTGGCAATTTAGGATGGAAAAACTTCACAGGGTGGTCAGCATGGGGAGGTCAGGAAACATGCAGTGGTAATGTAGGATAGGTTTCTGAAAAAATAAGCGGGGTGGTGCGCATTGTAAGGGTTTCTAACAGCCCATTCAGTATTAGGAGTGAGAAAAACATCACGTGGTGGGTTGAATCGGAGGGCCTGAATTAGGATAGGCAGTGAGTGGCAATGTAGCATGGAGAAAAGCTATACAGGGTGGTCTGCATAGGGAGGTCAGGAAACATGCAGTGGCAATGTGGGATAGCTTTCTGAAAAACATTACGGGTTGGTCCGCATTGCAAGGGTTTCTAACAGGCCATTCACTAGTAGGAGTGACAAAAACATCATGGCGTGGTGTGAATCAGAGGGCCTGAATCAGGTTAGGCAGTGAGTGGCAATGTAGGATGGAGAAAAGCAACACGGGGAGGTCAGCATGGGGAGGTCAGCAAACATGCATTGGCAATGTTGGATAGGTTTCTGAAAAACATCGCGGGGTGGTGTACATCGTAAGGCTTTCTAACAGGCCATTCACTAGAAGGAGTGAGAAAAACATCACGGGGTGGTGTGAATCGGAGGGAATGAATTACGATAGGCAGTGAGTGGAAACATAAAATGGAGAAAAGTACCACTGTGTGGTCAGCATGGGGAAGTCAGGAAACATGCAGTGGCAATGTAGGATAGGTTTCTATAAAACATCACGGGGTGGTGTGCATTGTAACGGTTTCTAACAGGCCATTCACTAGTAGGAGTGAGAAAAATATAACGGGGTGGTGTGAATTGGAGGGCCTGAATCAGGATAGGCAGTGAGTGGCAATGTAGGATGGAGAAAAGCACCACGGGGTTGTCAGCATGGGGAGGTCATGAAACATGCAGTGGCAATGTAGGATATGTTTCTGAAAAACATCACCGGGTGGTGCGCATTGTAAGGGTTTCTAACAGGACATTCACTAGTAGGAGTGAGAAAAACATCACGGGGTGGTGTGAATCGGAGGGCCTGATTTAGGATAGGCAGTGAGTGGCAATGTAGGATGGAGAAAAGCACCACGGGGTGGTCATCATGGGGAGGTCAGGAAACATGCAGTGGCAATGTAGAATATTTTTTGAAAAACATCACGGGGCTGTGCGGATTTTAAGGGTTTCTAACAGGCCATTCACTAGTAGGAGTGAGAAAAACATCACTGGGTCCTTTGAATCAGATTTTCTGAATTATGTAGGCAGTGAGTGCAATGTAGGATGGAGAAGAGCACGACGGGGTGGTCAGCATGTGGAGGTCAGGAAACATGCATTGGCAAAGAAGAATAGGTCTCTGAAAAGCATCGCTGGGTATTGCACATTGTAAGGCTTTCTAACAGGCCATTCACTAGTAGGAGTGAGAAAAACATCACGGGGTGGTGTGAATCGGAGGGCCTGAATTATGATAGGCAGTGAGTGGCAATGTAGGATGGAGAAAAGGACCCCGGGCTGGACAGCATGGTGAGGTCAGGAAACATGCAGTGGCAATGTAGGATAGGTTTCTGAAAAACATCGCGGGGTTGTGCGCATTGTAAGGGTTTCTAACAGGCCATTCTCTAGTAGAAGTGAGAAAAACATCACGGGGTGGTGTGAATCAGATGTTCTGAATTAGGATATACAGTGAGTGGCAATGTAGGATGGAGAAAAGCACCACCGGGTGGTCAGGAAGGGGAGGTCCGGAAACATGAAGTGGCAATGTAGGATAGGTTTCTGCAAAACATCGCGGGGTGGGGCGCATTGTAAGGGTTTCTAACAGGCCATTCACTAGTAAGATTGAGAAAAACATCAAGGGGTGGTGTGAATCAGAGTGCCTGAATTAGGATAGGCAGTGAGTGGCAATGTAGGATGGAGAAAAGCACGACGGTGTGGTCAGCTTGGGGAGGTCAGGAAACATGCATTGGCAATGTAGGATAGGTTTCTGAAAAACGTCACCGGGTGGTGCGCATGGTAAGGGTTTCTAACAGGCCATTCACTAGTAGGAGTGAGAAAAACATCACGGGGTGGTGTGAATCTTAGGGCTTGAATTAGGATTGGCAGTGAGTGGCAATGTAGGATGGAGAAAAGCACATCGGGGTGGTCATCATGGGGAGGTCAGGAAACATGCAGTGGCAATGTAGGATAGTTTTCTGAAAAACATCACGGGGTGGTACGCATTGTAAGGGATTCTAACAGGCCATTCACTAGTAGGAGTGAGAAAAACATTACGAGGTGGTGTGAATCAGATGTTCTGAATTAGGATAGGCAGTGAGTGGCAATGTAGGATGGAGAAAAGCACGACGGTGTGGTCAGCTTGGGGAGGTCAGGAAACATGCATTGGCAATGTAGGATAGGTTTCTGAAAAACATCACCGGGTGGTGCCCATTGTAAGGCTTTCTAACAGACTATACACTAGTAGGAGTGGGAAAAACATCACGGCGTGGTGTGAATCGGAGGGCCTTAATTAGGATAGGCAGTGAGTGGCAATGAAGAATGGAGAAAAGCACCATGGGGTGGTCAACATGGGGAGGTCAGGAAACATGCAGTGGCAATGTAGGATATGTTTCTGAAAAACATCGCAGAGTGGTGCGCATTATAAGGGTTTCTAACAGGCCATTTACTAGTAGGAGTGAGAAAAACATCACGGTGTGGTGTAAATCGGAGGGCCTGAATTAGGATAAGCATTGAGTGGCAAAGTAGGATGGAGAAAAGCACCTCAGGGTGGTCAGCATGGGGAGGTCAGGAAACATGCATTGGCAATGTAGATACATTTCTGAAAAACCTCGCCAGGTGGTGCGCATTGTAAGGGATTCTAACAGGCCATTCACTAGTAGGAGTGAGAAAAACATCACAATGTGGTGTAAATCGGAAGGCCTAAATTAGGATAAGCATGGAGTGGCAAAGTAGGATGGAGAAAAGCACCACAGGGTGGTTAGCATGGGGAGGTCAGTAAACATGCAGTGGCAATGTAGGATAGTTTTCTGAAAAAAAAGTGGGGTGGTGCGCATTGCAAGGGTTTCTAACAGGCCATTTACTAGTAGGAGTGAGAAAAACATCACCGGGTGGTGTGAATCAGAGGGCCTGAATTAGGATAGGCAGTGAGTGGCAATGTAGGATGGAGAAAAGCACAACGGGGTGGTCAGCATGGGGAGGTCAGGAAACATGCACTAGCAAAGTAGGATCGGTTTGTGAAAAACATTGCCGGGTGTTGCGCATTGTAAGGCTTTCTTTTAGGCCATTCACGATTAGGAGTAAGAAAAACATCACGGGGTGGTGTGAATAGGATGGCCTGAATTAGGATGGGCAGTGAGTGACAACATAGGACGGAGAAAAGCACCACGGGGTGGTCAGCATGGAGAGGTAAGGAATCATGCAGTGGCAATGTAGGATAGGTTTCTGAAAAACATCATGGGTGTGGTGCGCATGGTAATGTTTCTAACAGGCCATTCACTAGTAGGAGTGAGAAAAATATAACAGGTTGGTGTGAATCCGAGGGCTTGAATCAGGATAGGCAGTGAGTTGCAATGTAGGATGGAGAAAAGCACCTCGGGGTGGTCAGGATGGGGAGGTCAGGAAACATGAGGTGGCAATGTGGGATACGTTTCTGAAAAACATTGTGGGCTGGTGCTCATTGTAAGGGTTTCTAAAATGCCTTTCACTAGTAGGAGTGATGAAAACTTCACGGGGTGGTTGGAATCGCAGGGCCTGAGTCAGGATAGGCCGTGGGTGGCAATGTAGGATGGATAAAAGCACCACGGGTTGGTGAGCATGGAGAAGGCAGGAAATATCAAATGGCAATGTAGGATAGGTTTGTGAAAAACATTGCGGGTTGTGAACATTGTAAGGGTTTGTAGGAGCCCATTCAATACTAGGAGTGAGAAAATCATCACGGGGTGGTGTGAATCGGAGGGTCTGAATTAAGATAGGCAGTGAGTGACAATGAAGAATGGAGAAAAGCACCACAGGGTGATCAACATGGGGAGGTCAGGAAACATGCAGTGGTAATGTAGGATAGGTTTCTGAAAAAAAAAGTGGGGTGGTGCGCATTGTAAAGGTTTCTAACAGGCCATTCACTTGTTGGAGTGAGAAAAACATCACGGGGTGTTGTGAATCGGAGGGCCTGAATTAGGATAGGCAGTGAGAGGCAATGTAGGATGGAGAAAAGCACCACAGGGTGGTCAGCATGGGGAGGTCAGGAAACATGCAGTGGCAATGCAGGATAGTTTTCTGAAAAACATAACGGGATGGTGCGCATTGTAAGGGTTTTCTAACAGACCTTTCACTAGTAGGAGTGAGAAAAACATCGCGGGGTGGTTTGAATCAGATGTTCTGAATTAGAATAGACAGTGAGTGGCAATTTAGGATGGAGAAATGCACCAAGAGGTGGTCAGCATGCGGAGGTCAGGACCCATGCATTGGGAATGTAGGATAGGTTTATGAAAAACATCGCCGGGTGGTGCGCATTGTAAGGGTTTCTAACATTCCATTCACTAGTAGGAGTGAGAAAAATATCACGGCGTGGTGTGAATCGGAGGGCCTGAATCAGGAGAGGAAGTGAGTGGCAATGTAGGATGGAGAAAAGCACCACAGGATGGTCATCATGGGGAGGTCAGGACTCAGGCAGTGGCAATGTAGCATAGGTTTCTGAAAAACATCGCGGGTGGTGAGAATTGTATGGGTTTCTAAAAGGCCATTCACTAGTAGGAGTGAGAAAAACATCACGGGGTGGTGTGAATCAGATGTTCTGAATTAGGATAGGCAGTGAGTGGCAATGTAGGATGGAGAAAAGCACCACGGGCTTGTTATCATGGGGAGGATATGAAACATGCAGTGGCAATGTAGGATAGTTTTCTAAAAAAACATCACGGGGTGGTGCGCATTTTAAGGGTTTCTAACAGACAATTCACTAAGGGGAGTGGGAAAAACATCACGGGATGGTGTGAATCAGATGTTCTGAATTATGATAGGCAGTGAGTGGCAATGTAGGATGGAGAAAAGCCCAACAGGGTGGTCAGCAGGGGGAGGACAGGAAACATGCATTGGCAATGTAGGACAGGTTTTTAAAAAACATCCTCGGGTGGTGCTCATTGTAAGGTTTTCTGACAGCCGATTCACAGGTAGGAGTGAGAAAAACATCACGGGGTGGTGTGAATCGGAGGGCCTGAATTATGATAGGCAGTGAGTGGCAATGTAGGATGGAGAAAAGGACCCCGGGGTGGACAGCATGGTGAGGTCAGGAAACATGCAGTGGCAATGTAGGATAGGTTTCTGAAAAACATCGCGGGGTTGTGCGCATTGTAAGGGTTTCTAACAGGCCATTCTCTAGTAGAAGTGAGAAAAACATCACGGGGTGGTGTGAATCAGATGTTCTGAATTAGGATAAACAGTGAGTGGCAATGTAGGATGGAGAAAAGCACCACCGGGTGGTCAGGAAGGGGAGGTCCGGAAACATGAAGTGGCAATGTAGGATAGGTTTCTGCAAAACATCGCGGGGTGGGGCGCATTGTAAGGGTTTCTAACAGGCCATTCACTAGTAAGGTTGAGAAAAACATCAAGGGTGGTGTGAATCAGAGTGCCTGAATTAGGATAGGCAGTGAGTGGCAATGTAGGATGGAGAAAAGCACGACGGTGTGGTCAGCTTGGGGAGGTCAGGAAACATGCATTGGCAATGTAGGATAGGTTTCTGAAAAACATCACCGGGTGGTGCGCATGGTAAGGGTTTCTAACAGGCCATTCACTAGTAGGAGTGAGAAAAACATCACGGGGTGGTGTGAATCTTAGGGCTTGAATTAGGATTGGCAGTGAGTGGCAATGTAGGATGGAGAAAAGCACATCGGGGTGGTCATCATGGGGAGGTCAGGAAACATGCAGTGGCAATGTAGGATAGTTTTCTGAAAAACATCACGGGGTGGTACGCATTGTAAGGGATTCTAACAGGCCATTCACTAGTAGGAGTGAGAAAAACATTATGGGGTGGTGTGAATCAGATGTTCTGAATTAGGATAGGCGGTGAGTGGCAATGTAGGATGGAGAAAAGCACGACGGTGTGGTCAGCTTGGGGAGGTCAGGAAACATGCAGTGGCAATGTAGGATAGGTTTCAGAAAAACATCGCGGGGTTATGCACATTGTAAGGGTTTCTAACAGGCCATTCTCTAGTAGAAGTGACAAAAACCTCACACGGTGGTGTGAATCAGATGTTCTGAATTAGGATACACAGTGAGTGGCAATGTAGGATGGAGAAAAGCACCACGGGGTGGTCAACATGGGGAGGTGAGGAAACATGCAGTGGCAATGTAGGACAGGTTTCTGAAAAACATCGCGGGGTGGGGCGCATTGTAAGGGTTTCTAACAGGCCATTCACTAGTAAGATTGAGAAAAACATCCCTGGTTGGTGTGAATCAGAGTGCCTGAATTAGTGTAGGCAGTGAGTGCCAATGAAGAATGGAGAAAAGCACCACGGGGTGGTCAACATGGGGAGGTCAGGAAACATGCAGTGTCAATGTAGGACAGGTTTCTGAAAAACATCACGGGGCGAGGCGCATTGTAAGGGTTTCTAACAGGCCATTCACTAGTAAGATTGAGAAAAACATCACGGCATGGTGTGAATCAGAGTGCCTGAATTAGGATAGGCAGTGAGTGGCAATGAAGAATGGAGAAAACCACCAAGAGTTGATCAACATGAGGAGGTCAGGAAACATGCAGTGTCAATGTAGGACAGGTTTCTGAAAAACATCGCGGGGTGGTGCGCATTGTAAGGCTTTCTAACAAGCCACCCACAAGTAGGAGTGAAAAAAAACATAATGCGGTGGTGTGAATCGGAGGGCCTGAATTAGTATAAGCTGTGAGTGGCAATGTAGGATGGAGAAAAGCACCACGGTGTGGTCAGCATGCGGAGGACTGCAAACATGCAGTGGCAATGTAGGATAGGTTTCTGAAAAACATCGCGAGGTGGTGCGCATGGTAAGGGTTTCTAACAGGCCATTCACTAGTAGGAGTGAGAAAAATATAACATGGTGGTGTGAATCGGAGGGCGTGAATCATGATAGGCAGTGAGTGGCAATGTAGGATGGAGAAAAGCACCACAGGGTGGTCAGCATGGGGAGAACATGAAACATACAGTGGCAATGTAGGAGAGTTTTCTGAAAAACATCACGGGGTTGTGCGCATGGTAAGGGTTTCTAACAGGCTATACACTAGTAGGAGTGAGAAAAACATCACGGGGTGGTGTGAATCTTAGGGCTTGAATTAGGATTGGCAGTGAGTGGCAATGTAGGATGGAGAAAAGCACATCGGGGTTGTCATCATGGGGAGGTCAGGAAACATGCAGTGGCATGTAGGATAGTTTTCTGAAAAACATCACGGGGTGGTGCGCATTGTAAGGGATTCTAACAGGCCATTCACTAGTAGGAGTGAGAAAAACATTACAGGGTGGTGTGAATCAGATGTTCTGAATTAGGATAGGCGGTGAGTGGCAATGTAGGATGGAGAAAAGCACGACGGTGTGGTCAGCTTGGGGAGGTCAGGAAACATGCATTGGCAATGTAGGATAGGTTTCTGAAAAACATCACCGGGTGGTGCCCCTTGTAAGGCTTTCTCACTGGCTGTACACTAGTAGGAGTGAGAAAAACATCACGGCGTGGTGTGAATCGGAGGGCCTGAATTAGGATAGGCAGTGAGTGGCAATGAAGAATGGAGAAAAGCACCATGGGGTGGTCAACATGGGGAGGTCAGGAAACATGCAGTGGCAATGTAGGATATGTTTCTGAAAAACATCGCAGAGTGGTGCGCATTATAAGGATTTCTAACAGGCCATTTACTAGTAGGAGTGAGAAAAACATCACGGTGTGGTGTAAATCGGAGGGTCTGAATTAGGATAAGCATTGAGTGGCAAAGTAGGATGGAGAAAAGCACCTCAGGGTGGTCAGCATGGGGAGGTCAGGAAACATGCATTGGCAATGTAGATACATTTCTGAAAAACCTCGCCAGGTGGTGCGCATTGTAAGGGTTTCTAACAGGCCATTCACTAGTAGGAGTGAGAAAAACATCACAATGTTGTGTAAATCGGAGGGTCTGAATTAGGATAAGCATTGAGTGGCAAAGTAGGATGGAGAAAAGCACCTCAGGGTGGTCAGCATGGGGAGGTCAGGAAACATGCATTGGCAATGTAGATACATTTCTGAAAAACCTCGCCAGGTGGTGCGCATTGTAAGGGTTTCTAACAGGCCATTCACTAGTAGGAGTGAGAAAAACATCACAATGTGGTGTAAATCGGAAGGCCTAAATTAGGATAAGCATGGAGTGGCAAAGTAGGATGGAGAAAAGCACCACAGGGTGGTTAGCATGGGGAGGTCAGTAAACATGCAGTGGCAATGTAGGATAGTTTTCTGAAAAAAAAGTGGGGTGGTGCGCATTGCAAGGGTTTCTAACAGGCCATTTACTAGTAGGAGTGAGAAAAACATCACCGGGTGGTGTGAATCAGAGGGCCTGAATTAGGATAGGCAGTGAGTGGCAATGTAGGATGGAGAAAAGCACAACGGGGTGGTCAGCATGGGGAGGTCAGGAAACATGCACTAGCAAAGTAGGATCGGTTTGTGAAAAACATTGCCGGGTGTTGCGCATTGTAAGGCTTTCTAACAGGCCATTCACGATTAGGAGTAAGAAAAACATCACGGGGTGGTGTGAATAGGATGGCCTGAATTAGGATGGGCAGTGAGTGACAACGTAGGACGGAGAAAAGCACCACGGGGTGGTCAGCATGGAGAGGTAAGGAATCATGCAGTGGCAATGTAGGATAGGTTTCTGAAAAACATCATGGGTGTGGTGCGCATGGTAATGTTTCTAACAGGCCATTCACTAGTAGGAGTGAGAAAAATATAACAGGTTGGTGTGAATCCGAGGGCTTGAATCAGGATAGGCAGTGAGTTGCAATGTAGGATGGAGAAAAGCACCTCGGGGTGGTCAGGATGGGGAGGTCAGGAAACATGAGGTGGCAATGTGGGATACGTTTCTGAAAAACATTGTGGGCTGGTGCTCATTGTAAGGGTTTCTAAAATGCCTTTCACTAGTAGGAGTGATGAAAACTTCACGGGGTGGTTGGAATCGCAGGGCCTGAGTCAGGATAGGCCGTGGGTGGCAATGTAGGATGGATAAAAGCACCACGGGTTGGTGAGCATGGAGAAGGCAGGAAATATCAAATGGCAATGTAGGATAGGTTTGTGAAAAACATTGCGGGTTGTGAACATTGTAAGGGTTTGTAGGAGCCCATTCAATACTAGGAGTGAGAAAATCATCACGGGGTGGTGTGAATCGGAGGGTCTGAATTAAGATAGGCAGTGAGTGACAATGAAGAATGGAGAAAAGCACCACAGGGTGATCAACATGGGGAGGTCAGGAAACATGCAGTGGTAATGTAGGATAGGTTTCTGAAAAAAAAAGTGGGGTGGTGCGCATTGTAAAGGTTTCTAACAGGCCATTCACTTGTTGGAGTGAGAAAAACATCACGGGGTGTTGTGAATCGGAGGGCCTGAATTAGGATAGGCAGTGAGAGGCAATGTAGGATGGAGAAAAGCACCACAGGGTGGTCAGCATGGGGAGGTCAGGAAACATGCAGTGGCAATGCAGGATAGTTTTCTGAAAAACATAACGGGATGGTGCGCATTGTAAGGGTTTTCTAACAGACCTTTCACTAGTAGGAGTGAGAAAAACATCGCGGGGTGGTTTGAATCAGATGTTCTGAATTAGAATAGACAGTGAGTGGCAATTTAGGATGGAGAAATGCACCAAGGGGTGGTCAGCATGCGGAGGTCAGGACCCATGCATTGGGAATGTAGGATAGGTTTATGAAAAACATCGCCGGGTGGTGCGCATTGTAAGGGTTTCTAACATTCCATTCACTAGTAGGAGTGAGAAAAATATCACGGCGTGGTGTGAATCGGAGGGCCTGAATCAGGAGAGGAAGTGAGTGGCAATGTAGGATGGAGAAAAGCACCACAGGATGGTCATCATGGGGAGGTCAGGACTCAGGCAGTGGCAATGTAGCATAGGTTTCTGAAAAACATCGCGGGTGGTGAGAATTGTATGGGTTTCTAAAAGGCCATTCACTAGTAGGAGTGAGAAAAACATCACGGGGTGGTGTGAATCAGATGTTCTGAATTAGGATAGGCAGTGAGTGGCAATGTAGGATGGAGAAAAGCACCACGGGCTTGTTATCATGGGGAGGATATGAAACATGCAGTGGCAATGTAGGATAGTTTTCTAAAAAAACATCACGGGGTGGTGCGCATTTTAAGGGTTTCTAACAGACAATTCACTAAGGGGAGTGGGAAAAACATCACGGGATGGTGTGAATCAGATGTTCTGAATTATGATAGGCAGTGAGTGGCAATGTAGGATGGAGAAAAGCCCAACAGGGTGGTCAGCAGGGGGAGGACAGGAAACATGCATTGGCAATGTAGGACAGGTTTTTAAAAAACATCCTCGGGTGGTGCTCATTGTAAGGTTTTCTGACAGCCGATTCACAGGTAGGAGTGAGAAAAACATCACGGGGTGGTGTGAATCGGAGGGCCTGAATTATGATAGGCAGTGAGTGGCAATGTAGGATGGAGAAAAGGACCCCGGGGTGGACAGCATGGTGAGGTCAGGAAACATGCAGTGGCAATGTAGGATAGGTTTCTGAAAAACATCGCGGGGTTGTGCGCATTGTAAGGGTTTCTAACAGGCCATTCTCTAGTAGAAGTGAGAAAAACATCACGGGGTGGTGTGAATCAGATGTTCTGAATTAGGATAAACAGTGAGTGGCAATGTAGGATGGAGAAAAGCACCACCGGGTGGTCAGGAAGGGGAGGTCCGGAAACATGAAGTGGCAATGTAGGATAGGTTTCTGCAAAACATCGCGGGGTGGGGCGCATTGTAAGGGTTTCTAACATTCCATTCACTAGTAGGAGTGAGAAAAACATCACGGGGTGGTGTGAATCAGATGTTCTGAATTAGGCTATACAGTGAGTGGCAATGTAGGATGGAGAAAAGCACCACCGGGTGGTCAGGAAGGGGAGGTCCGGAAACATGAAGTGGCAATGTAGGATAGGTTTCTGCAAAACATCGCGGGGTGGGGCGCATTGTAAGGGTTTCTAACAGGCCATTCA
Source organism: Cavia porcellus (assembly GCF_034190915.1). NCBI lineage: Eukaryota > Metazoa > Chordata > Mammalia > Rodentia > Caviidae > Cavia > Cavia porcellus. The sequence continues at coordinate 6,139,316 of NW_026947526.1, forward strand.
CTAGTAAGATTGAGAAAAACATCAAGGGGTGGTGTGAATCAGAGTGCCTGAATTAGGATAGGCAGTGAGTGGCAATGTAGGATGGAGAAAAGCACGACCTTGTGGTCAGCTTGGGGAGGTCAGGAAACATGCATTGGCAATGTAGGATAGGTTTCTGAAAAACATCACCGGGTGGTGCGCATGGTAAGGGTTTCTAACAGGCCATTCACTAGTAGGAGTGAGAAAAACATCACGGGGTGGTGTGAATCTTAGGGCTTGAATTAGGATTGGCAGTGAGTGGCAATGTAGGATGGAGAAAAGCACATCGGGGTGGTCATCATGGGGAGGTCAGGAAACATGCAGTGGCAATGTAGGATAGTTTTCTGAAAAACATCACGGGGTGGTACGCATTGTAAGGGATTCTAACAGGCCATTCACTAGTAGGAGTGAGAAAAACATTACGGGGTGGTGTGAATCAGATGTTCTGAATTAGGATAGGCAGTGAGTGGCAATGTAGAATGGAGAAAAGCACGACGGTGTGGTCAGCTTGGGGAGGTCAGGAAACATGCATTGGCAATGTAGGATAGGTTTCTGAAAAACATCACCGGGTGGTGCCCATTGTAAGGCTTTCTAACAGACTATACACTAGTAGGAGTGAGAAAAACATCACGGCGTGGTGTGAATCGGAGGGCCTTAATTAGGATAGGCAGTGAGTGGCAATGAAGAATGGAGAAAAGCACCATGGGGTGGTCAACATGGGGAGGTCAGGAAACATGCAGTGGCAATGTAGGATATGTTTCTGAAAAACATCGCAGAGTGGTGCGCATTATAAGGGTTTCTAACAGGCCATTTACTAGTAGGAGTGAGAAAAACATCACGGTTTGGTGTAAATCAGAGGGCCTGAATTAGGTTAAGCGTTGACTCGCAAAGTTGGATGGAGAAAAGCACCACAGGGTGGTCAGCATGGGGAGGTCAGGAAACATGCATTGGTAATTTAGATACGTTTCTGAAAAACCTCGCCAGGTGGTGCACATTGTAAGGGTTTCTAACAGGCCATTCACTAGTAGGAGTGAGAAAAACATTACGATGTGGTGTGAATTGGAGGGCCTGAATCAAGTTAGACCGTGAGTGGCAAAGTAGGATGGAGAAAAGCACCACGGGTTGGTGAGCATGGGGAGGTCAGGAAACATGCATTGGCAATGTACGATAGGTTTCTGAAAAACGTCGCGGTGCTGTTCGCATTGTAAGGGTTTGTAGAAGGCCATTCACTAGTAGGAGTGAGAAAAACATCACGTGGTGGTGTGAATCGGAGGTGCTGAATTAGGATAGGCAGTGAGTGGCAATGAAGAATGGAAAAAAGCACCAGGGGTGGTCAACATGGGGAGGTCAGGAAACATGTAATGGCAATGCAGGATAGGTTTCTGAAAAACATCACGGGGTGGTGCACATTTTAAGGCTTTCTAACAAGCCATTCACAAGTAGAAGTGAAAAAAACATCACAGGGTGGTGTGAATCGGAGGGTCTGAATTAGGATAGGCTGTGAGTGGCAATGTAGGATGGAGAAAAGCGCCACGGGTTGGTCATAATGGGGAAGTCAGGACTCAGGCAGTGACAATGTAGGATAGGTTTCTGAAAAACTTCGCGGGTGGTGAGAATTCTATGGGTTTCTAACAGGCCATTCACAAGTAGGAGTGAGAAAAACATCACGGGGTGGTGTGAATCAGATGTTCTGAATTAGGATAGACAGTGAGTGGCAATGTAGGATGGAGAAAAGCACCACAGGGTGGTCAGCATGGGGAGGTCAAGAAACATGCAGTGGCAATGTAGGATAAGTTTCTGAAAAAAAAAAAGGCGGGTGGTGCGCATTGTGAGGGTTTCTAACAGGCCATTCATCTGTAGGAGTCAGAAAAACATCATGGGTTGGTGTGAATCGGAGCGCCTGATTAAGAATAGGCATTGAATGGCAATGTTGGATGAGAAAAGCACCACGGGGTGGTTATTATGGGGAGGACAGGAAACATGCAGTGGCAATGTAGGATAGTTTTCTGAAAAACTTCACTGGGTGGTGCACATTTTAAGGGTTTCTAACAGACCATTCACTAGGAGGAGTGAGAAAAACATCACGGGATGGTGTGAATCAGATGTTCTGAGTTATGATAGGCAGTGAGTGGCAATGTAGGATGGAGAAAAGCATCACAGGGTGGTCAGCATGGGGAGGTCAGGAAACACGCATTGGCAATGTAGGATAGGTTTTAAAAAACATCCTCGGGTGGTGCTCATTATAAGGGTTTCTAACAGGCCATTCACTAGTAGGAGTGAAAACAACATCACGCAGTGGTGTCAATCGGAGGCCCTGAATTAGGATAGGCAGTGAGTGGCAATTTAGGATGGAGAAAACACCACAGGGTGGTCAGCATGGGGAGGTCAGGAGACATGCAGTGGTTACGTAGGATAGGTTTCTGAAAAAAAAAAAGCGCGGTGGTGCGCATTGTAAGGGTTTGTAACAGGCCATTCACTAGTAGGAGTGAGAAAAACATCACGGCGTGGTGTGAATCGGAGGGCCTGAATTAGGATAGGCAGTGAGTGGCAATGTAGGATGGATAAAAGCACCACAGGGTGGTCTGCATGGGGAGGTCAGGAAACATGCAGTGGCAATGTAGGATAGTTTTCTGAAAAACATGACGGGGTGGTGCGCATTGTAAGGGTTTCTAAAAGGCCATTCACAAGTAGGAGTGAGAAAAGCATCATGGGGTGGTTTGAATCAGATGTTCTGAATTATGATAGGCAGTGAGTGGCAATGTAGGATGGAGAAAAGCAACACGGGGAGGTCAGCATGGGAGGTCAGCAAACATGCATTGGCAATGTTGGATAGGTTTCTGAAAAACATCGCTGGGTGCTGAGCATTGTAAGGTTTTCTAACAGTCCATTCACTAGTAGGAGTGAAAACAACATCACGCGGTGGTGTGAATCGGAGGTCCCGAATTAGGATAGGCAGTGAGTGGCAATTTAGGATGGAAAAACTTCACAGGGTGGTCAGCATGGGGAGGTCAGGAAACATGCAGTGGTAATGTAGGATAGGTTTCTGAAAAAATAAGCGGGGTGGTGCGCATTGTAAGGGTTTCTAACAGCCCATTCAGTATTAGGAGTGAGAAAAACATCACGTGGTGGGTTGAATCGGAGGGCCTGAATTAGGATAGGCAGTGAGTGGCAATGTAGCATGGAGAAAAGCTATACAGGGTGGTCTGCATAGGGAGGTCAGGAAACATGCAGTGGCAATGTGGGATAGCTTTCTGAAAAACATTACGGGTTGGTCCGCATTGCAAGGGTTTCTAACAGGCCATTCACTAGTAGGAGTGACAAAAACATCATGGCGTGGTGTGAATCAGAGGGCCTGAATCAGGATAGGCAGTGAGTGGCAATGTAGGATGGAGAAAAGCAACACGGGGAGGTCAGCATGGGGAGGTCAGCAAACATGCATTGGCAATGTTGGATAGGTTTCTGAAAAACATCGCGGGGTGGTGTACATCGTAAGGCTTTCTAACAGGCCATTCACTAGAAGGAGTGAGAAAAACATCACGGGGTGGTGTGAATCGGAGGGAATGAATTACGATAGGCAGTGAGTGGAAACATAAAATGGAGAAAAGTACCACTGTGTGGTCAGCATGGGGAAGTCAGGAAACATGCAGTGGCAATGTAGGATAGGTTTCTATAAAACATCACGGGGTGGTGTGCATTGTAACGGTTTCTAACAGGCCATTCACTAGTAGGAGTGAGAAAAATATAACGGGGTGGTGTGAATTGGAGGGCCTGAATCAGGATAGGCAGTGAGTGGCAATGTAGGATGGAGAAAAGCACCACGGGGTTGTCAGCATGGGGAGGTCATGAAACATGCAGTGGCAATGTAGGATATGTTTCTGAAAAACATCACCGGGTGGTGCGCATTGTAAGGGTTTCTAACAGGACATTCACTAGTAGGAGTGAGAAAAACATCACGGGGTGGTGTGAATCGGAGGGCCTGATTTAGGATAGGCAGTGAGTGGCAATGTAGGATGGAGAAAAGCACCACGGGGTGGTCATCATGGGGAGGTCAGGAAACATGCAGTGGCAATGTAGAATATTTTTTGAAAAACATCACGGGGCTGTGCGGATTTTAAGGGTTTCTAACAGGCCATTCACTAGTAGGAGTGAGAAAAACATCACTGGGTCCTTTGAATCAGATTTTCTGAATTATGTAGGCAGTGAGTGCAATGTAGGATGGAGAAGAGCACGACGGGGTGGTCAGCATGTGGAGGTCAGGAAACATGCATTGGCAAAGAAGAATAGGTCTCTGAAAAGCATCGCTGGGTATTGCACATTGTAAGGCTTTCTAACAGGCCATTCACTAGTAGGAGTGAGAAAAACATCACGGGGTGGTGTGAATCGGAGGGCCTGAATTATGATAGGCAGTGAGTGGCAATGTAGGATGGAGAAAAGGACCCCGGGCTGGACAGCATGGTGAGGTCAGGAAACATGCAGTGGCAATGTAGGATAGGTTTCTGAAAAACATCGCGGGGTTGTGCGCATTGTAAGGGTTTCTAACAGGCCATTCTCTAGTAGAAGTGAGAAAAACATCACGGGGTGGTGTGAATCAGATGTTCTGAATTAGGATACACAGTGAGTGGCAATGTAGGATGGAGAAAAGCACCACCGGGTGGTCAGGAAGGGGAGGTCCGGAAACATGAAGTGGCAATGTAGGATAGGTTTCTGCAAAACATCGCGGGGTGGGGCGCATTGTAAGGGTTTCTAACAGGCCATTCACTAGTAAGATTGAGAAAAACATCAAGGGGTGGTGTGAATCAGAGTGCCTGAATTAGGATAGGCAGTGAGTGGCAATGTAGGATGGAGAAAAGCACGACGGTGTGGTCAGCTTGGGGAGGTCAGGAAACATGCATTGGCAATGTAGGATAGGTTTCTGAAAAACGTCACCGGGTGGTGCGCATGGTAAGGGTTTCTAACAGGCCATTCACTAGTAGGAGTGAGAAAAACATTACGAGGTGGTGTGAATCAGATGTTCTGAATTAGGATAGGCAGTGAGTGGCAATGTAGGATGGAGAAAAGCACGACGGTGTGGTCAGCTTGGGGAGGTCAGGAAACATGCATTGGCAATGTAGGATAGGTTTCTGAAAAACATCACCGGGTGGTGCCCATTGTAAGGCTTTCTAACAGACTATACACTAGTAGGAGTGGGAAAAACATCACGGCGTGGTGTGAATCGGAGGGCCTTAATTAGGATAGGCAGTGAGTGGCAATGAAGAATGGAGAAAAGCACCATGGGGTGGTCAACATGGGGAGGTCAGGAAACATGCAGTGGCAATGTAGGATATGTTTCTGAAAAACATCGCAGAGTGGTGCGCATTATAAGGGTTTCTAACAGGCCATTTACTAGTAGGAGTGAGAAAAACATCACGGTGTGGTGTAAATCGGAGGGCCTGAATTAGGTTAAGCGTTGACTCGCAAAGTTGGATGGAGAAAAGCACCACAGGGTGGTCAGCATGGGGAGGTCAGGAAACATGCATTGGTAATTTAGATACGTTTCTGAAAAACCTCGCCAGGTGGTGCACATTGTAAGGGTTTCTAACAGGCCATTCACTAGTAGGAGTGAGAAAAACATTACGATGTGGTGTGAATTGGAGGGCCTGAATCAAGTTAGACAGTGAGTGGCAAAGTAGGATGGAGAAAAGCACCACGGGTTGGTGAGCATGGGGAGGTCAGGAAACATGCATTGGCAATGTACGATAGGTTTCTGAAAAACGTCGCGGTGCTGTTCGCATTGTAAGGGTTTGTAGAAGGCCATTCACTAGTAGGAGTGAGAAAAACATCACGTGGTGGTGTGAATCGGAGGTGCTGACTTAGGATAGGCAGTGAGTGGCAATGAAGAATGGAAAAAAGCACCAGGGGTGGTCAACATGGGGAGGTCAGGAAACATGTAATGGCAATGCAGGATAGGTTTCTGAAAAACATCACGGGGTGGTGCACATTTTAAGGCTTTCTAACAAGCCATTCACAAGTAGAAGTGAAAAAAACATCACAGGGTGGTGTGAATCGGAGGGTCTGAATTAGGATAGGCTGTGAGTGGCAATGTAGGATGGAGAAAAGCGCCACGGGTTGGTCATAATGGGGAAGTCAGGACTCAGGCAGTGGCAATGTAGGATAGGTTTCTGAAAAACTTCGCGGGTGGTGAGAATTCTATGGGTTTCTAACAGGCCATTCACAAGTAGGAGTGAGAAAAACATCACGGGGTGGTGTGAATCAGATGTTCTGAATTAGGATAGACAGTGAGTGGCAATGTAGGATGGAGAAAAGCACCACAGGGTGGTCAGCACGGGGAGGTCAAGAAACATGCAGTGGCAATGTAGGATAAGTTTCTGAAAAAAAAAGGCGGGTGGTGCGCATTGTGAGGGTTTCTAACAGGCCATTCATCTGTAGGAGTCAGAAAAACATCATGGGTTGGTGTGAATCGGAGCGCCTGATTAAGAATAGGCATTGAATGGCAATGTTGGATGAGAAAAGCACCACGGGGTGGTTATTATGGGGAGGACAGGAAACATGCAGTGGCAATGTAGGATAGTTTTCTGAAAACTTCACTGGGTGGTGCACATTTTAAGGGTTTCTAACAGACCATTCACTAGGAGGAGTGAGAAAAACATCACGGGATGGTGTGAATCAGATGTTCTGAGTTATGATAGGCAGTGAGTGGCAATGTAGGATGGAGAAAAGCATCACAGGGTGGTCAGCATGGGGAGGTCAGGAAACATGCATTGGCAATGTAGGATGGGTTTTTAAAAAACATCCTCGGGTGGTGCTCATTATAAGGGTTTCTAACAGGCCATTCACTAGTAGGAGTGAAAACAACATCACGGGATGGTGTGAATCGGAGGCCCTGAATTAGGATAGGCAGTGAGTGGCAATTTAGGATGGAGAAAAGCACCACGAGGTGGTCAGCATGAGGAGGTCAGGAAACATGCAGTGGTTATGTAGGATAGGTTTCTGAAAAAAAAAAAGCGGGGTGGTGCGCATTGTAAGCGATTGTAACAGGCCATTCACTAGTAGGAGTGAGAAAAACATCACGGCGTGGTGTGAATCGGAGGGCCTGAATTAGGATAGGCAGTGAGTGGCAATGTAGGATGGATAAAAGCACCACAGGGTGGTCTGCATGGGGAGGTCAGGAAACATGCAGTGGCAATGTAGGATAGTTTTCTGAAAAACATGACGGGGTGGTGCGCATTGTAAGGGTTTCTAAAAGGCCATTCACAAGTAGGAGTGAGAAAAGCATCATGGGGTGGTTTGAATCAGATGTTCTGAATTATGATAGGCAGTGAGTGGCAATGTAGGATGGAGAAAAGCAACACGGGGAGGTCAGCATGGGAGGTCAGCAAACATGCATTGGCAATGTTGGATAGGTTTCTGAAAAACATCGCTGGGTGCTGAGCATTGTAAGGTTTTCTAACAGGCCATTCACTAGTAGGAGTCAAAACAACATCACGCGGTGGTGTGAATCGGAGGTCCCGAATTAGGATAGGCAGTGAGTGGCAATTTAGGATGGAAAAACATCACAGGGTGGTCAGCATGGGGAGGTCAGGAAACATGCAGTGGTAATGTAGGATAGGTTTCTGAAAAAATAAGCGGGGTGGTGCGCATTGTAAGGGTTTCTAACAGCCCATTCAGTATTAGGAGTGAGAAAAACATCACGTGGTGGGTTGAATCGGAGGGCCTGAATTAGGATAGGCAGTGAGTGGCAATGTAGCATGGAGAAAAGCTATACAGGGTGGTCTGCATGGGGAGGTCAGGAAACATGCAGTGGCAATGTGGGATAGCTTTCTGAAAAACATTACGGGTTGGTCCGCATTGCAAGGGTTTCTAACAGGCCATTCACTAGTAGGAGTGACAAAAACATCATGGCGTGGTGTGAATCAGAGGGCCTGAATCAGGATAGGCAGTGAGTGGCAATGTAGGATGGAGAAAAGCAACACGGGGAGGTCAGCATGGGGAGGTCAGCAAACATGCATTGGCAATGTTGGATAGGTTTCTGAAAAACATCGCGGGGTGGTGTACATCGTAAGGCTTTCTAACAGGCCATTCACTAGTAGGAGTGAGAAAAACATCACGGGGTGGTGTGAATCGGAGGGAATGAATTACGATAGGCAGTGAGTGGAAACATAAAATGGATAAAAGTACCACTGTGTGGTCAGCATGGGGAAGTCAGGAAACATGCAGTGGCAATGTAGGATAGGTTTCTATAAAACATCACGGGGTGGTGTGCATTGTAACGGTTTCTAACAGGCCATTCACTAGTAGGAGTGAGAAAAATATAACGGGGTGGTGTGAATTGGAGGGCCTGAATCAGGATAGGCAGTGAGTGGCAATGTAGGATGGAGAAAAGCACCACGGGGTTGTCAGCATGGGGAGGTCATGAAACATGCAGTGGCAATGTAGGATATGTTTCTGAAAAACATCGCCGGGTGGTGCGCATTGTAAGGGTTTCTAACAGGACATTCACTAGTAGGAGTGAGAAAAACATCACGGGGTGGTGTGAATCGGAGGGCCTGATTTAGGATAGGCAGTGAGTGGCAATGTAGGATGGAGAAAAGCACCACGGGGTGGTCATCATGGGGAGGTCAGGAAACATGCAGTGGCAATGTAGAATATTTTTTGAAAAACATCACGGGGCTGTGCGGATTTTAAGGGTTTCTAACAGGCCATTCACTAGTAGGAGTGAGAAAAACATCACTGGGTCCTTTGAATCAGATTTTCTGAATTATGTAGGCAGTGAGTGCAATGTAGGATGGAGAAGAGCACGACGGGGTGGTCAGCATGTGGAGGTCAGGAAACATGCATTGGCAAAGAAGAATAGGTCTCTGAAAAGCATCGCTGGGTATTGCGCATTGTAAGGCTTTCTAACAGGCCATTCACTAGTAGGAGTGAGAAAAACATCACGGGGTGGTGTGAATAGGAGGGCCTGAATTAGGATAGCCAGTGAGTGGCAAGGTAAAATTGAGAAAAGCACCACGAGGTTGTCAGGATGGGGAGGTCAGGAAACATGCAGTGGCAATGTAGGATAGGTTTCTTAAAAACTTTGCGGTGTGGTGCTCATTATAAGGGTTTCTAAAGGCCTTTCACTAGTAGCAGTGAGAAAAACATCACCAGGTGGTGTGAATCACAGAGCCTGAGTCAGTATAGGCCGTGAGTGGCAATGTAGGATGGAGAAAACACCACAGGGTGGTCAGCATGGGGAGGTCAGGAAACATGCAGTGGTAATGTAGGATAGGATTCTGAAAAAAAAGCGGGGTGGTGCGCATTGTAAGGGTTTCTAACAGGCCATTCTCTATTAGGAGTGAGAAAAACATCACGGGGTGGTTTGAATCGGAGGGCCTGAATTAGGATACGCAGTGAGTGGCAATGTAGCATGGAGAAAAGCTATACAGGGTGGTCTGCGTGGGGAGGTCAGGAAACATGCAGTGGCAATATAGGATAGTTTTCTGAAAAACATGATGTGGTGGTGCGCATTGTAAGGGTTTCTAAAAGGCCATTCAGTAGTAGGAGTGAGAAAAACATCACGGGGTGGTTTGAATCAGATGTTCTGAATTAGGATAGGCAGTGAGTAGCAATGTAGGATGGAGAAAAGTACCACGGGGTGCTCAGCATGGGGAGGTCAGGAAACATGCTGTTACAATGTAGGATAGGTTTCTGAAAAAAAAGGGGGGGGGTTGGTGTGCATTTTAAGGTTTTGTAACAGGCCATTCACTAGTAGGAGTCAGAAAAACATCACGGGGTGGTGTGAATCGGAGGGCCTGATTTAGGATAGGCAGTGAGTGGCAATGTAGGATGGAGAAAAGCACCACGGGTTGGTCATAATGGGGAGGTCAGGAAACATGCAGTTGCAATGTAGGATATTTTTTGAAAAACATCACAGGGTGGTGCGGATTTTAAGGGTTACTAACAGGCCATTCACTAGTAGGAGTGAGAAAAACATCACGGGGTCGTGTGAATCAGATTTTCTGAATTATGATAGGCAGTGAGTGCAATGCAGGATGGAGAAAAGCACCACGTGGTGGTCAGCATGGGGAGGTCATGAAACATGCATTGGCAAAGAAGAATAGGTCGCTGAAAAACATCGCTGGGCATTGCGCATTGTAAGGCTTTCTAACAGGCCATTCACTAGTAGGAGTGAGAAAAACATCACGGGGTGGTGTGAATAGGAGTGCCTAAATTAGGATAGGCAGTGAGTGGCAACGTAAAATGGAGAAAAGCACCACGCGTTGGTGAGCATAGGGAGGTCAGGAAACATGCAGTGGCAATGTAGGATAGGTTTCTGAAAAACATCGCGGGGTGGTGCACATTGTAAGGGTTTCTAACAGGATTTTCACTAGTAGGAGTGAGAAAAACATCACCAGGTGGTGGGAATCACATGGCCTGATTTAGTATAGGCCGTGGGTGGCAATGTAGGATGGAGAAAAGCAGCACGGGGTGGTCAGGATTGGGAGGTCAGGAAACATACAGTGGCAATGTAGGATAGGTTTCTGAAAAACATCTCGGCGTAGTGCGCATGATAAGGGTTTCTAACAGGCCATTTACTAGTAGGAGTGAGAAATACATCATGGTATGGTGTGAATTGCAGGGCCTGAAACAAGTTAGACAGTGAGTGTCAATGTAGGATGGAGAAAAGCACCACGGGTTGGTGAGCGTGGGGAAGTCAGGAAACATGCATTGGCAATGTACGATAGGTTTCTGAAAAACGTCGCGGGGTTGTTGGCATTGTAAGAGTTTGTAGAAGGCCATTCACTAGTAGGAGTGAGAAAAACATCACGTGGTGGTGTGAATCGGAGGGGCTGAATTAGGATAGGCCGTGAGTGTCAATGAAGAATAGAGAAAAGCACCACGGGGTGGTCAACATGGGGAGGTCAGGAAACATGTAATGGCAATGTAGGTTAGGTTTCTGAAAAACATCACGGGGTGGTGCACATTGTAAGGCTTTCTAACAAGCCATTCACAAGTGGAGTGAAAAAAACTTCACAGGGTGGTGTGAATTGGAGGGACTGAATTAGGATAGGCTGTGAGTGTCAATGTAGGATGGAGAAAAGCACCACGGGTTTGTCAGCATGGGGAGGTAAGGAATCATGCAGAGGCAATGTAGAATAGGTTTCTGATAAGCATCGCTGGGTGGTGCGCATTGTAAGGGTTTCTAACAGGCCATTCACTAGTAGGAGTGAGAAATACATCACGGCGTGGTGTGAATCGGAGGCCCTGAATTAGGATAGGCAGTGAGTGGCAATTTACGATGGAGAAAACACCACAGGGTGGTCATCATGGGGAGGTCAGGAAACATGCAGTGGCAATGTAGGATATGTTTCTGAAAAACATCACTGGGTGGTGCGGATTTTAAGGGTTTGTAACAGGCCATTCACTAGTAGGAGTGAGAAAAACATCACGGGGTCATGTGAATCAGATTTTCTGAATTATGATAGCGCTGAGTGCAATGTAGGATGGAGAAAAGCACCACGGGGTGGTCAGCATGGGGAGGTCATGAAACATGCATTGGCCAAGTAGAATAGGTCTCTGAAATACATCGCTGGGTATTGCGCATTGTAAGGCTTTCTAACAGACCATTCACTAGTAGGAGTGAGAAAAACATCACGGGGTGGTGTGAATAGGAGGGCCTGAATTAGGATAGGCAGAGAGTGGCAACGTAAATTGGAGAAAAGCACCACGGGGTGGTCAGGATGGGGAGGTCAGAAAACATGCAGTGGCAATGTAGGATAGGTTTCTTAAAAACATTGCGGGGTGGTGCTCATTATAAGGTTTTCTAAAAGGCCTTTCACTAGTAGGAGTGAGAAAAACATCACCAGGTGGTGTGAATCGCAGGGCCTGAATCAGTATAGGCCGTGAGTGGCAATGTAGGATGGAGAAAAGCACCACAGGATGTTCAGGATTGGGAGGTCAAAAAACATACAGTGGGAAAGTAGGATAGGTTTCTGAAAAACATCTCGGCATAGTGCGCATGGTAAGGGTTTCAAACAGGCCATTTACTAGTAGGAGTGAGAAATACATCATGGTGTGGTGTGAATTGGAGGGCCTGAATCAAGTTAGACAGTGAGTGTCAATGTAGGATGGAGAAAAGCACCACGGTTTGGTGAGCATGGGGAGGTCAGGAAACATGCATTGGCAATGTACGATAGGTTTCTAAAAAACGTCGCGGGGTTGTTCGCATTGTAAGGGTTTGTAGCAGGACTTTCACTAGTAGCAATGAGAAAAACATCACGAGGTGGTGTGAATCGGAGGGGCTGGATTAGGATAGGCAGTGAGTGGCAATGAAGAATGCAGAAAAGCACCACGTTGTGGTCAACATGGGGAGGTCAGGAAACATGTAATGGCAATGTAGGTAAGGTTTCTGACAAACATCACGGGGTGGTGCACATTGTAAGGCTTTCCAACAAGCCATTCACAAGTAGGAGTGAAAAAAACATCACAGGGTGGTGTGAATCAGAGGGTCTGAATTAGAATAGGCTGTGAGTGGCAATGTAGGATGGAGAAAAGCACCACGGGTTTGTCAGCATGGGGAGGTAAGGAAACATGCAGAGGCAATGTAGAATAGGTTTCTGATAAGCATCGCTGGGTGGTGCGCATTGTAAGGGTTTCTAAAAGGCCATTCACTAGTAGGAGTGAGAAAAGCATCACGGGGTGGTTTGAATCAGATGTTCTAAATTAGGATCGGCAGTGATTGGCAATGTAGGATGGAGAAAAGCAACACGGGGTGGTCAGCATGCGGAGGTCAGGAAACATTCACTGGCAATTTGGGATAGCTTTCCGAAAAACATTACGGATTGGTGCGCATTGCAATGGTTTCTAACAGGCCATTCACTAGTAGGAGTGAGAAAAACATCACAGCGTGCTGTGAATCGGAGGGACTGAATCAGGATAGGCAGTGAATGGCAATGTAGGATGGAGAAAAGAACCACGGGGTGGTCATCATGGGGAGGTCAGCACACATGCAGTGGCAATGTAGCATAGGTTTCTGAAAAACATCGTGGGTGGTGAAGATTGTAAGGGTTTCTAACAGGCCATTCACTAGTAGTAGTGAGAAAAACATCACGGGGTGGTGTGAATCCGAGGGCCTGAATTATGATAGGCAGTGAGTGGCAATGTAGGATGGAGAAAAGCACCACGGTGTGGTCATCATGTGGAGAACAGGAAACATGCAGTGACAATGTAGGATAGTTTTCTAAAAAACATCACAGGGTGGTGCGCATTGTAAGTGTTTCTAACAAGCCATTCACTACTATGAGTCCGAAAAAACATCACTGGGTGGTGTGAATCAGATGTTCTGAATTGTGATAGGCAGTGAGTGCAATGTAGGATGGAGAAAAGCACCACGGGGTGGTCAGCATGGGGAGGTCAGGAAACATGCATTGGAAAAGTAGGATAGGTTTCTGAAAAACATCGCAGGGTATTGCACATTGTAAGGCTTTCTAACAGGCCATTCACTAGTAGGAGTGAGACAAACTTCACGGGGTGGTGTGAATCAGAGGGTCTCAATTAGGATAGGCTGTGAGTGGCAATTTAGGATGGAGAAAAGCACCAAGGGTTTGTCAGCATGGGGAGGCAAGGAAACATGCAGTGGCTATGTAGAATCGGTTTCTGATAAGCATCACTGGATGGTGAGGATTGTAAGGGTTTGTAACAGGCCATTCACTATTAGGAGTGAGAAAAACATTACGGGGTGGTTTGAATCGGTGGGCCTGAATTAGGATAGGCAGTGAGTGGCAATGTAGGATGGAGAAAAGCTATACAGGTTGGTCTGCATGGGGAGGTCAGGAAACATTCAGTGGCAATGTAGGATAGTTTTCTGAAAAACATGACGGGGAGGTGCGCATTGTAAGGGTTTCTAAAAGGCCATTCACTAGAAGGAGTGAGAAAAACATCACGGGGTGGTTTGAATCAGATGTTCTGAATTAGGATAGGCAGTGAGTAACAATGTAGGAAGGAGAAAAGTACCACGTGGTGGTCAGCATGGGGAGGTCAGGAAACATGCAGTTGCAATGTAGGATATGTTTCTGAAAAACATCGCCGGGTGGTGCGCATTGTAAGGGGTTCTAACAGGACATTCACTAGTAGGAGTGAGAAAAGCATCACGGGGTGGTTTTTATCAGATGTTCTGAAATAGGATAGGCAGTGAGGGGCAATGTAGGATGGAGAAAAGCACCACGGGGTGGTCATCATGGGGAGGTCAGGAAACATGCAGTGGCAATGTAGGATAGTTTTCTGAAAAACATAACGGGATGGTGCGCATGGTAAGGGTTTCTAACAGGCCATTCACTAGTAGGAGTGAGAAAAACATCACGGCGTGGTGTGAATCGGAGGGCCTGAATTAGGATAGGCCGTGAGTGGCAATGAAGAATAGAGAAAAGCACCACGGGGTGGTCATCATGGGGAGGTCAGGAAACAAGTAATGGCAATGTAGGATAGGTTTCTGAAAAACATCATGGGGTGGTGCACATTGTAAGGCTTTCTAATAAGCCATTCACAAGTAGGAGTGAAAAAAACATCACAGGGTGGTGTGAATCGGAGGGTCTGAAATAGGATAGGCTGTGAGTGGCAATGTAAGATGGAGAAAAGTACCATGGGTTTGTCAGCATGGGGAGGTAAGGAAACATGCAGAGGCAACGTAGAATAGGTTTCTGATAAGCATCGCTGGGTGGTACGCATTGTGAGGGTTTCTAACAGGCCATTCACTAGTAGGAGTGAGAAAAGCATCACAGGGTGGTTTTTATCAGATGTTCTGAAATAGGATAGGCAGTGAGGGGCAATGTAGGATGGAGAAAAGCACCACGGGGTGGTCAGCATGGGGAGGTCAGGAAACATGCAGTGGCAATGTGGGATAGCTTTCCGAAAAACATTACGGGTTGGTGCGCATTGCAACGTTTTCTAAGCGGCCATTCATTAGTGGAAGTGAGAAAAACATCACCGCGTGGTGTGAATCGGAGGGCCTGAATCAGGATAGGCAGTGAGTGGTAGTGTAGGATGGAGAAAAGCACCACAGGGTGGTCATCATTGGGACGTCAGGACACATGCAGAGGCAATGTAGCATAGGTTTCTGAAAAACATCGCGGGTTGTGAGGATTGTAAGGGTTTCTAACAGGCCATTCACTAGTAGGAGTTTGAAAAACATCATGGGTTGGTGTGAATAGGAGCGCCTGATTTAGGATAGGCATTGAGTGCCAATGTAGGATGAGAAAAGCACCACGGGGTGGTTATCATGAGGAGGACAGGAAACATGCAGTGGCAATGTAGGATAGTTTTCTGAAAAACATCACAGGGTGGTGCACATTTTAAGGGTTTCTAACAGACCATTCACTAGGAGGAGTGAGGAAAACATCACGGGATGGTGTGAATCAGATGTTCTGAGTTATGATAGGCAGTGAATGGCAATGTAGGATGGAGAAAAGCACCACAGGGTGGTCAGCATGGGGAGGTCAGGAAACATGCATTGGCAATGTAGGATAGGTTTTTAAAAAACATCCTCGGGTGGTGCTCATTATAAGGGTTTCTAACAGGCCATTCACTAGTAGGAGTGAAAACAACATCACGCGGTGGTGTGAATCGGAGGCCCTGAATTAGGATAGGCAGTGAGTGGCAATTTAGGATGGAGAAAAGCACCACGAGGTGGTCAGCATGAGGAGGTCAGGAAACATGCAGTGGTTATGTAGGATAGGTTTCTGAAAAAAAAAAAAGCAGGGTGGTGCGCATTGTAAGCGTTTGTAACAGGCCATTCACTAGTAGGAGTGAGAAAAACATCACGGCGTGGTGTGAATCGGAGGGCCTGAATTAGGATAGGCAGTGAGTGGCAATGTAGGATGGATAAAAGCACCACAGGGTGGTCTGCATGGGGAGGTCAGGAAACATGCAGTGGCAATGTAGGATAGTTTTCTGAAAAACATGACGGGGTGGTGCGCATTGTAAGGTTTTCTAAAAGGCCATTCACAAGTAGGAGTGAGAAAAGCATCATGGGGTGGTTTGAATCAGATGTTCTGAATTAGGATAGGCAGTGAGTGGCAATGTAGGATGGAGAAAAGCAACATGGGGAGGTCAGCATGGGAGGTCAGCAAACATGCATTGGCAATGTTGGATAGGTTTCTGAAAAACATCGCTGGGTGCTGAGCATTGTAAGGTTTTCTAACAGGCCATTCACTAGTAGGAGTCAAAACAACATCACGCGGTGGTGTGAATCGGAGGTCCCGAATTAGGATAGGCAGTGAGTGGCAATTTAGGATGGAAAAACATCACAGGGTGGTCAGCATGGGGAGGTCAGGAAACATGCAGTGGTAATGTAGGATAGGTTTCTGAAAAAATAAGCGGGGTGGTGCGCATTGTAAGGGTTTCTAACAGCCCATTCAGTATTAGGAGTGAGAAAAACATCACGTGGTGGGTTGAATCGGAGGGCCTGAATTAGGATAGGCAGTGAGTGGCAATGTAGCATGGAGAAAAGCTATACAGGGTGGTCTGCATGGGGAGGTCAGGAAACATGCAGTGGCAATGTGGGATAGCTTTCTGAAAAACATTACGGGTTGGTCCGCATTGCAAGGGTTTCTAACAGGCCATTCACTAGTAGGAGTGACAAAAACATCATGGCGTGGTGTGAATCAGAGGGCCTGAATCAGGATAGGCAGTGAGTGGCAATGTAGGATGGAGAAAAGCAACACGGGGAGGTCAGCATGGGGAGGTCAGCAAACATGCATTGGCAATGTTGGATAGGTTTCTGAAAAACATCGCGGGGTGGTGTACATCGTAAGGCTTTCTAACAGGCCATTCACTAGTAGGAGTGAGAAAAACATCACGGGGTGGTGTGAATCGGAGGGAATGAATTATGATAGGCAGTGAGTGGAAACATAAAATGGAGAAAAGTACCACTGTGTGGTCAGCATGGGGAAGTCAGGAAACATGCAGTGGCAATGTAGGATAGGTTTCTATAAAACATCACGGGGTGGTGTGCATTGTAACGGTTTCTAACAGGCCATTCACTAGTAGGAGTGAGAAAAATATAACGGGGTGGTGTGAATTGGAGGGCCTGAATCAGGATAGGCAGTGAGTGGCAATGTAGGATGGAGAAAAGCACCACGGGGTTGTCAGCATGGGGAGGTCATGAAACATGCAGTGGCAATGTAGGATATGTTTCTGAAAAACATCGCCGGGTGGTGCGCATTGTAAGGGTTTCTAACAGGACATTCACTAGTAGGAGTGAGAAAAACATCACGGGGTGGTGTGAATCGGAGGGCCTGATTTAGGATACGCAGTGAGTGGCAATGTAGGATGGAGAAAAGCACCACGGGGTGGTCATCATGGGGAGGTCAGGAAACATGCAGTGGCAATGTAGAATATTTTTTGAGAAACATCACGGGGCTGTGCGGATTTTAAGGGTTTCTAACAGGCCATTCACTAGTAGGAGTGAGAAAAACATCACTGGGTCCTTTGAATCAGATTTTCTGAATTATGTAGGCAGTGAGTGCAATGTAGGATGCAGAAGAGCACGACGGGGTGGTCAGCATGTGGAGGTCAGGAAACATGCATTGGCAAAGAAGAATAGGTCTCTGAAAAGCATCGCTGGGTATTGCGCATTGTAAGGCTTTCTAACAGGCCATTCACTAGTAGGAGTGAGAAAAACATCACGGGGTGGTGTGATTAGGAGGGCCTGAATTAGGATAGCCAGTGAGTGGCAAGGTAAAATTGAGAAAAGCACCACGAGGTGGTCAGGATGGGGAGGTCAGGAAACATGCAGTGGCAATGTAGGATAGGTTTCTTAAAAACTTTGCGGTGTGGTGCTCATTATAAGGGTTTCTAAAGGCCTTTCACTAGTAGCAGTGAGAAAAACATCACCAGGTGGTGTGAATCACAGAGCCTGAGTCAGTATAGGCCGTGAGTGGCAATGTAGGATGGAGAAAACACCACAGGGTGGTCAGCATGGGGAGGTCAGGAAACATGCAGTGGTAATGTAGGATAGGATTCTGAAAAAAAAGCGGGGTGGTGCGCATTGTAAGGGTTTCTAACAGGCCATTCTCTATTAGGAGTGAGAAAAACATCACGGGGTGGTTTGAATCGGAGGGCCTGAATTAGGATAGGCAGTGAGTGGCAATGTAGCATGGAGAAAAGCTATACAGGGTGGTCTGCGTGGGGAGGTCAGGAAACATGCAGTGGCAATGTAGGATAGTTTTCTGAAAAACATGATGTGGTGGTGCGCATTGTAAGGGTTTCTAAAAGGCCATTCACTAGTAGGAGTGAGAAAAACATCACGGGGTGGTTTGAATCAGATGTTCTGAATTAGGATAGGCAGTGAGTAGCAATGTAGGATGGAGAAAAGTACCACGGGGTGCTCAGCATGGGGAGGTCAGGAAACATGCTGTTACAATGTAGGATAGGTTTCTGAAAAAAAAAGGGGGGGTTGGTGCGCATTTTAAGGTTTTGTAACAGGCCATTCACTAGTAGGAGTCAGAAAAACATCACGGGGTGGTGTGAATCGGAGGGCCTGATTTAGGATAGGCAGTGAGTGGCAATGTAGGATGGAGAAAAGCACCACGGGTTGGTCATAATGGGGAGGTCAGGAAACATGCAGTTGCAATGTAGGATATTTTTTGAAAAACATCACAGGGTGGTGCGGATTTTAAGGGTTACTAACAGGCCATTCACTAGTAGGAGTGAGAAAAACATCACGGGGTCGTGTGAATCAGATTTTCTGAATTATGATAGGCAGTGAGTGCAATGCAGGATGGAGAAAAGCACCACGGGGTGGTCAGCATGGGGAGGTCATGAAACATGCATTGGCAAAGAAGAATAGGTCGCTGAAAAACATCGCTGGGCATTGCGCATTGTAAGGCTTTCTAACAGGCCATTCACTAGTAGGAGTGAGAAAAACATCACGGGGTGGTGTGAATAGGAGTGCCTAAATTAGGATAGGCAGTGAGTGGCAACGTAAAATGGAGAAAAGCACCACGCTTTGGTGAGCATAGGGAGGTCAGGAAACATGCAGTGGCAATGTAGGATAGGTTTCTGAAAAACATCACGGGGTGGTGCACATTGTAAGGGTTTCTAACAGGATTTTCACTAGTAGGAGTGAGAAAAACATCACCAGGTGGTGGGAATCACATGGCCTGATTCAGTATAGGCCGTGGGTGGCAATGTAGGATGGAGAAAAGCAGCACGGGGTGGTCAGGATTGGGAGGTCAGGAAACATACAGTGGCAATGTAGGATAGGTTTCTGAAAAACATCTCGGCGTAGTGCGCATGATAAGGGTTTCTAACAGGCCATTTACTAGTAGGAGTTAGAAATACATCATGGTATGGTGTGAATTGCAGGGCCTGAAACAAGTTAGACAGTGAGTGTCAATGTAGGATGGAGAAAAGCACCACGGGTTGGTGAGCGTGGGGAAGTCAGGAAACATGCATTGGCAATGTACGATAGGTTTCTGAAAAACGTCGCGGGGTTGTTGGCATTGTAAGAGTTTGTAGAAGGCCATTCACTAGTAGGAGTGAGAAAAACATCACGTGGTGGTGTGAATCGGAGGGGCTGAATTAGGATAGGCCGTGAGTGGCAATGAAGAATAGAGAAAAGCACCACGGGGTGGTCAACATGGGGAGGTCAGGAAACATGTAATGGCAATGTAGGCTAGGTTTCTGAAAAACATCACGGGGTGGTGCACATTGTAAGGCTTTCTAACAAGCCATTCACAAGTGGAGTGAAAAAAACTTCACAGGGTGGTGTGAATCGGAGGGACTGAATTAGGATAGGCTGTGAGTGTCAATGTAGGATGGAGAAAAGCACCACGGGTTTGTCAGCATGGGGAGGTAAGGAATCATGCAGAGGCAATGTAGAATAGGTTTCTGATAAGCATCGCTGGGTGGTGCGCATTGTAAGGGTTTCTAACAGGCCATTCACTAGTAGGAGTGAGAAATACATCACGGCGTGGTGTGAATCGGAGGCCCTGAATTAGGATAGGCAGTGAGTGGCAATTTACGATGGAGAAAACACCACAGGGTGGTCATCATGGGGAGGTCAGGAAACATGCAGTGGCAATGTAGGATATGTTTCTGAAAAACATCACTGGGTGGTGCGGATTTTAAGGGTTTGTAACAGGCCATTCACTAGTAGGAGTGAGAAAAACATCACGGGGTCATGTGAATCAGATTTTCTGAATTATGATAGCGCTGAGTGCAATGTAGGATGGAGAAAAGCACCACGGGGTGGTCAGCATGGGGAGGTCATGAAACATGCATTGGCCAAGTAGAATAGGTCTCTGAAATACATCGCTGGGTATTGCGCATTGTAAGGCTTTCTAACAGACCATTCACTAGTAGGAGTGAGAAAAACATCACGGGGTGGTGTGAATAGGAGGGCCTGAATTAGGATAGGCAGTGAGTGGCAACGTAAATTGGAGAAAAGCACCACGGGGTGGTCAGGATGGGGAGGTCAGAAAACATGCAGTGGCAATGTAGGATAGGTTTCTTAAAAACATTGCGGGGTGGTGCTCATTATAAGGTTTTCTAAAAGGCCTTTCACTAGTAGGAGTGAGAAAAACATCACCAGGTGGTGTGAATCGCAGGGCCTGAATCAGTATAGGCCGTGAGTGGCAATGTAGGATGGAGAAAAGCACCACAGGATGTTCAGGATTGGGAGGTCAAAAAACATACAGTGGGAAAGTAGGATAGGTTTCTGAAAAACATCTCGGCATAGTGCGCATGGTAAGGGTTTCAAACAGGCCATTTACTAGTAGGAGTGAGAAATACATCATGGTGTGGTGTGAATTGGAGGGCCTGAATCAAGTTAGACAGTGAGTGTCAATGTAGGATGGAGAAAAGCACCACGGTTTGGTGAGCATGGGGAGGTCAGGAAACATGCATTGGCAATGTACGATAGGTTTCTAAAAAACGTCGCGGGGTTGTTCGCATTGTAAGGGTTTGTAGCAGGACTTTCACTAGTAGCAATGAGAAAAACATCACGAGGTGGTGTGAATCGGAGGGGCTGGATTAGGATAGGCAGTGAGTGGCAATGAAGAATGCAGAAAAGCACCACGTTGTGGTCAACATGGGGAGGTCAGGAAACATGTAATGGCAATGTAGGTAAGGTTTCTGACAAACATCACGGGGTGGTGCACATTGTAAGGCTTTCCAACAAGCCATTCACAAGTAGGAGTGAAAAAAACATCACAGGGTGGTGTGAATCAGAGGGTCTGAATTAGAATAGGCTGTGAGTGGCAATGTAGGATGGAGAAAAGCACCACGGGTTTGTCAGCATGGGGAGGTAAGGAAACATGCAGAGGCAATGTAGAATAGGTTTCTGATAAGCATCGCTGGGTGGTGCGCATTGTAAGGGTTTCTAAAAGGCCATTCACTAGTAGGAGTGAGAAAAGCATCACGGGGTGGTTTGAATCAGATGTTCTAAATTAGGATCGGCAGTGATTGGCAATGTAGGATGGAGAAAAGCAACACGGGGTGGTCAGCATGCGGAGGTCAGGAAACATTCACTGGCAATTTGGGATAGCTTTCCGAAAAACATTACGGATTGGTGCGCATTGCAATGGTTTCTAACAGGCCATTCACTAGTAGGAGTGAGAAAAACACCACGGCGTGCTGTGAATCGGAGGGACTGAATCAGGATAGGCAGTGAATGGCAATGTAGGATGGAGAAAAGAACCACGGGGTGGTCATCATGGGGAGGTCAGCACACATGCAGTGGCAATGTAGCATAGGTTTCTGAAAAACATCGTGGGTGGTGAAGATTGTAAGGGTTTCTAACAGGCCATTCACTAATAGTAGTGAGAAAAACATCACGGGGTGGTGTGAATCCGAGGGCCTGAATTATGATAGGCAGTGAGTGGCAATGTAGGATGGAGAAAAGCACAACGGTGTGGTCATCATGTGGAGAACAGGAAACATGCAGTGACAATGTAGGATAGTTTTCTAAAAAACATCACAGGGTGGTGCGCATTGTAAGTGTTTCTAACAAGCCATTCACTACTATGAGTCAGAAAAACATCACTGGGTGGTGTGAATCAGATGTTCTGAATTGTGATAGGCAGTGAGTGCAATGTAGGATGGAGAAAAGCACCACGGGGTGGTCAGCATGGGGAGGTCAGGAAACATGCATTGGAAAAGTAGGATAGGTTTCTGAAAAACATCGCAGGGTATTGCACATTGTAAGGCTTTCTAACAGGCCATTCACTAGTAGGAGTGAGACAAACTTCACGGGGTGGTGTGAATCAGAGGGTCTCAATTAGGATAGGCTGTGAGTGGCAATTTAGGATGGAGAAAAGCACCAAGGGTTTGTCAGCATGGG
Source organism: Cavia porcellus (assembly GCF_034190915.1). Classification (NCBI taxonomy): domain Eukaryota; kingdom Metazoa; phylum Chordata; class Mammalia; order Rodentia; family Caviidae; genus Cavia; species Cavia porcellus. Next base: position 6,161,649 of record NW_026947526.1, read on the forward strand.
GAGGCAAGGAAACATGCAGTGGCTATGTAGAATCGGTTTCTGATAAGCATCACTGGATGGTGAGGATTGTAAGGGTTTCTAACAGGCCATTCACTATTAGGAGTGAGAAAAACATTACGGGGTGGTTTGAATCGGTGGGCCTGAATTAGGATAGGCAGTGAGTGGCAATGTAGGATGGAGAAAAGCTATACAGGTTGGTCTGCATGGGGAGGTCAGGAAACATTCAGTGGCAATGTAGGATAGTTTTCTGAAAAACATGACGGGGAGGTGCGCATTGTAAGGGTTTCTAAAAGGCCATTCACTAGAAGGAGTGAGAAAAACATCACGGGGTGGTTTGAATCAGATGTTCTGAATTAGGATAGGCAGTGAGTAACAATGTAGGAAGGAGAAAAGTACCACGTGGTGGTCAGCATGGGGAGGTCAGGAAACATGCAGTTGCAATGTAGGATATGTTTCTGAAAAACATCGCCGGGTGGTGCGCATTGTAAGGGGTTCTAACAGGACATTCACTAGTAGGAGTGAGAAAAGCATCACGGGGTGGTTTTTATCAGATGTTCTGAAATAGGATAGGCAGTGAGGGGCAATGTAGGATGGAGAAAAGCACCACGGGGTGGTCATCATGGGGAGGTCAGGAAACATGCAGTGGCAATGTAGGATAGTTTTCTGAAAAACATAACGGGATGGTGTGCATGGTAAGGGTTTGTAACAGGCCATTCACTAGTAGGAGTGAGAAAAACATCACGGCGTGGTGTGAATCGGAGGGCCTGAATTAGGATAGGCCGTGAGTGGCAATGAAGAATAGAGAAAAGCACCACGGGGTGGTCATCATGGGGAGGTCAGGAAACAAGTAATGGCAATGTAGGATAGGTTTCTGAAAAACATCACGGGGTGGTGCACATTGTAAGGCTTTCTAATAAGCCATTCACAAGTAGGAGTGAAAAAAACATCACAGGGTGGTGTGAATCGGAGGGTCTGAAATAGGATAGGCTGTGAGTGGCAATGTAAGATGGAGAAAAGTACCACGGGTTTGTCAGCATGGGGAGGTAAGGAAACATGCAGAGGCAACGTAGAATAGGTTTCTGATAAGCATCGCTGGGTGGTACGCATTGTAAGGGTTTCTAACAGGCCATTCACTAGTAGGAGTGAGAAAAGCATCACAGGGTGGTTTTTATCAGATGTTCTGAAATAGGATAGGCAGTGAGGGGCAATGTAGGATGGAGAAAAGCACCACGGGGTGGTCAGCATGGGGAGGTCAGGAAACATGCAGTGGCAATGTGGGATAGCTTTCCGAAAAACATTACGGGTTGGTGCGCATTGCAACGTTTTCTAAGCGGCCATTCATTAGTGGAAGTGAGAAAAACATCACCGCGTGGTGTGAATCGGAGGGCCTGAATCAGGATAGGCAGTGAGTGGTAGTGTAGGATGGAGAAAAGCACCACAGGGTGGTCATCATGGGGACGTCAGGACACATGCAGAGGCAATGTAGGATAGGTTTCTGAAAAACATCGCGGGTTGTGAGGATTGTAAGGGTTTCTAACAGGCCATTCACTAGTAGGAGTGAGAAAAACATCACGGGGTGGTGTGAATCTGAGGGCCTGAATTATGATAGGCAGTGAGTGGCATTGTAGGATGGAGAAAAGCACCACGGGGTGGTCATCATGGGGAGGACAGGAAACATACAGTGACAATGTAGGATAGTTTTCTGAAAAACATCACGGGGTGGTGCGCATTGTAAGGGTTTCTAACAGGCCATTCACTACTATGAGTCAGAAAAACATCACTGGGTGGTGTGAATCAGATGTTCTGAATTATGATAGGCAGTGAGTGGCAATTTAGGATGGAGAAAACACCACAGGGTGGTCAACATGGGGAGGTCAGGAAACATGCAGTGGTAATGTAGGATAGGTTTCTGAAAAAAAAAAAAGCGGGGTGGTGCGCATTGTAAGTGTTTCTAACAGTCCATTCACTAGTAGGAGTGAGAAAAACATTACGGGGTGGTGTGAATCGGAGGGCCTGAATTAGGATAGGCAGTGCGTGGCAATGTAGGATGGAGAAAAGCTCCACAGGGTGGTCTGCATGGGGAGGTCATGAAAGAAGCAGTGGCAATGTAGGATTGTTTTCTGAAAAACATGACGGGGTGGTGCGCATTGGAAGGGTTTCTAAAAGGCCATTCACTAGTAGGAGTGAGAAAAACATCACGGGGTGGTTTGAATCCGATGTTCTGAATTAGGATAGGCAGTGAGTAGCAATGTAGAATGGAGAAAAGTACCACATGGTGGTCAGAATGGGGAGGTCAGGAAACATGCAGTGGCAATGTGGGATAGCTTTCTGAAAAACATTACGTGTTGGTGCGCATTGCAAGGGTTTCTAACAGGACATTCACTAGTAGGAGTGAGAAAAACATCACGGCGTGGTGTGAGTCAGAGGGCCTGAATCAGGATAGGCTGTGAGTGGCAATGTAGGATGGAGAAAAACAACATGGGGTGCTCAGCATGGGGAGATCATTAAACATGCAGTTGCAACGTAGGATAGGTTTCTGAAAAAAAAGCGGGGTGGAGCGCATTGTAACGTTTTCTAACAGGCCATTCACTAGGAGGAGTCTGAAAAACATCACGGGGTGGTGTGAATCGGAGGGCCTGATTTAGGATAGGCAGTGAGTGGCAATGTAAAATGGAGAAAAGCACCACGGGGTCGTCATCATGGGGAGGACAGGAAACATGCAGTGGCAAGGTAGGATAGTTTTCTGAAAAACATCACGGGGTGGAGTGCGTTGTAAGTGTTTCAAACAGGCCATTCACTAGTAGGAGTGAGAAAAACATCACGGGGTGGTGTGAATCGGAGGCCCTGAATTAGGATAGGCAGTGAGTGGCAATGTAGGATGGAGAAATGCACCACGGGGTGGTCAGCATGGGGATGTCAGCAAACATGCACTGGCAATGTTGGATAGGTTTCTAAAAAACATCGCGGAGTGGTGTACATTGTAAGGCTTTCTAACAGGCCATTCACTAGTAGGAGTGAGAAAAACATCACGGGGTGGTGTGAATCGGAGGGCCTGAATTACGATAGGCAGTGTGTGGAAACGTAAAATGGAGAAAAGCACCATGGTGTGGTCAGCATGGGTAGGTCAGGAAACATGCAGGGGCAATGTAGGATAGGTTTCTGAAAAACATCACGGGGTGGTGTGCATTGTAAGGTTTTCTAACAGGCCATTCACTAGTAGGAGTGAGAAAAATATATCGGGGTGTTTGAATCGGAGGGCCTGAATCAGGATAGGCAGTGAGTTGCATTGTAGGATGGAGAAAAGCACCACGGGGTGGTCATCATGGGGAGGACAGGAAACATGCAGTGACAATGTAGGATAGTTTTCTGAAAAACATCACGGTGTGGTGCGCATTGTAAGGGTTTCTAAAAGGCCATTCACTAGTAGGAGTCAGAAAAACCTCACTGGGTGGTGTGAATCAGATGTTCTGAACTATGATAGGCAGTGAGTGCAATGTATGATGGAGAAAAGCACCATGGGGTGGTCAGCATGGGGAGGTCAGGAAACATGCATTGGAAAAGTAGGATAGGTTTCTGAAAAACATCTCCGTGTATTGCGCATTGTAAGGCTTTCTAACAGTTCATTCACTAGTAGGAGTGAGAAAAACATCACGGGGTGGTGTGAATCGGAGGGTCTGAATTAGCATAGGCTGTGAGTGGCAATGTAGGATGGAGAAAAGCACCACAGGTTTGTCAGCATGGGGAGGCAAAGAAACATGCAGTGGCAATGTAGAATAGGTTTCTGATATGCATCGCTGGGTGGTGAGCATTGTAAGGGTTTCTAACAGGCCATTCACTAGTAGGAGTTAGAACAACATCACGGATTGGTGTGAATCGGAGGATCTGAATTAGGATAGGCAGTGAGTGCAATTTAGGATGGAGAAAACACCACAGGGTGGTCAGCATGGTTAGGTCAGGAAACATGCAGTGGTAATGTAGGATAGATTTCTGAAAAAAAAAAAAGCGGCGTGGTGCGCATTGTATGGGTTTCTAAGAGGCCATTCAGTATTAGGAGTGAAAAAAACATCACGGGGTGGTTTGAATCAAAGTGCCTGAATTAGGATAGGCAGTGTGTGGCAATGTAGGATGGAGAAAAGCTCTACAGGGTGGTCTGCATGGGGAGGTCAGGAAACATGCAGTGGCAATATGGGATAGCTTTCTGAAAATCATTACGGGTTGGTGCGCATTGCAAGGATTTGTAACAGGCCATTCACTAGTAGGAGTGAGAAAAACATCACGGGGTTGTGTGAATCAGATGTTCTGAATAAGGATAGGCAGTGATTGGCAATGTAGGATGGAGAAAAGCAACACGGGGTGGCCAGCATGTGGAGGTCAGCAAACATGCATTGGCAATGTTGGATAGGTTTCTGAAAAACTTCGCGGTGTGGTGTACATTGTAAGGCATTCTAACAGGCCATTCACCAGGAGCAGTGAGAAAAACATCACGGGGTGGTGTGAATCGGAGGGCCTGAATTACGATAGGCAGTGAGTGCAAACGTAAAATGGAGAAAAGCACCACGGTGTGGTCAGCATGGAGAGGTCAGGAAACTTGCAGTGGCAATGTAGGATAGGTTTCTGAAAAACATCACGGGGTGGTGTGCATTGTAAGGGTTTCTAACAGGCCATTCACTAGTAGGAGTGAGAAAAATATATCGGGGTGGTGTGAATTTGAGGTCCTGAATCAGGATAGGCAGTGAGTGGCAATGTAGGAATGAGAAAAGCACCACAGTGTGGTCAGCATGGGGAGGTCAGGAAACTTGCAGTGGCAATGTAGGATAGGTTTCTGAAAAACATCACGGGGTGGTGTGCATTGTAAGGGTTTCTAACCCGCCATTCACTAGTAGGAGTGAGAAAAATATATTTGGGTGGTGTGAATTTGAGGGCCTGAATCAGGATAGGCAGTGATTGGCAATGTGGGATGGAGAAAAGCACCACGGGGTGGTCAGCATGGGGAGGTCAGGAAACATGCAGTGGCAATGCAGGATATGTTTCTGAAAAACATCGCCGGGTTGTGCGCATTGTAAGGGGTTCTAACAGGACATTCACTAGTAGGAGTGAGAAAAACATCACGGGGTGGTGTGAATCGGAGGGCCTGATTTAGGATAGGCAGTGAGTGGCAATTTAGGATGGAGAAAAGCACCACGGGGTGGTCATCATGGGGAGGTCAGGAAACATGCAGTGTTAATGTAGGATATTTTTTGAAAAACATCACGGGGTGGTGCGGATTTTAAGGATTTCTAACAGGCCATTCACTAGTAGGAGTGAGAAAAACATCACGGGGTCGTGTGAATCAGATTTTCTGAATTATGATCGACAGTGAGTGCAATGTAGGATGGAGAAAAGCACCAAAGTGTGGTCAGCATGGGAAGGTCATGAAACATGCATTGGCAAAGTTGAATAGGTCTCTGAAAATCTTCGCTGGGTATTGCGCTTTGTAAGGCTTTCTAACAGGTCATTCACTAGTAGGAGTGAGAAAGACATCATGGGGTGGTGTGAAAAGGAGGGCCTGAATTAGTATAGGCAGTGAGTGGCAACATAAAATGGAGAAAAGCACCACGGGGTGGTCAGGATGTGGAGGTCAGGAAACATGCAGTGGCAATGTAGGATAGGTTTCTTAAAAACATTGCAGGGTGGTGCTCATTATAAGGGTTTCTAAAAGGCCTTTCACTAGTAGGAGTGAGAAAAACAGAACCACGTGGTGTGAATCGCAGGGCCTGAATCATTATAGGCCGTGAGTGGCAATGTAGGATGGAGAAAAGCACCACGGGTTGGTCAAGATTGGGAGGTCAGGAAACATGCAGTGGCAATGTAGGATAGGTTTCTGAAAAACATCTCAGCGTAGTGCGCATGGTAAAGGATTCTAACAGGCCATTTACTAGTAGGAGTGAGAAATACATCATGGTGTGGTGTGAATTGGAGGGCCTGAATCCAGTTAGACAGTGAGTGTCAATGTAGAATGGAGAAAAGCACCACGGGGTGGTCATCATGGGGAGATCAGGAAACATGCAGTGGTAATGTACGATAGGTTGTGAAAAACGTCGCGGGGTTGTTCACATTGTAAGGGTTTGTAGAAGGCCATTCACTAGTACGAGTGAGAAAAACATCACGTGGTGGTGTGAATCGGAGGGGCTGAATTAGGATAGGCAGTGAGTGGCAATGAAGAATGGAGAAAAGCACCACGGGGTGGTCAACATGGGGAGGTCAGGAAACATGTAATGGCAATGTAGGTTAGGTTTCTGAAAAACATCACGGGGTGGTGCACATTGTAAGGCTTTCTAACAACCCATTCACAAGTTGGAGTGAAAAAAACGTCGAAGGGTGGTGTGAATCGGAGGGTCTGAATTAGGATAGGCTGTGAGTGCTAATGTAGGATGGAGAAAAGCACCACGGATTTGTCAGAATGGGGAGTTAAGGAAACATGCAGAGGCAATGTAGAATAGGTTTCTGATAAGCATCCCTGGGTGGTGTGCATTGTAAGGGTTTCTAACAGGCCATTCACTAGTAGGAGTGAGAAAAACATCACGCGGTGGTGTGAATCGGAGGCCCTGAATAAGGATAGGCAGTGAGTGGCAATTGAGGATAGAGAAAACACCACAGGGTGGTCAACATAGGGAGGTCAGGAAACATGCAGTCGTAATGTAGGATAGGTTTTTGAAAAAAAAAAGCGGGGTGATGCGCATTGTAAGGGTTTCTAACAGTCCATTCACTAGTAGGAGTGAGAGAAACATCACGAGGTGGTGTGAATCGGAGGGCCTGATTTAGGATAGGCAGTGAGTGGCAATGTAAAATGGAGAAAAGCACAACGGGGTGGTCTTCATGGGGAGGACAGGAAACATGCAGTGGCAATGTAGGATAGTTTTCTGAAAAACATCACGGGGTGGTGTGCGTTGTAAGGGTTTCTAACAGGCCATTCACTAGTAGGAGTCAGAAAAACATCACGGGGTTGTGTGTATCAGATGTTCTGAATTAGGATAGGCAGTGAGTGGCAATGTAGAATGGAGAAAAGCACCACGGTGTGGTCAGCATGGGGAGGTCAGGAAACTTGCAGTGGCAATGTAGGATAGGTTTCTGAAAAACATCACGGGGTGGTGTGCATAGTAAGGGTTTCTAACAGGCCATTCACTAGTAGGAGTGAGAAGAATATATCGGGGTGGAGTGAATTTGAGGGCCTGAATCAGGATAGGCAGTGAGTGGCAATGTAGGATGGAGAAAAGCACCACGGGGTGGGCAGCATGTGGAGGTCAGGAAACATGCAGTGGCAATGTAGGATATGTTTCTGAAAAACATCGCCCGGTGGTGCGCATTGTAAGGGGTTCTAACAGGACATTCACTAGTAGGAGTGAAAACAACATCACGGGGTGGTGTGAATCGGAGGCCCTGAATTAGGATAGGCAGTGAGTGGCAATTTAGGATGGAGAAAACACCACAGGGTGGTCAGCATAGGGAGGTCAGGAACCATGCAGTGGTAACGTAGGATAGATTTCTGAAAAAAAAAAGCGGGGTGGTGCGCATTGTAAGGGTTTCGAACAGGCCTTTCAGTATTAGGAGTGAGAAAAACATCACGGGGTGGTTTGAATCGGAGGGCCTGAATTAGGAAAGGCAGTGAGTGTCAATGTAGGATGGAGAAAAGCTATACACGGTGGTCTGCATGGGGAGGTCAAGAAACATGCAGTGGCACTGTAGGATAGTTTTCTGAAAAACATCACGGTGTGGTGCGCATTGTAAGGGTTTCTAACAGGCCATTCAGTAGTAGGAGCGGGAAAAATATAGAGGGGTGGTGTGAATTTGAGGGCCAGAATCAGGATAGGCAGTGAGTGGTAATGTAGGATGGAGAAAAGCACCACGGGGTGGTCAGCATGGGGAGGTCAGGAAACATGCAGTGGCAATGTAGGATATGTTTCTGAAAAACATCGCCGGGTGGTGCGCATTGTAAGGTGTTCTAACAGGACATTCACTAGTAGGAGTGAGAAAAACATCACGGGGTGGTGTGAATCAGAGGGCCTGATTTAGGATAGGCAGTGAGTGGCAATTTAGGATGGAGAAAAGCACAACGGGGTGGTCATCATGGGGAGGTCAGGAAACATGCAGTGTTAATGTAGGATATTTTTTGAAAAACATCACGGGGTGGTGCGGATTTTAAGGGTTTCTAACAGGCCATTCACTAGTAGGAGTGAGAAAAACATCACGGGGTCGTGTGAATCAGATTTTCTGAATTATGATAGGCAGTGAGTGCAATGTAGGATGGAGAAAAGCACCACGGTGTGGTCAGCATGGGGAGGTCATGAAACTTGCATTGGCAAAGTAGAATAGGTCTCTGAAAAACTTAGCTGGGTATTGTGCTTTGTAAGGCTTTTTAACAGGCCATTCACTAGTAGGAGTGAAAAAAACATCACGGGGTGGTGTGAATAGGAGGGCCTGAATTAGTATAGGCAGTGAGTGGCAACGTAAAAGGGAGAAAAGCACCACGGGGTGGTCAGGATGGGGAGGTCAGGAAACATGCAGTGGCAATGTAGGATAGGTTTCTTAAAAACATTGCGGGGTGGTGCTCATTATAAGGGTTTCTAAAAGGCCTTTCACTATTAGGAGTGAGAAAAACATCACCAGGTGGTGTGAATCGCAGGGCCTGTATCAGTATAGGCCGTCAGTGGCAATGTAGGATCGAGAAAAGCACCACGGGGTGGTCAAGATTGGGAAGTCAGGAAACATGCAGTGGCAATGTAGGATAGGTTTGTGAAAAACATCTCGGCGTAGTGAGCATGGTAAGGGTTTCTAACAGGCCATTTACTAGTAGGAGTGAGAAATACATCATGGTGTGGTGTGAATTGGAGGGACTGAATCAAGTTAGACAGTGAGTGTCAATGTAGAATGGAGATAAGCACCACAGGTTGGTGAGCATGGGGAGGTCAGGAAACATGCAATGGCAATGTACGATAGGTTCTGAAAAACGTCGCGGGGTAGTTCACATTGTAAGGGTTTGTAGAAGGCCATTCACTAGTAGGAGTGAGAAAAATATCACGTGGTGGTGTGAATCGGCGGGGCTGAATTAGGATAGGCAGTGAGTGGCAATGAAGAATGGAGAAAAGCACCACGGGGTGGTCAACATGGGGAGGTCAGGAAACATGTAATGGCAATGTAGGTTAGTTTTCTGAAAAACATCACGGGGTGGTGCACATTGCAAGGCTTTCTAACAAGCCATTCACAAGTAGGAGTGAAAAAAAACGTCACAGGGTGGTGTGAATCGGAGAGTCTGAATTAGGATAGGCTGTGAGTGGCAATGTAGGATGGAGAAAAGCACCACGGGTTTGTCAGCATCGGGAGGCAAGGAAACATGCAGTGGCAATGTAGAATAGGTTTCTGATATGCATCGCTGGGTGGTGAGCATTGTAAGGGTTTCTAACAGACCATTCACTAGTAGGAGTGAAAACAACATCACGGGGTAGTGTGAATCGGAGGCCCTGAATTAGTATAGGCAGTGAGTGGCAATTTAGAATGGAGAAAACACCACAGGTTGGTCAGTATGGGGAGGTAAGGAAACATGCAGTGGCAATGTAGGATAGTTTTCTGAAAAACTTGACGGGGTGGTGCGCATTGTAAGGGTTTCTAAAAGGCCATTCACTAGTAGGAGTAAGAAAAACATCACGGGGTGGTTTGAATCAGATGTTCTGAATTAGGATAGGCAGTGAGTAGCAATGTAGAATGGAGAAAAGTACCACGGGGTGGTCAGCATGGGGAGGTCAGGAAACATGCAGTGGGAATGTGGGATAGCTTTCTGAAAAACATTACGGGTTGGTGTGCATTGCAAGGATTTGTAACAGGCCATTCACTAGTAGGAGTGAGAAAAACATCACGGCGTGGTGTGAATCAGAGGGCCTGAATCAGGATAGGCAGTGAGTGGCAATGTAGGATGGAGAAAAGCAACACGGGGTGCTCAGCATGGGGAGGTCAGGAAACATGCAGTTGCAATGCAGGATAGGTTTGTGAAAAAAAAAGCGGAGTGGTGCGCATTGTAAGGTTTTCTAACAGGCCATTCACTAGTAGGAGTCTGAAAAACATCACACGGTGGTGTGAATCGGAGGGCCTGATTTAGGATAGGCGGTGAGTGGCAATATAAAATGGAGAAAAGCAACACGGGGTGGTCTTCATGGGGAGGACAGGAAACATGCAGTGGCAATGTAGGATAGTTTTCTGAAAAACATCACGGGGTGGTGTGCGTTGTAAGGGTTTCTAACAGGCCATTCACTAGTAGGAGTTAGAAAAATATCACGGGGTTGTGTGAATCAGATGTTCTGAATTAGGATAGGCAGTGTGTGGCAATGTAGGATGGAGAAAAGCACCACGGGGTGGTCAGCATGGGGAGGTCATGTAACATGCATTGGCAAAGTAGAATAGGTCTCTGAAAAACTTCGCTAGGTATTGCGCTTTGTAAGGCTTTCTAACAGGCCATTCACTAGTAGGAGTGAGAAAGACATCACGGGGTGGTGTGAATAGGACGGCCTGAATTAGGATAGGCAGTGAGTGGCAACGTAAAATGGAGAAAAGCACCACGGGGTGGTCAGGATGGGGAGGTCAGGAAACATGCAGTGGCAATGTAGGATAGGTTTCTTAAAAACATTGCGGGGTGGTGCTCATTATAAGGGTTTCTAAAAGGCCTTTCACTAGTAGGAGTGAGAAAAACATCACCAGGTGGTGTGAATCGCAGGGGCTGAATCAGTGTAGGCCGTGAGTTGCAATGTAGGATGGAGAAAAGCACCACGGGGTGGTCAAGATTGGGAGGTCAGGAAACATGAATGGCCATGTAGGATAGGTTTCTGAAAAACATCACGGGGTGGTGCACATTGTAATGTTTTCTAACAGGCCATTCACTAGTAGGAGTGAGAAAAATATAACAGAGTGGTGTGAATTGGAAGGCCTGAATCAGGATAGGCAGTGAGTGGCAATGCAAGATGGAGAAAAGCACCACGGGGTGGTCAGCATGGGGAGGTCAGGAAACATGCAGTGGCAATGTAGGATAGGTTTCTGAAAAACATCGCCAGGTGGTGCGTATTGTAAGGGTTTCTAACAGGCCATTCACTAGTAGCAGTGAGAAAAACATCACTAGGTGGTGTGAATCGGAGGGCCTGAATTAGGATAGGCAGTGAGTGGCAATGTAGGTTGGAGAAAAGCACCATGGGGTGGTCCTCATGGAGAGGTGAGGAAACATGCAATAGAAATGTAGGATATTTTTTGAAAAACATCACGGGGTGGTGCGGAGTTTAAGGGTTTCTTACACGCCATTCACAAGTAGGGGTGAGAAAAACATCAGGGTGTCGTGTGAATAAGATGTTCTGAATTAGGATAGGTAGTGAGTGGCAATGTAGTATGGAGAAAAGCACCACGGGGTTGTCAGCATGTGGAGGTCAGGAAACATGCATTGGCAATGTAGGATAGGTTTCAGAAAAACATCGCTGGGTGGTTTGCATTGTAAGGCTTTCTAACAGGCCATTCACTAGTAGGAGTGAGAAAAACATCACGGGGTGGTGTGAATCGGAGGGCCTGAATTATGATAGGCAGTGAGTGGAAACATAAAATGGAGAAAAGAACCACAGAGTGGTCATCATGGGGAGGTCAGGAAACATGCAGTGGCAATGTAGGATAGGTTTCTGAAAAACATCGCCGGGTGGTGCGTATTGTAAGGGTTTCTAACAGGCCATTCACTAGTAGCAGTGCGAAAAACATCACTGGGTGGTGTGAAACGGAGGACCTGAATCAGGATAGGCAGTGAGTGGCAATGTAGGATGGAGAAAAGCACCACGGGGTGGTCAGGATGGGGAGGTCAGGAAACATGCAGTGGCAATGCAGGATAGGTTTCTGAAAAACATCGCGGGTGGTGAGGATTGTAATGGTTTCTATCAGGCCATTCACTAGTAGGAGTGAGAAAAACATCACGGGGTGGTGTAATCCGAGGGCCTGAATTAGGCCAGGCAGTGATAGGCAATGTAGGATGGAGAAAAGTACCACGGGGTGGTCAGCATGGGGAGGTCAGGAAACATGCAGTGGCAATGGAGGATAGGTTTCTGAAAAACATCGCCGGGTGGTGCGCATTGTAAGGGTTTCTAACATTCACTAGTAGGAGTGAGAAAAACATCACGGGGTGGTGTGAATCGGAGGGCCTGAATTAGGATAAGCATTAAGTGGCAATGAAGGATGGAGAAAAGCACAAAAGGGTGATCAGCATGGGGAGGGGAGGAAACATGCAGTGGCAATATAGGATAGGTTTCTGAAAAAAAAAGTGGGGTGGTGTGCATTGTAAGGGATTCTAACAGGCCATTCACTAGTAGGAGTGAGAAAACAATAACTGGGTGGTTTTAATAGGATGGCGTGAATTAGGATAGGCAGTGAGTGGCAATGTAGGATGGAGAAAAGCACCATGGGGTGGTCATCATGGGGAGGTCAGGAAACATGCAATGGCAACGTAGGATATTTTTTGAAAAACAACACGGGGTGGTGCGGATTTTAAGGTTTTCTAACAGGCCATTCACTAGTAGGGGTTAGAAAAACATCCCAGGGTCGTGTGAATCGGAGGGTCTGAATTAGGATAGGCATGTGAGTGGCAATGTAGGATGGAGAAAAGTACCACCGGTTTGTCAGCATTGGGAGGCAAGGAAACATGAGTGGCAATGTAGAATAGGTTTCTGATAAGCATCGCTGGGTGGTGCACATTGTAAAGGTTTCTAACAGGCCATTCACTAGTAGCAGTTAGAACAACATCACGCGGTGGTGTGAATCGGAGGCCCTGAATTATGATAGGCAGTGAGTGGCAATGTAGGATGGAGAAAACACCACAGGGTGGTCAGCATGGGGAGGTCAGGAAACATGCAGTGGTAATGTAGGATAGATTTCTGAAAAACATCGCAGGGTGGTGAGAATTGTAAGGCTTTGTAACAGGCCATTCACTAGTAGGAGTGAGAAAAACATCATGTTGTGGTGTGAATCGGTGGGCCTGAATTAGGATAGGCAGTGAGTGGCAACATAAAATGGAGAATAGCACCACGGTGTGGTCAGCATGGGGAGGTCAGGAAACTTGCAGAGGCAATGTAGGAAAGGTTTCTGCAAAACATCGCAGGGTGGTGCGCATTGTAATGCTTTGTAGCAGGCCCTTCACTAGTAGGAGTGAGAAAATCATCACGGGGGGGTGTGAATGGGAGGGCCTGAATTACGATAGGCAGTGAGTGGAAACATAAAATGGAGAAAAGCACCATGAGGTGGTCAACATGGGAGGTCCGGAAACATGCAATGGCAATGTAGGATAGGTTTCTGAAAAACATCGCGGGGTGGTGCGCACTGTATGGGTTTCTAACAAGCCATTCACAAGCAGGAGTGAAAAAATCATCACGGGGTGGTGTGAATCGGAGGGCCTGAATTAGGTTAGGCAGTGAGTGGCAATGTAGGATGGAGAAAATCACCACAGGGTGATCAGCATGGTGAGGTCAGAAAACATTCCGTGGCAATGTAGGATAGGTTTCTGAAAAAAAAAAAAGCGGGGTGGTTGGCATTGTAAGGGTTTCTAACAGGCCGAACCCTGGTAGGAGTGAGAGATATATCACGGGAGGGTGTGAACCGAAAAGTCTGAATCAGGATAGGCAGTGAGTGGCAATGTTGGATGGAGAAAAGCACCACGGTGTGGTCAGCATGGAGATGCAGGGAACATGCAGTGGCAATGTAGGATATGTTTCTGAAAAACATCGCGGGTTTGTGCGCATTGTAAGGGTTTCTAACAGGCCATACACTACTAGGAGTGAGAAAAACATCACAGGGTTGTGTGAATCGGAGGGCCTGAATTAGAATAGGCAGTGAGTGGCAATGTAGGAAAGAGAAAAGCACCACGGGGTGCTCAACATGGGGAGGTCAGGAAACATGCAGTGGCAATGTAGGACAGGTTTCTGAAAAACATCGCAGGGTGGTGCCCATTGTATGGGTTTCTAACAGGCCATTCACAAGTAGGATTGACAAAAACATCATGGGGTGGTGTGAATCGGATGGCCTGCATCAGGAAAGGCAGTGAGTGGCAATGTAGGATGTAGAAAAGCATCACTGGGTGATTAGAATGTGGAAGTCAGGAAACATGCGGGACCAATGCAAGATGGGTTTCTGAAAAAAACCACTTGGTGGTGCCCATTGAAAAGTTTTCTAACAGGCCATTCACTAGTAGGAGTGAGAAAAACATCATGGGGTGTTGTGAATCGCAGGGGCAGAATTAGGATAGGCAGGGAGTGGCAATGTAGGATGGAGAAAAGCACCACGGGGTGGTCAGCATGGAGATGTCAGAAAACATGCAGTATGATGTAGGATATGTTTCTGAAAAACATCGCGGGGTGGTGCGCATTGTAAGGGTTTCTAACAGGCCATTCACTAGTAGGAGTGAGAAAAACTTCACGGGGTTGTGTGAATCAGAGGGCCTGAATTATATTAGGCAGTGAGTGGCAATGTAGGAAGGAGAAAAACACCACGGGGTGGTCAGCATGTGGAGGTCAGGAAACATGCAGTGGCAATGTAGGATAGGTTTCTGAAAATCATCGTGGGGTGGTGCGCAATTATGGGTTTCTAACAGGCCATTCACGAGTAGGGGTGAGAAAAACATCACGCGGTGCTGTGAATCGGATGCCTGCATCAGGATAGGCAGTGAGTGGCAATGTAAGATGGAGAAAAGCACCACTGGGTGGTCAGCTTGTGGAAGTCATAGAACATGCAGTGCCAATCTAGGATAGGTTTCTGAAAAACATCGCGAGATGGTGCGCATTGTAAGGGTTTCTAACAGGCCATTCACTAGTAGGAGTGATAAGAACATCACCGCTGGTGTGAATCAGAGGGCCTGAATCAGGACAGGCAGTGAGTGGCAATGTAGGATGGAGAAAAGTACCACAGGGTGATTAGGATATGGAAGTCAGGGAACATGCAGGGCCAATGTGAGATAGGTTTCTGAAAAAATCGCGTGGTGGTGCCCATTGAAAAGTTTTCTAACAGGCCATTCACTAGTAGGAGTGAGAAAAACATCATGGGGTGTTGTGAATCGCAGGGGCAGAATTAGGATAGGCAGTGAGTGGCAATGTAGGATGGAGAAAAGCACCACGGGGTGGTCAGCATGGAGATGTCAGAAAACATGCAGTGGCAATGTAGGATAGGTTTTTGAAAAGCATCGCGGGGTGGTACGCATTGTACGGGTTTGTAACAGGCCATTCTATAGTAGGAGTGAGAAAAACATCACAGGGTGTTGTGAATCCGAGGGCCTGGATTAGGATAAGCAGTGAGTGGAAATGAAGCATGGAGAAAAGCACCATGGGGCGGTCCACATTGGGAGGTCAGGAAACGTGCAGTGGCAATGTAGGATAGGTTTCTGAAAACCATCGCGGGGTGGTGCACATTGTAAGGGTTTCTAACAGGCCATTCACTGGTAGGAGTGAGAAAGAAATCACGGGGTGGTGTGAATTGGAGGGACTTAGTTAGGATAGGCACGTAGTGGCAGTGTAGGAGGAGAAAAGCACCATGGGGTGGTCAGCATGGCGAGGTCTGGAAATATGCAGTGGCAGGTAGGATATGTTTCTGAAAAACATCGCAGGTTTGTGCGCACTGTAAGAGTTTCTAACAGGCAACTCACTAGTAGGGGCGAGAAAAACATCACGGTGTGGTGTGAATCGGAGGAGCTGAATCAGGATAGGCAGTAAGTGGTAACGTAGGATGAAGAAAAGCTCCAGGGGTGGTCAGCATGGGGAGGGCAGGAAACATGCAGTGGCAATGTAGGTTAGGTTTCTGAAAAACATCATGGGGTGGTGAGCATTGTAAGGTTTTGTAAAGGCGTTTCACTAGTAGGAGTGAGAAAAACATCACGGGGTATGAATCGGAAGGCCTGCATTAGGATACGCAGTGAGTGGCAATGTAGCATAGAGAAAAGTACAACAGGGTGGTTCAGCATGGGCAGTTCAGGACACATGCAGTGTCAATGTAGGATAGGATTCTGAAAAACATCGCGGGGTGGTACGCATTGTATGTGTTTCTAACAGGCCATTCACTAGTAGGAGTGAGAAAAACATCACAGGGTTTTGTGAATCGGAGGGCCTGGATTAGGATAAGCAGTTAGTGGCAATGTAGGATGGAGAACAGCACCACGGGGTGGTCAGCATGGACAGGTCAGGAAACATGCAGTGGCAATGTAGGATAGTTTTCTGAAAGACATCGTGGGGTGGTGCAAATTGTAAGTGTTTCTAACAGGCCATTCACAAGTAGGAGTGAGAAAAACATCACGGGGTGTTGTGAATCGGACGGCCTGAATCACCATAGGCAGTGAGTGGCAATGTAGTATGTAGAAAAGCACCACGGGGTGATTAGGATGTGGAAGTCAGGAAACATGCAGGGCCAATGTAACATAGGTTTCTGAAAAAAATCACGCGGTGGTGCCTATTAAAAGGGTTTCTAACAGGCCATTCACTAGTAGGAGTGAGAAAAACATCATGGGGTGGTGTGAATCGGGGTTGCTGAATTAGGATAGGCAGTGAGTGGCAATGTAGGATGGAGAAAAGCACCACGGGGTAGTCTGCATGGAGATGTCAGAAAACATGCAGTGACAATGCAGGATATGTTTCTGAAAAACATCACGGGGTGGTGCGCATTGTAAGGGATTCTAACAGGCCATTCACTAGTAGGAGTGAGAAAAACATCACAGGGTTGTGTGAATCGGAGGGCCTGAATTATATTAGGCAGTGAGTGGCAATGTAGGAAGGAGAAAACACCACGGGGTGGTCAGCATGGGGAGGTCAGGAAACATGCAGTGGCAATGTAGGATAGGTTTCTGATAAACATCGGGGGGTAGTACGCACTGTACGGGTTTCTAACAGGCCAATCAAGTGTAGGAGTGAGAAAAACACAACGGGGTTGTGTGAATCGGAGGGCCTGAATTAGAATAGTCAGTGAGTGGCAAAGTAGGATGGAGAAAAGCACCACGGGGTGGTCAGCATGGGGAATTCAGGAAACATGCAGTGGCAATGGAGGATACGTTTTTGAAAAACATCGCGGCGTGGTGGGCATTGTAAGTGTTTCTAACAGGCGATTCATTTGTAGGAGTGAGAAAAACATCACGGGGTGGTGAGAATCGGTGCGCCTGAATCAGGATAGGCAGTGAGTGCCAATGTAGGATGGAGAAAAGGACCAAGTGTTGTGCATGGAGAGTTCAGGAATCATGCAGTGGCAATGTAGGATCGGTTTCTGAAAAACATCGCGGGGTGGTGCGCACTTATGGGTTTCTAACAGGCCATTCACGAGTAAGAGTGAGAAAAACATCACGGGGTGCTGTGAATCGGGTGGCCTGCATCAGGATAGGCAGTGAGTGGCAATGTAAGATGGAGAAAAGCACCACTGGGTCGTCAGCAAGTGGAAGTCAGAGAACATGCAGTGCCAATATAGGATAGGTTTCTGAAAAACATCGCAGGATGGTGCGCAATATAAGGGTCTCTAACAGGCCATTCACTAGTAGGAGTGAGAAGAACATCACGGGTGGTGTGAATCGGAGGGCCTGAATCAGGATAGGCAGTGAGTGGCAATGTAAGTTGGAGAAAAGCACCACGGCGTGGTCAGCATGCGGAGGTCAGGAAACATGCAGTGGCAATGTACGATATGTTTCTGAAAAACATCGCGGCGTGGTGTGCATTGTAAGTGTTTCTAACAGGCCATTCACTAGTAGGAGTGAGAAAAACATCATGGGGTGGTGTGAGTCGGATGGCCTGAATCAGGATAGGCAGTGAGTGGCATTGTAAGATGGAGAAAAGCACCACTGGGTGGTCAGCATGTGGAAGTCAGGAAACATGCAGTGGCAATGTAGGACAGGTTTCGCTAAAACATCGCGGGGTGGTGCGCATTGTATGGGTTTCTTACAGGCCATTCACTAGTAGGAGTGAGAAAAGTATCACGTGGTGGTGTGAATTGGAGGGCCTGAATTAGTATAGACAGTGAGTGGCAATGTAGCATGAAGAAAAGTACCACGGGGTGGATCAGCGTGGGGAGGTCAGGACACATGCAGTGGCAATGTAGGATAGTTTTCAGAAAAACAAGGCGGTGTGGTGCGCATTGTAAAGGTTTGTAACAGGCCATTCACTAGTAGGAGTGAGAAAAACATCATGGGGTGGTGTGATTCGGAGGGGCTGAATTAGGATAGGCAGTGAGTGACAATGTAGGATGGAAAAAAGCACCACAGGGTGGTCGGCATGGAGATGTCAGAAAACATGCAGTGGCAATGCAGGATATGTTTCTGAAAAACATCGTGGGTTGGTGCGCTTTGTAAGGGTTTCTAACAGGCCATTCACGACTAGGAGTGAGAAAAAAATCACGGTGTGGTGTGAGTCGGAGGAACTTAATTATGATAGGCAGTGAGTGGTAACGTAGGAAGGAGAAAAGCACCATGGGGTGGTCAACATGGGGAGGTCAGGAAACATGCAGTGGCAATGTAGGATATGTTTCTGAAAAACATCGCCGGGTGGTGCGCATTGTAAGGGGTTCTAACAGGACATTCACTAGTAGGAGTGAGAAAAACATCACGGGCTGGTGTGAATCGGAGGGCCTGATTTAGGTTAGGCAGTGAGTGGCAATTTATGATGGAGAAAAGCACCACACGCTGGTTAGCATGGGGAGGTCAGGAAACATGCAGTGGCAATGTAGGATAGTTTTCTGAATAACATCGCGGGGTGGTGCGAATTGTAAGTGTTTTTAACAGGCCATTCACAAGTAGGAGTGAGAAAAACATCACAGGGTGGTATGAATCGGGGGGCCTGAATCAAGATAGGCAGTGAGTGGAAATGTAGTATATAGATCAGCACCACGGGGTGATTAGGATGTGGAAGTCAGGAAACATGCAGGGCTAAATAAGATAGGTTTCTCAGAAAAATAGCGTGTTGGTGCACATTGAAAGGGTTTCTAACAGGCCATTCACTAGTAGGAGTGAGAAAAACATCATGGGGTGTTGTGAATCGGAGGGGCTGAATTAGGATAGGCAGTGAGTGGCAATGTAGGTAGGAGAAAAGCACCAGGGGTGGTCAGCATGTGGAGGTTAGGACACATGCAGTGGCAATGTAGGATAGCTTTCTGAAAAACATCACGGTGTAGTGTGCATTGTAAGGGTTTCTAACAGACCATTCACTAGTAGGAGAGAGAAAAACATCACAGGGTGTTGTGAATCGGAGGGCCTGGATTAGGATAAGCATTGAGTGGCAATGTAGAATGGAGAAAAGCACCATGGGGTGGTCAACATGGGAGGTCAGGAAAATTGCAATGGCAATGTAGGATAGGTTTCTCAAAAACATCGCGGGGTGGTCCGTATTGTAAGGGTTGCTAACAGGCTATTCACTAGTAGGAGTGAGAAAGACATCAGGGGGGGTGTAAATCGTAGGGCCTGAATCAGAATAGTCAGTGAGTGGCAATGTAGGATGGAGAAAAGCACCACGGGGTGGTCAGCAGGGGGAGGTCAGGAAACATGCAGTGGCAATGTAGGATTGGTTTCTGAGAAACATCGCGGGGTGGTGCACATTGTAAGGGTGTCTAACAGGCTATTCACTAGTAGGAGAGAGAAAAACATCACGATGTGGTGTGAATTGGAGGGCCTGAATTAGAATAGGCAGTGAGTGGCAATGTAGGATGGAGAAAAGCACCACAGGTTGGTCAGCATGGACAGGTCAGGAATCATGAAGTGGCAATGTAGGATAGTTTTCTGAAAAACATCGCGGGGTGGTGCGAATTGTAAGTGTTTCTAACAGGCCAATCATAAGTAGGAGTGAGAAAAACATCACGGGGTGTGTGAATTGGACGGACTGAATCAGGATAGGCAGTGAGTGGCAATGTAGTATGTAGAAAAGCACCATGGGGTGATTAGGATGTGGAAGTCAGGAAACATGCAGGGCTAATGTAAGATAGGTTTCTGAAAAAAATCGCGTGGTGGTGCCCATTGAAAGGGTTTCTAACAGGCCATTCACGAGTAGGAGTGAGAAAAACATTATGGGGTGGTGTGAATCAGAGGGGCTGAATTAGGATAGGCAGTGAGTGACAATGTAGGATGGAGAAAAGCACCTCGGGGTGGTCAGCATTTGGAAGTCAGGAAACATGCAGTGGCAATGTAGGATTCGTTTCTGAGAAACATTGCGGGGTGGTGTGCATCGTAAGGGTTTCTAACAGTCCATTCACGACTAGGAGTTACAAAAACATCACAGTGTGGTGTGAGTCAGAGAACCTAAATTAGGATAGGCACTGAGTGGTAATATAGGATGGAGAAAAGCACCAGTGGTGGTCAGCATGGGGAGGGCAGGAAACATGCAGTGGCAATGTAGGTTGGGTTTCTGAAAAACATCGTGCGGTGGTGAGCATTGTAAGGTTTCTTAAAGGCGCTTCACTAGTAGGAGTGAGAAAAACATCACGGGGTGGTGTGAATCGGGAGGCCTGAATTAGGATAGGCAGTGAGTGGCAAGGTAGGGTGGAGAAAAACACCACGGGCTGGTTAGCATGGGGAGGTCAGGAAACATGGAATGGCAATGTAGGATATGTTTCTGAAAAACATCGCGGGGTGGTGAGCATTGTAACGGTTTCTAATAGGCCATTCACTAGTAAGAGTGACAAAAACATCACGGGGTTGTGTGAATCGGAGGGCCTGAATTAGGATAGGCAGTGAGTGGCAATGTAGGAAGGAGAAAATCACCACAAGGTGGTCATCATGGGGAGGTGAGGAAACATGCATTGGCAATGTAGAATAGTTTTCTGATAATCTTCGCGGTTTGGTGCGAATTGTAAGTGTTTATAACAGGCCATTCACAAGTAGGAGTGAGAAAAACATCACGGGGTGGTGTGAATCGGATGGCCTGAATCAGGATTTGCAGTGAGTGGCAATGTAGTATGTAGAAAAGCACCACGGGGTGATTAGGATGTGGAAGTCAGGAAACATGCAGGGCCAAAGTAACATAGGTTTCTGAGAAAAATCGCGTGGTGGATCCCATTGAAAGGGTTTCTAACAGGGCATTCACTAGTAGGAGTGAGAAAAACATCATGGGGTGTTGTGAATCGGAGGGGCTGAATTGGGATAGGCAGTGAGTGGCAATGTAGGTTGGAGAAAAGCACCAAGGGTGGTCAGCATGGAGATGTCAGAAAACATGCAGTGGCAATGCAGGATATGTTTCTGAAAAACATCGCGGGGTGGTGTGCATTGGAAGGGTTTCTAACAGGCCATTCACTAGTAGGAGTGAGAAAAACATCACGGGGTTGTGTGAATTGGAGAGCCTGAATTATATTAGGCAGTGAGTGGCATTGTAGGAAGGAGAAAAGCACCATGGGGTGGTCAGCATGGGGAGTTCAGGAAACAGGCAGTGGCAATGTAGGATAAGTTTCGGAAAAACATCACGGGGTGGTGCGCATTTATGGGTTTCTAACAGGCCATTCACGAGTAGGAGTGAGAAAAACATCACGGTGTGCTGTGATTCGTATGGCCTGCATCAGGATAGGCAGTGAGTGGCAATGTAAGATGGAGAAAAGCACCACTGGGTGGTCAGGATGGGGAGTTCAGGAAACATGCAGTGGCAATGTAGGATACATTTCTGAAAAACATCGTGGGGTGGTGCGCATTGTAAGGGTGTCTAACAGGCCATTCACTAAGAGGAGTGAGAAAAACATCACGGGGTGGTGTGAATCGGAGGGCCTGAATCAAAATAGTCAGTGAGTGGCAATGTAGGATGGAGAAAAGCACCCGGGGTTGGTCAGCATTGGGAGGTCAGGAAACATGCAGTAGAAATGTAGGTTAGGTTTGTGAAAAACTTCGTGGGGTGGTGTGCATTGTAAGGGTTTCTAGCAGGCCATTCACTAGTAGGAGTGAGAAAATCATCAGGGGTGGTGTGAATCAGAGGGCCTGAATTAGGATAGGCAGTGAGTGGTAATGTAGGATGGAGAAAAGCACCATGGGGCGGTCAACATGGGGAGGGCAGGAAACTTGCAGTGGCAATGTAGGATAGGTTTCTGAAAATCATCGCCCAGTTGTGCGCATTGTAAGGGTTTCTAACAGGCCATTCACTTGTAGGAGTGAGAAAATCATCAGGGGTCGTGTGAATCGGAGGGCCTGAATTAGGATAGGCAGTGAGTGACAATGTAGGATGGAGAAAAGTCCCACGGCGTTATCAGCATGGAGAGGTCAGGAAACGTGCAGTGGCAATATAGGATAGGTTTCTGAAAAACACAGCGGAGTGGTGTGCATTGTAAGGGTTTCTAACAGGCCATTCAGTATTAGGAGTGAGAAAAACATCCTGGGGAGGTGTGAATCGGAGGGCCAAAATAAGGATAGGCAGTGAGTTACAATGTAGCATAGAGAAAAGCCGCAAGGTGTGGTCACCATGGGGAGGTCAGCAAACATGCAGTGGAAATGTAGGATAGGTTTCTGAAAAACATCGCGGGGTGCTGCGCATTGTAAGGATTGCTAACAGGCAATTCACTTGTAGGAGTGAGAAAAACATCACGGGGTGGTGTGAATCGTAGGGCCTGAATTAGGATAGGCAGTGAGTGGCAATGTAGGATGGACAAAGGCACCAGTGGGTGATCAGCATGGGGAGGTCAGAAAACATGCAGTGGCAATGAATGATAGGTTTCGGAAAAACATCGCCGGGTGGTGAGCATTGTAAGGCTTTCTAACAGGCCATTCACTAGTATGAGTTAGAAAAACATCACGGGGTTGTGTGAATCGGAGGGCGTGAATTAGGATAGGCAGTGAGTGGCAATGTAGGATGGAGAAAAGCACCACGGGATGGTCAGCCTGGAGAGGTCAGGAAACATGCATTGCCAATGTAGGATAGGTTTCTGAAAAACACCGCGGGGTGGTTCGCATTGTAAGGCTTTCTAACAGGCCATTGAATATTAGGTGCGAGAAAAACATGACGGTGTGGTGTGAATCGGAGTGGCTGAATCAGGATAGGCAGTAAGTGGCAAAGTAGGATGGAGAAAAGCACCAGGGGTGGTCAGCATGGGGAGGGCAAGAAACATGGAGTGGCAATGTAGGATAGGTTTCTGAAAAACATCGCGGTGTGGTGCGCATTGTGAGGGTTTCTTAAAGGCCCTTCACTAGTAGGAGTGAGAAAAACATCAGGGGTGTTGTACATCGGAGAGCCTGAAATAGGATAGGCAGTAAGTGACGATGTAGGAAGGAGAAAAGCACCATGGGTTATCAGCATGTCGAGGTCAGGAAACATTCAGTAGCCAAATAGGGTAGGTTTCTGAAAAACATTGCCGGGTGGTGCGCATTGTAAGGCTTTCTAACAGGCCATTCACTAGTAGGCGAAAGAAAAACATCACGGGGTGGTGTGAATCGGAGGGTCTGAATTAGGAGAGGCAATGAGTGGCAATGTAGGATGGAGAAAAGCACCACGGGGTGGTCAGCATGGAGATGTCAGGAAACATGCAGTGGTAATGTAGGATATGTTTCTAAAAAACATCCCGGGGTGGTGCGCATTGTAAGGGTTTTTAACAGGCCATTCACTTGTAGGAGTGAGAAAAACATCACGGGGTTGTGTGAATCGGAGGGCCTGAATTAGGATAGGCACTGAGTGGCAATGTAGGAAAGAGAAAAGCACCACGGTGTGGTCAGCATGGGGAGGTCAGGAAACATGCAGTGGCAATGTAGGATAGGTTTCTGAAAAACATCGCCAGGTGGTGTGCATTGTACCCGTTTCTAACAGGCCATTCACTAGTAGTAGTGAGAAAAAAATAACGTGGTGGTGTGAATTGGAGGGCCTGAATTAGGATAGGCCGTGAGACGCAATGTAGCATGGAGAAAAGTATCACGGGGTGGTTCATCATGGGGAGGTCAGGAAACATGCAGTGGCAATGTAGGATAGGTTTCTGAAAGAGATAGTGGGATGGTGCGCATTGTAAGTGTTTCTGACAGGCCAATCACTAATAGGA
Source organism: Cavia porcellus (assembly GCF_034190915.1). Lineage (NCBI taxonomy): Eukaryota > Metazoa > Chordata > Mammalia > Rodentia > Caviidae > Cavia > Cavia porcellus. The sequence continues at coordinate 6,185,625 of NW_026947526.1, forward strand.
GTGAGAAAGACATCACAGGGTGTTGTGAATCGGAGGGGCTGAATTAGGAGAAACAGTGAGTGGCAATGTAGGATGGAGAAAAGCACCACAGCGTGGTCAGCATGGGGAGGTCAGGAAACATGCAGTGGCAATGTAGGATAGGTTTCTGAAAAACATCGCAGGGTGGTGCGCATTGTAAAGTTTCTAACAGGAAATTTACTAGTAGGACTGAGAAAAACATCACGGGGTGGTGTGAATCGGAGGGCCTGAATGAGGATAGGCAGTGAATGGCATTGTAGGATGGAGAAAAGCACCACGGGGTGGTCAGGATTGGGAAATCAGGAAACATGCAGTGGCTATATAGGATAGGTATCTGCAAAACATCGTGGGTTCGTGCGCATTGTAAGGGTTTCTAACAGGCCATTCACTAGTAGGAGTGAGAAAATCATCATGGCGCGGTGTGAATCTGAGGGCCTGAATTAGTATAGGCAGAGAGTGGCAATGATGGATGGAGAAAAGCACCACGGTTTGGTCATCATGGGGAGGTCAGGAAACATGCATTGGCAATGTAGGACAGGTTTCTGAAAAACATCGCGGGGTGTTGCGAATTGTGAGGTTTTCGAACAGGCCATTGACTAGTAGTAGCGAGAAAAACATCACGGTGTGGTGTGAATCAGAGGGGCTGAATCAGGATAGGCAGTAAGTGGCAATGTAGGATGGAGAAAAGCACCACAGGGTGGTGAGCATGGGGAGGGCAGGAAACATGCAGTGGCAATAAAGGATATTTTTCTGAAAAACATCATGGGGTGGTGCGCATTGTAAGGGTTTCTAACAGGCCATTCATTGGTAGCAGTAAGAAAAACATCACGGGGTGGTGTGAATCAGAAGTTCTGAATTAGGATAGGCAGTGATTGGCAATGTAGCATGGAGAAAAGCACCAGAAGGTGATCAGGATGGGGAGGTCACGAAAGATGTAGTGGCACTGTAGGATAGGTTTCTGAAAAACATCGCCGGGTGGTGCGCATTGTGAGTGTTTCTAACAGGCCTTTCACTAGTAGCGGTGAGAAAAACATCACGGGGTGGTGTGAATTGCAGGTCCTGAATTAGGATATGCAGTGAGTGGCAATGTAGGATGTAGAAAAGCACCACGGGGTGGTCAGCATGGTGAGGTCAGGAAACATGCAGTGGCAATGTAGGATAGGTTTCTGTAAAAGAACGCGGGTGGTGGGCATTGTAAGGGTTTCTAACAGGCCATTCACTAGTAGGAGTGAGAAAAACATCACGGGGTGGTTTGAATCAGAGGGCCTGAATTATGATAGGCAGTGAGCGGCAATGTAGAATGGAGAAAAGCTCCATGGGGTGGTCAGGATGGGGAGGTCAGGAAACATGCAGTGGCAATGTAGGATAGGTTTCTGAAAAACATCACGGGGTGGTGCGCATTATAAGGTTTTCTAACAGGCAATTAACTAGTAGGAGTGAAAAAAACATCACAGGGTGGTTTGAATCAGAGGGCCTGAATTATGATAGGCAGTGAGTGGCACTGTAGAATGGAGAAAAGCACCACGGGGTGGTCAGGATGGGGAGGTCAGGAAACATGCAGTGGCAATGTAGGATAGGTTTCTGAAAAACATCCCGGGGTGGTGCGCATTATAAGGTTTTCTAACAGGCTATTAACTAGTAGGAGTGAAAAAAACATCACGGGGTGGTTTGAATCAGAGGGCCCGAATTATGATAGGCAGTGAGTGGCACTGTAGAATGGAGAAAAGCACCACGGGGTGGTCAGGATGGGCAGGTCAGGAAACATGCAGTGGCAATGTAGGATAGGTTTCTGAAAAACATCGTGGGGTGGTTCGCATTGTAAGGGTTTCTACCAGGCCATTAGCTAGTAGGAGTGAGAAATACATCATGGTGTGGTGTGAATCAGAGGGGCTGAATCAGGATAGGCAGTAAGTGGCAAAGTAGGATGGAGAAAAGCACCAGGGGTGGTCAGCATGTGACGGCAGGAAACATGCAGTGGCAATGTAGGATATTTTTCTGAAAAACATCGCGGGTTGGTGCGCACTGTAAGGGTTTCTACCAGGCTATTAACTAGTAGGAGTGAGAAATACATCATGGTGTGGTGTGAATCAGAGGGCCTGAAACAGGATAGGCAGTGAGTGGTAATGTAAAATGGAGAAAGCACCACAGGTTTTTCAGCATGGGGAGATCATGAAACATGCAGTGGCAATGTAGGATAGGTTTCTGAAAAACATCGTGGGGTGGTGAGAATTGTAAGGGTTTCTATAACACCATTCACTAGTAGGAATGACAAAAACATCACGGGGTGGTGTGAATCGGAGGGCCTGAATGAGGATAGGCACTGAGTGGCATTGTAGGATGGAGAAAGGCACCACGGGTCGGTCATCATGGGGAGGTCAGGAAACATGCATTGTCAATGTAGGATAGATTTCTGAAAAATATCGCGGGTTGATGCGAATTGTAAGGGTTTCTAACAGGCCATTGACTAGTAAGAGCGAGAAAAACATCGCGGTGTGGTGTGAATCAGAGAGGCTGAATCAGGATAGGCAGCAAGTGGCAATGTAGGATGGAGAAAATCACCAGTGGTGGTCAGCATGGGAAGGGCAGTAAACATGCAGTGGCATTGTAGGATATTTTTTCTTTAAAACACCACGGGGTGGTGCGCATTGTAAGGGTTTCTAACAGGCCATTCATTGGTAGGAGTGAGAAAAACATGGGGTGGTGTGAATCAGATGTTCTGAATTAGGATAGGCAGTGATTGGCAATTTAGCATGGAGAACAGCACCAGAAGGTGGTCAGGATGGGGAGGTCAGGAAACATGCAGTGGCACTGTAGGATAGGTTTCTGAAAAACATCGCGGGGTGGTGCGCATTGTAAGTGTTTCTAACAGGCCACTCACCGGTAGGAGTGAGAAAAACATCAAGGGGTGGTGTGAATCGGAGGTCCTGAATTAGTATATGCAGTGCGTGGCAATGTAGGATGAAGAAAAGGACCACGGGGTGGTCAGCATGGTGAGGTCAGGAAACATGCAGTGGCAATGTAGGATAGGTTTCTGCAAAACATCGTGTGGTGGTGTGCATTGTAAGGGTTTCTACCAGGCCATTAGCTAGTAGGAGTGAGAAATACATCATGGTGTGGTGTGAATCAGAGGGCCTGAATAAGGATAGGCAGTGATTGGTAATGTAAAATAGAGAAAGCACCACAGGTTGTTCATCATGGGGAGATCATAAAACATGCAGGGGCAATGTAGGATAGGTTTCTGAAAAAGATCGCGGGTGGTCAGAATTGTAAGGGTATCTAACAGGCCATTCACTAGCAGGAATGAGAAAAACATCACGGGGTGGTGTGAATCGGAGGGCCTGAATTAGGATAGGCAGTGAGTGGCAATGTAGGTTGGAGAAAGGCACCACGGGTTGGTCATCATGGGGAGGTCAGGAAACATGCATTATCAATGTAGGATAGATTTCTGAAAAACATCGCAGGGTGGTGCGAATTGTAAGGGATTCTAACAGGCAATTGACTAGTAAGAGCGAGAAAAACATCGCGGTGTGGTGTGAATCAAACGACCTGAATCAGGATAGGCAGCAAGTGACAATGTAGGATGTAGAATATCACCAGTGGTGGTCAGCATGGGGAGGTCAGGAAACATGCAATGGCAATGTAGGATATTTTTCTGAAAAACATCAAGGGGTTGTGCGCATTGTAAGGGTTTCTAACAGGCCATTCACTAGTAGGATTGAGAAAAACATCACGGGGTGGTGTGAATCAGATGTTCTGAATTAGCATAGGCAGTGATTGGCAATGTAGCATGGAGAAAAGCTTCACAAGTTGGTCAGGATGGGGAGGTCAGGAAACATGCAGTGGCAATGTAGGATAGGTTTCTGAAAAGCATCGACTGGGTGGTGCACAATGTAAGTGTTTCTAACAGGCCATTCACTAGTAGGAGTCCGAAAAACATCCCGGGCTGGTGTGAATCGGAGGGCCTGAATTAGGATAGGCAGTGAGTGGCAATGTAGGATGAAGAAAAGCACCACGGGGTGTTCAGAATGGGTAGGTCAGGAAACATGCAGTGGCAATGTAGGATAGGTTTTGAAAATCATCGCCAGGTGGTGCGCATTGTACGTGTTTCTAACAGGCTATTTAATAGTAGGAGTGAGAAAAACATTACGGGGTGGTTTGAATCGGAGGGCCTGAATTATGACAGGCAGTGAGTGGCAATGTAGGATGGAGAAAAGCACCAAGGGGTGGTCAGCCTGGGAAGGTCAGGAAACACGCAGTGGGAATGTAGGATAGGTTTCTGAAAAGCAACGTGGGTGGTGCGTATTGTAAGGGTTTCTTACATGCCATTCACTAGTAGGAGTGACAAAAACATCACGGGGTGTTGCGAATCAGAAGGCCTGAATCAGGATAGGCAGTGAGTGGCAATGTAGGATGTAGAAAAGCAACAAGGGGTGGTCAGCATGGGGAGGTCAGGAAACATGCAGACGCAATGTAGGATAGGTTTCTGAAAAACATTGCGGGTTATGCCCATTGTAAGTGTTTCTAACAGGCCATTCACTAGTAGGAGTGAGAAATACATCATGTTGTGGTGTGAATCAGAGGGCCTGAATCAGGATAGACAGTGAGTGGTAATGTAGCATGGAGAAAAGCACCACGGGTGGTCAGCATGTGGAGGGCAGGAAACATGCAGTGGCAATGTAAGTTAGGTTTCTGAAAAAAACGTGTGGTGGTGCGCATTGAAACGGTTTCTAACAGGCCATTCACTAATAGGAGTGAGAAAAACATCACAGGTTGGTGCTTATCGGAGGGCCTGAATCAGGATAGGCAGTGAGTGGCAATGTAAAATTCAGAAAAGCACCATGGGGTGATCAGCATGGGGAGGTCAGGAAACATGCAGAGGCAATGTAGTATAGGTTTCTGAAAAACATCGCAGGATGGTGCGCATTGTAAGGTTTCTAACGGGAAATTTACTAGTAGGACTGAGAAAAACATCACGGGGTGGTGTGAATCGGAGGGCCTGAATCAGGATAGGCAGTGAGTGGAAATGTAGGATGGAGAAAAGCACCACGGGGTGGTCAGGACGGGGAGGTCAGAAAACATGCAGTGGCATTATAGGATATTTTTCTGAAAAACATCGTGGGGTGGTGCGCATTTTAAGGGTTTCTACCAGGCCATTAGCTAGTACGAGTGAGAAATACATCATGGTGTGGTGTGAATCACAGGGCCTGAATCAGGATAGGCAGTGTGTGGTAATGTACAATGGAGAAAGCACCACAGGTTGGTCAGCATGGGGAGATCATGAAACATGCAGTGGCAATGTAGGATAGGTTTCTGAAAAATATCGCGGCGTAGTGCGCATGGTAAGTGTTTCTAACAGGCCATTTACTAGTAGGAGTGAGAAATACATCATGGTGTGGTGTGAATTTGAGGGCCTGAATCAAGTTAGACAGTGAGTGGCATTGTAAGATGGAGAAAAGCACCATGGGTTGGTGAGCATGGGGAGGTCAGGAAACATGCATTGGCAATGTACGAAAGGTTTCTGAAAAACGTCGGGGGGTTGTGCGCATTGTAAGTGTTTGTAGTAGACCATTCACTAGTAGGAGTGAGAAAAACATCACGTGGTGGTGTGAATCGGAGGGGCTGAATTAGGATAGGCAGTGAGTGGCAATGAAGAATTGAGAAAAGCACCACGGGTGGTTAACATGGGGAGGTCAGGAAACATGTAATGGCAATGTAGGATAGGTTTCTGAAATACATCGCTGGGTGGTGCACATTGTAAGGCTTTCTAACAAGCCATTCACCAGTAGGAGTGAAAAAAACATCACAGGGTGGTGTGAATCAGAGGGTCTGAATTAGGATATGCTGTGAGTGGCAATGTAGGATTCAGAAAAGCACCACGGGTTTGTCACCATGAGGAGGCAAGGAAAAATGCAGTGGCAATGTAGAATAGGTTTCTGATAAGCATCGCTGGGTTGTGCGCATTGTAAGGGTTTGTAGCATGCCATTCACTAGTAGGAGTGAGAAAAACATCACGGGGTGGTGTGAATCGGAGGGCCTGAATTAGGATAGGCAGTGAGTTTCAATGTAGGATGGAGAGAAGCACCACAGGGTGGTCATCATGGGGAGGTCAGGACACATACAGTGGCAATGTAGGATAGGTTCTGAAAAACATCACAGGGTGGTGCACATTTTAAGGGTTTCTAACAGTCCATTCACTAGTAGGAGTCAGAAAAACATCACGGGGTGGTGTGAATCAGAGGGCCTGATTTAGGATAGGCAGTGAGTTGCAATGTAAATTGGAGAAAAGCACAACGGGGTGGTCATCATGGGGAGGACAGGAAACATGCAGTGGCAATGTAGGATAGGTTTCTGAAAAAAAAAGCGGGGTGGTGCGCATTTTAAGGGTTTCTAACCGGCCATTCACTAGTAGGAGTCAGAAAAACATCACGGTGTGGTGTGAATCAGATGTTCTGAATTAGGATAGGCAGTGAGTGGAAACGTGAAATGGAGAAAAGCTCCACGGTGTGGTCAGCATGGGGATGTCAGGAAACATGCCGTGGCAATATAGGATAGGTTTCTGAAAAACATCGCGGGGTGGTGCGCATTGTAAGGCTTCCTAACAGGCCATTCACTAGTACAAGTGAGAAAAACATCACGGGGTGGTGTGAATCGGAGGGCCTGAATTAGGATAGGCAGTGTGTGGCAATATAAAATGGACTAAAGCACCACGGTGTGGTCAGCATGGGGAGGTCAGGAAACATGGAGTGGCAATATAAGATAGTTTTCTGAAAAACATCACGGGGTGGTGCGCATTGTAAGGGTTTCTAACCGGCCATTCCCTGGTAGGAGTGAGAAATATATCACGGGAGGGTGTGAATCGGAAGGCCTGAATTAGGATAGGCAGTGAGTGGCAATGTAGAATGGAGAAAAGCTCCATGGCATGGTCAGCTTGGGGAGGTCAGGAAACATGCAGTGGCAATGTGGGATAGCTTTCTGAAAAACATTACGTGTTTGTGCGCATTGTAAGGGTTTCTAACAGGCCATTCACTAGTAAGAGTGAGAAAAACATCACAGCGTGGTGTGAATTGGAGGGCCTGAATCAGGATAGGCAGTGAGTGGCAATGGAGGATGGAGGAAAGCACCAAATGCTGGTCATCATGGGGAGGTCAGGACACATGCAGTCGCAATGTAGGATAGGTTTCTGAAAAACATAGCGGGTGGTGAGAATTGTAAGGCTTTCTAACAGGCCATTCAATAGAAGGAGTGAGAAAAACATCACGTAGTGGTGTGAATCAGAGGACCTGAATTATGATAAGCAGTGAGTGGCAATGTAGGATGTAGAAAAGCACCACGGGGTGGTCTGCATGGGGAGGTCAGGAAACATGCAGCGGCAATGTGGGATAGCTTTCTGAAATACATTCCGTGTAGGTGCGCAATGTAAGGGTTTCTAACAGGCCATTCACTAGTAGGAGTGAGAAAAACATCACGGCGTGGTGTGAATTGGAGGGACTGAATCAGGATAGGCAGTGACTGGCAATGTAGGTTGGAGAAAAGCACCAAAGGGTGTTCATCATGGGGAGGTCAGGACACATGCAGTGGCAATGTAGGACAGGTTTCTGAAAAACATCGCGGGTGGTGAGAATTGTAAGGATTTCTAACAGGCCATTCACTAGTAGGAGTGAGAAAAACATCACGGGGTGGTGTGAATCGGACGGCCTGATTTAGGATAGGCAGTGAGTGGCAATGTAGAATGGAGAAAAGCACCACGGGGTGGTCAGAATGGGGAGGTCAGGAAACATTCAGTGGCAATGTAGGATAGGTTTATGATAAACATCTCTGAGTGGTGCGCATTGTAAGGGTTTCTAACAGGCCATTCAGTAGTAGGAGTGAGAAAAACATCCCGTGGTGCTGTGAATCGGTGTGCATGAATTAGGATAGGCAGTGAGAGGCAACATAACAAGGAGAAAAGCACCACGGTGTGGTCAGCATGGTGAGGTCAGGAAACATGCAGTGGCAATGCAGGATCGGTTTTTGAAAAACATCACGGGGATGGGCACATTGCAAAGGTATCTAACAGGCCATTCACTAGTAGGAGTGAGAAAAACATCACGGGGTGCTTTGAATCAGATGTTCTGAATTAGGATATACAGTGAGTGGCAATGTAGGATGGAGAAAAGCACCATGGGTTGGTGAGCATGGGGAGGTCAGGAAACATGCAATAGCAATGTAGGATAGGTTCCTGAAAAACATTTTGGGGTTGTGCACATTTTAAGGGTTTGTAGCAGGCCATTCACTAGTAGGAGTGACAAAATCATCATGGGGTGGTGTGAATCGGAGGGCCTGTATCAGGATAGGCAGTGAGTGGAAGTGTAGGATGGAGAAAAGCACCACGGGGTGGTCAGGATTGGGAGGTCAGGAAACATGCAATGGCAATGTAGGATAGGTTTCTGAATAACATTGCGGAGTGGTGCTCATTGTAAGGGTTTCTAAAAGGCCTTAAACTAGTAGGAGTCAGAAAAACATCAACAGGCGGTGTGAATTGCAGGGCCTGAATCAGTATAGGCCATGAGTGGCAATGTAGGATGGAGAAAAGCACCACGGGTTGGTCAGGATTGGGGGGTCAGGAAACATGCAGTGGCAATGTAGGATAGGTTTCTGAAAACATCGTGGCGTAGTGCGCATGGTAAGGGTTTCTAACAGGACATTTACTAGTAGGAGTGAGAAATAAATCATGGTGTGGTGTGAATTGCAGGGTCTGAATCAAGTTAGACAGTGAGTGGCAATGTAGGATGGAGAAAAGCCTCACGGGTTGGTGAGCATGGGGAGGTCAGGAAACATGCATTGTCAATTTACGATAGGTTTCTGAAAAACGTCGCGGGGTTATGCGCATTATAAGGGTTTGTAGCAGGCCATTCACTAGTAGCAGTGAGAAAAACATCACGGGGTGGTGTGAATCGGAGGGGCTGAAATAGTATAGGCAGTGAGTGGCAATGAAGAAGGGAGAAAAGCACCATGGGTTGGTCAACCTGGGGAGGTCAGCAAACATGTAATGGTATTGTAGGATAAGTTTGTGAAAAACATCGCGCGGTTCTGCACATTGTAAGGCTTTCTAACAAGCCATTCACAAGTAGGAGTGAAAAAAACATCACAGGGTGCTGTGAATCGGAGGGTGTGAATTAGGATAGGCTGTGAGTGGCAATGTAGGATTGAGAAAATCACCACGGGTTTGTCAGCATGGGGAGGCAAGGAAACATGCAGTGGCAATGTAGAATAGGTTTCTGATAATCATCGCTGAGTGGTGCGCATTGTAAGGGTTTCTAACAGGACATTCACTAGTAGGAGTGAGAACAACATCAAGGTGGTGGTGTGAATCGGAGGCCCAGAATTAGGATAGGCAGTGAGTGGCAATGTAGGATGGAGAAAACACCACAGGTTGGTCAGCATGGGGAGGTCAGGAAACATGCAGTGGTAATGTAGGATAGGTTTCTGAAAAAAAAAATGCAGGGCGGTGCGCATTGTTAGGGTTTCTAACAGGCCATTCACTAGTAGGAGTGAGAAAAATATAATGGAGTGGTGTGAATCAGAGGGCTTCAATAAAGATAGGCAGTGAGTGGCAATGTAGGATGGAGAAAAGCACCACGGGGTGGTCAGCATGCAGAGGTCAGGAAACATGTATTGGCAATGTAGGATAGGTTTCTGCAAAACATCGCCGGGTGGTGCGCATTGTAAGGCTTTCTAGCAGGCCATTCACTAGTAGGAGTGAGAAAAATATAATGGGTGGTGTGAATCAGAGGAGCTGAATAAGGATAGGCAGTGAGTGGCAATGTAGGATGGAGAAAAGCACCACGGGGTAGTCAGCATGGGGAGATCAGGAAACATGTAGTGGCAATGTGGGATAGCTTTCTGAAAAACATTACGTGTTGGTGCGCAATGTAAGGGTTTCTAACAGGCCATTCACTAGTAGGAGTGAGAAAAACCTCACGACGTGGTGTGAATTGGAGGGCCTGAATCAGCATAGGCAGTGAGTGGCAATGTAGGATGGAGAAAAGCACCGCGGGGTGGTCATCATGGGCCAGTCAGGACACAGGCAGTGGCAATGTACTATAGGTTTCTAAAAAACATCGCGGGTGTTGAGGATTGTAAGTGTTTCTAACAGGCCATTCACTAGTAGGAGTGAGAAAAACATCACGGGGTGGTGTGAATCAGATGTTCTGAATTAGGATAGGCACTGAGTGGCAATGTAGGATGGAGAAAAGCACCGTATGTTGGTCAACATGGGGAAGTCAGGAAAGATGCAATGGCAATGCAGGATAGGTTTCTGAAAAATATCGCAGGGTGGTGCGCATTGCAAGGGTATCTAACAAGCCATTCACAAGTAGGAGTGAAAAAAACATCAAGGGGTGGTGTGAATCGGAGAGCCTGAATTAGGTTAGGCAGTGAGTGGCAATGTAGGATGGAGAAAATCACCACAGTGTGGTCAGCATGGGGAGGTCAGAAAACATGCCTTGGCAATGTAGGATAGGTTTCTGAAAAAAAAAAAAAAGCGGGGTGGTGCGCATTGTAAGAGTTTCTAACAGGCCATTCAATAGTAGGAGTGAGAAAAACATCACGGGGTGGTGAGAATCGGAGTGTCTGAATTAGGATAGGCAGTGAGTGGCAATGTAGGATGGAGAAAAGCACCACGGGGTGGTCAGCATGGGGAGGTCAGGAAACATGCAGTGGCAATGTAGGATAGTTTTCTGAAAAACATCACGGGGTGGTGCGCATTGTAATGGTTTCTAACAGGCCATTCACTAGTAGGATTGAGAAAAACATCACGGGGTGGTGTGAATCGGAGGGCCTGAATTAGGATAGGCAGTGAGTGGCAATGTAGGATGGAGAAAAGCACCACAGGGTGGTCATAATGGGGAGGTCAGGACAAATGCAGTGGCAATGTAGGATAGGTTTCTGAAAAACATCGCGAGTGGTGAGAATTGTAAGGCTTTCTAACAGGCCATTCAGTAGTAGGACTGAAAAAAACATCACGGGGTGGTGTGAATCAGAGGGCCTGAATTATGATAGGCAGTGAGTGGCAATGTAGGATGGAGAAAAGCACCACGGGGTGGTCAGCATGAGGAGTTCAGGAAACATGCACTGGCAAAGTAGGATAGTTTTCTGAAAAACATCACGGGGTGGTGCCCATTGTATGGCTTTCTAACAGGCCATTCACTAGTAGGAGTGAGAAAAACATCACGGGGTGTTGTGAATCGGGGGGCCTGAATCAACTTAGACCGTGAGTGGCAATGTAGGATGGAGAGAAGCACCACGGGTTGGTGAGCACGGGGAGGTCAGGAATCATACAATGGCAATGTAGGATGGGTTTCTGAAAAACATCGCGGGGTTGTGCGCATTGTAAGGATTTGTAGCAGGTCATTAAGAGGAGGATTGAGAAAAACATCACGGGTTGGTTTGAATCAGATGTTCTGAATTAGGATATACAGTGAGTGGCAATGTAGGATGGAGAAAAGGACCACGGGGTGGTCAGCATGGGGAGGTCGGGAAACATGCATTGGCATTGTAGGATAGGTTTCTGAAAAACATCGCTGGTGGTGCGCATTGTAAGGCTTTCTAACAGGCCATTCACTAGTAGGAGTGAGAAAAACATCAGGGGTGGTTTGAATCGGAGGGCCTGAATTATGGTAGGCAGTGAGTGGCAATATAAAATGGAGAAAAGCACCACGGTTTGGTCAGCATGGGGAGGTCAGGAAACATGCAGTGGCAATGTGGGATAGCTTTCTGAAAAACATCACGGGGTGTTGCGCATTGTAAGGGTTTCTAACCGGTATTCCCTGGTAGGAGTGAGAAATACATCACGGGAGTGTGTGAATCGGAAGGCCTGAATTAGTATAGGCAGTGAGTGGCAATGTAGGATGAAGAAAAGCACCACGGCATGGTAAGCATGGGAAAGTCAGGAAACATGCAGTGGCAATGTGGGATAGCTTTCTGAAAAACATCGCGGGGTGGTGCGCATTGTAAGTGTTTCTAACAGGCCATTCACTAATAGCAGTGAGAAAAACATCACGGCGTTGTGTGAATTGGAGGGCCTGAATCAGAATAGGCAGTGAATGGCAATGTAGGATGGAGAAAAGCACCAAAGGGTGGTCATCATGGGGAGGTCAGGACACATGCAGTGGCAATGTATGATTGGTTTCTGAAAAACATCGCGGGTGGTGAGAATTGTAAGTCTTTCTAACAGGCCATTCACTAGTAGGAGTGAAAAAAACATCAAGGGGTGGTGTGAATCGGAGAGACTGAATTAGGTTAGGCAGTGAGTGGCTATGTAGAATGGAGAAAATCACCACAGGGTGGTCAGCATGGGAGGTCAGAAAACATGCCCTGGCAATGTAGGATAGGTTCCTGAAAAAAAAAAGCGGGGTAGTGCGCATTGTAAGAGTTTCTAACAGGCCATTCACTAGTAGGAGTGAGAAAAACATCACGGGGTGGTGTGAATCAGAGGGTCTGAATTAGGATAGGCAGTGAGTGGCAATGTAGGATGGAGAAAATCACCACGGTGTGGTCATCATGGGGAGGTCCAGAAACATGCAGTGGCAATGTAGGATAGGTTTCTGAAAAACATTACGGGGTGGTGCACATTGTAAGGTTTTCTAACCGGCCAATCCCTTTTAGGAGTGAGAGATATATCATGGGAGGGTGTGAATCGGAAGGCCTGAATCAGGATAGGCAGTGAATGGCAATGTAGGATGGAGAAAACCACCACGGCATGGTCAGCATGGGGAAGTTAGGATACATTCAGTGGCAATGTAGTATAGGTTTCTGAAAAACATCGCGGGGTGGTGCATATTGTAAGGGTTTCTAACAGGCCATTCACTAGTAGGAGTGAGAAAAACCTAATGGGGTGGTGTCAATCGGAGGGCCTGAATAAGGATAGGCAGTGAGTGGCAATGTAGGATGTAGAAAAGCACCACGGGGTGGTCAGCATGGGGAGGTCAGGAAACATGCTGTGGCAATGTCTGATAGCTTTCTGAAAAACATTACGGGTTGGTGTGCATTGTGAAAGTTTCTAACAGGCCATTCACTAGTAGGAGTCAGAAAAACATCACGGCGTGTAGTGAATTGGAGGGCCTGAATCAGGATAGGCAGTGAGTGGCATAGTACGATAGAGAAAAGCACCAAAGGGTGGTCATCATGGGGAGGTCAGGACAAATGCAGTGGCAATGTAGGATAGCTTTCTGAAAAACATCACGAGTTGTGAAAATTGCAAGGCTTTCTAACAGGCCATTCAGTAGTAGGAGTGAGAAAAACATCACGGGGGGGTGTGAATCGGAGGGCCTGAATTAGGTTAGGCAGTGAGTGGCAATGTAGGATGGAGAAAATCACCACAGGGTGGTCAGCATGGGGATTTCAGAAAACATGCCGTGGCAATGTAGGATAAGTTTCTGAAAAAAAAAAACGGGGTGTTGCACATTATAAGTGTTTCTAACAGGCCATTCACTAGTAGCAGTGAGAAAAACATCACGAGGTGGTGTGAATCGGAGGGCCTGAATTAGGATAGGCAGTGAGTGGCAATGTAGGATGGAGAAAAGCACCACAGGGTGGTCAGAATGGGGAGGTAGGAAACATGCAGTGGCAATGTAGGATAGTTTTCTGAAAAACATCACGGGGTGGTGCGCTTTGTAAGGGTTTCTAACAGGCCATTCACTAGTAGGATTGAGAAAAAAACATCACGGGGTGGGTTGAATCAGATGTTCTGAATTAGCATATACAGTGAGTGTCAATGTAGGATGGAGAAAAGGACCACGGGGTGGTCAGCATGTGGAGGTCGGGAAACTTGCATTGGCAATGTAGGATAGGTTTCTGAAAAACATCGCTGGTGGTGCGCATTGTAAGGCTTTCTAACAGGCCATTCACTAGTAGGAGTGAGAAAAACATCACGGGGTTGTGAGAATCGGAGGGCCAGAATTAGGATAGGCAGTGAGTGGCAATATAAAATGGAGAAAAGCCCCACGGTGTGGTCAGCATGGGGAGGTCAGGAAACATGGAGTGGCAATGTAGGATAGGTTTCTGAAAAACATCATGGGGTGGTGCGCATTGTAAAGGTTTCTAAAAGGCCATTCCCTGGTGGGAGTGAAAAATACATCACGGGAGGGTGTGATTCAGAAGGCCTGAATTAGGATAGGCAGTGACTGGCAATGTAGGATGGAGAAAAGCACCACGGCATGGTCAGCATGGGGAGGTCAGGAAACATGCAGTGGCAATGTGGGATAGCTTTCTGAAAAGCATTACTGGTTGGTGCGCATTGTAAGGGTTTCTAACAGGCCATTCACTAGTAGGAGTGAGAAAAACATCACAGCGTGGTGTCAATTGGAGGGCCTGAATCAGGATAGGCAGTGAGTGGCAATGTAGGATGGAGAAAAGCACCAAAGGGTGGTCATCATGGGGAGCTCAGGACACATGCAGTGGCAATGTAGGATAGGTTTCTGTAAAACATTGCGTGTGGTGAGAATTGTAAGCCTTTCTAACAGGCCATTCACCAGTAGGAGTGAGATAAACATCATGGGGTGGTGTGAATCACAGGGCCTGAATTATGATAAGCAGTGAGTGGCAATGTATGATGTAGAAAAGCACCACGGGGTGGTCTGCATGGGGAGGTCAGGAAACATGCAGTGGCAATGTAGGATAGGTTTCTGAAAAACATCGCTGGTGGTGCGCTTTGTAAGGGTTTCTAACAGGCCATTCAATAGTAGGATTGAGAAAAACATCACGGGGTGGTTTGAATCAGATGTTCTGAATTAGCATATACAGTGAGTGTCAATGTAGGATGGAGAAAAAGACCACGGGGTGGTCAGCATGGGGAGGTCGGGAAACATGCATTGGCAATGTACGATAGGTTTCTGAAAAACATCACTGGTGGTGCGCATTGTAAGGTTTTCTAACAGGCCATTCACTAGTAGGAGTGAGTAAAACATCACGGGGTTGTGTGAATCGGAGGGCCTGAATTAGGATAGGCAGTGATTGGCAATATAAAATGGAGAAAAGCACCACGGTGTGGTCAGCATGGGGAGGTCAGGAAACATGCAGTGGCAATGTAGGATAGGTTTCTGAAAAAAACATCGGGGTTGTGCGCATTGTAAGGGTTTCTAACAGGCCATTCACTAGGAGGATTATAAAAAACATAACGGGGTGGTGTGAATCGGAGGGCCTGAATTAGGTTAGGCCGTGAGTGGCAATGTAGGATGGAGAAAATCACCAAAGGGTGGTCAGCATGGGGAGGTTCGAAAACATGCGTTGGCAATGTAGGATAGGTTTCTGAAAAAATAAAAAGCGGGTGGTGCGCATTGTAAGAGTTTCTGACAGGTCATTCACTATTAAGATTGAGAAAAACATAACAGGGTGGTGTGAATCGGAGGGTCTGAATTAGGATAGGCAGTGAGTGGCAATGTAGGATGGAGAAAAGTACCACAGGATGGTCAGCATGGGGAGGTCAGGAAACATGCAGTGGCAATGTAGTATACGGTTCTGTAAAACATTGCAGGTGGTGAGAATTGTAAGCCTTTCTAACAGGCCATTCACCAGTAGGAGTGAGATAAACATCATGGGGTGGTGTGAATCAGAGGGCCTGAATTATGATAAGCACTGAGTGGCAATGTATGATGTAGAAAAGCACCACGGGGTGGTCTGCATGGGGAGGTCAGGAAACATGCAATGGCAATGTAGGATAGGTTTCTGAAAAACATCGCGGGGTGGTGCGCATTGTAAGGCTTTCTACCAGGCCATTCACTAGTAGGATTGAGAAAAACATCACGGCGTGGTGTGAATCGGAGGGCCTGAATTAGGTTAGGCAGTGAGTGGCAATGTAGGATGGAGAAAATCACCACAGGGTGGTCAGCATGGGGAGGTCAGAAAACATGCCGTGGCAATGTAGGATAGGTTTCTGGAAAAAAAAACAGGGTGTTGCACATTGTAAGTGTTTCTAACAGGCCATTTACTAGTAGCAGTGAGAAAAACATCACGGGGTGGTGTGAATCGGAGGGCCTGAATTAGGATAGGCAGTGAGTGGCAATGTAGGATGGAGAAAAGCACCACGGCATGGTCAGCATGGGGAGGTCAGGAAACATGCAGTGGCAATGTGGGATAGCTTTCTGAAAAGCATTACTGGTTGGTGTGCATTGTAAGGGTTTCTAACAGGCCATTCACTAGTAGGAGTGAGAAAAACATCACAGCGTGGTGTGAATTGGAGGGCCTGAATCAGGATAGGCAGTGAGTGGCAATGTAGGATGGAGAAAAGCACCAAAGGGTGGTCATCATGGGGAGCTCAGGACACATGCAGTGGCAATGTAGGATAGGTATCTGTAAAACATTGCGTGTGGTGAGAATTGTAAGCCTTTCTAACAGGCCATTCACCTGTAGGAGTGAGATAAACATCATGGGGTGGTGTGAATCAGAGGGCCTGAATTATGATAAGAAGTGAGTGGCAATGTATGATGTAGAAAAGCACCACGGGGTGGTCTGCATGGGGAGGTCAGGAAAAATGCAGTGGCATTGTAGGATAGGTTTCTGAAAAACATCGCTGGTGGAGCGCGTTGTAAGGGTTTCTAACAGGCCATTCACTAGTAGGATTGAGAAAAACATCACGGGGTGGTTTGAATCAGATGTTCTGAATTAGCATATACAGTGAGTGTCAATGTAGGATGGAGAAAAGCACCACGGGGTGGTCAGCATGCAGAGGTCAGGAAACATGTATTGGCAATGTATGATAGGTTTCTGCAAAACATCGCCGGGTGGTGCGCATTGTAACGCTTTCTAGCAGGCCATTCACTAGTAGGAGTGAGAAAAATATAATGGGTGGTGTGAATCAGAGGAGCTGAATAAGGATAGGCAGTGAGTGGCAATGTAGGATGGAGAAAAGCACCACGGGGTAGTCAGCATGGGGAGATCAGGAAACATGTAGTGGCAATGTGGGATAGCTTTCTGAAAAACATTACGTGTTGGTGCGCAATGTAAGGGTTTCTAACAGGCCATTCACTAGTAGGAGTGAGAAAAACCTCACGACATGGTGTGAATTGCAGGGCCTGAATCAGCATAGGCAGTCAGTGGCAATGTAGGATGGAGAAAAGCACCGCGGGGTGGTCATCATGGGCCAGTCAGAACACAGGCAGTGGCAATGTACTATAGGTTTCTAAAAAACATCGCGGGTGTTGAGGATTGTAAGGGTTTCTAACAGGCCATTCACTAGTAGGAGTGAGAAAATCATCACGGGGTGTTGTGTATCGGGGGGCCTGAATCAACTTAGACCGTGAGTGGCAATGTAGGATGGAGAGAAGCACCACGGGTTGGTGAGCACGGGGAGGTCAGGAATCATAAAATGGCAATGTAGGATGTGTTTCTGAAAAACATCGCGGGGTTGTGCGCATTGCAAGGATTTGTAGCAGGTCATTCAGAGGAGGATTGAGAAAAACATCACGGGTTGGTTTGAATCAGATGTTCTGAATTAGGATATACAGTGAGTGGCAATGTAGGATGGAGAAAAGGACCACGGGGTGGTCAGCATGGGGAGGTCGGGAAACATGCATTGGCATTGTAGGATAGGTTTCTGAAAAACATCGCTGGTGGTGCGCATTGTAAGGCTTTCTAACAGGCCATTCACTAGTAGGAGTGAGAAAAACATCAGGGGTGGTTTGAATCGGAGGGCCTGAATTATGGTAGGCAGTGAGTGGCAATATAAAATGGAGAAAAGCACCACGGTTTGGTCAGCATGGGGAGGTCAGGAAACATGCAGTGGCAATGTGGGATAGCTTTCTGAAAAACATCACGGGGTGTTGCGCATTGTAAGGGTTTCTAACCGGTATTCCCTGGTAGGAGTGAGAAATACATCACGGGAGTGTGTGAATCGGAAGGCCTGAATTAGTATAGGCAGTGAGTGGCAATGTAGGATGAAGAAAAGCACCACGGCATGGTCAGCATGGGAAAGTCAGGAAACATGCAGTGGCAATGTGGGATAGCTTTCTGAAAAACATCGCGGGGTGGTGCGCATTGTAAGTGTTTCTAACAGGCCATTCACTAATAGCAGTGAGAAAAACATCACGGCGTTGTGTGAACTGGAGGGCCTGAATCAGAATAGGCAGTGAATGGCAATGTAGGATGGAGAAAAGCACCAAAGGGTGGTCATCATGGGGAGGTCAGGACACATGCAGTGGCAATGTATGATTGGTTTCTGAAAAACATCGCGGGTGGTGAGAATTGTAAGTCTTTCTAACAGGCCATTCACTAGTAGGAGTGAAAAAAACATCAAGGGGTGGTGTGAATCGGAGAGACTGAATTAGGTTAGGCAGTGAGTGGCTATGTAGAATGGAGAAAATCACCACAGGGTGGTCAGCATGGGAGGTCAGAAAACATGCCCTGGCAATGTAGGATAGGTTTCTGAAAAAAAAAAGCGGGGTGGTGCGCAATGTAAGAGTTTCTAACAGGCCATTCACTAGTAGGAGTGAGAAAAACATCACGGGGTGGTGTGAATAGGAGGGTCTGAATTAGGATAGGCAGTGAGTGGCAATGTAGGATGGAGAAAATCACCACGGTGTGGTCAGCATGGGGAGGTCCAGAAACATGCAGTGGCAATGTAGGATAGGTTTCTGAAAAACATTACGGGGTGGTGCACATTGTAAGGTTTTCTAACCGGCCAATCCCTTTTAGGAGTGAGAGATATATCATGGGAGGGTGTGAATCGGAAGGCCTGAATCAGGATAGGCAGTGAATGGCAATGTAGGATGGAGAAAACCACCACGGCATGGTCAGCATGGGGAAGTTAGGATACATTCAGTGGCAATGTAGTATAGGTTTCTGAAAAACATCGCGGGGTGGTGTATATTGTAAGGGTTTCTAACAGGCCATTCACTAGTAGGAGTGAGAAAAACCTAATGGGGTGGTGTCAATCGGAGGGCCTGAATAAGGATAGGCAGTGAGTGGCAATGTAGGATGTAGAAAAGCACCACGGGGTGGTCAGCATGGGGAGGTCAGGAAACATGCTGTGGCAATGTCTGATAGCTTTCTGAAAAACATTACGGGTTGGTGTGCATTGTGAAAGTTTCTAACAGGCCATTCACTAGTAGGAGTCAGAAAAACATCACGGCGTGTTGTGAATTGGAGGGCCTGAATCAGGATAGGCAGTGAGTGGCATAGTACGATAGAGAAAAGCACCAAAGGGTAGTCATCATGGGGAGGTCAGGACAAATGCAGTGGCAATGTAGGATAGCTTTCTGAAAAACATCACGAGTTGTGAGAATTGCAAGGCTTTCTAACAGGCCATTCAGTAGTAGGAGTGAGAAAAACATCACAGGGTGGTGTGAATCGGAGGGCTTGAATTAGGTTAGGCAGTGAGTGGCAATGTAGGATGGAGAAAATCACCACAGGGTGGTCAGCATGGGGAGGTCAGAAAACATGCCGTGGCAATGTAGGATAAGTTTCTGAAAAAAAAAAAACGGGGTGTTGCACATTATAAGTGTTTCTAACAGGCCATTCACTAGTAGCAGTGAGAAAAACATCACGAGGTGGTGTGAATCGAAGGGCCTGAATTAGGATAGGCAGTGAGTGGCAATGTAGGATGGAGAAAAGCACCACAGGGTGGTCAGAATGGGGAGGTAGGAAACATGCAGTGGCAATGTAGGATAGTTTTCTGAAAAACATCACTGGGTGGTGCGCTTTGTAAGGGTTTCTAACAGGCCATTCACTAGTAGGATTGAGAAAAAAACATCACGGGGTGGGTTGAATCAGATGTTCTGAATTAGCATATACAGTGAGTGTCAATGTAGGATGGAGAAAAGGACCACGGGGTGGTCAGCATGTGGAGGTCGGGAAACTTGCATTGGCAATGTAGGATAGGTTTCTGAAAAACATCGCTGGTGGTGCGCATTGTAAGGCTTTCTAACAGGCCATTCACTAGTAGGAGTGAGAAAAACATCACGGGGTTGTGAGAATCGGAGGGCCAGAATTAGGATAGGCAGTGAGTGGCAATATAAAATGGAGAAAAGCCCCACGGTGTGGTCAGCATGGGGAGGTCAGGAAACATGGAGTGGCAATGTAGGATAGGTATCTGAAAAACATCATGGGGTGGTGCGCATTGTAAAGGTTTCTAAAAGGCCATTCCCTGGTGGGAGTGAAAAATACATCACGGGAGGGTGTGATTCAGAAGGCCTGAATTAGGATAGGCAGTGAGTGGCAATGTAGGATGGAGAAAAGCACCACGGCATGGTCAGCATGGGGAGGTCAGGAAACATGCAGTGGCAATGTGGGATAGCTTTCTGAAAAGCATTACTGGTTGGTGCGCATTGTAAGGGTTTCTAACAGGCCATTCACTAGTAGGAGTGAGAAAAACATCACAGCGTGGTGTCAATTGGAGGGCCTGAATCAGGATAGCCAGTGAGTGGCAATGTAGGATGGAGAAAAGCACCAAAGGGTGGTCATCATGGGGAGCTCAGGACACATGCAGTGGCAATGTAGGATAGGTTTCTGTAAAACATTGCGTGTGGTGAGAATTGTAAGCCTTTCTAACAGGCCATTCACCAGTAGGAGTGAGATAAACATCATGGGGTGGTGTGAATTAGAGGGCCTGAATTATGATAAGCAGTGAGTGGCAATGTATGATGTAGAAAAGCACCACGGGGTGGTCTGCATGGGGAGGTCAGGAAACATGCAGTGGCAATGTAGGATAGGTTTCTGAAAAACATCGCTGGTGGTGCGCTTTGTAAGGGTTTCTAACAGGCCATTCACTAGTAGGATTGAGAAAAACATCACGGGGTAGTTTGAATCAGATGTTCTGAATTAGCATATACAGTGAGTGTCAATGTAGGATGGAGAAAAGGACCACGGGGTGGTCAGCATGGGGAGGTCGGGAAACATGCATTGGCAATGTACGATAGGTTTCTGAAAAACATCACTGGTGGTGCGCATTGTAAGGCTTTCTAACAGGCCATTCACTAATAGGAGTGAGAAAAACATCACGGGGTTGTGTGAATCGGAGGGCCTGAATTAGGATAGGCAGTGATTGGCAATATAAAATGGAGAAAAGCACCACGGTGTGGTCAGCATGGGGAGGTCAGGAAACATGCAGTGGCAATGTAGGATAGGTTTCTGAAAAAAACATCGGGGTTGTGCGCATTGTAAGGGTTTCTAACAGGCCATTAACTAGGAGGATTGAAAAAAACATAACGGGGTGATGTGAATCGGAGGGCCTGAATTAGGTTAGGCCGTGAGTGGCAATGTAGGATGGAGAAAATCACCAAAGGGTGGTCAGCATGGGGAGGTTCGAAAACATGCGTTGGCAATGTAGGATAGGTTTCTGAAAAAATAAAAAGCGGGTGGTGCGCATTGTAAGAGTTTCTGACAGGTCATTCACTATTAAGATTGAGAAAAACATAACAGGGTGGTGTGAATCGGAGGGTCTGAATTAGGATAGGCAGTGAGTGGCAATGTAGGATGGAGAAAAGTACCACAGGATGGTCAGCATGGGGAGGTCAGGAAACATGCAGTGGCAATGTAGGATAGGGTTCTGTAAAACATTGCAGGTGGTGAGAATTGTAAGCCTTTCTAACAGGCCATTCACCAGTAGGAGTGAGATAAACATCATGGGGTGGTGTGAATCAGAGGGCCTGAATTATGATAAGCACTGAGTGGCAATGTATGATGTAGAAAAGCACCACGGGGTGGTCTGCATGGGGAGGTCAGGAAACATGCAATGGCAATGTAGGATAGGTTTCTGAAAAACATCGCGGGGTGGTGCGCATTGTAAGGCTTTCTAACAGGCCATTCACTAGTAGGATTGAGAAAAACATCACGGCGTAGTGTGAATCGGAGGGCCTGAATTAGGTTAGGCAGTGAGTGGCAATGTAGGATGGAGAAAATCACCACAGGGTGGTCAGCATGGGGAGGTCAGAAAACATGCCGTGGCAATGTGGGATAGCTTTCTGAAAAGCATTACTGGTTGGTGTGCATTGTAAGGGTTTCTAACAGGCCATTCACTAGTAGGAGTGAGAAAAACATCACAGCGTGGTGTGAATTGGAGGGCCTGAATCAGGATAGGCAGTGAGTGGCAATGTAGGATGGAGAAAAGCACCAAAGGGTGGTCATCATGGGGAGCTCAGGACACATGCAGTGGCAATGTAGGATAGGTATCTGTAAAACATTGCGTGTGGTGAGAATTGTAAGCCTTTCTAACAGGCCATTCACCTGTAGGAGTGAGATAAACATTATGGGGTGGTGTGAATCAGAGGGCCTGAATTATGATAAGCAGTGAGTGGCAATGTATGATGTAGAAAAGCACCACGGGGTGGTCTGCATGGGGAGGTCAGGAAAAATGCAGTGGCATTGTAGGATAGGTTTCTGAAAAACATCGCTGGTGGAGCGCTTTGTAAGGGTTTCTAACAGGCCATTCACTAGTAGGATTGAGAAAAACATCACGGGGTGGTTTGAATCAGATGTTCTGAATTAGCATATACCGTGAGTGTCAATGTAGGATGGAGAAAAGGACCACGGGGTGGTCAGCATGGGGAGGTCGGGAAACATGCATTGGCAATGTAGGATAGGTTTCTGAAAAACATCGCCGGTGGTGCGCATTGTAAGGCTTTCTAACAGGCCATTCACTAGTAGGAGTGAGAAAAACATCACGGGGTTGTGTGAATCGGAGGGCCTGAATTAGAATAGGCAGTGAGTGGCAATATAAAATGGAGAAAAGCACCATGGTGTGGTCAGCATGGGGAGGTCATGAAACATGGAGTGGCAATATAGGATAGGTTTCTGAAAAACATCACGGGGTGGTGCGCATTGTAAGGGTTTCTAACCGGCCATTCCCTGGTAGGAGTGAGAAATGCATCACGGGAAGGTGTGAATCAGAAGGCCTGAATTAGGATAAGCAGTGAGTGGCAATGTATGATGTGGAAAAGCACCACGGGGTGGTCTACATGGGGAGGTCATGAAACATGGAGTGGCAATATAGGATAGGTTTCTTAAAAACATCATGGGGTGGTGCGCATTGTAAGGGATTCTAACAGGCCATTCACTAATAGGATTGAGAAAAACATCACGGGGTGTTGTTAATCGGAGGGCCTGAATTATGATATGCAGTGAGTGGCAATGTCGGATGGAGAAAAGCACCACGGGGTGGTCAGCATGGGGAGGACAGGAAACATACAGTGGCAATGTAGGATAGTTTTCTGAAAAAAATCACGGGGTGGTGCGCATTGTAAGTGTTTGTAGCAGGCCATTCACTAGTAGGAGTGAGAAAATCATCTCGGGGTGGTGTGAATGGGAGGGCCTGAATTAGGTTAGGCAGTGAGTGGCAATGTAGGATGGAGAAAATCACCACAGGGTGGTCAGCATGGGGAGGTCAGAAAACATGCCGTGGCAATGTAGGATAGGTTTCTGAAAAAAAAAAAAAAAAAACGGGGTGTTGCACATTGTAAGTGTTTCTAACAGGCCATTCACTCGGAGGATTGAGAAAAAACATCACGGGGTGGTGTGAATCGGAGGACCTGAATTAGGATAGGCAGTGAGTGGCAATGTAGGATGGAGAAAAGCACCACAGGTTGTTCAGCATGGGGAGGTCAGCAAACATGCAGTGGCAATGTAGGATAGTTTTCTGAAAAACATCGCGGGGTGGTGCGCATTGTAAGAGTTTCTAACAGGCCATTCACTAGTAGGATTGAGAAAAACATCACGGGGTGGTTTCAATCAGATGTTCTGAATTAGGATATACAGTGAGTGGCAATATAGGATGGAGAAAAGCACCACGGGGTGGTCAGCATGGGTAGGTCAGGAAACATGCAGTGGCAATGTAGGATAGGTTTCTGAAAAACATCACGGTGTGGTGTGCCTTGTAAGGTTTTCTAACCGGCCATTCCATGGTAGGAGAGAGAAATGCATCACGGGAGGGTGTGAATCTGAAGGCCTGAATCAGGATAGGCAGTGAGTGGCAATGTAGGATGGAGAAAAGCACCACGGCATGGTCATCATGGGGAGGTCAGGACACATGCAGTGGCAATGTTGGATAGGTTTCTGAAAAACATGGCGGGTGGTGAGAATTGTAAGGCTTTCTAACAGGCCATTCACTTGTAGGAGTGAGAAAAACATCACGGGGTGGTGTGAATCAGAGGGCCTGAATTATGATAAGCAGTGAGTGGCAATGTAGGATGGAGAAAAGCACCACGGTGAGGTCAGCATGGGGAGGTCAGGAAACATGCAGTGGCAAAGTAGGATAGTTTTCTGAAAAACGTCACGGGATTTTGACCATTGTAAGGGTTTCTAACAGGCCATTCACTAGTAGGAGTGAGAAAAACCTCACGGGGTGGTGTGAATCGGAGGGCCTGAATTAGGATAGGCAGTGCGTCGCAATGTAGGATGGAGAAAAGCTCCACAGGGTGGTCAGCATGGGGAGGTCAGTAAACATTCAGTGTCAATGTAGGATAGGTTTCTGATAAACACCTCTGGGTGGTGTGCATTGTAAGGGTTTCTAATAGACCATTCATTAGTAGGAGTGAGAAAAACATCACGAGGTGCTGTGAATCGGTGGGCCTGAATTAGGATAGACAGTGAGTGGCAACATAAA
Source organism: Cavia porcellus (assembly GCF_034190915.1). Classification (NCBI taxonomy): domain Eukaryota; kingdom Metazoa; phylum Chordata; class Mammalia; order Rodentia; family Caviidae; genus Cavia; species Cavia porcellus. The sequence continues at coordinate 6,210,211 of NW_026947526.1, forward strand.
ATGGAGAAAAGCACCATGGAGTGGTCAGCATTGGGAGGTTCGGAAACATGCAGTGGCAATGTGTGATAGGTTTCTGAAAAACTTCGCAGGGTGGTGCGCATGGTAAGGGTTTCTAACAGGCCATTCACTAGTAGCAGTGAGAAAAATATAACAGGGTGGTGTGAATCCCAGGGTCTGAATCAGTATAGGCAGTGAGTGGCAATGTAGGATGGAGAAAACCACCACTGGGTGGTCAGGATTTTGAGGTCAGGAAACATGCAGGGGCAATGTAGGATAAGTTTCTGAAAAACATTGCGGGGTGGTGCTCATTGTAAGGGTTTCTAAAATGCCTTTCACTAGTAGGAGTGAGAAAAACATCACGGGGTGGTGTGAATCACAGGGCCTGAATCAGGATAGGCCGTGGGTTGCAATGTAGGATGGAGAAAAGTACCACGGTGTTGTCAGGACGGGGAGGTCAGGAAACATGCAGTGGCAATGCAGGATCGGTTTCTGAAAAACAGCGCGGTGTTGGGCGCATTGTAAAAGTATCTAACAGGCCATTCACTAGTAGGAGTGAGAAATACCTCATGGTGTGGTGTGAATCTGAGGGCCTGAATCAAGTTAGACAGTGAGTGGCAATGTAGGACGGAGAAAAGCACCACGGCATTGTCAGCATGGGGATTTCAGGAAACATTCAGTGACAATGTAGTGTAGGTTTCTGAAAAACATTGCGGGGTGTTGCGCATTGTAAGGGTTTCTAACAGGCCATTCACTAGTAGGCGTGACAAAAACATAACGGGGTGGTGTGAATTGGAGGGACTGAATAAGGATAGGCAGTGAGTGGCAATGTTGGGTGTAGAACAGCACCACAGGGTGGTCAGCATGGGGAGGTCAGGAAACATGCAGTGGCAATGTGGGACAACTTTCTGAAAAACATTCCGGGTTGGTGCGCATTGTAAGTGTTTCTTTTTTTTTTTTTTTTTTGTCTTTTTCATTTTTATCGGTATCAGGGATCGAACTCACGACCGACTGCTTGCAAGGCAGGTGCTTATGCCGCTGAGCTAAATCCCCAGCCCCTCATTGTAAGTGTTTCTAACAAGCCATTCACTAGTAGGAGTGAGAAAAATATCACGGCGTGGTGTGAATTGGAGGGCCTGAATCAGGATAGGCAGTGAGTGGCAATGTAGGATGGAGAAAAGCACCAAAGGGTGGTCATCATGGGGAGGTCAGGACACATGCAGTGGCAAAGTAGGATAGTTTTCTGAAAAACATCACGGGGTGGTGCCCATTGTAAGGGTTTCTAACAGGCCATTCACAAGTAGGAGTGAGAAAAACATCACAGGGTGGTGTGAATTGGAGGGCCTGAATTAGGATAGGCAGTGAGTCGCAATGAAAAATGGAGAAAAGCACCACGGTGTGGTCAGCATGAGGAGGTCAGGAAACATTCAGTGTCAATGTAGGATAGGTTTCTGATAAACATCTCTAGGTGGTGCGCATTGTAAGGGTTTCTAACAGGCCATTCATTACTAGGAGTGAGAAAAACATCACGTGGTACTGTGAATCAGTGGGCCTGAATAAGGATAGGCAGTGAGTGGCAACATAACATGGAGAAAAGCACCAGGGTGTGGTCAGCATGGTGAGGTCAGGAAACATGCAGTGGCAATGCAGGATCTGTTTCTGAAATACATCGTGGGGTTGGGCGTATTGTAAAGATATCTAACAGGCCATTCACTAGTAGGAGTGAGAAAAACATCATGGTGTGGTGTGAATCGGAGGGCCTGAATCCAGTTAGACAGTGAGTGGCAATGTAGGACGGAGAAAAGCACCACGGCATTGTCAGCATGGGGATTTCAGGAAACATTCAGTGACAATGTAGTGTAGGTTTCTGAAAAACATTGCGGGGTGTTGCGCATTGTAAGGGTTTCTAACAGGCCATTCACTAGTAGGCGTGAGAAAAACATAACGGGGTGGTGTGAATTGGAGGGCCTGAATAAGGATAGGCAGTGAGTGGCAATGTTGGATGTAGAACAGCACCACAGGTTGGTCAGCATTGGGAGGTCAGGAAACATGCAGTGGCAATGTGGGACAACTTTCTGAAAAACATTCCGGGTTGGTGCGCATTGTAAGTGTTTCTTTTTTTTTTTTTTTTTTGTCTTTTTCATTTTTATCGGTATCAGGGATCGAACTCACGACCGACTGCTTGCAAGGCAGGTGCTTATGCCGCTGAGCTAAATCCCCAGCCCCTCATTGTAAGTGTTTCTAACAAGCCATTCACTAGTAGGAGTGAGAAAAACATCACGGCGTGGTGTGAATTGGAGGGCCTGAATCAGGATAGGCAGTGAGTGGCAATGTAGGATGGAGAAAAGCACCAAAGGGTGGTCATCATGGGTAGGTCAGGACACATGCAGTGACAAAGTAGGATAGTTTTTTGAAAAACATCACGGGGTGGTGCCCATTGTATGGGTTTCTAACAGGCCATTCACAAGTAGGAGTGAGAAAAACATCACAGGGTGGTGTGAATTGGAGGGCCTGAATTAGGATAGGCAGTGAGTGGCAATGAAAAATGGAGAAAAGCACCACGGTGTGGTCAGCATGAGGAGGTCAGGAAACATTCAGTGTCAATGTAGGATAGGTTTCTGATAAACATCTCTTGGTGGTGTGCATTGTAAGGGTTTCTAACAGGCCATTCATTAGTAGGAGTGAGAAAAACATCACGTGGTACTGTGAATCAGTGGGCCTGAATAAGGATAGGCAGTGAGTGGCAACATAACATGGAGAAAAGCACCAGGGTGTGGTCAGCATGGTGAGGTCAGGAAACATGCAGTGGCAATGCAGGATCTGTTTCTGAAATACATCGTGGGGTTGGGCGTATTGTAAAGATATCTAACAGGCCATTCACTAGTAGGAGTGAGAAATACATCATGGTGTGGTGTGAATCGGAGGGCCTGAATCCAGTTAGACAGTGAGTGGCAATGTAGGACGGAGAAAAGCACCACGGCATTGTCAGCATGGGGATTTCAGGAAACATTCAGTGACAATGTAGTGTAGGTTTCTGAAAAACATTGCGGGGTGTTGCGCATTGTAAGGGTTTCTAACAGGCCATTCACTAGTAGGCGTGAGAAAAACATAACGGGGTGGTGTGAATTGGAGGGCCTGAATAAGGATAGGCAGTGAGTGGCAATGTTGGATGTAGAACAGCACCACAGGGTGGTCAGCATGGGGAGGTCAGGAAACATGCAGTGGCAATGTGGGACAACTTTCTGAAAAACATTCCGGGTTGGTGCGCATTGTAAGTGTTTCTTTTTTTTTTTTTTTTATTGTCTTTTTCATTTTTATCGGTATCAGGGATCGAACTCATGACCGACTGCTTGCAAGGCAGGTGCTTATGCCGCTGAGCTAAATCCCCAGCCCCTCATTGTAAGTGTTTCTAACAGGCCATTCACTAGTAGGAGTGAGAAAAACATCACGGCGTGGTGTGAATTGGAGGGCCTGAATCAGAATAGGCAGTGAGTGGCAATGTAGGATGGAGAAAAACACCAAAGGGTGGTCATCATGGGGAGGTCAGGACACATGCAGTGGCAAAGTAGGATAGTTTTCTGAAAAACATCACGGGGTGGTGGCCATTGTAAGGGTTTCTAACAGGCCATTCACAAGTAGGAGTGAGAAAAACATCACAGGGTGGTGTGAATTGGAGGTCCTGAATTAGGATAGGCAGTGAGTGGCAATGAAAAATGGAGAAAAGCACCACGGTGTGGTCAGCATGAGGAGGTCAGGAAACATTCAGTGTCAATGTAGGATAGGTTTCTGATAAACATCTCTGGGTGGTGCGCATTGTAAGGGTTTCTAACAGGCCATTCATTAGTAGGAGTGAGAAAAACATCACGTGGTACTGTGAATCAGTGGGCCTGAATAAGGATAGGCAGTGAGTGGCAACATAACATGGAGAAAAGCACCAGGGTGTGGTCAGCATGGTGAGGTCAGGAAACATGCAGTGGCAATGCAGGATCTGTTTCTGAAATACATCGTCGGGTTGGGCGCATTGTAAAGATATCTAACAGGCCATTCACTAGTAGGAGTGAGAAATACATCATGGTGTGGTGTGAATCGGAGGGCCTGAATCAAGTTAGACAGTGAGTGGCAATGTAGGACGGAGAAAAGCACCACGGCATTGTCAGCATGGGGATTTCAGGAAACATTCGGTGACAATGTAGTGTAGGTTTCTGAAAAAAATTGCGGGGTGTTGCGCATTGTAAGGGTTTCTAACAGGCCATTCACTAGTAGGCGTGAGAAAAACATAACGGGGTGGTGTGAATCGGAGGGCCTGAATAAGGATAGGCAGTGAGTGGCAATGTAGGATGGAGAAAAGCACCACGGGTTTGTCAGCATGGGGATGCAAGGAAACATGCAGTGGCAATTTAGAATAGGTTTCTGATAAGCATCGCTGGGTGTTGCGAATTGTAAGGCTTTCTAACAGGCCATTCACTAGTAGGAGTGAGAACAACATCACGCGGTGGTGTGAATCGGAGGCCCTGAATTAGGATAGGCAGTGAGTGGCAATGTAGGATGGAGAAAACACCACAGGGTGGTCAGCATGGGGAAGTCAGGAAACATGCAGTGGCAATGTAGGATACTTTTCTGAAAAACATTACCGGTTGTTGCGCATTGTAATGGTTTCTAACAGGCCTTTCACTAGTAGGAGTGAGAAAAACCTCACGGCGTGGTGTGAATTGGAGGGCCTGAATCAGTATAGGCAGTGAGTGGCAATGTAGGATGGAGAAAAGCACCATGGGTGGTAATTATGGGGAGGTCAGGACACATGCAGTGGCAATGTAGCATAGGATTCAAAAAAACATCTCGGGTGGTGAGGATTGTAAGGGTTTCTAACAGGCCATTCACTAGTAGGAGTGAGAAAAACATCACAGGGTGGTGTGAATCAGATGTTCTGAATTAGGATAGGCAGTGAATGGCAATGTAGGATGGAGAAAAGCACCACGGGGTGATCAGCATGGGGAGGTCAAGAAACATGCAGTGGCAATGCAGGATCGGTTTCTGAAATACATCGCGGGGTTGGGCGCAGTGTAAAGCTATCTAACAGGCCATTCACTAGTTGGAGTGTGAAATACATCATGGTGTGGTGTGAATCGGAGGTCATGAATCAAGTTAGACACTGAGTGGAAATGTAGGATGGAGAAAAGCACCACTGGTTGGTGAGCATGCGGAAGTCAGGAAACATGCAATGGCAATGTAAGATAGGTTTCTGAAAAACATCGCGGGGTTGTGCGCATTGTCAGTGTTTGTAGCAGGCCATTCACTAGTAGGAGTGACAAAATCATCACGGGGTGGTGTGAATCGGAAGGCCTGAATTAGGTTAGGCAGTGAGGGGCAATGTAGGATGGAGAAAATCACCACACGGTGGTCAGCAAGGGGATGTTCTAAAACATGCCCTGGAAATGTAGGATAGGTTTCTGAAAATAAAAAGCGGGGTGGTGCGATTGTAAGTGTTTCTAACAGGCCATTCACTAGTAGGATTGAGAAAAACATCACGGGTGTTGTGAATCGGAGGGCCTGAATTAGGATAGGCAGTGAGTGGCAATGTAGGATGTAGAAAAGCACCACAGGTGGTCAGCATGGCGAGGTCAGGAAACATGCAGTGGCAATGTGGGATAGCTTTCTGAAAAACATTCCAGGTTGGTGCGCATTGTAAGGGATTCTAACAGGCCATTCACTAGTAGGAGTGAGAAAAACATCACGGCGTGGTGTGAATTGGAGGGCCTGAATCAGGATAGGCAGTGAGTGGCAATGTAGGATGGAGAAAAGCAGCAAAGGGTGGTCTTCATGTAAAGGTCAGGACACATGTAGTGGCAAAGTAGGATAGTTTTCTGAATAACATCTCAGGGTGGTGCCCATTGTAAGGCTTTCTAACAGGCCATTCACTAGTAGGAGTGTGAAATACATCATTGTGTGGTGTGAATCGGAGGGCATGAATCAAGTTAGACAGTGAGTGGCAATGTAAAATGGAGAAAAGCACCACAGTGTGGTCAGCATGGGGAGGTCAGGAAACATTCAGTGTCAATGTAGGATAGGTTTCTGATAAACATCTCTGGGTGGTGCACATTGTAAGGGTTTCTATCAGGCCATTCATTAGTAGGAGTGAGAAAAACATTACGTGATACTGTGAATCGGTGGGCCTGAATTAGAATAGGCAGTGAGTGGCAACATAACATGGAGAAAAGCACCACGGTGTGGTCAGCATGGGGAAGTCAGGAAACATGCAGTGGCAATGCAGGATCGGTATCTGAAATACATCGCGGGGTTGGGCGCATTGTAAAGATATCTAACAGGCCATTCACTAGTAGGAGTGTGAAATATATCATGGTGTGGTGTGAATCGGATGGCATGAATCAAGTTAGACAGTGAGTGGCAATGTAGGATGGAGAAAAGAACCATGGGTTGGTGAGCATGGCAAAGTCAGTTAACATGCAATGGCTATGTAGGATAGGTTTCTGAAAAACATCGCGGGGTTGTGTGCATTGTCAGTGTTTGTAGCAGGCCATTCACTAGTAGGAGTGACAAAATCATCACGGGGTGGTGTGAATCGGAAGGCCTGAATCAGGATAGGCAGTGGGTGGCAATGTAGGATGGAGAAAAGCACCACTGAGTGGTCAGCATGGGGAGGTCAGGACACATGCAGTGGCAAAGTAGGATAGTTCTCTAAAAAACATCACGGGGTGGTGGCCATTGTAAGACTTTCTAACAGGCCATTCACTAGTAGGAGTGAGAAAAATATCACAGGGTGGTGTGAATCGGAGGGCCTGAATTAGGATAGGCAGTGAGTGGCAATGTAAAATGGACAAAAGCACCACGGTGTGGTCAGCATGGGGAGGTAAGGAAACATGCAGTGGCAAAGTAGGATAGTTTTCTGAAAAACATCACGTGGTGGTGCCCAATGTAAGGCTTTCTAACAGGCCATTCACTAGTAGGAGTAAGAAAAACATCACACGGTGGTGTGAATCGGAGGCCCTTAATTAGGATAGGCAGTGAGTGGCAATGTAGGATGGTGAAAAGCACCACGGGGTGGTCAGGATGGGGAGGTCAGGAAACATGCAGTGGCAATGCAAGATCCGTTTCTAAAAAACATCGCGGTGTTGGGCGCATTGTAAAGGTATCTAACAGGCGATTACCTGGTAGGAGTGAAAAATACATCACGGGAAGGTGTGAATCTGAAGGCCTGAATCATAATACGCAGTGAGTGGCAATGTAGGATGGAGAAAAGCACCACGGCACATTCATCATGAGGAGGTCAGGACACATGCAGTGGCAATGTAGGATAGGTTGCTGAAAAACATAGCGGCGTAGTGCGCATGGTAAGGGTTTCTAACAGGCCATTTACTAGTAGGAGTGAGAAATACACCATGGTGTGGTGTGAATTGGAGGGCCTGAATCAAGTTTGACAGTGAGTGGCAATGTAGGATGGAGAAAAGCCCCACGGGTTGGTGAGCATGGAGAGGTCAGGAAACATGCATTGTCAAAGTACGAAAGGTTTCTGAAAAATGTCGCGGGATTGTGCACATTGTAAGTGTTTGTAGCAGGCCATTCACTAGCAGGAGTGAGAAAAACATCACGTGGTGGTGTGAATGGGAGTGGCTGAATTAGGATTGGCAGTGAGAGGGAAAGAAGAATGGAGAAAAGCACCACGGGTTGGTCAACATGGGGAGGTCAGGAAACATGTAATGGCAATGTAGGGTAGGTTTCTGAAAAACATCGCGGGGTGGTGCACATTGTAAGGCTTTCTAACAAGCCATTCACAAGTAGGAGTGAAAAAAACATCACAGGGTGGTGTGAATCAGAGGGTCTGAATAAGGATAGGCTGTGAGTGGCAATGTAGGATGGAGAAAAGCACCACGGGTTTGTCAGCATGGGGAGGCACGGAAACATGCAGTGGCAATGTAGAATTGGTTTCTGATAAGCATCACTGGGTGGTACGCATTGTAAGGGTTTCTAACAGGCCATTCACTAGTAGGAGTGAGAATAAAATCACGCAGTGGTGTGAATTAGAGGGCCTGAATCAGGATAGGCATTGAGTGGCAATGTAGGATGGAGAAAAGCAGCAAAGGTTGGTCATCATGGGGAGGTCAGGACACATGCAGTGGCAAAGTAGGATAGTTTTCTGAAAAACATCACGGGGTGCTGCCAATTGTAAGGCTTTCTAACAGGCCATTCACTAGTAGGAGTGAGAAAAACATCACGGGGTGGTGTTAATCGGAGGGCCTGAATTAGGATAGGCAATGAGTGGCAATGTAGGATGGAGAAAAGCACCACAGGGTGGTCCGCATGGGGAGGTCAGGAAACATGCAATGGCAATGTAGGATAGTTTTCTGAAAACATCACGGGGTCGTTCGGATTTTAAGGGTTTCTAACAGGCCATTCAATAGTAGGAGTGTGAATAACATCACGGGGTGGTTTGAATCAGATGTTCTGAATTAGGATATACAGTGAGTGGCAATGTAGGATGGAGAGAAGCACCAAGAGGTTGTCAGCATGGGGAGGTCAGGAAACATGCAGTGGCAATGTAGGATAGGATTCTGAAAAACATCGCTGGTTGTGTGCATTGTAAGGTTTTCTCACAGGCCATTCACTAGTAGGAGTGAGAAAAACATCACAGGGTGGTGTGAATCGTAGGGTCTGAATTAGGATAGGCAGTGAGTGGCAATATAAAATGGAGAAAAGCACCACGGTGTGGTCAGCATGGGAAGGTCAGGAAACATGCAGTGGCAATGTAGGAAATGTTTCTGAAAAACATCACGGGATGGAGCGCCTTGTAAGGATATCTAACCGGCCATTCCCTGGTAGGAGTGAGAAATACATCACGGGAAGGTGTGAATCGGAAGGCCTGAATCAGAATAGGCAGTGAGTGGCAATGTAGGATGGAGAAAAGCACCATGGCACGGTCATCATGGGGAGGTCAGGACACATGCAGCGGCAATGTAGGATAGGTTTCTGAAAAACATCGCGGCGTAGTGCGCATGGTAAGGGTTCCTAACAGGGCATTTACTAGTAGGATTGAGAAATACATCATGGTGTGGTGTGAATTAGAGGGCCTGAATCAAGTTTGACAGTGAGTGGCAATGTAGGATGGAGAAAAGCCCCACGGGTTGGTGAGCATGGGAGGTCAGGAAACATGCATTGTCAATGTATGAAATGTTTCTGAAAAACGTCGCGGGGTTGTGCGCATTGTAAGTGTTTGTAGCAGGCCCTTCACTAGTAGGAGTGAGAAAAACATCCCGTGGTGGTGTGAATCGGAGGGGCTGAATTAGGATTGGCAGTGAGTTGCAATGAAGAATGGAGAAAAGCACCACGGGTTGGTCAACATGGGGATGTCAGGAAACATGTAATGGCAATGTAGGGTAGGTTTCTGAAAAACATCGCGGGGTGGTGCACATTGTAAGACTTTCTAACCAGCTATTCGCAAGTAGGAGTGAAAAAAACATCACAGGGTGGTGTGAATCAGAGGGTCTGAATCAGAATAGGCTGTAAGTGGCAATGTAGGATGGAGAAAAGCACCACGGGTTTGTCAGCATGGGGAGGCAAGGAAACATGCAGTGGCAATGTAGAATATGTTTCTGAAAAGCATTACTGGGTGGTGCGCATTGTAAGGGTTTCTAACAGGCCATTCACTATTAAGAGTGAGAACAACATCACGCGGTGGTGTGAATTGGAGGGACTGAATCAGGATAGGCATTGAGTGGCAATGTAGGATGGAGAAAAGCAGCAAAGGGTCGTCATCATGGGGAGGTCAGGACACATGCAGTGGCAAACTAGGATAGTTTTCTGAAAAACATCACGGTGTGGTGCAGATTTTAAGGGTTTCTAACAGGCCATTCACTAGTAGGAGTGAGAAAAACATCAGGGGGTGGTTCGAATCAGATGTTCTAATTAGGTTAAGCAGTGAGTGGCTATGTAGGATGGAGAATAGCACCATAGGGTGGTCAGCATGAGGAAGTCAGGAAACATGCAATGGCAATGTAGGATAGGTTTCTGAAAAACATCACGGGGTGGTGCGCATTGTAAGTGTTTCTAACAGGCTTTTCACTAGTAGGAGTGAGAAAAACATCACAGGGTGGTATGAATCGGAGGGCCTAAATTATGATAGGCAGTGAGTGGCAACGTAGCATGGAGAAAAGCACACAGGTTAGTCACCATGGGGAGGACAGGAAACATGCAGTGGCAATGTAGGATAGTTTTCTGAAAAACATCACGGGGTGGTGGGCATTGTAAGGGTTTCTAACAGGCCTTTCACTAGTAGGAGTGAGAAAAACATCACGGGGTGGTGTGAATCAGATGTTCTGAATTAGGATAGGCAATGAGGGGCAATGTAGGATGGAGAAAAGCACCTCGGGGTGTTCAGCATGGGGTGGTCAGGAAACATGCAGTGGCAATGTACGATAGGTTTCTGAAAAAAACAGCGGTGTGGTGCGCATTGCAAGGGTTTCTAACAGGCCATTCACTAGTAGGAGTGAGAAAAACATCACGGGGTGGTTTGAATCAGATGTTCTGAATTAGGATATACAGTGAGTGGCAATGTAGGATGGACAAAAGCACCATGGGATTGTCAGCATGGGGAGGTCAGGAAACATGCAGTGGCAATGTAGGATAGTTTTCTGAAAAACATCACGGGGTGGTGGGCATTGTAAGGGTTTCTAACAGGCATTTCACTAGTAGGAGTGAGAAAAACATCACGGGGTGGTGTGAATCAGATGTTCTGAATTAGGATAGGCAGTGAGTGGCAATGTAGGATGGAGAAAAGCACCTCGGGGTGTTCAGCATGGGGTGGTCAGGAAACATGCAGTGGCAATGTAGGATAGGTTTCTGAAAAAAACAGCGGGGTGGTGCGCATTGTAAGGGTTTCTAACAGGCCTTTCACTAGTAGGAGTGAGAAAAACATCACAGGGTGGAGTGAATCATAGGGCCTGAATTAGGATAGGCAGTGAGTGGCAATATAAAATGGAGAAAAGCACCACGGTGTGGTCAGCATGGGGAGGTCACGACACATTCAGTGGCAATGTAGGATAGGTTTCTGAAAAACATCACGGCGTAGTGCACATGTTAAGGGTTTCCAACAGGCCATTTTCTAGTAGGAGTGAGAAATACATCATGGTGTGGTGTGAATTGGAGGGCCTGAATCAAGTTTGACTGTGAGTGGCAATGTAGGTTGGAGAAAAGCTCCACGGGTTGGTGAGCATGGGAAAGTCAGGAAACATGCATTGTCAATGTACGATAGGTTTCTGAAAAGCGTCGCGGGGTTGTGCGCATTGTAAGGGTTTGTAGCAGGCCCTTCACTAGTAGGAGTGAGAAAAACATCACGTGGTGGTGTGAATCGGAGTGGCTGAATTAGGATTGGCAGTGAGTGGCAATGAAGAATGGAGAAAAGCACAATGGTTTGGTCAACATGGGGAGGTCAGGAAAAATGTAATGGCAATGTAGGTTATGTTTCTGAAAAACATCGCCGGATGGTGCACATTGTAAGGCTTTCTAACAAGCCATTCACAAGTACGAGTGAAAAAAACATCACAGGGTGGTGTGAATCAGAGGGTCTGAATTAGGATAGGCTGTGAGTGGCAATGTAGGATGGAGAAAAGCACCACGGGTTTGTCAGCATGGGGAGGCAAGGAAACATGCAGTGGCAATGTAGAATAGGTTTCTGATAAGCATCACTTGGTGGTGCGCATTGTAAGGGTTTCTAACAGGCCATTCACTAGTAGGAGTGAGAACAACATCACGTGGTAGTGTGAATTGGAGGGCCTGAATCAGGATAGGCAGTGAGTGGCAATGTAGGATGGAGAAAAGCACCAAAGGGTGGTCATCATGGGGAGGTCAGGACACATGCAGTGGCAAAGTAGGATAGTTTTCTGAAAAACATCACGGGGTGGTGCCCATTGTAAGGCTATCTAACAGGCCATTCACTAATAGGAGTGAGAAAATCATCACAGGGTGGTGAGAATGGGAGAGCCTAAATTAGGATAGGCAGTTAATGGCAATGAAGAATGGAGAAAAGCACCATGGGTTGGTCAACATGGGGAGGAAAGGAAACATGCAATGGCAATGTAGGATAGGTTTCTGAAAAACATTGCTGGGTGGTGCTCATTGCAAGGCTTTCTAAAAAGCCATTCAGAAGTAGGAGTGAAAAAAACATCAAGGGGTGGTGTGAATCGGAGAGCCTGAATTAGGGTAGGCAGTGAGTGGCAATGTAGGGTGGAGAAAATCACCACAGGGTGGTCAGCATAGGGAGGTAAGAAAACATGCCCTGGCAATGTAGGATAGGTTTCTGAAAAAAAAACCAAAAAAGCCGGGTAGTGCGATTGTAAGTGTTTCTAACAGGCCATTCACTAGTAGGAGTGAGAAAAACATCACGGGGTGGTGTGAATCGGAGGGCCTGAATTAGGATATGCAGTGAGTGGCAATGTAGGATGGAGAAAAGCACCACAGGGTGGTCAGCATGGGGAGGTCAGGAAACATGCAGTGGCAATGTAGGATAGTTTTCTGAAAAACATCACAGGGTGGTAAGCATTGTAAGGGTTTCTAACAGGCCATTCACTGGTAGGATTGAGAAAAACATCACGGGGTGCTGTGAATCGGAGGGCCTGAATTAGGATAGGCAGTGAGTGGCAATGTAGATTGTAGAAAAGAACCACAGGGTTGTCAGCATGGGGAGGTCAGGAAACATGCAGTGGCAATGTGGGATAGCTTTCTGAAAAACATTCCGGGTTGGTGCGCATTGTAAGGGAATCTAACAGGCCATTCACTAGTAGGAGTGAGAAAAACATCATGGCGTGGTGTGAATTGGAGGGCCTGAATCAGGATAGGCAGTGAGTGGCAATGTAGGATGGAGAAAAGCAGCAAAGGGTGGTCATCATGTTCGAGGTCAGGACACATGCAGTGGCAAAGTAGGATAGTTTTCTGAAAAACATCACGGGGTGGTGCCCATTGTAAGGCTTCCTAACAGACCATTCACTAGTAGGAGTGTGAAATACATCATGGTGTGGTGTGAATCGAAGGGCCTGAATCAAGTTAGACAGTGAGTGGCAATGTAGGATGGAGAAAAGCACCACGGGTTTGTCCGCATGGGGATGTAAGGAAACATGCCGTGGCAATATAGAATAGGTTTCTGATAAGCATTGCTAGGTGGTGCGCATTGCAAGGCTTTCTAACAGGCCATTCACTAGTAGGAATGAGAACAACATCATGCGGTGGTGTGAATCGGAGGCCCTGCATTAGGATAGGCAGTGAGTGGCAATGTAGGATGGAGAAAACACCACAGGGTGGTCAGCATGGGGAGGTCAGGAAACATGCAGTGGCAATGTAGTCTACTTTTCTGAAAAACATTACCGGTTGGTGCACATTGTAATGGTTTCTAACAGGCCTTTCACTAGTAGGAGTGAGAAAAACCTCACGGCGTGGTGTGAATTGGAGGGCCTGAATCAGTATAGGCAGTGAGTGGCAATGTAGGATGGAGAAAAGCACCACGGGGTGGTAATTATGGGGAGGTCAGGACACATGCAGTGGCAATGTAGCATAGGTTTCTAAAAATCATCGCGGGTGGTGAGGATTGTAAGGGTTTCTAACAGGCCATTCACTAGTAGGAGTGAGAAAAACATCACGGGGCGGTGTGAATCAGATGTTCTGAATTAGGATAGGCAGTGAATGGCAATGTAGGATGGAGAAAAGCACCACGGGGTGATCAGCATGGGGAGGTTAGGAAACATGCAGTGGCAATGCAGGATCGGTTTCTGAAATACATCGCGGGGTGGGGCGCAGTGTAAAGCTATCTAACAGGCCATTCACTAGTAGGAGTGTGAAATACATCATGGTGTGGTGTGAATCGGAGGTCATGAATCAAGTTAGACACTGAGTGGAAATGTAGGATGGAGAAAAGCACCATGGGTTGGTCAACATGGGGAGGAAAGGAAACATGCAATGGCAATGTAGGATAGGTTTCTGAAAAACATCGCGGGGTTGTGCATATTGTCAGTGTTTGTAGCAGGCCATTCACTAGTAGGAGTGACAAAATCATAACGGGGTGGTGTGAATCGGAAGGCCTGAATTAGGTAAGGCAGTGAGTGGCAATGTAGGATGGAGAAAATCACCACAGGCTGGTCAGCATGGGGAGGTTCTAAAACATGCCCTGGCAATGTAGGATAGGTTTCAGAAAATAAAAAGCGGGGTGGTGCGATTGTAAGTGTTTCTAACAGGCCATTCACTAGTAGGAGTGAGAAAAACATCACGGGGTGGTGTGAATCGGAGGGCCTGAATTAGGATATGCAGTGAGTGGCAATGTAGGATGGAGAAAAGCACCACAGGGTGGTCAGCATGGGGAGGTCAGGAAACATGCAGTGGCAATGTAGGATAGTTTTCTGAAAAACATCACAGGGTGGTAAGCATTGTAAGGCTTTCTAACAGGCCATTCACTAGTAGGAGTGAGAAAAACCACGGGGTGGTGTGAATCGGAGGGCCTGATTTAGGATAGGCAGTTAGTGGCAATGTAACATGGAGAAAACCACCAAGGGGTGGTCAGCATGAGGACGTCAGAAAACATGCAGTGGAAAAGTAGGATAGTTTTCTGAAAAACATCACGGGGTGGTGCCCAATGTAAGGCTTTCTAACAGGCCATTCACTGGGAGGATTGAGAAAAACATCACGGGGTGCTGTGAATCGGAGGGCCTGAATTAGGATAGGCAGTGAGTGGCAATGTAGATTGTAGAAAAGCACCACAGGGTTGTCAGCATGGGGAGGTCAGGAAACATGCAGTGGCAATGTGGGATAGCTTTCTGAAAAACATTCCGGGTTGGTGCGCATTGTAAGGGAATCTAACAGGCCATTCACTAGTAGGAGTGAGAAAAACATCACGGCGTGGTGTGAATTGGAGGGCCTGAATCAGGATAGGCAGTGAGTGGCAATGTAGGATGGAGAAAAGCAGCAAAGGGTGGTCATCATGTGGAGGTCAGGACACATGTAGTGGCAAATTAGGACAGTTTTCTGAAAAACATCTCGGGGTGGTGCCCATTGTAAGGCTTTCTAACAGGCCATTCACTAGTAGGAGTGTGAAATACATCATGGTGTGGTGTGAATCGGAGGGAAAGAATCAAGTTAGACAGTGAGTGGCAATGTAAAATGGAGAAAAGCACCACAGTGTGGTCAGCATGGGGAGGTCAGGAAACATTCAGTGTCAATGTAGGATAGGTTTCTGATAAACATCTCTGGGTGGTACACATTGTAAGGGTTTCTAACAGGCCATCCATTAGTAGGAGTGAGAAAAACATCACGTGGTACTGTGAATCGGTGGGCCTGAATTAGGATAGGCAGTGAGTGGCAACATAACATGGAGAAAAGCACCACGGTGTGGTCAGCATGGGGAAGTCAGGAAACATGCAGTGGCAATGCAGGATCGGTATCTGAAATACATCGCGGGGTTGGGCGCATTGTAAAGGTATCTAACAGGCCATTCACTAGTAGGAGTGTGAAATACATCATGGTGTGGTGTGAATCGGATGGCATGAATCAAGTTAGACAGTGAGTTGCAATGTAGGATGGAGAAAAGAACCACGGGTTGGTGAGCATGGCAAAGTCAGGAAACATGCAATGGCAATGTAGGATAGGTTTCTGAAAAACATCGCGGTGTTGTGCGCATTGTCAGTGTTTGTAGCAGGCCATTCACTAGTAGGCGTGACAAAATCATCACAGGGTGGTGTGAATCGGAAGGCCTGAATCAGGATAGGCAGTGGGTGGCAATGTAGGATGGAGAAAAGCACCACGGTGTGGTCAGCATGGGGAGGTCAGGACACATGCAGTGGCAAAGTAGGATAGTTCTCTAAAAAACATCACGGGATGGTGCCCATTATAAAACTTTCTAACAGGCCATTCACTAGTAGGAGTGAGAAAAACATCACAGGGTGGTGTGAATCGGAGGACCTTAATTAGGATAGGCAGTGAGTGGCAATGTAGGATGTGAAAAGCACCACGGTGTGGTCAGCATGGGGAGGTCAGGAAACATGCAGTGGCAAAGTAGGATAGGTTTCTGAAAAAAACATCTTTGTGGTGCACATTGTAAGGCTTTCTAACAGGCCATTCACTAGTAGGAGTGAGAAAAACCACGGGGTGGTGTGAATCGGAGGGCCTGATTTAGGATAGGCAGTTAGTGGCAATGTAACATGGAGAAAACCACCAAGGGGTGGTCAGCATGAGGACGTCAGAAAACATGCAGTGGAAAAGTAGGATAGTTTTCTGAAAAACATCACGGGGTGGTGCCCAATGTAAGGCTTTCTAACAGGCCATTCACTAGTAGGAGTAAGAAAAACATCACACGGTGGTGTGAATCGGAGGCCCTTAATTAGGATAGGCAGTGAGTGGCAATGTAGGATGGAGAAAAGCACCATGGGGTGGTCAGGATGGGGAGGTCAGGAAACATGCAGTGGCAATGCAAGATCCGTTTCTAAAAAACATCGTGGTGTTGGGCGCATTGTAAAGGTATCTAACAGGCGATTCCCTGGTAGGAGTGAAAAATACATCACGGGAAGGTGGGAATCTGAAGGCCTGAATCATAATAGGCAGTGAGTGGCAATGTAGGATGGAGAAAAGCACCACGGCACGGTCATCATGGGGAGGTCAGGACACATGCAGTGGCAATGTAGGGTAGGTTTCTGAAAAACATCGCGGCGTAGTGAGCATGGTAACGGTTTCTAACAGGCCATTTACTAGTAGGAGTGAGAAATACATAATGTTGTGGTGTGAATTGGAGGGCCTGAATCAAGTTTGACAGTGATTGGCAATGTAAAATGGAGAAAAGCACCACAGTGTGGTCAGCATGGGGAGGTCAGGACACATGCAGTGGCAAAGTAGGATAGTTCTCTGAAAAACATCACGGGGTGGTGCCCATTGTAAGGCTTTCTAACAGGCCATTCACTAGTAGGAGTGTGAAATATATCATGGTGTGGTGTGAATCGGATGGCATGAATCAAGTTAGACAGTGAGTGGCAATGTAGGATGGAGAAAAGAACCATGGGTTGGTGAGCATGGCAAAGTCAGTTAACATGCAATGGCAATGTAGGATAGGTTTCTGAAAAACATCGCGGGGTTGTGTGCATTGTCAGTGTTTGTAGCAGGCCATTCACTAGTAGGAGTGACAAAATCATCACGGGGTGGTGTGAATCGGAAGGCCTGAATCACGATAGGCAGTGGGTGGCAATGTAGGATGGAGAAAAGCACCACGGAGTGGTCAGCATGGGGAGGTCAGGACACATGCAGTGGCAAAGTAGGATAGTTCTCTAAAAAACATCACGGGGTGGTGCCCATTGTAAGACTTTCTAACAGGCCATTCACTAGTAGGAGTGAGAAAAACATCACAGGGTGGTGTGAATCGGAGGGCCTGAATTAGGATAGGCAGTGAGTGGCAATGTAAAATGGACAAAAGCACCATGGTGTGGTCAGCATGGGGAGGTAAGGAAACATGCAGTGGCAATTTAGGATAGTTTTCTGAAAAACATCACGGGGTGGTGCCCAATGTAAGGCTTTCTAACAGGCCATTCACTAGTAGGAGTAAGAAAAACATCACATGGTGGTGTGAATCGGAGGCCCTTAATTAGGATAGGCAGTGAGTGGCAATGTAGGATGGAGAAAAGCACCACGGGGTGTTCAGGATGGGGAGGTCAGGAAACATGCAGTGGCAATGCAAGATCCGTTTCTAAAAAACATCGCGGTGTTGGGCGCATTGTAATGTTATCTAACAGGCGATTCCCTGGTAGGAGTGAAAAATACATCACGGGAAGGTGTGAATCGGAAGGCCTGAATCATAATAGGCAGTGAGTGGCAATGTAGGATGGAGAAAAGCACCACGGCACGGTCATCATGAGGAGGTCAGGACACATGCAGTGGCAATGTAGGATAGGTTTCTGAAAAACATCGCGGCGTAGTGCGCATGGTAAGGGTTTCTAACAGGCCATTTACTAGTAGGAGTGAGAAATACATCATGGTGTGGTGTGAATTGGAGGGCCTGAATCAAGTTTGACAGTGAGTGGCAATGTAGGATGGAGAAAAGCCCCACGGGTTGGTGAGCATGGAGAGGTCAGGAAACATGCATTGTCAAAGTACGAAAGGTTTCTGAAAAATGTCGTTGGATTGTGCGCATTGTAAGTGTTTGTAGCAGGCCCTTCACTAGCAGGAGTGAGAAAAACATCACGTGGTGGTGTGAATGGGAGTGGCTGAATTAGGATTGGCAGTGAGAGGCAAAGAAGAATGGAGAAAAGCACCACGGGTTGGTCAACATGGGGAGGTCAGGAAACATGTAATGGCAATGTAGGGTAGGTTTCTGAAAAACATCGCGGGGTGGTGCACATTGTAAGGCTTTCTAACAAGCCATTCACAAGTAGGAGTGAAAAAAACATCACAGGGTGGTGTGAATCAGAGGGTCTGAATAAGGATAGGCTGTGAGTGGCAATGTAGGATGGAGAAAAGCACCACGGGTTTGTCAGCATGGGGAGGCACGGAAACATGCAGTGGCAATGTAGAATAGGTTTCTGATAAGCATCACTGGGTGGTACGCATTGTAAGGGTTTCTAACAGGCCATTCACTAGTAGGAGTTAGAACAAAATCACGCGGTGGTGTGAATTAGAGGGCCTGAATCAGGATAGGCATTGAGTGGCAATGCAGGATGGAGAAAAGCAGCAAAGGTTGGTCATCATGGGGAGGTCAGGACACATGCAGTGGCAAAGTAGGATAGTTTTCTGAAAAACATCACGGGGTGCTGCCAATTGTAAGGCTTTCTAACAGGCCATTCATTAGTAGGAGTGAGAAAAACATCACGGGGTGGTGTTAATCGGAGGGCCTGAATTAGGATAGGCAATGAGTGGCAATGTAGGATGGAGAAAAGCACCACAGGGTGGTCCGCATGGGGAGGTCAGGAAACATGCAATGGCAATGTAGGATAGTTTTCTGAAAACATCACGGGGTCGTTCGGATTTTAAGGGTTTCTAACAGGCCATTCAATAGTAGGAGTGTGAATAACATCACGGGGTGGTTTGAATCAGATGTTCTGAATTAGGATATACAGTGAGTGGCAATGTAGGATGGAGAGAAGCACCAAGGGGTTGTCAGCATGGGGAGGTCAGGAAACATGCAGTGGCAATGTAGGATAGGTTTCTGAAAAACATCGCTGGTTGTGTGCATTGTAAGGTTTTCTCACAGGCCATTCACTAGTAGGAATGAGAAAAACATCACAGGGTGGTGTGAATCGTAGGGTCTGAATTAGGATAGGCAGTGAGTGGCAATATAAAATGGAGAAAAGCACCACGGTGTGGTCAGCATGGGGAGGTCAGGAAACATGCAGTGGCAATGTAGGAAATGTTTCTGAAAAACATCACGGGGTGGAGCGCCTTGTAAGGATATCTAACCGGCCATTCCCTGGTAGGAGTGAGAAATACATCACGGGAAGGTGTGAATCGGAAGGCCAGAATCAGAATAGGCAGTGAGTGGCAATGTAGGATGGAGAAAAGCACCATGGCACGGTCATCATGGGGAGGTCAGGACACATGCAGCGGCAATGTAGGATAGGTTTCTGAAAAACATCGCGGCGTAGTGCGCATGGTAAGGGTTTCTAACAGGGCATTTACTAGTAGGATTGAGAAATACATCATGGTGTGGTGTGAATTAGAGGGCCTGAATCAAGTTTGACAGTGAGTGGCAATGTAGGATGGAGAAAAGCCCCACGGGTTGGTGAGCATGGGAGGTCAGGAAACATGCATTGTCAATGTATGAAATGTTTCTGAAAAACGTCGCGGGGTTGTGCGCATTGTAAGTGTTTGTAGCAGGCCCTTCACTAGTAGGAGTGAGAAAAACATCCCGTGGTGGTGTGAATCGGAGGGGCTGAATTAGGATTGGCAGTGAGTGGCAATGAAGAATGGAGAAAAGCACCACGGGTTGGTCAACATGGGGATGTCAGGAAACATGTAATGGCAATGTAGGGTAGGTTTCTGAAAAACATCGCGGGGTGTGCACATTGTAAGACTTTCTAACCAGCTATTCGCAAGTAGGAGTGAAAAAAACATCACAGGGTGGTGTGAATCAGAGGGTCTGAATCAGAATAGGCTGTAAGTGGCAATGTAGGATGGAGAAAAGCACCACGGGTTTGTCAGCATGGGGAGGCAAGGAAACATGCAGTGGCAATGTAGAATATGTTTCTGAAAAGCATTACTGGGTGGTGCGCATTGTAAGGGTTTCTAACAGGCCATTCACTATTAGGAGTGAGAACAACATCACGCGGTGGTGTGAATTGGAGGGCCTGAATCAGGATAGGCATTGAGTGGCAATGTAGGATGGAGAAAAGCAGCAAAGGGTCGTCATCATGGGGAGGTCAGGACACATGCAGTGGCAAACTAGGATAGTTTTCTGAAAAACATCACGGTGTGGTGCAGATTTTAAGGGTTTCTAACAGGCCATTCACTAGTAGGAGTGAGAAAAACATCAGGGGGTGGTTCGAATCAGATGTTCTAATTAGGATAAGCAGTGAGTGGCTATGTAGGATGGAGAATAGCACCATAGGGTGGTCAGCATGAGGAAGTCAGGAAACATGCAATGGCAATGTAGGATAGGTTTCTGAAAAACATCGCGGGGTGGTGCGCATTGTAAGTGTTTCTAACAGGCTTTTCACTAGTAGGAGTGAGAAAAACATCACAGGGTGGTATGAATCGGAGGGCCTAAATTATGATAGGCAGTGAGTGGCAACGTAGCATGGAGAAAAGCACACGGGTTAGTCACCATGGGGAGGACAGGAAACATGCAGTGGCAATGTAGGATAGTTTTCTGAAAAACATCACGGGGTGGTGGGGATTGTAAGGGTTTCTAACAGGCCTTTCACTAGTAGGAGTGAGAAAAACATCACGGGGTGGTGTGAATCAGATGTTCTGAATTAGGATAGGCAGTGAGGGGCAATGTAGGATGGAGAAAAGCACCTCGGGGTGTTCAGCATGGGGTGGTCAGGAAACATGAAGTGGCAATGTACGATAGGTTTCTGAAAAAAACAGCGGGGTGGTGCGCATTGCAAGGGTTTCTAACAGGCCATTCACTAGTAGGAGTGAGAAAAACATCACGGGGTGGTTTGAATCAGATGTTCTGAATTAGGATATACAGTGAGTGGCAATGTAGGATGGACAAAAGCACCATGGGGTTGTCAGAATGGGGAGGTCAGGAAACATGCAGTGGCAATGTAGGATAGTTTTCTGAAAAACATCACGGGGTGGTGGGCATTGTAAGGGTTTCTAACAGGCCTTTCACTAGTAGGAGTGAGAAAAACATCACGGGGTGGTGTGAATCAGATGTTCTGAATTAGGATAGGCAGTGAGTGGCAATGTAGGATGGAGAAAAGCACCTCGGGGTGTTCAGCATGGGGTGGTCAGGAAACATGCAGTGGCAATGTAGGATAGGTTTCTGAAAAAAACAGCGGGGTGGTGCGCATTGTAAGGGTTTCTAACAGGCCTTTCACTAGTAGGAGTGAGAAAAACATCACAGGGTGGAGTGAATCATAGGGCCTGAATTAGGATAGGCAGTGAGTGGCAATATAAAATGGAGAAAAGCACCACAGTGTGGTCAGCATGGGGAGGTCACGACACATTCAGTGGCAATGTAGGATAGGTTTCTGAAAAACATCACGGCGTAGTGCGCATGGTAAGGGTTTCCAACAGGCCATTTTCTAGTAGGAGTGAGAAATACATCATGGTGTGGTGTGAATTGGAGGGCCTGAATCAAGTTTGACTGTGAGTGGCAATGTAGGTTGGAGAAAAGCTCCACGGGTTGGTGAGCATGGGAAAGTCAGGAAACATGCATTGTCAATGTACGATAGGTTTCTGAAAAGCGTCGCGGGGTTGTGCGCATTGTAAGGGTTTGTAGCAGGCCCTTCACTAGTAGGAGTGAGAAAAACATCACGTGGTGGTGTGAATCGGAGTGGCTGAATTAGGATTGGCAGTGAGTGGCAATGAAGAATGGAGAAAAGCACAATGGTTTGGTCAACATGGGGAGGTCAGGAAAAATGTAATGGCAATGTAGGGTATGTTTCTGAAAAACATCGCCGGATGGTGCACATTGTAAGGCTTTCTAACAAGCCATTCACAAGTACGAGTGAAAAAAACATCACAGGGTGGTGTGAATCAGAGGGTCTGAATTAGGATAGGCTGTGAGTGGCAATGTAGGATGGAGAAAAGCACCACGGGTTTGTCAGCATGGGGAGGCAAGGAAACATGCAGTGGCAATGTAGAATAGGTTTCTGATAAGCATCACTTGGTGGTGCGCATTGTAAGGGTTTCTAACAGGCCATTCACTAGTAGGAGTGAGAAAAACATCACGTGGTAGTGTGAATTGGAGGGCCTGAATCAGGATAGGCAGTGAGTGGCAATGTAGGATGGAGAAAAGCACCAAAGGGTGGTCATCATGGGGAGGTCAGGACACATGCAGTGGCAAAGTAGGATAGTTTTCTGAAAAACATCACGGGGTGGTGCCCATTGTAAGGCTTTCTAACAGGCCATTCACTAATAGGAGTGAGAAAATCATCACGGGCTGGTGAGAATGGGAGAGCCTAAATTAGGTTAGGCAGTTAATGGCAATGAAGAATGGAGAAAAGCACCATGGGTTGTTCAACATGGGGAGGAAAGGAAACATGCAATGGAAATGTAGGATAGGTTTCTGAAAAACATCGCTGGGTGGTGCTCATTGCAAGGCTTTCTAAAAAGCCATTCAGAAGTAGGAGTGAAAAAAACATCAAGGGGTGGTGTGAATCGGAGAGCCTAAATTAGGGTAGGCAGTGAGTGGCAATGTAGGGTGGAGAAAATCACCACAGGGTGGTCAGCATAGGGAGGTAAGAAAACATGCCCTGGCAATGTAGGATAGCTTTCTGAAAAAAAAAAAAAACAAGAAAGCCGGGTAGTGCGATTGTAAGTGTTTCTAACAGGCCATTCACTAGTAGGAGTGAGAAAAACATCATGGGGTGGTGTGAATCGGAGGGCCTGAATTAGGATATGCAGTGAGTGGCAATGTAGGATGGAGAAAAGCACCACAGGGTGGTCAGCATGGGGAGGTCAGGAAACATGCGGTGGCAATGTAGGATAGTTTTCTGAAAAACATCACAGGGTGGTAAGCATTGTAAGGGTTTCTAACAGGCCATTCACTGGTAGGATTGAGAAAAACATCACGGGGTGCTGTGAATCGGAGGGCCTGAATTAGGATAGGCAGTGAGTGGCAATGTAGATTGTAGAAAAGCACCACAGGGTTGTCAGCATGGGGAGGTCAGGAAACATGCAGTGGCAATGTGGGATAGCTTTCTGAAAAACATTCCGGGTTGGTGCGCATTGTAAGGGAATCTAACAGGCCATTCACTAGTAGGAGTGAGAAAAACATCACGGCGTGGTGTGAATTGGAGGGCCTGAATCAGGATAGGCAGTGAGTGGCAATGTAGGATGGAGAAAAGCAGCAAAGGGTGGTCATCATGTTCGAGGTCAGGACACATTCAGTGGCAAAGTAGGATAGTTTTCTGAAAAACATCACGGGGTGGTGCCCATTGTAAGGCTTCCTAACAGACCATTCACTAGTAGGATTGTGAAATACATCATGGTGTGGTGTGAATCGGAGGGCATGAATCAAGATAGACAGTGAGTGGCAATGTAAAATGGAGAAAAGCACCACAGTGTGGTCAGCATGGGGAGGTCAGGAAACATTCAGTGTCAATGTAGGATAGTTTTCTGATAAACATCTCTGGGTGGTGCGCATTGTAAGGTTTTCTAACAGGCCATTCATTAGTAGGAGTGAGAAAAACATCACGTGGTACTGTGAATCAGTGGGCCTGAATTAGGATAGGCAGTGAGTGGCAAAATAACATGGAGAAAAGCACCACGGTGTGGTCAGCATGGGGAAGTCAGGAAACATGCAGTGGCAATGCAGGATCGGTTTCTGAAATACATCGTGGGGTTGGGCGCATTTTAAAGATATCTAACAGGCCATTCACTAGTAGGAGTGAGAAATACATCATGGTGTGGTGTGAATCGAAGGGCCTGAATCAAGTTAGACAGTGAGTGGCAATGTAGGATGGAGAAAAGCACCACGGGTTTGTCCGCATGGGGATGTAAGGAAACATGCCGTGGCAATATAGAATAGGTTTCTGATAAGCATTGCTAGGTGGTGCGCATTGCAAGGCTTTCTAACAGGCCATTCACTAGTAGGAATGAGAACAACATCATGCGGTGGTGTGAATCGGAGGCCCTGCATTAGGATAGGCAGTGAGTGGCAATGTAGGATGGAGAAAACACCACAGGGTGGTCAGCATGGGGAGGTCAGGAAACATGCAGTGGCAATGTAGTCTACTTTTCTGAAAAACATTACCGGTTGGTGCACATTGTAATGGTTTCTAACAGGCCTTTCACTAGTAGGAGTGAGAAAAACCTCACGGCGTGGTGTGAATTGGAAGGCCTGAATCAGTATAGGCAGTGAGTGGCAATGTAGGATGGAGAAAAGCACCACGGGGTGGTAATTATGGGGAGGTCAGGACACATGCAGTGGCAATGTAGCATAGGTTTCTAAAAATCATCGCGGGTGGTGAGGATTGTAAGGGTTTCTAACAGGCCATTCACTAGTAGGAGTGAGAAAAACATCACGGGGTGGTGTGAATCAGATGTTCTGAATTAGGATAGGCAGTGAATGGCAATCTACGATGGAGAAAAGCACCACGGGGTGATCAGCATGGGGAGGTTAGGAAACATGCAGTGGCAATGCAGGATCGGTTTCTGAAATACATCGCGGGGTGGGGCGCAGTGTAAAGCTATCTAACAGGCCATTCACTAGTAGGAGTGTGAAATACATCATGGTGTGGTGTGAATCGGAGGTCATGAATCAAGTTAGACACTGAGTGGAAATGTAGGATGGAGAAAAGCACCATGGGTTGGTGAGCATGCGGAAGTCAGGAAACATGCAATGGCAATGTAGGATAGGTTTCTGAAAAACATCGCGGGGTTGTGCATATTGTCTGTGTTTGTAGCAGGCCATTCACTAGTAGGAGTGACAAAATCATCACGGGGTGGTGTGAATCGGAAGGCCTGAATTAGGTTAGGCAGTGAGTGGCAATGTAGGATGGAGAAAATCACCACAGGCTGGTCAGCATGGGGAGGTTCTAAAACATGCCCTGGCAATGTAGGATAGGTTTCAGAAAATAAAAAGCGGGGTGGTGCGTTTGTAAGTGTTTCTAACAGGCCATTCACTAGTAGGAGTGAGAAAAACATCACGGGGTGGTGTGAATCGGAGGGCCTGAATTAGGATATGCAGTGAGTGGCAATGTAGGATGGAGAAAAGCACCACAGCGTGGTCAGCATGGGGAGGTCAGGAAACATGCAGTGGCAATGTAGGATAGTTTTCTGAAAAACATCACAGGGTGGTGCGCATTGTAAGGGTTTCTAACAGGCCATTCACTGGTAGGATTGAGAAAAACATCACGGGGTGCTGTGAATCGGAGGGCCTGAATTAGGATAGGCAGTGAGTGGCAATGTAGGATGTAGAAAAGCACCACAGGGTGGTCAGCATGGGGAAGTCAGGAAACATGCAGTGGCAATGTGGGATAGCTTTCTGAAAAACATTCCGGGTTGGTGCGCATTGTAAGGGATTCTAACAGGCCATTCACTAGTAGGAGTGAGAAAAACATCACGGCGTGGTGTGAATTGGAGGGCCTGAATCAGGATAGGCAGTGAGTGGCAATGTAGGATGGAGAAAAGCAGCAAAGGGTGGTCATCATGTGGAGGTCAGGACACATGTAGTGGCAAATTAGGACAGTTTTCTGAAAAACATCTCGGGGTGGTGCCCATTGTAAGGCTTTCTAACAGGCCATTCACTAGTAGGAGTGTGAAATACATCATGGTGTGGTGTGAATCGGAGGGAAAGAATCAATTTAGACAGTGAGTGGCAATGTAAAATGGAGAAAAGCACCACAGTGTGGTCAGCATGGGGAGGTCAGGAAACATTCAGTGTCAATGTAGGATAGGTTTCTGATAAACATCTCTGGGTGGTACACATTGTAAGGGTTTCTAACAGGCCATCCATTAGTAGGAGTGAGAAAAACATCACGTGGTACTGTGAATCGGTGGGCCTGAATTAGGATAGGCAGTGAGTGGCAACATAACATGGAGAAAAGCACCACGGTGTGGTCAGCATGGGGAAGTCAGGAAACATGCAGTGGCAATGCAGGATCGGTATCTGATATACATCGCGGGGTTGGGTGCATTGTAAAGGTATCTAACAGGCCATTCACTAGTAGGAGTGTGAAATACGTCATGGTGTGGTGTGAATCGGATGGCATGAATCAAGTTAGACAGTGAGTGGCAATGTAGGATGGAGAAAAGAACCACGGGTTGGTGAGCATGGCAAAGTCAGGAAACATGCAATGGCAATGTAGGATAGGTTTCTGAAAAACATCGCGGTGTTGTGCGCATTGTCAGTGTTTGTAGCAGGCCATTCACTAGTAGGAGTGACAAAATCATCACGGGGTGGTGTGAATCGGAAGGCCTGAATCAGGATAGGCAGTGGGTGGCAATGTAGGATGGAGAAAAGCACCACGGTGTGGTCAGCATGGGGAGGTCAGGACACATGCAGTGGCAAAGTAGGATAGTTCTCTGAAAAACATCATGGGGTGGTGCCCATTGTAAAACTTTCTAACAGGCCATTCACTAGTAGGAGTGAGAAAAACATCACAGGGTGGTGTGAATCGGAGGGCCTGAATTAGGATA
Source organism: Cavia porcellus (assembly GCF_034190915.1). Taxonomy (NCBI): domain Eukaryota; kingdom Metazoa; phylum Chordata; class Mammalia; order Rodentia; family Caviidae; genus Cavia; species Cavia porcellus. Next base: position 6,236,983 of record NW_026947526.1, read on the forward strand.
GGCAGTGAGTGGCAATGTAAAATGGACAAAAGCACCACGGTGTGGTCAGCATGGGGATGTCAGGAAACATGCAGTGGCAAAGTAGGATAGGTTTCTGAAAAAAACATCTTTGTGGTGCGCATTGTAAGGCTTTCTAACAGGCCATTCACTAGTAGGAGTGAGAAAAACCACGGGGTGGTGGGAATCGGAGGGCCTGAGTTAGGATAGGCAGTTAGTGGCAATGTAACATGGAGAAAACCACCAAGGGGTGGTCAGCATGAGGACGTCAGAAAACATGCAGTGGAAAAGTAGGATAGTTTTCTGAAAAACATCACGGGGTGGTGCCCAATGTAAGGCTTTCTAACAGGCCATTCACTAGTAGGAGTAAGAAAAACATCACACGGTGGTGTGAATCGGAGGCCCTTAATTAGGATAGGCAGTGAGTGGCAATGTAGGATGGAGAAAAGCACCACGGGGTGGTCAGGATGGGGAGGTCAGGAAACATGCAGTGGCAATGCAAGATCCGTTTCTAAAAAACATCGCGGTGTTGGGCGCATTGTAATGTTATCTAACAGGCGATTCCCTGGTAGGAGTGAAAAATACATCACGGGAAGGTGTGAATCGGAAGGCCTGAATCATAATAGGCAGTGAGTGGCAATGTAGGATGGAGAAAAGCACCACGGCACGGTCATCATGGGGAGGTCAGGACACATGCAGTGGCAATGTAGGATAGGTTTCTGAAAAACATCGCGGCGTAGTGCGCATGGTAAGGGTTTCTAACAGGCCATTTACTAGTAGGAGTGAGAAATACATCATGGTGTGGTGTGAATTGGAGGGCCTGAATCAAGTTTGACAGTGAGTGGCAATGTAGGATGGAGAAAAGCCCCACGGGTTGGTGAGCATGGAGAGGTCAGGAAACATGCATTGTCAAAGTACGAAAGGTTTCTGAAAAATGTCGCGGGATTGTGCGCATTGTAAGTGTTTGTAGCAGGCCCTTCACTAGCAGGAGTGAGAAAAACATCACGTGGTGGTGTGAATGGGAGTGGCTGAATTAGGATTGGCAGTGAGAGGCAAAGAAGAATGGAGAAAAGCACCACGGGTTGGTCAACATGGGGAGGTCAGGAAACATGTAATGGCAATGTAGGGTAGGTTTCTGAAAAACATCGCGGGGTGGTGCACATTGTAAGGCTTTCTAACAAGCCATTCACAAGTAGGAGTGAAAAAAACATCACAGGGTGGTGTGAATCAGAGGGTCTGAATAAGGATAGGCTGTGAGTGGCAATGTAGGATGGAGAAAAGCACCACGGGTTTGTCAGCATGGGGAGGCACGGAAACATGCAGTGGCAATGTAGAATAGGTTTCTGATAAGCATCACTGGGTGGTACGCATTGTAAGGGTTTCTAACAGGCCATTCACTAGTAGGAGTTAGAACAAAATCACGCGGTGGTGTGAATTAGAGGGCCTGAATCAGGATAGGCATTGAGTGGCAATGTAGGATGGAGAAAAGCAGCAAAGGTTGGTCATCATGGGGAGGTCAGGACACATGCAGTGGCAAAGTAGGATAGTTTTCTGAAAAACATCACGGGGTGCTGCCAATTGTAAGGCTTTCTAACAGGCCATTCACTAGTAGGAGTGAGAAAAACATCACGGGGTGGTGTTAATCGGAGGGCCTGAATTAGGATAGGCAATGAGTGGCAATGTAGGATGGAGAAAAGCACCACAGGGTGGTCCGCATGGGGAGGTCAGGAAACATGCAATGGCAATGTAGGATAGTTTTCTGAAAACATCACGGGTTCGTTCGGATTTTAAGGGTTTCTAACAGGCCATTCAATAGTAGGAGTGTGAATAACATCACGGGGTGGTTTGAATCAGATGTTCTGAATTAGGATATACAGTGAGTGGCAATGTAGGATGGAGAGAAGCACCAAGGGGTTGTCAGCATGGGGAGGTCAGGAAACATGCAGTGGCAATGTAGGATAGGTTTCTGAAAAACATCGCTGGTTGTGTGCATTGTAAGGTTTTCTCACAGGCCATTCACTAGTAGGAGTGAGAAAAACATCACAGGGTGGTGTGAATCGTAGGGTCTGAATTAGGATAGGCAGTGAGTGGCAATATAAAATGGAGAAAAGCACCACGGTGTGGTCAGCATGGGGAGGTCAGGAAACATGCAGTGGCAATGTAGGAAATGTTTCTGAAAAACATCACGGGGTGGAGCGCCTTGTAAGGATATCTAACCGGCCATTCCCTGGTAGGAGTGAGAAATACATCACGGGAAGGTGTGAATCGGAAGGCCAGAATCAGAATAGGCAGTGAGTGGCAATGTAGGATGGAGAAAAGCACCATGGCACGGTCATCATGGGGAGGTCAGGACACATGCAGCGGCAATGTAGGATAGGTTTCTGAAAAACATCGCGGCGTAGTGCGCATGGTAAGGGTTTCTAACAGGGCATTTACTAGTAGGATTGAGAAATACATCATGGTGTGGTGTGAATTAGAGGGTCTGAATCAAGTTTGACAGTGAGTGGCAATGTAGGATGGAGAAAAGCCCCACGGGTTGGTGAGCATGGGAGGTCAGGAAACATGCATTGTCAATGTATGAAATGTTTCTGAAAAACGTCGCGGGGTTGTGCGCATTGTAAGTGTTTGTAGCAGGCCCTTCACTAGTAGGAGTGAGAAAAACATCCCGTGGTGGTGTGAATCGGAGGGGCTGAATTAGGATTGGCAGTGAGTGGCAATGAAGAATGGAGAAAAGCACCACGGGTTGGTCAACATGGGGATGTCAGGAAACATGTAATGGCAATGTAGGGTAGGTTTCTGAAAAACATCGCGGGGTGTGCACATTGTAAGACTTTCTAACCAGCTATTCGCAAGTAGGAGTGAAAAAAACATCACAGGGTGGTGTGAATCAGAGGGTCTGAATCAGAATAGGCTGTAAGTGGCAATGTAGGATGGAAAAAAGCACCACGGGTTTGTCAGCATGGGGAGGCAAGGAAACATGCAGTGGCAATGTAGAATATGTTTCTGAAAAGCATTACTGGGTGGTGCGCATTGTAAGGGTTTCTAACAGGCCATTCACTATTAGGAGTGAGAACAACATCACGCGGTGGTGTGAATTGGAGGGCCTGAATCAGGATAGGCATTGAGTGGCAATGTAGGATGGAGAAAAGCAGCAAAGGGTCGTCATCATGGGGAGGTCAGGACACATGCAGTGGCAAACTAGGATAGTTTTCTGAAAAACATCACGGTGTGGTGCAGATTTTAAGGGTTTCTAACAGGCCATTCACTAGTAGGAGTGAGAAAAACATCAGGGGGTGGTTCAAATCAGATGTTCTAATTAGGATAAGCAGTGAGTGGCTATGTAGGATGGAGAATAGCACCATAGGGTGGTCAGCATGAGGAAGTCAGGAAACATGCAATGGCAATGTAGGATAGGTTTCTGAAAAACATCACGGGGTGGTGCGCATTGTAAGTGTTTCTAACAGGCTTTTCACTAGTAGGAGTGAGAAAAACATCACAGGGTGGTATGAATCGGAGGGCCTAAATTATGATAGGCAGTGAGTGGCAACGTAGCATGGAGAAAAGCACACGGGTTAGTCACCATGGGGAGGACAGGAAACATGCAGTGGCAATGTAGGATAGTTTTCTGAAAAACATCACGGGGTGGTGGGGATTGTAAGGGTTTCTAACAGGCCTTTCACTAGTAGGAGTGAGAAAAACATCACGGGGTGGTGTGAATCAGATGTTCTGAATTAGGATAGGCAGTGAGGGGCAATGTAGGATGGAGAAAAGCACCTCGGGGTGTTCAGCATGGGGTGGTCAGGAAACATGAAGTGGCAATGTACGATAGGTTTCTGAAAAAAACAGCGGGGTGGTGCGCATTGCAAGGGTTTCTAACAGGCCATTCACTAGTAGGAGTGAGAAAAACATCACGGGGTGGTTTGAATCAGATGTTCTGAATTAGGATATACAGTGAGTGGCAATGTAGGATGGACAAAAGCACCATGGGGTTGTCAGAATGGGGAGGTCAGGAAACATGCAGTGGCAATGTAGGATAGTTTTCTGAAAAACATCACGGGGTGGTGGGCATTGTAAGGGTTTCTAACAGGCCTTTCACTAGTAGGAGTGAGAAAAACATCACGGGGTGGTGTGAATCAGATGTTATGAATTAGGATAGGCAGTGAGTGGCAATGTAGGATGGAGAAAAGCACCTCGGGGTGTTCAGCATGGGGTGGTCAGGAAACATGCAGTGGCAATGTAGGATAGGTTTCTGAAAAAAACAGCGGGGTGGTGCGCATTGTAAGGGTTTCTAACAGGCCTTTCACTAGTAGGAGTGAGAAAAACATCACAGGGTGGAGTGAATCATAGGGCCTGAATTAGGATAGGCAGTGAGTGGCAATATAAAATGGAGAAAAGCACCACAGTGTGGTCAGTGTGGGGAGGTCACGACACATTCAGTGGCAATGTAGGATAGGTTTCTGAAAAACATCACGGCATAGTGCGCACGGTAAGGGTTTCCAACAGGCCATTTTCTAGTAGGAGTGAGAAATACATCATGGTGTGGTGTGAATTGGAGGGCCTGAATCAAGTTTGACTGTGAGTGGCAATGTAGGTTGGAGAAAAGCTCCACGGGTTGGTGAGCATGGGAAAGTCAGGAAACATGCATTGTCAATGTACGATAGGTTTCTGAAAAGCGTCGCGGGGTTGTGCGCATTGTAAGGGTTTGTAGCAGGCCCTTCACTAGTAGGAGTGAGAAAAACATCACGTGGTGGTGTGAATCGGAGTGGCTGAATTAGGATTGGCAGTGAGTGGCAATGAAGAATGGAGAAAAGCACAATGGTTTGGTCAACATGGGGAGGTCAGGAAAAATGTAATGGCAATGTAGCTTATGTTTCTGAAAAACATCGCCGGATGGTGCACATTGTAAGGCTTTCTAACAAGCCATTCACAAGTACGAGTGAAAAAAACATCACAGGGTGGTGTGAATCAGAGGGTCTGAATTAGGATAGGCTGTGAGTGGCAATGTAGGATGGAGAAAAGCACCACGGGTTTGTCAGCATGGGGAGGCAAGGAAACATGCAGTGGCAATGTAGAATAGGTTTCTGATAAGCATCAATTGGTGGTGCGCATTGTAAGGGTTTCTAACAGGCCATTCACTAGTAGGAGTGAGAACAACATCACGTGGTAGTGTGAATTGGAGGGCCTGAATCAGGATAGGCAGTGAGTGGCAATGTAGGATGGAGAAAAGCACCAAAGGGTGGTCATCATGGGGAGGTCAGGACACATGCAGTGGCAAAGTAGGATAGTTTTCTGAAAAACATCACGGGGTGGTGCCCATTGTAAGGCTTTCTAACAGGCCATTCACTAATAGGAGTGAGAAAATCATCACGGGGTGGTGAGAATGGGAGAGCCTAAATTAGGATAGGCAGTTAATGGCAATGAAGAATGGAGAAAAGCACCATGGGTTGGTCAACATGGGGAGGAAAGGAAACATGCAATGGCAATGTAGGATAGGTTTCTGAAAAACATCGCTGGGTGGTGCTCATTGCAAGGCTTTCTAAAAAGCCATTAGAAGTAGGAGTGAAAAAAACATCAAGGGGTGGTGTGAATCGGAGAGCCTGAATTAGGGTAGGCAGTGAGTGGCAATGTAGCGTGGAGAAAATCACCACAGGGTGGTCAGCATAGGGAGGTAAGAAAACATGCCCTGGCAATGTAGGATAGGTTTCTGAAAAAAAAAAAAACAAGAAAGCCGGGTAGTGCGATTGTAAGTGTTTCTAACAGGCCATTCACTAGTAGGAGTGAGAAAAACATCATGGGGTGGTGTGAATCGGAGGGCCTGAATTAGGATATGCAGTGAGTGGCAATGTAGGATGGAGAAAAGCACCACAGGGTGGTCAGCATGGGGAGGTCAGGAAACATGCAGTGGCAATGTAGGATAGTTTTCTGAAAAACATCACAGGGTGGTAAGCATTGTAAGGGTTTCTAACAGGCCATTCACTGGTAGGATTGAGAAAAACATCACGGGGTGCTGTGAATCGGAGGGCCTGAATTAGGATAGGCAGTGAGTGGCAATGTAGATTGTAGAAAAGCACCACAGGGTTGTCAGCATGGGGAGGTCAGGAAACATGCAGTGGCAATGTGGGATAGCTTTCTGAAAAACATTCCGGGTTGGTGCGCATTGTAAGGGAATCTGACAGGCCATTCACTAGTAGGAGTGAGAAAAACATCACGGCGTGGTGTGAATTGGAGGGCCTGAATCAGGATAGGCAGTGAGTGGCAATGTAGGATGGAGAAAAGCAGCAAAGGGTGGTCATCATGTTCGAGGTCAGGACACATTCAGTGGCAAAGTAGGATAGTTTTCTGAAAAACATCACGGGGTGGTGCCCATTGTAAGGCTTCCTAACAGACCATTCACTAGTAGGAGTGTGAAATACATCATGGTGTGGTGTGAATCGGAGGGCATGAATCAAGATAGACAGTGAGTGGCAATGTAAAATAGAGAAAAGCACCACAGTGTGGTCAGCATGGGGAGGTCAGGAAACATTCAGTGTCAATGTAGGATAGGTTTCTGATAAACATCTCTGGGTGGTGCGCATTGTAAGGTTTTCTAACAGGCCATTCATTAGTAGGAGTGAGAAAAACATCACGTGGTACTGTGAATCTGTGGGCCTGAATTAGGATAGGCAGTGAGTGGCAAAATAACATGGAGAAAAGCACCACGGTGTGGTCAGCATGGGGAAGTCAGGAAACATGCAGTGGCAATGCAGGATCGGTTTCTGAAATACATTGTGGGGTTGGGCGCATTTTAAAGATATCTAACAGGCAATTCACTAGTAGGAGTGAGAAATACATCATGGTGTGGTGTGAATCGAAGGGCCTGAATCAAGTTAGACAGTGAGTGGCAATGTAGGATGGAGAAAAGCACCACGGGTTTGTCCGCATGGGGATGTAAGGAAACATGCCGTGGCAATATAGAATAGGTTTCTGATAAGCATTGCTAGGTGGTGCACATTGCAAGGCTTTCTAACAGGCCATTCACTAGTAGGAATGAGAACAACATCATGCGGTGGTGTGAATCGGAGGCCCTGCATTAGGATAGGCAGTGAGTGGCAATGTAGGATGGAGAAAACACCACAGGGTGGTCAGCATGGGGAGGTCAGGAAACATGCAGTGGCAATGTAGTCTACTTTTCTGAAAAACATTACCGGTTGGTGCACATTGTAATGGTTTCTAACAGGCCTTTCACTAGTAGGAGTGAGAAAAACCTCACGGCGTGGTGTGAATTGGAAGGCCTGAATCAGTATAGGCAGTGAGTGGCAATGTAGGATGGAGAAAAGCACCACGGGGTGGTAATTATGGGGAGGTCAGGACACATGCAGTGGCAATGTAGCATAGGTTTCTAAAAATCATCGCGGGTGGTGAGGATTGTAAGGGTTTCTAACAGGCCATTCACTAGTAGGAGTGAGAAAAACATCACGGGGTGGTGTGAATCAGATGTTCTGAATTAGGATAGGCAGTGAATGGCAATCTACGATGGAGAAAAGCACCACGGGGTGATCAGCATGGGGAGGTTAGGAAACATGCAGTGGCAATGCAGGATCGGTTTCTGAAATACATCGCGGGGTGGGGCGCAGTGTAAAGCTATCTAACAGGCCATTCACTAGTAGGAGTGTGAAATACATCATGGTGTGGTGTGAATCGGAGGTCATGAATCAAGTTAGACACTGAATGGAAATGTAGGATGGAGAAAAGCACCATGGGTTGGTGAGCATGCGGAAGACAGGAAACATGCAATGGCAATGTAGGATAGGTTTCTGAAAAACATCGCGGGGTTGTGCATATTGTCAGTGTTTGTAGCAGGCCATTCACTAGTAGGAGTGACAAAATCATCACGGGGTGGTGTGAATCGGAAGGCCTGAATTAGGTTAGGCAGTGAGTGGCAATGTAGGATGGAGAAAATCACCACAGGCTGGTCAGCATGGGGAGGTTCTAAAACATGCCCTGGCAATGTAGGATAGGTTTCAGAAAATAAAAAGCGGGGTGGTGCGATTTTAAGTGTTTCTAACAGGCCATTCACTAGTAGGAGTGAGAAAAACATCACGGGGTGGTGTGAATCGGAGGGAAAGAATCAATTTAGACAGTGAGTGGCAATGTAAAATGGAGAAAAGCACCACAGTGTGGTCAGCATGGGGAGGTCAGGAAACATTCAGTGTCAATGTAGGATAGGTTTCTGATAAACATCTCTGGGTGGTACATATTGTAAGGGTTTCTAACAGGCCATTCACTGGTAGGATTGAGAAAAACATCACGGGGTGCTGTGAATCGGAGGGCCTGAATTAGGATAGGCAGTGAGTGGCAATGTAGGATGTAGAAAAGCACCACAGGGTGGTCAGCATGGGGAAGTCAGGAAACATGCAGTGGCAATGCAGGATCGGTATCTGAAATACATCGCGGGGTTGGGCGCATTGTAAAGGTATCTAACAGGCCATTCACTAGTAGGAGTGTGAAATACATCATGGTGTGGTGTGAATCGGATGGCATGAATCAAGTTAGACAGTGAGTTGCAATGTAGAATGGAGAAAAGAACCACGGGTTGGTGAGCATGGCAAAGTCAGGAAACATGCAATGGCAATGTAGGATAGGTTTCTGAAAAACATCGCGGTGTTGTGCGCATTGTCAGTGTTTGTAGCAGGCCATTCACTAGTAGGAGTGACAAAATCATCACGGGGTGGTGTGAATCGGAAGGCCTGAATCAGGATAGGCAGTGGGTGGCAATGTAGGATGGAGAAAAACACCACGGTGTGGTCAGCATGGGGAGGTCAGGACACATGCAGTGGCAAAGTAGGATAGTTCTCTGAAAAACATCATGGGGTGGTGCCCATTGTAAAACTTTCTAACAGGCCATTCACTAGTAGGAGTGAGAAAAACATCACAGGGTGGTGTGAATCGGAGGGCCTGAATTAGGATAGGCAGTGAGTGGCAATGTAAAATGGACAAAAGCACCACGGTGTGGTCAGCATGGGGAGGTCAGGAAACATGCAGTGGCAAAGTAGGATAGGTTTCTGAAAAAAACATCTTTGTGGTGCGCATTGTAAGGCTTTCTAACAGGCCATTCACTAGTAGGAGTGAGAAAAACCACGGGGTGGTGTGAATCGGAGGGCCTGATTTAGGATAGGCAGTTAGTGGCAATGTAACATGGAGAAAACCACCAAGGGGTGGTCAGCATGAGGACGTCAGAAAACATGCAGTGGAAAAGTAGGATAGTTTTCTGAAAAACATCACGGGGTGGTGCCCAATGTAAGGCTTTCTAACAGGCCATTCACTAGTAGGAGTAAGAAAAACATCACACGGTGGTGTGAATCGGAGGCCGTTAATTAGGATAGGCAGTGAGTGGCAATGTAGGATGGAGAAAAGCACCACGGGGTGGTCAGGATGGGGAGGTCAGGAAACATGCAGTGGCAATGCAAGATCCGTTTCTAAAAAACATCGTGGTGTTGGGCGCATTGTAAAGGTATCTAACAGGCGATTCCCTGGTAGGAGTGAAAAATACATCACGGGAAGGTGGGAATCTGAAGGCCTGAATCATAATAGGCAGTGAGTGGCAATGTAGGATGGAGAAAAGCACCACGGCACGGTCATCATGGGGAGGTCAGGACACATGCAGTGGCAATGTAGGGTAGGTTTCTGAAAAACATCGCGGCGTAGTGAGCATGGTAACGGTTTCTAACAGGCCATTTACTAGTAGGAGTGAGAAATACATAATGGTGTGGTGTGAATTGGAGTGCCTGAATCAAGTTTGACAGTGAGTGGCAATGTAAAATGGAGAAAAGCACCACAGTGTGGTCAGCATGGGGAGGTCAGGACACATGCAGTGGCAAAGTAGGATAGTTCTCTGAAAAACATCATGGGGTGGTGCCCATTGTAAGGCTTTCTAACAGGCCATTCACTAGTAGGAGTGAGAAAAACATCACGGGGTGGTGTGAATCGGAGGGCCTGAATTAGGATAGGCAGTGAGTGGCAATGTAGAATGGAGAAAAGCACCACAGGGTGGTCCGCATGGGGAGGTCAGTAAACATGCAATGGCAATTTAGGATAGTTTTCTGAAAACATCACGGGGTCGTTCGGATTTTAAGGGTTTCTAACAGGCCATTCAATAGTAGGAGTGAGAATAACATCACGGGGTGGTTTGAATCAGATGTTCTGAATTAGGATATACAGTGAGTGGCAATGTAGGATGGAGAAAAGCACCACGGGGTTGTCAGCATGGTGAGGTCAGGAAACATGCAGTGGCAATGTAGGATAGGTTTCTGAAAAACATCGCTGGTTGTGTGCATTGTAAGGGTTTCTAACAGGCCATTCACTAGTAGGAGTGAGAAAAACATCACAGGGTGGTGTGAATCGTAGGGTCTGAATTAGGACAGGCAGTGAGTGGCAATATAAAATGGAGAAAAGCACCACGGTGTGGTCAGCATGGGGAGGTCAGGAAACATGCCGTGGCAATGTAGGAAATGTTTCTGAAAAACATCACGGGGTGGAGCGCCTTGTAAGGGTATCTAAAAGGTCATTCCCTGGTAGCAGTGAGAAATACATCAAGGGAAGGTGTGAATAGGAAGGTCTGAATCAGAATAGGCAGTGAGTGGCAATGTAGGATGGAGAAAAGCACCACGGCACGGTCATCATTGGGAAGTCAGGACACATTCAGTGGCAATGTAGGATAGGTTTCTGAAAAACATCACGGCGTAGTGCGCATTGTAAGGGTTTCCAACAGGCCATTTTCTAGTAGGAGTGAGAAATACATCATGGTGTGGTGTGAATTGGAGGGCCTGAATCAAGTTTGACTGTGAGTGGCAATGTAGGTTGGAGAAAAGTACCACAGGATGGTCAGCATGGGGAGGTCAGGAAACATGCAGTGGCAATGTAGGATAGGGTTCTGTAAAACATTGCAGGTGGTGAGAATTGTAAGCCTTTCTAACAGGCCATTCACCAGTAGGAGTGAGATAAACATCATGGGGTGGTGTGAATCAGAGGGCCTGAATTATGATAAGCACTGAGTGGCAATGTATGATGTAGAAAAGCACCACGGGGTGGTCTGCATGGGGTGGTCAGGAAACATGCAATGGCAATGTAGGATAGGTTTCTGAAAAACATCGCGGGGTGGTGCGCATTGTAAGGCTTTCTACCAGGCCATTCACTAGTAGGATTGATAAAAACATCACGGCGTGGTGTGAATCGGAGGGCCTGAATTAGGTTAGGCAGTGAGTGGCAATGTAGGATGGAGAAAATCACCACAGGGTGGTCAGCATGGGGAGGTCAGAAAACATGCCGTGGCAATGTAGGATAGGTTTCTGAAAAAAAAAAAAAACAGGGTGTTGCACATTGTAAGTGTTTCTAACAGGCCATTTACTAGTATCAGTGAGAAAAACATCACGGGGTGGTGTGAATCGGAGGGCCTGAATTAGGATAGGCAGTGAGTGGCAATGTAGGATGGAGAAAAGCACCACGGCATGGTCAGCATGGGGAGGTCAGGAAACATGCAGTGGCAATGTGGGATAGCTTTCTGAAAAGCATTACTGGTTGGTGTGCATTGTAAGGGTTTCTAACAGGCCATTCACTAGTAGGAGTGAGAAAAACATCACAGCGTGGTGTGAATTGGAGGGCCTGAATCAGGATAGGCAGTGAGTGGCAATGTAGGATGGAGAAAAGCACCAAAGGGTGGTCATCATGGGGAGCTCAGGACACATGCAGTGGCAATGTAGGATAGGTATCTGTAAAACATTGCGTGTGGTGAGAATTGTAAGCCTTTCTAACAGGCCATTCACCTGTAGGAGTGAGATAAACATCATGGGGTGGTGTGAATCAGAGGGCCTGAATTATGATAAGCAGTGAGTGGCAATGTATGATGTAGAAAAGCACCACGGGGTGGTCTGCATGGGGAGGTCAGGAAAAATGCAGTGGCATTGTAGGATAGGTTTCTGAAAAACATCGCTGGTGGAGCGCTTTGTAAGGGTTTCTAACAGGCCATTCACTAGTAGGATTGAGAAAAACATCACGGGGTGGTTTGAATCAGATGTTCTGAATTAGCATATACAGTGAGTGTCAATGTAGGATGGAGAAAAGGACCACGGGGTGGTCAGCATGGGGAGGTCGGGAAACATGCATTGGCAATGTAGGATAGGTTTCTGAAAAACATCGCCGGTGGTGCGCATTGTAAGGCTTTCTAACAGGCCATTCACTAGTAGGAGTGAGAAAAACATCACGGGGTTGTGTGAATCGGAGGGCCTGAATTAGAATAGGCAGTGAGTGGCAATATAAAATGGAGAAAAGCACCATGGTGTGGTCAGCATGGGGAGGTCATGAAACATGGAGTGGCAATATAGGATAGGTTTCTGAAAAACATCACGGGGTGGTGCGCATTGTAAGGGTTTCTAACCGGCCATTCCCTGGTAGGAGTGAGAAATGCATCACGGGAAGGTGTGAATCAGAAGGCCTGAATTAGGATAAGCAGTGAGTGGCAATGTATGATGTGGAAAAGCACCACGGGGTGGTCTACATGGGGAGGTCATGAAACATGGAGTGGCAATATAGGATAGGTTTCTGAAAAACATCATGGGGTGGTGCGCATTGTAAGGGATTCTAACAGGCCATTCACTAGTAGGATTGAGAAAAACATCACGGGGTGTTGTTAATCGGAGGGCCTGAATTATGATATGCAGTGAGTGGCAATGTCAGATGGAGAAAAGCACCATGGGGTGGTCAGCATGGGGAGGACAGGAAACATACAGTGGCAATGTAGGATAGTTTTCTGAAAAAAATCACGGGGTGGTGCGCATTGTAAGTGTTTTTAGCAGGCCATTCACTAGTAGGAGTGAGAAAATCATCTCGGGGTGGTGTGAATGGGAGGGCCTGAATTAGGTTAGGCAGTGAGTGGCAATGTAGGATGGAGAAAATCACCACAGGGTGGTCAGCATGGGGAGGTCAGAAAACATGCCGTGGCAATGTAGGATAGGTTTCTGAAAAAAAAAAAAAAACGGGGTGTTGCACATTATAAGTGTTTCTAACAGGCCATTCACTCAGAGGATTGAGAAAAAACATCACGGGGTGGTGTGAATCGGAGGACCTGAATTAGGATAGGCAGTGAGTGGCAATGTAGGATGGAGAAAAGCACCACAGGTTGTTCAGCATGGGGAGGTCAGCAAACATGCAGTGGCAATGTAGGATAGTTTTCTGAAAAACATCGCGGGGTGGTGCGCATTGTAAGAGTTTCTTACAGGCCATTCACTAGTAGGATTGAGAAAAACATCACGGGGTGGTTTGAATCAGATGTTCTGAATTAGGATATACAGTGAGTGGCAATATAGGATGGAGAAAAGCAGCACGGGGTGGTCAGCATGGGTAGGTCAGGAAACATGCAGTGGCAATGTAGGATAGGTTTCTGAAAAACATCACGGTGTGGTGTGCCTTGTAAGGTTTTCTAACCGGCCATTCCCTGGTAGGAGAGAGAAATACATCACGGGAGGGTGTGAATCGGAAGGCCTGAATCAGGATAGGCAGTGAGTGGCAATGTAGGATGGAGAAAAGCACCACGGCATGGTCATCATGGGGAGGTCAGGACACATGCAGTGGCAATGTTGGATAGGTTTCTGAAAAACATGGCGGGTGGTGAGAATTGTAAGGCTTTCTAACAGGCCATTCACTTGTAGGAGTGAGAAAAACATCACGGGGTGGTGTGAATCAGAGGGCCTGAATTATGATAAGCAGTGAGTGGCAATGTAGGATGGAGAAAAGCACCACGGTGAGGTCAGCATGGGGAGGTCAGGAAACATGCAGTGGCAAAGTAGGATAGTTTTCTGAAAAACGTCACGGGATTTTGACCATTGTAAGGGTTTCTAACAGGCCATTCACTAGTAGGAGTGAGAAAAACCTCACGGGGTGGTGTGAATCGGAGGGCCTGAATTAGGATAGGCAGTGCGTCGCAATGTAGGATGGAGAAAAGCTCCACAGGGTGGTCAACATGGGGAGGTCAGTAAACATTCAGTGTCAATGTAGGATAGGTTTCTGATAAACATGTCTGGGTGGTGTGCATTGTAAGGGTTTCTAATAGACCATTCATTAGTAGGAGTGAGAAAAACATCACGAGGTGCTGTGAATCGGTGGGCCTGAATTAGGATAGACAGTGAGTGGCAACATAAAATGGAGAAAAGCACCATGGAGTGGTCAGCATTGGGAGGTTCGGAAACATGCAGTGGCAATGTGTGATAGGTTTCTGAAAAACTTCGCAGGGTGGTGCGCATGGTAAGGGTTTCTAACAGGCCATTCACTAGTAGCAGTGAGAAAAATATAACAGGGTGGTGCGAATCCCAGGGTCTGAATCAGTATAGGCAGTGAGTGGCAATGTAGGATGGAGAAAACCACCACTGGGTGGTCAGGATTTTGAGGTCAGGAAACATGCAGGGGCAATGTAGGATAAGTTTCTGAAAAACATTGCGGGGTGGTGCTCATTGTAAGGGTTTCTAAAATGCCTTTCACTAGTAGGAGTGAGAAAAACATCACGGGGTGGTGTGAATCACAGGGCCTGAATCAGGATAGGCTGTGGGTTGCAATGTAGGATGGAGAAAAGTACCACGGTGTTGTCAGGACGGGGAGGTCAGGAAACATGCAGTGGCAATGCAGGATCGGTTTCTGAAAAACAGCGCGGTGTTGGGCGCATTGTAAAAGTATCTAACAGGCCATTCACTAGTAGGAGTGAGAAATACCTCATGGTGTGGTGTGAATCTGAGGGCCTGAATCAAGTTAGACAGTGAGTGGCAATGTAGGTCGGAGAAAAGCACCACGGCATTGTCAGCATGGGGATTTCAGGAAACATTCAGTGACAATGTAGTGTAGGTTTCTGAAAAACATTGCGGGGTGTTGCGCATTGTAAGGGTTTCTAACAGGCCATTCACTAGTAGGCGTGAGAAAAACATAACGGGGTGGTGTGAATTGGAGGGCCTGAATAAGGATAGGCAGTGAGTGGCAATGTTGGATGTAGAACAGCACCACAGGGTGGTCAGCATGGGGAGGTCAGGAAACATGCAGTGGCAATGTGGGACAACTTTCTGAAAAACATTCCGGGTTGGTGCGCATTGTAAGTGTTTCTTTTTTTTTTTTTATTGTCTTTTTCATTTTTATCGGTATCAGGGATCGAACTCATGACCGACTGCTTGCAAGGCAGGTGCTTATGCCGCTGAGCTAAATCCCCAGCCCCTCATTGTAAGTGTTTCTAACAGGCCATTCACTAGTAGGAGTGAGAAAAACATCACGGCGTGGTGTGAATTGGAGGGCCTGAATCAGAATAGGCAGTGAGTGGCAATGTAGGATGGAGAAAAACACCAAAGGGTGGTCATCATGGGGAGGTCAGGACACATGCAGTGGCAAAGTAGGATAGTTTTCTGAAAAACATCACGGGGTGGTGGCCATTGTAAGGGTTTCTAACAGGCCATTCACAAGTAGGAGTGAGAAAAACATCACAGGGTGGTGTGAATTGGAGGTCCTGAATTAGGATAGGCAGTGAGTGGCAATGAAAAATGGAGAAAAGCACCATGGTGTGGTCAGCATGAGGAGGTCAGGAAACATTCAGTGTCAATGTAGGATAGGTTTCTGATAAACATCTCTGGGTGGTGCGCATTGTAAGGGTTTCTAAGAGGCCATTCATTAGTAGGAGTGAGAAAAACATCACGTGGTACTGTGAATCAGTGGGCCTGAATAAGGATAGGCAGTGAGTGGCAACATAACATGGAGAAAAGCACCAGGGTGTGGTCAGCATGGTGAGGTCAGGAAACATGCAGTGGCAATGCAGGATCTGTTTCTGAAATACATCGTCGGGTTGGGCGCATTGTAAAGATATCTAACAGGCCATTCACTAGTAGGAGTGAGAAATACATCATGGTGTGGTGTGAATCGGAGGGCCTGAATCAAGTTAGACAGTGAGTGGCAATCTAGGACGGAGAAAAGCACCACGGCATTGTCAGCATGGGGATTTCAGGAAACATTCGGTGACAATGTAGTGTAGGTTTCTGAAAAAAATTGCGGGGTGTTGCGCATTGTAAGGGTTTCTAACAGGCCATTCACTAGTAGGCGTGAGAAAAACATAACGGGGTGGTGTGAATCGGAGGGCCTGAATAAGGATAGGCAGTGAGTGGCAACGTAGGATGGAGAAAAGCACCACGGGTTTGTCAGCATGGGGATGCAAGGAAACATGCATTGGCAATTTAGAATAGGTTTCTGATAAGCATCGCTGGGTGGTGCGCATTGTAAGGCTTTCTAACAGGCCATTCACTAGTAGAAGTGAGAACAACATCACGCGGTGGTGTGAATCGGAGGCCCTGAATTAGGATAGGCAGTGAGTGGCAATGTAGGATGGAGAAAACACCACAGGCTGGTCAGCATGGGGAAGTCAGGAAACATGCAGTGGCAATGTAGGATACTTTTCTGAAAAACATTACCGGTTGTTGCGCATTGTAATGGTTTCTAACAGGCCTTTCACTAGTAGGAGTGAGAAAAACCTCACGGCGTGGTGTGAATTGGAGGGCCTGAATCAGTATAGGCAGTGAGTGGCAATGTAGGATGGAAAAAGCACCACGGGTGGTAATTATGGGGAGGTCAGGACACATGCAGTGGCAATGTAGCATAGGATTCAAAAAAACATCTCGGGTGGTGAGGATTGTAAGGGTTTCTAACATGCCATTCACTAGTAGGAGTGAGAAAAACATCACAGGGTGGTGTGAATCAGATGTTCTGAATTAGGATAGGCAGTGAATGGCAATGTAGGATGGAGAAAAGCACCACGGGGTGATCAGCATGGGGAGGTCAAGAAACATGCAGTGGCAATGCAGGATCGGTTTCTGAAATACATCGCGGGGTTGGGCGCAGTGTAAAGCTATCTAACAGGCCATTCACTAGTTGGAGTGTGAAATACATCATGGTGTGGTGTGAATCGGAGGTCATGAATCAAGTTAGACACTGAGTGGAAATGTAGGATGGAGAAAAGCACCACTGGTTGGTGAGCATGCGGAAGTCAGGAAACATGCAATGGCAATGTAAGATAGGTTTCTGAAAAACATCGCGGGGTTGTGCGCATTGTCAGTGTTTGTAGCAGGCCATTCACTAGTAGGAGTGACAAAATCATCACGGGGTGGTGTGAATCGGAAGGCCTGAATTAGGTTAGGCAGTGAGGGGCAATGTAGGATGGAGAAAATCACCACACGGTGGTCAGCAAGGGGATGTTCTAAAACATGCCCTGGAAATGTACGATAGGTTTCTGAAAATAAAAAGCGGGGTGGTGCGATTGTAAGTGTTTCTAACAGGCCATTCACTAGTAGGATTGAGAAAAACATCACGGCGTGGTGTGAATTGGAGGGCCTGAATCAGGATAGGCAGTGAGTGGCAATGTAGGATGGAGAAAAGCAGCAAAGGGTGGTCTTCATCTAGGGGTCAGGACACATGTAGTGGCAAAGTAGGATAGTTTTCTGAATAACATCTCGGGGTGGTGCCCATTGTAAGGCTTTCTAACAGGCCATTCACTAGTAGGAGTGTGAAATACATCATGGTGTGGTGTGAATCGGAGGGCATGAATCAAGTTAGACAGTGAGTGGCAATGTAAAATGGAGAAAAGCACCACAGTGTGGTCAGCATGGGGAGGTCAGGAAACATTCAGTGTCAATGTAGGATAGGTTTCTGATAAACATCTCTGGGTGGTGCACATTGTAAGGGTTTCTATCAGGCCATTCATTAGTAGGAGTGAGAAAAACATCACGTGATACTGTGAATCGGTGGGCCTGAATTAGGATAGGCAGTGAGTGGCAACATAACATGGAGAAAAGCACCACGGTGTGGTCAGCATGGGGAAGTCAGGAAACATGCAGTGGCAATGCAGGATTGGTATCTGAAATACATCGCGGGGTTGGGCGCATTGTAAAGATATCTAACAGGCCATTCACTAGTAGGAGTGTGAAATATATCATGGTGTGGTGTGAATCGGATGGCATGAATCAAGTTAGACAGTGAGTGGCAATGTAGGATGGAGAAAAGAACCATGGGTTGGTGAGCATGGCAAAGTCAGTTAACATGCAATGGCTATGTAGGATAGGTTTCTGAAAAACATCGCGGGGTTGTGTGCATTGTCAGTGTTTGTAGCAGGCCATTCACTAGTAGGAGTGACAAAATCATCACGGGGTGGTGTGAATCGGAAGGCCTGAATCAGGATAGGCAGTGGGTGGCAATGTAGGATGGAGAAAAGCACCACGGAGTGGTCAGCATGGGGAGGTCAGGACACATGCAGTGGCAAAATAGGATAGTTCTCTAAAAAACATCACGGGGTGGTGGCCATTGTAAGACTTTCTAACAGGCCATTCACTAGTAGGAGTGAGAAAAATATCACAGGGTGGTGTGAATCGGAGGCCCTTAATTAGGATACGCAGTGAGTGGCAATGTAGGATGGTGAAAAGCACCACGGGGTGGTCAGGATGGGGAGGTCAGGAAACATGCAGTGGCAATGCAAGATCCGTTTCTAAAAAACATCGCGGTGTTGGGCGCATTGTAAAGGTATCTAACAGGCGATTACCTGGTAGGAGTGAAAAATACATCACGGGAAGGTGTGAATCTGAAGGCCTGAATCATAATAGGCAGTGAGTGGCAATGTAGGATGGAGAAAAGCACCACGGCACAGTCATCATGAGGAGGTCAGGACACATGCAGTGGCAATGTAGGATAGGTTGCTGAAAAACATAGCGGCGTAGTGCGCATGGTAAGGGTTTCTAACAGGCCATTTACTAGTAGGAGTGAGAAATACATCATGGTGTGGTGTGAATTGGAGGGCCTGAATCAAGTTTGACAGTGAGTGGCAATGTAGGATGGAGAAAAGCCCCACGGGTTGGTGAGCATGGAGAGGTCAGGAAACATGCATTGTCAAAGTACGAAAGGTTTCTGAAAAATGTCGCGGGATTGTGCACATTGTAAGTGTTTGTAGCAGGCCCTTCACTAGCAGGAGTGAGAAAAACATCACGTGGTGGTGTGAATGGGAGTGGCTGAATTAGGATTGGCAGTGAGAGGCAAAGAAGAATGGAGAAAAGCACCACGGGTTGGTCAACATGGGGAGGTCAGGAAACATGTAATGGCAATGTAGGGTAGGTTTCTGAAAAACATCGCGGGGTGGTGCACATTGTAAGGCTTTCTAACAAGCCATTCACAAGTAGGAGTGAAAAAAACATCACAGGGTGGTGTGAATCAGAGGGTCTGAATAAGGATAGGCTGTGAGTGGCAATGTAGGATGGAGAAAAGCACCACGGGTTTGTCAGCATGGGGAGGCATGGAAACATGCAGTGGCAATGTAGAATAGGTTTCTGATAAGCATCACTGGGTGGTACGCATTGTAAGGGTTTCTAACAGGCCATTCACTAGTAGGAGTTAGAACAAAATCACGCGGTGGTGTGAATTAGAGGGCCTGAATCAGGATAGGCATTGAGTGGCAATGTAGGATGGAGAAAAGCAGCAAAGGTTGGTCATCATGGGGAGGTCAGGACACATGCAGTGGCAAAGTAGGATAGTTTTCTGAAAAACATCACGGGGTGCTGCCAATTGTAAGGCTTTCTAACAGGCCATTCACTAGTAGGAGTGAGAAAAACATCACGGGGTGGTGTTAATCGGAGGGCCTGAATTAGGATAGGCAATGAGTGGCAATGTAGGATGGAGAAAAGCACCACAGGGTGGTCCGCATGGGGAGGTCAGGAAACATGCAATGGCAATGTAGGATAGTTTTCTGAAAACATCACGGGGTCGTTCGGATTTTAAGGGTTTCTAACAGGCCATTCAATAGTAGGAGTGTGAATAACATCACGGGGTGGTTTGAATCAGATGTTCTGAATTAGGATATACAGTGAGTGGCAATGTAGGATGGAGAGAAGCACCAAGGGGTTGTCAGCATGGGGAGGTCAGGAAACATGCAGTGGCAATGTAGGATAGGTTTCTGAAAAACATCGCTGGTTGTGTGCATTGTAAGGTTTTCTCACAGGCCATTCACTAGTAGGAGTGAGAAAAACATCACAGGGTGGTGTGAATCGTAGGGTCTGAATTAGGATAGGCAGTGAGTGGCAATATAAAATGGAGAAAAGCACCACGGTGTGGTCAGCATGGGGAGGTCAGGAAACATGCAGTGGCAATGTAGGAAATGTTTCTGTAAAACATCACGGGATGGAGCGCCTTGTAAGGATATCTAACCGGCCATTCCCTGGTAGGAGTGAGAAATACATCACGGGAAGGTGTGAATCGGAAGGCCTGAATCAGAATAGGCAGTGAGTGGCAATGTAGGATGGAGAAAAGCACCATGGCACGGTCATCATGTGGAGGTCAGGACACATGCAGCGGCAATGTAGGATAGGTTTCTGAAAAACATCGTGGCGTAGTGCGCATGGTAAGGGTTTCTAACAGGGCATTTACTAGTAGGATTGAGAAATACATCATGGTGTGGTGTGAATTAGAGGGCCTGAATCAAGTTTGACAGTGAGTGGCAATGTAGGATGGAGAAAAGCCCCACGGGTTGGTGAGCATGGGAGGTCAGGAAACATGCATTGTCAATGTATGAAATGTTTCTGAAAAACGTCGCGGGGTTGTGCGCATTGTAAGTGTTTGTAGCAGGCCCTTCACTAGTAGGAGTGAGAAAAACATCCCGTGGTGGTGTGAATCGGAGGGGCTGAATTAGGATTGGCAGTGAGTGGCAATGAAGAATGGAGAAAAGCACCACGGGTTGGTCAACATGGGGATGTCAGGAAACATGTAATGGCAATGTAGGGTAGGTTTCTGAAAAACATCGCGGGGTGTGCACATTGTAAGACTTTCTAACCAGCTATTCGCAAGTAGGAGTGAAAAAAACATCACAGGTTGGTGTGAATCAGAGGGTCTGAATCAGAATAGGCTGTAAGTGGCAATGTAGGATGGAGAAAAGCACCACGGGTTTGTCAGCATGGGGAGGCAAGGAAACATGCAGTGGCAATGTAGAATATGTTTCTGAAAAGCATTACTGGGTGGTGCGCATTGTAAGGGTTTCTAACAGGCCATTCACTATTAGGAGTGAGAACAACATCACGCGGTGGTGTGAATTGGAGGGCCTGAATCAGGATAGGCATTGAGTGGCAATGTAGGATGGAGAAAAGCAGCAAAGGGTCGTCATCATGGGGAGGTCAGGACACATACAGTGGCAAACTAGGATAGTTTTGTAAAAAATCACGGGGTGGTGCGGATTTTAAGGGTTTCTAACAGGCCATTCACTAGTAGGAGTGAGAAAAACATCAGGGGGTGGTTTGAATCAGATGTTCTAATTAGGATAAGCAGTGAGTGGCTATGTAGGATGGAGAATAGCACCATAGGGTGGTCAGCATGAGGAAGTCAGGAAACATGCAATGGCAATGTAGGATAGGTTTCTGAAAAACATCACGGGGTGGTGCGCATTGTAAGTGTTTCTAACAGGCTTTTCACTAGTAGGAGTGAGAAAAACATCACAGGGTGGTATGAATCGGAGGGCCTAAATTATGATAGGCAGTGAGTGGCAACGTAGCATGGAGAAAAGCACACGGGTTAGTCACCATGGGGAGGACAGGAAACATGCAGTGGCAATGTAGGATCGGTTTCTGAAAAACATCACGGCGTAGTGCGCATGGTAAGGGTTTCCAACAGGCCATTTTCTAGTAGGAGTGAGAAATACATCATGGTGTGGTGTGAATTGGAGGGCCTGAATCAAGTTTGACTGTGAGTGGCAATGTAGGTTGGAGAAAAGCTCCACGGGTTGGTGAGCATGGGAAAGTCAGGAAACATGCATTGTCAATGTACGATAGGTTTCTGAAAAGCGTCGCGGGGTTGTGCGCATTGTAAGGGTTTGTAGCAGGCCCTTCACTAGTAGGAGTGAGAAAAACATCACGTGGTGGTGTGAATCAGAGTGGCTGAATTAGGATTGGCAGTGAGTGGCAATGAAGAATGGAGAAAAGCACAATGGTTTGGTCAACATGGGGAGGTCAGGAAAAATGTAATGGCAATGTAGGGTATGTTTCTGAAAAACATCGCCGGATGGTGCACATTGTAAGGCTTTCTAACAAGCCATTCACAAGTACGAGTGAAAAAAAACATCACAGGGTGGTGTGAATCAGAGGGTCTGAATTAGGATAGGCTGTGAGTGGCAATGTAGGATGGAGAAAAGCACCACGGGTTTGTCAGCATGGGGAGGCAAGGAAACATGCAGTGGCAATGTAGAATAGGTTTCTGATAAGCATCACTTGGTGGTGCGCATTGTAAGGGTTTCTAACAGGCCATTCACTAGTAGGAGTGAGAACAACATCACGTGGTAGTGTGAATTGGAGGGCCTGAATCAGGATAGGCAGTGAGTGGCAATGTAGGATGGAGAAAAGCACCAAAGGGTGGTCATCATGGGGAGGTCAGGACACATGCAGTGGCAAAGTAGGATAGTTTTCTGAAAAACATCACGGGGTGGTGCCCATTGTAAGGCTTTCTAACAGGACATTCACTAATAGGAGTGAGAAAATCATCACGGGGTGGTGAGAATGGGAGAGCCTAAATTAGGATAGGCAGTTAATGGCAATGAAGAATGGAGAAAAGCACCATGGGTTGGTCAACATGGGGAGGAATGGAAACATGCAATGGCAATGTAGGATAGGTTTCTGAAAAACATTGCTGGGTGGTGCTCATTGCAAGGCTTTCTAAAAAGCCATTCAGAAGTAGGAGTGAAAAAAACATCAAGGGGTGGTGTGAATCAGAGAGCCTGAATTAGGGTAGGCAGTGAGTGGCAATGTAGGGTGGAGAAAATCACCACAGGGTGGTCAGCATAGGGAGGTAAGAAAACATGCCCTGGCAATGTAGGATAGGTTTCTGAAAAAAAAACCAAAAACCCGGGTAGTGCGATTGTAAGTGTTTCTAACAGGCCATTCACTAGTAGGAGTGAGAAAAACATCACGGGGTGGTGTGAATCGGAGGGCCTGAATTAGGATATGCAGTGAGTGGCAATGTAGGATGGAGAAAAGCACCACAGGGTGGTCAGCATGGGGAGGTCAGGAAACATGCAGTGGCAATGTAGGATAGTTTTCTGAAAAACATCACAGGGTGGTAAGCATTGTAAGGGTTTCTAACAGGCCATTCACTGGTAGGATTGAGAAAAACATCACGGGGTGCTGTGAATCGGAGGGCCTGAATTAGGATAGGCAGTGAGTGGCAATGTAGATTGTAGAAAAGCACCACAGGGTTGTCAGCATGGGGAGGTCAGGAAACATGCAGTGGCAATGTGGGATAGCTTTCTGAAAAACATTCCGGGTTGGTGCGCATTGTAAGGGAATCTAACAGGCCATTCACTAGTAGGAGTGAGAAAAACATCACGGCGTGGTGTGAATTGGAGGGCCTGAATCAGGATAGGCAGTGAGTGGCAATGTAGGATGGAGAAAAGCAGCAAAGGGTGGTCATCATGTTCGAGGTCAGGACACATGCAGTGGCAAAGTAGGATAGTTTTCTGAAAAACATCACGGGGTGGTGCCCATTGTAAGGCTTCCTAACAGACCATTCACTAGTAGGAGTGTGAAATACATCATGGTGTGGTGTGAATCGGAGGGCATGAATCAAGATAGACAGTGAGTGGCAATGTAAAATGGAGAAAAGCACCACAGTGTGGTCAGCATGGGGAGGTCAGGAAACATTCAGTGTCAATGTAGGATAGGTTTCTGATAAACATCTCTGGGTGGTGCGCATTGTAAGGTTTTCTAACAGGCCATTCATTAGTAGGAGTGAGAAAAACATCACGTGGTACTGTGAATCAGTGGGCCTGAATTAGGATAGGCAGTGAGTGGCAAAATAACATGGAGAAAAGCACCACGGTGTGGTCAGCATGGGGAAGTCAGGAAACATGCAGTGGCAATGCAGGATCGGTTTCTGAAATACATCGTGGGGTTGGGCGCATTTTAAAGATATCTAACAGGCCATTCACTAGTAGGAGTGAGAAATACATCATGGTGTGGTGTGAATCGAAGGGCCTGAATCAAGTTAGACAGTGAGTGGCAATGTAGGATGGAGAAAAGCACCACGGGTTTGTCCGCATGGGGATGTAAGGAAACATGCCGTGGCAATATAGAATAGGTTTCTGATAAGCATTGCTAGGTGGTGCGCATTGCAAGGCTTTCTAACAGGCCATTCACTAGTAGGAATGAGAACAACATCATGCGGTGGTGTGAATCGGAGGCCCTGCATTAGGATAGGCAGTGAGTGGCAATGTAGGATGGAGAAAACACCACAGGGTGGTCAGCATGGGGAGGTCAGGAAACATGCAGTGGCAATGTAGTCTACTTTTCTGAAAAACATTACCGGTTGGTGCACATTGTAATGGTTTCTAACAGGCCTTTCACTAGTAGGAGTGAGAAAAACCTCACGGCGTGGTGTGAATTGGAAGGCCTGAATCAGTATAGGCAGTGAGTGGCAATGTAGGATGGAGAAAAGCACCACGGGGTGGTAATTATGGGGAGGTCAGGACACATGCAGTGGCAATGTAGCATAGGTTTCTAAAAATCATCGCGGGTGGTGAGGATTGTAAGGGTTTCTAACAGGCCATTCACTAGTAGGAGTGAGAAAAACATCATGGGGCGGTGTGAATCAGATGTTCTGAATTAGGATAGGCAGTGAATGGCAATGTACGATGGAGAAAAGCACCACGGGGTGATCAGCATGGGGAGGTTAGGAAACATGCAGTGGCAATGCAGGATCGGTTTCTGAAATACATCGCGGGGTGGGTCGCAGTGTAAAGCTATCTAACAGGCCATTCACTAGTAGGAGTGTGAAATACATCATGGTGTGGTGTGAATCGGAGGTCATGAATCAAGTTAGACACTGAGTGGAAATGTAGGATGGAGAAAAGCACCACGGGTTGGTGAGCATGCGGAAGTCAGGAAACATGCAATGGCAATGTAGGATAGGTTTCTGAAAAACATCGCGGGGTTGTGCATATTGTCAGTGTTTGTAGCAGGCCATTCACTAGTAGGAGTGACAAAATCATAACGGGGTGGTGTGAATCGGAAGGCCTGAATTAGGTAAGGCAGTGAGTGGCAATGTAGGATGGAGAAAATCACCACAGGCTGGTCAGCATGGGGAGGTTCTAAAACATGCCCTGGCAATGTAGGATAGGTTTCAGAAAATAAAAAGCGGGGTGGTGCGATTGTAAGTGTTTCTAACAGGCCATTCACTAGTAGGAGTGAGAAAAACATCACGGGGTGGTGTGAATTGGAGGGCCTGAATTAGGATATGCAGTGAGTGGCAATGTAGGATGGAGAAAAGCACCACAGGGTGGTCAGCATGGGGAGGTCAGGAAACATGCAGTGGCAATGTAGGATAGTTTTCTGAAAAACATCACAGGGTGGTAAGCATTGTAAGGGTTTCTAACAGGCCATTCACTGGTAGGATTGAGAAAAACATCACGGGGTGCTGTGAATCGGAGGGCCTGAATTAGGATAGGCAGTGAGTGGCAATGTAGATTGTAGAAAAGCACCACAGGGTTGTCAGCATGGGGAGGTCAGGAAACATGCAGTGGCAATGTGGGATAGCTTTCTGAAAAACATTCCGGGTTGGTGCGCATTGTAAGGGAATCTAACAGGCCATTCACTAGTAGGAGTGAGAAAAACATCACGGCGTGGTGTGTATTGGAGGGCCTGAATCAGGATAGGCAGTGAGTGGCAATGTAGGATGGAGAAAAGCAGCAAAGTGTGGTCATCATTTTCGAGGTCAGGACACATGCAGTGGCAAAGTAGGATAGTTTTCTGAAAAACATCATGGGGTGGTGCCCATTGTAAGGCTTCCTAACAGACCATTCACTAGTAGGAGTGTGAAATACATCATGGTGTGGTGTGAATCGGAGGGCATGAATCAAGTTAGACAGTGAGTGGCAATGTAAAATGGAGAAAAGCACCACAGTGTGGTCAGCATGGGGAGGTCAGGAAACATTCAGTGTCAATGTAGGATAGGTTTCTGATAAACATCTCTGGGTGGTGCGCATTGTAAGGTTTTCTAACAGGCCATTCATTAGTAGGAGTGAGAAAAACATCACGTGGTACTGTGAATCAGTGGGCCTGAATTAGGATAGGCAGTGAGTGGCAAAATAACATGGAGAAAAGCACCACGGTGTGGTCAGCATGGGGAAGTCAGGAAACATGCAGTGGCAATGCAGGATCGGTTTCTGAAATACATCGTGGGGTTGGGCGCATTTTAAAGATATCTAACAGGCCATTCACTAGTAGGAGTGAGAAATACATCTTGGTGTGGTGTGAATCGAAGGGCCTGAATCAAGTTAGACAGTGAGTGGCAATGTAGGATGGAGAAAAGCACCACGGGTTTGTCCGCATGGGGATGTAAGGAAACATGCCGTGGCAATATAGAATAGGTTTCTGATAAGCATTGCTAGGTGGTGCGCATTGCAAGGCTTTCTAACAGGCCATTCACTAGTAGGAATGAGAACAACATCATGCGGTGGTGTGAATCGGAGGCCCTGCATTAGGATAGGCAGTGAGTGGCAATGTAGGATGGAGAAAACACCACAGGGTGGTCAGCATGGGGAGGTCAGGAAACATGCAGTGGCAATGTAGTCTACTTTTCTGAAAAACATTACCGGTTGGTGCACATTGTAATGGTTTCTAACAGGCCTTTCACTAGTAGGAGTGAGAAAAACCTCACGGCGTGGTGTGAATTGGAAGGCCTGAATCAGTATAGGCAGTGAGTGGCAATGTAGGATGGAGAAAAGCACCACGGGGTGGTAATTATGGGGAGGTCAGGACACATGCAGTGGCAATGTAGCATAGGTTTCTAAAAATCATCGCGGGTGGTGAGGATTGTAAGGGTTTCTAACAGGCCATTCACTAGTAGGAGTGAGAAAAACATCACGGGGCGGTGTGAATCAGATGTTCTGAATTAGGATAGGCAGTGAATGGCAATGTACGATGGAGAAAAGCACCACGGGGTGATCAGCATGGGGAGGTTAGGAAACATGCAGTGGCAATGCAGGATCGGTTTCTGAAATACATCGCGGGGTGGTGCGCAGTGTAAAGCTATCTAACAGGCCATTCACTAGTAGGAGTGTGAAATACATCATGGTGTGGTGTGAATCGGAGGTCATGAATCAAGTTAGACACTGAGTGGAAATGTAGGATGGAGAAAAGCACCACGGGTTGGTGAGCATGCGGAAGTCAGGAAACATGCAATGGCAATGTAGGATAGGTTTCTGAAAAACATCGCGGGGTTGTGCATATTGTCAGTGTTTGTAGCAGGCCATTCACTAGTAGGAGTGACAAAATCATAACGGGGTGGTGTGAATTGGAAGGCCTGAATTAGGTAAGGCAGTGAGTGGCAATGTAGGATGGAGAAAATCACCACAGGCTGGTCAGCATGGGGAGGTTCTAAAACATGCCCTGGCAATGTAGGATAGGTTTCAGAAAATAAAAAGCGGGGTGGTGCGATTGTAAGTGTTTCTAACAGGCCATTCACTAGTAGGAGTGAGAAAAACATCACGGGGTGGTGTGAATCGGAGGGCCTGAATTAGGATATGCAGTGAGTGGCAATGTAGGATGGAGAAAAGCACCACAGGGTGGTCAGCAAGTGGAGGTCAGGAAACATGCAGTGGCAATGTAGGATAGTTTTCTGAAAAACATCACAGGGTGGTAAGCATTGTAAGGGTTTCTAACAGGCCATTCACTGGTAGGATTGAGAAAAACATCACGGGGTGCTGTGAATCGGAGGGCCTGAATTAGGATAGGCAGTGAGTGGCAATGTAGATTGTAGAAAAGCACCACAGGGTTGTCAGCATGGGGAGGTCAGGAAACATGCAGTGGCAATGTGGGATAGCTTTCTGAAAAACATTCCGGGTTGGTGCGCATTGTAAGGGAATCTAACAGGCCATTCACTAGTAGGAGTGAGAAAAACATCACGGCGTGGTGTGAATTGGAGGGCCTGAATCAGGATAGGCAGTGAGTGGCAATGTAGGGTGGAGAAAAGCAGCAAAGGGTGGTCATCATGTTCGAGGTCAGGACACATGCAGTGGCAAAGTAGGATAGATTTCTGAAAAACATCATGGGGTGGTGCCCATTGTAAGGCTTCCTAACAGACCATTCACTAGTAGGAGTGTGAAATACATCATGGTGTGGTGTGAATCGGAGGGCATGAATCAAGATAGACAGTGAGTGGCAATGTAAAATGGAGAAAAGCACCACAGTGTGGTCAGCATGGGGAGGTCAGGAAACATTCAGTGTCAATGTAGGATAGGTTTCTGATAAACATCTCTGGGTGGTGCGCATTGTAAGGTTTTCTAACAGGCCATTCATTAGTAGGAGTGAGAAAAACATCACGTGGTACTGTGAATCGGTGGGCCTGAATTAGGACAGGCAGTGAGTGGCAACATAACATGGAGAAAAGCACCACGGTGTGGTCAGCATGGGGAAGTCAGGAAACATGCAGTGGCAATGCAGGATCGGTTTCTGAAATACATCGTGGGGTTGGGCGCATTTTAAAGATATCTAACAGGCCATTCACTAGTAGGAGTGAGAAATACATCATGGTGTGGTGTGAATCGAAAGGCCTGAATCAAGTTAGACAGTGAGTGGCAATGTAGGATGGAGAAAAGCACCACGGGTTTGTCCGCATGGGGATGTAAGGAAACATGCCGTGGCAATATAGAATAGGTTTCTGATAAGCATTGCTAGGTGGTGCGCATTGCAAGGCTTTCTAACAGGCCATTCACTAGTAGGAATGAGAACAACATCATGAGGTGGTGTGAATCGGAGGCCCTGCATTAGGATAGGCAGTGAGTGGCAATGTAGGATGGAGAAAACACCACAGGGTGGTCAGCATGGGGAGGTCAGAAAACATGCAGTGGCAATGTAGTCTACTTTTCTGAAAAACATTACCGGTTGGTGCACATTGTAATGGTTTCTAACAGGCCTTTCACTAGTAGGAGTGAGAAAAACCTCACGGCGTGGTGTGAATTGGAGGGCCTGAATCAGTATAGGCAGTGAGTGGCAATGTAGGATGGAGAAAAGCACCACGGGGTGGTAATTATGGGGAGGTCAGGACACATGCAGTGGCAATGTAGCATAGGTTTCTAAAAATCATCGCGGGTGGTGAGGATTGTAAGGGTTTCTAACAGGCCATTCACTAGTAGGAGTGAGAAAAACATCACGGGGCGGTGTGAATCAGATGTTCTGAATTAGGATAGGCAGTGAATGGCAATGTACAATGGAGAAAAGCACCACGGGGTGATCAGCATGGGGAGGTTAGGAAACATGCAGTGGCAATGCAGGATCGGTTTCTGAAATACATCGCGGGGTGGGGCGCAGTGTAAAGCTATCTAACAGGCCATTCACTAGTAGGAGTGTGAAATACATCATGGTGTGGTGTGAATCGGAGGTCATGAATCAAGTTAGACACTGAGTGGAAATGTAGGATGGAGAAAAGCACCACGGGTTGGTGAGCATGCGGAAGTCAGGAAACATGCAATGGCAATGTAGGATAGGTTTCTGAAAAACATCGCGGGGTTGTGCATATTGTCAGTGTTTGTAGCAGGCCATTCACTAGTAGGAGTGACAAAATCATCACGGGGTGGTGTGAATCGGAAGGCCTGAATTAGGTTAGGCAGTGAGTGGCAATGTAGGATGGAGAAAATCACCACAGGCTGGTCAGCATGGGGAGGTTCTAAAACATGCCCTGGCAATGTAGGATAGGTTTCAGAAAATAAAAAGCGGGGTGGTGCGATTGTAAGTGTTTCTAACAGGCCATTCACTAGTAGGAGTGAGAAAAACATCACGGGGTGGTGTGAATCGGAGGGTCTGAATTAGGATATGCAGTGAGTGGCAATGTAGGATGGAGAAAAGCACCACAGGGTGGTCAGCATGGGGAGGTCAGGAAACATGCAGTGGCAATGTAGGATAGTTTTCTGAAAAACATCACAGGGTGGTAAGCATTGTAAGGGTTTCTAACAGGCCATTCACTGGTAGGATTGAGAAAAACATCACGGGGTGCTGTGAATCGGAGGGCCTGAATTAGATAGGCAGTGAGTGGCAATGTAGATTGTAGAAAAGCACCACAGGGTTGTCAGCATGGGGAGGTCAGGAAACATGCAGTGGCAATGTGGGATAGCTTTCTGAAAAACATTCCGGGTTGGTGCGCATTGTAAGGGAATCTAACAGGCCATTCACTAGTAGGAGTGAGAAAAACATCACGGCGTGGTGTGAATTGGAGGGCCTGAATCAGGATAGGCAGTGAGTGGCAATGTAGGATGGAGAAAAGCAGCAAAGGGTGGTCATCATGTGGAAGTCAGGACACATGTAGTGGCAAATTAGGGCAGTTTTCTGAAAAACATCTCGGGGTGGTGCCCATTGTAAGGCTTTCTAACAGGCCATTCACTAGTAGGAGTGTGAAATACATCATGGTGTGGTGTGAATCGGAGGGAAAAAATCAATTTAGACAGTGAGTGGCAATGTAAAATGGAGAAAAGCACCACAGTGTGGTCAGCATGGGGAGGTCAGGAAACATTCAGTGTCAATGTAGGATAGGTTTCTGATAAACATCTCTGGGTGGTACACATTGTAAGGGTTTCTAACAGGCCATCCATTAGTAGGAGTGAGAAAAACATCACGTGGTACTGTGAATCGGTGGGCCTGAATTAGGATAGGCAGTGAGTGGCAACATAACATGGAGAAAAGCACCACGGTGTGGTCAGCATGGGGAAGTCAGGAAACATGCAGTGGCAATGCAGGATCGGTATCTGAAATACATCGCGGGGTTGGGCGCATTGTAAAGGTATCTAACAGGCCATTCACTAGTAGGAGTGTGAAATACATCATGGTGTGGTGTGAATCGGATGGCATGAATCAATTTAGACAGTGAGTTGCAATGTAGGATGGAGAAAAGAACCACGGGTTGGTGAGCATGGCAAAGTCAGGAAACATGCAATGGCAATGTAGGATAGGTTTCTGAAAAACATCGCGGTGTTGTGCACATTGTCAGTGTTTGTAGCAGGCCATTCACTAGTAGGCGTGACAAAATCATCACGGGGTGGTGTGAATCGGAAGGCCTGAATCAGGATAGGCAGTGGGTGGCAATGTAGGATGGAGAAAATCACCACGGTGTGGTCAGCATGGGGAGGTCAGGACACATGCAGTGGCAAAGTAGGATAGTTCTCTAAAAAACATCACGGGGTGGTGCCCATTATAAAACTTTCTAACAGGCCATTCACTAGTAGGAGTGAGAAAAACATCACAGGGTGGTGTGAATTGGAGGCCCTTAATTAGGATAGGCAGTGAGTGGCAATGTAGGATGTGAAAAGCACCACGGTGTGGTCAGCATGGGGAGGTCAGGAAACATGCAGTGGCAAAGTAGGATAGGTTTCTGAAAAAAACATCTTTGTGGTGCACATTGTAAGGCTTTCTAACAGGCCATTCACTAGTAGGAGTGAGAAAAACCACGGGGTGGTGTGAATCGGAAGGCCTGATTTAGGATAGGCAGTTAGTGGCAATGTAACATGGAGAAAACCACCAAGGGGTGGTCAGCATGAGGACGTCAGAAAACATGCAGTGGAAAAGTAGGATAGTTTTCTGAAAAACATCACGGGGTGGTGCCCAATGTAAGGCTTTCAAACAGGCCATTCACTAGTAGGAGTAAGAAAAACATCACGGGGTGCTGTGAATCGGAGGGCCTGAATTAGGATAGGCAGTGAGTGGCAATGTAGATTGTAGAAAAGCACCACAGGGTTGTCAGCATGGGGAGGTCAGGAAACATGCAGTGGCAATGTGGGATAGCTTTCTGAAAAACATTCCGGGTTGGTGCGCATTGTAAGGGAATCTAACAGGCCATTCACTAGTAGGAGTGAGAAAAACATCACGGCGTGGTGTGAATTGGAGGGCCTGAATCAGGATAGGAAGTGAGTGGCAATGTAGGATGGAGAAAAGCAGCAAAGGGTGGTCATCATGTTCGAGTTCAGGACACATGCAGTGGCAAAGTAGGATAGTTTTCTGAAAAACAGCACGGGGTGGTGCCCATTGTAAGGCTTCCTAACAGACCATTCACTAGTAGGAGTGTGAAATACATCATGGTGTGGTGTGAATCGGAGGGCATGAATCAAGATAGACAGTGAGTGGCAATGTAAAATGGAGAAAAGCACCACAGTGTGGTCAGCATGGGGAGGTCAGGAAACATTCAGTGTCAATGTAGGATAGGTTTCTGATAAACATCTCTGGGTGGTGCGCATTGTAAGGTTTTCTAACAGGCCATTCATTAGTAGGAGTGAGAAAAACATCACGTGGTACTGTGAATCAGTGGGCCTGAATTAGGATAGGCAGTGAGTGGCAAAATAACATGGAGAAAAGCACCACGGTGTGGTCAGCATGGGGAAGTCAGGAAACATGCAGTGGCAATGCAGGATCGGTTTCTGAAATACATCGTGGGGTTGGGCGCATTTTAAAGATATCTAACAGGCCATTCACTAGTAGGAGTGAGAAATACATCATGGTGTGGTGTGAATCGAAGGGCCTGAATCAAGTTAGACAGTGAGTGGCAATGTAGGATGGAGAAAAGCACCACGGGTTTGTCCGCATGGGGATGTAAGGAAACATGCCATGGCAATATAGAATAGGTTTCTGATAAGCATTGCTATGTGGTGAGCATTGCAAGGCTTTCTAACAGGCCATTCACTAGTAGGAATGAGAACAACATCATGCGGTGGTGTGAATCGGAGGCCCTGCATTAGGATAGGCAGTGAGTGGCAATGTAGGATGGAAAAAACACCACAGGGTGGTCAGCATGGGGAGGTCAGAAAACATGCAGTGGCAATGTAGTCTACTTTTCTGAAAAACATTACCGGTTGGTGCACATTGTAATGGTTTCTAACAGGCCTTTCACTAGTAGGAGTGAGAAAAACCTCACGGCGTGGTGTGAATTGGAGGGCCTGAATCAGTATAGGCAGTGAGTGGCAATGTAGGATGGAGAAAAGCACCACGGGGTGGTAATTATGGGGAGGTCAGGACACATGCAGTGGCAATGTAGCATAGGTTTCTAAAAATCATCGCGGGTGGTGAGGATTGTAAGGGTTTCTAACAGGCCATTCACTAGTAGGAGTGAGAAAAACATCACGGGGCGGTGTGAATCAGATGTTCTGAATTAGGATAGGCAGTGAATGGCAATGTACGATGGAGAAAAGCACCACGGGGTGATCAGCATGGGGAGGATAGGAAACATGCAGTGGCAATGCAGGATCGGTTTCTGAAATACATCGCGGGGTGGGGCGCAGTGTAAAGCTATCTAACAGGCCATTCACTAGTAGGAGTGTGAAATACATCATGGTGTGGTGTGAATCGGAGGTCATGAATCAAGTTAGACACTGAGTGGAAATGTAGGATGGAGAAAAGCACCACGGGTTGGTGAGCATGCGGAAGTCAGGAAACATGCAATGGCAATGTAGGATAGGTTTCTGAAAAACATCGCGGGGTTGTGCATATTGTCAGTGTTTGTAGCAGGCCATTCACTAGTAGGAGTGACAAAATCATCACGGGGTGGTGTGAATCGGAAGGCCTGAATTAGGTTAGGCAGTGAGTGGCAATGTAGGATGGAGAAAATCACCACAGGCTGGTCAGCATGGGGAGGTTCTAAAACATGCCCTGGCAATGTAGGATAGGTTTCAGAAAATAAAAAGCGGGGTGGTGCGATTGTAAGTGTTTCTAACAGGCCATTCACTAGTAGGAGTGAGAAAAACATCACGGGGTGGTGTGAATCGGAGGGCCTGAATTAGGATATGCAGTGAGTGGCAATGTAGGATGGAGAAAAGCACCACAGGGTGGTCAGCATGGGGAGGTCAGGAAACATGCAGTGGCAATGTAGGATAGTTTTCTGAAAAACATCACAGGGTGGTAAGCATTGTAAGGGTTTCTAACAGGCCATTCACTGGTAGGATTGAGAAAAACATCACGGGGTGCTGTGAATCGGAGGGCCTGAATTAGGATAGTCAGTGAGTGGCAATGTAGATTGTAGAAAAGCACCACAGGGTTGTCAGCATGGGGAGGACAGGAAACACGCAGTGGCATTGTGGGATAGCTTTCTGAAAAACATTCCGGGTTGGTGCGCATTGTAAGGGAATCTAACAGGCCATTCACTAGTACGAGTGAGAAAAACATCACGGCGTGGTGTGAATTGGAGGGCCTGAATCAGGATAGGCAGTGAGTGGCAATGAAGGATGGAGAAAAGCAGCAAAGGGTGGTCATCATGTGGAGGTCAGGACACATGTAGTGGCAAATTAGGACAGTTTTCTGAAAAACATCTCGGGGTGGTGCCCATTGTAAGGCTTTCTAACAGGCCATTCACTAGTAGGAGTGTGAAATACATCATGGTGTGGTGTGAATCGGAGGGAAAGAATCAAGTTAGACAGTGAGTGGCAATGTAAAATGGAGAAAAGCACCACAGTGTGGTCAGCATGGGGAGGTCAGGAAACATTCAGTGTCAATGTAGGATAGGTTTCTGATAAACATCTCTGGGTGGTATACAATGTAAGGGTTTCTAACAGGCCATCCATTAGTAGGAGTGAGAAAAACATCACGTGGTACTGTGAATCGGTGGGCCTGAATTAGGATAGGCAGTGAGTGGCAACATAACATGGAGAAAAGCACCACGGTGTGGTCAGCATGGGGAAGTCAGGAAACATGCAGTGGCAATGCAGGATCGGTATCTGAAACACATCGCGGGGTTGGGCGCATTGTAAAGGTATCTAACAGGCCATTCACTAGTAGGAGTGTGAAATACATCATGGTGTGGTGTGAATCGGATGGCATGAATCAAGTTAGACAGTGAGTTGCAATGTAGGATGGAGAAAAGAACCACGGGTTGGTGAGCATGGCAAAGTCAGGAAACATGCAATGGCAATGTAGGATAGGTTTCTGAAAAACATCGCGGTGTTGTGCGCATTGTCAGTGTTTGTAGCAGGCCATTCACTAGTAGGCGTGACAAAATCATCACGGGGTGGTGTGAATCGGAAGGCCTGAATCAGCATAGGCAGTGGGTGGCAATGTAGGATGGAGAAAAGCACCACGGTGTGGTCAGCATGGGGAGGTCAGGACACATGCAGTGGCAAAGTAGGATAGTTCTCTAAAAAACATCACGGGGTGGTGCCCATTATAAAACTTTCTAACAGGCCATTCACTAGTAGGAGTGAGAAAAACATCACAGGGTGGTGTGAATCGGAGGCCCTTAATTAGGATAGGCAGTGAGTGGCAATGTAGGATGTGAAAAGCACCACGGTGTGGTCAGCATGGGGAGGTAAGGAAACATGCAGTTGCAAAGTAGGATAGGTTTCTGAAAAAAAATCTTTGTGGTGCACATTGTAAGGCTTTCTAACAGGCCATTCACTAGTAGGAGTGAGAAAAACCACGGGGTGGTGTGAATCGGAGGGCCTGATTTAGGATAGGCAGTTAGTGGCAATGTAACATGGAGAAAACCACCAAGGGGTGGTCAGCATGAGGACGTCAGAAAACATGCAGTGGAAAAGTAGGATAGTTTTCTGAAAAACATCACGGGGTGGTGCCCAATGTAAGGCTTTCTAACAGGCCATTCACTAGTAGGAGTAAGAAAAACATCACACGGTGGTGTGAATCGGAGGCCCTTAATTAGGATAGGCAGTGAGTGGCAATGTAGGATGGAGAAAAGCACCACGGGGTGGTCAGGATGGGGAGGTCAGGAAACATGCAGTGGCAATGCAAGATCCATTTCTAAAAAACATCGTGGTGCTGGGCGCATTGTATAGGTATCTAACAGGCGATTCCCTGGTAGGAGTGAAAAATACATCACGGGAAGGTGGGAATCTGAAGGCCTGAATCATAATAGGCAGTGAGTGGCAATGTAGGATGGAGAAAAGCACCACGGCACGGTCATCATGGGGAGGTCAGGACACATGCAGTGGCAATGTAGTTTAGGTTTCTGAAAAGCATCGCGGCGTAGTGAGCATGGTAACGGTTTCTAACAGGCCATTTACTAGTAGGAGTGAGAAATACATAATGGTGCGGTGTGAATTGGAGGGCCTGAATCAAGTTTGACAGTGAGTGGCAATGTAAAATGGAGAAAAGCACCACAGTGTGGTCAGCATGGGGAGGTCAGGACACATGCAGTGGCAAAGTAGGATAGTTCTCTGAAAAACATCACGGGGTGGTGCAGATTTTAAGGGTTTCTAACAGGCCATTCACTAGTAGAAGTGAGAAAAACATCAGGGGGTGGTTCGAATCAGATGTTCTAATTAGGATAAGCAGTGAGTGGCTATGTAGGGTGGAGAATAGCACCATAGGGTGGTCAGCATGAGGAAGTCAGGAAACATGCAATGGCAATGTAGGATAGGTTTCTGAAAAACATCGCAGGGTGGTGCGCATTGTAAGTGTTTCTAACAGGCTTTTCACTAGTAGGAGTGAGAAAAACATCACAGGGTGGTATGAATCGGAGGGCCTAAATTATGATAGGCAGTGAGTGGCAACGTAGCATGGAGAAAAGCACACGGGTTAGTGACCATGGGGAGGACAGGAAACATGCAGTGGCAATGTAGGATAGTTTTCTGAAAAACATCACGGGGTGGTGGGCATTGTAAGGGTTTCTAACAGGCCTTTCACTAGTAGGAGTGAGAAAAACATCACGGGGTGGTGTGAATCAGATGTTCTGAAATAGGATAGGCAGTGAGGGGCAATGTAGGATGGAGAAAAGAACCTCGGGGTGTTCAGCATGGGGTGGTCAGGAAACATGAAGTGGCAATGTACGATAGGTTTCTGAAAAAAACAGCGGGGTGGTGCGCATTGCAAGGGTTTCTAACAGGTCATTCACTAGTAGGAGTGAGAAAAACATCACGGGGTGGTTTGAATCAGATGTTCTGAATTAGGATATACAGTGAGTGGCAATGTAGGATGGACAAAAGCACCATGGGGTTGTCAGCATGGGGAGGTCAGGAAACATGCAGTGGCAATGTAGGATAGTTTTCTGAAAAACATCACGGGGTGGTGGGCATTGTAAGGGTTTCTAACAGGCCTTTCACTAGTAGGAGTGAGAAAAACATCACGGGGTGGTGTGAATCAGATGTTCTGAATTAGGATAGGCAGTGAGTGGCAATGTAGGATGGAGAAAAGCACCTCGGGGTGTTCAGCATGGGGTGGTCAGGAAACATGCAGTGGCAATGTAGGATAGGTTTCTGAAAAAAACAGCGGGGTGGTGCGCATTGTAAGGGTTTCTAACAGGCCTTTCACTAGTAGGAGTGAGAAAAACATCACAGGGTGGAGTGAATCATAGGGCCTGAATTAGGATAGGCAGTGAGTGGCAATATAAAATGGAGAAAAGCACCACAGTGTGGTCAGCATGGGGAGGTCACGACACATTCAGTGGCAATGTAGGATAGGTTTCTGAAAAACATCACGGCGTAGTGCGCATGGTAAGGGTTTCCAACAGGCCATTTTCTACTAGGAGTGAGAAATACATCATGGTGTGGTGTGAATTGGAGGGCCTGAATCAAGTTTGACTGTGAGTGGCAATGTAGGTTGGAGAAAAGCTCCACGGGTTGGTGAGCATGGGAAAGTCAGGAAACATGCATTGTCAATGTACGATAGGTTTCTGAAAAGCGTCGCGGGGTTGTGCACATTGTAAGGGTTTGTAGCAGGCCCTTCACTAGTAGGAGTGAGAAAAACATCACGTGGTGGTGTGAATCGGAGTGGCTGAATTAGGATTGGCAGTGAGTGGCAATGAAGAATGGAGAAAAGCACAATGGTTTGGTCAACATGGGGAGGTCAGGAAAAATGTAATGGCAATGTAGGGTATGTTTCTGAAAAACATCGCCGGATGGTGCACATTGTAAGGCTTTCTAACAAGCCATTCACAAGTACGAGTGAAAAAAACATCACAGGGTGGTGTGAATCAGAGGGTCTGAATTAGGATAGGCTGTGAGTGGCAATGTAGGATGGAGAAAAGCACCACGGGTTTGTCAGCATGGGGAGGCAAGGAAACATGCAGTGGCAATGTAGAATAGGTTTCTGATAAGCATCACTTGGTGGTGCGCATTGTAAGGGTTTCTAACAGGCCATTCACTAGTAGGAGTGAGAACAACATCACGTGGTAGTGTGAATTGGAGGGCCTGAATCAGGATAGGCAGTGAGTGGCAATGTAGGATGGAGAAAAGCACCAAAGGGTGGTCATCATGGGGAGGTCAGGACACATGCAGTGGCAAAGTAGGATAGTTTTCTGAAAAACATCACGGGGTGGTGCCCATTGTAAGGCTTTCTAACAGGCCATTCACTAATAGGAGTGAGAAAATCATCACGGGGTGGTGAGAATGGGAGAGTCTAAATTAGGATAGGCAGTTAATGGCAATGAAGAATGGAGAAAAGCACCATGGGTTGGTCAACATGGGGAGGAAAGGAAACATGCAATGGCAATGTAGGATAGGTTTCTGAAAAACATTGCTGGGTGGTGCTCATTGCAAGGCTTTCTAAAAAGCCATTCAGAAGTAGGAGTGAAAAAAACATCAAGGGGTGGTGTGAATCGGAGAGCCTGAATTAGGGTAGGCAGTGAGTGGCAATGTAGGGTGGAGAAAATCACCACAGGGTGGTCAGCATAGGGAGGTAAGAAAATATGCCCTGGCAATGTAGGATAGGTTTCTGAAAAAAAAAAACAAGAAAGCCGGGTAGTGCGATTGTAAGTGTTTCTAACAGGCCATTCACTAGTAGGAGTGAGAAAAACATCACGGGGTGGTGTGAATCGGAGGGCCTGAATTAGGATATGCAGTGAGTGGCAATGTAGGATGGAGAAAAGCACCACAGGGTGGTCAGCATGGGGAGGTCAGGAAACATGCAGTGGCAATGTAGGATAGTTTTCTGAAAAATATCACAGGGTGGTAAGCATTGTAAGGGTTTCTAACAGGCCATTCACTGGTAGGATTGAGAAAAACATCATGGGGTGCTGTGAATCGGAGGGCCTGAATTAGGATAGGCAGTGAGTGGCAATGTAGATTGTAGAAAAGCACCACAGGGTTGTCAGCATGGGGAGGTCAGGAAACATGCAGTGGCAATGTGGGATAGCTTTCTGAAAAACATTCCGGGTTGGTGCGCATTGTAAGGGAATCTAACAGGCCATTCACTAGTAGGAGTGAGAAAAGCATCACGGCGTGGTGTGAATTGGAGGGCCTGAATCAGGATAGGCAGTGAGTGGCAATGTAGGATGGAGAAAAGCAGCAAAGGGTGGTCATCATGTTCGAGGTCAGGACACATTCAGTGGCAAAGTAGGATAGTTTTCTGAAAAACATCACGGGGTGGTGCCCATTGTAAGGCTTCCTAACAGACCATTCACTAGTAGGAGTGTGAAATACATCATGGTGTGGTGTGAATCGGAGGGCATGAATCAAGATAGACAGTGAGTGGCAATGTAAAATGGAGAAAAGCACCACAGTGTGGTCAGCATGGGGAGGTCAGGAAACATTCAGTGTCAATGTAGGATAGGTTTCTGATAAACATCTCTGGGTGGTGCGCATTGTAAGGTTTTCTAACAGGCCATTCATTAGTAGGAGTGAGAAAAACATCACGTGGTACTGTGAATCAGTGGGCCTGAATTAGGATAGGCAGTGAGTGGCAAAATAACATGGAGAAAAGCACCACGGTGTGGTCAGCATGGGGAAGTCAGGAAACATGCAGTGGCAATGCAGGATCGGTTTTTGAAATACATCGTGGGGTTGGGCGCATTTTAAAGTTATCTAACAGGCCATTCACTAGTAGGAGTGAGAAATACATCATGGTGTGGTGTGAATCGAAGGGCCTGAATCAAGTTAGACAGTGAGTGGCAATGTAGGATGGAGAAAAGCACCACGGGTTTGTCCGCATGGGGATGTAAGGAAACATGCCGTGGCAATATAGAATAGGTTTCTGATAAGCATTGCTAGGTGGTGCGCATTGCAAGGCTTTCTAACAGGCCATTCACTAGTAGGAATGAGAACAACATCATGCGGTGGTGTGAATCGGAGGCCCTGCATTAGGATAGGCAGTGAGTGGCAATGTAGGATGGAGAAAACACCACAGGGTGGTCAGCATGGGGAGGTCAGGAAACATGCAGTGGCAATGTAGTCTACTTTCCTGAAAAACATTACCGGTTGGTGCACATTGTAATGGTTTCTAACAGGCCTTTCACTAGTAGGAGTGAGAAAAACCTCACGGCGTGGTGTGAATTGGAGGGCCTGAATCAGTATAGGCAGTGAGTGGCAATGTAGGATGGAGAAAAGCACCACGGGGTGGTAATTATGGGGAGGTCAGGACACATGCAGTGGCAATGTAGCATAGGTTTCTAAAAATCATCGCGGGTGGTGAGGATTGTAAGGGTTTCTAACAGGCCATTCACTAGTAGGAGTGAGAAAAACATCACGGGGCGGTGTGAATCAGATGTTCTGAATTAGGATAGGCAGTGAATGGCAATGTACGATGGAGAAAAGCACCACGGGGTGATCAGCATGGGGAGGTTAGGAAACATGCAGTGGCAATGCAGGATCGGTTTCTGAAATACATCGCGGGGTGGGGCGCAGTGTAAAGCTATCTAACAGGCCATTCACTAGTAGGAGTGTGAAATACATCATGGTGTGGGGTGAATCGGAGGTCATGAATCAAGTTAGACACTGAGTGGAAATGTAGGATGGAGAAAAGCACCATGGGTTGGTGAGCATGCGGAAGTCAGGAAACATGCAATGGCAATGTAGGATAGGTTTCTGAAAAACATCGCGGGGTTGTGCATATTGTCAGTGTTTGTAGCAGGCCATTCACTAGTAGGAGTGACAAAATCATCACGGGGTGGTGTGAATCGGAAGGCCTGAATTAGGTTAGGCAGTGAGTGGCAATGTAGGATGGAGAAAATCACCACAGGCTGGTCAGCATGGGGAGGTTCTAAAACATGCTCTGGCAATGTAGGATAGGTTTCAGAAAATAAAAAGCGGGGTGGTGCGATTGTAAGTGTTTCTAACAGGCCATTCACTAGTAGGAGTGAGAAAAACATCATGGGGTGGTGTGAATCGGAGGGCCTGAATTAGGATATGCAGTGAGTGGCAATGTAGGATGGAGAAAAGCACCACAGCGTGGTCAGCATGGGGAGGTCAGGAAACATGCAGTGGCAATGTAGGATAGTTTTCTGAAAAACATCACAGGGTGGTGCGCATTGTAAGGGTTTCTAACAGGCCATTCACTGGTAGGATTGAGAAAAACATCACGGGGTGCTGTGAATCGGAGGGCCTGAATTAGGATAGGCAGTGAGTGGCAATGTAGGATGTAGAAAAGCACCACAGGGTGGTCAGCATGGGGAAGTCAGGAAACATGCAGTGGCAATGTGGGATAGCTTTCTGAAAAACATTCTGGGTTGGTGCGCATTGTAAGGGATTCTAACAGGCCATTCACTAGTAGGAGTGAGAAAAACATCACGGCGTGGTGTGAATTGGAGGGCCTGAATCAGGATAGGCAGTGAGTGGCAATGTAGGATGGAGAAAAGCAGCAATGGGTGGTCATCATGTGGAGGTCAGGACACATGTAGTGGCAAATTAGGACAGTTTTCTGAAAAACATCTCGGGGTGGTGCCCATTGTAAGGCTTTCTAACAGGCCATTCACTAGTAGGAGTGTGAAATACATCATGGTGTGGTGTGAATCGGAGGGAAAGAATCAAGTTAGACAGTGAGTGGCAATGTAAAATGGAGAAAAGCACCACAGTGTGGTCAGCATGGGGAGGTCAGGAAACATTCAGTGTCAATGTAGGATAGGTTTCTGATAAACATCTCTGGGTGGTACATATTGTAAGGGTTTCTAACAGGCCATCCATTAGTAGGAGTGAGAAAAACATCACGTGGTACTGTGAATCGGTGGGCCTGAATTAGGATAGGCAGTGAGTGGCAACATAACATGGAGAAAAGCACCACGGTGTGTTCAGCATGGGGAAGTCAGGAAACATGCAGTGGCAATGCAGGATCGGTATCTGAAATACATCGCGGGGTTGGGCGCATTGTAAAGGTATCTAACAGGCCATTCACTAGTAGGAGTGTGAAATACATCATGGTGTGGTGTGAATCGGATGGCATGAATCAAGTTAGACAGTGAGTTGCAATGTAGGATGGAGAAAAGAACCACGGGTTGGTGAGCATGGCAAAGTCAGGAAACATGCAATGGCAATGTAGGATAGGTTTCTGAAAAACATCGCGGTGTTGTGCGCATTGTCAGTGTTTGTAGCAGGCCATTCACTAGTAGGAGTGACAAAATCATCACGGGGTGGTGTGAATCGGAAGGCCTGAATCAGGATAGGCAGTGGGTGGCAATGTAGGATGGAGAAAAGCACCACGGGGTGGTCAGGATGGGGAGGTCAGGAAACATGCAGTGGCAATGCAAGATCCGTTTCTAAAAAACATCGTGGTGTTGGGCACATTGTAAAGATATCTAACAGGCGATTCCCTGGTAGGAGTGAAAAATACATCACGGGAAGGTGTGAATCTGAAGGCCTGAATCATAATAGGCAGTGAGTGGCAATGTAAGATGGAGAAAAGCACCACGGCACGGTCATCATGGGGAGGTCAGGACACATGCAGTGGCAATGTAGGGTAGGTTTCTGAAAAACATCGCGGCGTAGTGAGCATGGTAACGGTTTCTAACAGGCCATTTACTAGTAGGAGTGAGAAATACATAATGGTGTGGTGTGAATTGGAGGGCCTGAATCAAGTTTGACAGTGAGTGGCAATGTAAAATGGAGAAAAGCACCACAGTGTGGTCAGCATGGGGAGGTCAGGACACATGCAGTGGCAAAGTAGGATAGTTCTCTGAAAAATATCATGGGGTGGTGCCCATTGTAAGACTTTCTAACAGGCCATTCACTAGTAGGAGTGAGAAAAACATCACGGGGTGGTGTGAATCGGAGGGCCTGAATTAGGATAGGCAGTGAGTGGCAATGTAGGATGGAGAAAAGCACCACAGGGTGGTCCGCATGGGGAGGTCAGTAAACATGCAATGGCAATTTAGGATAGTTTTCTGAAAACATCACTGGGTCGTGCTGATTTTAAGGGTTTCTAACAGGCCATTCAATAGTAGGAGTGAGAATAACATCACGGGGTGGTTTGAATCAGATGTTCTGAATTAGGATATACAGTGAGTGGCAATGTAGGATGGAGAAAAGCACCACGGGGTTGTCAGCATGGTGAGGTCAGGAAAAATGCAGTGGCAATGTAGGATAGGTTTCTGAAAAACATCGCTGGTTGTGTGCATTCTAAGGCTTTCTAACAGGCCATTCACTAGTAGGAGTGAGAAAAACATCACAGGGTGGTGTGAATCGTAGGGTCTGAATTAGGACAGGCAGTGAGTGGCAATATAAAATGGAGAAAAGCACCACGGTGTGGTCAGCATGGGGAGGTCAGGAAACATGCCGTGGCAATGTAGGAAATGTTTCTGAAAAACATCACGGGGTGGAGCGCCTTGTAAGTGTATCTAAAAGGTCATTCCCTGGTAGCAGTGAGAAATACATCACGGGAAGGTGTGAATAGGAAGGTCTGAATCAGAATAGGCAGTCAGTGGCAATGTAGGATGGAGAAAAGCACCACGGCACGGTCATCATTGGGAAGTCAGGACACATTCAGTGGCAATGTAGGATAGGTTTCTGAAAAACATCACGGCGTAGTGCGCATTGTAAGGGTTTCCAACAGGCCATTTTCTAGTAGGAGTGAAAAATACATCATGGTGTGGTGTGAATTGGAGGGCCTGAATCAAGTTTGACTGTGAGTGGCAATGTAGGTTGGAGAAAAGCTCCAAGGGTTGGTGAGCATGGGAAAGTCAGGAAACATGCATTGTCAATGTACGATAGGTTTCTGAAAAACGTCGCGGGGTTGTGCGCATTGTAAGGGTTTGTAGCAGGCCCTTCACTACTAGGAGTGAGAAAATCATCAGGTGGTGGTGTGAATCGGAGTGGCTGAATTAGGATTGGCAGTGAGTGGCAATGAAGAATGGAGAAAAGCACAACGGTTTGGTCAACATGGGGAGGTCAGGAAACATGTAATGGCAATGTAGGGTATGTTTCTGAAAAACATCGCCGGATGGTGCACATTGTAAGGCTTTCTAACAAGCCATTCACAAGTAGGAGTGAAAAAAACATCACAGGGTGGTGTGAATCAGAGGGTCTGAATTAGGATAGGCTGTGAGTGGCAAAGTAGGATGGAGAAAAGCACCACGGGTTTGTCTGCATGGGGAGGCAAGGAAACATGCCGTGGCAATGTAGAATAGGTTTCTGATAAGCATCACG
Organism: Cavia porcellus; assembly: GCF_034190915.1. Classification (NCBI taxonomy): domain Eukaryota; kingdom Metazoa; phylum Chordata; class Mammalia; order Rodentia; family Caviidae; genus Cavia; species Cavia porcellus. The sequence continues at coordinate 6,281,300 of NW_026947526.1, forward strand.
TGGTGGTGCGAATTGTAAGGGTTTCTAACAGGCCATTCACTAGTAGGAGTGAGAACAACATCACGTGGTAGTGTGAATTGGAGGGCCTGAATCAGGATAGGCTGTGAGTGGCAATGTAGGATGGAGAAAAGCACCAAAGGGTGGTCATCATGGGGAGGTCAGGACACATGCAGTGGCAAAGTAGGATAGTTTTCTGAAAAACATCACGGGGTGGTGCCCATTGTAAGGCTTTCTAACAGGCCATTCACTAATAGGAGTGAGAAAATCATCACGGGCTGGTGAGAATGGGAGAGCCTGAATTAGGATAGGCAGTTAATGGCAATGAAGAATGGAGAAAAGCACCATGGGTTGGTCAACATGGGGAGGAAAGGAAACATGCAATGGCAATGTAGGATAGGTTTCTGAAAAACATCGCTGGGTGGTGCTCATTGCAAGGCTTTCTAAAAAGCCATTCAGAAGTAGGAGTGAAAAAAACATCAAGGGGTGGTGTGAATCGGAGAGCCTGAATTAGGGTAGGCAGGGAGTGGCAATGTAGGGTGGAGAAAATCACCACAGGGTGGTCAGCATAGGGAGGTAAGAAAACATGCCCTGGCAATGTAGGATAGGTTTCTGAAAAAAAAAAAAAAAAGCCGTGTGGTGCGATTGTAAGTGTTTCTAACAGGCCATTCACAAGTATGAGTGAGAAAAACATCACGGGGTGGTGTGAATCGGAGGGCCTGAATTAGGATATGCAGTGAGTAGCATGTAGGATGGAGAAAAGCACCACAGGGTGGTCAGCATGGGGAGGTCAGGAAACATGCAGTGGCAATGTAGGATACTTTTCTGAAAAACATCACAGGGTGGTGCGCATTGTAAGGGTTTCTAACAGGCCATTCACTGGTAGGATTGAGAAAAACATCACGGGGTGCTGTGAATCGGAGGGCCTGAATTAGGATAGGCAGTGAGTGGCAATGTAGATTGTAGAAAAGCACCACAGGGTGGTCAGCATGGGAAGGTCCGGAAACATGCAGTGGCAATGTGGGATAGATTTCTGAAAAACATTCCGGGTTGGTGCGCATTGTAAGGGATTCTAACAGGCCATTCACTAGTAGGAGTGAGAAAAACATCACGGCGTGGTGTGAATTGGAGGGCCTGAATCAAGATAGGCAGTGAGTGGCAATGTAGGATGGAGAAAAGCAGCAAAGTGTGGTCATCATGTGGAGGTCGGGACACATGTAGTGGCAAAGTAGGATAGTTTTCTGAAAAACATCACGGGGTGGTGCCCATTGTAAGGCTTTCTAACAGGCCATTCACTAGTAGCAGTGTGAAATACATCATGGTGTGGTGTGAATCAGAGGGCATGAATCAAGTGAGACAGTGAGTGGCAATGTAAAATGGAGAAAAGCGCTACAGTGTGGTCAGCATGGGGAGATCAGGAAACATGCAGTAGCAATGTAGGAAATGTTTCTGAAAAACATCACGGGGTCGAGCGCCTTGTAAGGGTATCTAACCGGCCATTCCCTGGTAGGAGAGAGAAATACATCACGGGAAGGTGTGAATCGGAAGGCCTGAATCAGAATAGGCAGTGAGTGGCAATGTAGGATGGAGAAAAGCACCACGGCACGGTCATCATGGGGAGGTCAGGACACATGCAGCGGCAATGTAGGATAGGTTTCTGAAAAACATCGCGGCGTAGTGCGCATGGTAAGGGTTTCTAACTGGCCATTTACTAGTAGGATTGAGACATACATCATGGTGTGGTGTGAATTAGAGGGCCTGAATCAAGTTTGACAGTGAGTGGAAATGTAGGATGGAGAAAAGCCCCACCGGTTGGTGAGCATGGGAGGTCAGGAAACATGCATTGTCAATGTACGATAGGATTCTGAAAAACGTCGCGGGGTTGTGCGCATTGTAAGGTTGTGTAGCAGGCCCTTTACTAGTAGGAGTGAGAAAAATATCACGTGGTGGTGTGAATCGGAGTTGCTGAATTAGGATTGGCAGTGAGTGGCAATGAAGAATGGAGAACAGCACAACGGTTTGGTCAACATGGGGAGGTCAGGAAACATGTAATGGCAATGTAGGGTAGGTTTCTGAAAAACATCGCGGGGTGGTGCACATTGTAAGGCTTTCTAACCAGCCATTCGCAAGTAGGAGTGAAAAAAACAGCACAGGGTGGTGTGAATCAGAGGGTCTGAATTAGGATAGGCTGTAAGTGGCAATGTAGGATGGAGAAAAGCACCACGGGTTTGTCAGCATGGGGAGGCAAGGAAACATGCAGTGGCAATGTAGAATAGGTTTCTGATAAGCACCACTGGGTGGTGCGCATTGTAAGGGTTTCTAACAGGCCAATCACTATTAGGAGTGAGAACAACATCACGCGGTGGTGTGAATTGGAGGGCCTGAATCACGGTAGGCAGTGAGTGGCAATGTAGGATGGAGAAAAGCACCGAAGGGTGGTCGTCATGGGGAGGTCAGGACACATGCAGTGGCAAAGTAGGATAGTTTTCTGAAAAACATCATGGGGTGGTGCCCTTTGTAAGGCTTTCTAACAGGCCATTCACTAATAGGAGTGAGAAAATCATCACGGGGTGGTGAGAATGGGAGAGCCTGAATTAGGATAGGCAGTTAATGGCAATGAAGAATGGAGAAAAGCACCATGGGTTGGTCAACATGGGGAGGAAAGGAAACATGCAATGGCAATGTAGGATAGGTTTCTGAAAAACATCGCTGGGTGGTGCTCATTGCAAGGCTTTCTAAAAAGCCATTCAGAAGTAGGAGTGAAAAAAACATCAAGGGGTGGTGTGAATCGGAGAGCCTGAATTAGGGTAGGCAGGGAGTGGCAATGTAGGGTGGAGAAAATCACCACAGGGTGGTCAGCATAGGGAGGTAAGAAAACATGCCCTGGCAATGTAGGATAGTTTTCTGAAAAAAAAAAAAAAAAAAAAGCCGGGTGGTGCGATTGTAAGTGTTTCTAACAGGCCATTCACTAGTAGGAGTGAGAAAAACATCACGGGGTGGTGTGAATCGGAGGGCCTGAATTAGGATATGCAATGAGTGGCATGTAGGATGGAGAAAAGCACCACAGCGTGGTCAGCATGGGGAGGTCAGGAAACATGCAGTGGCAATGTAGGATAGTTTTCTGAAAAACATCACAGGGTGGTGCGCATTGTAAGGGTTTCTAACAGGCCATTCACTGGTAGGATTGAGAAAAACATCACGGGGTGCTGTGAATCGGAGGGCCTGAATTAGGATAGGCAGTGAGTGGCAATGTAGGATGTAGAAAAGCACCACAGGGTGGTCAGCATGGGGAAGTCAGGAAACATGCATTGGCAATGTGGGATAGCTTTCTGGAAAACATTCCGGGTTGGTGCGCATTGTAAGGGATTCTAACAGGCCATTCACTAGTAGGAGTGAGAAAAACATCACGGCGTGGTGTGAATTGGAGGGCCTGAATCAGGATAGGCAGTGAGTGGCAATGTAGGATGGAGAAAAGCAGCAAAGTGTGGTCATCATGTGGAGGTCGGGACACATGTAGTGGCAAAGTAGGATAGTTTTCTGAAAAACATCACGGGGTGGTGCCCATTGTAAGGCTTTCTAACAGGCCATTCACTAGTAGCAGTGTGAAATACATCATGGTGTGGTGTGAATCAGAGGGCATGAATCAAGTGAGACAGTGAGTGGCAATGTAAAATGGAGAAAAGCGCTACAGTGTGGTCAGCATGGGGAGATCAGGAAACATGCAGTAGCAATGTAGGAAATGTTTCTGAAAAACATCACGGGGTCGAGCGCCTTGTAAGGGTATCTAACCGGCCATTCCCTGGTAGGAGAGAGAAATACATCACGGGAAGGTGTGAATCGGAAGGCCTGAATCAGAATAGGCAGTGAGTGGCAATGTAGGATGGAGAAAAGCACCACGGCACGGTCATCATGGGGAGGTCAGGACACATGCAGCGGCAATGTAGGATAGGTTTCTGAAAAACATCGCGGCGTAGTGCGCATGGTAAGGGTTTCTAACTGGCCATTTACTAGTAGGATTGAGACATACATCATGGTGTGGTGTGAATTAGAGGGCCTGAATCAAGTTTGACAGTGAGTGGAAATGTAGGATGGAGAAAAGCCCCACCGGTTGGTGAGCATGGGAGGTCAGGAAACATGCATTGTCAATGTACGATAGGATTCTGAAAAACGTCGCGGGGTTGTGCGCATTGTAAGGTTGTGTAGCAGGCCCTTTACTAGTAGGAGTGAGAAAAATATCACGTGGTGGTGTGAATCGGAGTTGCTGAATTAGGATTGGCAGTGAGTGGCAATGAAGAATGGAGAACAGCACAACGGTTTGGTCAACATGGGGAGGTCAGGAAACATGTAATGGCAATGTAGGGTAGGTTTCTGAAAAACATCGCGGGGTGGTGCACATTGTAAGGCTTTCTAACCAGCCATTCGCAAGTAGGAGTGAAAAAAACAGCACAGGGTGGTGTGAATCAGAGGGTCTGAATTAGGATAGGCTGTAAGTGGCAATGTAGGATGGAGAAAAGCACCACGGGTTTGTCAGCATGGGGAGGCAAGGAAACATGCAGTGGCAATGTAGAATAGGTTTCTGATAAGCACCACTGGGTGGTGCGCATTGTAAGGGTTTCTAACAGGCCAATCACTATTAGGAGTGAGAACAACATCACGCGGTGGTGTGAATTGGAGGGCCTGAATCACGGTAGGCAGTGAGTGGCAATGTAGGATGGAGAAAAGCACCGAAGGGTGGTCGTCATGGGGAGGTCAGGACACATGCAGTGGCAAAGTAGGATAGTTTTCTGAAAAACATCATGGGGTGGTGCCCTTTGTAAGGCTTTCTAACAGGCCATTCACTAATAGGAGTGAGAAAATCATCACGGGGTGGTGAGAATGGGAGAGCCTGAATTAGGATAGGCAGTTAATGGCAATGAAGAATGGAGAAAAGCACCATGGGTTGGTCAACATGGGGAGGAAAGGAAACATGCAATGGCAATGTAGGATAGGTTTCTGAAAAACATCGCTGGGTGGTGCTCATTGCAAGGCTTTCTAAAAAGCCATTCAGAAGTAGGAGTGAAAAAAACATCAAGGGGTGGTGTGAATCGGAGAGCCTGAATTAGGGTAGGCAGGGAGTGGCAATGTAGGGTGGAGAAAATCACCACAGGGTGGTCAGCATAGGGAGGTAAGAAAACATGCCCTGGCAATGTAGGATAGTTTTCTGAAAAAAAAAAAAAAAAAAAGCCGGGTGGTGCGATTGTAAGTGTTTCTAACAGGCCATTCACTAGTAGGAGTGAGAAAAACATCACGGGGTGGTGTGAATCGGAGGGCCTGAATTAGGATATGCAATGAGTGGCATGTAGGATGGAGAAAAGCACCACAGCGTGGTCAGCATGGGGAGGTCAGGAAACATGCAGTGGCAATGTAGGATAGTTTTCTGAAAAACATCACAGGGTGGTGCGCATTGTAAGGGTTTCTAACAGGCCATTCACTGGTAGGATTGAGAAAAACATCACGGGGTGCTGTGAATCGGAGGGCCTGAATTAGGATAGGCAGTGAGTGGCAATGTAGGATGTAGAAAAGCACCACAGGGTGGTCAGCATGGGGAAGTCAGGAAACATGCATTGGCAATGTGGGATAGCTTTCTGGAAAACATTCCGGGTTGGTGCGCATTGTAAGGGATTCTAACAGGCCATTCACTAGTAGGAGTGAGAAAAACATCACGGCGTGGTGTGAATTGGAGGGCCTGAATCAGGATAGGCAGTGAGTGGCAATGTAGGATGGAGAAAAGCAGCAAAGTGTGGTCATCATGTGGAGGTCGGGACACATGTAGTGGCAAAGTAGGATAGTTTTCTGAAAAACATCACGGGGTGGTGCCCATTGTAAGGCTTTCTAACAGGCCATTCACTAGTAGGAGTGTGAATTACATCATGGTGTGGTGTGAATCAGAGGGCATGAATCAAGTGAGACAGTGAGAGGCAATGTAAAATGGAGAAAAGCACCACTGTGTGGTCAGCATGGGGAGGTCAGGAAACATTCAGTGTCAAAGTAGGATAGGTTTCTGATAAACATCTCTGGGTGGTGCGCATTGTAAGGGTTTCTAACAGGCCATTCATTAGTAGGAGTGAGAAAAACATCACGTGGTACTGTGAATCGGTGGGCCTGAATTAGGATAGGCAGTGAGTGGCAACATAACATGGAGAAAAGCACCACGGTTTGGTCAGCATGGGGAGGTCAGGAAACATGCAGTGGCAATGTAGGAAATGTTTCTGAAAAACATCACGGGGTCGAGCGCCTTGTAAGGGTATCTAACCGGCCATTCCCTGGTAGGAGTGAGAAATACTTCACGGGAAGGTGTGAATCGGAAGGCCTGAATCAGAATAGGCAGTGAGTGGCAATGTAGGATGCAGAAAAGCACCACGGCACGGTCATCATGGGGAGGTCAGGACACATGCAGCGGCAATGTAGGATAGGTTTCTGAAAAACATCGCGGCGTAGTGCGCATGGTAAGGGTTTCTAACAGGCCATTTACTAGTAGGATTGAGAAATACATCATGGTGTGGTGTGAATTAGAGGGCCTGAATCAAGTTTGACAGTGAGTGGAAATGTAGGATGGAGAAAAGCCCCACGGGTTGGTGAGCATGGGAGGTCAGGAAACATGCATTGTCAATGTACGAAAGGTTTCTGAAAAACGTCGCGGGGTTGTGCGCATTGTAAGGGTTTGTAGCAGGCCCTTCACTAGTAGGAATGAGAAAAACATCCCGTGGTGGTGTGAATCATAGTGGCTGAATTAGGATTGGCAGTGAGTGGCAATGAAGAATGGAGAAAAGCACCAGGGGTTGGTCAACATGGGGAGGTCAGGAAACATGTAATGGCAATGTAGGGTAGGTTTCTGAAAAACATAGCGGGGTGGTGCACATTGTAAGGTTTTCTAACCAGCCATTCGCAAGTAGGAGTGAAAAAAACATCACAGGGTGGTGTGAATCAGAGGGTCTGAATTAGGATAGGCTGTAAGTGGCAATGTAGGATGGAGAAAAGCACCACGGGTTTGTCAGCATGGGGAGGCAAGGAAACATGCAGTGGCAATGTAGAATATGTTTCTGATAAGCATCACTGGGTGGTGCGCATTGTAAGGGTTTCTAACAGGCCATTCACTATTAGGAGTGAGAACAACATCACGCGGTGGTGTGAATTGGCGGGCCTGAATCAGGAATAGGCATTGAGTGGCAATGTAGGATGGAGAAAAGCAGCAAAGGGTGGTCATCATGGGGAGGTCAGGACACATGCAGTGGCAAAGTAGGATAGTTTTCTGAAAAACATCACGGTGTGGTGCGGATTTTAAGGGTTTCTAACATTCCATTCACTAGTAGGAGTGAGAAAAACATCAGGGGGTGGTTTGAATCAGATGTTCTAATTAGGATAGGCAGTGAGTGGCTATGTAGGATGGAGAATAGCACCATAGGGTGGTCAGCATGAGGAAGTCAGGAAACATGCAATGGCAATGTAGGATAGTTTTCTAAAAAATCACGGGGTGTTGCGGATTTTAAGGGTTTCTAACAGGCCATTCACTAGTAGGAGTGAGAAAAACATCAGGGGGTGGTTTGAATCAGATGTTCTAATTAGGATAGGCAGTGAGTGGCTATGGAGGATGGAGAAAAGCACCGCGGGGTGGTCATCATGGGGAGGTCAGGACACATGCAGTGGCAATGTAGGATAGGTTTCTGAAAAACATCGCGGGGTGGTGCGCATTGTAAGTGTTTCTAACAGGCTTTTCACTAGTAGGAGTGAGAAAAACATCACAGGGTGGTATGAATCGGAGGCCCTAAATTATGATAGGCAGTGAGTGGCAACGTAGCATGGAGAAAAGCACACGGGGTAGTCACCATGGGGAGGACAGGAAACATGCAGTGGCAATGTAGGATAGTTTTCTGAAAAACATCACGGGGTGGTGGGCATTGTAAGGGTTTCTAACAGGCCTTTCACTAGTAGGAGTGAGAAAAACATCACGGGGTGTTGTGAATCAGATGTTCTGAATTAGGATAGGCAGTGAGTGACAATGTAGGATGGAGAAAAGCACCTCGGGGTGTTCACCATGGGGTGGTCAGGAAACATGCAGTGGCAATGTAGGATAGGTTTCTGAAAAAAACAGCGGGATGGTGCGCATTGTAAGGGTTTCTAACAGGCCATTCACTAGTAGGAGTGAGAAAAACATCACGGGGTGGTTTGAATCAGATGTTCTGAATTAGGATATACAGTGAGTGGCAATGTAGGATGGACAAAAGCACCATGGGGTTGTCAGCATGGGGAGATCAGGAAACATGCAGTGGCAATGTAGGATAGGTTTCTGAAAAACATCGCTGGTTGTGTGCATTGTAAGGCTTTCTAACAGGCCATTCACTAGTAGGAGTGAGAAAAACATCACAGGGTGGTGTGAATCGTAGGGCCTGAATTAGGATAGGCAGTGAGTGGCAATATAAAATAGAGAAAAGCACCACGGTGTGGTCAGCATGGGGAGGTCAGGAAACATGCCGTGGCAATGTAGGAAATGTTTCTGAAAAACATCACGGGGTCGAGCGCCTTGTAAGGGTATCTAACCGGCCATTCCCTGGTAGGAGTGAGAAATACATCACGGGAAGGTGTGAATCGGAAGGCCTGAATCAGAATAGGCAGTGAGTGGCAATGTAGGATGGAGAAAAGCACCACGGCACGGTCATCATGGGGAGGTCAGGACACATGCAGCGGCAATGTAGGATAGGTTTCTGAAAAACATCGCGGCGTAGTGCGCATGGTAAGGGTTTCTAACAGGCCATTTACTAGTAGGATTGAGAAATACATCATGGTGTGGTGTGAATTAGAGGGCCTGAATCAAGTTTGAAAGTGAGTGGAAATGTAGGATGGAGAAAAGCCCCACGGGTTGGTGAGCATGGGAGGTCAGGAAACATGCATTGTCAATGTACGAAAGGTTTCTGAAAAACGTCGCGGGGTTGTGCGCATTGTAAGTGTTTGTAGCAGGCCCTTCACTAGTAGGAGTGAGAAAAACATCCCGTGGTGGTGTGAATCGGAGGGGCTGAATTAGGATTGGCAGTGAGTGGCAATGAAGAATGGAGAAAAGCACCAGGGGTTGGTCAACATGGGGAGGTCAGGAAACATGTAATGGCAATGTAGGGTAGGTTTCTGAAAAACATAGCGGGGTGGTGCACATTGTAAGGTTTTCTAACCAGCCATTCGCAAGTAGGAGTGAAAAAAACATCACAGGGTGGTGTGAATCAGAGGGTCTGAATTAGGATAGGCTGTAAGTGGCAATGTAGGATGGAGAAAAGCACCACGGGTTTGTCAGCATGGGGAGGCAAGGAAACATGCAGTGGCAATGTAGAATATGTTTCTGATAAGCATCACTGGGTGGTGCGCATTGTAAGGGTTTCTAACAGGCCATTCACTATTAGGAGTGAGAACAATATCACGCGGTGGTGTGAATTGGAGGGCCTGAATCAGGATAGGCATTGAGTGGCAATGTAGGATGGAGAAAAGCAGCAAAGGGTGGTCATCATGGGGAGCTCAGGACACATGCAGTGGCAATGTAGGATAGGTTTCTGAAAAACATCGCGGGGTGGTTCGCATTGTAAGTGTTTCTAACAGGCTTTTCACTAGTAGGAGTGAGAAAAACATCACAGGGTGGTATGAATCGGAGGGCCTAAATTATGATAGGCAGTGAGTGGCAACGTAGCATGTTGAAAAGCACACGGGGTAGTCACCATGGTGAGGACAGGAAACATGCAGTGGCAATGTAGGATAGTTTTGTAAAAAATCACGGGGTGGTGCGGATTTTAAGGGTTTCTAACAGGCCATTCACTAGTAGGAGTGAGAAAAACATCAGGGGGTGGTTTGAATCAGATGTTCTAATTAGGATAGGCAGTGAGTGGCTATGTAGGATGGAGAAAAGCACCGCAGGGTGGTCATCATGGGGAGCTCAGGACACATGCAGTGGCAATGTAGGATAGGTTTCTGAAAAACATCGCGGGGTGGTGCGCATTGTATGTGTTTCTAACAGGCTTTTCACTAGTAGGAGTGAGAAAAACATCACAGGGTGGTATGAATCGGAGGGCCTAAATTATGATAGGCAGTGAGTGGCAACGTAGCATGGAGAAAAGCACACGGGGTAGTCACCATGGGGAGGACAGGAAACATGCAGTGGCAATGTAGGATAGTTTTCTGAAAAACATCACAGGGTGGTGGGCATTGTAAGGGTTTCTAACAGGCCTTTCACTAGTAGGAGTGAGAAAAACATCACGGGGTGTTGTGAATCAGATGTTCTGAATTAGGATAGGCAGTGAGTGGCAATGTAGGATGGAGAAAAGCACCTCGGGGTGTTCAGCATGGGGTGGTCAGGAAACATTCAGTGGCAATGTAGGATAGGTTTCTGAAAAAAACAGCGGGATGGTGCGCATTGTAAGGGTTTCTAACAGGCCATTCACTAGTAGGAGTGAGAAAAACATCACGGGGTGGTTTGAATCAGATGTTCTGAATTAGGATATACAGTGAGTGGCAATGTAGGATGGACAAAAGCACCATGGGGTTGTCAGCATGGGGAGGTCAGGAAACATGCCGTGGCAATGTAGGATAGGTTTCTGAAAAACATCGCTGGTTGTGTGCATTGTAAGGCTTTCTAACAGGCCATTCACTAGTAGGAGTGAGAAAAACATCACAGGGTGGTGTGAATCGTAGGGCCTGAATTAGGATAGGCAGTGAGTGGCAATATAAAATGGAGAAAAGCACCACGGTGTGGTCAGCATGGGGAGGTCAGGAAACATGCAGTGGCAATGTAGGAAAGGTTTCTGAAAAACATCACGGGGTGATGCGCCTTGTAAGGGTATCTAACAAGCCATTCCCTGGTAGGAGTGAGAAATACATCACGGGAAGGTGTGAGTCGGAAGGCCTGAATCAGAATAGGCAGTGAGTGGCAATGTAGGATGGAGAAAAGCACCACGGCACAGTCATCATTGGGAAGTCAGGACACATGCAGTGGCAATGTAGGATAGGTTTCTGAAAAACATCACGGCGTAGTGCGCATGGTAAGGGTTTCTAACAGGCCATTTTCTAGTAGGAGTGAGAAATACATCATGGTGTGGTGTGAATTGGAGGGCCTGAATCAAGTTTGACTGTGAGTGGCAATGTAGGTTGGAGAAAAGCTCCACGGGTGGGTGAGCATGGGAAAGTCAGGAAACATGCATTGTCAATGTACGATAGGTTTCTGAAAAACGTCGCGGGGTTGTGCGCATTGTAAGGGTTTGTAGCAGGCCCTTCACTAGTAGGATTGAGAAAAACATCACGTGGTGGTGTGAATCGGAGTGGCTGAATTAGGATTGGCAGTGAGTGGCAATGAAGAATGGAGAAAAGCACAACGGTTTGGTCAACATGGGGAGGTCAGGAAACATGTAGTGGCAATGTAGGGTATGTTTCTGAAAAACATCGCGGGGTGGTGCACATTGTAAGGCTTTCTAACAAGCCATTCACAAGTACGAGTGAAAAAAACATCACAGGGTGGTGTGAATCAGAGGGTCTGAATTAGGATAGGCTGTGAGTGGCAATGTAGGATGGAGAAAAGCACCACGGGTTTGTCAGCATGGGGAGGCAAGGAAACATGCAGTGGCAATGTAGAATACGTTTCTGATAAGCATCACTTGGTGGCGCGCATTGTAAGGGTTTCTAACAGGCCATTCACTAGTAGGAGTGAGAAAAACATCACGTGGTAGTGTGAATTGGAGGGCCTGAATCAGCATAGGCATTGAGTGGCAATGTAGGATGGAGAAAAGCAGCAAAGGGTGGTCATCATGGGGAGGTCAGGACACATGCAGTGGCAAAGTAGGATAGTTTTCTGAAAAACATCACGGTGTGGTGCGGATTTTAAGGGTTTCTAACAGGCCATTCACTAGTAGGAGTGAGAAAAACATCAGGGGTTGGTTTGAATCAGATGTTCTAATTAGGATAGGCAGTGAGTGGCTATGTAGGATGGAGAATAGCACCATAGGGTGGTCAGCATGAGGAAGTCAGGAAACATGCAATGGCAATGTAGGATAGTTTTCTGAATAAATCACGGGGTGGTGCGGATTTTAAGGGTTTCTAACAGGCCATTCACTAGTAGGAGTGAGAAAAACATCAAGGGGTGGTTTGAATCAGATGTTCTAATTAGGATAGGCAGTGAGTGGCTATGTAGGATGGAGAAAAGCACCGCGGGGTGGTCATCATGGGGAGGTCAGGACACATGCAGTGGCAATGTAGGATAGGTTTCTGAAAAACATCGCGGGGTGGTGCGCATTGTAAGTGTTTCTAACAGGCTTTTCACTAGTAGGAGTGAGAAAAACATCACAGGGTGGTACGAATCGGAGGGCCTAAATTATGATAGGCAGTGAGAGGCAACGTAGCATGGAGAAAAGCACACGGGGTAGTCACCATGGGGAGGACAGGAAACATGCAGGGGCAATGTCGCATAGTTTTCTGAAAAACATCATGTGGTGGTGGGCATTGTAAGGGATTCTAACAGGCCTTTCACTAGTAGGAGAGAGAAAAACATCACGGGGTGGTGTGAATCAGATGTTCTGAATTAGGGTAGGCAGTGAGTGGCAATGTAGGATGGAGAAAAGCACCTCGGGGTGTTCAGCATGGGGTGGTCAGGAAACATGCAGTGGCAATGTAGGATAGGTTTCTGAAAAAAACAGCGGGGTGGTGCGCATTGTAAGGGTTTCTAACAGGCCATTCACTACTAGGAGTGAGAAAAACATCACGGGGTGGTTTGAATCAGATGTTCTGAATTAGGATATACAGTGAGTGGCAATGTAGGATGGACAAAAGCACCATGGGGTTGTCAGCATGGGGAGGTCAGGAAACATGCAGTGGCAATGTAGGATAGGTTTCTGAAAAACATCACGGGGTGGTGCCCATTGTAAGGCTTTCTAACAGGCTATTCACTAATAGGAGTGAGAAAATCATCACGGGGTGGTGAGAATGGGAGAGCCTGAATTAGGATAGGCAGTTAATGGCAATGAAGAATATAGAAAAGCACCATGGGTTGATCAACATGGGGAGGAAAGGAAACATGCAATGGCAATGTAGGATAGGTTTCTGAAAAACATCGCTGGGTTGTGCTCATTGCAAGGCTTTCTAAAAAGCCATTCAAAGTAGGAGTGAAAAAAACATCAAGGGGTGGTGTGAATCGGAGAGCCTGAATTAGGGTAGGCAGTGAGTGGCAATGTAGGGTGGAGAAAATCACCACAGGGTGGTCAGCATGGGGAGGTAAGAAAACATGCCCTGGCAATGTAGGATAGGTTTCTGAAAAAAAAAAAAAAAAAAAAAAAAGCCGGGTGGTGCGATTGTAAGTGTTTCTAACAGGCCATTCACTAGTAGGAGTGAGAAAAACATCACGGGGTGGTGTGAATCGGAGGGCCTGAATTAGGATATGCAGTGAGTGGCATGTAGGATGGAGAAAAGCACCACAGGGTGGTCAGCATGGGGAGGTCAGGAAACATGCAGTGGCAATGTAGGATAGTTTTCTGAAAAACATCACAGGGTGGTGCGCATTGTAAGGATTTCTAACAGGCCATTCCCTGGTAGGATTGAGAAAAACATCACGGGGTGCTGTGAATCGGAGGGCCTGAATTAGGACAGTCAGTGAGTGGCAATGTAGATTGTAGAAAAGCACCACAGGGTGGTCAGCATGGGGAGGTCAAGAAACATGCAGTGGCAATGTGGGATAGCTTTCTGAAAAACATTCCGGGTTGGTGCGCATTGTAAGGGATTCTAACAGGCCATTCACTAGTAGGAGTGAGAAAAACATCACGGCGTGGTGTGAATTGGAGGGCCTGAATCAGGATAGGCAGTGAGTGGCAATGTAGGATGGAGAAAAGCAGCAAAGGGTGGTCATCATGTGGAAGTCAGGACACATGTAGTGGCAAAGTAGGATAGTTTTCTGAAAAACATCACGGGGTGGTGCCCATTGTAAGGCTTTCTAACAGGCCATTCACCAGTAGGAGTGTGAAATACATCATGGTGTGGTGTGAATCAGATGGCATGAATCAAGTTAGACAGTGAGTGGCAATGTAGGATGGAGAAAAGAACCACGGGTTGGTGAGTATGGCAAAGTCAGGAAACATGCAATGGCAATGTAGGATAGGTTTCTGAAAAACATCGCGGGGTTGTGCGCATTGTCAGTGTTTGTAGCAGGCCATTCACTAGTAGGAGTGACAAAATCATCACGGGGTGGTGTGAATCGGAAGGCCTGAATCAGGATAGGCAGTGGGTGGCCATGTAGGATGGAGAAAAGCACCACGGGGTGGTCAGCATGGGGAGGTCAGGACACATGCAGTGGCAAAGTAGGATAGTTCTCTGAAAAACATCACGGGGTGGTGCCCATTGTAAGACTTTCTAACAGGCCATTCACTAGTAGGAGTGAGAAAAACACCACACGGTGGTGTGAATCGGAGGTCCTTAATTAGGATAGGCAATGAGTGGCAATGTAGGATGGAGAAAAGCACCACGGGGTCGTCAGGATGGGGAGGTCAGGAAACATGCAGGGGCAATGCAATATCCGTTTCTAAAAAACATCGCGGTGTTGGGCGCATTGTAAAGGTATCTAACAGGCCAGTCCCTGGTAGGAGTGAGAAATACATCACGGGAAGGTGTGAATCTGAAGGCCTGAATCATAATAGGCAGTGAGTGGCAATGTAGGATGGAGAAAAGCACCACGGCACGGTCATCATGGGGAGGTCAGTACACATGCAGTGGCAATGTAGGATAGGTTTCTGAAAAACATCGCCGCGTAGTGCGCATGGGAAGGGTTTCTAACAGGGCATTTACTAGTAGGAGTGAGAAATACATCATGGTGTGGTGTGAATTGGAGGGCCTGAATCAAGTTTGACAGTGAGTGGCAATGTAGGATGGAGAAAAGCCCCACGGGTTGGTGAGCATGGGGAGGTCAGGAAACAAGCATTGTCAAAGTACGAAAGGTTTCTGAAAAATGTTGCGGGATTGTGCGCATTGTAAGGGTTTGTAGCAGGCCCTTCACTAGTAGGAGTGAGAAAAACATCACGTGGTGGTGTGAATGGGAGTGGCTGAATTAGGATTGGCAGTGAGAGGCAATGAAGAATGGAGAAAAGCACCACGGGATGGTCAACATGGGGAGGTCAGGAAACATGTAATGGCAATGTAGGGTAGGTTTCTGAAAAACATCGCGGGGTGGTGCACATTGTAAGGCTTTCTAACAATCCATTCACAAGTAGGAGTGAAAAAAACATCACAGGGTGGTGTGAATCAGAGGGTCTGAATAAGGATAGGCTGTGAGTGGCAATGTAGGATGGAGAAAAGCACCATGGGTTTGTCAGCATGGGGAGGCAAGGAAACATGTAGTGGCAATGTAGAATAGGTTTCTGATAAGCATCACTGGGTGGTGCGCATTGTAAGGGTTTCTAACAGGCCATTCACTATTAGGAGTGAGAACAACATCACGCGGTGGTGTGAATTAGAGGGCCTGAATCAGGATAGGCATTGAGTGGCAATGTAGGATGGAGAAAAGCTGCAAAGGGTGGTCATCATGGGGAGGTCAGGACACATGCAGTGGCAAAGTAGGATAGTTTTCTGAAAAACATCACGGGGTGGTGCCCATTGTAAGGCTTTCTAACAGGCCATTCACTAGTAGGAGTGAGAAAAACATCACGGGGTGTTGTGAATCACAGGGCCTGAATTAGGATAGGCAGTGAGTGGCAATGTAGGATGGAGAAAAGCACCACAGTGTGGTCCGCATGGGGAGGTCAGGAAACATGCAATGGCAATGTCGGATAGTTTTCTGAAAACATCACGGGGTCATGCGGATTTTAAGGGTTTCTAACAGGCCATTCAATAGTTGGAGTGAGAAAAACATCACGGGGTGGTTTGAATCAGATGTTCTGAATTAGGATATACAGTGACTGGCAATGTAGGATGGAGAAAAGCAGTACGGGATTAGAAAACATGCAGTGGCAATGTAGGATAGGTTTCTGAAAAACATCGCTGGTTGTGTGCATTGTAAGGCTTTCTAACAGGCCATTGACTAGTAGGAGTGAGAAAAACATCACAGGGTGGTGTGAATCGTAGGGTCTGAATTAGGATAGGCAGTGAGTGGCAATATAAAATGGAGAAAAGCACCACGGTGTGGTCAGCATGGGGAGGTCAGGAAACATGCAGTGGCAATGTAGGAAATGTATCTGAAAAACATCACGGGGTGGAGCGCCTTGTAAGGGTATCTAACCGGCCATTCCCTGGTAGGAGTGAAAAATACATCACGGGAAGGTGTGAATCGGAAGGCCTGAATCAGAATAGGCAGTGAGTGGCAATGTAGGATGGAGAAAAGCACCACGGCACGGTCATCATGGGGAGGTCAGGACACATGCAGCGGCAATGTAGGATAGGTTTCTGAAAAACATCACGGCGTAGTGCGCATGGTAAGGTTTTCTAACAGGCCATTTACTAGTAGGAGTGAGAAATACATCATGGTGTGGTGTGAATTAGAGGGCCTGAATCAATTTTGACAGTGATTGGCAATGTAGGATGGAGAAAAGCCCCACGGGTTGGTGAGAATGGGAGGTCAGGAAACATGCATTGTCAATGTACGAAAGGTTTCTGAAAAACGTCGCGGGGTTGTGCGCATTGCAAGTGTTTGTGGCAGGCCCTTCACTAGTAGGAGTGAGAAAAATATCCCGTGGTGGTGTGAATCGGAGGGGCTGAATTAGGATTGGCAGTGAGTGGCAATAAAGAAAGGAGAAAAGCACCACGGGTTGGTCAACATGGGGAGGTCAGGAAACATGTAATGGCAATGTAGGGTAGGTTTCTGAAAAATATCGTGGGGTGGTGCACATGGTAAGGATTTCTAACCAGCCATTCGCAAGTAGGAGTGAAAAAAACATCACAGGGTGGTGTGAATCAGAGGGTCTGAATTAGGATAGGCTGTAAGTGGCAATGTAGGATGGAGAAAAGCACCACGGGTTTGTCAGCATGGGGAGGCAAGGAAACATGCAGTGGCAATGTAGAATAGGTTTCTGATAAGCATCACTGGGTGGTGCGCATTGTAAGGGTTTCTAACAGGCCATTCACTATTAGGAGTGAGAACAACATCACACGGTGGTGTGAATTGGAGGGCCTGAATCAGGATAGGCATTGAGTGGCAATGTAGGATGGAGAAAAGCAGCAAAGGGTGGTCATCATGGGGAGGTCAGGACACATGCAGTGGCAAAGTAGGATAGTTTTCTGAAAAACATCACGGTGTGGTGCGGATTTTAAGGGTTTCTAACAGGCCATTCACTAATAGGAGTGAGAAAAACATCAGGGGGTGGTTTGAATCAGATGTTCTAATTAGGATAGGCAGTGAGTGGCTATGTAGGATGGAGAATAGCACCATAGGGTGGTCAGCATGAGGAAGTCAGGAAACATGCAATGGCAATGTAGGATAGTTTTCTGAAAAAATCACGGGGTGGTGCGGATTTTAAGGGTTTCTAACAGGCCATTCACTAGTAGGAGTGAGAAAAACATCAGGGGGTGTTTTGAATCAGATGTTCTAATTAGGATAGGCAGTGAGTGGCTATGTAGGATGGAGAAAAGCACCGCGGGGTGGTCATCATGGGGAGGTCAGGACACATGCAGTGGCAATGTAGGATAGGTTTCTGAAAAACATCGCGGGGTGGTCCGCATTGTAAGTGTTTCTAACAGGCTTTTCACTAGTAGGAGTGAGAAAAACATCACAGGGTGGTATGAATCGGAGGGCCTGAATTATGATAGGCAGTGAGTGGCAACGTAGCATGGAGAAAAGCAAACGGGGTAGTCACCATGGGGAGGACAGGAAACATGCAGTGGCAATGTAGGATAGTTTTCTGAAAAACATCACGGGGTGTTGGGGATTGTAAGGGTTTCTAACAGCCCTTTCACTAGTAGGAGTGAGAAAAACATCACGGGGTGGTGTGAATCAAATGTTCTGAATTAGGATAGGCAGTGAGTGGCAATGTAGGATGGAGAAAAGCACCACGCGGTTGTCAGCATGGGGAGGTCAGGAAACATGCAGTGGCAATGTAGGATAAGTTTTTGAAAAAAACAGCGGGGTGGTGAGCATTGTAAGGGTTTCTAACAGGCCATTCACTAGTAGGAGTGAGAAAAACATCACGCGGTGGTTTGAATCAGATGTTCTGAATTAGGATATACAGTGAGTGGCAATGTAGGATGGAGAAAAGCACCACGGGGTTGTCAGCATGGGGAGGTCAGGAAACATGCAGTGGCAATGTAGGATAGGTTTCTGAAAAACATCGCTGGTTGTGTGCATTGTAAGGCTTTCTAACAGGCCATTCACTAGTAGGAGTGAGAAAAACATCACAGGGTGGTGTGAATCGTAGGGCGTGAATTAGGATAGGCAGTGAATGGCAATATAAAATGGAGAAAAGCACCACGGTGTGGTCAGCATGGGGAGGTCAGGAAACATAAAATGGCAATGTAGGAAAGGTTTCTGAAAAACATCACGGGGTGGTGCGCCTTGTAAGGGTATCTAACAAGCCATTCCCTGGTAGGAGTGAGAAATACATCACGGGAAGGTGTGAGTCGGAAGTCCTGAATCAGAATAGGCAGTGAGTTACAATGTAGGATGGAGAAAAGCACCACGGCACGGTCATCATTGGGAAGTCAGGACACATGCAGTGGCAATGTAGGATAGGTTTCTGAAAAACATCACGGCGTAGTGCGCATGGTAAGGGTTTCTAACAGGCCATTTTCCAGTAGGAGTGAGAAATACATCATGGTGTGGTATGAATTGGAGGGCCTGAATCAAGTTTGATTGTGAGTGGAAATGTAGGTTGGAGAAAAGCTCCACGGGTTGGTGAGCATGGGAAAGTCAGGAAACATGCATTGTCAATGTACGATAGGTTTCTGAAACACGTCGCGGGGTTGTGCGCATTGTAATGGTTTGTAGCAAGCCCTTCACTAGTAGGAGTGAGAAAAACATCACGTGGTGGTGTGAATCGGAGTGGCTGAATTAGGATTGGCATTGAGTGGCAATGAAGAATGGAGAAAAGCACAACGGGTTGGTCAACATGGGGAGGTCAGGAAACGTGTAATGGCAATGTAGGCTATGTTTCTGAAAAACATCGCGGGGTGGTGCACATTGTAAGGCTTTCTAACAAGCCATCCACAAGTATGAGTGAAAAAAACATCACAGGCTGTTGTGAATCAGAGGGTGTGAATTAGGATAGGCAGTGAGTGGCAATGTAGGATGGAGAAAAGCACCACAGGGTGATCAGCACGGGGAGGTCAGGAAACATGCAATGGTAATGTACGATAGTTTTCTGAAAAAAAAAGCTGGGTGGTGCGCATTGTAAAGATTTCTAACAGGCTATTCACTAGTAGAAGTGAGAAAAACATCACGGGGTTGTGTGAATCGGAGGGCCTGAATTAGGATAGGCAGTGAGTGGCAATGTAGGATGGAGAAAAGCACCTCGGGGTGTTCAGCATGGGGAGGTCAGGAAACATGCAATGGCAATGTAGGATATTTTTCTGAAAACATCACGGGGTGGTGCAGATTTTAAGGGTTTCTAACAGGCCATTCACTAGTAGGAGTGAGAAAAACATCACGGGGTGGTTTGAATCAGATGTTCTGAATTAGGATAGGCAGTGAGTGGCAATGTAAGATGGAGAAAAGCACCACGGGGTTGTCAGCATGGGGAGGTCAGGAAACATGCATTGGCAATGTAGGATAGGTTTCTGAAAAACATCGCTGGTGGTGCACAATGTAAGGCTTTCTAAAAGGCCATTCACTAGTAGGAGTGAGAAAAACTTCTCAGGGTGTTGTGAATCAGAGGGGATGAATTAGGATAGGCAGTGAGTGACAATATAAAATGGAGAAAAGCACCACGGTGTGGTCAGCATGGGGAGGTCAGGAAACATGCAGTGGCAATGTAGGATAGGTTTCTGAAAAACATCGCGGTGTGGTGCGCATTGTAAGGGTTTCTAACAAGCCAATCACAAGTAGGAGCGCAAAAAACATCACGGGGTGGTCTGAATAGGAGGGCCTGATTTAGGATAGGCAGTGAGTGGCAATGTAGGATGGAGAAAAGCACCACGGGTTGGTCAGCATGGGGAGGTCAGGAAACATGAAATTGTAATGTAGGATAGTTTTCTGAAAAAAAAAGCTGGGTGGTGCGCAGTGTAAAGATTTCTAACAGGCCATTCACTAGTAGCAGTGAGAAAAACATCACGGGGTGGTGTGAATCAGAGGGCCTGAATTAAGATAGGCAGTGAGTGTCAATGTAGGATGGAGAAAAGCACCACAGGGTGGTCAGCATGGGGAGGTCAGGAAACATGCAATGGCAATGTAGGATAGTTTTCTGAAAACATCACAGTTTGGTGCGGATTTTAAAGGTTTCTAACAGGGCATTCACTAGTAGGAGTGAGAAAAACATCACGGGGAGGTGTGAATCAGATGTTCTGAATTAGGATTGGCAGTGAGTGGCAATGTAGGATGGAGAACAGCACCATGGGGTGTTCTGCATGGGGAGTTCAGGAAACATGCAATGGCAATGTAGGATAGGTTTCTGAAAAAAACAGCGGGGTGGTACGCATTGTAAGGGTTTCTAATAGGCCATTCACAAGGAGGAGTGAAAAAAACATCACAGGGTGGTGTGAATCAGAGTGTCTGAATTAGGATAGGCTGTGAGTGTCAATGTAGGATGGAGAAAAGCACCACGGGTTTGTCAGCATGGGGAGGCAAGGAAAGATGTAGTGGTAATGGAGAATAGGTTTCTGATAAGCATCATTGGGTGGTGTGCATTGTAAGGGTTTCTAACAGGCCATTCACTAGTAGGTGTGAGAACAACATCACGTGGTGGTGTGAATCGGAGGCACTGAATTAGGATAGGGAGTGAGAGGCAATGTAGGATGGAGAAAACACCAGAGGGTGATCAGCATGGGGAGGTCAGGAAACATGCAATGGTAATGTAGGATATGTTTCTGAAAAACAAAGCGTGGTGGTGCACATTGTAAGTGTTTCTCACAGGCCATTCACTAGTAGCAGTGAGAAAAACATCACGGGGTTGTGTGAATCTGAGGGCCTGAATTATGATAGGCAGTGAGTGGCAATGTAGGATGGAGAAAAGCACCACAGGGTGGTCAGCATGGGGAGTTCAGGAAACATGCATTGGCAATGTAGGATACTTTTCTGAAAAACATCACGGGGTGTTGGGCATTTTAAGGGTTCCTAAAAGGCCATTCACCAGTAGGAGTGAGAAAAACATCACGCGGTGGTGTGAATCGGAGGCCTTAAATTAGGATAGGCAGTGAGTGCCAATATAAAATGGAGAAAAGCACCACGGTGTGGTCAGGACGGGGAGGTCAGGAAACATGCAGTGGCAATGCAGGATCGGTTTCTGAAAAACAGCGCGGTGTTGGGCGCATTGTAAAAGTATCTAAGAGGCCATTTACTAGTAGGAGTGAGAAATACATCATGGTGTGGTGTGAATCGGAGGGCCTGAATCAAGTTAGACAGTGATTGGCAATGTAGGATGGAGAAAAGCACCACGGGTTGGTGAGCATGGGGAGGTCAGGAAACATGCTGTGGCAATGTCTGATAGCTTTCTGAAAAACATTACGGGTTGGTGTGCATTGTGAAAGTTTCTAACAGGCCATTCACTAGTAGGAGTCAGAAAAACATCACGGCGTGTTGTGAATTGGAAGGCCTGAATCAGGATAGGCAGTGAGTGGCATAGTACGATAGAGAAAAGCACCAAAGGGTAGTCATCATGGGGAGGTCAGGACAAATGCAGTGGCAATGTAGGATAGCTTTCTGAAAAACATCACGAGTTGTGAGAATTGCAAGGCTTTCTAACAGGCCATTCAGTAGTAGGAGTGAGAAAAACATCACAGGGTGGTGTGAATCGGAGGGCTTGAATTAGGTTAGGCAGTGAGTGGCAATGTAGGATGGAGAAAATCACCACAGGGTGGTCAGCATGGGGAGGTCAGAAAACATGCCGTGGCAATGTAGGATAAGTTTCTGAAAAAAAAAAAAACGGGGTGTTGCACATTATAAGTGTTTCTAACAGGCCATTCACTAGTAGCAGTGAGAAAAACATCACGAGGTGGTGTGAATCGGAGGGCCTGAATTAGGATAGGCAGTGAGTGGCAATGTAGGATGGAGAAAAGCACCACAGGGTGGTCAGAATGGGGAGGTAGGAAACATGCAGTGGCAATGTAGGATAGTTTTCTGAAAAACATCACTGGGTGGTGCGCTTTGTAAGGGTTTCTAACAGGCCATTCACTAGTAGGATTGAGAAAAAAACATCACGGGGTGGGTTGAATCAGATGTTCTGAATTAGCATATACAGTGAGTGTCAATGTAGGATGGAGAAAAGGACCACGGGGTGGTCAGCATGTGGAGGTCGGGAAACTTGCATTGGCAATGTAGGATAGGTTTCTGAAAAACATCGCTGGTGGTGCGCATTGTAAGGCTTTCTAACAGGCCATTCACTAGTAGGAGTGAGAAAAACATCACGGGGTTGTGAGAATCAGAGGGCCAGAATTAGGATAGGCAGTGAGTGGCAATATAAAATGGAGAAAAGCCCCACGGTGTGGTCAGCATGGGGAGGTCAGGAAACATGGAGTGGCAATGTAGGATAGGTTTCTGAAAAACATCATGGGGTGGTGCGCATTGTAAAGGTTTCTAAAAGGCCATTCCCTGGTGGGAGTGAAAAATACATCACGGGAGGGTGTGATTCAGAAGGCCTGAATTAGGATAGGCAGTGAGTGGCAATGTAGGATGGAGAAAAGCACCACGGCATGGTCAGCATGGGGAGGTCAGGAAACATGCAGTGGCAATGTGGGATAGCTTTCTGAAAAGCATTACTGGTTGGTGCGCATTGTAAGGGTTTCTAACAGGCCATTCACTAGTAGGAGTGAGAAAAACATCACAGCGTGGTGTCAATTGGAGGGCCTGAATCAGGATAGCCAGTGAGTGGCAATGTAGGATGGAGAAAAGCACCAAAGGGTGGTCATCATGGGGAGCTCAGGACACATGCAGTGGCAATGTAGGATAGGTTTCTGTAAAACATTGCGTGTGGTGAGAATTGTAAGCCTTTCTAACAGGCCATTCACCAGTAGGAGTGAGATAAACATCATGGGGTGGTGTGAATCAGAGGGCCTGAATTATGATAAGCAGTGAGTGGCAATGTATGATGTAGAAAAGCACCACGGGGTGGTCTGCATGGGGAGGTCAGGAAACATGCAGTGGCAATGTAGGATAGGTTTCTGAAAAACATCGCTGGTGGTGCGCTTTGTAAGGGTTTCTAACAGGCCATTCACTAGTAGGATTGAGAAAAACATCACGGGGTAGTTTGAATCAGATGTTCTGAATTAGCATATACAGTGAGTGTCAATGTAGGATGGAGAAAAGGACCACGGGGTGGTCAGCATGGGGAGGTCGGGAAACATGCATTGGCAATGTACCATAGGTTTCTGAAAAACATCACTGGTGGTGCGCATTGTAAGGCTTTCTAACAGGCCATTCACTAATAGGAGTGAGAAAAACATCACGGGGTTGTGTGAATCGGAGGGCCTGAATTAGGATAGGCAGTGATTGGCAATATAAAATGGAGAAAAGCACCACGGTGTGGTCAGCATGGGGAGGTCAGGAAACATGCAGTGGCAATGTAGGATAGGTTTCTGAAAAAAACATCGGGGTTGTGCGCATTGTAAGGGTTTCTAACAGGCCATTAACTAGGAGGATTGAAAAAAACATAACGGGGTGGTGTGAATCGGAGGGCCTGAATTAGGTTAGGCCGTGAGTGGCAATGTAGGATGGAGAAAATCACCAAAGGGTGGTCAGCATGGGGAGGTTCGAAAACATGCGTTGGCAATGTAGGATAGGTTTCTGAAAAAATAAAAAGCGGGTGGTGCGCATTGTAAGAGTTTCTGACAGGTCATTCACTATTAAGATTGAGAAAAACATAACAGGGTGGTGTGAATCGGAGGGTCTGAATTAGGATAGGCAGTGAGTGGCAATGTAGGATGGAGAAAAGTACCACAGGATGGTCAGCATGGGGAGGTCAGGAAACATGCAGTGGCAATGTAGGATAGGGTTCTGTAAAACATTGCAGGTGGTGAGAATTGTAAGCCTTTCTAACAGGCCATTCACCAGTAGGAGTGAGATAAACATCATGGGGTGGTGTGAATCAGAGGGCCTGAATTATGATAAGCACTGAGTGGCAATGTATGATGTAGAAAAGCACCACGGGGTGGTCTGCATGGGGAGGTCAGGAAACATGCAATGGCAATGTAGGATAGGTTTCTGAAAAACATCGCGGGGTGGTGCGCATTGTAAGGCTTTCTAACAGGCCATTCACTAGTAGGATTGAGAAAAACATCACGGCGTAGTGTGAATCGGAGGGCCTGAATTAGGTTAGGCAGTGAGTGGCAATGTAGGATGGAGAAAATCACCACAGGGTGGTCAGCATGGGGAGGTCAGAAAACATGCCGTGGCAATGTAGGATAGGTTTCTGAAAAAAAAAAAAAAAAGGTGTTGCACATTGTAAGTGTTTCTAACAGGCCATTTACTAGTAGCAGTGAGAAAAACATCACGGGGTGGTGTGAATCGGAGGGCCTGAATTAGGATAGGCAGTGAGTGGCAATGTAGGATGGAGAAAAGCACCACGGCATGGTCAGCATGGGGAGGTCAGGAAACATGCAGTGGCAATGTGGGATAGCTTTCTGAAAAGCATTACTGGTTGGTGTGCATTGTAAGGGTTTCTAACAGGCCATTCACTAGTAGGAGTGAGAAAAACATCACAGCGTGGTGTGAATTGGAGGGCCTGAATCAGGATAGGCAGTGAGTGGCAATGTAGGATGGAGAAAAGCACCAAAGGGTGGTCATCATGGGGAGCTCAGGACACATGCAGTGGCAATGTAGGATAGGTATCTGTAAAACATTGCGTGTGGTGAGAATTGTAAGCCTTTCTAACAGGCCATTCACCTGTAGGAGTGAGATAAACATTATGGGGTGGTGTGAATCAGAGGGCCTGAATTATGATAAGCAGTGAGTGGCAATGTATGATGTAGAAAAGCACCACGGGGTGGTCTGCATGGGGAGGTCAGGAAAAATGCAGTGGCATTGTAGGTTAGGTTTCTGAAAAACATCGCTGGTGGAGCGCTTTGTAAGCGTTTCTAACAGGCCATTCACTAGTAGGATTGAGAAAAACATCACGGGGTGGTTTGAATCAGATGTTCTGAATTAGCATATACAGTGAGTGTCAATGTAGGATGGAGATAAGGACCACGGGGTGGTCAGCATGGGGAGGTCGGGAAACATGCATTGGCAATGTAGGATAGGTTTCTGAAAAACATCGCCGGTGGTGCGCATTGTAAGGCTTTCTAACAGGCCATTCACTAGTAGGAGTGAGAAAAACATCACGGGGTTGTGTGAATCGGAGGGCCTGAATTAGAATAGGCAGTGAGTGGCAATATAAAATGGAGAAAAGCACCATGGTGTGGTCAGCATGGGGAGGTCATGAAACATGGAGTGGCAATATAGGATAGGTTTCTGAAAAACATCACGGGGTGGTGCGCATTGTAAGGGTTTCTAACCGGCCATTCCCTGGTAGGAGTGAGAAATGCATCACGGGAAGGTGTGAATCAGAAGGCCTGAATTAGGATAAGCAGTGAGTGGCAATGTATGATGTGGAAAAGCACCACGGGGTGGTCTACATGGGGAGGTCATGAAACATGGAGTGGCAATATAGGATAGGTTTCTGAAAAACATCATGGGGTGGTGCGCATTGTAAGGGATTCTAACAGGCCATTCACTGGTAGGATTGAGAAAAACATCACGGGGTGTTGTTAATCGGAGGGCCTGAATTATGATATGCAGTGAGTGGCAATGTCGGATGGAGAAAAGCACCACGGGGTGGTCAGCATGGGGAGGACAGGAAACATACAGTGGCAATGTAGGATAGTTTTCTGAAAAAAATCACGGGGTGGTGCGCATTGTAAGTGTTTGTAGCAGGCCATTCACTAGTAGGAGTGAGAAAATCATCTCGGGGTGGTGTGAATGGGAGGGCCTGAATTAGGTTAGGCAGTGAGTGGCAATGTAGGATGGAGAAAATCACCACAGGGTGGTCAGCATGGGGAGGTCAGAAAACATGCCGTGGCAATGTAGGATAGGTTTCTGAAAAAAAAAAAAAAAAAAACGGGGTGTTGCACATTGTAAGTGTTTCTAACAGGCCATTCACTCGGAGGATTGAGAAAAAACATCACGGGGTGGTGTGAATCGGAGGACCTGAATTAGGATAGGCAGTGAGTGGCAATGTAGGATGGAGAAAAGCACCACAGGTTGTTCAGCATGGGGAGGTCAGCAAACATGCAGTGGCAATGTAGGATAGTTTTCTGAAAAACATCGCGGGGTGGTGCGCATTGTAAGAGTTTCTAACAGGCCATTCACTAGTAGGATTGAGAAAAACATCACGGGGTGGTTTGAATCAGATGTTCTGAATTAGCATATACAGTGAGTGGCAATATAGGATGGAGAAAAGCACCACGGGGTGGTCAGCATGGGTAGGTCAGGAAACATGCAGTGGCAATGTAGGATAGGTTTCTGAAAAACATCACGGTGTGGTGTGCCTTGTAAGGTTTTCTAACCGGCCATTCCCTGGTAGGAGAGAGAAATACATCACGGGAGGGTGTGAATCGGAAGGCCTGAATCAGGATAGGCAGTGAGTGGCAATGTAGGATGGAGAAAAGCACCACGGCATGGTCATCATGGGGAGGTCAGGACACATGCAGTGGCAATGTTGGATAGGTTTCTGAAAAACATGGCGGGTGGTGAGAATTGTAAGGCTTTCTAACAGGCCATTCACTTGTAGTAGTGAGAAAAACATCACGGGGTGGTGTGAATCAGAGGGCCTGAATTATGATAAGCAGTGAGTGGCAATGTAGGATGGAGAAAAGCACCACGGTGAGGTCAGCATGGGGAGGTCAGGAAACATGCAGTGGCAAAGTAGGATAGTTTTCTGAAAAACGTCACGGGATTTTGACCATTGTAAGGGTTTCTAACAGGCCATTCACTAGTAGGAGTGAGAAAAACCTCACGGGGTGGTGTGAATCGGAGGGCCTGAATTAGGATAGGCAGTGCGTCGCAATGTAGGATGGAGAAAAGCTCCACAGGGTGGTCAGCATGGGGAGATCAGTAAACATTCAGTGTCAATGTAGGATAGGTTTCTGATAAACACCTCTGGGTGGTGTGCATTGTAAGGGTTTCTAATAGACCATTCATTAGTAGGAGTGAGAAAAACATCACGAGGTGCTGTGAATCGGTGGGCCTGAATTAGGATAGACAGTGAGTGGCAACATAAAATGGAGAAAAGCACCATGGAGTGGTCAGCATTGGGAGGTTCGGAAACATGCAGTGGCAATGTGTGATAGGTTTCTGAAAAACTTCGCAGGGTGGTGCGCATGGTAAGGGTTTCTAACAGGCCATTCACTAGTAGCAGTGAGAAAAATATAACAGGGTGGTGCGAATCCCAGGGTCTGAATCAGTATAGGCAGTGAGTGGCAATGTAGGATGGAGAAAACCACCACTGGGTGGTCAGGATTTTGAGGTCAGGAAACATGCAGGGGCAATGTAGGATAAGTTTCTGAAAAACATTGCGGGGTGGTGCTCATTGTAAGGGTTTCTAAAATGCCTTTCACTAGTAGGAGTGAGAAAAACATCACGGGGTGGTGTGAATCACAGGGCCTGAATCAGGATAGGCCGTGGGTTGCAATGTAGGATGGAGAAAAGTACCACGGTGTTGTCAGGACGGGGAGGTCAGGAAACATGCAGTGGCAATGCAGGATCGGTTTCTGAAAAACAGCGCGGTGTTGGGCGCATTGTAAAAGTATCTAACAGGCCATTCACTAGTAGGAGTGAGAAATACCTCATGGTGTGGTGTGAATCTGAGGGCCTGAATCAAGTTAGACAGTGAGTGGCAATGTAGGACGGAGAAAAGCACCACGGCATTGTCAGCATGGGGATTTCAGGAAACATTCAGTGACAATGTAGTGTAGGTTTCTGAAAAACATTGCGGGGTGTTGCGCATTGTAAGGGTTTCTAACAGGCCATTCACTAGTAGGCGTGAGAAAAACATAACGGGGTGGTGTGAATTGGAGGGCCTGAATAAGGATAGGCAGTGAGTGGCAATGTTGGGTGTAGAACAGCACCACAGGGTGGTCAGCATGGGGAGGTCAGGAAACATGCAGTGGCAATGTGGGACAACTTTCTGAAAAACATTCCGGGTTGGTGCGCATTGTAAGTGTTTCTTTTTTTTTTTTTTTTTTTTTGTCTTTTTCATTTTTATCGGTATCAGGGATCGAACTCACGACCGACTGCTTGCAAGGCAGGTGCTTATGCCGCTGAGCTAAATCCCCAGCCCCTCATTGTAAGTGTTTCTAACAAGCCATTCACTAGTAGGAGTGAGAAAAATATCACGGCGTGGTGTGAATTGGAGGGCCTGAATCAGGATAGGCAGTGAGTGGCAATGTAGGATGGAGAAAAGCACCAAAGGGTGGTCATCATGGGGAGGTCAGGACACATGCAGTGGCAAAGTAGGATAGTTTTCTGAAAAACATCACGGGGTGGTGCCCATTGTAAGGGTTTCTAACAGGCCATTCACAAGTAGGAGTGAGAAAAACATCACAGGGTGGTGTGAATTGGAGGGCCTGAATTAGGATAGGCAGTGAGTCGCAATGAAAAATGGAGAAAAGCACCACGGTGTGGTCAGCATGAGGAGGTCAGGAAACATTCAGTGTCAATGTAGGATAGGTTTCTGATAAACATCTCTAGGTGGTGCGCATTGTAAGGGTTTCTAACAGGCCATTCATTACTAGGAGTGAGAAAAACATCACGTGGTACTGTGAATCAGTGGGCCTGAATAAGGATAGGCAGTGAGTGGCAACATAACATGGAGAAAAGCACCAGGGTGTGGTCAGCATGGTGAGGTCAGGAAACATGCAGTGGCAATGCAGGATCTGTTTCTGAAATACATCGTGGGGTTGGGCGTATTGTAAAGATATCTAACAGGCCATTCACTAGTAGGAGTGAGAAATACATCATGGTGTGGTGTGAATCGGAGGGCCTGAATCCAGTTAGACAGTGAGTGGCAATGTAGGACGGAGAAAAGCACCACGGCATTGTCAGCATGGGGATTTCAGGAAACATTCAGTGACAATGTAGTGTAGGTTTCTGAAAAACATTGCGGGGTGTTGCGCATTGTAAGGGTTTCTAACAGGCCATTCACTAGTAGGCGTGAGAAAAACATAACGGGGTGGTGTGAATTGGAGGGCCTGAATAAGGATAGGCAGTGAGTGGCAATGTTGGATGTAGAACAGCACCACAGGGTGGTCAGCATGGGGAGGTCAGGAAACATGCAGTGGCAATGTGGGACAACTTTCTGAAAAACATTCCGGGTTGGTGCGCATTGTAAGTGTTTCTTTTTTTTTTTTTTTTTTTTGTCTTTTTCATTTTTATCGGTATCAGGGATCGAACTCACGACCGACTGCTTGCAAGGCAGGTGCTTATGCCGCTGAGCTAAATCCCCAGCCCCTCATTGTAAGTGTTTCTAACAAGCCATTCACTAGTAGGAGTGAGAAAAACATCACGGCGAGGTGTGAATTGGAGGGCCTGAATCAGGATAGGCAGTGAGTGGCAATGTAGGATGGAGAAAAGCACCAAAGGGTGGTCATCATGGGGAGGTCAGGACACATGCAGTGACAAAGTAGGATAGTTTTCTGAAAAACATCATGGGGTGGTGCCCATTGTATGGGTTTCTAACAGGCCATTCACAAGTAGGAGTGAGAAAAACATCACAGGGTGGTGTGAATTGGAGGGCCTGAATTAGGATAGGCAGTGAGTGGCAATGAAAAATGGAGAAAAGCACCACGGTGTGGTCAGCATGAGGAGGTCAGGAAACATTCAGTGTCAATGTAGGATAGGTTTCTGATAAACATCTCTAGGTGGTGCGCATTGTAAGGGTTTCTAACAGGCCATTCATTACTAGGAGTGAGAAAAACATCACGTGGTACTGTGAATCAGTGGGCCTGAATAAGGATAGGCAGTGAGTGGCAACATAACATGGAGAAAAGCACCAGGGTGTGGTCAGCATGGTGAGGTCAGGAAACATGCAGTGGCAATGCAGGATCTGTTTCTGAAATACATCGTGGGGTTGGGCGTATTGTAAAGATATCTAACAGGCCATTCACTAGTAGGAGTGAGAAATACATCATGGTGTGGTGTGAATCGGAGGGCCTGAATCCAGTTAGACAGTGAGTGGCAATGTAGGACGGAGAAAAGCACCACGGCATTGTCAGCATGGGGATTTCAGGAAACATTCAGTGACAATGTAGTGTAGGTTTCTGAAAAACATTGCGGGGTGTTGCGCATTGTAAGGGTTTCTAACAGGCCATTCACTAGTAGGCGTGAGAAAAACATAACGGGGTGGTGTGAATTGGAGGGCCTGAATAAGGATAGGCAGTGAGTGGCAATGTTGGATGTAGAACAGCACCACAGGGTGGTCAGCATGGGGAGGTCAGTAAACATGCAGTGGCAATGTGGGACAACTTTCTGAAAAACATTCCGGGTTGGTGCGCATTGTAAGTGTTTCTTTTTTTTTTTTTTATTGTCTTTTTCATTTTTATCGGTATCAGGGATCGAACTCATGACCGACTGCTTGCAAGGCAGGTG
This sequence comes from Cavia porcellus, assembly GCF_034190915.1. Lineage (NCBI taxonomy): Eukaryota > Metazoa > Chordata > Mammalia > Rodentia > Caviidae > Cavia > Cavia porcellus. The sequence goes on from NW_026947526.1 coordinate 6,312,027, forward strand.
CTTATGCCGCTGAGCTAAATCCCCAGCCCCTCATTGTAAGTGTTTCTAACAGGCCATTCACTAGTAGGAGTGAGAAAAACATCACGGCGTGGTGTGAATTGGAGGGCCTGAATCAGAATAGGCAGTGAGTGGCAATGTAGGATGGAGAAAAACACCAAAGGGTGGTCATCATGGGGAGGTCAGGACACATGCAGTGGCAAACTAGGATAGTTTTCTGAAAAACATCACGGGGTGGTGGCCATTGTAAGGGTTTCTAACAGGCCATTCACAAGTAGGAGTGAGAAAAACATCACAGGGTGGTGTGAATTGGAGGTCCTGAATTAGGATAGGCAGTGAGTGGCAATGAAAAATGGAGAAAAGCACCACGGTGTGGTCAGCATGAGGAGGTCAGGAAACATTCAGTGTCAATGTAGGATAGGTTTCTGATAAACATCTCTGGGTGGTGCGCATTGTAAGGGTTTCTAACAGGCCATTCATTAGTAGGAGTGAGAAAAACATCACGTGGTACTGTGAATCAGTGGGCCTGAATAAGGATAGGCAGTGAGTGGCAACATAACATGGAGAAAAGCACCAGGGTGTGGTCAGCATGGTGAGGTCAGGAAACATGCAGTGGCAATGCAGGATCTGTTTCTGAAATACATCGTCGGGTTGGGCGCATTGTAAAGATATCTAACAGGCCATTCACTAGTAGGAGTGAGAAATACATCATGGTGTGGTGTGAATCGGAGGGCCTGAATCAAGTTAGACAGTGAGTGGCAATGTAGGACGGAGAAAAGCACCACGGCATTGTCAGCATGGGGATTTCAGGAAACATTCGGTGACAATGTAGTGTAGGTTTCTGAAAAAAATTGCGGGGTGTTGCGCATTGTAAGGGTTTCTAACAGGCCATTCACTAGTAGGCGTGAGAAAAACATAACGGGGTGGTGTGAATCGGAGGGCCTGAATAAGGATAGGCAGTGAGTGGCAATGTAGGATGGAGAAAAGCACCACGGGTTTGTCAGCATGGGGATGCAAGGAAACATGCAGTGGCAATTTAGAATAGGTTTCTGATAAGCATCGCTGGGTGTTGCGAATTGTAAGGCTTTCTAACAGGCCATTCACTAGTAGGAGTGAGAAAAATATCACAGGGTGGTGTGAATCGGAGGGCCTGAATTAGGATAGGCAGTGAGTGGCAATGTAAAATGGACAAAAGCACCACGGTGTGGTCAGCATGGGGAGGTAAGGAAACATGCAGTGGCAAAGTAGGATAGTTTTCTGAAAAACATCACGGGGTGGTGCCCAATGTAAGGCTTTCTAACAGGCCATTCACTAGTAGGAGTAAGAAAAACATCACACGGTGGTGTGAATCGGAGGCCCTTAATTAGGATAGGCAGTGAGTGGCAATGTAGGATGGTGAAAAGCACCACGGGGTGGTCAGGATGGGGAGGTCAGGAAACATGCAGTGGCAATGCAAGATCCGTTTCTAAAAAACATCGCGGTGTTGGGCGCATTGTAAAGGTATCTAACAGGCGATTACCTGGTAGGAGTGAAAAATACATCACGGGAAGGTGTGAATCTGAAGGCCTGAATCATAATAGGCAGTGAGTGTCAATGTAGGATGGAGAAAAGCACTACGGCGCATTCATCATGAGGAGGTCAGAACACATGCAGTGGCAATGTAGGATAGGTTGCTGAAAAACATAGCGGCGTAGTGCGCATGGTAAGGGTTTCTAACAGGCCATTTACTAGTAGGAGTGAGAAATACATCATGGTGTGGTGTGAATTGGAGGGCCTGAATCAAGTTTGACAGTGAGTGGCAATGTAGGATGGAGAAAAGCCCCACGGGTTGGTGAGCATGGAGAGGTCAGGAAACATGCATTGTCAAAGTACGAAAGGTTTCTGAAAAATGTCGCGGGATTGTGCACATTGTAAGTGTTTGTAGCAGACCATTCACTAGCAGGAGTGAGAAAAACATCACGTGGTGGTGTGAATGGGAGTGGCTGAATTAGGATTGGCAGTGAGAGGGAAAGAAGAATGGAGAAAAGCACCACGGGTTGGTCAACATGAGGAGGTCAGGAAACATGTAATGGCAATGTAGGGTAGGTTTCTGAAAAACATCGCGGGGTGGTGCACATTGTAAGGCTTTCTAACAAGCCATTCACAAGTAGGAGTGAAAAAAACATCACAGGGTGGTGTGAATCAGAGGGTCTGAATAAGGATAGGCTGTGAGTGGCAATGTAGGATGGAGAAAAGCACCACGGGTTTGTCAGCATGGGGAGGCACGGAAACATGCAGTGGCAATGTAGAATAGGTTTCTGATAAGCATCACTGGGTGGTACGCATTGTAAGGGTTTCTAACAGGCCATTCACTAGTAGGAGTGAGAATAAAATCACGCAGTGGTGTGAATTAGAGGGCCTGAATCAGGATAGGCATTGAGTGGCAATGTAGGATGGAGAAAAGCAGCAAAGGTTGGTCATCATGGGGAGGTCAGGACACATGCAGTGGCAAAGTAGGATAGTTTTCTGAAAAACATCACGGGGTGCTGCCAATTGTAAGGCTTTCTAACAGGCCATTCACTAGTAGGAGTGAGAAAAACATCACGGGGTGGTGTTAATCGGAGGGCCTGAATTAGGATAGGCAATGAGTGGCAATGTAGGATGGAGAAAAGCACCACAGGGTGGTCCGCATGGGGAGGTCAGGAAACATGCAATGGCAATGTAGGATAGTTTTCTGAAAACATCACGGGGTCGTTCGGATTTTAAGGGTTTCTAACAGGCCATTCAATAGTAGGAGTGTGAATAACATCACGGGGTGGTTTGAATCAGATGTTCTGAATTAGGATATACAGTGAGTGGCAATGTAGGATGGAGAGAAGCACCAAGGGGTTGTCAGCATGGGGAGGTCAGGAAACATGCAGTGGCAATGTAGGATAGGATTCTGAAAAACATCGCTGGTTGTGTGCATTGTAAGGTTTTCTCACAGGCCATTCACTAGTAGGAGTGAGAAAAACATCACAGGGTGGTGTGAATCGTAGGGTCTGAATTAGGATAGGCAGTGAGTGGCAATATAAAATGGAGAAAAGCACCACGGTGTGGTCAGCATGGGAAGGTCAGGAAACATGCAGTGGCAATGTAGGAAATGTTTCTGAAAAACATCACGGGATGGAGCGCCTTGTAAGGATATCTAACCGGCCATTCCCTGGTAGGAGTGAGAAATACATCACGGGAAGGTGTGAATCGGAAGGCCTGAATCAGAATAGGCAGTGAGTGGCAATGTAGGATGGAGAAAAGCACCATGGCACGGTCATCATGGGGAGGTCAGGACACATGCAGCCGCAATGTAGGATAGGTTTCTGAAAAACATCGCGGCGTAGTGCGCATGGTAAGGGTTCCTAACAGGGCATTTACTAGTAGGATTGAGAAATACATCATGGTGTGGTGTGAATTAGAGGGCCTGAATCAAGTTTGACAGTGAGTGGCAATGTAGGATGGAGAAAAGCCCCACGGATTGGTGAGCATGGGAGGTCAGGAAACATGCATTGTCAATGTATGAAATGTTTCTGAAAAACGTCGCGGGGTTGTGCGCATTGTAAGTGTTTGTAGCAGGCCCTTCACTAGTAGGAGTGAGAAAAACATCCCGTGGTGGTGTGAATCGGAGGGGCTGAATTAGGATTGGCAGTGAGTGGCAATGAAGAATGGAGAAAAGCACCACGGGTTGGTCAACATGGGGATGTCAGGAAACATGTAATGGCAATGTAGGGTAGGTTTCTGAAAAACATCGCGGGGTGGTGCACATTGTAAGACTTTCTAACCAGCTATTCGCAAGTAGGAGTGAAAAAAACATCACAGGGTGGTGTGAATCAGAGGGTCTGAATCAGAATAGGCTGTAAGTGGCAATGTAGGATGGAGAAAAGCACCACGGGTTTGTCAGCATGGGGAGGCAAGGAAACATGCAGTGGCAATGTAGAATATGTTTCTGAAAAGCATTACTGGGTGGTGCGCATTGTAAGGGTTTCTAACAGGCCATTCACTATTAGGAGTGAGAACAACATCACGCGGTGGTGTGAATTGGAGGGCCTGAATCAGGATAGGCATTGAGTGGCAATGTAGGATGGAGAAAAGCAGCAAAGGGTCGTCATCATGGGGAGGTCAGGACACATGCAGTGGCAAACTAGGATAGTTTTCTGAAAAACATCACGGTGTGGTGCAGATTTTAAGGGTTTCTAACAGGCCATTCACTAGTAGGAGTGAGAAAAACATCAGGGGGTGGTTCGAATCAGATGTTCTAATTAGGTTAAGCAGTGAGTGGCTATGTAGGATGGAGAATAGCACCATAGGGTGGTCAGCATGAGGAAGTCAGGAAACATGCAATGGCAATGTAGGATAGGTTTCTGAAAAACATCGCGGGGTGGTGCGCATTGTAAGTGTTTCTAACAGGCTTTTCACTAGTAGGAGTGAGAAAAACATCACAGGGTGGTATGAATCGGAGGGCCTAAATTATGATAGGCAGTGAGTGGCAACGTAGCATGGAGAAAAGCACACGTGTTAGTCACCATGGGGAGGACAGGAAACATGCAGTGGCAATGTAGGATAGTTTCCTGAAAAACATCACGGGGTGGTGGGCATTGTAAGGGTTTCTAACAGGCCTTTCACTAGTAGGAGTGAGAAAAACATCACGGGGTGGTGTGAATCAGATGTTCTGAATTAGGATATACAGTGAGTGGCAATGTAGGATGGACAAAAGCACCATGGGATTGTCAGCATGGGGAGGTCAGGAAACATGCAGTGGCAATGTAGGATAGTTTTCTGAAAAACATCACGGGGTGGTGGGCATTGTAAGGGTTTCTAACAGGCCTTTCACTAGTAGGAGTGAGAAAAACATCACGGGGTGGTGTGAATCAGATGTTCTGAATTAGGATAGGCAGTGAGTGGCAATGTAGGATGGAGAAAAGCACCTCGGGGTGTTCAGCATGGGGTGGTCAGGAAACATGCAGTGGCAATGTAGGATAGGTTTCTGAAAAAAACAGCGGGGTGGTGCGCATTGTAAGGGTTTCTAACAGGCCTTTCACTAGTAGGAGTGAGAAAAACATCACAGGGTGGAGTGAATCATAGGGCCTGAATTAGGATAGGCAGTGAGTGGCAATATAAAATGGAGAAAAGCACCACGGTGTGGTCAGCATGGGGAGGTCACGACACATTCAGTGGCAATGTAGGATAGGTTTCTGAAAAACATCACGGCGTAGTGCACATGGTATGGGTTTCCAACAGGCCATTTTCTAGTAGGAGTGAGAAATACATCATGGTGTGGTGTGAATTGGAGGGCCTGAATCAAGTTTGACTGTGAGTGGCAATGTAGGTTGGAGAAAAACTCCACGGGTTGGTGAGCATGGGAAAGTCAGGAAACATGCATTGTCAATGTACGATAGGTTTCTGAAAAGCGTCGCGGGGTTGTGCGCATTGTGAGGGTTTGTAGCAGGCCCTTCACTAGTAGGAGTGAGAAAAACATCACGTGGTGGTGTGAATCGGAGTGGCTGAATTAGGATTGGCAGTGAGTGGCAATGAAGAATGGAGAAAAGCACAATGGTTTGGTCAACATGGGGAGGTCAGGAAAAATGTAATGGCAATGTAGGGTATGTTTCTGAAAAACATCGCCGGATGGTGCACATTGTAAGGCTTTCTAACAAGCCATTCACAAGTACGAGTGAAAAAAACATCACAGGGTGGTGTGAATCAGAGGGTCTGAATTAGGATAGGCTGTGAGTGGCAATGTAGGATGGAGAAAAGCACCACAGGTTTGTCAGCATGGGGAGGCAAGGAAACATGCAGTGGCAATGTAGAATAGGTTTCTGATAAGCATCACTTGGTGGTGCGCATTGTAAGGGTTTCTAACAGGCCATTCACTAGTAGGAGTGAGAACAACATCACGTGGTAGTGTGAATTGGAGGGCCTGAATCAGGATAGGCAGTGAGTGGCAATGTAGGATGGAGAAAAGCACCAAAGGGTGGTCATCATGGGGAGGTCAGGACACATGCAGTGGCAAAGTAGGATAGTTTTCTGAAAAACATCACGGGGTGGTGCCCATTGTAAGGCTTTCTAACAGGACATTCACTAATAGGAGTGAGAAAATCATCACGGGGTGGTGAGAATGGGAGAGCCTAAATTAGGATAGGCAGTTAATGGCAATGAAGAATGGAGAAAAGCACCATGGGTTGGTCAACATGGGGAGGAATGGAAACATGCAATGGCAATGTAGGATAGGTTTCTGAAAAACATTGCTGGGTGGTGCTCATTGCAAGGCTTTCTAAAAAGCCATTCAGAAGTAGGAGTGAAAAAAACATCAAGGGGTGGTGTGAATCGGAGAGCCTGAATTAGGGTAGGCAGTGAGTGGCAATGTAGGGTGGAGAAAATCACCACAGGGTGGTCAGCATAGGGAGGTAAGAAAACATGCCCTGGCAATGTAGGATAGGTTTCTGAAAAAAAAGCCAAAAAAGCCGGGTAGTGCGATTGTAAGTGTTTCTAACAGGCCATTCACTAGTAGGAGTGAGAAAAACATCACGGGGTGGTGTGAATCGGAGGGCCTGAATTAGGATATGCAGTGAGTGGCAATGTAGGATGGAGAAAAGAACCACGGGTTGGTGAGCATGGCAAAGTCAGGAAACATGCAATGGCAATGTAGGATAGGTTTCTGAAAAACATCGCGGTGTTGTGCGCATTGTCAGTGTTTGTAGCAGGCCATTCACTAGTAGGCGTGACAAAATCATCACGGGGTGGTGTGAATCGGAAGGCCTGAATCAGGATAGGCAGTGGGTGGCAATGTTGGATGAAGAAAAGCACCACGGTGTGGTTAGCATGGGGAGGTCAGGACACATGCAGTGGCAAAGTAGGATAGTTCTCTAAAAAACATCACGGGGTGGTGCCCATTATAAAATTTTCTAACAGGCCATTCACTAGTAGGAGTGAGAAAAACATCACAGGGTGGTGTGAATCGGAGGCCCTTAATTAGGATAGGCAGTGAGTGGCAATGTAGGATGTGAAAAGCACCACGGTGTGGTCAGCATGGGGAGGTCAGGAAACATGCAGTGGCAAAGTAGGATAGGTTTCTGAAAAAAACATCTTTGTGGTGCACATTGTAAGGCTTTCTAACAGGCCATTCACTAGTAGGAGTGAGAAAAACCACGGGGTGGTGTGAATCGGAGGGCCTGATTTAGGATAGGCAGTTAGTGGCAATGTAACATGGAGAAAACCACCAAGGGGTGGTCAGCATGAGGACGTCAGAAAACATTCAGTGGAAAAGTAGGATAGTTTTCTGAAAAACATCACGGGGTGGTGCCCAATGTAAGGCTTTCTAACAGGCCATTCACTAGTAGGAGTAAGAAAAACATCACGGGGTGCTGTGAATCGGAGGGCCTGAATTAGGATAGGCAGTGAGTGGCAATGTAGATTGTAGAAAAGCACCACAGGGTTGTCAGCATGGGGAAGTCAGGAAACATGCAGTGGCAATGTGGGATAGCTTTCTGAAAAACATTCCGGGTTGGTGCGCATTGTAAGGGAATCTAACAGGCCATTCACTAGTAGGAGTGAGAAAAACATCACGGCGTGGTGTGAATTGGAGGGCCTGAATCAGGATAGGCAGTGAGTGGCAATGTAGGATGGAGAAAAGCAGCAAAGGGTGGTCATCATGTTCGAGGTCAGGACACATGCAGTGGCAAAGTAGGATAGTTTTCTGAAAAACATCACGGGGTGGTGCCCATTGTAAGGCTTCCTAACAGGCCATTCACTAGTAGGAGTGAGAAATACATCATGGTGTGGTGTGAATCGAAGGGCCTGAATCAAGTTAGACAGTGAGTGGCAATGTAGGATGGAGAAAAGCACCACGGGTTTGTCCGCATGGGGATGTAAGGAAACATGCCGTGGCAATATAGAATAGGTTTCTGATAAGCATTGCTAGGTGGTGCGCATTGCAAGGCTTTCTAACAGGCCATTCACTAGTAGGAATGAGAACAACATCATGCGGTGTTGTGAATCGGAGGCCCTGCATTCGGATAGGCAGTGAGTGGCAATGTAGGATGGAGAAAACACCACAGGGTGGTCAGCATGGGGAGGTCAGGAAACATGCAGTGGCAATGTAGTCTACTTTTCTGAAAAACATTACCGGTTGGTGCACATTGTAATGGTTTCTAACAGGCCTTTCACTAGTAGGAGTGAGAAAAACCTCACGGCGTGGTGTGAATTGGAGGGCCTGAATCAGTATAGGCAGTGAGTGGCAATGTAGGATGGAGAAAAGCACCACGGGGTGGTAATTATGGGGAGGTCAGGACACATGCAGTGGCAATGTAGCATAGGTTTCTAAAAATCATCGCGGGTGGTGAGGATTGTAAGGGTTTCTAACAGGCCATTCACTAGTAGGAGTGAGAAAAACATCACGGGGCGGTGTGAATCAGATGTTCTGAATTAGGATAGGCAGTGAATGGCAATGTACGATGGAGAAAAGCACCACGGGGTGATCAGCATGGGGAGGTTAGGAAATATGCAGTGGCAATGCAGGATCGGTTTCTGAAATACATCGCGGGGTGGGGCGCAGTGTAAAGCTATCTAACAGGCCATTCACTAGTAGGAGTGTGAAATACATCATGGTGTGGTGTGAATCGGAGGTCATGAATCAAGTTAGACACTGAGTGGAAATGTAGGATGGAGAAAAGCACCACGGGTTGGTGAGCATGCGGAAGTCAGGAAACATGCAATGGCAATGTAGGATAGGTTTCTGAAAAACATCGCGGGGTTGTGCATATTGTCAGTGTTTGTAGCAGGCCATTCACTAGTAGGAGTGACAAAATCATCACGGGGTGGTGTGAATCGGAAAGCCTGAATTAGGTTAGGCAGTGAGTGGCAATGTAGGATGGAGAAAATCACCACAGGCTGGTCAGCATGGGGAGGTTCTAAAACATGCCCTGGCAATGTAGGATAGGTTTCAGAAAATAAAAAGCGGGGTGGTGCGATTGTAAGTGTTTCTAACAGGCCATTCACTAGTAGGAGTGAGAAAAACATCACGGGGTGGTGTGAATCAGAGGGCCTGAATTAGGATATGCACTGAGTGGCAATGTAGGATGGAGAAAAGCACCACAGGGTGGTCAGCATGGGGAGGTCAGGAAACATGCAGTGGCAATGTAGGATAGTTTTCTGAAAAACATCACAGGGTGGTAAGCATTGTAAGGGTTTCTAACAGGCCATTCACTGGTAGGATTGAGAAAAACATCACGGGGTGCTGTGAATCGGAGGGCCTGAATTAGGATAGGCAGTGAGTGGCAATGTAGATTGTAGAAAAGCACCACAGGGTTGTCAGCATGGGGAGGTCAGGAAACATGCAGTGGCAATGTGGGATAGCTTTCTGAAAAACATTCCGGGTTGGTGCACATTGTAAGGGAATCTAACAGGCCATTCACTAGTAGGAGTGAGAAAAACATCACGGCGTGGTGTGAATTGGAGGGCCTGAATCAGGATAGGCAGTGAGTGGCAATGTAGGATGGAGAAAAGCAGCAAAGGGTGGTCATCATGTGGAGGTCAGGACACATGTAGTGGCAAATTAGGACAGTTTTCTGAAAAACATCTCGGGGTGGTGCCCATTGTAAGGCTTTCTAACAGGCCATTCACTAGTAGGAGTGTGAAATACATCATGGTGTGGTGTGAATCGGAGGGAAAGAATCAAGTTAGACAGTGAGTGGCAATGTAAAATGGAGAAAAGCACCACAGTGTGGTCAGCATGGGGAGGTCAGGAAACATTCAGTGTCAATGTAGGATAGGTTTCTGATAAACATCTCTGGGTGGTACACATTGTAAGGGTTTCTAACAGGCCATCCATTAGTAGGAGTGAGAAAAACATCACGTGGTACTGTGAATCGGTGGGCCTGAATTAGGATAGGCAGTGAGTGGCAACATAACATGGAGAAAAGCACCACGGTGTGGTCAGCATGGGGAAGTCAGGAAACATGCAGTGGCAATGCAGGATCGGTATCTGAAATACATCGCGGGGTTGGGCGCATTGTAAAGGTATCTAACAGGCCATTCACTAGTAGGAGTGTGAAATACATCATGGTGTGGTGTGAATCGGATGGCATGAATCAAGTTAGACAGTGAGTTGCAATGTAGGATGGAGAAAAGAACCACGGGTTGGTGAGCATGGCAAAGTCAGGAAACATGCAATGGCAATGTAGGATAGGTTTCTGAAAAACATCGCGGTGTTGTGCGCATTGTCAGTGTTTGTAGCAGGCCATTCACTAGTAGGCATGACAAAATCATCACGGGGTGGTGTGAATCGGAAGGCCTGAATCAGGATAGGCAGTGGGTGGCAATGTAGGATGGAGAAAATCACCACGGTGTGGTCAGCATGGGGAGGTCAGGACACATGCAGTGGCAAAGTAGGATAGTTCTCTAAAAAACATCACGGGGTGGTGCCCATTATAAAACTTTCTAACAGGCCATTCACTAGTAGGAGTGAGAAAAACATCACAGGGTGGTGTGAATCGGAGGCCCTTAATTAGGATAGGCAGTGAGTGGCAATGTAGGATGTGAAAAGCACCACGGTGTGGTCAGCATGGGGAGGTCAGGAAACATGCAGTGGCAAAGTAGGATAGGTTTCTGAAAAAAACATCTTTGTGGTGCACATTGTAAGGCTTTCTAACAGGCCATTCACTAGTAGGAGTGAGAAAAACCACGGGGTGGTGTGAATCGGAGGGCCTGATTTAGGATAGGCAGTTAGTGGCAATGTAACATGGAGAAAACCACCAAGGGGTGGTCAGCATGAGGACGTCAGAAAACATGCAGTGGAAAAGTAGGATAGTTTTCTGAAAAACATCACGGGGTGGTGCCCAATGTAAGGCTTTCTAACAGGCCATTCACTAGTAGGAGTAAGAAAAACATCACACGGTGTAGTGAATCGGAGGCCCTTAATTAGGATAGGCAGTGAGTGGCAATGTAGGATGGAGAAAAGCACCACGGGGTGGTCAGGATGGGGAGGTCAGGAAACATGCAGTGGCAATGCAAGATCCGTTTCTAAAAAACATCGTGGTGTTGGGCGCATTGTAAAGGTATCTAACAGGCGATTCCCTGGTAGGAGTGAAAAATACATCACGGGAAGGTGGGAATCTGAAGGCCTGAATCATAATAGGCAGTGAGTGGCAATGTAGGATGGAGAAAAGCACCACGGCACGGTCATCATGGGGAGGTCAGGACACATGCAGTGGCAATGTAGGGTAGGTTTCTGAAAAACATCGCGGCGTAGTGAGCATGGTAACGGTTTCTAACAGGCCATTTACTAGTAGGAGTGAGAAATACATAATGGTGTGGTGTGAATTGGAGGGCCTGAATCAAGTTTGACAGTGAGTGGCAATGTAAAATGGAGAAAAGCACCACAGTGTGGTCAGCATGGGGAGGTCAGGACACATGCAGTGGCAAAGTAGGATAGTTCTCTGAAAAACATCACGGGGTGGTGCCCATTGTAAGGCTTTCTAACAGGCCATTCACTAGTAGGAGTGTGAAATATATCATGGTGTGGTGTGAATCGGATGGCATGAATCAAGTTAGACAGTGAGTGGCAATGTAGGATGGAGAAAAGAACCATGGGTTGGTGAGCATGGCAAAGTCAGTTAACATGCAATGGCAATGTAGGATAGGTTTCTGAAAAACATCGCGGGGTTGTGTGCATTGTCAGTGTTTGTAGCAGGCCATTCACTAGTAGGAGTGACAAAATCATCACGGTGTGGTGTGAATCGGAAGGCCTGAATCAGGATAGGCAGTGGGTGGCAATGTAGGATGGAGAAAAGCACCACGGAGTGGTCAGCATGGGGAGGTCAGGACACATGCAGTGGCAAAGTAGGATAGTTCTCTAAAAAACATCACGGGGTGGTGCCCATTGTAAGACTTTCTAACAGGCCATTCACTAGTAGGAGTGAGAAAAACATCACAGGGTGGTGTGAATCGGAGGGCCTGAATTAGGATAGGCAGTGAGTGGCAATGTAAAATGGACAAAAGCACCACGGTGTGGTCAGCATGGGGAGGTAAGGAAACATGCAGTGGCAATTTAGGATAGTTTTCTGAAAAACATCACGGGGTGGTGCCCAATGTAAGGCTTTCTAACAGGCCATTCACTAGTAGGAGTAAGAAAAACATCACACGGTGGTGTGAATCGGAGGCCCTTAATTAGGATAGGCAGTGAGTGGCAATGTAGGATGGAGAAAAGCACCACGGGGTGGTCAGGATGGGGAGGTCAGGAAACATGCAGTGGCAATGCAAGATCCGTTTCTAAAAAACATCGCGGTGTTGGGCGCATTGTAATGTTATCTAACAGGCGATTCCCTGGTAGGAGTGAAAAATACATCACGGGAAGGTGTGAATCGGAAGGCCTGAATCATAATAGGCAGTGAGTGGCAATGTAGGATGGAGAAAAGCACCACGGCACGGTCATCATGGGGAGGTCAGGACACATGCAGTGGCAATGTAGGATAGGTTTCTGAAAAACATCGCGGCGTAGTGCGCATGGTAAGGGTTTCTAACAGGCCATTTACTAGTAGGAGTGAGAAATACATCATGGTGTGGTGTGAATTGGAGGGCCTGAATCAAGTTTGACAGTGAGTGGCAATGTAGGATGGAGAAAAGCCCCACGGGTTGGTGAGCATGGAGAGGTCAGGAAACATGCATTGTCAAAGTACGAAAGGTTTCTGAAAAATGTCGCGGGATTGTGCGCATTGTAAGTGTTTGTAGCAGGCACTTCACTAGCAGGAGTGAGAAAAACATCACGTGGTGGTGTGAATGGGAGTGGCTGAATTAGGATTGGCAGTGAGAGGCAAAGAAGAATGGAGAAAAGCACCACGGGTTGGTCAACATGGGGAGGTCAGGAAACATGTAATGGCAATGTAGGGTAGGTTTCTGAAAAACATCGCGGGGTGGTGCACATTGTAAGGCTTTCTAACAAGCCATTCACAAGTAGGAGTGAAAAAAACATCACAGGGTGGTGTGAATCAGAGGGTCTGAATAAGGATAGGCTGTGAGTGGCAATGTAGGATGGAGAAAAGCACCACGGGTTTCTCAGCATGGGGAGGCACGGAAACATGCAGTGGCAATGTAGAATAGGTTTCTGATAAGCATCACTGGGTGGTACGCATTGTAAGGGTTTCTAACAGGCCATTCACTAGTAGGAGTTAGAACAAAATCACGCGGTGGTGTGAATTAGAGGGCCTGAATCAGGATAGGCATTGAGTGGCAATGTAGGATGGAGAAAAGCAGCAAAGGTTGGTCATCATGGGGAGGTCAGGACACATGCAGTGGCAAAGTAGGATAGTTTTCTGAAAAACATCACGGGGTGCTGCCAATTGTAAGGCTTTCTAACAGGCCATTCACTAGTAGGAGTGAGAAAAACATCACGGGGTGGTGTTAATCGGAGGGCCTGAATTAGGATAGGCAATGAGTGGCAATGTAGGATGGAGAAAAGCACCACAGGGTGGTCCGCATGGGGAGGTCAGGAAACATGCAATGGCAATGTAGGATAGTTTTCTGAAAATATCACGGGGTCGTTCGGATTTTAAGGGTTTCTAACAGGCCATTCAATAGTAGGAGTGTGAATAACATCACGGGGTGGTTTGAATCAGATGTTCTGAATTAGGATATACAGTGAGTGGCAATGTAGGATGGAGAGAAGCACCAAGGGGTTGTCAGCATGGGGAGGTCAGGAAACATGCAGTGGCAATGTAGGATAGGTTTCTGAAAAACATCGCTGGTTGTGTGCATTGTAAGGTTTTCTCACAGGCCATTCACTAGTAGGAGTGAGAAAAACATCACAGGGTGGTGTGAATCGTAGGGTCTGAATTAGGATAGGCAGTGAGTGGCAATATAAAATGGAGAAAAGCACCACGGTGTGGTCAGCATGGGGAGGTCAGGAAACATGCAGTGGCAATGTAGGAAATGTTTCTGAAAAACATCACGGGGTGGAGCGCCTTGTAAGGATATCTAACCGGCCATTCCCTGGTAGGAGTGAGAAATACATCACGGGAAGGTGTGAATCGGGAGGCCAGAATCAGAATAGGCAGTGAGTGGCAATGTAGGATGGAGAAAAGCACCATGGCACGGTCATCATGGGGAGGTCAGGACACATGCAGCGGCAATGTAGGATAGGTTTCTGAAAAACATCGCGGCGTAGTGCGCATGGTAAGGGTTTCTAACAGGGCATTTACTAGTAGGATTGAGAAATACATCATGGTGTGGTGTGAATTAGAGGGCCTGAATCAAGTTTGACAGTGAGTGGCAATGTAGGATGGAGAAAAGCCCCACGGGTTGGTGAGCATGGGAGGTCAGGAAACATGCATTGTCAATGTATGAAATGTTTCTGAAAAACGTCGCGGGGTTGTGCGCATTGTAAGTGTTTGTAGCAGGCCCTTCACTAGTAGGAGTGAGAAAAACATCCCGTGGTGGTGTGAATCGGAGGGGCTGAATTAGGATTGGCAGTGAGTGGCAATGAAGAATGGAGAAAAGCACCACGGGTTGGTCAACATGGGGATGTCAGGAAACATGTAATGGCAATGTAGGGTAGGTTTCTGAAAAACATCGCGGGGTGTGCACATTGTAAGACTTTCTAACCAGCTATTCGCAAGTAGGAGTGAAAAAAACATCACAGGGTGGTGTGAATCAGAGGGTCTGAATCAGAATAGGCTGTAAGTGGCAATGTAGGATGGAGAAAAGCACCACGGGTTTGTCAGCATGGGGAGGCAAGGAAACATGCAGTGGCAATGTAGAATATGTTTCTGAAAAGCATTACTGGGTGGTGCGCATTGTAAGGGTTTCTAACAGGCCATTCACTATTAGGAGTGAGAACAACATCACGCGGTGGTGTGAATTGGAGGGCCTGAATCAGGATAGGCATTGAGTGGCAATGTAGGATGGAGAAAAGCAGCAAAGGGTCGTCATCATGGGGAGGTCAGGACACATGCAGTGGCAAACTAGGATAGTTTTCTGAAAAACATCACAGTGTGGTGCAGATTTTAAGGGTTTCTAACAGGCCATTCACTAGTAGGAGTGAGAAAAACATCAGGGGGTGGTTCGAATAAGATGTTCTAATTAGGATAAGCAGTGAGTGGCTATGTAGGATGGAGAATAGCACCATAGGGTGGTCAGCATGAGGAAGTCAGGAAACATGCAATGGCAATGTAGGATAGGTTTCTGAAAAACATCGCGGGGTGGTGCGCATTGTAAGTGTTTCTAACAGGCTTTTCACTAGTAGGAGTGAGAAAAACATCACAGGGTGGTATGAATCGGAGGGCCTAAATTATGATAGGCAGTGAGTGGCAACGTAGCATGGAGAAAAGCACACGGGTTAGTCACCATGGGGAGGACAGGAAACATGCAGTGGCAATGTAGGATAGTTTTCTGAAAAACATCACGGGGTGGTGGGGATTGTAAGGGTTTCTAACAGGCCTTTCACTAGTAGGAGAGAGAAAAACATCACGGGGTGGTGTGAATCAGATGTTCTGAATTAGGATAGGCAGTGAGGGGCAATGTAGGATGGAGAAAAGCACCTCGGGGTGTTCAGCATGGGGTGGTCAGGAAACATGAAGTGGCAATGTACGATAGGTTTCTGAAAAAAACAGCGGGGTGGTGCGCATTGCAAGGGTTTCTAACAGGCCATTCACTAGTAGGAGTGAGAAAAACATCACGGGGTGGTTTGAATCAGATGTTCTGAATTAGGATATACAGTGAGTGGCAATGTAGGATGGACAAAAGCACCATGGGGTTGTCAGAATGGGGAGGTCAGGAAACATGCAGTGGCAATGTAGGATAGTTTTCTGAAAAACATCACGGGGTGGTGGGCATTGTAAGGGTTTCTAACAGGCCTTTCACTAGTAGGAGTGAGAAAAACATCACGGGGTGGTGTGAATCAGATGTTCTGAATTAGGATAGGCAGTGAGTGGCAATGTAGGATGGAGAAAAGCACCTCGGGGTGTTCAGCATGGGGTGGTCAGGAAACATGCAGTGGCAATGTAGGATAGGTTTCTGAAAAAAACAGCGGGGTGGTGCGCATTGTAAGGGTTTCTAACAGGCCTTTCACTAGTAGGAGTGAGAAAAACATCACAGGGTGGAGTGAATCATAGGGCCTGAATTAGGATAGGCAGTGAGTGGCAATATAAAATGGAGAAAAGCACCACAGTGTGGTCAGCATGGGGAGGTCACGACACATTCAGTGGCAATGTAGGATAGGTTTCTGAAAAACATCACGGCGTAGTGCGCATGGTAAGGGTTTCCAACAGGCCATTTTCTAGTAGGAGTGAGAAATACATCATGGTGTGGTGTGAATTGGAGGGCCTGAATCAAGTTTGACTGTGAGTGGCAATGTAGGTTGGAGAAAAGCTCCACGGGTTGGTGAGCATGGGAACGTCAGGAAACATGCATTGTCAATGTACGATAGGTTTCTGAAAAGCGTCGCGGGGTTGTGCGCATTGTAAGGGTTTGTAGCAGGCCCTTCACTAGTAGGAGTGAGAAAAACATCACGTGGTGGTGTGAATCGGAGTGGCTGAATTAGGATTGGCAGTGAGTGGCAATGAAGAATGGAGAAAAGCACAATGGTTTGGTCAACATGGGGAGGTCAGGAAAAATGTAATGGCAATGTAGGGTATGTTTCTGAAAAACATCGCCGGATGGTGCACATTGTAAGGCTTTCTAACAAGCCATTCACAAGTACGAGTGAAAAAAACATCACAGGGTGGTGTGAATCAGAGGGTCTGAATTAGGATAGGCTGTGAGTGCAATGTAGGATGGAGAAAAGCACCACGGGTTTGTCCGCATGGGGAGGCAAGGAAACATGCAGTGGCAATGTAGAATAGGTTTCTGATAAGCATCACTTGGTGGTGCGCATTGTAAGGGTTTCTAACAGGCCATTCACTAGTAGGAGTGAGAAAAACATCACGTGGTAGTGTGAATTGGAGGGCCTGAATCAGGATAGGCAGTGAGTGGCAATGTAGGATGGAGAAAAGCAGCAAAGGGTGGTCATCATGGGGAGGTCAGGACACATGCAGTGGCAAAGTAGGATAGTTTTCTGAAAAACATCACGGTGTGGTGCCCATTGTAAGGGTTTCTAACAGGCCATTCACTAGTAGGAGTGAGAAAATCATCACGGGGTGGTGAGAATGGGAGAGCCTAAATTAGGATAGGCAGTTAATGGCAATGAAGAATGGAGAAAAGCACCATGGGTTGTTCAACATGGGGAGGAAAGGAAACATGCAATGGCAATGTAGGATAGGTTTCTGAAAAACATTGCTGGGTGGTGCTCATTGCAAGGCTTTCTAAAAAGCCATTCAGAAGTAGGAGTGAAAAAAACATCAAGGGGTGGTGTGAATCGGAGAGCCTGAATTAGGGTAGGCAGTGAGTGGCAATGTAGGGTGGAGAAAATCACCACAGGGTGGTCAGCATAGGGAGGTAAGAAAACGTGCCCTGGCAATGTAGGATAGGTTTCTGAAAAAAAAAACCAAAAAAGCCGGGTAGTGCGATTGTAAGTGTTTCTAACAGGCCATTCACTAGTAGGAGTGAGAAAAACATCATGGTGTGGTGTGAATCGGAGGGCCTGAATTAGGATATGCAGTGAGTGGCAATGTAGGATGGAGAAAAGCACCACAGGGTGGTCAGCAAGGGGAGGTCAGGAAACATGCAGTGGCAATGTAGGATAGTTTTCTGAAAAACATCACAGGGTGGTAAGCATTGTAAGGGATTCTAACAGGCCATTCACTGGTAGGATTGAGAAAAACATCACGGGGTGCTGTGAATCGGAGGGCCTGAATTAGGATAGGCAGTGAGTGGCAATGTGGATTGTAGAAAAGCACCACAGGGTTGTCAGCATGGGGAGGTCAGGAAACATGCAGTGGCAATGTGGGATAGCTTTCTGAAAAACATTCCGGGTTGGTGCGCATTGTAAGGGAATCTAACAGGCCATTCACTAGTAGGAGTGAGAAAAACATCACAGCGTGGTGTGAATTGGAGGGCCTGAATCAGGATAGGCAGTGAGTGGCAATGTAGGATGGAGAAAAGCAGCAAAGGGTGGTCATCATGTTCGAGGTCAGGACACATTCAGTGGCAAAGTAGGATAGTTTTCTGAAAAACATCACGGGGTGGTGCCCATTGTAAGGCTTCCTAACAGACCATTCACTAGTAGGAGTGTGAAATACATCATGGTGTGGTGTGAATCGGAGGGCATGAATCAAGATAGACAGTGAGTGGCAATGTAAAATGGAGAAAAGCACCACAGTGTGGTCAGCATGGGGAGGTCAGGAAACATTCAGTGTCAATGTAGGATAGGTTTCTGATAAACATCTCTGGGTGGTGCGCAATGTAAGGTTTTCTAACAGGCCATTCATTAGTAGGAGTGAGAAAAACATCACGTGGTACTGTGAATCAGTGGGCCTGAATTAGGATAGGCAGTGAGTGGCAAAATAACATGGAGAAAAGCACCACGGTGTGGTCAGCATGGGGAAGTCAGGAAACATGCAGTGGCAATGCAGGATCGGTTTCTGAAATACATCGTGGGGTTGGGCGCATTTTAAAGATATCTAACAGGCCATTCACTAGTAGGAGTGAGAAAAACATCACAGGGTGGTGTGAATCGTAGGGCCTGAATTAGGACAGGCAGTGAGTGGCAATATAAAATGGAGAAAAGCACCACGGTGTGGTCAGCATGGGGAGGTCAGGAAACATGCCGTGGCAATGTAGGAAATGTTTCTGAAAAACATCACGGGGTGGAGCGCCTTGTAAGGGTATCTAAAAGGTCATTCCCTGGTAGCAGTGAGAAATACATCAAGGGAAGGTGTGAATAGGAAGGTCTGAATCAGAATAGGCAGTGAGTGGCAATGTAGGATGGAGAAAAGCACCACGGCACGGTCATCATTGGGAAGTCAGGACACATTCAGTGGCAATGTAGGATAGGTTTCTGAAAAACATCACGGCGTAGTGCGCATTGTAAGGGTTTCCAACAGGCCATTTTCTAGTAGGAGTGAGAAATACATCATGGTGTGGTGTGAATTGGAGGGCCTGAAACAAGTTTGACTGTGAGTGGCAATGTAGGTTGGAGAAAAGTACCACAGGATGGTCAGCATGGGGAGGTCAGGAAACATGCAGTGGCAATGTAGGATAGGGTTCTGTAAAACATTGCAGGTGGTGAGAATTGTAAGCCTTTCTAACAGGCCATTCACCAGTAGGAGTGAGATAAACATCATGGGGTGGTGTGAATCAGAGGGCCTGAATTATGATAAGCACTGAGTGGCAATGTATGATGTAGAAAAGCACCACGGGGTGGTCTGCATGGGGAGGTCAGGAAACATGCAATGGCAATGTAGGATAGGTTTCTGAAAAACATCGCGGGGTGGTGCGCATTGTAAGGCTTTCTACCAGGCCATTCACTAGTAGGATTGAGAAAAACATCACGGCGTGGTGTGAATCGGAGGGCCTGAATTAGGTTAGGCAGTGAGTGGCAATGTAGGATGGAGAAAATCACCACAGGGTGGTCAGCATGGGGAGGTCAGAAAACATGCCGTGGCAATGTAGGATAGGTTTCTGAAAAAAAAAAACAGGGTGTTGCACATTGTAAGTGTTTCTAACAGGCCATTTACTAGTAGCAGTGAGAAAAACATCACGGGGTGGTGTGAATCGGAGGGCCTGAATTAGGATAGGCAGTGAGTGGCAATGTAGGATGGAGAAAAGCACCACGGCATGGTCAGCATGGGGAGGTCAGGAAACATGCAGTGGCAATGTGGGATAGCTTTCTGAAAAGCATTACTGGTTGGTGTGCATTGTAAGGGTTTCTAACAGGCCATTCACTAGTAGGAGTGAGAAAAACATCACAGCGTGGTGTGAATTGGAGGGCCTGAATCAGGATAGGCAGTGAGTGGCAATGTAGGATGGAGAAAAGCACCAAAGGGTGGTCATCATGGGGAGCTCAGGACACATGCAGTGGCAATGTAGGATAGGTATCTGTAAAACATTGCGTGTGGTGAGAATTGTAAGCCTTTCTAACAGGCCATTCACCTGTAGGAGTGAGATAAACATCATGTGGTGGTGTGAATCAGAGGGCCTGAATTATGATAAGCAGTGAGTGGCAATGTATGATGTAGAAAAGCACCACGGGGTGGTCTGCATGGGGAGGTCAGGAAAAATGCAGTGGCATTGTAGGATAGGTTTCTGAAAAACATCGCTGGTGGAGCGCTTTGTAAGGGTTTCTAACAGGCCATTCCCTAGTAGGATTGAGAAAAACATCACGGGGTGGTTTGAATCAGATGTTCTGAATTAGCATATACAGTGAGTGTCAATGTAGGATGGAGAAAAGGACCACGGGGTGGTCAGCATGGGGAGGTCGGGAAACATGCATTGGCAATGTAGGATAGGTTTCTGAAAAACATCGCCGGTGGTGCGCATTGTAAGGCTTTCTAACAGGCCATTCACTAGTAGGAGTGAGAAAAACATCACGGGGTTGTGTGAATCGGAGGGCCTGAATTAGAATAGGCAGTGAGTGGCAATATAAAATGGAGAAAAGCACCATGGTGTGGTCAGCATGGGGAGGTCATGAAACATGGAGTGGCAATATAGGATAGGTTTCTGAAAAACATCACGGGGTGGTGCGCATTGTAAGGGTTTCTAACCGGCCATTCCCTGGTAGGAGTGAGAAATGCATCACGGGAAGGTGTGAATCAGAAGGCCTGAATTAGGATAAGCAGTGAGTGGCAATGTATGATGTGGAAAAGCACCACGGGGTGGTCTACATGGGGAGGTCATGAAACATGGAGTGGCAATATAGGATAGGTTTCTGAAAAACATCATGGGGTGGTGCGCATTGTAAGGGATTCTAACAGGCCATTCACTAGTAGGATTGAGAAAAACATCACGGGGTGTTGTTAATCGGAGGGCCTGAATTATGATATGCAGTGAGTGGCAATGTCGGATGGAGAAAAGCACCACGGGGTGGTCAGCATGGGGAGGACAGGAAACATACAGTGGCAATGTAGGATAGGTTTCTGAAAAAAAAAAAAAAAAAAAAAAACGGGGTGTTGCACATTATAAGTGTTTCTAACAGGCCATTCACTCAGAGGATTGAGAAAAAACATCACGGGGTGGTGTGAATCGGAGGACCTGAATTAGGATAGGCAGTGAGTGGCAATGTAGGATGGAGAAAAGCACCACAGGTTGTTCAGCATGGGGAGGTCAGCAAACATGCAGTGGCAATGTAGGATAGTTTTCTGAAAAACATCGCGGGGTGGTGCGCATTGTAAGAGTTTCTAACAGGCCATTCACTAGTAGGATTGAGAAAAACATCACGGGGTGGTTTGAATCAGATGTTCTGAATTAGGATATACAGTGAGTGGCAATATAGGATGGAGAAAAGCACCACGGGGTGGTCAGCATGGGTAGGTCAGGAAACATGCAGTGGCAATGTAGGATAGGTTTCTGAAAAACATCACGGTGTGGTGTGCCTTGTAAGGTTTTCTAACCGGCCATTGCCTGGTAGGAGAGAGAAATACATCACGGGAGGGTGTGAATCGGAAGGCCTGAATCAGGATAGGCAGTGAGTGGCAATGTAGGATGGAGAAAAGCACCACGGCATGGTCATCATGGGGAGGTCAGGACACATGCAGTGGCAATGTTGGATAGGTTTCTGAAAAACATGGAGGGTGGTGAGAATTGTAAGGCTTTCTAACAGGCCATTCACTTGTAGGAGTGAGAAAAACATCACGGGGTGGTGTGAATCAGAGGGCCTGAATTATGATAAGCAGTGAGTGGCAATGTAGGATGGAGAAAAGCACCACGGTGAGGTCAGCATGGGGAGGTCAGGAAACATGCAGTGGCAAAGTAGGATAGTTTTCTGAAAAACGTCACGGGATTTTGACCATTGTAAGGGTTTCTAACAGGCCATTCACTAGTAGGAGTGAGAAAAACCTCACGGGGTGGTGTGAATCGGAGGGCCTGAATTAGGATAGGCAGTGCGTCGCAATGTAGGATGGAGAAAAGCTCCACAGGGTGGTCAGCATGGGGAGGTCAGTAAACATTCAGTGTCAATGTAGGATAGGTTTCTGATAAACATGTCTGGGTGGTGTGCATTGTAAGGGTTTCTAATAGACCATTCATTAGTAGGAGTGAGAAAAACATCACGAGGTGCTGTGAATCGGTGGGCCTGAATTAGGATAGACAGTGAGTGGCAACATAAAATGGAGAAAAGCACCATGGAGTGGTCAGCATTGGGAGGTTCGGAAACATGCAGTGGCAATGTGTGATAGGTTTCTGAAAAACTTCGCAGGGTGGTGCGCATGGTAAGGGTTTCTAACAGGCCATTCACTAGTAGCAGTGAGAAAAATATAACAGGGTGGTGCGAATCCCAGGGTCTGAATCAGTATAGGCAGTGAGTGGCAATGTAGGATGGAGAAAACCACCACTGGGTGGTCAGGATTTTGAGGTCAGGAAACATGCAGGGGCAATGTAGGATAAGTTTCTGAAAAACATTGCGGGGTGGTGCTCATTGTAAGGGTTTCTAAAATGCCTTTCACTAGTAGGAGTGAGAAAAACATCACGGGGTGGTGTGAATCACAGGGCCTGAATCAGGATAGGCCGTGGGTTGCAATGTAGGATGGAGAAAAGTACCACGGTGTTGTCAGGACGGGGAGGTCAGGAAACATGCAGTGGCAATGCAGGATCGGTTTCTGAAAAACAGCGCGGTGTTGGGCGCATTGTAAAAGTATCTAACAGGCCATTCACTAGTAGGAGTGAGAAATACCTCATGGTGTGGTGTGAATCTGAGGGCCTGAATCAAGTTAGACAGTGAGTGGCAATGTAGGACGGAGAAAAGCACCACGGCATTGTCAGCATGGGGATTTCAGGAAACATTCAGTGACAATGTAGTGTAGGTTTCTGAAAAACATTGCGGGGTGTTGCGCATTGTAAGGGTTTCTAACAGGCCATTCACTAGTAGGCGTGAGAAAAACATAACGGGGTGGTGTGAATTGGAGGGCCTGAATAAGGATAGGCAGTGAGTGGCAATGTTGGATGTAGAACAGCACCACAGGGTGGTCAGCATGGGGAGGTCAGGAAACATGCAGTGGCAATGTGGGACAACTTTCTGAAAAACATTCCGGGTTGGTGCGCATTGTAAGTGTTTCTTTTTTTTTTTTTTTTTTGTCTTTTTCATTTTTATCGGTATCAGGGATCGAACTCACGACCGACTGCTTGCAAGGCAGGTGCTTATGCCGCTGAGCTAAATCCCCAGCCCCTCATTGTAAGTGTTTCTAACAAGCCATTCACTAGTAGGAGTGAGAAAAACATCACGGCGTGGTGTGAATTGGAGGGCCTGAATCAGAATAGGCAGTGAGTGGCAATGTAGGATGGAGAAAAGCACCAAAGGGTGGTCATCATGGGGAGGTCAGGACACATGCAGTGGCAAAGTAGGATAGTTTTCTGAAAAACATCACGGGGTGGTGCCCATTGTAAGGGTTTCTAACAGGCCATTCACAAGTAGGAGTGAGAAAAACATCACAGGGTGGTGTGAATTGGAGGGCCTGAATTAGGATAGGCAGTGAGTGGCAATGAAAAATGGAGAAAAGCACCACGGTGTGGTCAGCATGAGGAGGTCAGGAAACATTCAGTGTCAATGTAGGATAGGTTTCTGATAAACATCTCTAGGTGGTGCGCATTGTAAGGGTTTCTAACAGGCCATTCATTACTAGGAGTGAGAAAAACATCACGTGGTACTGTGAATCAGTGGGCCTGAATAAGGATAGGCAGTGAGTGGCAACATAACATGGAGAAAAGCACCAGGGTGTGGTCAGCATGGTGAGGTCAGGAAACATGCAGTGGCAATGCAGGATCGGTTTCTGAAATACATCGTGGGGTTGGGCGTATTGTAAAGATATCTAACAGGCCATTCACTAGTAGGAGTGAGAAATACATCATGGTGTGGTGTGAATCGGAGGGCCTGAATCCAGTTAGACAGTGAGTGGCAATGTAGGACGGAGAAAAGCACCACGGCATTGTCAGCATGGGGATTTCAGGAAACATTCAGTGACAATGTAGTGTAGGTTTCTGAAAAACATTGCGGGGTGTTGCGCATTGTAAGGGTTTCTAACAGGCCATTCACTAGTAGGCATGAGAAAAACATAACGGGGTGGTGTGAATTAGAGGGCCTGAATAAGGATAGGCAGTGAGTGGCAATGTTGGATGTAGAACAGCACCACAGGGTGGTCAGCATGGGGAGGTCAGGAAACATGCAGTGGCAATGTGGGACAACTTTCTGAAAAACATTCCGGGTTGGTGCGCATTGTAAGTGTTTCTTTTTTTTTTTTTATTGTCTTTTTCATTTTTATCGGTATCAGGGATCGAACTCATGAACGACTGCTTGCAAGGCAGGTGCTTATGCCGCTGAGCTAAATCCCCAGCCCCTCATTGTAAGTGTTTCTAACAGGCCATTCACTAGTAGGAGTGAGAAAAACATCACGGCGTGGTGTGAATTGGAGGGCCTGAATCAGAATAGGCAGTGAGTGGCAATGTAGGATGGAGAAAAACACCAAAGGGTGGTCATCATGGGGAGGTCAGGACACATGCAGTGGCAAAGTAGGATAGTTTTCTGAAAAACATCACGGGGTGGTGGCCATTGTAAGGGTTTCTAACAGGCCATTCACAAGTAGGAGTGAGAAAAACATCACAGGGTGGTGTGAATTGGAGGTCCTGAATTAGGATAGGCAGTGAGTGGCAATGAAAAATGGAGAAAAGCACCATGGTGTGGTCAGCATGAGGAGGTCAGGAAACATTCAGTGTCAATGTAGGATAGGTTTCTGATAAACATCTCTGGGTGGTGCGCAT
The DNA here is from genome assembly GCF_034190915.1 of Cavia porcellus. Taxonomy (NCBI): domain Eukaryota; kingdom Metazoa; phylum Chordata; class Mammalia; order Rodentia; family Caviidae; genus Cavia; species Cavia porcellus. The sequence continues at coordinate 6,336,864 of NW_026947526.1, forward strand.
TGTAAGGGTTTCTAAGAGGCCATTCATTAGTAGGAGTGAGAAAAACATCACGTGGTACTGTGAATCAGTGGGCCTGAATAAGGATAGGCAGTGAGTGGCAACATAACATGGAGAAAAGCACCAGGGTGTGGTCAGCATGGTGAGGTCAGGAAACATGCAGTGGCAATGCAGGATCTGTTTCTGAAATACATCGTCGGGTTGGGCGCATTGTAAAGATATCTAACAGGCCATTCACTAGTAGGAGTGAGAAATACATCATGGTGTGGTGTGAATCGGAGGGCCTGAATCAAGTTAGACAGTGAGTGGCAATGTAGGACGGAGAAAAGCACCACGGCATTGTCAGCATGGGGATTTCAGGAAACATTCGGTGACAATGTAGTGTAGGTTTCTGAAAAAAATTGCGGGGTGTTGCGCATTGTAAGGGTTTCTAACAGGCCATTCACTAGTAGGCGTGAGAAAAACATAACGGGGTGGTGTGAATCGGAGGGCCTAAATAAGGATAGGCAGTGAGTGGCAACGTAGGATGGAGAAAAGCACCACGGGTTTGTCAGCATGGGGATGCAAGGAAACATGCAGTGGCAATTTAGAATAGGTTTCTGATAAGCATCGCTGGGTGGTGCGCATTGTAAGGCTTTCTAACAGGCCATTCACTAGTAGGAGTGAGAACAACATCACGCGGTGGTGTGAATCAGAGGCCCTGAATTAGGATAGGCAGTGAGTGGCAATGTAGGATGGAGAAAACACCACAGGGTGGTCAGCATGGGGAAGTCAGGAAACATGCAGTGGCAATGTAGGATACTTTTCTGAAAAACATTACCGGTTGTTGCGCATTGTAATGGTTTCTAACAGGCCTTTCACTAGTAGGAGTGAGAAAAACCTCACAGCGTGGTGTGAATTGGAGGGCCTGAATCAGTATAGGCAGTGAGTGGCAATGTAGGATGGAAAAAGCACCACGGGTGGTAATTATGGGGAGGTCAGGACACATGCAGTGGCAATGTAGCATAGGATTCAAAAAAACATCTCGGGTGGTGAGGATTGTAAGGGTTTCTAACAGGCCATTCACTAGTAGGAGTGAGAAAAACATCACAGGGTGGTGTGAATCAGATGTTCTGAATTAGGATAGGCAGTGAATGGCAATGTAGGATGGAGAAAAGCACCACGGGGTGATCAGCATGGGGAGGTCAAGAAACATGCAGTGGCAATGCAGGATCGGTTTCTGAAATACATCGCGGGGTTGGGCGCAGTGTAAAGCTATCTAACAGGCCATTCACTAGTTGGAGTGTGAAATACATCATGGTGTGGTGTGAATCGGAGGTCATGAATCAAGTTAGACACTGAGTGGAAATGTAGGATGGAGAAAAGCACCACTGGTTGGTGAGCATGCGGAAGTCAGGAAACATGCAATGGCAATGTAAGATAGGTTTCTGAAAAACATCACGGGGTTGTGCGCATTGTCAGTGTTTGTAGCAGGCCATTCACTAGTAGGAGTGACAAAATCATCACGGGGTGGTGTGAATCGGAAGGCCTGAATTAGGTTAGGCAGTGAGGGGCAATGTAGGATGGAGAAAATCACCACACGGTGGTCAGCAAGGGGATGTTCTAAAACATGCCCTGGAAATGTAGGATAGGTTTCTGAAAATAAAAAGCGGGGTGGTGCGATTGTAAGTGTTTCTAACAGGCCATTCACTAGTAGGATTGAGAAAAACATCACGGCGTGGTGTGAATTGGAGGGCCTGAATCAGGATAGGCAGTGAGTGGCAATGTAGGATGGAGAAAAGCAGCAAAGGGTGGTCTTCATGTAGAGGTCAGGACACATGTAGTGGCAAAGTAGGATAGTTTTCTGAATAACATCTCGGGGTGGTGCCCATTGTAAGGCTTTCTAACAGGCCATTCACTAGTAGGAGTGTGAAATACATCATGGTGTGGTGTGAATCGGAGGGCATGAATCAAGTTAGACAGTGAGTGGCAATGTAAAATGGAGAAAAGCACCACAGTGTGGTCAGCATGGGGAGGTCAGGAAACATTCAGTGTCAATGTAGGATAGGTTTCTGATAAACATCTCTGGGTGGTGCACATTGTAAGGGTTTCTATCAGGCCATTCATTAGTAGGAGTGAGAAAAACATCACGTGATACTGTGAATCGGTGGGCCTGAATTAGGATAGGCAGTGAGTGGCAACATAACATGGAGAAAAGCACCACGGTGTGGTCAGCATGGGGAAGTCAGGAAACATGCAGTGGCAATGCAGGATCGGTATCTGAAATACATCGCGGGGTTGGGCGCATTGTAAAGATATCTAACAGGCCATTCACTAGTAGGAGTGTGAAATATATCATGGTGTGGTGTGAATCGGATGGCATGAATCAAGTTAGACAGTGAGTGGCAATGTAGGATGGAGAAAAGAACCATGGGTTGGTGAGCATGGCAAAGTCAGTTAACATGCAATGGCTATGTAGGATAGGTTTCTGAAAAACATCGCGGGGTTGTGTGCATTGTCAGTGTTTGTGGCAGGCCATTCACTAGTAGGAGTGACAAAATCATCACGGGGTGGTGTGAATCGGAAGGCCTGAATCAGGATAGGCAGTGGGTGGCAATGTAGGATGGAGAAAAGCACCACGGAGTGGTCAGCATGGGGAGGTCAGGACACATGCAGTGGCAAAGTAGGATAGTTCTCTAAAAAACATCACGGGGTGGTGGCCATTGTAAGACTTTCTAACAGGCCATTCACTAGTAGGAGTGAGAAAAATATCACAGGGTGGTGTGAATCGGAGGCCCTTAATTAGGATACGCAGTGAGTGGCAATGTAGGATGGTGAAAAGCACCACGGGGTGGTCAGGATGGGGAGGTCAGGAAACATGCAGTGGCAATGCAAGATCCGTTTCTAAAAAACATCGCGGTGTTGGGCGCATTGTAATGTTATCTAACAGGCGATTCCCTGGTAGGAGTGAAAAATACATCACGGGAAGGTGTGAATCGGAAGGCCTGAATCATAATAGGCAGTGAGTGGCAATGTAGGATGGAGAAAAGCACCACGGCACAGTCATCATGAGGAGGTCAGGACACATGCAGTGGCAATGTAGGATAGGTTTCTGAAAAACATCGCGGCGTAGTGCGCATGGTAAGGGTTTCTAACAGGCCATTTACTAGTAGGAGTGAGAAATACATCATGGTGTGGTGTGAATTGGAGGGCCTGAATCAAGTTTGACAGTGAGTGGCAATGTAGGATGGAGAAAAGCCCCATGGGTTGGTGAGCATGGAGAGGTCAGGAAACATGCATTGTCAAAGTACGAAAGGTTTCTGAAAAATGTCGCGGGATTGTGCGCATTGTAAGTGTTTGTAGCAGGCCCTTCACTAGCAGGAGTGAGAAAAACATCACGTGGTGGTGTGAATGGGAGTGGCTGAATTAGGATTGGCAGTGAGAGGCAAAGAAGAATGGAGAAAAGCACCACGGGTTGGTCAACATGGGGAGGTCAGGAAACATGTAATGGCAATGTAGGGTAGGTTTCTGAAAAACATCGCGGGGTGGTGCACATTGTAAGGCTTTCTAACAAGCCATTCACAAGTAGGAGTGAAAAAAACATCACAGGGTGGTGTGAATCAGAGGGTCTGAATAAGGATAGGCTGTGAGTGGCAATGTAGGATGGAGAAAAGCACCACGGGTTTCTCAGCATGGGGAGGCACGGAAACATGCAGTGGCAATGTAGAATAGGTTTCTGATAAGCATCACTGGGTGGTACGCATTGTAAGGGTTTCTAACAGGCCATTCACTAGTAGGAGTTAGAACAAAATCACGCGGTGGTGTGAATTAGAGGGCCTGAATCAGGATAGGCATTGAGCGGCAATGTAGGATGGAGAAAAGCAGCAAAGGTTGGTCATCATGGGGAGGTCAGGACACATGCAGTGGCAAAGTAGGATAGTTTTCTGAAAAACATCACGGGGTGCTGCCAATTGTAAGGCTTTCTAACAGGCCATTCACTAGTAGGAGTGAGAAAAACATCACGGGGTGGTGTTAATCGGAGGGCCTGAATTAGGATAGGCAATGAGTGGCAATGTAGGATGGAGAAAAGCACCACAGGGTGGTCCGCATGGGGAGGTCAGGAAACATGCAATGGCAATGTAGGATAGTTTTCTGAAAATATCACGGGGTCGTTCGGATTTTAAGGGTTTCTAACAGGCCATTCAATAGTAGGAGTGTGAATAACATCACGGGGTGGTTTGAATCAGATGTTCTGAATTAGGATATACAGTGAGTGGCAATGTAGGATGGAGAGAAGCACCAAGGGGTTGTCAGCATGGGGAGGTCAGGAAACATGCAGTGGCAATGTAGGATAGGTTTCTGAAAAACATCGCTGGTTGTGTGCATTGTAAGGTTTTCTCACAGGCCATTCACTAGTAGGAGTGAGAAAAACATCACAGGGTGGTGTGAATCGTAGGGTCTGAATTAGGATAGGCAGTGAGTGGCAATATAAAATGGAGAAAAGCACCACGGTGTGGTCAGCATGGGGAGGTCAGGAAACATGCAGTGGCAATGTAGGAAATGTTTCTGAAAAACATCACGGGGTGGAGCGCCTTGTAAGGATATCTAACCGGCCATTCCCTGGTAGGAGTGAGAAATACATCACGGGAAGGTGTGAATCGGGAGGCCAGAATCAGAATAGGCAGTGAGTGGCAATGTAGGATGGAGAAAAGCACCATGGCACGGTCATCATGGGGAGGTCAGGACACATGCAGCGGCAATGTAGGATAGGTTTCTGAAAAACATCGCGGCGTAGTGCGCATGGTAAGGGTTTCTAACAGGGCATTTACTAGTAGGATTGAGAAATACATCATGGTGTGGTGTGAATTAGAGGGCCTGAATCAAGTTTGACAGTGAGTGGCAATGTAGGATGGAGAAAAGCCCCACGGGTTGGTGAGCATGGGAGGTCAGGAAACATGCATTGTCAATGTATGAAATGTTTCTGAAAAACGTCGCAGGGTTGTGCGCATTGTAAGTGTTTGTAGCAGGCCCTTCACTAGTAGGAGTGAGAAAAACATCCCGTGGTGGTGTGAATCGGAGGGGCTGAATTAGGATTGGCAGTGAGTGGCAATGAAGAATGGAGAAAAGCACCACGGGTTGGTCAACATGGGGATGTCAGGAAACATGTAATGGCAATGTAGGGTAGGTTTCTGAAAAACATCGCGGGGTGTGCACATTGTAAGACTTTCTAACCAGCTATTCGCAAGTAGGAGTGAAAAAAACATCACAGGGTGGTGTGAATCAGAGGGTCTGAATCAGAATAGGCTGTAAGTGGCAATGTAGGATGGAGAAAAGCACCACGGGTTTGTCAGCATGGGGAGGCAAGGAAACATGCAGTGGCAATGTAGAATATGTTTCTGAAAAGCATTACTGGGTGGTGCGCATTGTAAGGGTTTCTAACAGGCCATTCACTATTAGGAGTGAGAACAACATCACGCGGTGGTGTGAATTGGAGGGCCTGAATCAGGATAGGCATTGAGTGGCAATGTAGGATGGAGAAAAGCAGCAAAGGGTCGTCATCATGGGGAGGTCAGGACACATGCAGTGGCAAACTAGGATAGTTTTCTGAAAAACATCACAGTGTGGTGCAGATTTTAAGGGTTTCTAACAGGCCATTCACTAGTAGGAGTGAGAAAAACATCAGGGGGTGGTTCGAATAAGATGTTCTAATTAGGATAAGCAGTGAGTGGCTATGTAGGATGGAGAATAGCACCATAGGGTGGTCAGCATGAGGAAGTCAGGAAACATGCAATGGCAATGTAGGATAGGTTTCTGAAAAACATCGCGGGGTGGTGCGCATTGTAAGTGTTTCTAACAGGCTTTTCACTAGTAGGAGTGAGAAAAACATCACAGGGTGGTATGAATCGGAGGGCCTAAATTATGATAGGCAGTGAGTGGCAACGTAGCATGGAGAAAAGCACACGGGTTAGTCACCATGGGGAGGACAGGAAACATGCAGTGGCAATGTAGGATAGTTTTCTGAAAAACATCACGGGGTGGTGGGGATTGTAAGGGTTTCTAACAGGCCTTTCACTAGTAGGAGTGAGAAAAACATCACGGGGTGGTGTGAATCAGATGTTCTGAATTAGGATAGGCAGTGAGGGGCAATGTAGGATGGAGAAAAGAACCTCGGGGTGTTCAGCATGGGGTGGTCAGGAAACATGAAGTGGCAATGTACGATAGGTTTCTGAAAAAAACAGCGGGGTGGTGCGCATTGCAAGGGTTTCTAACAGGCCATTCACTAGTAGGAGTGAGAAAAACATCACGGGGTGGTTTGAATCAGATGTTCTGAATTAGGATATACAGTGAGTGGCAATGTAGGATGGACAAAAGCACCATGGGGTTGTCAGAATGGGGAGGTCAGGAAACATGCAGTGGCAATGTAGGATAGTTTTCTGAAAAACATCACGGGGTGGTGGGCATTGTAAGGGTTTCTAACAGGCCTTTCACTAGTAGGAGTGAGAAAAACATCACGGGGTGGTGTGAATCAGATGTTCTGAATTAGGATAGGCAGTGAGTGGCAATGTAGGATGGAGAAAAGCACCTCGGGGTGTTCAGCATGGGGTGGTCAGGAAACATGCAGTGGCAATGTAGGATAGGTTTCTGAAAAAAACAGCGGGGTGGTGCGCATTGTAAGGGTTTCTAACAGGCCTTTCACTAGTAGGAGTGAGAAAAACATCACAGGGTGGAGTGAATCATAGGGCCTGAATTAGGATAGGCAGTGAGTGGCAATATAAAATGGAGAAAAGCACCACAGTGTGGTCAGCATGGGGAGGTCACGACACATTCAGTGGCAATGTAGGATAGGTTTCTGAAAAACATCACGGCGTAGTGCGCATGGTAAGGGTTTCCAACAGGCCATTTTCTAGTAGGAGTGAGAAATACATCATGGTGTGGTGTGAATTGGAGGGCCTGAATCAAGTTTGACTGTGAGTGGCAATGTAGGTTGGAGAAAAGCTCCACGGGTTGGTGAGCATGGGAACGTCAGGAAACATGCATTGTCAATGTACGATAGGTTTCTGAAAAGCGTCGCGGGGTTGTGCGCATTGTAAGGGTTTGTAGCAGGCCCTTCACTAGTAGGAGTGAGAAAAACATCACGTGGTGGTGTGAATCGGAGTGGCTGAATTAGGATTGGCAGTGAGTGGCAATGAAGAATGGAGAAAAGCACAATGGTTTGGTCAACATGGGGAGGTCAGGAAAAATGTAATGGCAATGTAGGGTATGTTTCTGAAAAACATCGCCGGATGGTGCACATTGTAAGGCTTTCTAACAAGCCATTCACAAGTACGAGTGAAAAAAACATCACAGGGTGGTGTGAATCAGAGGGTCTGAATTAGGATAGGCTGTGAGTGGCAATGTAGGATGGAGAAAAGCACCACGGGTTTGTCCGCATGGGGAGGCAAGGAAACATGCAGTGGCAATGTAGAATAGGTTTCTGATAAGCATCACTTGGTGGTGCGCATTGTAAGGGTTTCTAACAGGCCATTCACTAGTAGGAGTGAGAAAAACATCACGTGGTAGTGTGAATTGGAGGGCCTGAATCAGGATAGGCAGTGAGTGGCAATGTAGGATGGAGAAAAGCAGCAAAGGGTGGTCATCATGGGGAGGTCAGGACACATGCAGTGGCAAAGTAGGATAGTTTTCTGAAAAACATCACGGTGTGGTGCCCATTGTAAGGGTTTCTAACAGGCCATTCACTAGTAGGAGTGAGAAAATCATCACGGGGTGGTGAGAATGGGAGAGCCTAAATTAGGATAGGCAGTTAATGGCAATGAAGAATGGAGAAAAGCACCATGGGTTGTTCAACATGGGGAGGAAAGGAAACATGCAATGGCAATGTAGGATAGGTTTCTGAAAAACATCGCTGGGTGGTGCTCATTGCAAGGCTTTCTAAAAAGCCATTCAGAAGTAGGAGTGAAAAAAACATCAAGGGGTGGTGTGAATCGGAGAGCCTGAATTAGGGTAGGCAGTGAGTGGCAATGTAGGGTGGAGAAAATCACCACAGGGTGGTCAGCATAGGGAGGTAAGAAAACGTGCCCTGGCAATGTAGGATAGGTTTCTGAAAAAAAAACCAAAAAAGCCGGGTAGTGCGATTGTAAGTGTTTCTAACAGGCCATTCACTAGTAGGAGTGAGAAAAACATCACGGTGTGGTGTGAATTGGAGGGCCTGAATCAGGATAGGCAGTGAGTGGCAATGTAGGATGGAGAAAAGCACCACAGGGTGGTCAGCAAGGGGAGGTCAGGAAACATGCAGTGGCAATGTAGGATAGTTTTCTGAAAAACATCACAGGGTGGTAAGCATTGTAAGGGTTTCTAACAGGCCATTCACTGGTAGGATTGAGAAAAACATCACGGGGTGCTGTGAATCGGAGGGCCTGAATTAGGATAGGCAGTGAGTGGCAATGTAGATTGTAGAAAAGCACCACAGGGTTGTCAGCATGGGGAGGTCAGGAAACATGCAGTGGCAATGTGGGATAGCTTTCTGAAAAACATTCCGGGTTGGTGCGCATTGTAAGGGAATCTAACAGGCCATTCACTAGTAGGAGTGAGAAAAACATCACAGCGTGGTGTGAATTGGAGGGCCTGAATCAGGATAGGCAGTGAGTGGCAATGTAGGATGGAGAAAAGCAGCAAAGGGTGGTCATCATGTTCGAGGTCAGGACACATTCAGTGGCAAAGTAGGATAGTTTTCTGAAAAACATCACGGGGTGGTGCCCATTGTAAGGCTTCCTAACAGACCATTCACTAGTAGGAGTGTGAAATACATCATGGTGTGGTGTGAATCGGAGGGCATGAATCAAGATAGACAGTGAGTGGCAATGTAAAATGGAGAAAAGCACCACAGTGTGGTCAGCATGAGGAGGTCAGGAAACATTCAGTGTCAATGTAGGATAGGTTTCTGATAAACATCTCTGGGTGGTGCGCAATGTAAGGTTTTCTAACAGGCCATTCATTAGTAGGAGTGAGAAAAACATCACGTGGTACTGTGAATCAGTGGGCCTGAATTAGGATAGGCAGTGAGTGGCAAAATAACATGGAGAAAAGCACCACGGTGTGGTCAGCATGGGGAAGTCAGGAAACATGCAGTGGCAATGCAGGATCGGTTTCTGAAATACATCGTGGGGTTGGGCGCATTTTAAAGATATCTAACAGGCCATTCACTAGTAGGAGTGAGAAAAACATCACAGGGTGGTGTGAATCGTAGGGCCTGAATTAGGACAGGCAGTGAGTGGCAATATAAAATGGAGAAAAGCACCACAGTGTGGTCAGCATGGGGAGGTCAGGAAACATGCCGTGGCAATGTAGGAAATGTTTCTGAAAAACATCACGGGGTGGAGCGCCTTGTAAGGGTATCTAAAAGGTCATTCCCTGGTAGCAGTGAGAAATACATCAAGGGAAGGTGTGAATAGGAAGGTCTGAATCAGAATAGGCAGTGAGTGGCAATGTAGGATGGAGAAAAGCACCACGGCACGGTCATCATTGGGAAGTCAGGACACATTCAGTGGCAATGTAGGATAGGTTTCTGAAAAACATCACGGCGTAGTGCGCATTGTAAGGGTTTCCAACAGGCCATTTTCTAGTAGGAGTGAGAAATACATCATGGTGTGGTGTGAATTGGAGGGCCTGAAACAAGTTTGACTGTGAGTGGCAATGTAGGTTGGAGAAAAGTACCACAGGATGGTCAGCATGGGGAGGTCAGGAAACATGCAGTGGCAATGTAGGATAGGGTTCTGTAAAACATTGCAGGTGGTGAGAATTGTAAGCCTTTCTAACAGGCCATTCACCAGTAGGAGTGAGATAAACATCATGGGGTGGTGTGAATCAGAGGGCCTGAATTATGATAAGCACTGAGTGGCAATGTATGATGTAGAAAAGCACCACGGGGTGGTCTGCATGGGGAGGTCAGGAAACATGCAATGGCAATGTAGGATAGGTTTCTGAAAAACATCGCGGGGTGGTGCGCATTGTAAGGCTTTCTACCAGGCCATTCACTAGTAGGATTGAGAAAAACATCACGGCGTGGTGTGAATCGGAGGGCCTGAATTAGGTTAGGCAGTGAGTGGCAATGTAGGATGGAGAAAATCACCACAGGGTGGTCAGCATGGGGAGGTCAGAAAACATGCCGTGGCAATGTAGGATAGGTTTCTGAAAAAAAAAAACAGGGTGTTGCACATTGTAAGTGTTTCTAACAGGCCATTTACTAGTAGCAGTGAGAAAAACATCACGGGGTGGTGTGAATCGGAGGGCCTGAATTAGGATAGGCAGTGAGTGGCAATGTAGGATGGAGAAAAGCACCACGGCATGGTCAGCATGGGGAGGTCAGGAAACATGCAGTGGCAATGTGGGATAGCTTTCTGAAAAGCATTACTGGTTGGTGTGCATTGTAAGGGTTTCTAACAGGCCATTCACTAGTAGGAGTGAGAAAAACATCACAGCGTGGTGTGAATTGGAGGGCCTGAATCAGGATAGGCAGTGAGTGGCAATGTAGGATGGAGAAAAGCACCAAAGGGTGGTCATCATGGGGAGCTCAGGACACATGCAGTGGCAATGTAGGATAGGTATCTGTAAAACATTGCGTGTGGTGAGAATTGTAAGCCTTTCTAACAGGCCATTCACCTTTAGGAGTGAGATAAACATCATGTGGTGGTGTGAATCAGAGGGCCTGAATTATGATAAGCAGTGAGTGGCAATGTATGATGTAGAAAAGCACCACGGGGTGGTCTGCATGGGGAGGTCAGGAAAAATGCAGTGGCATTGTAGGATAGGTTTCTGAAAAACATCGCTGGTGGAGCGCTTTGTAAGGGTTTCTAACAGGCCATTCCCTAGTAGGATTGAGAAAAACATCACGGGGTGGTTTGAATCAGATGTTCTGAATTAGCATATACAGTGAGTGTCAATGTAGGATGGAGAAAAGGACCACGGGGTGGTCAGCATGGGGAGGTCGGGAAACATGCAGTGGCAATGTAGTCTACTTTTCTGAAAAACATTACCGGTTGGTGCACATTGTAATGGTTTCTAACAGGCCTTTCACTAGTAGGAGTGAGAAAAACCTCACGGCGTGGTGTGAATTGGAGGGCCTGAATCAGTATAGGCAGTGAGTGGCAATGTAGGATGGAGAAAAGCACCACGGGGTGGTAATTATGGGGAGGTCAGGACACATGCAGTGGCAATGTAGCATAGGTTCCTAAAAATCATCGCGGGTGGTGAGGATTGTAAGGGTTTCTAACAGGCCATTCACTAGTAGGAGTGAGAAAAACATCACGGGGCGGTGTGAATCAGATGTTCTGAATTAGGATAGGCAGTGAATGGCAATGTACGATGGAGAAAAGCACCACGGGGTGATCAGCATGGGGAGGTTAGGAAACATGCAGTGGCAATGCAGGATCGGTTTCTGAAATACATCGCGGGGTGGGGCGCAGTGTAAAGTTATCTAACAGGCCATTCACTAGTAGGAGTGTGAAATACATCATGGTGTGGTGTGAATCGGAGGTCATGAATCAAGTTAGACACTGAGTGGAAATGTAGGATGGAGAAAAGCACCACGGGTTGGTGAGCATGCGGAAGTCAGGAAACATGCAATGGCAATGTAGGATAGGTTTCTGAAAAACATCGCGGGGTTGTGCATATTGTCAGTGTTTGTAGCAGGCCATTCACTAGTAGGAGTGACAAAATCATCACGGGGTGGTGTGAATCGGAAGGCCTGAATTAGGTTAGGCAGTGAGTGGCAATGTAGGATGGAGAAAATCACCACAGGCTGGTCAGCATGGGGAGGTTCTAAAACATGCCCTGGCAATGTAGGATAGGTTTCAGAAAATAAAAAGCGGGGTGGTGCGATTGTAAGTGTTTCTAACAGGCCATTCACTAGTAGGAGTGAGAAAAACATCACGGGGTGGTGTGAATCGGAGGGCCTGAATTAGGATATGCAGTGAGTGGCAATGTAGGATGGAGAAAAGCACCACAGGGTGGTCAGCATGGGGAGGTCAGGAAACATGCAGTGGCAATGTAGGATAGTTTTCTGAAAAACATCACAGGGTGGTGCGCATTGTAAGGGTTTCTAACAGGCCATTCACTGGTAGGATTGAGAAAAACATCACGGGGTGCTGTGAATCGGAGGGCCTGAATTAGGATAGGCAGTGAGTGGCAATGTAGATTGTAGAAAAGCACCACAGGGTTGTCAGCATGGGGAGGTCAGGAAACATGCAGTGGCAATGTGGGATAGCTTTCTGAAAAACATTCCGGGTTGGTGCGCATTGTAAGGGAATCTAACAGGCCATTCACTAGTAGGAGTGAGAAAAACATCACGGCGTGGTGTGAATTGGAGGGCCTGAATCAGGATAGGCAGTGAGTGGCAATGTAGGATGGAGAAAAGCAGCAAAGGGTGGTCATCATGTTCGAGGTCAGGACACATGCAGTGGCAAAGTAGGATAGATTTCTGAAAAACATCATGGGGTGGTGCCCATTGTAAGGCTTCCTAACAGACCATTCACTAGTAGGAGTGTGAAATACATCATGGTGTGGTGTGAATCGGAGGGCATGAATCAAGATAGACAGTGAGTGGCAATGTAAAATGGAGAAAAGCACCACAGTGTGGTCAGCATGGGGAGGTCAGGAAACATTCAGTGTCAATGTAGGATAGGTTTCTGATAAACATCTCTGGGTGGTGCGCATTGTAAGGTTTTCTAACAGGCCATTCATTAGTAGGAGTGAGAAAAACATCACGTGGTACTGTGAATCAGTGGGCCTGAATTAGGATAGGCAGTGAGTCGCAAAATAACATGGAGAAAAGCACCACGGTGTGGTCAGCATGGGGAAGTCAGGAAACATGCAGTGGCAATGCAGGATCGGTTTCTGAAATACATCGTGGGGTTGGGCGCATTTTAAAGATATCTAACAGGCCATTCACTAGTAGGAGTGAGAAATACATCATGGTGTGGTGTGAATCGAAAGGCCTGAATCAAGTTAGACAGTGAGTGGCAATGTAGGATGGAGAAAAGCACCACGGGTTTGTCCGCATGGGGATGTAAGGAAACATGCCGTGGCAATATAGAATAGGTTTCTGATAAGCATTGCTAGGTGGTGCGCATTGCAAGGCTTTCTAACAGGCCATTCACTAGTAGGAATGAGAACAACATCATGCGGTGGTGTGAATCGGAGGCCCTGCATTAGGATAGGCAGTGAGTGGCAATGTAGGATGGAGAAAACACCACAGGGTGGTCAGCATGGGGAGGTCAGAAAACATGCATTGGCAATGTAGTCTACTTTTCTGAAAAACATTACCGGTTGGTGCACATTGTAATGGTTTCTAACAGGCCTTTCACTAGTAGGAGTGAGAAAAACCTCACGGCGTGGTATGAATTGGAGGGCCTGAATCAGTATAGGCAGTGAGTGGCAATGTAGGATGGAGAAAAGCACCACGGGGTGGTAATTATGGGGAGGTCAGGACACATGCAGTGGCAATGTAGCATAGGTTTCTAAAAATCATCGCGGGTGGTGAGGATTGTAAGGGTTTCTAACAGGCCATTCACTAGTAGGAGTGAGAAAAACATCACGGGGCGGTGTGAATCAGATGTTCTGAATTAGGATAGGCAGTGAATGGCAATGTACAATGGAGAAAAGCACCACGGGGTGATCAGCATGGGGAGGTTAGGAAACATGCAGTGGCAATGCAGGATCGGTTTCTGAAATACATCGCTGGGTGGGGCGCAGTGTAAAGCTATCTAACAGGCCATTCACTAGTAGGAGTGTGAAATACATCATGGTGTGGTGTGAATCGGAGGTCATGAATCAAGTTAGACACTGAGTGGAAATGTAGGATGGAGAAAAGCACCACGGGTTGGTGAGCATGCGGAAGTCAGGAAACATGCAATGGCAATGTAGGATAGGTTTCTGAAAAACATCGCGGGGTTGCGCATATTGTCAGTGTTTGTAGCAGGCCATTCACTAGTAGGAGTGACAAAATCATCACGGGGTGGTGTGAATCGGAAGGCCTGAATTAGGTTAGGCAGTGAGTGGCAATGTAGGATGGAGAAAATCACCACAGGCTGGTCAGCATGGGGAGGTTCTAAAACATGCCCTGGCAATGTAGGATAGGTTTCAGAAAATAAAAAGCGGGGTGGTGCGATTGTAAGTGTTTCTAACAGGCCATTCACTAGTAGGAGTGAGAAAAACATCACGGGGTGGTGTGAATCGGAGGGCCTGAATTAGGATATGCAGTGAGTGGCAATGTAGGATGGAGAAAAGCACCACAGGGTGGTCAGCATGGGGAGGTCAGGAAACATGCAGTGGCAATGTAGGATAGTTTTCTGAAAAACATCACAGGGTGGTAAGCATTGTAAGGGTTTCTAACAGGCCATTCACTGGTAGGATTGAGAAAAACATCACGGGGTGCTGTGAATCGGAGGGCCTGAATTAGATGGGCAGTGAGTGGCAATGTAGATTGTAGAAAAGCACCACAGGGTTGTCAGCATGGGGAGGTCAGGAAACATGCAGTGGCAATGTGGGATAGCTTTCTGAAAAACATTCCGGGTTGGTGCGCATTGTAAGGGAATCTAACAGGCCATTCACTAGTAGGAGTGAGAAAAACATCACGGCGTGGTGTGAATTGGAGGGCCTGAATCAGGATAGGCAGTGAGTGGCAATGTAGGATGGAGAAAAGCAGCAAAGGGTGGTCATCATGTGCAGGTCAGGACACATGTAGTGGCAAATTAGGGCAGTTTTCTGAAAAACATCTCGGGGTGGTGCCCATTGTAAGGCTTTCTAACAGGCCATTCACTAGTAGGAGTGTGAAATACATCATGGTGTGGTGTGAATCGGAGGGAAAAAATCAAGTTAGACAGTGAGTGGCAATGTAAAATGGAGAAAAGCACCACAGTGTGGTCAGCATAGGGAGGTCAGGAAACATTCAGTGTCAATGTAGGATAGGTTTCTGATAAACATCTCTGGGTGGTACACATTGAAAGGGTTTCTAACAGGCCATCCATTAGTAGGAGTGAGAAAAACATCACGTGGTACTGTGAATCGGTGGGCCTGAATTAGGATAGGCAGTGAGTGGCAACATAACATGGAGAAAAGCACCACGGTGTGGTCAGCATGGGGAAGTCAGGAAACATGCAGTGGCAATGCAGGATCGGTATCTGAAATACATCGCGGGGTTGGGCGCATTGTAAAGGTATCTAACAGGCCATTCACTAGTAGGAGTGTGAAATACATCATGGTGTGGTGTGAATCGGATGGCATGAATCAAGTTAGACAGTGAGTTGCAATGTAGGATGGAGAAAAGAACCACGGGTTGGTGAGCATGGCAAAGTCAGGAAACATGCAATGGCAATGTAGGATAGGTTTCTGAAAAACATCGCGGTGTTGTGCACATTGTCAGTGTTTGTAGCAGGCCATTCACTAGTAGGCGTGACAAAATCATCACGGTGTGGTGTGAATAAAAGGCCTGAATCAGGATAGGCAGTGGGTGGCAATGTAGGATGGAGAAAATCACCACGGTGTGGTCAGCATGGGGAGGTCAGGACACATGCAGTGGCAAAGTAGGATAGTTCTCTAAAAAACATCACGGGGTGGTGCCCATTATAAAACTTTCTAACAGGCCATTCACTAGTAGGAGTGAGAAAAACATCACAGGGTGGTGTGAATCGGAGGCCCTTAATTAGGATAGGCAGTGAGTGGCAATGTAGGATGTGAAAAGCACCACGGTGTGGTCAGCATGGGGAGGTCAGGAAACATGAAGTGGCAAAGTAGGATAGGTTTCTGAAAAAAACATCTTTGTGGTGCACATTGTAAGGCTTTCTAACAGGCCATTCACTAGTAGGAGTGAGAAAAACCACGGGGTGGTGTGAATCGGAGGGCCTGATTTAGGATAGGCAGTTAGTGGCAATGTAACATGGAGAAAACCACCAAGGGGTGGTCAGCATGAGGACGTCAGAAAACATGCAGTGGAAAAGTAGGATAGTTTTCTGAAAAACATCACGGGGTGGTGCCCAATGTAAGGCTTTCTAACAGGCCATTCACTAGTAGGAGTAAGAAAAACATCACACGGTGGTGTGAATCGGAGGCCCTTAATTAGGATAGGCAGTGAGTGGCAATGTAGGATGGAGAAAAGCACCACGGGGTGGTCAGGATGGGGAGGTCAGGAAACATGCAGTGGCAATGCAAGATCCGTTTCTAAAAAACATCGTGGTGTTGGGCGCATTGTAAAGGTATCTAACAGGCGATTCCCTGGTAGGAGTGAAAAATACATCACGGGAAGGTGGGAATCTGAAGGCCTGAATCATAATAGGCAGTGAGTGGCAATGTAGGATGGAGAAAAGCACCACGGCACGGTCATCATGGGGAGGTCAGGACACATGCAGTGGCAATGTAGGGTAGGTTTCTGAAAAACATCGCGGCGTAGTGAGCATGGTAACGGTTTCTAACAGGCCATTTACTAGTAGGAGTGAGAAATACATAATGGTGTGGTGTGAATTGGAGGGCCTGAATCAAGTTTGACAGTGAGTGGCAATGTAAAATGGAGAAAAGCACCACAGTGTGGTCAGCATGGGGAGGTCAGGACACATGCAGTGGCAAAGTAGGATAGTTCTCTGAAAAACATCACGGGGTGGTGCCCATTGTAAGGCTTTCTAACAGGCCATTCACTAGTAGGAGTGTGAAATATATCATGGTGTGGTGTGAATCGGATGGCATGAATCAAGTTAGACAGTGAGTGGCAATGTAGGATGGAGAAAAGAACCATGGGTTGGTGAGCATGGCAAAGTCAGTTAACATGCAATGGCAATGTAGGATAGGTTTCTGAAAAACATCGCGGGGTTGTGTGCATTGTCAGTGTTTGTAGCAGGCCATTCACTAGTAGGAGTGACAAAATCATCACGGTGTGGTGTGAATCGGAAGGCCTGAATCAGGATAGGCAGTGGGTGGCAATGTAGGATGGAGAAAAGCACCACGGAGTGGTCAGCATGGGGAGGTCAGGACACATGCAGTGGCAAAGTAGGATAGTTCTCTAAAAAACATCACGGGGTGGTGCCCATTGTAAGACTTTCTAACAGGCCATTCACTAGTAGGAGTGAGAAAAACATCACAGGGTGGTGTGAATCGGAGGGCCTGAATTAGGATAGGCAGTGAGTGGCAATGTAAAATGGACAAAAGCACCACGGTGTGGTCAGCATGGGGAGGTAAGGAAACATGCAGTGGCAATTTAGGATAGTTTTCTGAAAAACATCACGGGGTGGTGCCCAATGTAAGGCTTTCTAACAGGCCATTCACTAGTAGGAGTAAGAAAAACATCACACGGTGGTGTGAATCAGAGGCCCTTAATTAGGATAGGCAGTGAGTGGCAATGTAGGATGGAGAAAAGCACCACGGGGTGGTCAGGATGGGGAGGTCAGGAAACATGCAGTGGCAATGCAAGATCCGTTTCTAAAAAACATCGCGGTGTTGGGCGCATTGTAATGTTATCTAACAGGCGATTCCCTGGTAGGAGTGAAAAATACATCACGGGAAGGTGTGAATCGGAAGGCCTGAATCATAATAGGCAGTGAGTGGCAATGTAGGATGGAGAAAAGCACCACGGCACGGTCATCATGGGGAGGTCAGGACACATGCAGTGGCAATGTAGGATAGGTTTCTGAAAAACATCGCGGCGTAGTGCGCATGGTAAGGGTTTCTAACAGGCCATTTACTAGTAGGAGTGAGAAATACATCATGGTGTGGTGTGAATTGGAGGGCCTGAATCAAGTTTGACAGTGAGTGGCAATGTAGGATGGAGAAAAGCCCCACGGGTTGGTGAGCATGGAGAGGTCAGGAAACATGCATTGTCAAAGTACGAAAGGTTTCTGAAAAATGTCGCGGGATTGTGCGCATTGTAAGTGTTTGTAGCAGGCACTTCACTAGCAGGAGTGAGAAAAACATCACGTGGTGGTGTGAATGGGAGTGGCTGAATTAGGATTGGCAGTGAGAGGCAAAGAAGAATGGAGAAAAGCACCACGGGTTGGTCAACATGGGGAGGTCAGGAAACATGTAATGGCAATGTAGGGTAGGTTTCTGAAAAACATCGCGGGGTGGTGCACATTGTAAGGCTTTCTAACAAGCCATTCACAAGTAGGAGTGAAAAAAACATCACAGGGTGGTGTGAATCAGAGGGTCTGAATAAGGATAGGCTGTGAGTGGCAATGTAGGATGGAGAAAAGCACCACGGGTTTCTCAGCATGGGGAGGCACGGAAACATGCAGTGGCAATGTAGAATAGGTTTCTGATAAGCATCACTGGGTGGTACGCATTGTAAGGGTTTCTAACAGGCCATTCACTAGTAGGAGTTAGAACAAAATCACGCGGTGGTGTGAATTAGAGGGCCTGAATCAGGATAGGCATTGAGTGGCAATGTAGGATGGAGAAAAGCAGCAAAGGTTGGTCATCATGGGGAGGTCAGGACACATGCAGTGGCAAAGTAGGATAGTTTTCTGAAAAACATCACGGGGTGCTGCCAATTGTAAGGCTTTCTAACAGGCCATTCACTAGTAGGAGTGAGAAAAACATCACGGGGTGGTGTTAATCGGAGGGCCTGAATTAGGATAGGCAATGAGTGGCAATGTAGGATGGAGAAAAGCACCACAGGGTGGTCCGCATGGGGAGGTCAGGAAACATGCAATGGCAATGTAGGATAGTTTTCTGAAAATATCACGGGGTCGTTCGGATTTTAAGGGTTTCTAACAGGCCATTCAATAGTAGGAGTGTGAATAACATCACGGGGTGGTTTGAATCAGATGTTCTGAATTAGGATATACAGTGAGTGGCAATGTAGGATGGAGAGAAGCACCAAGGGGTTGTCAGCATGGGGAGGTCAGGAAACATGCAGTGGCAATGTAGGATAGGTTTCTGAAAAACATCGCTGGTTGTGTGCATTGTAAGGTTTTCTCACAGGCCATTCACTAGTAGGAGTGAGAAAAACATCACAGGGTGGTGTGAATCGTAGGGTCTGAAGTAGGATAGGCAGTGAGTGGCAATATAAAATGGAGAAAAGCACCACGGTGTGGTCAGCATGGGGAGGTCAGGAAACATGCAGTGGCAATGTAGGAAATGTTTCTGAAAAACATCACGGGGTGGAGCGCCTTGTAAGGATATCTAACCGGCCATTCCCTGGTAGGAGTGAGAAATACATCACGGGAAGGTGTGAATCGGGAGGCCAGAATCAGAATAGGCAGTGAGTGGCAATGTAGGATGGAGAAAAGCACCATGGCACGGTCATCATGGGGAGGTCAGGACACATGCAGCAGCAATGTAGGATAGGTTTCTGAAAAACATCGCGGCGTAGTGCGCATGGTAAGGGTTTCTAACAGGGCATTTACTAGTAGGATTGAGAAATACATCATGGTGTGGTGTGAATTAGAGGGCCTGAATCAAGTTTGACAGTGAGTGGCAATGTAGGATGGAGAAAAGCCCCACGGGTTGGTGAGCATGGGAGGTCAGGAAACATGCATTGTCAATGTATGAAATGTTTCTGAAAAACGTCGCGGGGTTGTGCGCATTGTAAGTGTTTGTAGCAGGCCCTTCACTAGTAGGAGTGAGAAAAACATCCCGTGGTGGTGTGAATCGGAGGGGCTGAATTAGGATAGGCAGTGAGTGGCAATGTAGATTGTAGAAAAGCACCACAGGGTTGTCAGCATGGGGAGGTCAGGAAACATGCAGTGGCAATGTGGGATAGCTTTCTGAAAAACATTCCGGGTTGGTGCGCATTGTAAGGGAATCTAACAGGCCATTCACTAGTAGGAGTGAGAAAAACATCACGGCGTGGTGTGAATTGGAGGGCCTGAATCAGGATAGGCAGTGAGTGGCAATGTAGGATGGAGAAAAGCAGCAAAGGGTGGTCATCATGTTCGAGGTCAGGACACATGCAGTGGCAAAGTAGGATAGTTTTCTGAAAAACAGCACGGGGTGGTGCCCATTGTAAGGCTTCCTAACAGACCATTCACTAGTAGGAGTGTGAAATACATCATGGTGTGGTGTGAATCGGAGGGCATGAATCAAGATAGACAGTGAGTGGCAATGTAAAATGGAGAAAAGCACCACAGTGTGGTCAGCATGGGGAGGTCAGGAAACATTCAGTGTCAATGTAGGATAGGTTTCTGATAAACATCTCTGGGTGGTGCGCATTGTAAGGTTTTCTAACAGGCCATTCATTAGTAGGAGTGAGAAAAACATCACGTGGTACTGTGAATCAGTGGGCCTGAATTAGGATAGGCAGTGAGTGGCAAAATAACATGGAGAAAAGCACCACGGTGTGGTCAGCATGGGGAAGTCAGGAAACATGCAGTGGCAATGCAGGATCGGTTTCTGAAATACATCGTGGGGTTGGGCGCATTTTGAAGATATCTAACAGGCCATTCACTAGTAGGAGTGAGAAATACATCATGGTGTGGTGTGAATCGAAGGGCCTGAATCAAGTTAGACAGTGAGTGGCAATGTAGGATGGAGAAAAGCACCACGGGTTTGTCCGCATGGGGATGTAAGGAAACATGCCGTGGCAATATAGAATAGGTTTCTGATAAGCATTGCTAGGTGGTGAGCATTGCAAGGCTTTCTAACAGGCCATTCACTAGTAGGAATGAGAACAACATCATGCGGTGGTGTGAATCGGAGGCCCTGCATTAGGATAGGCAGTGAGTGGCAATGTAGGATGGAGAAAACACCACAGGGTGGTCAGCATGGGGAGGTCAGAAAACATGCAGTGGCAATGTAGTCTACTTTTCTGAAAAACATTACCGGTTGGTGCACATTGTAATGGTTTCTAACAGGCCTTTCACTAGTAGGAGTGAGAAAAACCTCACGGCGTGGTGTGAATTGGAGGGCCTGAATCAGTATAGGCAGTGAGTGGCAATGTAGGATGGAGAAAAGCACCACGGGGTGGTAATTATGGGGAGGTCAGGACACATGCAGTGGCAATGTAGCATACGTTTCTAAAAATCATCGCGGGTGGTGAGGATTGTAAGGGTTTCTAACAGGCCATTCACTAGTAGGAGTGAGAAAAACATCACGGGGCGGTGTGAATCAGATGTTCTGAATTAGGATAGGCAGTGAATGGCAATGTACGATGGAGAAAAGCACCACGGGGTGATCAGCATGGGGAGGTTAGGAAACATGCAGTGGCAATGCAGGATCGGTTTCTGAAATACATCGCAGGGTGGGGCGCAGTGTAAAGCTATCTAACAGGCCATTCACAAGTAGGAGTGTGAAATACATCATGGTGTGGTGTGAATCGGAGGTAATGAATCAAGTTAGACACTGAGTGGATATGTAGGATGGAGAAAAGCACCACGGGTTGGTGAGCATGCGGAAGTCAGGAAACATGCAATGGCAATGTAGGATAGGTTTCTGAAAAACATCGCGGGGTTGTGCATATTGTCAGTGTTTGTAGCAGGCCATTCACTAGTAGGAGTGACAAAATCATCACGGGGTGGTGTGAATCGGAAGGCCTGAATTAGGTTAGGCAGTGAGTGGCAATGTAGGATGGAGAAAATCACCACAGGCTGGTCAGCATGGGGAGGTTCTAAAACATGCCCTGGCAATGTAGGATAGGTTTCAGAAAATAAAAAGCGGGGTGGTGCGATTGTAAGTGTTTCTAACAGGCCATTCACTAGTAGGAGTGAGAAAAACATCACGGGGTGGTGTGAATCGGAGGGCCTGAATTAGGATATGCAGTGAGTGGCAATGTAGGATGGAGAAAAGCACCACAGGGTGGTCAGCATGGGGAGGTCAGGAAACATGCAGTGGCAATGTAGGATAGTTTTCTGAAAAACATCACAGGGTGGTAAGCATTGTAAGGGTTTCTAACAGGCCATTCACTGGTAGGATTGAGAAAAACATCACGGGGTGCTGTGAATCGGAGGGCCTGAATTAGGATAGGCAGTGAGTGGCAATGTAGATTGTAGAAAAGCACCACAGGGTTGTCAGCATGGGGAGGACAGGAAACATGCAGTGGCAATGTGGGATAGCTTTCTGAAAAACATTCCGGGTTGGTGCGCATTGTAAGGGAATGTAACAGGCCATTCACTAGTAGGAGTGAGAAAAACATCACGGCGTGGTGTGAATTGGAGGGCCTGAATCAGGATAGGCAGTGAGTGGCAATGTAGGATGGAGAAAAGCAGCAAAGGGTGGTCATCATGTGGAGGTCAGGACACATGTAGTGGCAAATTAGGGCAGTTTTCTGAAAAACATCTCGGGGTGGTGCCCATTGTAAGGCTTTCTAACAGGCCATTCACTAGTAGGAGTGTGAAATACATCATGGTGTGGTGTGAATCGGAGGGAAAGAATCAAGTTAGACAGTGAGTGGCAATGTAAAATGGAGAAAAGCACCACAGTGTGGTCAGCATGGGGAGGTCAGGAAACATTCAGTGTCAATGTAGGATAGGTTTCTGATAAACATCTCTGGGTGGTATACATTGTAAGGGTTTCTAACAGGCCATCCATTAGTAGGAGTGAGAAAAACATCACGTGGTACTGTGAATCGGTGGGCCTGAATTAGGATAGGCAGTGAGTGGCAACATAACATGGAGAAAAGCACCACGGTGTGGTCAGCATGGGGAAGTCAGGAAACATGCAGTGGCAATGCAGGATCGGTATCTGAAATACATCGCGGGGTTGGGCGCATTGTAAAGGTATCTAACAGGCCATTCACTAGTAGGAGTGTGAAATACATCATGGTGTGGTGTGAATCAGATGGCATGAGTCAAGTTAGACAGTGAGTTGCAATGTAGGATGGAGAAAAGAACCACGGGTTGGTGAGCATGGCAAAGTCAGGAAACATGCAATGGCAATGTAGGATAGGTTTCTGAAAAACATCGCGGTGTTGTGCGCATTGTCAGTGTTTGTAGCAGGCCATTCACTAGTAGGCGTGACAAAATCATCACGGGGTGGTGTGAATCGGAAGGCCTGAATCAGCATAGGCAGTGGGTGGCAATGTAGGATGGAGAAAAGCACCACGGTGTGGTCAGCATGGGGAGGTCAGGACACATGCAGTGGCAAAGTAGGATAGTTCTCTAAAAAACATCACGGGGTGGTGCCCATTATAAAACTTTCTAACAGGCCATTCACTAGTAGGAGTGAGAAAAACATCACAGGGTGGTGTGAATCGGAGGCCCGTAATTAGGATAGGCAGTGAGTGGCAATGTAGGATGTGAAAAGCACCACGGTGTGGTCAGCATGGGGAGGTAAGGAAACATGCAGTTGCAAAGTAGGATAGGTTTCTGAAAAAAACATCTTTGTGGTGCACATTGTAAGGCTTTCTAACAGGCCATTCACTAGTAGGAGTGAGAAAAACCACGGGGTGGTGTGAATCGGAGGGCCTGATTTAGGATAGGCAGTTAGTGGCAATGTAACATGGAGAAAACCACCAAGGGGTGGTCAGCATGAGGACGTCAGAAAACATGCAGTGGAAAAGTAGGATAGTTTTCTGAAAAACATCACGGGTTGGTGCCCAATGTAAGGCTTTCTAACAGGCCATTCACTAGTAGGAGTAAGAAAAACATCACACGGTGGTGTGAATCGGAGGCCCTTAATTAGGATAGGCAGTGAGTGGCAATGTAGGATGGAGAAAAGCACCACGGGGTGGTCAGGATGGGGAGGTCAGGAAACATGCAGTGGCAATGCAAGATCCATTTCTAAAAAACATCGTGGTGCTGGGCGCATTGTAAAGGTATCTAACAGGCGATTCCCTGGTAGGAGTGAAAAATACATCACGGGAAGGTGGGAATCTGAAGGCCTGAATCATAATAGGCAGTGAGTGGCAATGTAGGATGGAGAAAAGCACCACGGCACGGTCATCATGGGGAGGTCAGGACACATGCAGTGGCAATGTAGGGTAGGTTTCTGAAAAACATCGCGGCGTAGTGAGCATGGTAACGGTTTCTAACAGGCCATTTACTAGTAGGAGTGAGAAATACATAATGGTGCGGTGTGAATTGGAGGGCCTGAATCAAGTTTGACAGTGAGTGGCAATGTAAAATGGAGAAAAGCACCACAGTGTGGTCAGCATGGGGAGGTCAGGACACATGCAGTGGCAAAGTAGGATAGTTCTCTGAAAAACATCACGGGGTGGTGCCCATTGTAAGGCTTTCTAACAGGCCATTCACTAGTAGGAGTGTGAAATATATCATGGTGTGGTGTGAATCGGATGGCATGAATCAAGTTAGACAGTGAGTGGCAATGTAGGATGGAGAAAAGAACCATGGGTTGGTGAGCATGGCAAAGTCAGTTAACATGCAATGGCAATGTAGGATAGGTTTCTGAAAAACATCGCGGGGTGGTGCCCAATGTAAGGCTTTCTAACAGGCCATTCACTAGTAGGAGTAAGAAAAACATCACACGGTGGTGTGAATCGGAGGCCCTTAATTAGGATAGGCAGTGAGTGGCAATGTAGGATGGAGAAAAGCACCACGGGGTGGTCAGGATGGGGAGGTCAGGAAACATGCAGTGGCAATGCAAGATCCGTTTCTAAAAAACATGGCGGTGTTGGGCGCATTGTAATGTTATCTAACAGGCGATTCCCTGGTAGGAGTGAAAAATACATCACGGGAAGGTGTGAATCGGAAGGCCTGAATCATAATAGGCAGTGAGTGGCAATGTAGGATGGAGAAAAGCACCACGGCACGGTCATCATGGGGAGGTCAGGACACATGCAGTGGCAATGTAGGATAGGTTTCTGAAAAACATCGCGGCGTAGTGCGCATGGTAAGGGTTTCTAACAGGCCATTTACTAGTAGGAGTGAGAAATACATCATGGTGTGGTGTGAATTGGAGGGCCTGAATCAAGTTTGACAGTGAGTGGCAATGTAGGATGGAGAAAAGCCCCACGGGTTGGTGAGCATGGAGAGGTCAGGAAACATGCATTGTCAAAGTACGAAAGGTTTCTGAAAAATGTCGCGGGATTGTGCGCATTGTAAGTGTTTGTAGCAGGCCCTTCACTAGCAGGAGTGAGAAAAACATCACGTGGTGGTGTGAATGGGAGTGGCTGAATTAGGATTGGCAGTGAGAGGCAAAGAAGAATGGAGAAAAGCACCACGGGTTGGTCAACATGGGGAGGTCAGGAAACATGTAATGGCAATGTAGGGTAGGTTTCTGAAAAACATCGCGGGGTGGTGCAAATTGTAAGGCTTTCTAACAAGCCATTCACAAGTAGGAGTGAAAAAAACATCACAGGGTGGTGTGAATCAGAGGGTCTGAATAAGGATAGGCTGTGAGTGGCAATGTAGGATGGAGAAAAGCACCACGGGTTTGTCAGCATGGGGAGGCACGGAAACATGCAGTGGCAATGTAGAATAGGTTTCTGATAAGCATCACTGGGTGGTACGCATTGTAAGGGTTTCTAACAGGCCATTCACTAGTAGGAGTTAGAACAAAATCACGAGGTGGTGTGAATTAGAGGGCCTGAATCAGGATAGGCATTGAGTGGCAATGTAGGATGGAGAAAAGCAGCAAAGGTTGGTCATCATGGGGAGGTCAGGACACATGCAGTGGCAAAGTAGGATAGTTTTCTGAAAAACATCACGGGGTGCTGCCAATTGTAAGGCTTTCTAACAGGCCATTCACTAGTAGGAGAGAGAAAAACATCACGGGGTGGTGTTAATTGGAGGGCCTGAATTAGGATAGGCAATGAGTGGCAATGTAGGATGGAGAAAAGCAGCACAGGGTGGTCCGCATGGGGAGGTCAGGAAACATGCAATGGCAATGTAGGATAGTTTTCTGAAAACATCACGGGGTCGTTCGGATTTTAAGGGTTTCTAACAGGCCATTCAATAGTAGGAGTGTGAATAACATCACGGGGTGGTTTGAATCAGATGTTCTGAATTAGGATATACAGTGAGTGGCAATGTAGGATGGAGAGAAGCACCAAGGGGTTGTCAGCATGGGGAGGTCAGGAAACATGCAGTGGCAATGTAGGATAGGTTTCTGAAAAACATCGCTGGTTGTGTGCATTGTAAGGTTTTCTCACAGGCCATTCACTAGTAGGAGTGAGAAAAACATCACAGGGTGGTGTGAATCGTAGGGTCTGAATTAGGATAGGCAGTGAGTGGCAATATAAAATGGAGAAAAGCACCACGGTGTGGTCAGCATGGGGAGGTCAGGAAACATGCAGTGGCAATGTAGGAAATGTTTATGAAAAACATCACGGGGTGGAGCGCCTTGTAAGGATATCTAACCGGCCATTCCCTGGTAGGAGTGAGAAATACATCACGGGAAGGTATGAATCAGAAGGCCAGAATCAGAATAGGCAGTGAGTGGCAATGTAGGATGGAGAAAAGCACCATGGCACGGTCATCATGGGGAGGTCAGGACACATGCAGCGGCAATGTAGGATAGACTTCTGAAAAACATCGCGGCGTAGTGCGCATGGTAAGGGTTTCTAACAGGGCATTTACTAGTAGGATTGAGAAATACATCATGGTGTGGTGTGAATTAGAGGGCCTGAATCAAGTTTGACAGTGAGTGGCAATGTAGGATGGAGAAAAGCCCCACGGGTTGGTGAGCATGGGAGGTCAGGAAACATGCATTGTCAATGTATGAAATGTTTCTGAAAAACGTCGCGGGGTTGTGCGCATTGTAAGTGTTTGTAGCAGGCCATTCACTAGTAGGAGTGAGAAAAACATCCCGTGGTGGTGTGAATCGGAGGGGCTGAATTAGGATTGGCAGTGAGTGGCAATGAAGAATGGAGAAAAGCACCACGGGTTGGTCAACATGGGGATGTCAGGAAACATGTAATGGCAATGTAGGGTAGGTTTCTGAAAAACATCGCGGGGTGTGCACATTGTAAGACTTTCTAACCAGCTATTCGCAAGTAGGAGTGAAAAAAACATCACAGGGTGGTGTGAATCAGAGGGTCTGAATCAGAATAGGCTGTAAGTGGCAATGTAGGATGGAGAAAAGCACCACGGGTTTGTCAGCATGGGGAGGCAAGGAAACATGCAGTGGCAATGTAGAATATGTTTCTGAAAAGCATTACTGGGTGGTGCGCATTGTAAGGGTTTCTAACAGGCCATTCACTATTAGGATTGAGAACAACATCACGCGGTGGTGTGAATTGGAGGGCCTGAATCAGGATAGGCATTGAGTGGCAATGTAGGATGGAGAAAAGCAGCAAAGGGTCGTCATCATGGGGAGGTCAGGACACATGCAGTGGCAAACTAGGATAGTTTTCTGAAAAACATCACGGTGTGGTGCAGATTTTAAGGGTTTCTAACAGGCCATTCACTAGTAGAAGTGAGAAAAACATCAGGGGGTGGTTCGAATCAGATGTTCTAATTAGGATAAGCAGTGAGTGGCTATGTAGGGTGGAGAATAGCACCATAGGGTGGTCAGCATGAGGAAGTCAGGAAACATGCAATGGCAATGTATGATAGGTTTCTGAAAAACATCGCGGGGTGGTGCGCATTGTAAGTGTTTCTAACAGGCTTTTCACTAGTAGGAGTGAGAAAAACATCACAGGGTGGTATGAATCGGAGGGCCTAAATTATGATAGGCAGTGAGTGGCAACGTAGCATGGAGAAAAGCACACGGGTTAGTGACCATGGGGAGGACAGGAAACATGCAGTGGCAATGTAGGATAGTTTTCTGAAAAACATCACGGGGTGGTGGGCATTGTAAGGGTTTCTAACAGGCCTTTCACTAGTAGGAGTGAGAAAAACATCACGGGGTGGTGTGAATCAGATGTTCTGAAATAGGATAGGCAGTGAGGGGCAATGTAGGATGGAGAAAAGAACCTCGGGGTGTTCAGCATGGGGTGGTCAGGAAACATGAAGTGGCAATGTACGATAGGTTTCTGAAAAAAACAGCGGGGTGGTGCGCATTGCAAGGGTTTCTAACAGGTCATTCACTAGTAGGAGTGAGAAAAACATCACGGGGTGGTTTGAATCAGATGTTCTGAATTAGGATATACAGTGAGTGGCAATGTAGGATGGACAAAAGCACCATGGGGTTGTCAGCATGGGGAGGTCAGGAAACATGCAGTGGCAATGTAGGATAGTTTTCTGAAAAACATCACGGGGTGGTGGGGATTGTAAGGGTTTCTAACAGGCCTTTCACTAGTAGGAGTGAGAAAAACATCACGGGGTGGTGTGAATCAGATGTTCTGAATTAGGATAGGCAGTGAGTGGCAATGTAGGATGGAGAAAAGCACCTCGGGGTGTTCAGCATGGGGTGGTCAGGAAACATGCAGTGGCAATGTAGGATAGGTTTCTGAAAAAAACAGCGGGGTGGTGCGCATTGTAAGGGTTTCTAACAGGCCTTTCACTAGTAGGAGTGAGAAAAACATCACAGGGTGGAGTGAATCATAGGGCCTGAATTAGGATAGGCAGTGAGTGGCAATATAAAATGGAGAAAAGCACCACAGTGTGGTCAGCATGGGGAGGTCACGACACATTCAGTGGCAATGTAGGATAGGTTTCTGAAAAACATCACAGCGTAGTGCGCATGGTAAGGGTTTCCAACAGGCCATTTTCTAGTAGGAGTGAGAAATACATCATGGTGTGGTGTGAATTGGAGGGCCTGAATCAAGTTTGACTGTGAGTGGCAATGTAGGTTGGAGAAAAGCTCCACGGGTTGGTGAGCATGGGAAAGTCAGGAAACATGCATTGTCAATGTACGATAGGTTTCTGAAAAGCGTCGCGGGGTTGTGCGCATTGTAAGGGTTTGTAGCAGGCCCTTCACTAGTAGGAGTGAGAAAAACATCACGTGGTGGTGTGAATCGGAGTGGCTGAATTAGGATTGGCAGTGAGTGGCAATGAAGAATGGAGAAAAGCACAATGGTTTGGTCAACATGGGGAGGTCAGGAAAAATGTAATGGCAATGTAGGGTATGTTTCTGAAAAACATCGCTGGATGGTGCACATTGTAAGGCTTTCTAACAAGCCATTCAAAAGTACGAGTGAAAAAAACATCACAGGGTGGTGTGAATCAGAGGGTCTGAATTAGGATAGGCTGTGAGTGGCAATGTAGGATGGAGAAAAGCACCACGGGTTTGTCAGCATGGGGAGGCAAGGAAACATGCAGCGGCAATGTAGAATAGGTTTCTGATAAGCATCACTTGGTGGTGCGCATTGTAAGGGTTTCTAACAGGCCATTCACTAGTAGGAGTGAGAACAACATCACGTGGTAGTGTGAATTGGAGGGCCTGAATCAGGATAGGCAGTGAGTGGCAATGTAGGATGGAGAAAAGCACCAAAGGGTGGTCATCATGGGGAGGTCAGGACACATGCAGTGGCAAAGTAGGATAGTTTTCTGAAAAACATCATGGGGTGGTGCCCATTGTAAGGCTTTCTAACAGGCCATTCACTAATAGGAGTGAGAAAATCATCACGGGGTGGTGAGAATGGGAGAGTCTAAATTAGGATAGGCAGTTAATGGCAATGAAGAATGGAGAAAAGCACCATGGGTTGGTCAACATGGGGAGGAAAGGAAACATGCAATGGCAATGTAGGATAGGTTTCTGAAAAACATTGCTAGGTGGTGCTCATTGCAAGGCTTTCTAAAAAGCCATTCAGAAGTAGGAGTGAAAAAAACATCAAGGGGTGGTGTGAATCGGAGAGCCTGAATTAGGGTAGGCAGTGAGTGGCAATGTAGGGTGGAGAAAATCACCACAGGGTGGTCAGCATAGGGAGGTAAGAAAACATGCCCTGGCAATGTAGGATAGGTTTCTGAAAAAAAAAAAAAACAAGAAAGCCGGGTAGTGCGATTGTAAGTGTTTCTAACAGGCCATTCACTAGTAGGAGTGAGAAAAACATCACGGGGTGGTGTGAATCGGAGGGCCTGAATTAGGATATGCAGTGAGTGGCAATGTAGGATGGAGAAAAGCACCACAGGGTGGTCAGCATGGGGAGGTCATGAAACATGCAGTGGCAATGTAGGATAGTTTTCTGAAAAATATCACAGGGTGGTAAGCATTGTAAGGGTTTCTAACAGGCCATTCACTGGTAGGATTGAGAAAAACATCATGGGGTGCTGTGAATCGGAGGGCCTGAATTAGGATAGGCAGTGAGTGGCAATGTAGATTGTAGAAAAGCACCACAGGGTTGTCAGCATGGGGAGGTCAGGAAACATGCAGTGGCAATGTGGGATAGCTTTCTGAAAAACATTCCGGGTTGGTGCGCATTGTAAGGGAATCTAACAGGCCATTCATTAGTAGGAGTGAGAAAAGCATCACGGCGTGGTGTGAATTGGAGGGCCTGAATCAGGATAGGCAGTGAGTGGCAATGTAGGATGGAGAAAAGCAGCAAAGGGTGGTCATCATGTTCGAGGTCAGGACACATTCAGTGGCAAAGTAGGATAGTTTTCTGAAAAACATCACGGGGTGGTGCCCATTGTAAGGCTTCCTAACAGACCATTCACTAGTAGGAGTGTGAAATACATCATGGTGTGGTGTGAATCGGAGGGCATGAATCAAGATAGACAGTGAGTGGCAATGTAAAATGGAGAAAAGCACCACAGTGTGGTCAGCATGGGGAGGTCAGGAAACATTCAGTGTCAATGTAGGATAGGTTTCTGATAAACATCTCTGGGTGGTGCGCATTGTAAGGTTTTCTAACAGGCCATTCATTAGTAGGAATGAGAAAAACATCACGTGGTACTGTGAATCAGTGGGCCTGAATTAGGATAGGCAGTGAGTGGCAAAATAACATGGAGAAAAGCACCACGGTGTGGTCAGCATGGGGAAGTCAGGAAACATGCAGTGGCAATGCAGGATCGGTTTCTGAAATACATCGTGGGGTTGGGCGCATTTTAAAGATATCTAACAGGCCATTCACTAGTAGGAGTGAGAAATACATCATGGTGTGGTGTGAATCGAAGGGCCTGAATCAAGTTAGACAGTGAGTGGCAATGTAGGATGGAGAAAAGCACCACGGGTTTGTCCGCATGGGGATGTAAGGAAACATGCCGTGGCAATATAGAATAGGTTTCTGATAAGCATTGCTAGGTGGTGCGCATTGCAAGGCTTTCTAACAGGCCATTCACTAGTAGGAATGAGAACAACATCATGCGGTGGTGTGAATCGGAGGCCCTGCATTAGGATAGGCAGTGAGTGGCAATGTAGGATGGAGAAAACACCACAGGGTGGTCAGCATGGGGAGGTCAGGAAACATGCAGTGGCAATGTAGTCTACTTTTCTGAAAAGCATTACCGGTTGGTGCACATTGTAATGGTTTCTAACAGGCCTTTCACTAGTAGGAGTGAGAAAAACCTCACAGCGTGGTGTGAATTGGAGGGCCTGAATCAGTATAGGCAGTGAGTGGCAATGTAGGATGGAGAAAAGCACCACGGGGTGGTAATTATGGGGAGGTCAGGACACATGCAGTGGCAATGTAGCATAGGTTTCTAAAAATCATCGCGGGTGGTGAGGATTGTAAGGGTTTCTAACAGGCCATTCACTAGTAGGAGTGAGAAAAACATCACGGGGCGGTGTGAATCAGATGTTCTGAATTAGGATAGGCAGTGAATGGCAATCTACGATGGAGAAAAGCACCACGGGGTGATCAGCATGGGGAGGTTAGGAAACATGCAGTGGCAATGCAGGATCGGTTTCTGAAATACATCGCGGGGTGGGGCGCACTGTAAAGCTATCTAACAGGCCATTCACTAGTAGGAGTGTGAAATACATCATGGTGTGGGGTGAATCGGAGGTCATGAATCAAGTTAGACACTGAGTGGAAATGTAGGATGGAGAAAAGCACCATGGGTTGGTGAGCATGCGGAAGTCAGGAAACTTGCAATGGCAATGTAGGATAGGTTTCTGAAAAACATCGCGGGGTTGTGCATATTGTCAGTGTTTGTAGCAGGCCATTCACTAGTAGGAGTGACAAAATCATCACGGGGTGGTGTGAATCGGAAGGCCTGAATTAGGTTAGGCAGTGAGTGGCAATGTAGGATGGACAAAATCACCACAGGCTGGTCAGCATGGGGAGGTTCTAAAACATGCTCTGGCAATGTAGGATAGGTTTCAGAAAATAAAAAGCGGGGTGGTGCGATTGTAAGTGTTTCTAACAGGCCATTCACTAGTAGGAGTGAGAAAAACATCACGGGGTGGTGTGAATCGGAGGGCCTGAATTAGGATATGCAGTGAGTGGCAATGTAGGATGGAGAAAAGCACCACAGGGTGGTCAGCATGGGGAGGTCAGGAAACATGCAGTGGCAATGTAGGATAGTTTTCTGAAAAACATCACAGGGTGGTGCGCATTGTAAGGGTTTCTAACAGGCCATTCACTGGTAGGATTGAGAAAAACATCACGGGGTGCTGTGAATCGGAGGGCCTGAATTGGATAGGCAGTGAGTGGCAATGTAGATTGTAGAAAAGCACCACAGGGTTGTCAGCATGGGGAGGTCAGGAAACATGCAGTGGCAATGCAGGATCGGTATCTGAAATGCATCGCGGGGTTGGGCGCATTGTAAAGGTATCTAACAGGCCATTCACTAGTAGGAGTGTGAAATACATCATGGTGTGGTGTGAATCGGATGGCATGAATCAAGTTAGACAGTGAGTTGCAATGTAGGATGGAGAAAAGAACCACGGGTTGGTGAGCATGGCAAAGTCAGGAAACATGCAATGGCAATGTAGGATAGGTTTCTGAAAAACATCGCGGTTTTGTGCGCATTGTCAGTGTTTGTAGCAGGCCATTCACTAGTAGGAGTGACAAAATCATCACGGGGTGGTGTGAATCGGAAGGCCTGAATCAGGATAGGCAGTGGGTGGCAATGTAGGATGGAGAAAAGCACCACGGGGTGGTCAGGATGGGGAGGTCAGGAAACATGCAGTGGCAATGCAAGATCCGTTTCTAAAAAACATCGTGGTGTTGGGCGCATTGTAAAGATATCTAACAGGCGATTCCCTGGTAGGAGTGAAAAATACATCACGGGAAGGTGTGAATCTGAAGGCCTGAATCATAATAGGCAGTGAGTGGCAATGTAGGATGGAGAAAAGCACCACGGCACGGTCATCATGGGGAGGTCAGGACACATGCAGTGGCAATGTAGGGTAGGTTTCTGAAAAACATCGCGGCGTAGTGAGCATGGTAACGGTTTCTAACAGGCCATTTACTAGTAGGAGTGAGAAATACATAATGGTGTGGTGTGAATTGGAGGGCCTGAATCAAGTTTGACAGTGAGTGGCAATGTAAAATGGAGAAAAGCACCATAGTGTGGTCAGCATGGGGAGGTCAGGACACATGCAGTGGCAAAGTAGGATAGTTCTCTGAAAAATATCATGGGGTGGTGCCCATTGTAAGGCTTTCTAACAGGCCATTCACTAGTAGGAGTGAGAAAAACATCACGGGGTGGTGTGAATCGGAGGGCCTGAATTAGGATAGGCAGTGAGCGGCAATGTAGGATGGAGAAAAGCACCACAGGGTGGTCCTCATGGGGAGGTCAGTAAACATGCAATGGCAATTTAGGATAGTTTTCTGAAAACATCACTGGGTCGTGCGGATTTTAAGGGTTTCTAACAGGCCATTCAATAGTAGGAGTGAGAATAACATCACGGGGTGGTTTTAATCAGATGTTCTGAATTAGGATATACAGTGAGTGGCAATGTAGGATAGAGAAAAGCACCACGGGGTTGTCAGCATGGTGAGGTCAGGAAACATGCAGTGGCAATGTAGGATAGGTTTCTGAAAAACATCGCTGGTTGTGTGCATTGTAAGGCTTTCTAACAGGCCATTCACTAGTAGGAGTGAGAAAAACATCACAGGGTGGTGTGAATCGTAGGGTCTGAATTAGGACAGGCAGTGAGTGGCAATATAAAATGGAGCAAAGCACCACGGTGTGGTCAGCATGGGGAGGTCAGGAAACATGCCGTGGCAATGTAGGAAATGTTTCTGAAAAACATCACGGGGTGGAGCGCCTTGTAAGTGTATCTAAAAGGTCATTCCCTGGTAGCAGTGAGAAATACATCACGGGAAGGTGTGAATAGGAAGGTCTGAATCAGAATAGGCAGTCAGTGGCAATGTAGGATGGAGAAAAGCACCACGGCACGGTCATCATTGGGAAGTCAGGACACATTCAGTGGCAATGTAGGATAGGTTTCTGAAAAACATCACGGCGTAGTGCGCATTGTAAGGGTTTCCAACAGGCCATTTTCTAGTAGGAGTGAGAAATACATCATGGTGTGGTGTGAATTGGAGGGCCTGAATCAAGTTTGACTGTGAGTGGCAATGTAGGTTGGAGAAAAGCTCCAAGGGTTGGTGAGCATGGGAAAGTCAGGAAACATGCATTGTCAATGTACGATAGGTTTCTGAAAAACGTCGCGGGGTTGTGCGCATTGTAAGGGTTTGTAGCAGGCCCTTCACTACTAGGAGTGAGAAAATCATCACGTGGTGGTGTGAATCGGAGTGGCTGAATTAGGATTGGCAGTGAGTGGCAATGTAGAATGGAGAAAAGCACAACGGTTTGGTCAACATGGGGAGGTCAGGAAACATGTAATGGCAATGTAGGGTATGTTTCTGAAAAACATCGCCGGATGGTGCACATTGTAAGGCTTTCTAACAAGCCATTCACAAGTAGGAGTGAAAAAAACATCACAGGGTGGTGTGAATCAGAGGGTCTGAATTAGGATAGGCTGTGAGTGGGAAAGTAGGATGGAGAAAAGCACCACGGGTTTGTCTGCATGGGGAGGCAAGGAAACATGCAGTGGCAATGTAGAATAGGTTTCTGATAAGCATCACGTGGTGGTGCGCATTGTAAGGGTTTCTAACAGGCCATTCACTAGTAGGAGTGAGAACAACATCACGTGGTAGTGTGAATTGGAGGGCCTGAATCAGGATAGGCTGTGAGTGGCAATGTAGGATGGAGAAAAGCACCAAAGGGTGGTCATCATGGGGAGGTCAGGACACATGCAGTGGCAAAGTAGGATAGTTTTCTGAAAAACATCACGGGGTGGTGCCCATTGTAAGGCTTTCTAACAGGCCATTCACTAATAGGAGTGAGAAAATCATCACGGGCTGGTGAGAATGGGAGAGCCTGAATTAGGATAGGCAGTTAATGGCAATGAAGAATGGAGAAAAGCACCATGGGTTGGTCAACATGGGGAGGAAAGGAAACATGCAATGGCAATGTAGGATAGGTTTCTGAAAAACATCGCTGGGTGGTGCTCATTGCAAGGCTTTCTAAAAAGCCATTCAGAAGTAGGAGTGAAAAAAACATCAAGGGGTGGTGTGAATCGGAGAGCCTGAATTAGGATATGCAGTGAGTAGCATGTAGGATGGAGAAAAGCACCACAGGGTGGTCAGCATGGGGAGGTCAGGAAACATGCAGTGGCAATGTAGGATACTTTTCTGAAAAACATCACAGGGTGGTGCGCATTGTAAGGGTTTCTAACAGGCCATTCACTGGTAGGATTGAGAAAAACATCACGGGGTGCTGTGAATCGGAGGGCCTGAATTAGGATAGGCAGTGAGTGGCAATGTAGATTGTAGAAAAGCACCACAGGGTGGTCAGCATGGGAAGGTCCGGAAACATGCAGTGGCAATGTGGGATAGATTTCTGAAAAACATTCCGGGTTGGTGCGCATTGTAAGGGATTCTAACAGGCCATTCACTAGTAGGAGTGAGAAAAACATCACGGCGTGGTGTGAATTGGAGGGCCTGAATCAGGATAGGCAGTGAGTGGCAATGTAGGATGGAGAAAAGCAGCAAAGTGTGGTCATCATGTGGAGGTCGGGACACATGTAGTGGCAAAGTAGGATAGTTTTCTGAAAAACATCACGGGGTGGTGCCCATTGTAAGGCTTTCTAACAGGCCATTCACTAGTAGCAGTGTGAAATACATCATGGTGTGGTGTGAATCAGAGGGCATGAATCAAGTGAGACAGTGAGTGGCAATGTAAAATGGAGAAAAGCGCTACAGTGTGGTCAGCATGGGGAGGTCAGGAAACATGCAGTGGCAATGTAGGAAATGTTTCTGAAAAACATCACGGGGTCGAGCGCCTTGTAAGGGTATCTAACTGGCCATTCCCTGGTAGGAGTGAGAAATACATCACGGGAAGGTGTGAATCGGAAGGCCTGAATCAGAATAGGCAGTGAGTGGCAATGTAGGATGGAGAAAAGCACCACGGCACGGTCATCATGGGGAGGTCAGGACACATGCAGTGGCAATGTAGGATAGGTTTCTGAAAAACATCGCGGCGTAGTGCGCATGGTAAGGGTTTCTAACTGGCCATTTACTAGTAGGATTGAGACATACATCATGGTGTGGTGTGAATTAGAGGGCCTGAATCAAGTTTGACAGTGAGTGGAAATGTAGGATGGAGAAAAGCCCCACCGGTTGGTGAGCATGGGAGGTCAGGAAACATGCATTGTCAATGTACGATAGGATTCTGAAAAACGTCGCGGGGTTGTGCGCATTGTAAGGTTTTGTAGCAGGCCCTTTACTAGTAGGAGTGAGAAAAATATCACGTGGTGGTGTGAATCGGAGTTGCTGAATTCGGATTGGCAGTGAGTGGCAATGAAGAATGGAGAACAGCACAACGGTTTGGTCAACATGGGGAGGTCAGGAAACATGTAATGGCAATGTAGGGTAGGTTTCTGAAAAACATCGCGGGGTGGTGCACATTGTAAGGTTTTCTAACCAGCCATTCGCAAGTAGGAGTGAAAAAAACAGCACAGGGTGGTGTGAATCAGAGGGTCTGAATTAGGATAGGCTGTAAGTGGCAATGTAGGATGGAGAAAAGCACCACGGGTTTGTCAGCATGGGGAGGCAAGGAAACATGCAGTGGCAATGTAGAATAGGTTTCTGATAAGCACCACTGGGTGGTGCGCATTGTAAGGGTTTCTAACAGGCCATTCACTATTAGGAGTGAGAACAACATCACGCGGTGGTGTGAATTGGAGGGCCTGAATCAGGATAGGCAGTGAGTGGCAATGTAGGATGGAGAAAAGCACCGAAGGGTGGTCGTCATGGGGAGGTCAGGACACATGCAGTGGCAAAGTAGGATAGTTTTCTGAAAAACATCATGGGGTGGTGCCCTTTGTAAGGCTTTCTAACAGGCCATTCACTAATAGGAGTGAGAAA
Source organism: Cavia porcellus (assembly GCF_034190915.1). Lineage (NCBI taxonomy): Eukaryota > Metazoa > Chordata > Mammalia > Rodentia > Caviidae > Cavia > Cavia porcellus. Next base: position 6,373,912 of record NW_026947526.1, read on the forward strand.
ATCATCACGGGGTGGTGAGAATGGGAGAGCCTGAATTAGGATAGGCAGTTAATGGCAATGAAGAATGGAGAAAAGCACCATGGGTTGGTCAACATGGGGAGGAAAGGAAACATGCAATGGCAATGTAGGATAGGTTTCTGAAAAACATCGCTGGGTGGTGCTCATTGCAAGGCTTTCTAAAAAGCCATTCAGAAGTAGGAGTGAAAAAAACATCAAGGGGTGGTGTGAATCGGAGAGCCTGAATTAGGGTAGGCAGTGAGTGGCAATGTAGGGTGGAGAAAATCACCACAGGGTGGTCAGCATAGGGAGGTAAGAAAACATGCCCTGGCAATGTAGGATAGGTTTCTGAAAAAAAAAAAAAAAAAGCCGTGTGGTGCGATTGTAAGTGTTTCTAACAGGCCATTCACTAGTAGGAGTGAGAAAAACATCACGGGGTGGTGTGAATCGGAGGGCCTGAATTAGGATATGCAATGAGTGGCATGTAGGATGGAGAAAAGCACCACAGCGTGGTCAGCATGGGGAGGTCAGGAAACATGCAGTGGCAATGTAGGATAGTTTTCTGAAAAACATCACAGGGTGGTGCGCATTGTAAGGGTTTCTAACAGGCCATTCACTGGTAGGATTGAGAAAAACATCACGGGGTGCTGTGAATCGGAGGGCCTGAATTAGGATAGGCAGTGAGTGGCAATGTAGGATGTAGAAAAGCACCACAGGGTGGTCAGCATGGGGAAGTCAGGAAACATGCATTGGCAATGTGGGATAGCTTTCTGGAAAACATTCCGGGTTGGTCCGCATTGTAAGGGATTCTAACAGGCCATTCACTAGTAGGAGTGAGAAAAACATCACGGCGTGGTGTGAATTGGAGGGCCTGAATCAGGATAGGCAGTGAGTGGCAATGTAGGATGGAGAAAAGCAGCAAAGTGTGGTCATCATGTGGAGGTCGGGACACATGTAGTGGCAAAGTAGGATAGTTTTCTGAAAAACATCACGGGGTGGTGCCCATTGTAAGGCTTTCTAACAGGCCATTCACTAGTAGGAGTGTGAATTACATCATGGTGTGGTGTGAATCAGAGGGCATGAATCAAGTGAGACAGTGAGAGGCAATGTAAAATGGAGAAAAGCACCACTGTGTGGTCAGCATGGGGAGGTCAGGAAACATTCAGTGTCAAAGTAGGATAGGTTTCTGATAAACATCTCTGGGTGGTGCGCATTGTAAGGGTTTCTAACAGGCCATTCATTAGTAGGAGTGAGAAAAACATCACGTGGTACTGTGAATCGGTGGGCCTGAATTAGGATAGGCAGTGAGTGGCAACATAACATGGAGAAAAGCACCACGGTTTGGTCAGCATGGGGAGGTCAGGAAACATGCAGTGGCAATGTAGGAAATGTTTCTGAAAAACATCACGGGGTCGAGCGCCTTGTAAGGGTATCTAACCGGCCATTCCCTGGTAGGAGTGAGAAATACTTCACGGGAAGGTGTGAATCGGAAGGCCTGAATCAGAATAGGCAGTGAGTGGCAATGTAGGATGGAGAAAAGCACCACGGCACGGTCATCATGGGGAGGTCAGGACACATGCAGCGGCAATGTAGGATAGGTTTCTGAAAAACATCGCGGCGTAGTGCGCATGGTAAGGGTTTCTAACAGGCCATTTACTAGTAGGATTGAGAAATACATCATGGTGTGGTGTGAATTAGAGGGCCTGAATCAAGTTTGACAGTGAGTGGAAATGTAGGATGGAGAAAAGCCCCACGGGTTGGTGAGCATGGGAGGTCAGGAAACATGCATTGTCAATGTACGAAAGGTTTCTGAAAAACGTCGCGGGGTTGTGCGCATTGTAAGGGTTTGTAGCAGGCCCTTCACTAGTAGGAATGAGAAAAACATCCCGTGGTGGTGTGAATCATAGTGGCTGAATTAGGATTGGCAGTGAGTGGCAATGAAGAATGGAGAAAAGCACCACGGGTTGGTCAACATGGGGAGGTCAGGAAACATGTAATGGCAATGTAGGGTAGGTTTCTGAAAAACATCGCGGGGTGGTGCACATTGTAAGGTTTTCTAACCAGCCATTCGCAAGTAGGAGTGAAAAAACATCACAGGGTGGTGTGAATCAGAGGGTCTGAATTAGGATAGGCTGTAAGTGGCAATGTAGGATGGAGAAAAGCACCACGGGTTTGTCAGCATGGGGAGGCAAGGAAACATGCAGTGGCAATGTAGAATATGTTTCTGATAAGCATCACTGGGTGGTGCGCATTGTAAGGGTTTCTAACAGGCCATTCACTATTAGGAGTGAGAACAACATCACGCGGTGGTGTGAATTGGCGGGCCTGAATCAGGAATAGGCATTGAGTGGCAATGTAGGATGGAGAAAAGCAGCAAAGGGTGGTCATCATGGGGAGGTCAGGACACATGCAGTGGCAAAGTAGGATAGTTTTCTGAAAAACATCACGGTGTGGTGCGGATTTTAAGGGTTTCTAACAGGCCATTCACAAGTAGGAGTGAGAAAAACATCAGGGGGTGGTTTGAATCAGATGTTCTAATTAGGATAGGCAGTGAGTGGCTATGTAGGATGGAGAATAGCACCATAGGGTGGTCAGCATGAGGAAGTCAGGAAACATGCAATGGCAATGTAGGATAGTTTTCTAAAAAATCACGGGGTGTTGCGGATTTTAAGGGTTTCTAACAGGCCATTCACTAGTAGGAGTGAGAAAAACATCAGGGGGTGGTTTGAATCAGATGTTCTAATTAGGATAGGCAGTGAGTGGCTATGGAGGATGGAGAAAAGCACCGCGGGGTGGTCATCATGGGGAGGTCAGGACACATGCAGTGGCAATGTAGGATAGGTTTCTGAAAAACATCGCGGGGTGGTGCGCATTGTAAGTGTTTCTAACAGGCTTTTCACTAGTAGGAGTGAGAAAAACATCACAGGGTGGTATGAATCGGAGGCCCTAAATTATGATAGGCAGTGAGTGGCAACGTAGCATGGAGAAAAGCACACGGGTTAGTCACCATGGGGAGGACAGGAAACATGCAGTGGCAATGTAGGATATTTTTCTGAAAAACATCACGGGGTGGTGGGCATTGTAAGGGTTTCTAACAGGCCTTTCACTAGTAGGAGTGAGAAAAACATCACGGGGTGTTGTGAATCAGATGTTCTGAATTAGGATAGGCAGTGAGTGACAATGTAGGATGGAGAAAAGCACCTCGGGGTGTTCACCATGGGGTGGTCAGGAAACATGCAGTGGCAATGTAGGATAGGTTTCTGAAAAAAACAGCTGGATGGTGCGCATTGTAAGGGTTTCTAACAGGCCATTCACTAGTAGGAGTGAGAAAAACATCACGGGGTGGTTTGAATCAGATGTTCTGAATTAGGATATACAGTGAGTGGCAATGTAGGATGGACAAAAGCACCATGGGGTTGTCAGCATGGGGAGATCAGGAAACATGCAGTGGCAATGTAGGATAGGTTTCTGAAAAACATCACTGGTTGTGTGCATTGTAAGGCTTTCTAACAGGCCATTCACTAGTAGGAGTGAGAAAAACATCACAGGGTGGTGTGAATCGTAGGGCCTGAATTAGGATAGGCAGTGAGTGGCAATATAAAATAGAGAAAAGCACCACGGTGTGGTCAGCATGGGGAGGTCAGGAAACATGCCGTGGCAATGTAGGAAATGTTTCTGAAAAACATCACGGGGTCGAGCGCCTTGTAAGGGTATCTAACCGGCCATTCCCTGGTAGGAGTGAGAAATACATCACGGGAAGGTGTGAATCGGAAGGCCTGAATCAGAATAGGCAGTGAGTGTCAATGTAGGATGGAGAAAAGCACCACGGCACGGTCATCATGGGGAGGTCAGGACACATGCAGCGGCAATGTAGGATAGGTTTCTGAAAAACATCGCGGCGTAGTGCGCATGGTAAGGGTTTCTAACAGGCCATTTACTAGTAGGATTGAGAAATACATCATGGTGTGGTGTGAATTAGAGGGCCTGAATCAAGTTTGACAGTGAGTGGAAATGTAGGATGGAGAAAAGCCCCACGGGTTGGTGAGCATGGGAGGTCAGGAAACATGCATTGTCAATGTACGAAAGGTTTCTGAAAAACGTCGCGGGGTTGTGCGCATTGTAAGGGTTTGTAGCAGGCCCTTCACTAGTAGGAATGAGAAAAACATCCCGTGGTGGTGTGAATCATAGTGGCTGAATTAGGATTGGCAGTGAGTGGCAATGAAGAATGGAGAAAAGCACCAGGGGTTGGTCAACATGGGGAGGTCAGGAAACATGTAATGGCAATGTAGGGTAGGTTTCTGAAAAACATAGCGGGGTGGTGCACATTGTAAGGTTTTCTAACCAGCCATTCGCAAGTAGGAGTGAAAAAAACATCACAGGGTGGTGTGAATCAGAGGGTCTGAATTAGGATAGGCTGTAAGTGGCAATGTAGGATGGAGAAAAGCACCACGGGTTTGTCAGCATGGGGAGGCAAGGAAACATGCAGTGGCAATGTAGAATATGTTTCTGATAAGCATCACTGGGTGGGGCGCATTGTAAGGGTTTCTAACAGGCCATTCACTATTAGGAGTGAGAACAACATCACGCGGTGGTGTGAATTGGAGGGCCTGAATCAGGATAGGCATTGAGTGGCAATGTAGGATGGAGAAAAGCAGCAAAGGGTGGTCATCATGGGGAGCTCAGGACACATGCAGTGGCAATGTAGGATAGGTTTCTGAAAAACATCGCGGGGTGGTGCGCATTGTAAGTGTTTCTAACAGGCTTTTCACTAGTAGGAGTGAGAAAAACATCACAGGGTGGTATGAATCGGAGGGCCTAAATTATGATAGGCAGTGAGTGGCAACGTAGCATGTTGAAAAGCACACGGGGTAGTCACCATGGGGAGGACAGGAAACATGCAGTGGCAATGTAGGATAGTTTTGTAAAAAATCACGGGGTGGTGCGGATTTTAAGGGTTTCTAACAGGCCATTCACTAGTAGGAGTGAGAAAAACATCAGGGGGTGGTTTGAATCAGATGTTCTAATTAGGATAGGCAGTGAGTGGCTATGTAGGATGGAGAAAAGCACCGCAGGGTGGTCATCATGGGGAGCTCAGGACACATGCAGTGGCAATGTAGGATAGGTTTCTGAAAAACATCGCGGGGTGGTGCGCATTGTATGTGTTTCTAACAGGCTTTTCACTAGTAGGAGTGAGAAAAACATCACAGGGTGGTATGAATCGGAGGGCCTAAATTATGATAGGCAGTGAGTGGCAACGTAGCGTGGAGAAAAGCACACGGGGTAGTCACCATGGGGAGGACAGGAAACATGCAGTGGCAATGTAGGATAGTTTTCTGAAAAACATCACAGGGTGGTGGGCATTGTAAGGGTTTCTAACAGGCCTTTCACTAGTAGGAGTGAGAAAAACATCACGGGGTGTTGTGAATCAGATGTTCTGAATTAGGATAGGCAGTGAGTGGCAATGTAGGATGGAGAAAAGCACCTCGGGGTGTTCAGCATGGGGTGGTCAGGAAACATTCAGTGGCAATGTAGGATAGGTTTCTGAAAAAAACAGCGGGATGGTGCGCATTGTAAGGGTTTCTAACAGGCCATTCACTAGTAGGAGTGAGAAAAACATCACGGGGTGGTTTGAATCAGATGTTCTGAATTAGGATATACAGTGAGTGGCAATGTAGGATGGACAAAAGCACCATGGGGTTGTCAGCATGGGGAGGTCAGGAAACATGGGGTGGCAATGTAGGATAGGTTTCTGAAAAACATCGCTGGTTGTGTGCATTGTAAGGCTTTCTAACAGGCCATTCACTAGTAGGAGTGAGAAAAACATCACAGGGTGGTGTGAATCGTAGGGCCTGAATTAGGATAGGCAGTGAGTGGCAATATAAAATGGAGAAAAGCACCACGGTGTGGTCAGCATGGGGAGGTCAGGAAACATGCAGTGGCAATGTAGGAAAGGTTTCTGAAAAACATCACGGGGTGGTGCGCCTTGTAAGGGTATCTAACAAGCCATTCCCTGGTAGGAGTGAGAAATACATCACGGGAAGGTGTGAGTCGGAAGGCCTGAATCAGAATAGGCAGTGAGTGGCAATGTAGGATGGAGAAAAGCACCACGGCACGGTCATCATTGGGAAGTCAGGACACATGCAGTGGCAATGTAGGATAGGTTTCTGAAAAACATCACGGCGTAGTGCGCATGGTAAGGGTTTCTAACAGGCCATTTTCTAGTAGGAGTGAGAAATACATCATGGTGTGGTGTGAATTGGAGGGCCTGAATCAAGTTTGACTGTGAGTGGCAATGTAGGTTGGAGAAAAGCTCCACGGGTGGGTGAGCATGGGAAAGTCTGGAAACATGCATTGTCAATGTACGATAGGTTTCTGAAAAACGTCGCGGGGTTGTGCGCATTGTAAGGGCTTGTAGCAGGCCCTTCACTAGTAGGAGTGAGAAAAACATCACGTGGTGGTGTGAACCGGAGTGGCTGAATTAGGATTGGCAGTGAGTGGCAATGAAGAATGGAGAAAAGCACAACGGTTTGGTCAACATGGGGAGGTCAGGAAACATGTAATGGCAATGTAGGGTATGTTTCTGAAAAACATCGCGGGGTGGTGCACATTGTAAGGCTTTCTAACAAGCCATTCACAAGTACGAGTGAAAAAAACATCACAGGGTGGTGTGAATCAGAGGGTCTGAATTAGGATAGGCTGTGAGTGGCAATGTAGGATGGAGAAAAGCACCACGGGTTTGTCAGCATGGGGAGGCAAGGAAACATGCAGTGGCAATGTAGAATACGTTTCTGATAAGCATCACTTGGTGGTGCGCATTGTAAGGGTTTCTAACAGGCCATTCACTAGTAGGAGTGAGAAAAACATCACGTGGTAGTGTGAATTGGAGGGCCTGAATCAGCATAGGCATTGAGTGGCAATGTAGGATGGAGAAAAGCAGCAAAGGGTGGTCATCATGGGGAGGTCAGGACACATGCAGTGGCAAAGTAGGATAGTTTTCTGAAAAACATCACGGTGTGGTGCGGATTTTAAGGGTTTCTAACAGGCCATTCACTAGTAGGAGTGAGAAAAACATCAGGGGTTGGTTTGAATCAGATGTTCTAATTAGGATAGGCAGTGAGTGGCTATGTAGGATGGAGAATAGCACCATAGGGTGGTCAGCATGAGGAAGTCAGGAAACATGCAATGGCAATGTAGGATAGTTTTCTGAAAAAATCACGGGGTGGTGCGGATTTTAAGGGTTTCTAACAGGCCATTCAATAGTAGGACTGAGAAAAACATCAGGGGGTGGTTTGAATCAGATGTTCTAATTAGGATAGGCAGTGAGTGGCTATGTAGGATGGAGAACAGCACCGCGGGGTGGTCATCATGGGGAGATCAGGACACATGCAGTGGCAATGTAGGATAGGTTTCTGAAAAACATCGCGGGGTGGTGCGCATTGTAAGTGTTTCTAACAGGCTTTTCACTAGTAGGAGTGAGAAAAACATCACAGGGTTGTATGAATCGGAGCGCCTAAATTATGATAGGCAGTGAGTGGCAACGTAGCATGGAGAAAAGCACACGGGGTAGTCACCATGGGGAGGACAGGAAACATGCAGTGGCAATGTAGGATAGTTTTCTGAAAAACATCACGGGTGGTGGGCATTGTAAGGGTTTCAAACAGGCCTTTCACTAGTAGGAGTGAGAAAAACATCATGGGGTGGTGTGAATCAGATATTCTGAATTAGGATAGGCAGTGAGTGGCAATGTAGGATGGAGAAAAGCACCTCGGGGTGTTCAGCATGGGGTGGTCAGGAAACATGCAGTGGCAATGTAGGATAGGTTTCTGAAAAAAACAGCGGGGTGGTGCGCATTGTAAGGGTTTCTAACAGGCCATTCACTAGTAGGAGTGAGAAAAACATCACGGGGTGGTTTGAATCAGATGTTCTGAATTAGGATATACAGTGAGTGGCAATGTAGGAAGGACAAAAGCACCATGGGGTTGTCAGCATGGGGAGGTCAGGAAACATGCAGTGGCAATGTAGGAGAGTTTTCTGAAAAACATCACGGGGTGGTGGGAATTGTAAGGGTTTCTAACAGGCCTTTTACTAGTAGGAGTGAGAAAAACATCACGGGGTGGTGTGAATCAGATGTTCTGAATTAGGATAGGCAGTGAGTGGCAATGTAGGATGCAGAAAAGCACCTCGGGGTGTTCAGCATGGGGTGGTCAGGAAACATGCAGTGGCAATGTAGGATAGGTTTCTGAAAAAAACAGCGGGGTGGTGCGCATTGTAAGGGTTTCTAACAGGCCATTCACTAGTTAGAGTGAGAAAAACATCACGGGGTGGTTTGAATCAGATGTTCTGAATTAGGATATACAGTGAGTGGCAATGTAGGATGGACAAAAGCACCATGGGGTTGTCAGCATGGGGAGGTCAGGAAACATGCAGTGGCAATGTAGGATAGGTTTCTGAAAAACATCGCTGGTTGTGTGCATTGTAAGGCTTTCTAACAGGCCATTCACTAGTAGGAGTGAGAAAAACATCACAGGGTGGTGTGAATCGTAGGGCCTGAATTAGGATAGGCAGTGAGTGGCAATATAAAATGGAGAAAAGCACCACGGTGTGGTCAGCATGGGGAAGTCAGGAAACATGCAGTGGCAATGTAGGAAAGGTTTCTGAAAAACATCACGGGGTGGTGCGCCTTGTAAGGGTATCTAACAAGCCATTCCCTGGTAGGAGTGAGAAATACATCACGGGAAGGTGTGAGTCGGAAGGCCTGAATCAGAATAGGCAGTGAGTGGCAATGTAGGATGGAGAAAAGCACCACGGCACGGTCATCATTGGGAAGTCAGGACACATGCAGTGGCAATGTAGGATAGGTTTCTGAAAAACATCACGGCGTAGTGCGCATGATAAGGGTTTCTAACAGGCCATTTTCTAGTAGGAGTGAAAAATACATCATGGTGTGGTGTGAATTGGAGGGCCTGAATCAAGTTTGACTGTGAGTGGCAATGTAGGTTGGAGAAAAGCTCCACGGGTTGGTGAGCATGGGAAAGTCAGGAAACATGCATTGTCAATGTACGATAGGTTTCTGAAAAACGTCGCGGGGTTGTGCGCATTGTAAGGGTTTGTAGCAGGCCCTTCACTAGTAGGAGTGAGAAAATCATCACGTGGTGGTGTGAATCGGAGTGGCGGAATTAGGATTGGCAGTGAGTGGCAATGAAGAATGGAGAAAAGCACAACGGTTTGGTCAACATGGGGAGGTCAGGAAACATGTAATGAGAATGTAGGGTATGTTTCTGAAAAACATCGCGGGGTGGTGTACATTGTAAGGTTTTCTAACAAGCCATTCACAAGTACGAGTGAAAAAAACATCACAGGGTGGTGTGAATCAGAGGGTCTGAATTAGGATAGGCTGTGAGTGGCAATGTAGGATGGAGAAAAGCACCACGGGTTTGTGAGCATGGGAGGTCAGGACACATGCACTGTCAATGTACGAAATGTTTCTGAAAAACGTCGCGGGGTTGTGCGCATTGTAAGTGTTTGTAGCAGGCCCTTCACTAGTAGGAGTGAGAAAAACATCCCGTGGTGGTGTGAATCGGAGGGGCTGAATTAGGATTGGCAGTGAGTGGCAATGAAGAATGGAGAAAAGCACCACGGGTTGGTCAACATGGGGAGGTCAGGAAACATGTAATGGCAATGTAGGGTAGGTTTCTGAAAAACATCGCGGGGTTGTGCACATTGTAAGGCTTTCTAACCAGCCATTCGCAAGTAGGAGTGAAAAAAACATCACAGGGTGGTGTGAATCAGAGGGTCTGAGTTAGGATAGGCTGTAAGTGGCAATGTAGGATGGAGAAAAGCACCACGGGTTTCTCAGCATGGGGAGGCAAGGAAACATGTAGTGGCAATGTAGAATATGTTTCTGATAAGCATCACTGGGTGGTGCGCATTGTAAGGGTTTCTAACAGGCCATTCACTATTAGGAGTGAGAACAACATCATGCGGTGGTGTGAATTGGAGGGCCTGAATCAGTATAGGCATTGAGTGGCAATGTAGGATGGAGAAAAGCAGCAAAGTGTGGTCATCATGGGGAGGTCAGGAAACATGCAGTGGCAAAGTAGGATAGTTTTCTGAAAAACATCACGGTGTGGTGCGGATTTTAGGGGTTTCTAACAGGCCATTCACTAGTAGGAGTGAGAAATACATCACGGGGTGTTGTGAATCGGAGGGCCTGAATTAGGATAGGCAGTGAGTGACTATGTAGGATGGAGAATAGCACCATAGGGTGGTAAGCATGAGGAAGTCAGGAAACATGCAATGGCAATGTAGGATAGTTTTCTGAAAAAATCACGGGGTGGTGCGGATTTTAAGGGTTTCTAACAGGCCATTCACTAGTAGGAGTGAGAAAAACATCAGGGGGTGGTTTGAATCAGATGTTCCAATTAGGATAGGCAGTGAGTGGCTTTGTAGGATGGAGAAAAGCACCGTGGGGTGGTCATCATGGGAAGCTCAGGACACATGCCGTGGCAACGTAAGATAGGTTTCTGAAAAACATCACGGGGTGGTGCGCATTGTAAGTGTTTCTAACAGGCTTTTCACTAGTAGGAGTGAGAAAAACATCACAGGGTGGTATGAATCGGAGGCCCTAAATTATGATAGGCAGTGAGTGGCAACGTAGCATGGAGAAAAGCACACGGGGTAGTCACCATGGGGAGGACAGGAAACATGCAGGGGCAATGTAGGATAGTTTTCTGAAAAACATCACGGGGTGGTGGGCATTGTAAGGGTTTCTAACAGGCCTTTCACTAGTAGGAGAGAGAAAAACATCACGGGGTGGTGTGAATCAGATGTTCTGAATTAGGATAGGCAGTGAGTGGCAATGTAGGATGGAGAAAAGCATCTCGGGGTGTTCAGCATGGGGTTGTCAGGAAACATGCAGTGGCAATGTAGGATAGGTTTCTGAAAAAAACAGCGGGGTGGTGCGCATTGTAAGGGTTTCTAACAGGCCATTCACTGGTAGGAGTGAGAAAAACATCACGGGGTGGTTTGAATCAGATGTTCTGAATTAGGATATACAGTGAGTGGCAATGTAGGATGGACAAAAGCACCATGGGGTTGTCAGCATGCGGAGGTTAGGAAACATGCAGTGGCAATGTAGGATAGGTTTCTGAAAAACATCGCTGGTTGTGTGCATTGTAAGGCTTTCTAACAGGCCATTCACTAGTAGGAGTGAGAAAAACATCACAGGGTGGTGTGAATCGTAGGGCCTGAATTAGGATAGGCAGTGAGTGGCAATATAAAATGGAGAAAAGCACCACGGTGTGGTCAGCATGGGGAGGTCAGGAAACATGCAGTGGCAATGTAGGAAAGGTTTCTGCACAACATCACGGGGTGGTGTGCCTTGTAAGGGTATCTAACAAGCCATTGCCTGGTAGGAGTGAGAAATACATCACGGGAAGGTGTGAGTCGGAAGGCCTGAATCAGAATAGGCAGTGAGTGGCAATGTAGGATGGAGAAAAGCACCACGGCACGGTCATCATTGGGAAGTCAGGACACATGCAGTGGCAATGTAGGATAGGTTTCTGAAAAACATCACGGCGTAGTGCGCATGGTAAGGGTTTCTAACAGGCCATTTTCTAGTAGGAGTGAGAAATACATCATGGTGTGGTGTGAATTGGAGGGCCTGAATCAAGTTTGACTGTGAGTGGCAATGTAGGTTGGAGAAAATCTCCACGGGTTGGTGAGCATGGGAAAGTCAGGAAACATGCATTGTCAATGTACGATATGTTTCTGAAAAACGTCGCGGGGTTGTGCACATTGTAAGGGTTTGTAGCAGGCCCTTCACTAGTAGGAGTGAGAAAAACATCACGTGGTGGTGTGAATCGGAGTGGCTGAATTAGGATTGGCAGTGAGTGGCAATGAAGAATGGAGAAAAGCACAACGGTTTGGTCAACATGGGGAGGTCAGGAAACATGTAATGGCAATGTAGGGTATGTTTCTGAAAAACATCGTGGGGTGGTGCACATTGTAAGGCTTTCCAACAAGCCATTCAAAGTACGAGTGAAAAAAACATCACAGGATGGTGTGAATCAGAGGGTCTGAATTAGGATAGGCTGTGAGTGGCAATGTCGGATGGAGAAAAGCACCACGCGTTTGTCAGCATGGGGAGGCAAGGAAACATGCAGTGGCAATGTAGAATAGGTTTCTGATAAGCATCACTTGGTGTTGCGCATTGTAAGGGTTTCTAACAGGCCATTCACTAGTAGGAGTGAGAAAAAACATCACGTGGTAGTGTGAATTGGAGGGCCTGAATCAGGATAGTCAGTGAGTGGCAATGTAGGATGGGAAAAGCACCAAAGGGTGGTCATCATGGGGAGGTCAGGACACATGCAGTGGCAAAGTAGGATAGTTTTCTGAAAAACATCACGGGGTGGTGCCCATTGTAAGGTTTTCTAACAGGCCATTCACTAATAGGAGTGAGAAAATCATCACGGGGTGGTTAGAATGGGAGAGCCTGAATTAGGATAGGCAGTTAATGGCAATGAAGAATGGAGAAAAGCACCATGGGTTGGTCAACATGGGGAGGAAAGGAAACATGCAATGGCAATGTAGGATAGGGTTCTGAAAAACATCGCTGGGTGGTGCTCATTGCAAGGCTTTCTAAAAAGCCATTCAAAGTAGGAGTGAAAACAACATCAAGAGGTGGTGTGAATCGGAGAGCCTGAATTAGGGTAGGCAGTAGTGGCAATGTAGTTTGGAGAAAATCACCACAGGGTGGTCAGCATGGGGAGGTAAGAAAACATGCCCTGGCAATGTAGGATAGGTTTCTGAAAAAAAAAAAAAAAAAGCCGGGTGAAGCGATTGTAAGTGTTTCTAACAGGCCATTCAATAGTAGGAGTGAGAAAAACATCACGGGGTGGTGTGAATCGGAGGGCCTGAATTAGGATATGCAGTGAGTGGCATGTAGGATGGAGAAAAGCACCACAGGGTGGTCAGCATGGGGAGGTCAGGAAACATGCAGTGGCAATGTAGGATAGTTTTCTGAAAAACATCACAGGGTGGTGCGCATTGTAAGGGTTTCTAACAGGCCATTCCCTGGTAGGATTGAGAAAAACATCACGGGGTGCTGTGAATCGGAGGGCCTGAATTAGGATAGGCAGTGAGTGGCAATGTAGATTGTAGAAAAGCACCACAGGGTGGTCAGCATGGGGAGGTCAGGAAACATGCAGTGGCAATGTGTGATAGCTTTCTGAAAAACATTCCGGGTTGGTGCGCATTGTAAGGGATTCTAACAGGCCATTCACTAGTAGGAGTGAGAAAAACATCACGGCGTGGTGTGAATTGGAGGGCCTGAATCAGGATAGGCAGTGAGTGGCAATGTAGGATGGAGAAAAGCAGCAAAGGGTGGTCATCATGTGGAGGTCAGGACACATGTAGTGGCAAAGTGGGATAGTTTTCTGAAAAACATCACGGGGTGGTGCCCATTGTAAGGCTTTCTAACAGGCCATCCACTAGTAGGAGTGTGAAATACATCATGGTGTGGTGTGAATCAGAGGGCATGAATCAAGTTAGACAGTGAGTGGCAATGTAGGATGGAGAAAAGAACCACGGGTTGGTGAGCATGGCAAAGTCAGGAAACATGCAATTGCAATGTAGGATAGGTTTCTGAAAAACATCGCGGGGTTTTGCGCATTGTCAGTGTTTGTAGCAGGCCATTCACTAGTAGGAGTGATAAAATCATCACGGGGTGGTGTGAATCGGAAGGCCTGAATCAGGATAGGCAGTGGGTGGCCATGAAGGATGGAGAAAAGCACCACGGGGTGGTCAGCATTGGGAGGTCAGGACACATGCAGTGGCAAAGTAGGATAGTTCTCTGAAAAACATCACGGGGTGGTGCCCATTGTAAGACTTTCTAACAGGCCATTCACTAGTAGGAGTGAGAAAAACATCACAGGGTGGTGTGAATCGGAGGGCCTGAATTAGAATAGGCAGTGAGTGGCAATGTAAAATGGACAAAAGCACCACGGTGTGGTCAGCATGGGGAGGTCAGAAAACATGCAGTGGCAAAGTAGGATAGGTTTCTGAAAAAAACATCTTTGTGGTGCGCATTGTAAGGCTTTCTAACAGGCCATTCACTAGTAGGAGTGAGAAAAACCACGGATTGGTGTGAATCGGAGGGCCTGATTTAGGATAGGTAGTTAGTGGCAATGTAAGATGGAGAAAACCACCACGGGGTGGTCAGCATGAGGACGTCAAAAAACATCCAGTGGCAAAGTAGGATAGTTTTCTGAAAAACATCATGGGGTGGGGCCCAATGTAAGGCTTTCTAACAGGCCATTCACTAGTAGGAGTAAGAAAAACATCACAAGGTGGTGTGAATCGGAGGCCCTTAATTAGGATAGGCAGTGAGTGGCAATGTAGGATGGAGAAAAGCACCACGGGGTCGTCAGGATGGGGAGGTCAGGTAACATGCAGTGGCAATGCAGGATCCGTTTCTAAAAAACATCGCGGTGTTGGGCGCATTGTAAAGGTATCTAACAGGCCATTCCCTGGTAGGAGTGAGAAATTCATCACGGGAAGGTGTGAATCTGAAGGCCTGAATCATAATAGGCAGTGAGTGGCAATGTAGGATGGAGAAAAGCACCACGGCACGGTCATCATGGGGAGGTCAGGACACATGCAGTGGCAATGTAGGATAGGTTTCTGAAAAACATCGCTGCGTAGTGCGCATGGGAAGGGTTTCTAACAGGCCATTTACTAGTAGGAGTGAGAAATACATCATGGTGTGGTGTGAATTGGAAGGCCTGAATCAAGTTTGACAGTGAGTGTCAATGTAGGATGGAGAAAAGCCCCACGGGTTAGTGAGCATGGGGAGGTCAGGAAACAAGAATTGTCAAAGTACGAAAGGTTTCTGAAAAATGTTGCAGGATTGTGCGCATTGTAAGGGTTTGTAGCAGGCCCTTCACTAGTAGGAGTGAGAAAAACATCACGTGGTGGTGTGAATGGGAGTGGCTGAATTAGGATTGGCAGTGAGAGGCAATGAAGAATGGAGAAAAGCACCACGGGTTGGTCAACATGGGGAGGTCAGGAAACATGTAATGGCAATGTAGGGTAGGTTTCTGAAAAACATCGCGGGGTGGTGCACATTGTAAGGCTTTCTAACAAGCCATTCACAAGTAGGAGTGAAAAAAACATCACAGGGTGGTGTGAATCAGAGGGTCTGAATAAGGATAGGCTGTGAGTGGCAATGTAGGATGGAGAAAAGCACCACGGGTTTGTCAGCATGGGGAGGCAAGGAAACATGTAGTGGCAATGTAGAATAGGTTTCTGATAAGCATCACTGGGTGGTGCGCATTGTAAGGGTTTCTAACAGGCCATTCACTATTAGGAGTGAGAACAACATCACGCGGTGGTGTGAATTGGAGGGCCTGAATCAGGATAGGCATTGAGTGGCAATGTAGGATGGAGAAAAGCAGCAAAGGGTGGTCATCATGGGGAGGTCAGGACACATGCAGTGGCAAAGTAGGATAGTTTTCTAAAAAGCAGCACGGTGTGGTGCGGATTTTAAGGGTTTCTAACAGGCCATTCACTAGTAGGAGTGAGAAAAACATCAGGGGTTGGTTAGAATCAGATATTCTAATTAGGATAGGCAGTGAGTGGCTATGTAGGATGGAGAATAGCACCATAGGGTGGTCAGCATGAGGAAGTCAGGAAACATGCAATGGCAATGTAGGATAGTTTTCTGAAAAAATCACGGGGTGGTGCGGATTTTAAGGGTTTCTAACAGGCCATTCACTAGTAGGAGTGAGAAAAATATCAGGGGGTGGTTTGAATCAGATGTTCTAATTAGGATAGGCAGTGAGTGGCTATGTAGGATGGAGAAAAGCACCGCGGTGTGGTCATCATGGGGAGGTCAGGACACATGCAGTGGCAATGTAGGATAGGTTTCTGAAAAACATCGCGGGGTGGTGCACATTGTAAGTGTTTCTAACAGGCTTTTCACTAGTAGGAGTGAGAAAAACATAACAGGGTGGTATGAATCGGAGGCCCTAAATTATGATAGGCAGTGAGTGGCAACGTAGCATGGAGAAAAGCACACGGGGTAGTCACCATGGGGAGGACAGGAAACATGCAGTGGCAATGTAGGATAGTTTTCTGAAAAACATCACGGGGTGGTGGGCATTGTAAGGGTTTCTAACAGGCCTTTCACTAGTAGGAGTGAGAAAAACATCACGGGGTGGTGTGAATCAGATGTTCTGAATTAGTATAGGCAGTGAGTGGCAATGTAGGATGGAGAAAAGCACCTCGGGGTGTTCAGCATGGGGTGGTCAGGAAACATGCAGTGGCAAGGTAGGATAGTTTTCTGAATAAAACAGCGGGGTGGTGCGCATTGTAAGGGTTTCTAACAGGCCATTCACTAGTAGGAGTGAGAAAAACATCACGGGGTGGTTTGAATCAGATGTTCTGAATTAGGATATACAGTGAGTGGCAATGTAGGATGGACAAATGCACCATGGGGTTGTCAGCATGGGGAGGTCAGGAAACATGTAGTGGCAATGTATGATAGTTTTCTGAAAAACATCACGGGGTGGTGGGCATTGTAAGGGTTTCTAACAGGCCTTTCACTAGTAGGAGTGAGAAAAACATCACGGGGTGGTGTGAATCAGATGTTCTGAATTAGGATAGGCAGTGAGTGGCAATGTAGGATGGAGAAAAGCACCTCCGGTGTTCAGCATGGGGTGGTCAGGAAACATGCAGTGGCAATGTAGGATAGGTTTCTGAAAAACATCGCGGGGTTGTGCGCATTGTCAGTGTTTGTAGCAGGCCATTCACTAGTAGGAGTGACAAAATCATCACGGGGTGGTGTGAATCGGAAGGCCTGAATCAGGATAGGCAGTGGGTGGCCATGTAGGATGGAGAAAAGCACCACGGGGTGGTCAGCATGGGGAGGTCAGGACACATGCAGTGGCAAAGTAGGATAGTTCTCTGAAAAACATCACGGGGTGGTGCCCATTGTAAGACTTTCTAACAGGCCATTCACTAGTAGGAGTGAGAAAAACATCACACGGTGGTGTGAATCGGAGGTCCTTAATTAGGATAGGCAATGAGTGGCAATGTAGGATGGAGAAAAGCACCACGGGGTCGTCAGGATGGGGAGGTCAGGAAACATGCAGTGGCAATGCAATATCCGTTTCTAAAAAACATCGCGGTGTTGGGCGCATTGTAAAGGTATCTAACAGGCCAGTCCCTGGTAGGAGTGAGAAATACATCACGGGAAGGTGTGAATCTGAAGGCCTGAATCATAATAGGCAGTGAGTGGCAATGTAGGATGGAGAAAAGCACCACGGCACGGTCATCATGGGGAGGTCAGGACACATGCAGTGGCAATGTAGGATAGGTTTCTGAAAAACATCACCGCGTAGTGCGCATGGGAAGGGTTTCTAACAGGGCATTTACTAGTAGGAGTGAGAAATACATCATGGTGTGGTGTGAATTGGAGGGCCTGAATCAAGTTTGACAGTGAGTGGCAATGTAGGATGGAGAAAAGCCCCACGGGTTGGTGAGCATGGGGAGGTCAGGAAACAAGCATTGTCAAAGTACGAAAGGTTTCTGAAAAATGTTGCGGGATTGTGCGCATTGTAAGGGTTTGTAGCAGGCCCTTCACTAGTAGGAGTGAGAAAAACATCACGTGGTGGTGTGAATGGGAGTGGCTGAATTAGGATTGGCCGTGAGAGGCAATGAAGAATGGAGAAAAGCACCACGGGATGGTCAACATGGGGAGGTCAGGAAACATGTAATGGCAATGTAGGGTAGGTTTCTGAAAAACATCGCGGGGTGGTGCACATTGTAAGGCTTTCTAACAATCCATTCACAAGTAGGAGTGAAAAAAACATCACAGGGTGGTGTGAATCAGAGGGTCTGAATAAGGATAGGCTGTGAGTGGCAATGTAGGATGGAGAAAAGCACCATGGGTTTGTCAGCATGGGGAGGCAAGGAAACATGTAGTGGCAATGTAGAATAGGTTTCTGATAAGCATCACTGGGTGGTGCGCAATGTAAGGGTTTCTAACAGGCCATTCACTATTAGGAGTGAGAACAACATCACGCGGTGGTGTGAATTAGAGGGCCTGAATCAGGATAGGAATTGAGTGGCAATGTAGGATGGAGAAAAGCTGCAAAGGGTGGTCATCATGGGGAGGTCAGGACACATGCAGTGGCAAAGTAGGATAGTTTTCTGAAAAACATCACGGGGTGGTGCCCATTGTAAGGCTTTCTAACAGGCCATTCACTAGTAGGAGTGAGAAAAACATCACGGGGTGTTGTGAATCACAGGGCCTGAATTAGGATAGGCAGTGAGTGGCAATGTAGGATGGAGAAAAGCACCACAGTGTGGTCCGCATGGGGAGGTCAGGAAACATGCAATGGCAATGTCGGATAGTTTTCTGAAAACATCACGGGGTCATGCGGACTTTAAGGGTTTCTAACAGGCCATTCAATAGTTGGAGTGAGAAAAACATCACGGGGTGGTTTGAATCAGATGTTCTGAATTAGGATATACAGTGACTGGCAATGTAGGATGGAGAAAAGCAGTACGGGGTTGTCAGCATGGGGAGGTCAGGAAACATGCAGTGGCAATGTAGGATAGGTTTCTGAAAAACATCGCTGGTTGTGTGCATTGTAAGGCTTTCTAACAGGCCATTGACTAGTAGGAGTGAGAAAAACATCACAGGGTGGTGTGAATCGTAGGGTCTGAATTAGGATAGGCAGTGAGTGGCAATATAAAATGGAGAAAAGCACCACGGTGTGGTCAGCATGGGGAGGTCAGGAAACATGCAGTGGCAATGTAGGAAATGTATCTGAAAAACGTCACGGGGTGGAGCGCCTTGTAATGGTATCTAACCGGCCATTCCCTGGTAGGAGTGAAAAATACATCACGGGAAGGTGTGAATCAGAAGGCCTGAATCAGAATAGGCAGTGAGTGGCAATGTAGGATGGAGAAAAGCACCACGGCACGGTCATCATTGGGAAGTCAGGACACATGCAGTGGCAATGTAGTATAGGTTTCTGAAAAACATCACGGCGTAGTGTGCATGGTAAGGGTTTCTAACAGGCCATTTTCTAGTAGGAGTGAGAAATACATCATGGTGTGGTGTGAACTGGAGGGCCTGAATCAAGTTTGACTGTGAGTGGCAATGTAGGTTGGAGAAAAGCTCCACGGGTTGGTGAGCATGGGAAAGTCAGGAAACATGAATTGTCAATGTACGATAGGTTTCTGAAAAACGTCGCGGGGTTGTGTGCATTGTAAGGGTTTGTAGCAGGCCCTTCACTAGTAGGAGTGAGAAAAACATCACGTGGTGGTGTGAATCGGAGTGGCTGAATTAGGATTGGCAGTGAGTGGCAATGAAGAATGGAGAAAAGCACAACGGTTTGGTCAACATGGGGAGGTCAGGAAACATGTAATGGCAATGTAGGGTAGGTTTCTGAAAAACATCGCGGGGTGGTGCACATTGTAAGGCTTTCTAACAAGCCATTCACAAGTAGGAGTGAAAAAAACATCACAGGGTGGTGTGAATCAGAGGGTCTGAATAAGGAAAGGCTGTGAGTGGCAATGTAGGATGGAGAAAAGCACCACGGGTTTGTCAGCATGGGGAGGCAAGGAAACATGTAGTGGCAATGTAGAATAGGTTTCTGATAAGCATCACTGGGTGGTGCGCATTGTAAGGGTTTCTAACAGGCCATTCACTATTAGGAGTGAGAACAACATCACGCGGTGGTGTGAATTGGAGGGCCTGAATCAGGATAGGCATTGAGTGGCAATGTAGGATGGAGAAAAGCAGCAAAGGGTGGTCATCATGGGGAGGTCAGGACACATGCAGTGGCAAAGTAGGATAGTTTTCTGAAAAGCAGCACGGTGTGGTGCGGATTTTAAGGGTTTCTAACAGGCCATTCACTAGTAGGAGTGAGAAAAACATCAGGGTTTGGTTAGAATCAGATATTCTAATTAGGATAGGCAGTGAGTGGCTATGTAGGATGGAGAATAGCACCATAGGGTGGTCAGCATGAGGAAGTCAGGAAACATGCAATGGCAATGTAGGATAGTTTTCTGAAAAAATCACGGGGTGGTGCGGATTTTAAGGGTTTCTAACAGGCCATTCACTAGTAGGAGTGAGAAAAATATCAGGGGGTGGTTTGAATCAGATGTTCTAATTAGGATAGGCAGTGAGTGGCTATGTAGGATGGAGAAAAGCACCGCGGGGTGGTCATCATGGGGAGGTCAGGACACATGCAGTGGCAATGTAGGATAGGTTTCTGAAAAACATCGCGGGGTGGTGCACATTGTAAGTGTTTCTAACAGGCTTTTCACTAGTAGGAGTGAGAAAAACATCACAGGGTGGTATGAATCGGAGGCCCTAAATTATGATAGGCAGTGAGTGGCAACGTAGCATGGAGAAAAGCACACGGGGTAGTCACCATGGGGAGGACAGGAAACATGCAGTGGCAATGTAGGATAGTTTTCTGAAAAACATCACGGGGTGGTGGGCATTGTAAGGGTTTCTAACAGGCCTTTCACTAGTAGGAGTGAGAAAAACATCACGGGGTGTTGTGAATCAGATGTTCTGAATTAGTATAGGCAGTGAGTGGCAATGTAGGATGGAGAAAAGCACCTCGGGGTGTTCAGCATGGGGTGGTCAGGAAACATGCAGTGGCAAGGTAGGATAGTTTTCTGAATAAAACAGCGGGGTGGTGCGCATTGTAAGGGTTTCTAACAGGCCATTCACTAGTAGGAGTGAGAAAAACATCACGGGGTGGTTTGAATCAGATGTTCTGAATTAGGATATACAGTGAGTGGCAATGTAGGATGGACAAATGCACCATGGGGTTGTCAGCATGGGGAGGTCAGGAAACATGTAGTGGCAATGTATGATAGTTTTCTGAAAAACATCACGGGGTGGTGGGCATTGTAAGGGTTTCTAACAGGCCTTTCACTAGTAGGAGTGAGAAAAACATCACGGGGTGGTGTGAATCAGATGTTCTGAATTAGGATAGGCAGTGAGTGGCAATGTAGGATGGAGAAAAGCACCTCCGGTGTTCAGCATGGGGTGGTCAGGAAACATGCAGTGGCAATGTAGGATAGGTTTCTGAAAAACATCGCGGGGTTGTGCGCATTGTCAGTGTTTGTAGCAGGCCTTTCACTAGTAGGAGTGACAAAATCATCACGGGGTGGTGTGAATCGGAAGGCCTGAATCAGGATAGGCAGTGGGTGGCCATGTAGGATGGAGAAAAGCACCACGGGGTGGTCAGCATGGGGAGGTCAGGACACATGCAGTGGCAAAGTAGGATAGTTCTCTGAAAAACATCACGGGGTGGTGCCCATTGTAAGACTTTCTAACAGGCCATTCACTAGTAGGAGTGAGAAAAACATCACACGGTGGTGTGAATCGGAGGTCCTTAATTAGGATAGGCAATGAGTGGCAATGTAGGATGGAGAAAAGCACCACGGGGTCGTCAGGATGGGGAGGTCAGGAAACATGCAGTGGCAATGCAATATCCGTTTCTAAAAAACATCGCGGTGTTGGGCGCATTGTAAAGGTATCTAACAGGCCAGTCCCTGGTAGGAGTGAGAAATACATCACGGGAAGGTGTGAATCTGAAGGCCTGAATCATAATAGGCAGTGAGTGGCAATGTAGGATGGAGAAAAGCACCACGGCACGGTCATCATGGGGAGGTCAGGACACATGCAGTGGCAATGTAGGATAGGTTTCTGAAAAACATCGCCGCGTAGTGCGCATGGGAAGGGTTTCTAACAGGGCATTTACTAGTAGGAGTGAGAAATACATCATGGTGTGGTGTGAATTGGAGGGCCTGAATCAAGTTTGACTGTGAGTGGCAATGTAGGATGGAGAAAAGCCCCACGGGTTGGTGAGCATGGGGAGGTCAGGAAACAAGCATTGTCAAAGTACGAAAGGTTTCTGAAAAATGTTGCGGGATTGTGCGCATTGTAAGGGTTTGTAGCAGGCCCTTCACTAGTAGGAGTGAGAAAAACATCACGTGGTGGTGTGAATGGGAGTGGCTGAATTAGGATTGGCCGTGAGAGGCAATGAAGAATGGAGAAAAGCACCACGGGATGGTCAACATGGGGAGGTCAGGAAACATGTAATGGCAATGTAGGGTAGGTTTCTGAAAAACATCGCGGGGTGGTGCACATTGTAAGGCTTTCTAACAATCCATTCACAAGTAGGAGTGAAAATAACATCACAGGGTGGTGTGAATCAGAGGGTCTGAATAAGGATAGGCTGTGAGTGGCAATGTAGGATGGAGAAAAGCACCATGGGTTTGTCAGCATGGGGAGGCAAGGAAACATGTAGTGGCAATGTAGAATAGGTTTCTGATAAGCATCACTGGGTGGTGCGCAATGTAAGGGTTTCTAACAGGCCATTCACTATTAGGAGTGAGAACAACATCACGCGGTGGTGTGAATTAGAGGGCCTGAATCAGGATAGGCATTGAGTGGCAATGTAGGATGGAGAAAAGCTGCAAAGGGTGGTCATCATGGGGAGGTCAGGACACATGCAGTGGCAAAGTAGGATAGTTTTCTGAAAAACATCACGGGGTGGTGCCCATTGTAAGGCTTTCTAACAGGCCATTCACTAGTAGGAGTGAGAAAAACATCACGGGGTGTTGTGAATCCCAGGGCCTGAATTAGGATAGGCAGTGAGTGGCAATGTAGGATGGAGAAAAGCACCACAGTGTGGTCCGCATGGGGAGGTCAGGAAACATGCAATGGCAATGTCGGATAGTTTTCTGAAAACATCACGGGGTCATGCGGATTTTAAGGGTTTCTAACAGGCCATTCAATAGTTGGAGTGAGAAAAACATCACGGGGTGGTTTGAATCAGATGTTCTGAATTAGGATATACAGTGACTGGCAATGTAGGATGGAGAAAAGCAGTACGGGGTTGTCAGCATGGGGAGGTCAGGAAACATGCAGTGGCAATGTAGGATAGGTTTCTGAAAAACATCGCTGGTTGTGTGCATTGTAAGGCTTTCTAACAGGCCATTGACTAGTAGGAGTGAGAAAAACATCACAGGGTGGTGTGAATCGTAGGGTCTGAATTAGGATAGGCAGTGAGTGGCAATATAAAATGGAGAAAAGCACCACGGTGTGGTCAGCATGGGGAGGTCAGGAAACATGCAGTGGCAATGTAGGAAATGTATCTGAAAAACATCACGGGGTGGAGCGCCTTGTAAGGGTATCTAACCGGCCATTCCCTGGTAGGAGTGAAAAATACATCACGGGAAGGTGTGAATCAGAAGGCCTGAATCAGAATAGGCAGTGAGTGGCAATGTAGGATGGAGAAAAGCACCACGGCACGGTCATCATTGGGAAGTCAGGACACATGCAGTGGCAATGTAGTATAGGTTTCTGAAAAACATCACGGCGTAGTGTGCATGGTAAGGGTTTCTAACAGGCCATTTTCTAGTAGGAGTGAGAAATACATCATGGTGTGGTGTGAACTGGAGGGCCTGAATCAAGTTTGACTGTGAGTGGCAATGTAGGTTGGAGAAAAGCTCCACGGGTTGGTGAGCATGGGAAAGTCAGGAAACATGAATTGTCAATGTACGATAGGTTTCTGAAAAACGTCGCGGGGTTGTGTGCATTGTAAGGGTTTGTAGCAGGCCCTTCACTAGTAGGAGTGAGAAAAACATCACGTGGTGGTGTGAATCGGAGTGGCTGAATTAGGATTGGCAGTGAGTGGCAATGAAGAATGGAGAAAAGTACAACGGTTTGGTCAACATGGGGAGGTCAGGAAACATGTAATGGCAATGTAGGGTATGTTTCTGAAAAACATCGCGGGGTGGTGTACATTGTAAGGCTTTCTTACAAGCCATTCACAGGTAGGAGTGAAAAAAACATCACAGGGTGGTGTGAATCAGAGGGTCTGAATTAGGATAGGCTGTGAGTGGCAATGTAGGATGGAGAAAAGCACCACGGGTTTGTGAGCATGGGAGGTCAGGACACATGCATTGTCAATGTACGAAAGGTTTCTGAAAAACGTCGCGGGGTTGTGCGCATTGTAAGTGTTTGTAGCAGGCCCTTCACTAGTAGGAGTGAGAAAAACATCCCGTGGTGGTGTGAATCGGAGGGGCTGAATTAGGATTGGCAGTGAGTGGCAATGAAGAATGGAGAAAAGCACCACGGGCTGGTCAACATGGGGAGGTCAGGAAACATGTAATGGCAATGTAGGGTAGGTTTCTGAAAAACATCGCGGGGTGGTGCACATTGTAAGGCTTTCTAACCAGCCAATCGCAAGTAGGAGTGAAAAAAACATCACAGGGTGGTGTGAATCAGAGGGTCTGAATTAGGATAGGCTGTAAGTGGCAATTTAGGATGGAGAAAAGCACCACGGGTTTGTCAGCATGGGGAGGCAAGGAAACATGTAGTGGCAATGTAGAATAAGTTTCTGGTAAGCATCACTGGGTGGTGCGCATTGTAAGGGTTTCTAATAGGCCATTCACTATTAGGAGTGAGAACAACATCACATGGTGGTGTGAATTGGAGGGCCTGAATCAGTATAGGCATTGAGTGGCAATGTAGGATGGAGAAAAGCAGCAAAGGGTGGTCATCATGGGGATGTCAGGAAACATGCAGTGGCAAAGTAGGATAGTTTTCTGAAAAACATCACGGTGTGGTGCGGATTTTAGGGGTTTCTAACAGGCCATTCACTAGTAGGAGTGAGAAATACATCACGGGGTGTTGTGAATCGGAGGGCCTGAATTAGGATAGGCAGTGAGTGGCTATGTAGGATGGAGAATAGCACCATAGGGTGGTCAGCATGAGGAAGTCAGGAAACATGCAATGGCAATGTAGGATAGTTTTCTGAAAAAATCACGGGGTGGTGCGGATTTTAAGGGTTTCTAACAGGCCATTCACTAGTAGGAGTGAGAAAAACATCAAGGGGTGGTTTGAATCAGATGTTCTAATTAGGATAGGCAGTGAGTGGCTATGTAGGATGGAGAAAAGCACCGCGGGGTGGTCATCATGGGGAGGTCAGGACACATGCAGTGGCAATGTAGGATAGGTTTCTGAAAAACATCGCGGGGTGGTGCGCATTGTAAGTGTTTCTAACAGGCTTTTCACTAGTAGGAGTGAGAAAAACATCACAGGGTGGTACGAATCGGAGGGCCTAAATTATGATAGGCAGTGAGTGGCAACGTAGCATGGAGAAAAGCACACGGGGTAGTCACCATGGGGAGGACAGGAAACATGCAGGGGCAATGTCGGATAGTTTTCTGAGAAACATCATGGGGTGGTGGGCATTGTAAGGGTTTCTAACAGGCCTTTCACTAGTAGGAGAGAGAAAAACATCACGGGGTGGTGTGAATCAGATGTTCTGAATTAGGATAGGCAGTGAGTGGCAATGTAGGATGGAGAAAAGCACCTCGGGGTGTTCAGCATGGGGTGGTCAGGAAACATGCAGTGGCAATGTAGGATAGGTTTCTGAAAAAAACAGCGGGGTGGTGCGCATTGTAAGGGTTTCTAACAGGCCATTCACTACTAGGAGTGAGAAAAACATCACGGGGTGGTTTGAATCAGATGTTCTGAATTAGGATATACAGTGAGTGGCAATGTAGGATGGACAAAAGCACCATGGGGTTGTCAGCATGGGGAGGTCAGGAAACATGCAGTGGCAATGTAGGATAGGTTTCTGAAAAACATCACGGGGTGGTGCCCATTGTAAGGCTTTCTAACAGGCTATTCACTAATAGGAGTGAGAAAATCATCACGGGGTGGTGAGAATGGGAGAGCCTGAATTAGGATAGGCAGTTAATGGCAATGAAGAATATAGAAAAGCACCATGGGTTGATCAACATGGGGAGGAAAGGAAACATGCAATGGCAATGTAGGATAGGTTTCTGAAAAACATCGCTGGGTTGTGCTCATTGCAAGGCTTTCTAAAAAGCCATTCAAAGTAGGAGTGAGAAAAACATCAAGGGGTGGTGTGAATCGGAGAGCCTGAATTAGGGTAGGCAGTGAGTGGCAATGTAGGGTGGAGAAAATCACCACAGGGTGGTCAGCATGGGGAGGTAAGAAAACATGCCCTGGCAATGTAGGATAGGTTTCTGAAAAAAAAAAAAAAAAAGCCGGGTGGTGCGATTGTAAGTGTTTCTAACAGGCCATTCACTAGTAGGAGTGAGAAAAACATCACGGGGTGGTGTGAATCGGAGGGCCTGAATTAGGATATGCAGTGAGTGGCATGTAGGATGGAGAAAAGCACCACAGGGTGGTCAGCATGGGGAGGTCAGGAAACATGCAGTGGCAATGTAGGATAGTTTTCTGAAAAACATCACAGGGTGGTGCGCATTGTAAGGGTTTCTAACAGGCCATTCCCTGGTAGGATTGAGAAAAACATCACGGGGTGCTGTGAATCGGAGGGCCTGAATTAGGACAGGCAGTGAGTGGCAATGTAGATTGTAGAAAAGCACCACAGAGTGGTCAGCATGGGGAGGTCAGGAAACATGCAGTGGCAATGTGGGATAGCTTTCTGAAAAACATTCCGGGTTGGTGCGCATTGTAAGGGATTCTAACAGGCCATTCACTAGTAGGAGTGAGAAAAACATCACGGCGTGGTGTGAATTGGAGGGCCTGAATCAGGATAGGCAGTGAGTGGCAATGTAGGATGGAGAAAAGCAGCAAAGGGTGGTCATCATGTGGAAGTCAGGACACATGTAGTGGCAAAGTAGGATAGTTTTCTGAAAAACATCACGGGGTGGTGCCCATTGTAAGGCTTTCTAACAGGCCATTCACCAGTAGGAGTGTGAAATACATCATGGTGTGGTGTGAATCAGATGGCATGAATCAAGTTAGACAGTGAGTGGCAATGTAGGATGGAGAAAAGAACCACGGGTTGGTGAGTATGGCAAAGTCAGGAAACATGCAATGGCAATGTAGGATAGGTTTCTGAAAAACATCGCGGGGTTGTGCGCATTGTCAGTGTTTGTAGCAGGCCATTCACTAGTAGGAGTGACAAAATCATCACGGGGTGGTGTGAATCGGAAGGCCTGAATCAGGATAGGCAGTGGGTGGCCATGTAGGATGGAGAAAAGCACCACGGGGTGGTCAGCATGGGGAGGTCAGGACACATGCAGTGGCAAAGTAGGATAGTTCTCTGAAAAACATCACGGGGTGGTGCCCATTGTAAGACTTTCTAACAGGCCATTCACTAGTAGGAGTGAGAAAAACATCACACGGTGGTGTGAATAGGAGGTCCTTAATTAGGATAGGCAATGAGTGGCAATGTAGGATGGAGAAAAGCACCACGGGGTCGTCAGGATGGGGAGGTCAGGAAACATGCAGTGGCAATGCAATATCCGTTTCTAAAAAACATCGCGGTGTTGGGCGCATTGTAAAGGTATCTAACAGGCCAGTCCCTGGTAGGAGTGAGAAATACATCACGGGAAGGTGTGAATCTGAAGGCCTGAATCATAATAGGCAGTGAGTGGCAATGTAGGATGGAGAAAAGCACCACGGCACGGTCATCATGGGGAGGTCAGTACACATGCAGTGGCAATGTAGGATAGGTTTCTGAAAAACATCGCCGCGTAGTGCACATGGGAAGGGTTTCTAACAGGGCATTTACTAGTAGGAGTGAGAAATACATCATGGTGTGGTGTGAATTGGAGGGCCTGAATCAAGTTTGACAGTGAGTGGCAATGTAGGATGGAGAAAAGCCCCACGGGTTGGTGAGCATGGGGAGGTCAGGAAACAAGCATTGTCAAAGTACGAAAGGTTTCTGAAAAATGTTGCGGGATTGTGCGCATTGTAAGGGTTTGTAGCAGGCCCTTCACTAGTAGGAGTGAGAAAAACATCACGTGGTGGTGTGAATGGGAGTGGCTGAATTAGGATTGGCAGTGAGAGGCAATGAAGAATGGAGAAAAGCACCACGGGATGGTCAACATGGGGAGGTCAGGAAACATGTAATGGCAATGTAGGGTAGGTTTCTGAAAAACATCGCGGGGTGGTGCACATTGTAAGGCTTTCTAACAATCCATTCACAAGTAGGAGTGAAAAAAACATCACAGGGTGGTGTGAATCAGAGGGTCTGAATAAGGATAGGCTGTGAGTGGCAATGTAGGATGGAGAAAAGCACCATGGGTTTGTCAGCATGGGGAGGCAAGGAAACATGTAGTGGCAATGTAGAATAGGTTTCTGATAAGCATCACTGGGTGGTGCGCATTGTAAGGGTTTCTAACAGGCCATTCACTATTAGGAGTGAGAACAACATCACGCGGTGGTGTGAATTAGAGGGCCTGAATCAGGATAGGCATTGAGTGGCAATGTAGGATGGAGAAAAGCTGCAAAGGGTGGTCATCATGGGGAGGTCAGGACACATGCAGTGGCAAAGTAGGATAGTTTTCTGAAAAACATCACGGGGTGGTGCCCATTGTAAGGCTTTCTAACAGGCCATTCACTAGTAGGAGTGAGAAAAACATCACGGGGTGTTGTGAATCACAGGGCCTGAATTAGGATAGGCAGTGAGTGGCAATGTAGGATGGAGAAAAGCACCACAGTGTGGTCCGCATGGGGAGGTCAGGAAACATGCAATGGCAATGTCGGATAGTTTTCTGAAAACATCACGGGGTCATGCGGATTTTAAGGGTTTCTAACAGGCCATTCAATAGTTGGAGTGAGAAAAACATCACGGGGTGGTTTGAATCAGATGTTCTGAATTAGGATATACAGTGACTGGCAATGTAGGATGGAGAAAAGCAGTACGGGGTTGTCAGCATGGGGAGGTCAGGAAACATGCAGTGGCAATGTAGGATAGGTTTCTGAAAAACATCGCTGGTTGTGTGCATTGTAAGGCTTTCTAACAGGCCATTGACTAGTAGGAGTGAGAAAAACATCACAGGGTGGTGTGAATCGTAGGGTCTGAATTAGGATAGGCAGTGAGTGGCAATATAAAATGGAGAAAAGCACCACGGTGTGGTCAGCATGGGGAGGTCAGGAAACATGCAGTGGCAATGTAGGAAATGTATCTGAAAAACATCACGGGGTGGAGCGCCTTGTAAGGGTATCTAACCGGCCATTCCCTGGTAGGAGTGAAAAATACATCACGGGAAGGTGTGAATCGGAAGGCCTGAATCAGAATAGGCAGTGAGTGGCAATGTAGGATGGAGAAAAGCACCACGGCACGGTCATCATGGGGAGGTCAGGACACATGCAGCGGCAATGTAGGATAGGTTTCTGAAAAACATCACGGCGTAGTGCGCATGGTAAGGGTTTCTAACAGGCCATTTACTAGTAGGAGTGAGAAATACATCATGGTGTGGTGTGAATTAGAGGGCCTGAATCAAGTTTGACAGTGATTGGCAATGTAGGATGGAGAAAAGCCCCACGGGTTGGTGAGCATGGGAGGTCAGGAAACATGCATTGTCAATGTACGAAAGGTTTCTGAAAAACGTCGCGGGGTTGTGCGCATTGCAAGTGTTTGTGGCAGGCCCTTCACTAGTAGGAGTGAGAAAAACATCCCGTGGTTGTGTGAATCGGAGGGGCTGAATTAGGATTGGCAGTGAGTGGCAATAAAGAAAGGAGAAAAGCACCACGGGTTGGTCAACATGGGGAGGTCAGGAAACATGTAATGGCAATGTAGGGTAGGTTTCTGAAAAATATCGTGGGGTGGTGCACATGGTAAGGATTTCTAACCAGCCATTCGCAAGTAGGAGTGAAAAAAACATCACAGGGTGGTGTGAATCAGAGGGTCTGAATTAGGATACGCTGTAAGTGGCAATGTAGGATGGAGAAAAGCACCACGGGTTTGTCAGCATGGGGAGGCAAGGAAACATGCAGTGGCAATGTAGAATAGGTTTCCGATAAGCATCACTGGGTGGTGCGCATTGTAAGGGTTTCTAACAGGCCATTCACTATTAGGAGTGAGAACAACATCGCACGGTGGTGTGAATTGGAGGGCCTGAATCAGGATAGGCATTGAGTGGCAATGTAGGATGGAGAAAAGCAGCAAAGGGTGGTCATCATGGGGAGGTCAGGACACATGCAGTGGCAAAGTAGGATAGTTTTCTGAAAAACATCACGGTGTGGTGCGGATTTTAAGGGTTTCTAACAGGCCATTCACTAATAGGAGTGAGAAAAACATCAGGGGGTGGTTTGAATCAGATGTTCTAATTAGGATAGGCAGTGAGTGGCTATGTAGGATGGAGAATAGCACCATAGGGTGGTCAGCATGAGGAAGTCAGGAAACATGCAATGGCAATGTAGGATAGTTTTCTGAAAAAATCACGGGGTGGTGCGGATTTTAAGGGTTTCTAACAGGCCATTCACTAGTAGGAGTGAGAAAAACATCAGGGGGTGTTTTGAATCAGATGTTCTAATTAGGATAGGCAGTGAGTGGCTATGTAGGATGGAGAAAAGCACCGCGGGGTGGTCATCATGGGGAGGTCAGGACACATGCAGTGGCAATGTAGGATAGGTTTCTGAAAAACATCGCGGGGTGGTCCGCACTGTAAGTGTTTCTAACAGGATTTTCACTAGTAGGAGTGAGAAAAACATCACAGGGTGGTATGAATCGGAGGGCCTAAATTATGATAGGCAGTGAGTGGCAACGTAGCATGGAGAAAAGCAAACGGGGTAGTCACCATGGGGAGGACAGGAAACATGCAGTGGCAATGTAGGATAGTTTTCTGAAAAACATCACGGGGTGTTGGGGATTGTAAGGGTTTCTAACAGCCCTTTCACTAGTAGGAGTGAGAAAAACATCACGGGGTGGTGTGAATCAGATGTTCTGAATTAGGATAGGCAGTGAGTGGCAATGTAGGATGGAGAAAAGCACCACGCGGTTGTCAGCATGGGGAGGTCAGGAAACATGCAGTGGCAATGTAGGATAGTTTTCTGAAAAAAACAGCCGGGTGGTGCGCATTGTAAGGGTTTCTAACAGGCCATTCACTAGTAGGAGTGAGAAAAACATCACGCGGTGGTTTGAATCAGATGTTCTGAATTAGGATATACAGTGAGTGGCAATGTAGGATGGAGAAAAGCACCACGGGGTTGTCAGCATGGGGAGGTCAGGAAACATGCAGTGGCAATGTAGGATAGGTTTCTGAAAAACATCGCTGGTTGTGTGCATTGTAAGGCTTTCTAACAGGCCATTCACTAGTAGGAGTGAGAAAAACATCACAGGGTGGTGTGAATCGTAGGGCCTGAATTAGGATAAGCAGTGAATGGCAATATAAAATGGAGAAAAGCACCACGGTGTGGTCAGCATGGGGAGGTCAGGAAACATAAAATGGCAATGTAGGAAAGGTTTCTGAAAAACATCACGGGGTGGTGCGCCTTGTAAGGGTATCTAACAAGCCATTCCCTGGTAGGAGTGAGAAATACATCACGGGAAGGTGTGAGTCGGAAGTCCTGAATCAGAATAGGCAGTGAGTTACAATGTAGGATGGAGAAAAGCACCACGGCACGGTCATCATTGGGAAGTCAGGACACATGCAGTGGCAATGTAGGATAGGTTTCTGAAAAACATCACGGCGTAGTGCGCATGGTAAGGGTTTCTAACAGGCCATTTTCCAGTAGGAGTGAGAAATACATCATGGTGTGGTATGAATTGGAGGGCCTGAATCAAGTTTGATTGTGAGTGGAAATGTAGGTTGGAGAAAAGCTCCACGGGTTGGTGAGCATGGGAAAGTCAGGAAACATGCATTGTCAATGTACGATAGGTTTCTGAAACACGTCCCGGGGTTGTGCGCATTGTAATGGTTTGTAGCAGGCCCTTCACTAGTAGGAGTGAGAAAAACATCACGTGGTGGTGTGAATCGGAGTGGCTGAATTAGGATTGGCATTGAGTGGCAATGAAGAATGGAGAAAAGCACAACGGGTTGGTCAACATGGGGAGGTCAGGAAACGTGTAATGGCAATGTAGGCTATGTTTCTGAAAAACATCGCGGGGTGGTGCACATTGTAAGGCTTTCTAACAAGCCATCCACAAGTATGAGTGAAAAAAACATCACAGGCTGTTGTGAATCAGAGGGTGTGAATTAGGATAGGCAGTGAGTGGCAATGTAGGATGGAGAAAAGCACCACAGGGTGATCAGCACGGGGAGGTCAGGAAACATGCAATGGTAATGTACGATAGTTTTCTGAAAAAAAAAGCTGGGTGGTGCGCATTGTAAAGATTTCTAACAGGCTATTCACTAGTAGAAGTGAGAAAAACATCACGGGGTTGTGTGAATCGGAGGGCCTGAATTAGGATAGGCAGTGAGTGGCAATGTAGGATGGAGAAAAGCACCTCGGGGTGTTCAGCATGGGGAGGTCAGGAAACATGCAATGGCAATGTAGGATATTTTTCTGAAAACATCACGGGGTGGTGCAGATTTTAAGGGTTTCTAACAGGCCATTCACTAGTAGGAGTGGGAAAAACATCACGGGGTGGTTTGAATCAGATGTTCTGAATTAGGATAGGCAGTGAGTGGCAATGTAAGATGGAGAAAAGCACCACGGGGTTGTCAGCATGGGGAGGTCAGGAAACATGCATTGGCAATGTAGGATAGGTTTCTGAAAAACATCGCTGGTGGTGCACAATGTAAGGCTTTCTAAAAGGCCATTCACTAGTAGGAGTGAGAAAAACTTCTCAGGGTGTTGTGAATCAGAGGGGATGAATTAGGATAGGCAGTGAGTGACAATATAAAATGGAGAAAAGCACCACGGTGTGGTCAGCATGGGGAGGTCAGGAAACATGCAGTGGCAATGTAGGAAAGGTTTCTGAAAAACATCGCGGTGTGGTGCGCATTGTAAGGGTTTCTAACAAGCCAATCACAAGTAGGAGCGCAAAAAACATCACGGGGTGGTCTGAATAGGAGGGCCTGATTTAGGATAGGCAGTGAGTGGCAATGTAGGATGGAGAAAAGCACCACGGGTTGGTCAGCATGGGGAGGTCAGGAAACATGAAATTGTAATGTAGGATAGTTTTCTGAAAAAAAAAGCTGGGTGGTGCGCAGTGTAAAGATTTCTAACAGGCCATTCACTAGTAGCAGTGAGAAAAACATCACGGGGTGGTGTGAATCAGATGTTCTGAATTAGGATAGGCAGTGAGTGGCAATAAAGAAAGGAGAAAAGCACCACGGGTTGGTCAACATGGGGAGGTCAGGAAACATGTAATGGCAATGTAGGGTAGGTTTCTGAAAAACATCGCGGGGTGGTGCACATTGTAAGGCTTTCTAACCAGCCAATCGCAAGTAGGAGTGAAAAAAACATCACAGGGTGGTGTGAATCAGAGGGTCTGAATTAGGATAGGCTGTAAGTGGCAATTTAGGATGGAGAAAAGCACCACGGGTTTGTCAGCATGGGGAGGCAAGGAAACATGTAGTGAC
Source organism: Cavia porcellus (assembly GCF_034190915.1). NCBI lineage: Eukaryota > Metazoa > Chordata > Mammalia > Rodentia > Caviidae > Cavia > Cavia porcellus. The sequence continues at coordinate 6,407,272 of NW_026947526.1, forward strand.
AATGTAGAATAAGTTTCTGGTAAGCATCACTGGGTGGTGCGCATTGTAAGGGTTTCTAATAGGCCATTCACTATTAGGAGTGAGAACAACATCACATGGTGGTGTGAATTGGAGGGCCTGAATCAGTATAGGCATTGAGTGGCAATGTAGGATGGAGAAAAGCAGCAAAGGGTGGTCATCATGGGGATGTCAGGAAACATGCAGTGGCAAAGTAGGATAGTTTTCTGAAAAACATCACGGTGTGGTGCGGATTTTAGGGGTTTCTAACAGGCCATTCACTAGTAGGAGTGAGAAATACATCACGGGGTGTTGTGAATCGGAGGGCCTGAATTAGGATAGGCAGTGAGTGGCTATGTAGGATGGAGAATAGCACCATAGGGTGGTCAGCATGAGGAAGTCAGGAAACATGCAATGGCAATGTAGGATAGTTTTCTGAAAAAATCACGGGGTGGTGCGGATTTTAAGGGTTTCTAACAGGCCATTCACTAGTAGGAGTGAGAAAAACATCAAGGGGTGGTTTGAATCAGATGTTCTAATTAGGATAGGCAGTGAGTGGCTATGTAGGATGGAGAAAAGCACCGCGGGGTGGTCATCATGGGGAGGTCAGGACACATGCAGTGGCAATGTAGGATAGGTTTCTGAAAAACATCGCGGGGTGGTGCGCATTGTAAGTGTTTCTAACAGGCTTTTCACTAGTAGGAGTGAGAAAAACATCACAGGGTGGTACGAATCGGAGGGCCTAAATTATGATAGGCAGTGAGTGGCAACGTAGCATGGAGAAAAGCACACGGGGTAGTCACCATGGGGAGGACAGGAAACATGCAGGGGCAATGTCGGATAGTTTTCTGAAAAACATCATGGGGTGGTGGGCATTGTAAGGGTTTCTAACAGGCCTTTCACTAGTAGGAGAGAGAAAAACATCACGGGGTGGTGTGAATCAGATGTTCTGAATTAGGATAGGCAGTGAGTGGCAATGTAGGATGGAGAAAAGCACCTCGGGGTGTTCAGCATGGGGTGGTCAGGAAACATGCAGTGGCAATGTAGGATAGGTTTCTGAAAAAAACAGCGGGGTGGTGCGCATTGTAAGGGTTTCTAACAGGCCATTCACTACTAGGAGTGAGAAAAACATCACGGGGTGGTTTGAATCAGATGTTCTGAATTAGGATATACAGTGAGTGGCAATGTAGGATGGACAAAAGCACCATGGGGTTGTCAGCATGGGGAGGTCAGGAAACATGCAGTGGCAATGTAGGATAGGTTTCTGAAAAACATCACGGGGTGGTGCCCATTGTAAGGCTTTCTAACAGGCTATTCACTAATAGGAGTGAGAAAATCATCACGGGGTGGTGAGAATGGGAGAGCCTGAATTAGGATAGGCAGTTAATGGCAATGAAGAATATAGAAAAGCACCATGGGTTGATCAACATGGGGAGGAAAGGAAACATGCAATGGCAATGTAGGATAGGTTTCTGAAAAACATCGCTGGGTTGTGCTCATTGCAAGGCTTTCTAAAAAGCCATTCAAAGTAGGAGTGAGAAAAACATCAAGGGGTGGTGTGAATCGGAGAGCCTGAATTAGGGTAGGCAGTGAGTGGCAATGTAGGGTGGAGAAAATCACCACAGGGTGGTCAGCATGGGGAGGTAAGAAAACATGCCCTGGCAATGTAGGATAGGTTTCTGAAAAAAAAAAAAAAAAAGCCGGGTGGTGCGATTGTAAGTGTTTCTAACAGGCCATTCACTAGTAGGAGTGAGAAAAACATCACGGGGTGGTGTGAATCGGAGGGCCTGAATTAGGATATGCAGTGAGTGGCATGTAGGATGGAGAAAAGCACCACAGGGTGGTCAGCATGGGGAGGTCAGGAAACATGCAGTGGCAATGTAGGATAGTTTTCTGAAAAACATCACAGGGTGGTGCGCATTGTAAGGGTTTCTAACAGGCCATTCCCTGGTAGGATTGAGAAAAACATCACGGGGTGCTGTGAATCGGAGGGCCTGAATTAGGACAGGCAGTGAGTGGCAATGTAGATTGTAGAAAAGCACCACAGGGTGGTCAGCATGGGGAGGTCAGGAAACATGCAGTGGCAATGTGGGATAGCTTTCTGAAAAACATTCCGGGTTGGTGCGCATTGTAAGGGATTCTAACAGGCCATTCACTAGTAGGAGTGAGAAAAACATCACGGCGTGGTGTGAATTGGAGGGCCTGAATCAGGATAGGCAGTGAGTGGCAATGTAGGATGGAGAAAAGCAGCAAAGGGTGGTCATCATGTGGAAGTCAGGACACATGTAGTGGCAAAGTAGGATAGTTTTCTGAAAAACATCACGGGGTGGTGCCCATTGTAAGGCTTTCTAACAGGCCATTCACCAGTAGGAGTGTGAAATACATCATGGTGTGGTGTGAATCAGATGGCATGAATCAAGTTAGACAGTGAGTGGCAATGTAGGATGGAGAAAAGAACCACGGGTTGGTGAGTATGGCAAAGTCAGGAAACATGCAATGGCAATGTAGGATAGGTTTCTGAAAAACATCGCGGGGTTGTGCGCATTGTCAGTGTTTGTAGCAGGCCATTCACTAGTAGGAGTGACAAAATCATCACGGGGTGGTGTGAATCGGAAGGCCTGAATCAGGATAGGCAGTGGGTGGCCATGTAGGATGGAGAAAAGCACCACGGGGTGGTCAGCATGGGGAGGTCAGGACACATGCAGTGGCAAAGTAGGATAGTTCTCTGAAAAACATCACGGGGTGGTGCCCATTGTAAGACTTTCTAACAGGCCATTCACTAGTAGGAGTGAGAAAAACATCACACGGTGGTGTGAATAGGAGGTCCTTAATTAGGATAGGCAATGAGTGGCAATGTAGGATGGAGAAAAGCACCACGGGGTCGTCAGGATGGGGAGGTCAGGAAACATGCAGTGGCAATGCAATATCCGTTTCTAAAAAACATCGCGGTGTTGGGCGCATTGTAAAGGTATCTAACAGGCCAGTCCCTGGTAGGAGTGAGAAATACATCACGGGAAGGTGTGAATCTGAAGGCCTGAATCATAATAGGCAGTGAGTGGCAATGTAGGATGGAGAAAAGCACCACGGCACGGTCATCATGGGGAGGTCAGTACACATGCAGTGGCAATGTAGGATAGGTTTCTGAAAAACATCGCCGCGTAGTGCACATGGGAAGGGTTTCTAACAGGGCATTTACTAGTAGGAGTGAGAAATACATCATGGTGTGGTGTGAATTGGAGGGCCTGAATCAAGTTTGACAGTGAGTGGCAATGTAGGATGGAGAAAAGCCCCACGGGTTGGTGAGCATGGGGAGGTCAGGAAACAAGCATTGTCAAAGTACGAAAGGTTTCTGAAAAATGTTGCGGGATTGTGCGCATTGTAAGGGTTTGTAGCAGGCCCTTCACTAGTAGGAGTGAGAAAAACATCACGTGGTGGTGTGAATGGGAGTGGCTGAATTAGGATTGGCAGTGAGAGGCAATGAAGAATGGAGAAAAGCACCACGGGATGGTCAACATGGGGAGGTCAGGAAACATGTAATGGCAATGTAGGGTAGGTTTCTGAAAAACATCGCGGGGTGGTGCACATTGTAAGGCTTTCTAACAAGCCATTCACAAGTAGGAGTGAAAAAAACATCACAGGGTGGTGTGAATCAGAGGGTCTGAATAAGGATAGGCTGTGAGTGGCAATGTAGGATGGAGAAAAGCACCATGGGTTTGTCAGCATGGGGAGGCAAGGAAACATGTAGTGGCAATGTAGAATAGGTTTCTGATAAGCATCACTGGGTGGTGCGCATTGTAAGGGTTTCTAACAGGCCATTCACTATTAGGAGTGAGAACAACATCACGCGGTGGTGTGAATTAGAGGGCCTGAATCAGGATAGGCATTGAGTGGCAATGTAGGATGGAGAAAAGCTGCAAAGGGTGGTCATCATGGGGAGGTCAGGACACATGCAGTGGCAAAGTAGGATAGTTTTCTGAAAAACATCACGGGGTGGTGCCCATTGTAAGGCTTTCTAACAGGCCATTCACTAGTAGGAGTGAGAAAAACATCACGGGGTGTTGTGAATCACAGGGCCTGAATTAGGATAGGCAGTGAGTGGCAATGTAGGATGGAGAAAAGCACCACAGTGTGGTCCGCATGGGGAGGTCAGGAAACATGCAATGGCAATGTCGGATAGTTTTCTGAAAACATCACGGGGTCATGCGGATTTTAAGGGTTTCTAACAGGCCATTCAATAGTTGGAGTGAGAAAAACATCACGGGGTGGTTTGAATCAGATGTTCTGAATTAGGATATACAGTGACTGGCTATGTAGGATGGAGAAAAGCAGTACGGGGTTGTCAGCATGGGGAGGTCAGGAAACATGCAGTGGCAATGTAGGATAGGTTTCTGAAAAACATCGCTGGTTGTGTGCATTGTAAGGCTTTCTAACAGGCCATTGAATAGTAGGAGTGAGAAAAACATCACAGGGTGGTGTGAATCGTAGGGTCTGAATTAGGATAGGCAGTGAGTGGCAATATAAAATGGAGAAAAGCACCACGGTGTGGTCAGCATGGGGAGGTCAGGAAACATGCAGTGGCAATGTAGGAAATGTATCTGAAAAACATCACGGGGTGGAGCGCCTTGTAAGGGTATCTAACCGGCCATTCCCTGGTAGGAGTGAAAAATACATCACGGGAAGGTGTGAATCGGAAGGCCTGAATCAGAATAGGCAGTGAGTGGCAATGTAGGATGGAGAAAAGCACCACGGCACGGTCATCATGGGGAGGTCAGGACACATGCAGCGGCAATGTAGGATAGGTTTCTGAAAAACATCACGGCGTAGTGCGCATGGTAAGGGTTTCTAACAGGCCATTTACTAGTAGGAGTGAGAAATACATCATGGTGTGGTGTGAATTAGAGGGCCTGAATCAAGTTTGACAGTGATTGGCAATGTAGGATGGAGAAAAGCCCCACGGGTTGGTGAGCATGGGAGGTCAGGAAACATGCATTGTCAATGTACGAAAGGTTTCTGAAAAACGTCGCGGGGTTGTGCGCATTGCAAGTGTTTGTGGCAGGCCCTTCACTAGTAGGAGTGAGAAAAACATCCCGTGGTTGTGTGAATCGGAGGGGCTGAATTAGGATTGGCAGTGAGTGGCAATAAAGAAAGGAGAAAAGCACCACGGGTTGGTCAACATGGGGAGGTCAGGAAACATGTAATGGCAATGTAGGGTAGGTTTCTGAAAAATATCGTGGGGTGGTGCACATGGTAAGGATTTCTAACCAGCCATTCGCAAGTAGGAGTGAAAAAAACATCACAGGGTGGTGTGAATCAGAGGGTCTGAATTAGGATACGCTGTAAGTGGCAATGTAGGATGGAGAAAAGCACCACGGGTTTGTCAGCATGGGGAGGCAAGGAAACATGCAGTGGCAATGTAGAATAGGTTTCCGATAAGCATCACTGGGTGGTGCGCATTGTAAGGGTTTCTAACAGGCCATTCACTATTAGGAGTGAGAACAACATCACACGGTGGTGTGAATTGGAGGGCCTGAATCAGGATAGGCATTGAGTGGCAATGTAGGATGGAGAAAAGCAGCAAAGGGTGGTCATCATGGGGAGGTCAGGACACATGCAGTGGCAAAGTAGGATAGTTTTCTGAAAAACATCACGGTGTGGTGCGGATTTTAAGGGTTTCTAACAGGCCATTCACTAATAGGAGTGAGAAAAACATCAGGGGGTGGTTTGAATCAGATGTTCTAATTAGGATAGGCAGTGAGTGGCTATGTAGGATGGAGAATAGCACCATAGGGTGGTCAGCATGAGGAAGTCAGGAAACATGCAATGGCAATGTAGGATAGTTTTCTGAAAAAATCACGGGGTGGTGCGGATTTTAAGGGTTTCTAACAGGCCATTCACTAGTAGGAGTGAGAAAAACATCAGGGGGTGTTTTGAATCAGATGTTCTAATTAGGATAGGCAGTGAGTGGCTATGTAGGATGGAGAAAAGCACCGCGGGGTGGTCATCATGGGGAGGTCAGGACACATGCAGTGGCAATGTAGGATAGGTTTCTGAAAAACATCGTGGGGTGGTCCGCATTGTAAGTGTTTCTAACAGGATTTTCACTAGTAGGAGTGAGAAAAACATCACAGGGTGGTATGAATCGGAGGGCCTAAATTATGATAGGCAGTGAGTGGCAACGTAGCATGGAGAAAAGCAAACGGGGTAGTCACCATGGGGAGGACAGGAAACATGCAGTGGCAATGTAGGATAGTTTTCTGAAAAACATCACGGGGTGTTGGGGATTGTAAGGGTTTCTAACAGCCCTTTCACTAGTAGGAGTGAGAAAAACATCACGTTGTGGTGTGAATCAGATGTTCTGAATTAGGATAGGCAGTGAGTGGCAATGTAGGATGGAGAAAAGCACCACGCGGTTGTCAGCATGGGGAGGTCAGGAAACATGCAGTGGCAATGTAGGATAGTTTTCTGAAAAAAACAGCGGGGTGGTGCGCATTGTAAGGGTTTCTAACAGGCCATTCACTAGTAGGAGTGAGAAAAACATCACGCGGTGGTTTGAATCAGATGTTCTGAATTAGGATATACAGTGAGTGGCAATGTAGGATGGAGAGAAGCACCAAGGGGTTGTCAGCATGGGGAGGTCAGGAAACATGCAGTGGCAATGTAGGATAGGTTTCTGAAAAACATCGCTGGTTGTGTGCATTGTAAGGCTTTCTAACAGGCCATTCACTAGTAGGAGTGAGAAAAACATCACAGGGTGGTGTGAATCGTAGGGCCTGAATTAGGATAAGCAGTGAATGGCAATATAAAATGGAGAAAAGCACCACGGTGTGGTCAGCATGGGGAGGTCAGGAAACATAAAATGGCAATGTAGGAAAGGTTTCTGAAAAACATCACGGGGTGGTGCGCCTTGTAAGGGTATCTAACAAGCCATTCCCTGGTAGGAGTGAGAAATACATCACGGGAAGGTGTGAGTCGGAAGTCCTGAATCAGAATAGGCAGTGAGTTACAATGTAGGATGGAGAAAAGCACCACGGCACGGTCATCATTGGGAAGTCAGGACACATGCAGTGGCAATGTAGGATAGGTTTCTGAAAAACATCACGGCGTAGTGCGCATGGTAAGGGTTTCTAACAGGCCATTTTCCAGTAGGAGTGAGAAATACATCATGGTGTGGTATGAATTGGAGGGCCTGAATCAAGTTTGATTGTGAGTGGAAATGTAGGTTGGAGAAAAGCTCCACGGGTTGGTGAGCATGGGAAAGTCAGGAAACATGCATTGTCAATGTACGATAGGTTTCTGAAACACGTCGCGGGGTTGTGCGCATTGTAATGGTTTGTAGCAGGCCCTTCACTAGTAGGAGTGAGAAAAACATCACGTGGTGGTGTGAATCGGAGTGGCTGAATTAGGATTGGCATTGAGTGGCAATGAAGAATGGAGAAAAGCACAACGGGTTGGTCAACATGGGGAGGTCAGGAAACGTGTAATGGCAATGTAGGCTATGTTTCTGAAAAACATCGCGGGGTGGTGCACATTGTAAGGCTTTCTAACAAGCCATCCACAAGTATGAGTGAAAAAAACATCACAGGCTGTTGTGAATCAGAGGGTGTGAATTAGGATAGGCAGTGAGTGGCAATGTAGGATGGAGAAAAGCACCACAGGGTGATCAGCACGGGGAGGTCAGGAAACATGCAATGGTAATGTACGATAGTTTTCTGAAAAAAAAAGCTGGGTGGTGCGCATTGTAAAGATTTCTAACAGGCTATTCACTAGTAGAAGTGAGAAAAACATCACGGGGTTGTGTGAATCGGAGGGCCTGAATTAGGATAGGCAGTGAGTGGCAATGTAGGATGGAGAAATCACCTCGGGGTGTTCAGCATGGGGAGGTCAGGAAACATGCAATGGCAATGTAGGATATTTTTCTGAAAACATCACGGGGTGGTGCAGATTTTAAGGGTTTCTAACAGGCCATTCACTAGTAGGAGTGGGAAAAACATCACGGGGTGGTTTGAATCAGATGTTCTGAATTAGGATAGGCAGTGAGTGGCAATGTAAGATGGAGAAAAGCACCACGGGGTTGTCAGCATGGGGAGGTCAGGAAACATGCATTGGCAATGTAGGATAGGTTTCTGAAAAACATCGCTGGTGGTGCACAGTGTAAGGCTTTCTAAAAGGCCATTCACTAGTAGGAGTGAGAAAAACTTCTCAGGGTGTTGTGAATCAGAGGGGATGAATTAGGATAGGCAGTGAGTGACAATATAAAATGGAGAAAAGCACCACGGTGTGGTCAGCATGGGGAGGTCAGGAAACATGCAGTGGCAATGTAGGAAAGGTTTCTGAAAAACATCGCGGTGTGGTGCGCATTGTAAGGGTTTCTAACAAGCCAATCACAAGTAGGAGCGCAAAAAACATCACGGGGTGGTCTGAATAGGAGGGCCTGATTTAGGATAGGCAGTGAGTGGCAATGTAGGATGGAGAAAAGCACCACGGGTTGGTCAGCATGGGGAGGTCAGGAAACATGAAATTGTAATGTAGGATAGTTTTCTGAAAAAAAAAGCTGGGTGGTGCGCAGTGTAAAGATTTCTAACAGGCCATTCACTAGTAGCAGTGAGAAAAACATCACGGGGTGGTGTGAATCAGAGGGCCTGAATTAAGATAGGCAGTGAGTGTCAATGTAGGATGGAGAAAAGCACCACAGGGTGGTCAGCATGGGGAGGTCAGGAAACATGCAATGGCAATGTAGGATTGTTTTCTGAAAACATCACAGTTTGGTGCGGATTTTAAAGGTTTCTAACAGGGCAATCACTAGTAGGAGTGAGAAAAACATCACGGGGAGGTGTGAATCAGATGTTCTGAATTAGGTTTGGCAGTGAGTGGCAATGTAGGATGGAGAACAGCACCATGGGGTGTTCTGCATGGGGAGTTCAGGAAACATGCAATGGCAATGTAGGATAGGTTTCTGAAAAAAACAGCGGGGTGGTACGCATTGTAAGGGTTTCTAATAGGCCATTCACAAGGAGGAGTGAAAAAAACATCACAGGGTGGTGTGAATCAGAGTGTCTGAATTAGGATAGGCTGTGAGTGTCAATGTAGGATGGAGAAAAGCACCACTGGTTTGTCAGCATGGGGAGGCAAGGAAAGATGTAGTGGTAATGGAGAATAGGTTTCTGATAAGCATCATTGGGTGGTGTGCATTGTAAGGGTTTCTAACAGGCCATTCACTAGTAGGTGTGAGAACAACATCACGTGGTGGTGTGAATCGGAGGCACTGAATTAGGATAGGGAGTGAGAGGCAATGTAGGATGGAGAAAACACCAGAGGGTGATCAGCATGGGGAGGTCAGGAAACATGCAATGGTAATGTAGGATATGTTTCTGAAAAACAAAGCGTGGTGGTGCACATTGTAAGTGTTTCTCACAGGCCATTCACTAGTAGGAGTGAGAAAAACATCACGGGGTTGTGTGAATCTGAGGGCCTGAATTATGATAGGCAGTGAGTGGCAATGTAGGATGGAGAAAAGCACCACAGGTTGGTCAGCATGGGGAGTTCAGGAAACATGCATTGGCAATGTAGGATACTTTTCTGAAAAACATCACGGGGTGTTGGGCATTTTAAGGGTTCCTAAAAGGCCATTCACTAGTAGGAGTGAGAAAAACATCACGCGGTGGTGTGAATCGGAGGCCTTAAATTAGGATAGGCAGTGAGTGCCAATATAAAATGGAGAAAAGCACCACGGTGTGGTCAGCATGGGGATGTCCGGACACATGCAGTGGCAATGCAGGATCGGTTTCTGAAAAACATCGTGGGGTTGGGCGCATTGTAAAGGTATCTAAGAGGCCATTTACTAGTAGGAGTGAGAAATACATCATGGTGTGGTGTGAATCGGAGGGCCTGAATCAAGTTAGACAGTGATTGGCAATGTAGGATGGAGAAAAGCACCACGGGTTGGTGAGCATGGGGAGGTCAGGAAACATGCTGTGGCAATGTCTGATAGCTTTCTGAAAAACATTACGGGTTGGTGTGCATTGTGAAAGTTTCTAACAGGCCATTCACTAGTAGGAGTCAGAAAAACATCACGGCGTGTTGTGAATTGGAAGGCCTGAATCAGGATAGGCAGTGAGTGGCATAGTACGATAGAGAAAAGCACCAAAGGGTAGTCATCATGGGGAGGTCAGGACAAATGCAGTGGCAATGTAGGATAGCTTTCTGAAAAACATCATGAGTTGTGAGAATTGCAAGGCTTTCTAACAGGCCATTCAGTAGTAGGAGTGAGAAAAACATCACAGGGTGGTGTGAATCGGAGGGCTTGAATTAGGTTAGGCAGTGAGTGGCAATGTAGGATGGAGAAAATCACCACAGGGTGGTCAGCATGGGGAGGTCAGAAAACATGCCGTGGCAATGTAGGATAAGTTTCTGAAAAAAAAAAACGGGGTGTTGCACATTATAAGTGTTTCTAACAGGCCATTCACTAGTAGCAGTGAGAAAAACATCACGAGGTGGTGTGAATCGGAGGGCCTGAATTAGGATAGGCAGTGAGTGGCAATGTAGGATGGAGAAAAGCACCACAGGGTGGTCAGAATGGGGAGGTAGGAAACATGCAGTGGCAATGTAGGATAGTTTTCTGAAAAACATCACTGGGTGGTGAGCTTTGTAAGGGTTTCTAACAGGCCATTCACTAGTAGGATTGAGAAAAAAACATCACGGGGTGGGTTGAATCAGATGTTCTGAATTAGCATATACAGTGAGTGTCAATGTAGGATGGAGAAAAGGACCACGGGGTGGTCAGCATGTGGAGGTCGGGAAACTTGCATTGGCAATGTAGGATAGGTTTCTGAAAAACATCGCTGGTGGTGCGCATTGTAAGGCTTTCTAACAGGCCATTCACTAGTAGGAATGAGAAAAACATCACGGGGTTGTGAGAATCGGAGGGCCAGAATTAGGATAGGCAGTGAGTGGCAATATAAAATGGAGAAAAGCCCCACGGTGTGGTCAGCATGGGGAGGTCAGGAAACATGGAGTGGCAATGTAGGATAGGTTTCTGAAAAACATCATGGGGTGGTGCGCATTGTAAAGGTTTCTAAAAGGCCATTCCCTGGTGGGAGTGAAAAATACATCACGGGAGGGTGTGATTCAGAAGGCCTGAATTAGGATAGGCAGTGAGTGGCAATGTAGGATGGAGAAAAGCACCACGGCATGGTCAGCATGGGGAGGTCAGGAAACATGCAGTGGCAATGTGGGATAGCTTTCTGAAAAGCATTACTGGTTGGTGCGCATTGTAAGGGTTTCTAACAGGCCATTCACTAGTAGGAGTGAGAAAAACATCACAGCGTGGTGTCAATTGGAGGGCCTGAATCAGGATAGCCAGTGAGTGGCAATGTAGGATGGAGAAAAGCACCAAAGGGTGGTCATCATGGGGAGCTAAGGACACATGCAGTGGCAATGTAGGATAGGTTTCTGTAAAACATTGCGTGTGGTGAGAATTGTAAGCCTTTCTAACAGGCCATTCACCAGTAGGAGTGAGATAAACATCATGGGGTGGTGTGAATCAGAGGGCCTGAATTATGATAAGCAGTGAGTGGCAATGTATGATGTAGAAAAGCACCACGGGGTGGTCTGCATGGGGAGGTCAGGAAACATGCAGTGGCAATGTAGGATAGGTTTCTGAAAAACATCGCTGGTGGTGCGCTTTGTAAGGGTTTCTAACAGGCCATTCACTAGTAGGATTGAGAAAAACATCACGGGGTAGTTTGAATCAGATGTTCTGAATTAGCATATACAGTGAGTGTCAATGTAGGATGGAGAAAAGGACCACGGGGTGGTCAGCATGGGGAGATCGGGAAACATGCATTGGCAATGTACGATAGGTTTCTGAAAAACATCACTGGTGGTGCGCATTGTAAGGCTTTCTAACAGGCCATTCACTAATAGGAGTGAGAAAAACATCACTGGTTTGTGTGAATCGGAGGGCCTGAATTAGGATAGGCAGTGATTGGCAATATAAAATGGAGAAAAGCACCACGGTGTGGTCAGCATGGGGAGGTCAGGAAACATGCAGTGGCAATGTAGGATAGGTTTCTGAAAAAAACATCGGGGTTGTGCGCATTGTAAGGGTTTCTAACAGGCCATTAACTAGGAGGATTGAAAAAAACATAACGGGGTGGTGTGAATCGGAGGGCCTGAATTAGGTTAGGCCGTGAGTGGCAATGTAGGATGGAGAAAATCACCAAAGGGTGGTCAGCATGGGGAGGTTCGAAAACATGCGTTGGCAATGTAGGATAGGTTTCTGAAAAAATAAAAAGCGGGTGGTGTGCATTGTAAGAGTTTCTGACAGGTCATTCACTATTAAGATTGAGAAAAACATAACAGGGTGGTGTGAATCGGAGGGTCTGAATTAGGATAGGCAGTGAGTGGCAATGTAGGATGGAGAAAAGTACCACAGGATGGTCAGCATGGGGAGGTCAGGAAACATGCAGTGGCAATGTAGGATAGGGTTCTGTAAAACATTGCAGGTGGTGAGAATTGTAAGCCTTTCTAACAGGCCATTCACCAGTAGGAGTGAGATAAACATCATGGGGTGGTGTGAATCAGAGGGCCTGAATTATGATAAGCACTGAGTGGCAATGTATGATGTAGAAAAGCACCACGGGGTGGTCTGCATGGGGAGGTCAGGAAACATGCAATGGCAATGTAGGATAGGTTTCTGAAAAACATCGCGGGGTGGTGCGCATTGTAAGGCTTTCTAACAGGCCATTCACTAGTAGGATTGAGAAAAACATCACGGCGTAGTGTGAATCGGAGGGCCTGAATTAGGTTAGGCAGTGAGTGGCAATGTAGGATGGAGAAAATCACCACAGGGTGGTCAGCATGGGGAGGTCAGAAAACATGCCGTGGCAATGTAGGATAGGTTTCTGAAAAAAAAAAAACAAGGTGTTGCACATTGTAAGTGTTTCTAACAGGCCATTTACTAGTAGCAGTGAGAAAAACATCACGGGGTGGTGTGAATCGGAGGGCCTGAATTAGGATAGGCAGTGAGTGGCAATGTAGGATGGAGAAAAGCACCACGGCATGGTCAGCATGGGGAGGTCAGGAAACATGCAGTGGCAATGTGGGATAGCTTTCTGAAAAGCATTACTGGTTGGTGTGCATTGTAAGGGTTTCTAACAGGCCATTCACTAGTAGGAGTGAGAAAAACATCACAGCGTGGTGTGAATTGGAGGGCCTGAATCAGGATAGGCAGTGAGTGGCAATGTAGGATGGAGAAAAGCACCAAAGGGTGGTCATCATGGGGAGCTCAGGACACATGCAGTGGCAATGTAGGATAGGTATCTGTAAAACATTGCGTGTGGTGAGAATTGTAAGCCTTTCTAACAGGCCATTCACCTGTAGGAGTGAGATAAACATTATGGGGTGGTGTGAATCAGAGGGCCTGAATTATGATAAGCAGTGAGTGGCAATGTATGATGTAGAAAAGCACCACGGGGTGGTCTGCATGGGGAGGTCAGGAAAAATGCAGTGGCATTGTAGGATAGGTTTCTGAAAAACATCGCTGGTGGAGCGCTTTGTAAGGGTTTCTAACAGGCCATTCACTAGTAGGATTGAGAAAAACATCACGGGGTGGTTTGAATCAGATGTTCTGAATTAGCATATACAGTGAGTGTCAATGTAGGATGGAGAAAAGGACCACGGGGTGGTCAGCATGGGGAGGTCGGGAAACATGCATTGGCAATGTAGGATAGGTTTCTGAAAAACATCGCCGGTGGTGCGCATTGTAAGGCTTTCTAACAGGCCATTCACTAGTAGGAGTGAGAAAAACATCACGGGGTTGTGTGAATCGGAGGGCCTGAATTAGAATAGGCAGTGAGTGGCAATATAAAATGGAGAAAAGCACCATGGTGTGGTCAGCATGGGGAAGTCATGAAACATGGAGTGGCAATATAGGATAGGTTTCTGAAAAACATCACGGGGTGGTGCGCATTGTAAGGGTTTCTAACTGGCCATTCCCTGGTAGGAGTGAGAAATGCATCACGGGAAGTTGTGAATCAGAAGGCCTGAATTAGGATAAGCAGTGAGTGGCAATGTATGATGTGGAAAAGCACCACGGGGTGGTCTACATGGGGAGGTCATGAAACATGGAGTGGCAATATAGGATAGGTTTCTGAAAAACATCATGGGGTGGTGCGCATTATAAGGGATTCTAACAGGCCATTCACTAGTAGGATTGAGAAAAACATCACGGGGTGTTGTTAATCGGAGGGCCTGAATTATGATATGCAGTGAGTGGCAATGTCGGATGGAGAAAAGCACCACGGGGTGGTCAGCATGGGGAGGACAGGAGACATACAGTGGCAATGTAGGATAGTTTTCTGAAAAAAATCACGGGGTGGTGCGCATTGTAAGTGTTTGTAGCAGGCCATTCACTAGTAGGAGTGAGAAAATCATCTCGGGGTGGTGTGAATGGGAGGGCCTGAATTAGGTTAGGCAGTGAGTGGCAATGTAGGATGGAGAAAATCACCACAGGGTGGTCAGCATGGGGAGGTCAGAAAACATGCCGTGGCAATGTAGGATAGGTTTCTGAAAAAAAAAAAAAAAAACGGGGTGTTGCACATTGTAAGTGTTTCTAACAGGCCATTCACTCGGAGGATTGAGAAAAAACATCACGGGGTGCTGTGAATCGGAGGACCTGAATTAGGATAGGCAGTGAGTGGCAATGTAGGATGGAGAAAAGCACCACAGGTTGTTCAGCATGGGGAGGTCAGCAAACATGCAGTGGCAATGTAGGATAGTTTTCTGAAAAACATCGCGGGGTGGTGCACATTGTAAGAGTTTCTAACAGGCCATTCACTAGTAGGATTGAGAAAAACATCACGGGGTGGTTTGAATCAGATGTTCTGAATTAGGATATACAGTGAGTGGCAATATAGGATGGAGAAAAGCACCACGGGGTGGTCAGCATGGGTAGGTCAGGAAACATGCAGTGGCAATGTAGGATAGGTTTCTGAAAAACATCACGGTGTGGTGTGCCTTGTAAGGTTTTCTAACCGGCCATTCCCTGGTAGGAGAGAGAAATACATCACGGGAGTGTGTGAATCGGAAGGCCTGAATCAGGATAGGCAGTGAGTGGCAATGTAGGATGGAGAAAAGCACCACGGCATGGTCATCATGGGGAGGTCAGGACACATGCAGTGGCAATGTTGGATAGGTTTCTGAAAAACATGGCGTGTGGTGAGAATTGTAAGGCTTTCTAACAGGCCATTCACTTGTAGGAGTGAGAAAAACATCACGGGGTGGTGTGAATCAGAGGGCCTGAATTATGATAAGCAGTGAGTGGCAATGTAGGATGGAGAAAAGCACCACGGTGAGGTCAGCATGGGGAGGTCAGGAAACATGCAGTGGCAAAGTAGGATAGTTTTCTGAAAAACGTCACGGGATTTTGACCATTGTAAGGGTTTCTAACAGGCCATTCACTAGTAGGAGTGAGAAAAACCTCACGGGGTGGTGTGAATCGGAGGGCCTGAATTAGGATAGGCAGTGCGTCGCAATGTAGGATGGAGAAAAGCTCCACAGGGTGGTCAGCATGGGGAGGTCAGTAAACATTCAGTGTCAATGTAGGATAGGTTTCTGATAAACATCTCTGGGTGGTGTGCATTGTAAGGGTTTCTAATAGACCATTCATTAGTAGGAGTGAGAAAAACATCACTAGGTGCTGTGAATCGGTGGGCCTGAATTAGGATAGACAGTGAGTGGCAACATAAAATGGAGAAAAGCACCATGGAGTGGTCAGCATTGGGAGGTTCGGAAACATGCAGTGGCAATGTGTGATAGGTTTCTGAAAAACTTCGCAGGGTGGTGCGCATGGTAAGGGTTTCTAACAGGCCATTCACTAGTAGCAGTGAGAAAAATATAACAGGGTGGTGCGAATCCCAGGGTCTGAATCAGTATAGGCAGTGAGTGGCAATGTAGGATGGAGAAAACCACCACTGGGTGGTCAGCATGGGGAGGTCAGGAAACATGCAGTGGCAATGTGGGACAACTTTCTGAAAAACATTCCGGGTTGGTGCGCATTGTAAGTGTTTCTTTTTTTTTTTTTTTTTTTGTCTTTTTCATTTTTATCGGTATCAGGGATCGAACTCACGACCGACTGCTTGCAAGGCAGGTGCTGATGCCGCTGAGCTAAATCCCCAGCCCCTCATTGTAAGTGTTTCTAACAAGCCATTCACTAGTAGGAGTGAGAAAAACATCACGGCGTGGTGTGAATTGGAGGGCCTGAATCAGGATAGGCAGTGAGTGGCAATGTAGGATGGAGAAAAGCACCAAAGGGTGGTCATCATGGGGAGGTCAGGACACATGCAGTGACAAAGTAGGATAGTTTTCTGAAAAACATCATGGGGTGGTGCCCATTGTAAGGGTTTCTAACAGGCCATTCACAAGTAGGAGTGAGAAAAACATCACAGGGTGGTGTGAATTGGAGGGCCTGAATTAGGATAGGCAGTGAGTGGCAATGAAAAATGGAGAAAAGCACCACGGTGTGGTCAGCATGAGGAGGTCAGGAAACATTCAGTGTCAATGTAGGATAGGTTTCTGATAAACATCTCTAGGTGGTGCGCATTGTAAGGGTTTCTAACAGGCCATTCATTACTAGGAGTGAGAAAAACATCACGTGGTACTGTGAATCAGTGGGCCTGAATAAGGATAGGCAGTGAGTGGCAACATAACATGGAGAAAAGCACCAGGGTGTGGTCAGCATGGTGAGGTCAGGAAACATGCAGTGGCAATGCAGGATCTGTTTCTGAAATACATCGTGGGGTTGGGCGTATTGTAAAGATATCTAACAGGCCATTCACTAGTAGGAGTGAGAAATACATCATGGTGTGGTGTGAATCGGAGGGCCTGAATCCAGTTAGACAGTGAGTGGCAATGTAGGACGGAGAAAAGCACCACGGCATTGTCAGCATGGGGATTTCAGGAAACATTCAGTGACAATGTAGTGTAGGTTTCTGAAAAACATTGCGGGGTGTTGCGCATTGTAAGGGTTTCTAACAGGCCATTCACTAGTAGGCGTGAGAAAAACATAACGGGGTGGTGTGAATTGGAGGGCCTGAATAAGGATAGGCAGTGAGTGGCAATGTTGGATGTAGAACAGCACCACAGGGTGGTCAGCATGGGGAGGTCAGGAAACATGCAGTGGCAATGTGGGACAACTTTCTGAAAAACATTCCGGGTTGGTGCGCATTGTAAGTGTTTCTTTTTTTTTTTTTTTTTTTTGTCTTTTTCATTTTTATCGGTATCAGGGATCGAACTCACGACCGACTGCTTGCAAGGCAGGTGCTTATGCCGCTGAGCTAAATCCCCAGCCCCTCATTGTAAGTGTTTCTAACAAGCCATTCACTAGTAGGAGTGAGAAAAACATCACGGCGTGGTGTGAATTGGAGGGCCTGAATCAGAATAGGCAGTGAGTGGCAATGTAGGATGGAGAAAAGCACCAAAGGGTGGTCATCATGGGGAGGTCAGGACACATGCAGTGGCAAAGTAGGATAGTTTTCTGAAAAACATCACGGGGTGGTGCCCATTGTAAGGGTTTCTAACAGGCCATTCACAAGTAGGAGTGAGAAAAACATCACAGGGTGGTGTGAATTGGAGGGCCTGAATTAGGATAGGCAGTGAGTGGCAATGAAAAATGGAGAAAAGCACCACGGTGTGGTCAGCATGAGGAGGTCAGGAAACATTCAGTGTCAATGTAGGATAGGTTTCTGATAAACATCTCTGGGTGGTGCGCATTGTAAGGGTTTCTAACAGGCCATTCATTAGTAGGAGTGAGAAAAACATCACGTGGTACTGTGAATCAGTGGGCCTGAATAAGGATAGGCAGTGAGTGGCAACATAACATGGAGAAAAGCACCAGGTTGTGGTCAGCATGGTGAGGTCAGGAAACATGCAGTGGCAATGCAGGATCTGTTTCTGAAATACATCGTCGGGTTGGGCGCATTGTAAAGATATCTAACAGGCCATTCACTAGTAGGAGTGAGAAATACATCATGGTGTGGTGTGAATCGGAGGGCCTGAATCAAGTTAGACAGTGAGTGGCAATGTAGGACGGAGAAAAGCACCACGGCATTGTCAGCATGGGGAATTCAGGAAACATTCGGTGACAATGTAGTGTAGGTTTCTGAAAAAAATTGCGGGGTGTTGCGCAATGTAAGGGTTTCTAACAGGCCATTCACTAGTAGGCGTGAGAAAACATAACGGGGTGGTGTGAATCGGAGGGCCTGAATAAGGATAGGCAGTGAGTGGCAATGTAGGATGGAGAAAAGCACCACGGGTTTGTCAGCATGGGGATGCAAGGAAACATGCAGTGGCAATTTAGAATAGGTTTCTGATAAGCATCGCTGGGTGTTGCGAATTGTAAGGCTTTCTAACAGGCCATTCACTAGTAGGAGTGAGAACAACATCACGCGGTGGTGTGAATCGGAGGCCCTGAATTAGGATAGGCAGTGAGTGGCAATGTAGGATGGAGAAAACACCACAGGGTGGTCAGCATGGGGAAGTCAGGAAACATGCAGTGGCAATGTAGGATACTTTTCTGAAAAACATTACCGGTTGTTGCGCATTGTAATGGTTTCTAACAGGCCTTTCACTAGTAGGAGTGAGAAAAACCTCACAGCGTGGTGTGAATTGGAGGGCCTGAATCAGTATAGGCAGTGAGTGGCAATGTAGGATGGAGAAAAGCACCACGGGTGGTAATTATGGGGAGGTCAGGACACATGCAGTGGCAATGTAGCATAGGATTCAAAAAAACATCTCGGGTGGTGAGGATTGTAAGGGTTTCTAACAGGCCATTCACTAGTAGGAGTGAGAAAAACATCACAGGGTGGTGTGAATCAGATGTTCTGAATTAGGATAGGCAGTGAATGGCAATGTAGGATGGAGAAAAGCACCACGGGGTGATCAGCATGGGGAGGTCAAGAAACATGCAGTGGCAATGCAGGATCGGTTTCTGAAATACATCGCGGTGTTTGGCGCAGTGTAAAGCTATCTAACAGGCCATTCACTAGTTGGAGTGTGAAATACATCATGGTGTGGTGTGAATCGGAGGTCATGAATCAAGTTAGACACTGAGTGGAAATGTAGGATGGAGAAAAGCACCACTGGTTGGTGAGCATGCGGAAGTCAGGAAACATGCAATGGCAATGTAAGATAGGTTTCTGAAAAACATCGCGGGGTTGTGCGCATTGTCAGTGTTTGTAGCAGGCCATTCACTAGTAGGAGTGACAAAATCATCACGGGGTGGTGTGAATCGGAAGGCCTGAATTAGGTTAGGCAGTGAGGGGCAATGTAGGATGGAGAAAATCACCACACGGTGGTCAGCAAGGGGATGTTCTAAAACATGCCCTGGAAATGTAGGATAGGTTTCTGAAAATAAAAAGCGGGGTGGTGCGATTGTAAGTGTTTCTAACAGGCCATTCACTAGTAGGATTGAGAAAAACATCACGGTTGTTGTGAATCGGAGGGCCTGAATTAGGATAGGCAGTGAGTGGCAATGTAGGATGTAGAAAAGCACCACAGGTGGTCAGCATGGCGAGGTCAGGAAACATGCAGTGGCAATGTGGGATAGCTTTCTGAAAAACATTCCAGGTTGGTGCGCATTGTAAGGGATTCTAACAGGCCATTCACTAGTAGGAGTGAGAAAAACATCACGGCGTGGTGTGAATTGGAGGGCCTGAATCAGGATAGGCAGTGAGTGGCAATGTAGGATGGAGAAAAGCAGCAAAGGGTGGTCTTCATGTAGAGGTCAGGACACATGTAGTGGCAAAGTAGGATAGTTTTCTGAATAACATCTCGGGGTGGTGCCCATTGTAAGGCTTTCTAAGAGGCCATTCACTAGTAGGAGTGTGAAATACATCATGGTGTGGTGTGAATCGGATGGCATGAATCAAGTTAGACAGTGAGTGGCAATGTATGATGGAGAAAAGAACCATGGGTTGGTGAGCATGGCAAAGTCAGTTAACATGCAATGGCTATGTAGGATAGGTTTCTGAAAAACATCGCGGGGTTGTGTGCATTGTCAGTGTTTGTAGCAGGCCATTCACTAGTAGGAGTGACAAAATCATCACGGGGTGGTGTGAATCGGAAGGCCTGAATCAGGATAGGCAGTGGGTGGCAATGTAGGATGGAGAAAAGCACCACTGAGTGGTCAGCATGGGGAGGTCAGGACACATGCAGTGGCAAAGTAGGATAGTTCTCTAAAAAACATCACGGGGTGGTGGCCATTGTAAGACTTTCTAACAGGCCATTCACTAGTAGGAGTGAGAAAAATATCAGAGGGTGGTGTGAATCGGAGGGCCTGAATTAGGATAGGCAGTGAGTGGCAATGTAAAATGGACAAAAGCACCACGGTGTGGTCAGCATGGGGAGGTAAGGAAACATGCAGTGGCAAAGTAGGATAGTTTTCTGAAAAACATCATGGGGTGGTGCCCAATGTAAGGCTTTCTAACAGGCCATTCACTAGTAGGAGTAAGAAAAACATCACACGGTGGTGTGAATCGGAGGCCCTTAATTAGCATAGGCAGTGAGTGGCAATGTAGGATGGTGAAAAGCACCACGGGGTGGTCAGGATGGGGAGGTCAGGAAACATGCAGTGGCAATGCAAGATCCGTTTCTAAAAAACATCGCGGTGTTGGGCGCATTGTAAAGGTATCTAACAGGCGATTACCTGGTAGGAGTGAAAAATACATCACGGGAAGGTGTGAATCTGAAGGCCTGAATCATAATAGGCAGTGAGTGGCAATGTAGGATGGAGAAAAGCACCACGGCACATTCATCATGAGGAGGTCAGGACACATGCAGTGGCAATGTAGGATAGGTTGCTGAAAAACATAGCGGCGTAGTGCGCATGGTAAGGGTTTCTAACAGGCCATTTACTAGTAGGAGTGAGAAATGCATCATGGTGTGGTGTGAATTGGAGGGCCTGAATCAAGTTTGACAGTGAGTGGCAATGTAGGATGGAGAAAAGCCCCACGGGTTGGTGAGCATGGAGAGGTCAGGAAACATGCATTGTCAAAGTACGAAAGGTTTCTGAAAAATGTCGCGGGATTGTGCACATTGTAAGTGTTTGTAGCAGGCCATTCACTAGCAGGAGTGAGAAAAACATCACGTGGTGGTGTGAATGGGAGTGGCTGAATTAGGATTGGCAGTGAGAGGCAAAGAAGAATGGAGAAAAGCACCACGGGTTGGTCAACATGGGGAGGTCAGGAAACATGTAATGGCAATGTAGGGTAGGTTTCTGAAAAACATCGCGGGGTGGTGCACATTGTAAGGCTTTCTAACAAGCCATTCACAAGTAGGAGTGAAAAAAACATCACAGGGTGGTGTGAATCAGAGGGTCTGAATAAGGATAGGCTGTGAGTGGCAATGTAGGATGGAGAAAAGCACCACGGGTTTGTCAGCATGGGGAGGCACGGAAACATGCAGTGGCAATGTAGAATAGGTTTCTGATAAGCATCACTGGGTGGTACGCATTGTAAGGGTTTCTAACAGGCCATTCACTAGTAGGAGTGAGAATAAAATCACGCAGTGGTGTGAATTAGAGGGCCTGAATCAGGATAGGCATTGAGTGGCAATGTAGGATGGAGAAAAGCAGCAAAGGTTGGTCATCATGGGGAGGTCAGGACACATGCAGTGGCAAAGTAGGATAGTTTTCTGAAAAACATCACGGGGTGCTGCCAATTGTAAGGCTTTCTAACAGGCCATTCACTAGTAGGAGTGAGAAAAACATCACGGGGTGGTGTTAATCGGAGGGCCTGAATTAGGATAGGCAATGAGTGGCAATGTAGGATGGAGAAAAGCACCACAGGGTGGTCCGCATGGGGAGGTCAGGAAACATGCAATGGCAATGTAGGATAGTTTTCTGAAAACATCACGGGGTCGTTCGGATTTTAAGGGTTTCTAACAGGCCATTCAATAGTAGGAGTGTGAATAACATCACGGGGTGGTTTGAATCAGATGTTCTGAATTAGGATATACAGTGAGTGGCAATGTAGGATGGAGAGAAGCACCAAGGGGTTGTCAGCATGGGGAGGTCAGGAAACATGCAGTGGCAATGTAGGATAGGATTCTGAAAAACATCGCTGGTTGTGTGCATTGTAAGGTTTTCTCACAGGCCATTCACTAGTAGGAGTGAGAAAAACATCACAGGGTGGTGTGAATCGTAGGGTCTGAATTAGGATAGGCAGTGAGTGGCAATATAAAATGGAGAAAAGCACCACGGTGTGGTCAGCATGGGAAGGTCAGGAAACATGCAGTGGCAATGTAGGAAATGTTTCTGAAAAACATCACGGGATGGAGCGCCTTGTAAGGATATCTAACCGGCCATTCCCTGGTAGGAGTGAGAAATACATCACGGGAAGGTGTGAATCGGAAGGCCTGAATCAGAATAGGCAGTGAGTGGCAATGTAGGATGGAGAAAAGCACCATGGCACGGTCATCATGGGGAGGTCAGGACACATGCAGCGGCAATGTAGGATAGGTTTCTGAAAAACATCGCGGCGTAGTGCGCATGGTAAGGGTTCCTAACAGGGTATTTACTAGTAGGATTGAGAAATACATCATGGTGTGGTGTGAATTAGAGGGCCTGAATCAAGTTTGACAGTGAGTGGCAATGTAGGATGGAGAAAAGCCCCACGGGTTGGTGAGCATGGGAGGTCAGGAAACATGCATTGTCAATGTATGAAATGTTTCTGAAAAACGTCGCGGGGTTGTGCGCATTGTAAGTGTTTGTAGCAGGCCCTTCACTAGTAGGAGTGAGAAAAACATCCCGTGGTGGTGTGAATCGGAGGGGCTGAATTAGGATTGGCAGTGAGTTGCAATGAAGAATGGAGAAAAGCACCACGGGTTGGTCAACATGGGGATGTCAGGAAACATGTAATGGCAATGTAGGGTAGGTTTCTGAAAAACATCGCGGGGTGGTGCACATTGTAAGACTTTCTAACCAGCTATTCGCAAGTAGGAGTGAAAAAAACATCACAGGGTGGTGTGAATCAGAGGGTCTGAATCAGAATAGGCTGTAAGTGGCAATGTAGGATGGAGAAAAGCACCACGGGTTTGTCAGCATGGGGAGGCAAAGAAACATGCAGTGGCAATGTAGAATATGTTTCTGAAAAGCATTACTGGGTGGTGCGCATTGTAAGGGTTTCTAACAGGCCATTCACTATTAGGAGTGAGAACAACATCACGCGGTGGTGTGAATTGGAGGGCCTGAATCAGGATAGGCATTGAGTGGCAATGTAGGATGGAGAAAAGCAGCAAAGGGTCGTCATCATGGGGAGGTCAGGACACATGCAGTGGCAAACTAGGATAGTTTTCTGAAAAACATCACGGTGTGGTGCAGATTTTAAGGGTTTCTAACAGGCCATTCACTAGTAGGAGTGAGAAAAACATCAGGGGGTGGTTCGAATCAGATGTTCTAATTAGGTTAAGCAGTGAGTGGCTATGTAGGATGGAGAATAGCACCATAGGGTGGTCAGCATGAGGAAGTCAGGAAACATGCAATGGCAATGTAGGATAGGTTTCTGAAAAACATCGCGGGGTGGTGCGCATTGTAAGTGTTTCTAACAGGCTTTTCACTAGTAGGAGTGAGAAAAACATCACAGGGTGGTATGAATCGGACGGCCTAAATTATGATAGGCAGTGAGTGGCAAACGTAGCATGTAGAAAAGCACACGGGTTAGTCACCATGGGGAGGACAGGAAACATGCAGTGGCAATGTAGGATAGTTTTCTGAAAAACATCACGCGGTGGTGGGCATTGTAAGGGTTTCTAACAGGCCTTTCACTAGTAGGAGTGAGAAAAACATCACGGGGTGGTGTGAATCAGATGTTCTGAATTAGGATAGGCAATGAGGGGCAATGTAGGATGGAGAAAAGCACCTCGGGGTGTTCAGCATGGGGTGGTCAGGAAACATGCAGTGGCAATGTACGATAGGTTTCTGAAAAAAACAGCGGTGTGGTGCGCATTGCAAGGGTTTCTAACAGGCCATTCACTAGTAGGAGTGAGAAAAACATCACGGGGTGGTTTGAATCAGATGTTCTGAATTAGGATATACAGTGAGTGGCAATGTAGGATGGACAAAAGCACCATGGGATTGTCAGCATGGGGAGGTCAGGAAACATGCAGTGGCAATGTAGGATAGTTTTCTGAAAAACATCACGGGGTGGTGGGCATTGTAAGGGTTTCTAACAGGCCTTTCACTAGTAGGAGTGAGAAAAACATCACGGGGTGGTGTGAATCAGATGTTCTGAATTAGGATAGGCAGTGAGTGGCAATGTAGGATGGAGAAAAGCACCTCGGGGTGTTCAGCATGGGGTGGTCAGGAAACATGCAGTGGCAATGTAGGATAGGTTTCTGAAAAAAACAGCGGGGTGGTGCGCATTGTAAGGGTTTCTAACAGGCCTTTCACTAGTAGGAGTGAGAAAAACATTACAGGGTGGAGTGAATCATAGGGCCTGAATTAGGATAGGCAGTGAGTGGCAATATAAAATGGAGAAAAGCACCACGGTGTGGTCAGCATGGGGAGGTCACGACACATTCAGTGGCAATGTAGGATAGGTTTCTGAAAAACATCATGGCGTAGTGCACATGGTAAGGGTTTCCAACAGGCCATTTTCTAGTAGGAGTGAGAAATACATCATGGTGTGGTGTGAATTGGAGGGCCTGAATCAAGTTTGACTGTGAGTGGCAATGTAGGTTGGAGAAAAGCTCCACGGGTTGGTGAGCATGGGAAAGTCAGGAAACATGCATTGTCAATGTACGATAGGTTTCTGAAAAGCGTCGCGGGGTTGTGCGCATTGTAAGGGTTTGTAGCAGGCCCTTCACTAGTAGGAGTGAGAAAAACATCACGTGGTGGTGTGAATCGGAGTGGCTGAATTAGGATTGGCAGTGAGTGGCAATGAAGAATGGAGAAAAGCACAATGGTTTGGTCAACATGGGGAGGTCAGGAAAAATGTAATGGCAATGTAGGGTATGTTTCTGAAAAACATCGCCGGATGGTGCACATTGTAAGGCTTTCTAACAAGCCATTCACAAGTACGAGTGAAAAAAACATCACAGGGTGGTGTGAATCAGAGGGTCTGAATTAGGATAGGCTGTGAGTGGCAATGTAGGATGGAGAAAAGCACCACGGGTTTGTCAGCATGGGGAGGCAAGGAAACATGCAGTGGCAATGTAGAATAGGTTTCTGATAAGCATCACTTGGTGGTGCGCATTGTAAGGGTTTCTAACAGGCCATTCACTAGTAGGAGTGAGAACAACATCACGTGGTAGTGTGAATTGGAGGGCATGCATCAGGATAGGCAGTGAGTGGCAATGTAGGATGGAGAAAAGCACCAAAGGGTGGTCATCATGGGGAGGTCAGGACACATGCAGTGGCAAAGTAGGATAGTTTTCTGAAAAACATCACGGGGTGGTGCCCATTGTAAGGCTTTCTAACAGGCCATTCACTAATAGGAGTGAGAAAATCATCACGGGGTGGTGAGAATGGGAGAGTCTAAATTAGGATAGGCAGTTAATGGCAATGAAGAATGGAGAAAAGCACCATGGGTTGGTCAACATGGGGAGGAAAGGAAACATGCAATGGCAATGTAGGATAGGTTTCTGAAAAACATTGCTGGGTGGTGCTCATTGCAAGGCTTTCTAAAAAGCCATTCAGAAGTAGGAGTGAAAAAAACATCAAGGGGTGGTGTGAATCGGAGAGCCTGAATTAGGGTAGGCAGTGAGTGGCAATGTAGGGTGGAGAAAATCACCACAGGGTGGTCAGCATAGGGAGGTAAGAAAACATGCCCTGGCAATGTAGGATAGGTTTCTGAAAAAAAAACCAAAAAAGCCGGGTAGTGCGATTGTAAGTGTTTCTAACAGGCCATTCACTAGTAGGAGTGAGAAAAACATCACGGCGTGGTGTGAATTGGAGGGCCTGAATCAGGATAGGCAGTGAGTGGCAATGTAGGATGGAGAAAAGCAGCAAAGGGTGGTCATCATGTTCGAGGTCAGGACACATGCAGTGGCAAAGTAGGATAGTTTTCTGAAAAACATCACGGGGTGGTGCCCATTGTAAGGCTTCCTAACAGACCATTCACTAGTAGGAGTGTGAAATACATCATGGTGTGGTGTGAATCGGAGGGCATGAATCAAGATAGACAGTGAGTGGCAATGTAAAATGGAGAAAAGCACCACAGTGTGGTCAGCATGTTGAGGTCAGGAAACATTCAGTGTCAATGTAGGATAGGTTTCTGATAAACATCTCTGGGTGGTGCGCATTGTAAGGTTTTCTAACAGGCCATTCATTAGTAGGAGTGAGAAAAACATCACATGGTACTGTGAATCAGTGGGCCTGAATTAGGATAGGCAGTGAGTGGCAAAATAACATGGAGAAAAGCACCACGGTGTGGTCAGCATGGGGAAGTCAGGAAACATGCAGTGGCAATGCAGGATCGGTTTCTGAAATACATCGTGGGGTTGGGCGCATTTTAAAGATATCTAACAGGCCATTCACTAGTAGGAGTGAGAAATACATCATGGTGTGGTGTGAATCGAAGGGCCTGAATCAAGTTAGACAGTCAGTGGCAATGTAGGATGGAGAAAAGCACCACGGGTTTGTCCGCATGGGGATGTAAGGAAACATGCCGTGGCAATATAGAATAGGTTTCTGATAAGCATTGCTAGGTGGTGCGCATTGCAAGGCTTTCTAACAGGCCATTCACTAGTAGGAATGAGAACAATATCATGCGGTGGTGTGAATCGGAGGCCCTGCATTAGGATAGGCAGTGAGTGGCAATGTAGGATGGAGAAAACACCACAGGGTGGTCAGCATGGGGAGGTCAGGAAACATGCAGTGGCAATGTAGTCTACTTTTCTGAAAAACATTACCGGTTGGTGCACATTGTAATGGTTTCTAACAGGCCTTTCACTAGTAGGAGTGAGAAAAACCTCACGGCGTGGTGTGAATTGGAGGGCCTGAATCAGTATAGGCAGTGAGTGGCAATGTAGGATGGAGAAAAGCACCACGGGGTGGTAATTATGGGGAGGTCAGGACACATGCAGTGGCAATTTAGCATAGGTTTCTAAAAATCATCGCGGGTGGTGAGGATTGTAAGGGTTTCTAACAGGCCATTCACTAGTAGGAGTGAGAAAAACATCACGGGGCGGTGTGAATCAGATGTTCTGAATTAGGATAGGCAGTGAATGGCAATGTACGATGGAGAAAAGCACCACGGGGTGATCAGCATGGGGAGGTTAGGAAACATGCAGTGGCAATGCAGGATCGGTTTCTGAAATACATCGCGGGGTGGGGCGCAGTGTAAAGCTATCTAACAGGCCATTCACTAGTAGGAGTGTGAAATACATCATGGTGTGGTGTGAATCGGAGGTCATGAATCAAGTTAGACACTGAGTGGAAATGTAGGATGGAGAAAAGCAGCACGGGTTGGTGAGCATGCGGAAGTCAGGAAACATGCAATGGCAATGTAGGATAGGTTTCTGAAAAACATCGCGGGGTTGTGCATATTGTCAGTGTTTGTAGCAGGCCATTCACTAGTAGGAGTGACAAAATCATAACGGGGTGGTGTGAATCGGAAGGCCTGAATTAGGTAAGGCAGTGAGTGGCAATGTAGGATGGAGAAAATCACCACAGGCTGGTCAGCATGGGGAGGTTCTAAAACATGCCCTGGCAATGTA
This sequence comes from Cavia porcellus, assembly GCF_034190915.1. Classification (NCBI taxonomy): domain Eukaryota; kingdom Metazoa; phylum Chordata; class Mammalia; order Rodentia; family Caviidae; genus Cavia; species Cavia porcellus. Next base: position 6,434,980 of record NW_026947526.1, read on the forward strand.
GGATAGGTTTCAGAAAATAAAAAGCGGGGTGGTGCGATTGTAAGTGTTTCTAACAGGCCATTCACTAGTAGGAGTGAGAAAAACATCACGGGGTGGTGTGAATTGGAGGGCCTGAATTAGGATATGCAGTGAGTGGCAATGTAGGATGGAGAAAAGCACCACAGGGTGGTCAGCATGGGGAGGTCAGGAAACATGCAGTGGCAATGTAGGATAGTTTTCTGAAAAACATCACAGGGTGGTAAGCATTGTAAGGGTTTCTAACAGGCCATTCACTGGTAGGATTGAGAAAAACATCACAGGGTGCTGTGAATCGGAGGGCCTGAATTAGGATAGGCAGTGAGTGGCAATGTAGATTGTAGAAAAGCACCACAGGGTTGTCAGCATGGGGAGGTCAGGAAACATGCAGTGGCAATGTGGGATAGCTTTCTGAAAAACATTCCGGGTTGGTGCGCATTGTAAGGGAATCTAACAGGCCATTCACTAGTAGGAGTGAGAAAAACATCACGGCGTGGTGTGAATTGGAGGGCCTGAATCAGGATAGGCAGTGAGTGGCAATGTAGGATGGAGAAAAGCAGCAAAGGGTGGTCATCATGTGGAGGTCAGGACACATGTAGTGGCAAATTAGGACAGTTTTCTGAAAAACATCTCGGGGTGGTGCCCATTGTAAGGCTTTCTAACAGGCCATTCACTAGTAGGAGTGTGAAATACATCATGGTGTGGTGTGAATCGGAGGGAAAGAATCAAGTTAGACAGTGAGTGGCAATGTAAAATGGAGAAAAGCACCACAGTGTGGTCAGCATGGGGAGGTCAGGAAACATTCAGTGTCAATGTAGGATAGGTTTCTGATAAACATCTCTGGGTGGTACACATTGTAAGGGTTTCTAACAGGCCATCCATTAGTAGGAGTGAGAAAAACATCACGTGGTACTGTGAATCGGTGGGCCTGAATTAGGATAGGCAGTGAGTGGCAACATAACATGGAGAAAAGCACCACGGTGTGGTCAGCATGGGGAAGTCAGGAAACATGCAGTGGCAATGCAGGATCGGTATCTGAAATACATCGCGGGGTTGGGCGCATTGTAAAGGTATCTAACAGGCCATTCACTAGTAGGAGTGTGAAATACATCATGGTGTGGTGTGAATCGGATGGCATGAATCAAGTTAGACAGTGAGTTGCAATGTAGGATGGAGAAAAGAACCACGGGTTGGTGAGCATGGCAAAGTCAGGAAACATGCAATGGCAATGTAGGATAGGTTTCTGAAAAACATCGCGGTGTTGTGCGCATTGTCAGTGTTTGTAGCAGGCCATTCACTAGTAGGCGTGACAAAATCATCACGGGGTGGTGTGAATCGGAAGGCCTGAATCAGGATAGGCAGTGGGTGGCAATGTAGGATGGAGAAAAGCACCACGGTGTGGTCAGCATGGGGAGGTCAGGATACATGCAGTGGCAAAGTAGGATAGTTCTCTAAAAAACATCACGGGGTGGTGCCCATTATAAAACTTTCTAACAGGCCATTCACTAGTAGGAGTGAGAAAAACATCACAGGGTGGTGTGAATTGGAGGCCCTTAATTAGGATAGGCAGTGAGTGGCAATGTAGGATGTGAAAAGCACCACGGTGTGGTCAGCATGGGGAGGTCAGGAAACATGCAGTGGCAAAGTAGGATAGGTTTCTGAAAAAAACATCTTTGTGGTGCACATTGTAAGGCTTTCTAACAGGCCATTCACTAGTAGGAGTGAAAAAACCACGGGGTGGTGTGAATCGGAGGGCCTGATTTAGGATAGGCAGTTAGTGGCAATGTAACATGGAGAAAACCACCAAGGGGTGGTCAGCATGGGGACGTCAGAAAACATGCAGTGGAAAAGTAGGATAGTTTTCTGAAAAACATCACGGGGTGGTGCCCAATGTAAGGCTTTCTAACAGGCCATTCACTAGTAGGAGTAAGAAAAACATCACGGGGTGATGTGAATCGGAGGGCCTGAATTAGGATAGGCAGTGAGTGGCAATGTAGATTGTAGAAAAGCACCACAGGGTTGTCAGCATGGGGAGGTCAGGAAACATGCAGTGGCAATGTGGGATAGCTTTCTGAAAAACATTCCGGGTTGGTGCGCATTGTAAGGGAATCTAACAGGCCATTCACTAGTAGGAGTGAGAAAAACATCACGGCGTGGTGTGAATTGGAGGGCCTGAATCAGGATAGGCAGTGAGTGGCAATGTAGGATGGAGAAAAGCAGCAAAGGGTGGTCATCATGTTCGAGGTCAGGACACATGCAGTGGCAAAGTAGGATAGTTTTCTGAAAAACATCACGGGGTGGTGCCCATTGTAAGGCTTCCTAACAGACCATTCACTAGTAGGAGTGTGAAATACATCATGGTGTGGTGTGAATCGGAGGGCATGAATCAAGATAGACAGTGAGTGGCAATGTAAAATGGAGAAAAGCACCACAGTGTGGTCAGCATGGGGAGGTCAGGAAACATTCAGTGTCAATGTAGGATAGGTTTCTGATAAACATCTCTGGGTGGTGCGCATTGTAAGGTTTTCTAACAGGCCATTCATTAGTAGGAGTGAGAAAAACATCACGTGGTACTGTGAATCAGTGGGCCTGAATTAGGATAGGCAGTGAGTGGCAAAATAACATGGAGAAAAGCACCACGGTGTGGTCAGCATGGGGAAGTCAGGAAACATGCAGTGGCAATGCAGGATCGGTTTCTGAAATACATCGTGGGGTTGGGCGCATTTTAAAGATATCTAACAGGCCATTCACTAGTAGGAGTGAGAAATACATCATGGTGTGGTGTGAATCGAAGGGCCTGAATCAAGTTAGACAGTGAGTGGCAATGTAGGTTGGAGAAAAGCACCACGGGTTTGTCCGCATGGGGATGTAAGGAAACATGCCGTGGCAATATAGAATAGGTTTCTGATAAGCATTGCTAGGTGGTGCGCATTGCAAGGCTTTCTAACAGGCCATTCACTAGTAGGAATGAGAACAACATCATGCGGTGGTGTGAATCGGAGGCCCTGCATTAGGATAGGCAGTGAGTGGCAATGTAGGATGGAGAAAACACCACAGGGTGTTCAGCATGGGGAGGTCAGGAAACATGCAGTGGCAATGTAGTCTACTTTTCTGAAAAACATTACCGGTTGGTGCACATTGTAATGGTTTCTAACAGGCCTTTCACTAGTAGGAGTGAGAAAAACCTCACGGCGTGATGTGAATTGGAGGGCCTGAATCAGTATAGGCAGTGAGTGGCAATGTAGGATGGAGAAAAGCACCACGGGGTGGTAATTATGGGGAGGTCAGGACACATGCAGTGGCAATGTAGCATAGGTTTCTAAAAATCATCGCGGGTGGTGAGGATTGTAAGGGTTTCTAACAGGCCATTCACTAGTAGGAGTGAGAAAAACATCACGGGGCGGTGTGAATCAGATGTTCTGAATTAGGATAGGCAGTGAATGGCAATGTACGATGGAGAAAAGCACCACGGGGTGATCAGCATGGGGAGGTTAGGAAACATGCAGTGGCAATGCAGGATCGGTTTCTGAAATACATCGCGGGGTGGGGCGCAGTGTAAAGCTATCTAACAGGCCATTCACTAGTAGGAGTGTGAAATACATCATGGTGTGGTGTGAATCGGAGGTCATGAATCAAGTTAGACACTGAGTGGAAATGTAGGATGGAGAAAAGCACCACGGGTTGGTGAGCATGCGGAAGTCAGGAAACATGCAATGGCAATGTAGGATAGGTTTCTGAAAAACATCGCGGGGTTGTGCATATTGTCAGTGTTTGTAGCAGGCCATTCACTAGTAGGAGTGACAAAATCATCACGGGGTGGTGTGAATCGGAAGGCCTGAATTAGGTTAGGCAGTGAGTGGCAATGTAGGATGGAGAAAATCACCACAGGCTGGTCAGCATGGGGAGGTTCTAAAACATGCCCTGGCAATGTAGGATAGGTTTCAGAAAATAAAAAGCGGGGTGGTGCGATTGTAAGTGTTTCTAACAGGCCATTCACTAGTAGGAGTGAGAAAAACATCACGGGGTGGTGTGAATCGGAGGGCCTGAATTAGGATATGCAGTGAGTGGCAATGTAGGATGGAGAAAAGCACCACAGGGTGGTCAGCATGGGGAGGTCAGGAAACATGCAGTGGCAATGTAGGATAGTTTTCTGAAAAACATCACAGGGTGGTGCGCATTGTAAGGGTTTCTAACAGGCCATTCACTGGTAGGATTGAGAAAAACATCACGGGGTGCTGTGAATCGGAGGGCCTGAATTAGGATAGGCAGTGAGTGGCAATGTAGATTGTAGAAAAGCAGCACAGGGTTGTCAGCATGGGGAGGTCAGGAAACATGCAGTGGCAATGTGGGATAGCTTTCTGAAAAACATTCCGGGTTGGTGCGCATTGTAAGGGAATCTAACAGGCCATTCACTAGTAGGCGTGAGAAAAACATCACGGCGTGGTGTGAATTGGAGGGCCTGAATCAGGATAGGCAGTGAGTGGCAATGTAGGATGGAGAAAAGCAGCAAAGGGTGGTCATCATGTGGAGGTCAGGACACATGTAGTGGCAAATTAGGACAGTTTTCTGAAAAACATCTCGGGGTGGTGCCCATTGTAAGGCTTTCTAACAGGCCATTCACTAGTAGGAGTGTGAAATACATCATGGTGTGGTGTGAATCGGAGGGAAAGAATCAAGTTAGACAGTGAGTGGCAATGTAAAATGGAGAAAAGCACCACAGTGTGGTCAGCATGGGGAGGTCAGGAAACATTCAGTGTCAATGTAGGATAGGTTTCTGATAAACATCTCTGGGTGGTACACATTGTAAGGGTTTCTAACAGGCCATCCATTAGTAGGAGTGAGAAAAACATCACGTGGTACTGTGAATCGGTGGGCCTGAATTAGGATAGGCAGTGAGTGGCAACATAACATGGAGAAAAGCACCACGGTGTGGTCAGCATGGGGAAGTCAGGAAACATGCAGTGGCAATGCAGGATCGGTATCTGAAATACATCCCGGGGTTGGGCGCATTGTAAAGGTATCTAACAGGCCATTCACTAGTAGGAGTGTGAAATACATCATGGTGTGGTGTGAATCGGATGGCATGAATCAAGTTAGACAGTGAGTTGCAATGTAGGATGGAGAAAAGAACCACGGGTTGGTGAGCATGGCAAAGTCAGGAAACATGCAATGGCAATGTAGGATAGGTTTCTGAAAAACATCGCGGTGTTGTGCGCATTGTCAGTGTTTGTAGCAGGCCATTCACTAGTAGGCGTGACAAAATCATCACGGGGTGGTGTGAATCGGAAGGCCTGAATCAGGATAGGCAGTGGGTGGCAATGTAGGATGGAGAAAAGCACCACGGTGTGGTCAGCATGGGGAGGTCAGGATACATGCAGTGGCAAAGTAGGATAGTTCTCTAAAAAACATCACGGGGTGGTGCCCATTATAAAACTTTCTAACAGGCCATTCACTAGTAGGAGTGAGAAAAACATCACAGGGTGGTGTGAATCGGAGGCCCTTAATTAGGATAGGCAGTGAGTGGCAATGTAGGATGTGAAAAGCACCACGGTGTGGTCAGCATGGGGAGGTCAGGAAACATGCAGTGGCAAAGTAGGATAGGTTTCTGAAAAAAACATCTTTGTGGTGCACATTGTAAGGCTTTCTAACAGGCCATTCACTAGTAGGAGTGAGAAAAACCACGGGGTGGTGTGAATCGGAGGGCCTGATTTAGGATAGGCAGTTAGTGGCAATGTAACATGGAGAAAACCACCAAGGGGTGGTCAGCATGGGGACGTCAGAAAACATGCAGTGGAAAAGTAGGATAGTTTTCTGAAAAACATCACGGGGTGGTGCCCAATGTAAGGCTTTCTAACAGGCCATTCACTAGTAGGAGTAAGAAAAACATCACGGGGTGATGTGAATCGGAGGGCCTGAATTAGGATAGGCAGTGAGTGGCAATGTAGATTGTAGAAAAGCACCACAGGGTTGTCAGCATGGGGAGGTCAGGAAACATGCAGTGGCAATGTGGGATAGCTTTCTGAAAAACATTCCGGGTTGGTGCGCATTGTAAGGGAATCTAACAGGCCATTCACTAGTAGGAGTGAGAAAAACATCACGGCGTGGTGTGAATTGGAGGGCCTGAATCAGGATAGGCAGTGAGTGGCAATGTAGGATGGAGAAAAGCAGCAAAGGGTGGTCATCATGTTCGAGGTCAGGACACATGCAGTGGCAAAGTAGGATAGTTTTCTGAAAAACATCACGGGGTGGTGCCCATTGTAAGGCTTCCTAACAGACCATTCACTAGTAGGAGTGTGAAATACATCATGGTGTGGTGTGAATCGGAGGGCATGAATCAAGATAGACAGTGAGTGGCAATGTAAAATGGAGAAAAGCACCACAGTGTGGTCAGCATGGGGAGGTCAGGAAACATTCAGTGTCAATGTAGGATAGGTTTCTGATAAACATCTCTGGGTGGTGCGCATTGTAAGGTTTTCTAACAGGCCATTCATTAGTAGGAGTGAGAAAAACATCACGTGGTACTGTGAATCAGTGGGCCTGAATTAGGATAGGCAGTGAGTGGCAAAATAACATGGAGAAAAGCACCACGGTGTGGTCAGCATGGGGAAGTCAGGAAACATGCAGTGGCAATGCAGGATCGGTTTCTGAAATACATCGTGGGGTTGGGCGCATTTTAAAGATATCTAACAGGCCATTCACTAGTAGGAGTGAGAAATACATCATGGTGTGGTGTGAATCGAAGGGCCTGAATCAAGTTAGACAGTGAGTGGCAATGTAGGTTGGAGAAAAGCACCACGGGTTTGTCCGCATGGGGATGTAAGGAAACATGCCGTGGCAATATAGAATAGGTTTCTGATAAGCATTGCTAGGTGGTGCGCATTGCAAGGCTTTCTAACAGGCCATTCACTAGTAGGAATGAGAACAACATCATGCGGTGGTGTGAATCGGAGGCCCTGCATTAGGATAGGCAGTGAGTGGCAATGTAGGATGGAGAAAACACCACAGGGTGTTCAGCATGGGGAGGTCAGGAAACATGCAGTGGCAATGTAGTCTACTTTTCTGAAAAACATTACCGGTTGGTGCACATTGTAATGGTTTCTAACAGGCCTTTCACTAGTAGGAGTGAGAAAAACCTCACGGCGTGGTGTGAATTGGAGGGCCTGAATCAGTATAGGCAGTGAGTGGCAATGTAGGATGGAGAAAAGCACCACGGGGTGGTAATTATGGGGAGGTCAGGACACATGCAGTGGCAATGTAGCATAGGTTTCTAAAAATCATCGCGGGTGGTGAGGATTGTAAGGGTTTCTAACAGGCCATTCACTAGTAGGAGTGAGAAAAACATCACGGGGCGGTGTGAATCAGATGTTCTGAATTAGGATAGGCAGTGAATGGCAATGTACGATGGAGAAAAGCACCACGGGGTGATCAGCATGGGGAGGTTAGGAAACATGCAGTGGCAATGCAGGATCGGTTTCTGAAATACATCGCGGGGTGGGGCGCAGTGTAAAGCTATCTAACAGGCCATTCACTAGTAGGAGTGTGAAATACATCATGGTGTGGTGTGAATCGGAGGTCATGAATCAAGTTAGACACTGAGTGGAAATGTAGGATGGAGAAAAGCACCACGGGTTGGTGAGCATGCGGAAGTCAGGAAACATGCAATGGCAATGTAGGATAGGTTTCTGAAAAACATCGCGGGGTTGTGCATATTGTCAGTGTTTGTAGCAGGCCATTCACTAGTAGGAGTGACAAAATCATAACGGGGTGGTGTGAATCGGAAGGCCTGAATTAGGTAAGGCAGTGAGTGGCAATGTAGGATGGAGAAAATCACCACAGGCTGGTCAGCATGGGGAGGTTCTAAAACATGCCCTGGCAATGTAGGATAGGTTTCAGAAAATAAAAAGCGGGGTGGTGCGATTGTAAGTGTTTCTAACAGGCCATTCACTAGTAGGAGTGAGAAAAACATCACGGGGTGGTGTGAATTGGAGGGCCTGAATTAGGATATGCAGTGAGTGGCAATGTAGGATGGAGAAAAGCACCACAGGGTGGTCAGCATGGGGAGGTCAGGAAACATGCAGTGGCAATGTAGGATAGTTTTCTGAAAAACATCACAGGGTGGTGCGCATTGTAAGGGTTTCTAACAGGCCATTCACTGGTAGGATTGAGAAAAACATCACGGGGTGCTGTGAATCGGAGGGCCTGAATTAGGATAGGCAGTGAGTGGCAATGTAGATTGTAGAAAAGCACCACAGGGCTGTCAGCATGGGGAGGTCAGGAAACATGCAGTGGCAATGTGGGATAGCTTTCTGAAAAACATTCCGGGTTGGTGCGCATTGTAAGGGAATCTAACAGGCCATTCACTAGTAGGAGTTAGAAAAACATCACGGCGTGGTGTGAATTGGAGGGCCTGAATCAGGATAGGCAGTGAGTGGCAATGTAGGATGGAGAAAAGCAGCAAAGGGTGGTCATCCTGTTCGAGGTCAGGACACATGCAGTGGCAAAGTAGGATAGTTTTCTGAAAAACATCATGGGGTGGTGCCCATTGTAAGGCTTCCTAACAGACCATTCACTAGTAGGAGTGTGAAATACATCATGGTGTGGTGTGAATCGGAGGGCATGAATCAAGATAGACAGTGAGTGGCAATGTAAAATGGAGAAAAGCACCACAGTGTGGTCAGCATGGGGAGGTCAGGAAACATTCAGTGTCAATGTAGGATAGGTTTCTGATAAACATCTCTGGGTGGTGCGCATTGTAAGGTTTTCTAACAGGCCATTCATTAGTAGGAGTGAGAAAAACATCACGTGGTACTGTGAATCAGTGGGCCTGAATTAGGATAGGCAGTGAGTGGCAAAATAACATGGAGAAAAGCACCACGGTGTGGTCAGCATGGGGAAGTCAGGAAACATGCAGTGGCAATGCAGGATCGGTTTCTGAAATACATCGTGGGGTTGGGCGCATTTTAAAGATATCTAACAGGCCATTCACTAGTAGGAGTGAGAAATACATCATGGTGTGGTGTGAATCGAAGGGCCTGAATCAAGTTAGACAGTGAGTGGCAATGTAGGATGGAGAAAAGCACCACGGGTTTGTCCGCATGGGGATGTAAGGAAACATGCGTGGCAATATAGAATAGGTTTCTGATAAGCATTGCTAGGTGGTGCGGATTGCAAGGCTTTCTAACAGGCCATTCACTAGTAGGAATGAGAACAACATCATGCGGTGGTGTGAATCGGAGGCCCTGCATTAGGATAGGCAGTGAGTGGCAATGTAGGATGGAGAAAACACCACAGGGTGGTCAGCATGGGGAGGTCAGAAAACATGCAGTGGCAATGTAGTCTACTTTTCTGAAAAACATTACCGGTTGGTGCACATTGTAATGGTTTCTAACAGGCCTTTCACTAGTAGGAGTGAGAAAAACCTCACGGCGTGGTGTGAATTGGAGGGCCTGAATCAGTATAGGCAGTGAGTGGCAATGTAGGATGGAGAAAAGCACCACGGGGTGGTAATTATGGGGAGGTCAGGACACATGCAGTGGCAATGTAGCATAGGTTTCTAAAAATCATCGCGGGTGGTGAGGATTGTAAGGGTTTCTAACAGGCCATTCACTAGTAGGAGTGAGAAAAACATCACGGGGCGGTGTGAATCAGATGTTCTGAATTAGGATAGGCAGTGAATGGCAATGTACGATGGAGAAAAGCACCACGGGGTGATCAGCATGGGGAGGTTAGGAAATATGCAGTGGCAATGCAGGATCGGTTTCTGAAATACATCGCGGGGTGGGGCGCAGTGTAAAGCTATCTAACAGGCCATTCACTAGTAGGAGTGTGAAATACATCATGGTGTGGTGTGAATCAGAGGTCATGAATCAAGTTAGACACTGAGTGGAAATGTAGGATGGAGAAAAGCACCACGGGTTGGTGAGCATGCGGAAGTCAGGAAACATGCAATGGCAATGTAGGATAGGTTTCTGAAAAACATCGCGGGGTTGTGCATATTGTCAGTGTTTGTAGCAGGCCATTCACTAGTAGGAGTGACAAAATCATCACGGGGTGGTGTGAATCGGAAGGCCTGAATTAGGTTAGGCAGTGAGTGGCAATGTAGGATGGAGAAAATCACCACAGGCTGGTCAGCATGGGGAGGTTCTAAAACATGCCCTGGCAATGTAGGATAGGTTTCAGAAAATAAAAAGCGGGGTGGTGCGATTGTAAGTGTTTCTAACAGGCCATTCACTAGTAGGAGTGAGAAAAACATCACGGGGTGGTGTGAATCGGAGGGCCTGAATTAGGATATGCAGTGAGTGGCAATGTAGGATGGAGAAAAGCACCACAGGGTGGTCAGCATGGGGAGGTCAGGAAACATGCAGTGGCAATGTAGGATAGTTTTCTGAAAAACATCACAGGGTGGTGCGCATTGTAAAGGTTTCTAACAGGCCATTCACTGGTAGGATTGAGAAAAACATCATGGGGTGCTGTGAATCGGAGGGCCTGAATTAGGATAGGCAGTGAGTGGCAATGTAGATTGTAGAAAAGCACCACAGGGTTGTCAGCATGGGGAGGTCAGGAAACATGCAGTGGCAATGTGGGATAGCTTTCTGAAAAACATTCCGGGTTGGTGCGCATTGTAAGGGAATCTAACAGGCCATTCACTAGTAGGAGTGAGAAAAACATCACGGCGTGGTGTGAATTGGAGGGCCTGAATCAGGATAGGCAGTGAGTGGCAATGTAGGATGGAGAAAAGCTGCAAAGGGTGGTCATCATGTGGAGGTCAGGACACATGTAGTGGCAAATTAGGACAGTTTTCTGAAAAACATCTCGGGGTGGTGCCCATTGTAAGGCTTTCTAACAGGCCATTCACTAGTAGGAGTGTGAAATACATCATGGTGTGGTGTGAATCGGAGGGAAAGAATCAAGTTAGACAGTGAGTGGCAATGTAAAATGGAAAAAAGCACCACAGTGTGGTCAGCATGGGGAGGTCAGGAAACATTCAGTGTCAATGTAGGATAGGTTTCTGATAAACATCTCTGGGTGGTACACATTGTAAGGGTTTCTAACAGGCCATCCATTAGTAGGAGTGAGAAAAACATCACGTGGTACTGTGAATCGGTGGGCCTGAATTAGGATAGGCAGTGAGTGGCAACATAACATGGAGAAAAGCACCACGGTGTGGTCAGCATGGGGAAGTCAGGAAACATGCAGTGGCAATGCAGGATCGGTATCTGAAATACATCGCGGGGTTGGGCGCATTGTAAAGGTATCTAACAGGCCATTCACTAGTAGGAGTGTGAAATACATCATGGTGTGGTGTGAATCGGATGGCATGAATCAAGTTAGACAGTGAGTTGCAATGTAGGATGGAGAAAAGAACCACGGGTTGGTGAGCATGGCAAAGTCAGGAAACATGCAATGGCAATGTAGGATAGGTTTCTGAAAAACATCGCGGTGTTGTGCGCATTGTCAGTGTTTGTAGCAGGCCATTCACTAGTAGGCGTGACAAAATCATCACGGGGTGGTGTGAATCGGAAGGCCTGAATCAGGATAGGCAGTGGGTGGCAATGTAGGATGGAGAAAAGCACCACGTTGTGGTCAGCATGGGGAGGTCAGGACACATGCAGTGGCAAAGTAGGATAGTTCTCTAAAAAACATCACGGGGTGGTGCCCACTATAAAACTTTCTAACAGGCCATTCACTAGTAGGAGTGAGAAAAACATCACAGGGTGGTGTGAATCGGAGGCCCTTAATTAGGATAGGCAGTGAGTGGCAATGTAGGATGTGAAAAGCACCACGGTGTGGTCAGCATGGGGAGGTCAGGAAACATGCAGTGGCAAAGTAGGATAGGTTTCTGAAAAAAACATCTTTGTGGTGCACATTGTAAGGCTTTCTAACAGGCCATTCACTAGTAGGAGTGAGAAAAACCACGGGGTGGTGTGAATCGGAGGGCCTGATTTAGGATAGGCAGTTAGTGGCAATGTAACATGGAGAAAACCACCAAGGGGTGGTCAGCATGAGGACGTCAGAAAACATGCAGTGGAAAAGTAGGATAGTTTTCTGAAAAACATCACGGGGTGGTGCCCAATGTAAGGCTTTCTAACAGGCCATTCACTAGTAGGAGTAAGAAAAACATCACGGGGTGCTGTGAATCGGAGGGCCTGAATTAGGATAGGCAGTGAGTGGCAATGTAGATTGTAGAAAAGCACCACAGGGTTGTCAGCATGGGGAAGTCAGGAAACATGCAGTGGCAATGTGGGATAGCTTTCTGAAAAACATTCCGGGTTGGTGCGCATTGTAAGGGAATCTAACAGGCCATTCACTAGTAGGAGTGAGAAAAACATCACGGCGTGGTGTGAATTGGAGGGCCTGAATCAGGATAGGCAGTGAGTGGCAATGTAGGATGGAGAAAAGCAGCAAAGGGTGGTCATCATGTTCGAGGTCAGGACACATGCAGTGGCAAAGTAGGATAGTTTTCTGAAAAACATCACGGGGTGGTGCCCATTGTAAGACTTCCTAACAGGCCATTCACTAGTAGGAGTGAGAAATACATCATGGTGTGGTGTGAATCGAAGGGCCTGAATCAAGTTAGACAGTGAGTGGCAATGTAGGATGGAGAAAAGCACCACGGGTTTGTCCGCATGGGGATGTAAGGAAACATGCCGTGGCAATATAGAATAGGTTTCTGATAAGCATTGCTAGGTGGTGCGCATTGCAAGGCTTTCTAACAGGCCATTCACTAGTAGGAATGAGAACAACATCATGCGGTGGTGTGAATCGGAGGCCCTGCATTAGGATAGGCAGTGAGTGGCAATGTAGGATGGAGAAAACACCACAGGGTGGTCAGCATGGGGAGGTCAGGAAACATGCAGTGGCAATGTAGTCTACTTTTCTGAAAAATATTACCGGTTGGTGCACATTGTAATGGTTTCTAACAGGCCTTTCACTAGTAGGAGTGAGAAAAACCTCACGGCGTGGTGTGAATTGGAGGGCCTGAATCAGTATAGGCAGTGAGTGGCAATGTAGGATGGAGAAAAGCACCACGGGGTGGTAATTATGGGGAGGTCAGGACACATGCAGTGGCAATGTAGCATAGGTTTCTAAAAATCATCGCGGGTGGTGAGGATTGTAAGGGTTTCTAACAGGCCATTCACTAGTAGGATTGAGAAAAACATCACGGGGCGGTGTGAATCAGATGTTCTGAATTAGGATAGGCAGTGAATGGCAATGTACGATGGAGAAAAGCACCACGGGGTGATCAGCATGGGGAGGTTAGGAAACATGCAGTGGCAATGCAGGATCGGTTTCGGAAATACATCGCGGGGTGGGGCGCACTGTAAAGCTATCTAACAGGCCATTCACTAGTAGGAGTGTGAAATACATCATGGTGTGGTGTGAATCGGAGGGCATGAATCAAGATAGACAGTGAGTGGAAATGTAGGATGGAGAAAAGCACCACGGGTTGGTGAGCATGCGGAAGTCAGGAAACATGCAATGGCAATGTAGGATAGGTTTCTGAAAAACATCGCGGGGTTGTGCATATTGTCAGTGTTTGTAGCAGGCCATTCACTAGTAGGAGTGACAAAATCATAACGGGGTGGTGTGAATCGGAAGGGCTGAATTAGGTAAGGCAGTGAGTGGCAATGTAGGATGGAGAAAATCACCAAGGCTGGTCAGCATGGGGAGGTTCTAAAACATGCCCTGGCAATGTAGGATAGGTTTCAGAAAATAAAAAGCGGGGTGGTGCGATTGTAAGTGTTTCTAACAGGCCATTCACTAGTAGGAGTGAGAAAAACATCACGGGGTGGTGTGAATTGGAGGGCCTGAATTAGGATATGCAGTGAGTGGCAATGTAGGATGGAGAAAAGCACCACAGGGTGGTCAGCATGGGGAGGTCAGGAAACATGCAGTGGCAATGTAGGATAGTTTTCTGAAAAACATCACAGGGTGGTAAGCATTGTAAGGGTTTCTAACAGGCCATTCACTGGTAGGATTGAGAAAAACATCACGGGGTGCTGTGAATCGGAGGGCCTGAATTAGGATAGGCAGTGAGTGGCAATGTAGATTGTAGAAAAGCACCACAGGGTTGTCAGCATGGGGAGGTCAGGAAACATGCAGTGGCAATGTGGGATAGCTTTCTGAAAAACATTCCGGGTTGGTGCGCATTGTAAGGGAATCTAACAGGCCATTCACTAGTAGGAGTGAGAAAAACATCACGGCGTGGTGTGAATTGGAGGGCCTGAATCAGGATAGGCAGTGAGTGGCAATGTAGGATGGAGAAAAGCAGCAAAGGGTGGTCATCATGTTCGAGGTCAGGACACATGCAGTGGCAAAGTAGGATAGTTTTCTGAAAAACATCATGGGGTGGTGCCCATTGTAAGGCTTCCTAACAGACCATTCACTAGTAGGAGTGTGAAATACATCATGGTGTGGTGTGAATCGGAGGGCATGAATCAAGATAGACAGTGAGTGGCAATGTAAAATGGAGAAAAGCACCACAGTGTGGTCAGCATGGGGAGGTCAGGAAACATTCAGTGTCAATGTAGGATAGGTTTCTGATAAACATCTCTGGGTGGTGCGCATTGTAAGGTTTTCTAACAGGCCATTCATTAGTAGGAGTGAGAAAAACATCATGTGGTACTGTGAATCAGTGGGCCTGAATTAGGATAGGCAGTGAGTGGCAAAATAACATGGAGAAAAGCACCACGGTGTGGTCAGCATGGGGAAGTCAGGAAACATGCAGTGGCAATGCAGGATCGGTTTCTGAAATACATCGTGGGGTTGGGCGCATTTTAAAGATATCTAACAGGCCATTCACTAGTAGGAGTGAGAAATACATCATGGTGTGGTGTGAATCGAAGGGCCTGAATCAAGTTAGACAGTGAGTGGCAATGTAGGATGGAGAAAAGCACCACGGGTTTGTCCGCATGGGGATGTAAGGAAACATGCCGTGGCAATATAGAATAGGTTTCTGATAAGCATTGCTAGGTGGTGCGCATTGCAAGGCTTTCTAACAGGCCATTCACTAGTAGGAATGAGAACAACATCATGCGGTGGTGTGAATCGGAGGCCCTGCATTAGGATAGGCAGTGAGTGGCAATGTAGGATGGAGAAAACACCACAGGGTGGTCAGCATGGGGAGGTCAGAAAACATGCAGTGGCAATGTAGTCTACTTTTCTGAAAAACATTACCGGTTGGTGCACATTGTAATGGTTTCTAACAGGCCTTTCACTAGTAGGAGTGAGAAAAACCTCACGGCGTGGTGTGAATTGGAGGGCCTGAATCAGTATAGGCAGTGAGTGGCAATGTAGGATGGAGAAAAGCACCACGGGGTGGTAATTATGGGGAGGTCAGGACACATGCAGTGGCAATGTAGCATAGGTTTCTAAAAATCATCGCGGGTGGTGAGGATTGTAAGGGTTTCTAACAGGCCATTCACTAGTAGGAGTGAGAAAAACATCACGGGGCGGTGTGAATCAGATGTTCTGAATTAGGATAGGCAGTGAATGGCAATGTACGATGGAGAAAAGCACCACGGGGTGATCAGCATGGGGAGGTTAGGAAACATGCAGTGGCAATGCAGGATCGGTTTCTGAAATACATCGCGGGGTGGGGCGCAGTGTAAAGCTATCTAACAGGCCATTCACTAGTAGGAGTGTGAAATACATCATGGTGTGGTGTGATTCGGAGGTCATGAATCAAGTTAGACACTGAGTGGAAATGTAGGATGGAGAAAAGCACCACGGGTTGGTGAGCATGCGGAAGTCAGGAAACATGCAATTGCAATGTAGGATAGGTTTCTGAAAAACATCGCGGGGTTGTGCATATTGTCAGTGTTTGTAGCAGGCCATTCACTAGTAGGAGTGACAAAATCATCACGGGGTGGTGTGAATCGGAAGGCCTGAATTAGGTTAGGCAGTGAGTGGCAATGTAGGATGGAGAAAATCACCACAGGCTGGTCAGCATGGGGAGGTTCTAAAAAATGCCCTGGCAATGTAGGATAGGTTTCAGAAAATAAAAAGCGGGGTGGTGCGATTGTAAGTGTTTCTAACAGGCCATTCACTGGTAGGATTGAGAAAAACATCATGGGGTGCTGTGAATCGGAGGGCCTGAATTAGGATAGGCAGTGAGTGGCAATGTAGATTGTAGAAAAGCACCACAGGGTTGTCAGCATGGGGAGGTCAGGAAACATGCAGTGGCAATGTGGGATAGCTTTCTGAAAAACATTCCGGGTTGGTGCGCATTGTAAGGGAATCTAACAGGCCATTCACTAGTAGGAGTGAGAAAAACATCACGGCGTGGTGTGAATTGGAGGGCCTGAATCAGGATAGGCAGTGAGTGGCAATGTAGGATGGAGAAAAGCAGCAAAGGGTGGTCATCATGTGGAGGTCAGGACACATGTAGTGGCAAATTAGGACAGTTTTCTGAAAAACATCTCGGGGTGGTGCCCATTGTAAGGCTTTCTAACAGGCCATTCACTAGTAGGAGTGTGAAATACATCATGGTGTGGTGTGAATCGGAGGGAAAGAATCAAGTTAGACAGTGAGTGGCAATGTAAAATGGAGAAAAGCACCACAGTGTGGTCAGCATGGGGAGGTCAGGAAACATTCAGTGTCAATGTAGGATAGGTTTCTGATAAACATCTCTGGGTGGTACACATTGTAAGGGTTTCTAACAGGCCATCCATTAGTAGGAGTGAGAAAAACATCACGTGGTACTGTGAATCGGTGGGCCTGAATTAGGATAGGCAGTGAGTGGCAACATAACATGGAGAAAAGCACCACGGTGTGGTCAGCATGGGGAAGTCAGGAAACATGCAGTGGCAATGCAGGATCGGTATCTGAAATACATCGCGGGGTTGGGCGCATTGTAAAGGTATCTAACAGGCCATTCACTAGTAGGAGTGTGAAATACATCATGGTGTGGTGTGAATCGGATGGCATGAATCAAGTTAGACAGTGAGTTGCAATGTAGGATGGAGAAAAGAACCACGGGTTGGTGAGCATGGCAAAGTCAGGAAACATGCAATGGCAATGTAGGATAGGTTTCTGAAAAACATCGCGGTGTTGTGCGCATTGTCAGTGTTTGTAGCAGGCCATTCACTAGTAGGCGTGACAAAATCATCACGGGGTGGTGTGAATCGGAAGGCCTGAATCAGGATAGGCAGTGGGTGGCCATGTAGGATGGAGAAAAGCACCACGGTGTGGTCAGCATGGGGAGGTCAGGACACATGCAGTGGCAAAGTAGGATAGTTCTCTAAAAAACATCACGGGGTGGTGCCCATTATAAAACTTTCTAACAGGCCATTCACTAGTAGGAGTGAGAAAAACATCACAGGGTGGTGTGAATCGGAGGCCCTTAATTAGGATAGGCAGTGAGTGGCAATGTAGGATGTGAAAAGCACCACGGTGTGGTCAGCATGGGGAGGTCAGGAAACATGCAGTGGCAAAGTAGGATAGGTTTCTGAAAAAAACATCTTTGTGGTGCACATTGTAAGGCTTTCTAACAGGCCATTCACTAGTAGGAGTGAGAAAAACCACGGGGTGGTGTGAATCGGAGGGCCTGATTTAGGATAGGCAGTTAGTGGCAATGTAACATGGAGAAAACCACCAAGGGGTGGTCAGCATGAGGGCGTCAGAAAACATGCAGTGGAAAAGTAGGATAGTTTTCTGAAAAACATCACGGGGTGGTGCCCAATGTAAGGCTTTCTAACAGGCCATTCACTAGTAGGAGTAAGAAAAACATCACGGGGTGCTGTGAATCGGAGGGCCTGAATGAGGATAGGCAGTGAGTGGCAATGTAGATTGTAGAAAAGCACCACAGGGTTGTCAGCATGGGGAAGTCAGGAAACATGCAGTGGCAATGCGGGATAGCTTTCTGAAAAACATTCCGGGTTGGTGCGCATTGTAAGGGAATCTAACAGGCCATTCACTAGTAGGAGTGAGAAAAACATCACGGCGTGGTGTGAATTGGAGGGCCTGAATCAGGATAGGCAGTGAGTGGCAATGTAGGATGGAGAAAAGCAGCAAAGGGTGGTCATCATGTTCGAGGTCAGGACACATGCAGTGGCAAAGTAGGATAGTTTTCTGAAAAACATCACGGGGTGGTGCCCATTGTAAGGCTTCCTAACAGGCCATTCACTAGTAGGAGTGAGAAATACATCATGGTGTGGTGTGAATCGAAGGGCCTGAATAAAGTTAGACAGTGAGTGGCAATGTAGGATGGAGAAAAGCACCACGGGTTTGTCCGCATGGGGATGTAAGGAAACATGCCGTGGCAATATAGAATAGGTTTCTGATAAGCATTGCTAGGTGGTGCGCATTGCAAGGCTTTCGAACAGGCCATTCACTAGTAGGAATGAGAACAACATCATGCGGTGGTGTGAATCGGAGGCCCTGCATTAGGATAGGCAGTGAGTGGCAATGTAGGATGGAGAAAACACCACAGGGTGGTCAGCATGGGGAGGTCAGGAAACATGCAGTGGCAATGTAGTCTACTTTTCTGAAAAACATTACCGGTTGGTGCACATTGTAATGGTTTCTAACAGGCCTTTCACTAGTAGGAGTGAGAAAAACCTCACGGCGTGGTGTGAATTGGAGGGTCTGAATCAGTATAGGCAGTGAGTGGCAATGTAGGATGGAGAAAAGCACCACGGGGTGGTAATTATGGGGAGGTCAGGACACATGCAGTGGCAATGTAGCATAGGTTTCTAAAAATCATCGCGGGTGGTGAGGATTGTAATGGTTTCTAACAGGCCATTCACTAGTAGGAGTGAGAAAAACATCACGGGGCGGTGTGAATCAGATGTTCTGAATTAGGATAGGCAGTGAATGGCAATGTACGATGGAGAAAAGCACCACGGGGTGATCAGCATGGGGAGGTCAGGACACATGCAGTGGAAAAGTAGGATAGTTTTCTGAAAAACATCACGGGGTGGTGCCCAATGTAAGGCTTTCTAACAGGCCATTCACTAGTAGGAGTAAGAAAAACATCACACGGTGGTGTGAATCGGAGGCCCTTAATTAGGATAGGCAGTGAGTGGCAATGTAGGATGGAGAAAAGCACCACGGGGTGGTCAGGATGGGGAGGTCAGGAAACATGCAGTGGCAATGCAAGATCCGTTTCTAAAAGACATCGTGGTGTTGGGCGCATTGTAAAGGTATCTAACAGGCGATTCCCTGGTAGGAGTGAAAAATACATCACGGGAAGGTGGGAATCTGAAGGCCTGAATCATAATAGGCAGTGAGTGGCAATGTAGGATGGAGAAAAGCACCACGGCACGGTCATCATGGGGAGGTCAGGACACATGCAGTGGCAATGTAGGGTAGGTTTCTGAAAAACATCGCGGCGTAGTGAGCATGGTAACGGTTTCTAACAGGCCATTTACTAGTAGGAGTGAGAAATACATAATGGTGTGGTGTGAATTGGAGGGCCTTAATCAAGTTTGACAGTGAGTGGCAATGTAAAATGGAGAAAAGCACCACAGTGTGGTCAGCATGGGGAGGTCAGGACACATGCAGTGGCAAAGTAGGATAGTTCTCTGAAAAACATCACGGGGTGGTTCCCATTGTAAGGCTTTCTAACAGGCCATTCACTAGTAGGAGTGTGAAATATATCATGGTGTGGTGTGAATCGGATGGCATGAATCAAGTTAGACAGTGAGTGGCAATGTAGGATGGAGAAAAGAACCATGGGTTGGTGAGCATGGCAAAGTCAGTTAACATGCAATGGCAATGTAGGATCGGTTTCTGAAAAACATCGCGGGGTTGTGTGCATTGTCAGTGTTTGTAGCAGGCCATTCACTAGTAGGAGTGACAAAATCATCACGGGGTGGTGTGAGTCGGAAGGCCTGAATCAGGATAGGCAGTGGGTGGCAATGAAGGATGGAGAAAAGCACCACGGAGTGGTCAGCATGGGGAGGTCAGGACACATGCAGTGGCAAAGTAGGATAGTTTTCTGAAAAACATCACGGGGTGGTGGGGATTGTAAGGGTTTCTAACAGGCCTTTCACTAGTAGGAGTGAGAAAAACATCACGGGGTGGTGTGAATCAGATGTTCTGAATTAGGATAGGCAGTGAGGGGCAATGTAGGATGGAGAAAAGCACCTCGGGGTGTTCAGCATGGGGTGGTCAGGAAACATGAAGTGGCAATGTACGATAGGTTTCTGAAAAAAACAGCGGGGTGGTGCGCATTGCAAAGGTTTCTAACAGGCCTTTCACTAGTAGGAGTGAGAAAAACATCACGGGGTGGTTTGAATCAGATGTTCTGAATTAGGATATACAGTGAGTGGCAATGTAGGATGGACAAAAGCACCATGGGGTTGTCAGAATGGGGAGGTCAGGAAACATGCAGTGGCAATGTAGGATAGTTTTCTGAAAAACATCACGGGGTGGTGGGCATTGTAAGGGTTTCTAACAGGCCTTTCACTAGTAGGAGTGAGAAAAACATCACGGGGTGGTGTGAATCAGATGTTCTGAATTAGGATAGGCAGTGAGTGGCAATGTAGGATGGAGAAAAGCACCTCGGGGTGTTCAGCATGGGGTGGTCAGGAAACATGCAATGGCAATGTAGGATAGGTTTCTGAAAAACATCGCGGGGTGGTGCGCATTGTAAGTGTTTCTAACAGGCTTTTCACTAGTAGGAGTGAGAAAAACATCACAGGGTGGTATGAATCGGAGGGCCTAAATTATGATAGGCAGTGAGTGGCAACGTAGCATGGAGAAAAGCACACGGGTTAGTCACCATGGGGAGGACAGGAAACATGCAGTGGCAATGTAGGATAGTTTTCTGAAAAACATCACGGGGTGGTGGGGATTGTAAGGGTTTCTAACAGGCCTTTCACTAGTAGGAGTGAGAAAAACATCACGGGGTGGTGTGAATCAGATGTTCTGAATTAGGATAGGCAGTGAGGGGCAATGTAGGATGGAGAAAAGCACCTCGGGGTGTTCAGCATGGGGTGGTCAGGAAACATGAAGTGGCAATGTACGATAGGTTTCTGAAAAAAACAGCGGGGTGGTGCGCATTGCAAGGGTTTCTAACAGGCCTTTCACTAGTAGGAGTGAGAAAAACATCACAGGGTGGAGTGAATCATAGGGCCTGAATTAGGATAGGCAGTGAGTGGCAATATAAAATGGAGAAAAGCACCACAGTGTGGTCAGCATGGGGAGGTCACGACACATTCAGTGGCAATGTAGGATAGGTTTCTGAAAAACATCACGGCGTAGTGCGCATGGTAAGGGTTTCCAACAGGCCATTTTCTAGTAGGAGTGAGAAATACATCATGGTGTGGTGTGAATTGGAGGGCCTGAATCAAGTTTGACTGTGAGTGGCAATGTAGGTTGGAGAAAAGCTCCACGGGTTGGTGAGCATGGGAAAGTCAGGAAACATGCATTGTCAATGTACGATAGGTTTCTGAAAAGCGTCGCGGGGTTGTGCGCATTGTAAGGGTTTGTAGCAGGCCCTTCACTAGTAGGAGTGAGAAAAACATCACGTGGTGGTGTGAATCGGAGTGGCTGAATTAGGATTGGCAGTGAGTGGCAATGAAGAATGGAGAAAAGCACAATGTTTTGGTCAACATGGGGAGGTCAGGAAAAATGTAATGGCAATGTAGGGTATGTTTCTGAAAAACATCGCCGGATGGTGCACATTGTAAGGCTTTCTAACAAGCCATTCACAAGAACGAGTGAAAAAAACATCACAGGGTGGTGTGAATCAGAGGGTCTGAATTAGGATAGGCTGTGAGTGGCAATGTAGGATGGAGAAAAGCACCACGGGTTTGTCAGCATGGGGAGGCAAGGAAACATGCAGTGGCAATGTAGAATAGGTTTCTGATAAGCATCACTTGGTGGTGCGCATTGTAAGGGTTTCTAACAGGCCATTCACTAGTAGGAGTGAGAAAAACATCACGTGGTAGTGTGAATTGGAGGGCCTGAATCAGGATAGGCAGTGAGTGGCAATGTAGGATGGAGAAAAGCACCAAAGGGTGGTCATCATGGGGAGGTCACGACACATGCAGTGGCAAAGTAGGATAGTTTTCTGAAAAACATCACGGGGTGGTGCCCATTGTAAGGCTTTCTAACAGGCCATTCACTAATAGGAGTGAGAAAATCATCACGGGGTGGTGAGAATGGGAGAGCCTAAATTAGGATAGGCAGTTAATGGCAATGAAGAATGGAGAAAAGCACCATGGGTTGGTCAACATGGGGAGGAAAGGAAACATGCAATGGCAATGTAGGATAGGTTTCTGAAAAACATCGCTGGGTGGTGCTCATTGCAAGGCTTTCTAAAAAGCCATTCAGAAGTAGGAGTGAAAAAAACATCAAGGGGTGGTTTGAATCGGAGAGCCTGAATTAGGGTAGGCAGTGAGTGGCAATGTAGGGTGGAGAAAATCACCACAGGGTGGTCAGCATAGGGAGGTAAGAAAACATGCCCTGGCAATGTAGGATAGGTTTCTGAAAAAAAAAAAAAAAAAACAAGAAAGCCGGGTAGTGCGATTGTAAGTGTTTCTAACAGGCCATTCACTAGTAGGAGTGAGAAAAACATCATGGGGTGGTGTGAATCGGAGGGCCTGAATTAGGATATGCAGTGAGTGGCAATGTAGGATGGAGAAAAGCACCACAGGGTGGTCAGCATGGGGAGGTCAGGAAACATGCAGTGGCAATGTAGGATAGTTTTCTGAAAAACATCACAGGGTGGTAAGCATTGTAAGGGTTTCTAACAGGCCATTCACTGGTAGGATTGAGAAAAACATCACGGGGTGCTGTGAATCGGAGGGCCTGAATTAGGATAGGCAGTGAGTGGCAATGTAGATTGTAGAAAAGCACCACAGGGTTGTCAGCATGGGGAGGTCAGGAAACATGCAGTGGCAATGTGGGATAGCTTTCTGAAAAACATTCCGGGTTGGTGCGCATTGTAAGGGAATCTAACAGGCCATTCACTAGTAGGAGTGAGAAAAACATCACGGCGTGGTGTGAATTGGAGGGCCTGAATCAGGATAGGCAGTGAGTGGCAATGTAGGATGGAGAAAAGCAGCAAAGGGTGGTCATCATGTTCGAGGTCAGGACACATTCAGTGGCAAAGTAGGATAGTTTTCTGAAAAACATCACGGGGTGGTGCCCATTGTAAGGCTTCCTAACAGACCATTCACTAGTAGGAGTGTGAAATACATCATGGTGTGGTGTGAATCGGAGGGCATGAATCAAGATAGACAGTGAGTGGCAATGTAAAATGGAGAAAAGCACCACAGTGTGGTCAGCATGGGGAGGTCAGGAAACATTCAGTGTCAATGTAGGATAGGTTTCTGATAAACATCTCTGGGTGGTGCGCATTGTAAGGTTTTGTAACAGGCCATTCATTAGTAGGAGTGAGAAAAACATCACGTGGTACTGTGAATCAGTGGGCCTGAATTAGGATAGGCAGTGAGTGGCAAAATAACATGGAGAAAAGCACCACGGTGTGGTCTGCATGGGGAAGTCAGGAAACATGCAGTGGCAATGCAGGATCGGTTTCTGAAATACATCGTGGGGTTGGGCGCATTTTAAAGATATCTAACAGGCCATTCACTAGTAGGAGTGAGAAATACATCATGGTGTGGTGTGAATCGAAGGGCCTGAATCAAGTTAGACAGTGAGTGGCAATGTAGGATGGAGAAAAGCACCACGGGTTTGTCCGCATGGGGATGTAAGGAAACATGCCGTGGCAATATAGAATAGGTTTCTGATAAGCATTGCTAGGTGGTGCGCATTGCAAGGCTTTCTAACAGGCCATTCACTAGTAGGAATGAGAACAACATCATGCGGTGGTGTGAATCGGAGGCCCTGCATTAGGATAGGCAGTGAGTGGCAATGTAGGATGGAGAAAACACCACAGGGTGGTCAGCATGGGGAGGTCAGGAAACATGCAGTGGCAATGTAGTCTACTTTTCTGAAAAACATTACCGGTTGGTGCACATTGTAATGGTTTCTAACAGGCCTTTCACTAGTAGGAGTGAGAAAAACCTCACGGCGTGGTGTGAATTGGAAGGCCTGAATCAGTATAGGCAGTGAGTGGCAATGTAGGATGGAGAAAAGCACCACGGGGTGGTAATTATGGGGAGGTCAGGACACATGCAGTGGCAATGTAGCATAGGTTTCTAAAAATCATCGCGGGTGGTGAGGATTGTAAGGGTTTCTAACAGGCCATTCACTAGTAGGAGTGACAAAATCATCACGGGGTGGTGTGAATCGGAAGGCCTGAATTAGGTTAGGCAGTGAGTGGCAATGTAGGATGGAGAAAATCACCACAGGCTGGTCAGCATGGGGAGGTTCTAAAACATGCCCTGGCAATGTAGGATAGGTTTCAGAAAATAAAAAGCGGGGTGGTGCGATTGTAAGTGTTTCTAACAGGCCATTCACTAGTAGGAGTGAGAAAAACATCACGGGGTGGTGTGAATCGGAGGGCCTGAATTAGGATATGCAGTGAGTGGCAATGTAGGATGGAGAAAAGCACCACAGCGTGGTCAGCATGGGGAGGTCAGGAAACATGCAGTGGCAATGTAGGATAGTTTTCTGAAAAACATCACAGGGTGGTGCGCATTGTAAGGTTTTCTAACAGGCCATTCACTGGTAGGATTGAGAAAAACATCACGGGGTGCTGTGAATCGGAGGGCCTGAATTAGGATAGGCAGTGAGTGGCAATGTAGGATGTAGAAAAGCACCACAGGGTGGTCAGCATGGGGAAGTCAGGAAACATGCAGTGGCAATGTGGGATAGCTTTCTGAAAAACATTCCGGGTTGGTGCGCATTGTAAGGGATTCTAACAGGCCATTCACTAGTAGGAGTGAGAAAAACATCACGGCGTGGTGTGAATTGGAGGGCCTGAATCAGGATAGGCAGTGAGTGGCAATGTAGGATGGAGAAAAGCAGCAAAGGGTGGTCATCATGTGGAGGTCAGGACACATGTAGTGGCAAATTAGGACAGTTTTCTGAAAAACATCTCGGGGTGGTGCCCATTGTAAGGCTTTCTAACAGGCCATTCACTAGTAGGAGTGTGAAATACATCATGGTGTGGTGTGAATCGGAGGGAAAGAATCAATTTAGACAGTGAGTGGCAATGTAAAATGGAGAAAAGCACCACAGTGTGGTCAGCATGGGGAGGTCAGGAAACATTCAGTGTCAATGTAGGATAGGTTTCTGATAAACATCTCTGGGTGGTACACATTGTAAGGGTTTCTAACAGGCCATCCATTAGTAGGAGTGAGAAAAACATCACGTGGTACTGTGAATCGGTGGGCCTGAATTAGGATAGGCAGTGAGTGGCAACATAACATGGAGAAAAGCACCACGGTGTGGTCAGCATGGGGAAGTCAGGAAACATGCAGTGGCAATGCAGGATCGGTATCTGAAATACATCGCGGGGTTGGGCGCATTGTAAAGGTATCTAACAGGCCATTCACTAGTAGGAGTGTGAAATACATCATGGTGTGGTGTGAATCGGATGGCATGAATCAAGTTAGACAGTGAGTTGCAATGTAGGATGGAGAAAAGAACCACGGGTTGGTGAGCATGGCAAAGTCAGGAAACATGCAATGGCAATGTAGGATAGGTTTCTGAAAAACATCGCGGTGTTGTGCGTATTGTCAGTGTTTGTAGCAGGCCATTCACTAGTAGGAGTGACAAAATCATCACGGGGTGGTGTGAATCGGAAGGCCTGAATCAGGATAGGCAGTGGGTGGCAATGTAGGATGGAGAAAAGCACCACGGTGTGGTCAGCATGGGGAGGTCAGGACACATGCAGTGGCAAAGTAGGATAGTTCTCTGAAAAACATCATGGGGTGGTGCCCATTGTAAAACTTTCTAACAGGCCATTCACTAGTAGGAGTGAGAAAAACATCACAGGGTGGTGTGAATCGGAGGGCCTGAATTAGGATAGGCAGTGAGTGGCAATGTAAATTGGACAAAAGCACCACGGTGTGGTCAGCATGGGGAGGTCAGGAAACATGCAGTGGCAAAGTAGGATAGGTTTCTGAAAAAAACATCTTTGTGGTGCGCATTGTAAGGCTTTCTAACAGGCCATTCACTAGTAGGAGTGAGAAAAACCACGGGGTGGTGTGAATCGGAGGGCCTGATTTAGGATAGGCAGTTAGTGGCAATGTAACATGGAGAAAACCACCAAGGGGTGGTCAGCATGAGGACGTCAGAAAACATGCAGTGGAAAAGTAGGATAGTTTTCTGAAAAACATCACGGGGTGGTGCCCAATGTAAGGCTTTCTAACAGGCCATTCACTAGTAGGAGTAAGAAAAACATCACACGGTGGTGTGAATCGGAGGCCCTTAATTAGGATAGGCAGTGAGTGGCAATGTAGGATGGAGAAAAGCACCACGGGGTGGTCAGGATGGGGAGGTCAGGAAACATGCAGTGGCAATGCAAGATCGGTTTTTAAAAAACATCGTGGTGTTGGGCGCATTGTAAAGGTATCTAACAGGCGATTCCCTGGTAGGAGTGAAAAATACATCACGGGAAGGTGGGAATCTGAAGGCCTGAATCATAATAGGCAGTGAGTGGCAATGTAGGATGGAGAAAAGCACCACGGCACGGTCATCATGGGGAGCTCAGGACACATGCAGTGGCAATGTAGGGTAGGTTTCTGAAAAACATCGCGGCGTAGTGAGCATGGTAACGGTTTCTAACAGGCCATTTACTAGTAGGAGTGAGAAATACATAATGGTGTGGTGTGAATTGGAGGGCCTGAATCAAGTTTGACAGTGAGTGGCAATGTAAAATGGAGAAAAGCACCACAGTGTGGTCAGCATGGGGAGGTCAGGACACATGCAGTGGCAAAGTAGGATAGTTCTCTGAAAAACACACGGGGTGGTGCCCATTGTAAGGCTTTCTAACAGGCCATTCACTGTTGGGAGCCGCAGCCCCGAGCCCGGTCGCCTCACTTGGCGGACGTGAGGCCTGTAGTAAATAGTGAGGCCTGAGGTAGATTACCCCTCCCATCGAATATGTTAGTTTCCTGCTTACCGCGTAAACAACCCGCTCAACAATATAGTCTGCCTGGCAACTGATGATGTTAGCCAATCAGCTTGCCTTGCTTATTTTAACATGATTGGACACTGTACCCATATATATACCGGTGCCACCCCTGGGCGGAAGTAGAAGCCAGATAAAAGCCCAGAAATAAAAGCCCAAAAGGAGCCGCGGAGAGCGGACCGGTAGAGGCTTTGGGGCAGGCTAAAGCACAAAAGGAGCCGTGGGGAGCGGACCAGAGGAGGCTTCAGCTGGGAGAACCCAGGGCAGGCTGTACGGAGAAGGAAAATAAAAAAAAAAGGTTGTCCACTACCAGACTGTGTCGTGTGTCCTTCCTGCCGGCCGGGAGCAGACATCGACATTTGGAGGCCCGCCCGGGGACTGATCACCCCCGTGACGTGGAAGTGGACAACGCTCCAGTACAGAGCTGCGAGACAGGTGAGTTGGGGATAAGCCTGGGCTCTGGGTGGCGCGCACCTACAGGGCTTTTAGACTCCCCTCAGGCTCACGCGTAAGTGGCGGATTCCTTGGGCCTCACGCGGTGAGTAACATATTAAAAAATGGGAAACATGCTAGGTAGCGGCACTAAGAGCGAGGGTGGTTGTGGAGAAAGCTCTCAAGAGCTTACAAAAGTACGCAGGGTATCTGAGCAGGCCCAGTCAGGGAGCTCCCGAGAGGTGTCTGTCAAGGGGAACAAGGATGCTAAGGAGGAGGACGGGGCTCTAGCCTCGGAGTCGTCTGACTCCGAGGACGAGGGAAAGTTGAATGGCAGGGAGGCCAAAGAGACCAGCTGTCAGGAGCCTAAGTCGCTCAATAAGGAGTCGCAGGGTTCTTTTCCAGCGTCACGCCGCGAATTGCGCTCTGCTCAACCTGGTCTGCGGAGGAGTAGAGAGCTCCTGAGTGCGCCCCGGCGCGAGAGGGAGGCGGTCCCTCGCCACGAGGCGGCCGCCTGGGAGCTCCCTCCCCTTTCGCCAGAACAGGAAGTGATACACGGGCCCCCATTTTCCGCCCAATCACGGCCGCCGTCTTATGCTCCGCCGGCGGGTCGGTATTTTTACAGGCGGCTTTGGCAGGGGGGACGCTTGTCTCATGAGGTACATCCACCTGGGATAGATAGTGGCCCCTACGAGATATTTCCTGTACAAGTAGCTATGGGCCAGGGACGCAATGTATGGGAGCCTTTTGAGATAAAGCAGATTAGAGAACTTAAAAATGCAGTTACAACCTTTGGGCCGACTGCGCCTTACACCATTGCCATGCTGGAGAATCTGTCTTCTGGGCCCCTCACCCCCGCGGACTGGATTCAGCTGGCAAGGGCCTGTCTGCCCTCGGGCAGTTACCTGGATTGGCGAGCCTGGTATGCAGAGTTCTCTGCCGAGCAGGCTGAGAAAAACGCCAATTGAGGAAACCGGGGGTGGAACAAAGAAATGCTTATGGGAGAAGGTCGGCACGCTGATGACCAGACCCAGTTCCCCGGCGCTGTCTATGAGCAAATCAATGCCATAGGACTCCGCGCCTGGAAGCAAGTAAGTGGTGCCGGAACAGCCTCCTTGTGTCTTTCAAAAATAATTCAGGGTACCACAGAGCCATTTGTTGACTTTGTGGCCCGAATGCAAGATGCTGCCGATAAGATATTTTCTGATCCGGGAGTGGCTCAACCGCTGGTAAGACAGCTGATTTTTGAGCAATGTACAAAAGAGTGCAAGGCAGCGATAGCTCCTCATAAAAACAAGGACCTCAATGCCTGGATTAGGATATGCAGAGAGATAGGGGGGCCGCTCTCCAACTCGGGAGTGGCTGCTCTCCTGGCCGCGGCTATACAGCAGAGGGGACCTCGCGGGTTAGAAGGGGAATATAAGGCTAAAGGGTGTTTTGCCTGCGGGGAGCCAGGACACATTAAACGTCATTGCCCAAACAATGCAGATGCTAGGCCTCGCCCTAGGAATGAAGAACCATATGTTTGTGGGCGATGCAAGAAGGGATCACACAAAGCTGAGGAGTGTAGGTCGGTCTTTGATGCTCAGGACAACCGTATTTGTGGACAAGATGCTAGAGAGCCAAAAAACGGCCAGAGGGGGCCCCCTTCACAGACGGGCCCCCGCCCCAGAGACAGGACAGCTCAGGGTGGCAGCCTTCAACAAGGGCCACCCCTGGGTCAGCAGGTGTGGACCTCAGTGTCGCCTCCAGACTTATATGGGTGTTCATCTTGTCATTTGTCACTCAGCACCCTATAATTTTTCCAAAGGTTACTGCCTCTGAGCCATTAGTCCCAGCAACTACAATATACACAGATGGCTCTAAGACGGGGATAGGCGCCTATGTGATCCTAGGCAAGCCCCCGGTTACCATACAATTTAAACCAGATCAGCCTCAGGTGGTGGAACTGCAGATCGTTAAAATGATTCTTGAACGGTTCTCAGAAGCCATTAACATTGTCTCCGATTCTAGGTATGTGGTCAATGCTATGCAAGTGCTTGAGACTGCCGGTTTAATTAGATCCACTTCCACAGTGGCTGGACTGTTCCTGTCTATCCAGACATTGCTTCAGAACAGACACCATAAGGTCTTCACCACCCACATAAGAGCACATACATCCCTGCCAGGGCCTATGGCACAGGGGAATGCGGCTGCTGACACTGCCACTCGCCCGTTATGGATTTTTACCTTACTAACACCAATCGAGCGAGCCCGTGCCTTCCATGATAAGTTTCATGTTAATGCCAGGACACTAGCAAACCATTTCCATGTTTCTAGAGCAGATGCACGAGATATCGTGCGACTATGTGACTCCTGTGCCACATACAAACCTGCCATACCGATGGGAATAAACCCTCGAGGTTTGATCCCTGGTGATGTTTGGCAGATGGACATCACACATATACAGGAGTTTGGGACTCTTAAATATGTTCATGTTTCCACAGACACCTGTTCTCACGTCATATTTGCAACAGCAGAAACAGGTAAAAAAGTGTCTAATGTGATCAATCATTGCCTGGCGGCTTGGGCCGCATGGGGCAAACCAAAAATATTAAAAACTGATAATGGACCAGCCTATATAGGCAAAGCCTTCAATGAGTTCTGCAAAATGATGGAGGTTCAATTAAAACATGATATCCCATACAATCCCCAAGGTCAAGGAATCATTGAGAGGGCTCATAAAAGCCTCAAAAAAATTTTACAAAAACAAAAAGGGGGAGTAGGCCAAGGCCTGGCCCCAAAGGCACGATTATCCATGGCACTATTCACACACAATTTTTTAAATTTAAATAATGATAATCGCTCCCCAGCTGTGGAGCACTGCAACCCTTCCCCCAACCATAAAGGGTGGGTGAAGTGGAAAGATGTCCTGACAGGACAATGGATGGGCCCGGATCCGGTAATCAGCTGGAACCGAGGCGCGGTTTGTGTTTTCCCACAGGAATCGGGACGAGAACCACTGTGGATACCGGAGAGACTGACACGGACAACAAAGCCCTCGACTAAAGATCAGACCTGCCCTACTGGAGATCCATCACAGACCAACCAACAAGATAAATAAAAATAGCGGTAGCCCAAAATGGACAAGAAGATCCTCAGGCATATACATGGCTCGCTCGCCTAGCCTACGACCGAGTCTAGGGACGGTGAGCTTCCCACACTCCTCCTCTAAAAAATTATGATATAGCAGGGTAGATGAGTCAATGACGGGTAAGAGCGTGCCTCCCCAGCATGACTCGACCTAAGCCAGGCCCTACCCCATCCTGCACGTAAGCCGCTGGACTGTTAGATGCTGCCCAGGTCTAAATTTCTCTCCGAGGGGATTTCTTTACGGAGAGAGAATGAGTGCAAGCTTGTGTGCATCCAGGTTCCGTCCAGTTTGTGCCTGGCCCTAAAAAAAGGACGAGGGCCTCAGGGCCTTGGCAGACCATGGGACGGCCGACCAGGGTCTAAGCCAAGGACCTACGGTGGGCCTACGCATAGGGCATAAGCCTCTACACCCAGTCCAAAAAGGGCTACGATGCGCACATTCATAAAAAATAAAAAAGGGGGAGATGTTGGGAGCCGCAGCCCCGAGCCCGGTCGCCTCACTTGGCGGACGTGAGGCCTGTAGTAAAGAGTGAGGCCTGAGGTAGATTACCCCTCCCATCGAATATGTTAGTTTCCTGCTTACCGCGTAAACAACCCGCTCAACAATATAGTCTGCCTGGCAACTGATGATGTTAGCCAATCAGCTTGCCTTGCTTAATTTAACATGATTGGACACTGTACCCATATATATACCGGTGCCACCCCTGGGCGGAAGTAGAAGCCAGATAAAAGCCCAGAAATAAAAGCCCAAAAGGAGCCGCGGAGAGCGGACCGGTAGAGGCTTTGGGGCAGGCTAAAGCACAAAAGGAGCCGCGGGGAGCGGACCAGAGGAGGCTTCAGCTGGGAGAACCCAGGGCAGGCTGTACGGAGAAGGAAAATAAAAAAAAAAGGTTGTCCACTACCAGACTGTGTCGTGTGTCCTGCCTGCCGGCCGGGAGCGGACATCGACAATTCACTAGTAGGAGTGTGAAATATATCATGGTGTGGTGTGAATCGGATGGCATGAATCAAGTTAGACAGTGAGTGGCAATGTAGGATGGAGAAAAGAACCATGGGTTGGTGAGCATGGCAAAGTCAGTTAACATGCAATGGCAATGTAGGATAGGTTTCTGAAAAACATCGCGGGGTTGTGTGCATTGTCAGTGTTTGTAGCAGGCCATTCACTAGTAGGAGTGACAAAATCATCACGGGGTGGTGTGAATCGGAAGGCCTGAATCAGGATAGGCAGTGGGTGGCAATGTAGGATGGAGAAAAGCACCACGGAGTGGTCAGCATGGGGAGGTCAGGACACATGCAGTGGCAAAGTAGGATAGTTCTCTAAAAAACATCACGGGGTGGTGCCCATTGTAAGACTTTCTAACAGGCCATTCACTAGTAGGAGTGAGAAAAACATCACAGGGTGGTGTGAATCGGAGGGCCTGAATTAGGATAGGCAGTGAGTGGCAATGTAAAATGGACAAAAGCACCACGGTGTGGTCAGCATGGGGAGGTAAGGAAACATGCAGTGGCAAAGTAGGATAGTTTTCTGAAAAACATCACGGGGTGGTGCCCAATGTAAGGCTTTCTAACAGGCCATTCACTAGTAGGAGTAAGAAAAACATCACACGGTGGTGTGAATCGGCGGCCCTTAATTAGGATAGGCAGTGAGTGGCAATGTAGGATGGAGAAAAGCACCACGGGGTGGTCAGGATGGGGAGGTCAGGAAACATGCAGTGGCAATGCAAGATCCGTTTCTAAAAAACATCGCGGTGTTGGGCGCATTGTAATGTTATCTAACAGGCGATTCCCTGGTAGGAGTGAAAAATACATCACGGGAAGGTGTGAATCGGAAGGCCTGAATCATAATAGGCAGTGAGTGGCAATGTAGGATGGAGAAAAGCACCACGGCACGGTCATCATGGGGAGGTCAGGACACATGCAGTGGCAATGTAGGATAGGTTTCTGAAAAACATCGCGGCGTAGTGCGCATGGTAAGGGTTTCTAACAGGCCATTTACTAGTAGGAGTGAGAAATACATCATGGTGTGGTGTGAATTGGAGGGCCTGAATCAAGTTTGACAGTGAGTGGCAATGTAGGATGGAGAAAAGCCCCACGGGTTGGTGAGCATGGAGAGGTCAGGAAACATGCATTGTCAAAGTACGAAAGGTTTCTGAAAAATGTCGCGGGATTGTGCGCATTGTAAGTGTTTCTAGCAGGCCCTTCACTAGCAGGAGTGAGAAAAACATCACGTGGTGGTGTGAATGGGAGTGGCTGAATTAGGATTGGCAGTGAGAGGCAAAGAAGAATGGAGAAAAGCACCACGGGTTGGTCAACATGGGGAGGTCAGGAAACATGTAATGGCAATGTAGGGTAGGTTTCTGAAAAACATCGCGGGGTGGTGCACATTGTAAGGCTTTCTAACAAGCCATTCACAAGTACGAGTGAAAAAAACATCACAGGGTGGTGTGAATCAGAGGGTCTGAATAAGGATAGGCTGTGAGTGGCAATGTAGGATGGAGAAAAGCACCACGGGTTTGTCAGCATGGGGAGGCACGGAAACATGCAGTGGCAATGTAGAATAGGTTTCTGATAAGCATCACTGGGTGGTACGCATTGTAAGGGTTTCTAACAGGCCATTCACTAGTAGGAGTTAGAACAAAATCACGCGGTGGTGTGAATTAGAGGGCCTGAATCAGGATAGGCATTGAGTGGCAATGTAGGATGGAGAAAAGCAGCAAAGGTTGGTCATCATGGGGAGGTCAGGACACATGCAGTGGCAAAGTAGGATAGTTTTCTGAAAAACATCACGGGGTGCTGCCAATTGTAAGGCTTTCTAACAGGCCATTCACTAGTAGGAGTGAGAAAAACATCACGGGGTGGTGTTAATCGGAGGGCCTGAATTAGGATAGGCAATGAGTGGCAATGTAGGATGGAGAAAAGCACCACAGGGTGGTCCGCATGGGGAGGTCAGGAAACATGCAATGGCAATGTAGGATAGTTTTCTGAAAACATCACGGGGTCGTTCGGATTTTAAGGGTTTCTAACAGGCCATTCAATAGTAGGAGTGTGAATAACATCACGGGGTGGTTTGAATCAGATGTTCTGAATTAGGATATACAGTGAGTGGCAATGTAGGATGGAGAGAAGCACCAAGGGGTTGTCAGCATGGGTAGGTCAGGAAACATGCAGTGGCAATGTAGGATAGGTTTCTGAAAAACATCGCTGGTTGTGTGCATTGTAAGGTTTTCTCACAGGCCATTCACTAGTAGGAGTGAGAAAAACATCACAGGGTGGTGTGAATCGTAGGGTCTGAATTAGGATAGGCAGTGAGTGGCAATATAAAATGGAGAAAAGCACCACGGTGTGGTCAGCATGGGGAGGTCAGGAAACATGCAGTGGCAATGTAAGAAATGTTTCTGAAAAACATCACGGGGTGGAGCGCCTTGTAAGGATATCTAACCGGCCATTCCCTGGTAGCAGTGAGAAATACATCACGGGAAGGTGTGAATCGGAAGGCCAGAATCAGAATAGGCAGTGAGTGGCAATGTAGGATGGAGAAAAGCACCATGGCACGGTTCATGGGGAGGTCAGGACACATGCAGCGGCAATGTAGGATAGGTTTCTGAAAAACATCGCGGCGTAGTGCGCATGGTAAGGGTTTCTAACAGGGCATTTACTAGTAGGATTGAGAAATACATCATGGTGTGGTGTGAATTAGAGGGTCTGAATCAAGTTTGACAGTGAGTGGCAATGTAGGATGGAGAAAATCTCCACGGGTTGGTGAGCATGGGAGGTCAGGAAACATGCATTGTCAATGTATGAAATGTTTCTGAAAAACGTCGCGGGGTTGTGCGCATTGTAAGTGTTTGTAGCAGGCCCTTCACTAGTAGGAGTGAGAAAAACATCCCGTGGTGGTGTGAATCGGAGGGGCTGAATTAGGATTGGCAGTGAGTGGCAATGAAGAATGGAGAAAAGCACCACGGGTTGGTCAACATGGGGATGTCAGGAAACATGTAATGGCAATGTAGGGTAGGTTTCTGAAAAACATCGCGGGGTGTGCACATTGTAAGACTTTCTAACCAGCTATTCGCAAGTAGGAGTGAAAAAAACATCACAGGGTGGTGTGAATCAGAGGGTCTGAATCAGAATAGGCTGTAAGTGGCAATGTAGGATGGAGAAAAGCACCACGGGTTTGTCAGCATGGGGAGGCAAGGAAACATGCAGTGGCAATGTAGAATATGTTTCTGAAAAGCATTACTGGGTGGTGCGCATTGTAAGGGTTTCTAACAGGCCATTCACTATTAGGAGTGAGAACAACATCACGCGGTGGTGTGAATTGGAGGGCCTGAATCAGGATAGGCATTGAGTGGCAATGTAGGATGGAGAAAAGCAGCAAAGGGTCGTCATCATGGGGAGGTCAGGACACATGCAGTGGCAAACTAGGATAGTTTTCTGAAAAACATCACGGTGTGGTGCAGATTTTAAGGGTTTCTAACAGGCCATTCACTAGTAGGAGTGAGAAAAACATCAGGGGGTGGTTCGAATCAGATGTTCTAATTAGGATAAGCAGTGAGTGGCTATGTAGGATGGAGAATAGCACCATAGGGTGGTCAGCATGAGGAAGTCAGGAAACATGCAATGGCAATGTAGGATAGGTTTCTGAAAAACATCGCGGGGTGGTGCGCATTGTAAGTGTTTCTAACAGGCTTTTCACTAGTAGGAGTGAGAAAAACATCACAGGGTGGTATGAATCGGAGGGCCTAAATTATGATAGGCAGTGAGTGGCAACGTAGCATGGAGAAAAGCACACGGGTTAGTCACCATGGGGAGGACAGGAAACATGCAGTGGCAATGTAGGATAGTTTTCTGAAAAACATCACGGGGTGGTGGGGATTGTAAGGGTTTCTAACAGGCCTTTCACTAGTAGGAGTGAGAAAAACATCACGGGGTGGTGTGAATCAGATGTTCTGAATTAGGATAGGCAGTGAGGGGCAATGTAGGATGGAGAAAAGCACCTCGGGGTGTTCAGCATGGGGTGGTCAGGAAACATGAAGTGGCAATGTACGATAGGTTTCTGAAAAAAACAGCGGGGTGGTGCGCATTGCAAAGGTTTCTAACAGGCCTTTCACTAGTAGGAGTGAGAAAAACATCACGGGGTGGTTTGAATCAGATGTTCTGAATTAGGATATACAGTGAGTGGCAATGTAGGATGGACAAAAGCACCATGGGGTTGTCAGAATGGGGAGGTCAGGAAACATGCAGTGGCAATGTAGGATAGTTTTCTGAAAAACATCACGGGGTGGTGGGCATTGTAAGGGTTTCTAACAGGCCTTTCACTAGTAGGAGTGAGAAAAACATCACGGGGTGGTGTGAATCAGATGTTCTGAATTAGGATAGGCAGTGAGTGGCAATGTAGGATGGAGAAAAGCACCTCGGGGTGTTCAGCATGGGGTGGTCAGGAAACATGCAATGGCAATGTAGGATAGGTTTCTGAAAAACATCGCGGGGTGGTGCGCATTGTAAGTGTTTCTAACAGGCTTTTCACTAGTAGGAGTGAGAAAAACATCACAGGGTGGTATGAATCGGAGGGCCTAAATTATGATAGGCAGTGAGTGGCAACGTAGCATGGAGAAAAGCACACGGGTTAGTCACCATGGGGAGGACAGGAAACATGCAGTGGCAATGTAGGATAGTTTTCTGAAAAACATCACGGGGTGGTGGGGATTGTAAGGGTTTCTAACAGGCCTTTCACTAGTAGGAGTGAGAAAAACATCACGGGGTGGTGTGAATCAGATGTTCTGAATTAGGATAGGCAGTGAGGGGCAATGTAGGATGGAGAAAAGCACCTCGGGGTGTTCAGCATGGGGTGGTCAGGAAACATGAAGTGGCAATGTACGATAGGTTTCTGAAAAAAACAGCGGGGTGGTGCGCATTGCAAGGGTTTCTAACAGGCCTTTCACTAGTAGGAGTGAGAAAAACATCACAGGGTGGAGTGAATCATAGGGCCTGAATTAGGATAGGCAGTGAGTGGCAATATAAAATGGAGAAAAGCACCACAGTGTGGTCAGCATGGGGAGGTCACGACACATTCAGTGGCAATGTAGGATAGGTTTCTGAAAAACATCACGGCGTAGTGCGCATGGTAAGGGTTTCCAACAGGCCATTTTCTAGTAGGAGTGAGAAATACATCATGGTGTGGTGTGAATTGGAGGGCCTGAATCAAGTTTGACTGTGAGTGGCAATGTAGGTTGGAGAAAAGCTCCACGGGTTGGTGAGCATGGGAAAGTCAGGAAACATGCATTGTCAATGTACGATAGGTTTCTGAAAAGCGTCGCGGGGTTGTGCGCATTGTAAGGGTTTGTAGCAGGCCCTTCACTAGTAGGAGTGAGAAAAACATCACGTGGTGGTGTGAATCGGAGTGGCTGAATTAGGATTGGCAGTGAGTGGCAATGAAGAATGGAGAAAAGCACAATGTTTTGGTCAACATGGGGAGGTCAGGAAAAATGTAATGGCAATGTAGGGTATGTTTCTGAAAAACATCGCCGGATGGTGCACATTGTAAGGCTTTCTAACAAGCCATTCACAAGAACGAGTGAAAAAAACATCACAGGGTGGTGTGAATCAGAGGGTCTGAATTAGGATAGGCTGTGAGTGGCAATGTAGGATGGAGAAAAGCACCACGGGTTTGTCAGCATGGGGAGGCAAGGAAACATGCAGTGGCAATGTAGAATAGGTTTCTGATAAGCATCACTTGGTGGTGCGCATTGTAAGGGTTTCTAACAGGCCATTCACTAGTAGGAGTGAGAAAAACATCACGTGGTAGTGTGAATTGGAGGGCCTGAATCAGGATAGGCAGTGAGTGGCAATGTAGGATGGAGAAAAGCACCAAAGGGTGGTCATCATGGGGAGGTCACGACACATGCAGTGGCAAAGTAGGATAGTTTTCTGAAAAACATCACGGGGTGGTGCCCATTGTAAGGCTTTCTAACAGGCCATTCACTAATAGGAGTGAGAAAATCATCACGGGGTGGTGAGAATGGGAGAGCCTAAATTAGGATAGGCAGTTAATGGCAATGAAGAATGGAGAAAAGCACCATGGGTTGGTCAACATGGGGAGGAAAGGAAACATGCAATGGCAATGTAGGATAGGTTTCTGAAAAACATCGCTGGGTGGTGCTCATTGCAAGGCTTTCTAAAAAGCCATTCAGAAGTAGGAGTGAAAAAAACATCAAGGGGTGGTTTGAATCGGAGAGCCTGAATTAGGGTAGGCAGTGAGTGGCAATGTAGGGTGGAGAAAATCACCACAGGGTGGTCAGCATAGGGAGGTAAGAAAACATGCCCTGGCAATGTAGGATAGGTTTCTGAAAAAAAAAAAAAAAAAACAAGAAAGCCGGGTAGTGCGATTGTAAGTGTTTCTAACAGGCCATTCACTAGTAGGAGTGAGAAAAACATCATGGGGTGGTGTGAATCGGAGGGCCTGAATTAGGATATGCAGTGAGTGGCAATGTAGGATGGAGAAAAGCACCACAGGGTGGTCAGCATGGGGAGGTCAGGAAACATGCAGTGGCAATGTAGGATAGTTTTCTGAAAAACATCACAGGGTGGTAAGCATTGTAAGGGTTTCTAACAGGCCATTCACTGGTAGGATTGAGAAAAACATCACGGGGTGCTGTGAATCGGAGGGCCTGAATTAGGATAGGCAGTGAGTGGCAATGTAGATTGTAGAAAAGCACCACAGGGTTGTCAGCATGGGGAGGTCAGGAAACATGCAGTGGCAATGTGGGATAGCTTTCTGAAAAACATTCCGGGTTGGTGCGCATTGTAAGGGAATCTAACAGGCCATTCACTAGTAGGAGTGAGAAAAACATCACGGCGTGGTGTGAATTGGAGGGCCTGAATCAGGATAGGCAGTGAGTGGCAATGTAGGATGGAGAAAAGCAGCAAAGGGTGGTCATCATGTTCGAGGTCAGGACACATTCAGTGGCAAAGTAGGATAGTTTTCTGAAAAACATCACGGGGTGGTGCCCATTGTAAGGCTTCCTAACAGACCATTCACTAGTAGGAGTGTGAAATACATCATGGTGTGGTGTGAATCGGAGGGCATGAATCAAGATAGACAGTGAGTGGCAATGTAAAATGGAGAAAAGCACCACAGTGTGGTCAGCATGGGGAGGTCAGGAAACATTCAGTGTCAATGTAGGATAGGTTTCTGATAAACATCTCTGGGTGGTGCGCATTGTAAGGTTTTGTAACAGGCCATTCATTAGTAGGAGTGAGAAAAACATCACGTGGTACTGTGAATCAGTGGGCCTGAATTAGGATAGGCAGTGAGTGGCAAAATAACATGGAGAAAAGCACCACGGTGTGGTCTGCATGGGGAAGTCAGGAAACATGCAGTGGCAATGCAGGATCGGTTTCTGAAATACATCGTGGGGTTGGGCGCATTTTAAAGATATCTAACAGGCCATTCACTAGTAGGAGTGAGAAATACATCATGGTGTGGTGTGAATCGAAGGGCCTGAATCAAGTTAGACAGTGAGTGGCAATGTAGGATGGAGAAAAGCACCACGGGTTTGTCCGCATGGGGATGTAAGGAAACATGCCGTGGCAATATAGAATAGGTTTCTGATAAGCATTGCTAGGTGGTGCGCATTGCAAGGCTTTCTAACAGGCCATTCACTAGTAGGAATGAGAACAACATCATGCGGTGGTGTGAATCGGAGGCCCTGCATTAGGATAGGCAGTGAGTGGCAATGTAGGATGGAGAAAACACCACAGGGTGGTCAGCATGGGGAGGTCAGGAAACATGCAGTGGCAATGTAGTCTACTTTTCTGAAAAACATTACCGGTTGGTGCACATTGTAATGGTTTCTAACAGGCCTTTCACTAGTAGGAGTGAGAAAAACCTCACGGCGTGGTGTGAATTGGAAGGCCTGAATCAGTATAGGCAGTGAGTGGCAATGTAGGATGGAGAAAAGCACCACGGGGTGGTAATTATGGGGAGGTCAGGACACATGCAGTGGCAATGTAGCATAGGTTTCTAAAAATCATCGCGGGTGGTGAGGATTGTAAGGGTTTCTAACAGGCCATTCACTAGTAGGAGTGACAAAATCATCACGGGGTGGTGTGAATCGGAAGGCCTGAATTAGGTTAGGCAGTGAGTGGCAATGTAGGATGGAGAAAATCACCACAGGCTGGTCAGCATGGGGAGGTTCTAAAACATGCCCTGGCAATGTAGGATAGGTTTCAGAAAATAAAAAGCGGGGTGGTGCGATTGTAAGTGTTTCTAACAGGCCATTCACTAGTAGGAGTGAGAAAAACATCACGGGGTGGTGTGAATCGGAGGGCCTGAATTAGGATATGCAGTGAGTGGCAATGTAGGATGGAGAAAAGCACCACAGCGTGGTCAGCATGGGGAGGTCAGGAAACATGCAGTGGCAATGTAGGATAGTTTTCTGAAAAACATCACAGGGTGGTGCGCATTGTAAGGTTTTCTAACAGGCCATTCACTGGTAGGATTGAGAAAAACATCACGGGGTGCTGTGAATCGGAGGGCCTGAATTAGGATAGGCAGTGAGTGGCAATGTAGGATATAGAAAAGCACCACAGGGTGGTCAGCATGGGGAAGTCAGGAAACATGCAGTGGCAATGTGGGATAGCTTTCTGAAAAACATTCCGGGTTGGTGCGCATTGTAAGGGATTCTAACAGGCCATTCACTAGTAGGAGTGAGAAAAACATCACGGCGTGGTGTGAATTGGAGGGCCTGAATCAGGATAGGCAGTGAGTGGCAATGTAGGATGGAGAAAAGCAGCAAAGGGTGGTCATCATGTGGAGGTCAGGACACATGTAGTGGCAAATTAGGACAGTTTTCTGAAAAACATCTCGGGGTGGTGCCCATTGTAAGGCTTTCTAACAGGCCATTCACTAGTAGGAGTGTGAAATACATCATGGTGTGGTGTGAATCGGAGGGAAAGAATCAATTTAGACAGTGAGTGGCAATGTAAAATGGAGAAAAGCACCACAGTGTGGTCAGCATGGGGAGGTCAGGAAACATTCAGTGTCAATGTAGGATAGGTTTCTGATAAACATCTCTGGGTGGTACACATTGTAAGGGTTTCTAACAGGCCATCCATTAGTAGGAGTGAGAAAAACATCACGTGGTACTGTGAATCGGTGGGCCTGAATTAGGATAGGCAGTGAGTGGCAACATAACATGGAGAAAAGCACCACGGTGTGGTCAGCATGGGGAAGTCAGGAAACATGCAGTGGCAATGCAGGATCGGTATCTGAAATACATCGCGGGGTTGGGCGCATTGTAAAGGTATCTAACAGGCCATTCACTAGTAGGAGTGTGAAATACATCATGGTGTGGTGTGAATCGGATGGCATGAATCAAGTTAGACAGTGAGTTGCAATGTAGGATGGAGAAAAGAACCACGGGTTGGTGAGCATGGCAAAGTCAGGAAACATGCAATGGCAATGTAGGATAGGTTTCTGAAAAACATCGCGGTGTTGTGCGTATTGTCAGTGTTTGTAGCAGGCCATTCACTAGTAGGAGTGACAAAATCATCACGGGGTGGTGTGAATCGGAAGGCCTGAATCAGGATAGGCAGTGGGTGGCAATGTAGGATGGAGAAAAGCACCACGGTGTGGTCAGCATGGGGAGGTCAGGACACATGCAGTGGCAAAGTAGGATAGTTCTCTGAAAAACATCATGGGGTGGTGCCCATTGTAAAACTTTCTAACAGGCCATTCACTAGTAGGAGTGAGAAAAACATCACAGGGTGGTGTGAATCGGAGGGCCTGAATTAGGATAGGCAGTGAGTGGCAATGTAAATTGGACAAAAGCACCACGGTGTGGTCAGCATGGGGAGGTCAGGAAACATGCAGTGGCAAAGTAGGATAGGTTTCTGAAAAAAACATCTTTGTGGTGCGCATTGTAAGGCTTTCTAACAGGCCATTCACTAGTAGGAGTGAGAAAAACCACGGGGTGGTGTGAATCGGAGGGCCTGATTTAGGATAGGCAGTTAGTGGCAATGTAACATGGAGAAAACCACCAAGGGGTGGTCAGCATGAGGACGTCAGAAAACATGCAGTGGAAAAGTAGGATAGTTTTCTGAAAAACATCACGGGGTGGTGCCCAATGTAAGGCTTTCTAACAGGCCATTCACTAGTAGGAGTAAGAAAAACATCACACGGTGGTGTGAATCGGAGGCCCTTAATTAGGATAGGCAGTGAGTGGCAATGTAGGATGGAGAAAAGCACCACGGGGTGGTCAGGATGGGGAGGTCAGGAAACATGCAGTGGCAATGCAAGATCGGTTTTTAAAAAACATCGTGGTGTTGGGCGCATTGTAAAGGTATCTAACAGGCGATTCCCTGGTAGGAGTGAAAAATACATCACGGGAAGGTGGGAATCTGAAGGCCTGAATCATAATAGGCAGTGAGTGGCAATGTAGGATGGAGAAAAGCACCACGGCACGGTCATCATGGGGAGCTCAGGACACATGCAGTGGCAATGTAGGGTAGGTTTCTGAAAAACATCGCGGCGTAGTGAGCATGGTAACGGTTTCTAACAGGCCATTTACTAGTAGGAGTGAGAAATACATAATGGTGTGGTGTGAATTGGAGGGCCTGAATCAAGTTTGACAGTGAGTGGCAATGTAAAATGGAGAAAAGCACCACAGTGTGGTCAGCATGGGGAGGTCAGGACACATGCAGTGGCAAAGTAGGATAGTTCTCTGAAAAACACACGGGGTGGTGCCCATTGTAAGGCTTTCTAACAGGCCATTCACTGTTGGGAGCCGCAGCCCCGAGCCCGGTCGCCTCACTTGGCGGACGTGAGGCCTGTAGTAAATAGTGAGGCCTGAGGTAGATTACCCCTCCCATCGAATATGTTAGTTTCCTGCTTACCGCGTAAACAACCCGCTCAACAATATAGTCTGCCTGGCAACTGATGATGTTAGCCAATCAGCTTGCCTTGCTTATTTTAACATGATTGGACACTGTACCCATATATATACCGGTGCCACCCCTGGGCGGAAGTAGAAGCCAGATAAAAGCCCAGAAATAAAAGCCCAAAAGGAGCCGCGGAGAGCGGACCGGTAGAGGCTTTGGGGCAGGCTAAAGCACAAAAGGAGCCGTGGGGAGCGGACCAGAGGAGGCTTCAGCTGGGAGAACCCAGGGCAGGCTGTACGGAGAAGGAAAATAAAAAAAAAAGGTTGTCCACTACCAGACTGTGTCGTGTGTCCTTCCTGCCGGCCGGGAGCAGACATCGACATTTGGAGGCCCGCCCGGGGACTG
Organism: Cavia porcellus; assembly: GCF_034190915.1. NCBI lineage: Eukaryota > Metazoa > Chordata > Mammalia > Rodentia > Caviidae > Cavia > Cavia porcellus. Next base: position 6,477,839 of record NW_026947526.1, read on the forward strand.
ATCACCCCCGTGACGTGGAAGTGGACAACGCTCCAGTACAGAGCTGCGAGACAGGTGAGTTGGGGATAAGCCTGGGCTCTGGGTGGCGCGCACCTACAGGGCTTTTAGACTCCCCTCAGGCTCACGCGTAAGTGGCGGATTCCTTGGGCCTCACGCGGTGAGTAACATATTAAAAAATGGGAAACATGCTAGGTAGCGGCACTAAGAGCGAGGGTGGTTGTGGAGAAAGCTCTCAAGAGCTTACAAAAGTACGCAGGGTATCTGAGCAGGCCCAGTCAGGGAGCTCCCGAGAGGTGTCTGTCAAGGGGAACAAGGATGCTAAGGAGGAGGACGGGGCTCTAGCCTCGGAGTCGTCTGACTCCGAGGACGAGGGAAAGTTGAATGGCAGGGAGGCCAAAGAGACCAGCTGTCAGGAGCCTAAGTCGCTCAATAAGGAGTCGCAGGGTTCTTTTCCAGCGTCACGCCGCGAATTGCGCTCTGCTCAACCTGGTCTGCGGAGGAGTAGAGAGCTCCTGAGTGCGCCCCGGCGCGAGAGGGAGGCGGTCCCTCGCCACGAGGCGGCCGCCTGGGAGCTCCCTCCCCTTTCGCCAGAACAGGAAGTGATACACGGGCCCCCATTTTCCGCCCAATCACGGCCGCCGTCTTATGCTCCGCCGGCGGGTCGGTATTTTTACAGGCGGCTTTGGCAGGGGGGACGCTTGTCTCATGAGGTACATCCACCTGGGATAGATAGTGGCCCCTACGAGATATTTCCTGTACAAGTAGCTATGGGCCAGGGACGCAATGTATGGGAGCCTTTTGAGATAAAGCAGATTAGAGAACTTAAAAATGCAGTTACAACCTTTGGGCCGACTGCGCCTTACACCATTGCCATGCTGGAGAATCTGTCTTCTGGGCCCCTCACCCCCGCGGACTGGATTCAGCTGGCAAGGGCCTGTCTGCCCTCGGGCAGTTACCTGGATTGGCGAGCCTGGTATGCAGAGTTCTCTGCCGAGCAGGCTGAGAAAAACGCCAATTGAGGAAACCGGGGGTGGAACAAAGAAATGCTTATGGGAGAAGGTCGGCACGCTGATGACCAGACCCAGTTCCCCGGCGCTGTCTATGAGCAAATCAATGCCATAGGACTCCGCGCCTGGAAGCAAGTAAGTGGTGCCGGAACAGCCTCCTTGTGTCTTTCAAAAATAATTCAGGGTACCACAGAGCCATTTGTTGACTTTGTGGCCCGAATGCAAGATGCTGCCGATAAGATATTTTCTGATCCGGGAGTGGCTCAACCGCTGGTAAGACAGCTGATTTTTGAGCAATGTACAAAAGAGTGCAAGGCAGCGATAGCTCCTCATAAAAACAAGGACCTCAATGCCTGGATTAGGATATGCAGAGAGATAGGGGGGCCGCTCTCCAACTCGGGAGTGGCTGCTCTCCTGGCCGCGGCTATACAGCAGAGGGGACCTCGCGGGTTAGAAGGGGAATATAAGGCTAAAGGGTGTTTTGCCTGCGGGGAGCCAGGACACATTAAACGTCATTGCCCAAACAATGCAGATGCTAGGCCTCGCCCTAGGAATGAAGAACCATATGTTTGTGGGCGATGCAAGAAGGGATCACACAAAGCTGAGGAGTGTAGGTCGGTCTTTGATGCTCAGGACAACCGTATTTGTGGACAAGATGCTAGAGAGCCAAAAAACGGCCAGAGGGGGCCCCCTTCACAGACGGGCCCCCGCCCCAGAGACAGGACAGCTCAGGGTGGCAGCCTTCAACAAGGGCCACCCCTGGGTCAGCAGGTGTGGACCTCAGTGTCGCCTCCAGACTTATATGGGTGTTCATCTTGTCATTTGTCACTCAGCACCCTATAATTTTTCCAAAGGTTACTGCCTCTGAGCCATTAGTCCCAGCAACTACAATATACACAGATGGCTCTAAGACGGGGATAGGCGCCTATGTGATCCTAGGCAAGCCCCCGGTTACCATACAATTTAAACCAGATCAGCCTCAGGTGGTGGAACTGCAGATCGTTAAAATGATTCTTGAACGGTTCTCAGAAGCCATTAACATTGTCTCCGATTCTAGGTATGTGGTCAATGCTATGCAAGTGCTTGAGACTGCCGGTTTAATTAGATCCACTTCCACAGTGGCTGGACTGTTCCTGTCTATCCAGACATTGCTTCAGAACAGACACCATAAGGTCTTCACCACCCACATAAGAGCACATACATCCCTGCCAGGGCCTATGGCACAGGGGAATGCGGCTGCTGACACTGCCACTCGCCCGTTATGGATTTTTACCTTACTAACACCAATCGAGCGAGCCCGTGCCTTCCATGATAAGTTTCATGTTAATGCCAGGACACTAGCAAACCATTTCCATGTTTCTAGAGCAGATGCACGAGATATCGTGCGACTATGTGACTCCTGTGCCACATACAAACCTGCCATACCGATGGGAATAAACCCTCGAGGTTTGATCCCTGGTGATGTTTGGCAGATGGACATCACACATATACAGGAGTTTGGGACTCTTAAATATGTTCATGTTTCCACAGACACCTGTTCTCACGTCATATTTGCAACAGCAGAAACAGGTAAAAAAGTGTCTAATGTGATCAATCATTGCCTGGCGGCTTGGGCCGCATGGGGCAAACCAAAAATATTAAAAACTGATAATGGACCAGCCTATATAGGCAAAGCCTTCAATGAGTTCTGCAAAATGATGGAGGTTCAATTAAAACATGATATCCCATACAATCCCCAAGGTCAAGGAATCATTGAGAGGGCTCATAAAAGCCTCAAAAAAATTTTACAAAAACAAAAAGGGGGAGTAGGCCAAGGCCTGGCCCCAAAGGCACGATTATCCATGGCACTATTCACACACAATTTTTTAAATTTAAATAATGATAATCGCTCCCCAGCTGTGGAGCACTGCAACCCTTCCCCCAACCATAAAGGGTGGGTGAAGTGGAAAGATGTCCTGACAGGACAATGGATGGGCCCGGATCCGGTAATCAGCTGGAACCGAGGCGCGGTTTGTGTTTTCCCACAGGAATCGGGACGAGAACCACTGTGGATACCGGAGAGACTGACACGGACAACAAAGCCCTCGACTAAAGATCAGACCTGCCCTACTGGAGATCCATCACAGACCAACCAACAAGATAAATAAAAATAGCGGTAGCCCAAAATGGACAAGAAGATCCTCAGGCATATACATGGCTCGCTCGCCTAGCCTACGACCGAGTCTAGGGACGGTGAGCTTCCCACACTCCTCCTCTAAAAAATTATGATATAGCAGGGTAGATGAGTCAATGACGGGTAAGAGCGTGCCTCCCCAGCATGACTCGACCTAAGCCAGGCCCTACCCCATCCTGCACGTAAGCCGCTGGACTGTTAGATGCTGCCCAGGTCTAAATTTCTCTCCGAGGGGATTTCTTTACGGAGAGAGAATGAGTGCAAGCTTGTGTGCATCCAGGTTCCGTCCAGTTTGTGCCTGGCCCTAAAAAAAGGACGAGGGCCTCAGGGCCTTGGCAGACCATGGGACGGCCGACCAGGGTCTAAGCCAAGGACCTACGGTGGGCCTACGCATAGGGCATAAGCCTCTACACCCAGTCCAAAAAGGGCTACGATGCGCACATTCATAAAAAATAAAAAAGGGGGAGATGTTGGGAGCCGCAGCCCCGAGCCCGGTCGCCTCACTTGGCGGACGTGAGGCCTGTAGTAAAGAGTGAGGCCTGAGGTAGATTACCCCTCCCATCGAATATGTTAGTTTCCTGCTTACCGCGTAAACAACCCGCTCAACAATATAGTCTGCCTGGCAACTGATGATGTTAGCCAATCAGCTTGCCTTGCTTAATTTAACATGATTGGACACTGTACCCATATATATACCGGTGCCACCCCTGGGCGGAAGTAGAAGCCAGATAAAAGCCCAGAAATAAAAGCCCAAAAGGAGCCGCGGAGAGCGGACCGGTAGAGGCTTTGGGGCAGGCTAAAGCACAAAAGGAGCCGCGGGGAGCGGACCAGAGGAGGCTTCAGCTGGGAGAACCCAGGGCAGGCTGTACGGAGAAGGAAAATAAAAAAAAAAGGTTGTCCACTACCAGACTGTGTCGTGTGTCCTGCCTGCCGGCCGGGAGCGGACATCGACAATTCACTAGTAGGAGTGTGAAATATATCATGGTGTGGTGTGAATCGGATGGCATGAATCAAGTTAGACAGTGAGTGGCAATGTAGGATGGAGAAAAGAACCATGGGTTGGTGAGCATGGCAAAGTCAGTTAACATGCAATGGCAATGTAGGATAGGTTTCTGAAAAACATCGCGGGGTTGTGTGCATTGTCAGTGTTTGTAGCAGGCCATTCACTAGTAGGAGTGACAAAATCATCACGGGGTGGTGTGAATCGGAAGGCCTGAATCAGGATAGGCAGTGGGTGGCAATGTAGGATGGAGAAAAGCACCACGGAGTGGTCAGCATGGGGAGGTCAGGACACATGCAGTGGCAAAGTAGGATAGTTCTCTAAAAAACATCACGGGGTGGTGCCCATTGTAAGACTTTCTAACAGGCCATTCACTAGTAGGAGTGAGAAAAACATCACAGGGTGGTGTGAATCGGAGGGCCTGAATTAGGATAGGCAGTGAGTGGCAATGTAAAATGGACAAAAGCACCACGGTGTGGTCAGCATGGGGAGGTAAGGAAACATGCAGTGGCAAAGTAGGATAGTTTTCTGAAAAACATCACGGGGTGGTGCCCAATGTAAGGCTTTCTAACAGGCCATTCACTAGTAGGAGTAAGAAAAACATCACACGGTGGTGAGAATCGGCGGCCCTTAATTAGGATAGGCAGTGAGTGGCAATGTAGGATGGAGAAAAGCACCACGGGGTGGTCAGGATGGGGAGGTCAGGAAACATGCAGTGGCAATGCAAGATCCGTTTCTAAAAAACATCGCGGTGTTGGGCGCATTGTAATGTTATCTAACAGGCGATTCCCTGGTAGGAGTGAAAAATACATCACGGGAAGGTGTGAATCGGAAGGCCTGAATCATAATAGGCAGTGAGTGGCAATGTAGGATGGAGAAAAGCACCACGGCACGGTCATCATGGGGAGGTCAGGACACATGCAGTGGCAATGTAGGATAGGTTTCTGAAAAACATCGCGGCGTAGTGCGCATGGTAAGGGTTTCTAACAGGCCATTTACTAGTAGGAGTGAGAAATACATCATGGTGTGGTGTGAATTGGAGGGCCTGAATCAAGTTTGACAGTGAGTGGCAATGTAGGATGGAGAAAAGCCCCACGGGTTGGTGAGCATGGAGAGGTCAGGAAACATGCATTGTCAAAGTACGAAAGGTTTCTGAAAAATGTCGCGGGATTGTGCGCATTGTAAGTGTTTGTAGCAGGCCCTTCACTAGCAGGAGTGAGAAAAACATCACGTGGTGGTGTGAATGGGAGTGGCTGAATTAGGATTGGCAGTGAGAGGCAAAGAAGAATGGAGAAAAGCACCACGGGTTGGTCAACATGGGGAGGTCAGGAAACATGTAATGGCAATGTAGGGTAGGTTTCTGAAAAACATCGCGGGGTGGTGCACATTGTAAGGCTTTCTAACAAGCCATTCACAAGTACGAGTGAAAAAAACATCACAGGGTGGTGTGAATCAGAGGGTCTGAATAAGGATAGGCTGTGAGTGGCAATGTAGGATGGAGAAAAGCACCACGGGTTTGTCAGCATGGGGAGGCACGGAAACATGCAGTGGCAATGTAGAATAGGTTTCTGATAAGCATCACTGGGTGGTACGCATTGTAAGGGTTTCTAACAGGCCATTCACTAGTAGGAGTTAGAACAAAATCACGCGGTGGTGTGAATTAGAGGGCCTGAATCAGGATAGGCATTGAGTGGCAATGTAGGATGGAGAAAAGCAGCAAAGGTTGGTCATCATGGGGAGGTCAGGACACATGCAGTGGCAAAGTAGGATAGTTTTCTGAAAAACATCACGGGGTGCTGCCAATTGTAAGGCTTTCTAACAGGCCATTCACTAGTAGGAGTGAGAAAAACATCACGGGGTGGTGTTAATCGGAGGGCCTGAATTAGGATAGGCAATGAGTGGCAATGTAGGATGGAGAAAAGCACCACAGGGTGGTCCGCATGGGGAGGTCAGGAAACATGCAATGGCAATGTAGGATAGTTTTCTGAAAACATCACGGGTTCGTTCGGATTTTAAGGGTTTCTAACAGGCCATTCAATAGTAGGAGTGTGAATAACATCACGGGGTGGTTTGAATCAGATGTTCTGAATTAGGATATACAGTGAGTGGCAATGTAGGATGGAGAGAAGCACCAAGGGGTTGTCAGCATGGGGAGGTCAGGAAACATGCAGTGGCAATGTAGGATAGGTTTCTGAAAAACATCGCTGGTTGTGTGCATTGTAAGGTTTTCTCACAGGCCATTCACTAGTAGGAGTGAGAAAAACATCACAGGGTGGTGTGAATCGTAGGGTCTGAATTAGGATAGGCAGTGAGTGGCAATATAAAATGGAGAAAAGCACCACGGTGTGGTCAGCATGGGGAGGTCAGGAAACATGCAGTGGCAATGTAGGAAATGTTTCTGAAAAACATCACGGGGTGGAGCGCCTTGTAAGGATATCTAACCGGCCATTCCCTGGTAGGAGTGAGAAATACATCACGGGAAGGTGTGAATCGGAAGGCCAGAATCAGAATAGGCAGTGAGTGGCAATGTAGGATGGAGAAAAGCACCATGGCACGGTCATCATGGGGAGGTCAGGACACATGCAGCGGCAATGTAGGATAGGTTTCTGAAAAACATCGCGGCGTAGTGCGCATGGTAAGGGTTTCTAACAGGGCATTTACTAGTAGGATTGAGAAATACATCATGGTGTGGTGTGAATTAGAGGGTCTGAATCAAGTTTGACAGTGAGTGGCAATGTAGGATGGAGAAAAGCCCCACGGGTTGGTGAGCATGGGAGGTCAGGAAACATGCATTGTCAATGTATGAAATGTTTCTGAAAAACGTCGCGGGGTTGTGCGCATTGTAAGTGTTTGTAGCAGGCCCTTCACTAGTAGGAGTGAGAAAAACATCCCGTGGTGGTGTGAATCGGAGGGGCTGAATTAGGATTGGCAGTGAGTGGCAATGAAGAATGGAGAAAAGCACCACGGGTTGGTCAACATGGGGATGTCAGGAAACATGTAATGGCAATGTAGGGTAGGTTTCTGAAAAACATCGCGGGGTGTGCACATTGTAAGACTTTCTAACCAGCTATTCGCAAGTAGGAGTGAAAAAAACATCACAGGGTGGTGTGAATCAGAGGGTCTGAATCAGAATAGGCTGTAAGTGGCAATGTAGGATGGAGAAAAGCACCACGGGTTTGTCAGCATGGGGAGGCAAGGAAACATGCAGTGGCAATGTAGAATATGTTTCTGAAAAGCATTACTGGGTGGTGCGCATTGTAAGGGTTTCTAACAGGCCATTCACTATTAGGAGTGAGAACAACATCACGCGGTGGTGTGAATTGGAGGGCCTGAATCAGGATAGGCATTGAGTGGCAATGTAGGATGGAGAAAAGCAGCAAAGGGTCGTCATCATGGGGAGGTCAGGACACATGCAGTGGCAAACTAGGATAGTTTTCTGAAAAACATCACGGTGTGGTGCAGATTTTAAGGGTTTCTAACAGGCCATTCACTAGTAGGAGTGAGAAAAACATCAGGGGGTGGTTCGAATCAGATGTTCTAATTAGGATAAGCAGTGAGTGGCTATGTAGAATGGAGAATAGCACCATAGGGTGGTCAGCATGAGGAAGTCAGGAAACATGCAATGGCAATGTAGGATAGGTTTCTGAAAAACATCGCGGGGTGGTGCGCATTGTAAGTGTTTCTAACAGGCTTTTCACTAGTAGGAGTGAGAAAAACATCACAGGGTGGTATGAATCGGAGGGCCTAAATTATGATAGGCAGTGAGTGGCAACGTAGCATGGAGAAAAGCACACGGGTTAGTCACCATGGGGAGGACAGGAAACATGCAGTGGCAATGTAGGATAGTTTTCTGAAAAACATCACGGGGTGGTGGGGATTGTAAGGGTTTCTAACAGGCCTTTCACTAGTAGGAGTGAGAAAAACATCACGGGGTGGTGTGAATCAGATGTTCTGAATTAGGATAGGCAGTGAGGGGCAATGTAGGATGGAGAAAAGCACCTCGGGGTGTTCAGCATGGGGTGGTCAGGAAACATGAAGTGGCAATGTACGATAGGTTTCTGAAAAAAACAGCGGGGTGGTGCGCATTGCAAGGGTTTCTAACAGGCCATTCACTAGTAGGAGTGAGAAAAACATCACGGGGTGGTTTGAATCAGATGTTCTGAATTAGGATATACAGTGAGTGGCAATGTAGGATGGACAAAAGCACCATGGGGTTGTCAGAATGGGGAGGTCAGGAAACATGCAGTGGCAATGTAGGATAGTTTTCTGAAAAACATCACGGGGTGGTGGGCATTGTAAGGGTTTCTAACAGGCCTTTCACTAGTAGGAGTGAGAAAAACATCACGGGGTGGTGTGAATCAGATGTTCTGAATTAGGATAGGCAGTGAGTGGCAATGTAGGATGGAGAAAAGCACCTCGGGGTGTTCAGCATGGGGTGGTCAGGAAACATGCAGTGGCAATGTAGGAAAGGTTTCTGAAAAAAACAGCGGGGTGGTGCGCATTGTAAGGGTTTCTAACAGGCCTTTCACTAGTAGGAGTGAGAAAAACATCACAGGGTGGAGTGAATCATAGGGCCTGAATTAGGATAGGCAGTGAGTGGCAATATAAAATGGAGAAAAGCACCACAGTGTGGTCAGCATGGGGAGGTCACGACACATTCAGTGGCAATGTAGGATAGGTTTCTGAAAAACATCACGGCGTAGTGCGCATGGTAAGGGTTTCCAACAGGCCATTTTCTAGTAGGAGTGAGAAATACATCATGGTGTGGTGTGAATTGGAGGGCCTGAATCAAGTTTGACTGTGAGTGGCAATGTAGGTTGGAGAAAAGCTCCACGGGTTGGTGAGCATGGGAAAGTCAGGAAACATGCATTGTCAATGTACGATAGGTTTCTGAAAAGCGTCGCGGGGTTGTGCGCATTGTAAGGGTTTGTAGCAGGCCCTTCACTAGTAGGAGTGAGAAAAACATCACGTGGTGGTGTGAATCGGAGTGGCTGAATTAGGATTGGCAGTGAGTGGCAATGAAGAATGGAGAAAAGCACAATGGTTTGGTCAACATGGGGAGGTCAGGAAAAATGTAATGGCAATGTAGGGTATGTTTCTGAAAAACATCGCCGGATGGTGCACATTGTAAGGCTTTCTAACAAGCCATTCACAAGTACGAGTGAAAAAAACATCACAGGGTGGTGTGAATCAGAGGGTCTGAATTAGGATAGGCTGTGAGTGGCAATGTAGGATGGAGAAAAGCACCACGGGTTTGTCAGCATGGGGAGGCAAGGAAACATGCAGTGGCAATGTAGAATAGGTTTCTGATAAGCATCACTGGGTGGTGCGCATTGTAAGGGTTTCTAACAGGCCATTCACTAGTAGGAGTGAGAACAACATCACGTGGTAGTGTGAATTGGAGGGCCTGAATCAGGATAGGCAGTGAGTGGCAATGTAGGATGGAGAAAAGCACCAAAGGGTGGTCATCATGGGGAGGTCAGGACACATGCAGTGGCAAAGTAGGATAGTTTTCTGAAAAACATCACGGGGTGGTGCCCATTGTAAGGCTTTCTAACAGGCCATTCACTAATAGGAGTGAGAAAATCATCACGGGGTGGTGAGAATGGGAGAGCCTAAATTAGGATAGGCAGTTAATGGCAATGAAGAATGGAGAAAAGCACCATGGGTTGGTCAACATGGGGAGGAAAGGAAACATGCAATGGCAATGTAGGATAGGTTTCTGAAAAACATCGCTGGGTGGTGCTCATTGCAAGGCTTTCTAAAAAGCCATTCAGAAGTAGGAGTGAAAAAAACATCAAGGGGTGGTGTGAATCGGAGAGCCTGAATTAGGGTAGGCAGTGAGTGGCAATGTAGGGTGGAGAAAATCACCACAGGGTGGTCAGCATAGGGAGGTAATAAAACATGCCCTGGCAATGTAGGATAGGTTTCTGAAAAAAAAAAAAAACAAGAAAGCCGGGTAGTGCGATTGTAAGTGTTTCTAACAGGCCATTCACTAGGAGGAGTGAGAAAAACATCATGGGGTGGTGTGAATCGGAGGGCCTGAATTAGGATATGCAGTGAGTGGCAATGTAGGATGGAGAAAAGCACCACAGGGTGGTCAGCATGGGGAGGTCAGGAAACATGCAGTGGCAATGAAGGATAGTTTTCTGAAAAACATCACAGTGTGGTAAGCATTGTAAGGGTTTCTAACAGGCCATTCACTGGTAGGATTGAGAAAAACATCACGGGGTGCTGTGAATCGGACGGCCTGAATTAGGATAGGCAGTGAGTGGCAATGTAGATTGTAGAAAAGCACCACAGGGTTGTCAGCATGGGGAGGTCAGGAAACATGCAGTGGCAATGTGGGATAGCTTTCTGAAAAACATTCCGGGTTGGTGCGCATTGTAAGGGAATCTAACAGGCCATTCACTAGTAGGAGTGAGAAAAACATCACGGCGTGGTGTGAATTGGAGGGCCTGAATCAGGATAGGCAGTGAGTGGCAATGTAGGATGGAGAAAAGCAGCAAAGGGTGGTCATCATGTTCGAGGTCAGGACACATTCAGTGGCAAAGTAGGATAGTTTTCTGAAAAACATCACGGGGTGGTGCCCATTGTAAGGCTTCCTAACAGACCATTCACTAGTAGGAGTGTGAAATACATCATGGTGTGGTGTGAATCGGAGGGCATGAATCAAGATAGACAGTGAGTGGCAATGTAAAATGGAGAAAAGCACCACAGTGTGGTCAGCATGGGGAGGTCAGGAAACATTCAGTGTCAATGTAGGATAGGTTTCTGATAAACATCTCTGGGTGGTGCGCATTGTAAGGTTTTCTAACAGGCCATTCATTAGTAGGAGTGAGAAAAACATCACGTGGTACTGTGAATCAGTGGGCCTGAATTAGGATAGGCAGTGAGTGGCAAAATAACATGGAGAAAAGCACCACGGTGTGGTCAGCATGGGGAAGTCAGGAAACATGCAGTGGCAATGCAGGATCGGTTTCTGAAATACATCGTGGGGTTGGGCGCATTTTAAAGATATCTAACAGGCCATTCACTAGTAGGAGTGAGAAATACATCATGGTGTGGTGTGAATCGAAGGGCCTGAATCAAGTTAGACGGTGAGTGGCAATGTAGGATGGAGAAAAGCACCACGGGTTTGTCCGCATGGGGATGTAAGGAAACATGCCGTGGCAATATAGAATAGGTTTCTGATAAGCATTGCTAGGTGGTGCGCATTGCAAGGCTTTCTAACAGGCCATTCACTAGTAGGAATGAGAACAACATCATGCGGTGGTGTGAATCGGAGGCCCTGCATTAGGATAGGCAGTGAGTGGCAATGTAGGATGGAGAAAACACCACAGGGTGGTCAGCATGGGGAGGTCAGGAAACATGCAGTGGCAATGTAGTCTACTTTTCTGAAAAACATTACCGGTTGGTGCACATTGTAATGGTTTCTAACAGGCCTTTCACTAGTAGGAGTGAGAAAAACCTCACGGCGTGGTGTGAATTGGAGGGCCTGAATCAGTATAGGCAGTGAGTGGCAATGTAGGATGGAGAAAAGCACCACGGGGTGGTAATTATGGGGAGGTCAGGACACATGCAGTGGCAATGTAGCATAGGTTTCTAAAAATCATCGCGGGTGGTGAGGATTGTAAGGGTTTCTAACAGGCCATTCACTAGTAGGAGTGAGAAAAACATCACGGGGTGGTGTGAATCAGATGTTCTGAATTAGGATAGGCAGTGAATGGCAATGTACGATGGAGAAAAGCACCACGGGGTGATCAGCATGGGGAGGTTAGGAAACATGCAGTGGCAATGCAGGATCGGTTTCTGAAATACATCGCGGGGTGGGGCGCAGTGTAAAGCTATCTAACAGGCCATTCACTAGTAGGAGTGTGAAATACATCATGGTGTGGTGTGAATCGGAGGTCATGAATCAAGTTAGACACTGAGTGGAAATGTAGGATGGAGAAAAGCACCATGGGTTGGTGAGCATGCGGAGGTCAGGAAACATGCAATGGCAATGTAGGATAGGTTTCTGAAAAACATCGCGGGGTTGTGCATATTGTCAGTGTTTGTAGCAGGCCATTCACTAGTAGGAGTGACAAAATCATCATGGGGTGGTGTGAATCGGAAGGCCTGAATTAGGTTAGGCAGTGAGTGGCAATGTAGGATGGAGAAAATCACCACAGGCTGGTCAGCATGGGGAGGTTCTAAAACATGCCCTGGCAATGTAGGATAGGTTTCAGAAAATAAAAAGCGGGGTGGTGCGATTGTAAGTGTTTCTAACAGGCCATTCACTAGTAGGAGTGAGAAAAACATCACGGGGTGGTGTGAATCGGAGGGCCTGAATTAGGATATGCAGTGAGTGGCAATGTAGGATGGAGAAAAGCACCACAGCGTGGTCAGCATGGGGAGGTCAGGAAACATGCAGTGGCAATGTAGGATAGTTTTCTGAAAAACATCACAGGGTGGTGCGCATTGTAAGGGTTTCTAACAGGCCATTCACTGGTAGGATTGAGAAAAACATCACGGGGTGCTGTGAATCGGAGGGCCTGAATTAGGATAGGCAGTGAGTGGCAATGTAGGATGTAGAAAAGCACCACAGCGTGGTCAGCATGGGGAAGTCAGGAAACATGCAGTGGCAATGTGGGATAGCTTTCTGAAAAACATTCCGGGTTGGTGCGCATTGTAAGGGATTCTTACAGGCCATTCACTAGTAGGAGTGAGAAAAACATCACGGCGTGGTGTGAATTGGAGGGCATGAATCAGGATAGGCAGTGAGTGGCAATGAAGGATGGAGAAAAGCAGCAAAGGGTGGTCATCATGTGGAGGTCAGGACACATGTAGTGGCAAATTAGGACAGTTTTCTGAAAAACATCTCGGGGTGGTGCCCATTGTAAGGCTTTCTAACAGGCCATTCACTAGTAGGAGTGTGAAATACATCATGGTGTGGTGTGAATCGGAGGGAAAGAATCAATTTAGACAGTGAGTGGCAATGTAAAATGGAGAAAAGCACCACAGTGTGGTCAGCATGGGGAGGTCAGGAAACATTCAGTGTCAATGTAGGATAGGTTTCTGATAAACATCTCTGGGTGGTACACATTGTAAGATTTTCTAACAGGCCATCCATTAGTAGGAGTGAGAAAAACATCACGTGGTACTGTGAATCGGTGGGCCTGAATTAGGATAGGCAGTGAGTGGCAACATAACATGGAGAAAAGCACCACGGTGTGGTCAGCATGGGGAAGTCAGGAAACATGCAGTGGCAATGCAGGATCGGTATCTGAAATACATCGCGGGGTTGGGCGCATTGTAAAGGTATCTAACAGGCCATTCACTAGTAGGAGTGTGAAATACATCATGGTGTGGTGTGAATCGGATGGCATGAATCAAGTTAGACAGTGAGTTGCAATGTAGGATGGAGAAAAGAACCACGGGTTGGTGAGCATGGCAAAGTCAGGAAACATGCAATGGCAATGTAGGATAGGTTTCTGAAAAACATCGCGGTGTTGTGCGCATTGTCAGTGTTTGTAGCAGGCCATTCACTAGTAGGAGTGACAAAATCATCACGGGGTGGTGTGAATCGGAAGGCCTGAATCAGGATAGGCAGTGGGTGGCAATGTAGGATGGAGAAAAGCACCACGGTGTGGTCAGCATGGGGAGGTCAGGACACATGCAGTGGCAAAGTAGGATAGTTCTCTGAAAAACATCATGGGGTGGTGCCCATTGTAAAACTTTCTAACAGGCCATTCACTAGTAGGAGTGAGAAAAACATCACAGGGTGGTGTGAATCGGAGGGCCTGAATTAGGATAGGCAGTGAGTAGCAATGTAAAATGGACAAAAGCACCACGGTGTGGTCAGCATGGGGAGGTCAGGAAACATGCAGTGGCAAAGTAGGATAGGTTTCTGAAAAAAACATCTTTGTGGTGCGCATTGTAAGGCTTTCTAACAGGCCATTCACTAGTAGGAGTGAGAAAAACCACGGGGTGGTGTGAATCGGAGGGCCTGATTTAGGATAGGCAGTTAGTGGCAATGTAACATGGAGAAAACCACCAAGGGGTGGTCAGCATGAGGACGTCAGAAAACATGCAGTGGAAAAGTAGGATAGTTTTCTGAAAAACATCACGGGGTGGTGCCCAATGTAAGGCTTTCTAACAGGCCATTCACTAGTAGGAGTAAGAAAAACATCACACGGTGGTGTGAATCGGAGGCCCTTAATTAGGATAGTCAGTGAGTGGCAATGTAGGATGGAGAAAAGCACCACGGGGTGGTCAGGATGGGGAGGTCAGGAAACATGCAGTGGCAATGCAAGATCGGTTTCTAAAAAACATCGTGGTGTTGGGCGCATTGTAAAGGTATCTAACAGGCGATTCCCTGGTAGGAGTGAAAAATACATCACGGGAAGGTGTGAATCTGAAGGCCTGAATCATAATAGGCAGTGAGTGGCAATGTAGGATGGAGAAAAGCACCACGGCACGGTCATCATGGGGAGGTCAGGACACATGCAGTGGCAATGTAGGGTAGGTTTCTGAAAAACATCGCGGCGTAGTGCGCATTGTAAGGGTTTCCAACAGGCCATTTTCTAGTAGGAGTGAGAAATACATCATGGTGTGGTGTGAATTGGAGGGCCTGAATCAAGTTTGACTGTGAGTGGCAATGTAGGTTGGAGAAAAGTACCACAGGATGGTCAGCATGGGGAGGTCAGGAAACATGCAGTGGCAATGTAGGATAGGGTTGTGTAAAACATTGCAGGTGGTGAGAATTGTAAGCCTTTCTAACAGGCCATTCACCAGTAGGAGTGAGATAAACATCATGGGGTGGTGTGAATCAGAGGGCCTGAATTATGATAAGCACTGAGTGGCAATGTATGATGTAGAAAAGCACCACGGGGTGGTCTGCATGGGGAGGTCAGGAAACATGCAATGGCAATGTAGGATAGGTTTCTGAAAAACATCGCGGGGTGGTGCGCATTGTAAGGCTTTCTAACAGGCCATTCACTAGTAGGATTGAGAAAAACATCACGGCGTGGTGTGAATCGGAGGGCCTGAATTAGGTTAGGCAGTGAGTGGCAATGTAGGATGGAGAAAATCACCACAGGGTGGTCAGCATGGGGAGGTCAGAAAACATGCCGTGGCAATGTAGGATAGGTTTCTGAAAAAAAAAACAGGGTGTTGCACATTGTAAGTGTTTCTAACAGGCCATTTACTAGTAGCAGTGAGAAAAACATCACGGGGTGGTGTGAATCGGAGGGCCTGAATTAGGATAGGCAGTGAGTGGCAATGTAGGATGGAGAAAAGCACCACGGCATGGTCAGCATGGGGAGGTCAGGAAACATGCAGTGGCAATGTGGGATAGCTTTCTGAAAAGCATTACTGGTTGGTGTGCATTGTAAGGGTTTCTAACAGGCCATTCACTAGTAGGAGTGAGAAAAACATCACAGCGTGGTGTGAATTGGAGGGCCTGAATCAGGATAGGCAGTGAGTGGCAATGTAGGATGGAGAAAAGCACCAAAGGGTGGTCATCATGGGGAGCTCAGGACACATGCAGTGGCAATGTAGGATAGGTATCTGTAAAACATTGCGTGTGGTGAGAATTGTAAGCCTTTCTAACAGGCCATTCACCTGTAGGAGTGAGATAAACATCATGGGGTGGTGTGAATCAGAGGGCCTGAATTATGATAAGCAGTGAGTGGCAATGTATGATGTAGAAAAGCACCACGGGGTGGTCTGCATGGGGAGGTCAGGAAAAATGCAGTGGCATTGTAGGATAGGTTTCTGAAAAACATCGCTGGTGGAGCGCTTTGTAAGGGTTTCTAACAGGCCATTCACTAGTAGGATTGAGAAAAACATCACGGGGTGGTTTGAATCAGATGTTCTGAATTAGCATATACAGTGAGTGTCAATGTAGGATGGAGAAAAGGACCACGGGGTGGTCAGCATGGGGAGGTCGGGAAACATGCATTGGCAATGTAGGATAGGTTTCTGAAAAACATCGCCGGTGGTGCGCATTGTAAGGCTTTCTAACAGGCCATTCACTAGTAGGAGTGAGAAAAACATCACGGGGTTGTGTGAATCGGAGGGCCTGAATTAGAATAGGCAGTGAGTGGCAATATAAAATGGAGAAAAGCACCATGGTGTGGTCAGCATGGGGAGGTCATGAAACATGGAGTGGCAATATAGGATAGGTTTCTGAAAAACATCACGCGGTGGTGCGCATTGTAAGGGTTTCTAACCGGCCATTCCCTGGTAGGAGTGAGAAATGCATCACGGGAAGGTGTGAATCAGAAGGCCTGAATTAGGATAAGCAGTGAGTGGCAATTTATGATGTGGAAAAGCACCACGGGGTGGTCTACATGGGGAGGTCATGAAACATGGAGTGGCAATATAGGATAGGTTTCTGAAAAACATCATGGGGTGGTGCGCATTGTAAGGGATTCTAACAGGCCATTCACTAGTAGGATTGAGAAAAACATCACGGGGTGTTGTTAATCGGAGGGCCTGAATTATGATATGCAGTGAGTGGCAATGTCGGATGGAGAAAAGCACCATGGGGTGGTCAGCATGGGGAGGACAGGAAACATACAGTGGCAATGTAGGATAGTTTTCTGAAAAAAATCACGGGGTGGTGCGCATTGTAAGTGTTTGTAGCAGGCCATTCACTAGTAGGAGTGAGAAAATCATCTCGGGGTGGTGTGAATGGGAGGGCCTGAATTAGGTTAGGCAGTGAGTGGCAATGTAGGATGGAGAAAATCACCACAGGGTGGTCAGCATGGGGAGGTCAGAAAACATGCCGTGGCAATGTAGGATAGGTTTCTGAAAAAAAAAAAAAAACAGGGTGTTGCACATTATAAGTGTTTCTAACAGGCCATTCACTCGGAGGATTGAGAAAAAACATCACGGGGTGGTGTGAATCGGAGGACCTGAATTAGGATAGGCAGTGAGTGGCAATGTAGGATGGAGAAAAGCACCACAGGTTGTTCAGCATGGGGAGGTCAGCAAACATGCAGTGGCAATGTAGGATAGTTTTCTGAAAAACATCGCGGGGTGGTGCCCAATGTAAGGCTTTCTAACAGGCCATTCACTAGTAGGAGTAAGAAAAACATCACACGGTGGTGTGAATCGGAGGCCCTTAATTAGGATAGGCAGTGAGTGGCAATGTAGGATGGAGAAAAGCACCACGGGGTGGTCAGGATGGGGAGGTCAGGAAACATGCAGTGGCAATGCAAGATCCGTTTCTAAAAAACATCGTCGTGTTGCGCGCATTGTAAAGGTATCTAACAGGCGATTCCCTGGTAGGAGTGAAAAATACATCACGGGAAGGTGTGAATCTCAAGGCCTGAATCATAATAGGCAGTGAGTGGCAATGTAGGATGGAGAAAAGCACCACGGCACGGTCATCATGGGGAGCTCAGGACACATGCAGTGGCAATGTAGGGTAGGTTTCTGAAAAACATCGCGGCGTAGTGCGCATTGTAAGGGTTTCCAACAGGCCATTTTCTAGTAGGAGTGAGAAATACATCATGGTGTGGTGTGAATTGGAGGGCCTGAATCAAGTTTGACTGTGAGTGGCAATGTAGGTTGGAGAAAAGTACCACAGGATGGTCAGCATGGGGAGGTCAGGAAACATGCAGTGGCAATGTAGGATAGGGTTGTGTAAAACATTGCAGGTGGTGAGAATTGTAAGCCTTTCTAACAGGCCATTCACCAGTAGGAGTGAGATAAACATCATGGGGTGGTGTGAATCAGAGGGCCTGAATTATGATAAGCACTGAGTGGCAATGTATGATGTAGAAAAGCACCACGGGGTGGTCTGCATGGGGAGGTCAGGAAACATGCAATGGCAATGTAGGATAGGTTTCTGAAAAACATCGCGGGGTGGTGCGCATTGTAAGGCTTTCTAACAGGCCATTCACTAGTAGGATTGAGAAAAACATCACGGCGTGGTGTGAATCGGAGGGCCTGAATTAGGTTAGGCAGTGAGTGGCAATGTAGGATGGAGAAAATCACCACAGGGTGGTCAGCATGGGGAGGTCAGAAAACATGCCGTGGCAATGTAGGATAGGTTTCTGAAAAAAAAAAAAACAGGGTGTTGCACATTGTAAGTGTTTCTAACAGGCCATTTACTAGTAGCAGTGAGAAAAACATCACGGGGTGGTGTGAATCGGAGGGCCTGAATTAGGATAGGCAGTGAGTGGCAATGTAGGATGGAGAAAAGCACCACGGCATGGTCAGCATGGGGAGGTCAGGAAACATGCAGTGGCAATGTGGGATAGCTTTCTGAAAAGCATTACTGGTTGGTGTGCATTGTAAGGGTTTCTAACAGGCCATTCACTAGTAGGAGTGAGAAAAACATCACAGCGTGGTGTGAATTGGAGGGCCTGAATCAGGATAGGCAGTGAGTGGCAATGTAGGATGGAGAAAAGCACCAAAGGGTGGTCATCATGGGGAGCTCAGGACACATGCAGTGGCAATGTAGGATAGGTATCTGTAAAACATTGCGTGTGGTGAGAATTGTAAGCCTTTCTAAGAGGCCATTCACCTGTAGGAGTGAGATAAACATCATGGGGTGGTGTGAATCAGAGGGCCTGAATTATGATAAGCAGTGAGTGGCAATGTATGATGTAGAAAAGCACCACGGGGTGGTCTGCATGGGGAGGTCAGGAAAAATGCAGTGGCATTGTAGGATAGGTTTCTGAAAAACATCGCTGGTGGAGCGCTTTGTAAGGGTTTCTAACAGGCCATTCACTAGTAGGATTGAGAAAAACATCACGGGGTGGTTTGAATCAAATGTTCTGAATTAGCATATACAGTGAGTGTCAATGTAGGATGGAGAAAAGGACCACGGGGTGGTCAGCATGGGGAGGTCGGGAAACATGCATTGGCAATGTAGGATAGGTTTCTGAAAAACATCGCCGGTGGTGCGCATTGTAAGGCTTTCTAACAGGCCATTCACTAGTAGGAGTGAGAAAAACATCATGGGGTTGTGTGAATCGGAGGGCCTGAATTAGAATAGGCAGTGAGTGGCAATATAAAATGGAGAAAAGCACCATGGTGTGGTCAGCATGGGGAGGTCATGAAACATGGAGTGGCAATATAGGATAGGTTTCTGAAAAACATCACGGGGTGGTGCGCATTGTAAGGGTTTCTAACCGGCCATTCCCTGGTAGGAGTGAGAAATGCATCACGGGAAGGTGTGAATCAGAAGGCCTGAATTAGGATAAGCAGTGAGTGGCAATGTATGATGTGGAAAAGCACCACGGGGTGGTCTACATGGGGAGGTCATGAAACATGGAGTGGCAATATAGGATAGGTTTCTGAAAAACATCATGGGGTGGTGCGCATTGTAAGGGATTCTAACAGGCCATTCACTAGTAGGATTGAGAAAAACATCACGGGGTGTTGTTAATCGGAGGGCCTGAATTATGATATGCAGTGAGTGGCAATGTCGGATGGAGAAAAGCACCATGGGGTGGTCAGCATGGGGAGGACAGGAAACATACAGTGGCAATGTAGGATAGTTTTCTGAAAAAAATCACGGGGTGGTGCGCATTGTAAGTGTTTGTAGCAGGCCATTCACTAGTAGGAGTGAGAAAATCATCTCGGGGTGGTGTGAATGGGAGGGCCTGAATTAGGTTAGGCAGTGAGTGGCAATGTAGGATGGAGAAAATCACCACAGGGTGGTCAGCATGGGGAGGTCAGAAAACATGCCGTGGCAATGTAGGATAGGTTTCTGAAAAAAAAAAAAAACGGGGTGTTGCACATTATAAGTGTTTCTAACAGGCCATTCACTCGGAGGATTGAGAAAAAACATCACGGGGTGGTGTGAATCGGAGGACCTGAATTAGGATAGGCAGTGAGTGGCAATGTAGGATGGAGAAAAGCACCACAGGTTGTTCAGCATGGGGAGGTCAGCAAACATGCAGGGGCAATGTAGGATAGTTTTCTGAAAAACATCGCGGGGTGGTGCGCATTGTAAGAGTTTCTAACAGGCCATTCACTAGTAGGATTGAGAAAAACATCACGGGGTGGTTTGAATCAGATGTTCTGAATTAGGATATACAGTGAGTGGCAATATAGGATGGAGAAAAGCACCACGGGGTGGTCAGCATGGGTAGGTCAGGAAACATGCAGTGGCAATGTAGGATAGGTTTCTGAAAAACATCACGGTGTGGTGTGCCTTGTAAGGTTTTCTAACCGGCCATTCCCTGGTAGGAGAGAGAAATACATCACGGGAGGGTGTGAATCGGAAGGCCTGAATCAGGATAGGAAGTGAGTGGCAATGTAGGATGGATAAAAGCACCACGGCATGGTCATCATGGGGAGGTCAGGACACATGCAGTGGCAATGTTGGATAGGTTTCTGAAAAACATGGCGGGTGGTGAGAATTGTAAGGCTTTCTAACAGGCCATTCACTTGTAGGAGTGAGAAAAACATCACGGGGTGGTGTGAATCAGAGGGCCTGAATTATGATAAGCAGTGAGTGGCAATGTAAAATGGAGAAAAGCACCACGGTGAGGTCAGCATGGGGAGGTCAGGAAACATGCAGTGGCAAAGTAGGATAGTTTTCTGAAAAACGTCACGGGATTTTGACCATTGTAAGGGTTTCTAACAGGCCATTCACTAGTAGGAGTGAGAAAAACCTCACGGGGTGGTGTGAATCGGAGGGCCTGAATTAGGATAGGCAGTGCGTCGCAATGTAGGATGGAGAAAAGCTCCACAGGGTGGTCAGCATGGGGAGGTCAGTAAACATTCAGTGTCAATGTAGGATAGGTTTCTGATAAACATGTCTGGGTGGTGTGCATTGTAAGGGTTTCTAATAGACCATTCATTAGTAGGAGTGAGAAAAACATCACGAGGTGCTGTGAATCGGTGGGCCTGAATTAGGATAGACAGTGAGTGGCAACATAAAATGGAGAAAAGCACCATGGAGTGGTCAGCATTGGGAGGTTCGGAAACATGCAGTGGCAATGTGTGATAGGTTTCTGAAAAACTTCGCAGGGTGGTGCGCATGGTAAGGGTTTCTAACAGGCCATTCACTAGTAGCAGTGAGAAAAATATAACAGGGTGGTGCGAATCCCAGGGTCTGAATCAGTATAGGCAGTGAGTGGCAATGTAGGATGGAGAAAACCACCACTGGGTGGTCAGGATTTTGAGATCAGGAAACATGCAGGGGCAATGTAGGATAAGTTTCTGAAAAACATTGCGGGGTGGTGCTCATTGTAAGGGTTTCTAAAATGCCTTTCACTAGTAGGAGTGAGAAAAACATCACGGGGTGGTGTGAATCACAGGGCCTGAATCAGGATAGGCCGTGGGTTGCAATGTAGGATGGAGAAAAGTACCACGGTGTTGTCAGGACGGGGAGGTCAGGAAACATGCAGTGGCAATGCAGGATCGGTTTCTGAAAAACAGCGCGGTGTTGGGCGCATTGTAAAAGTATCTAACAGGCCATTCACTAGTAGGAGTGAGAAATACCTCATGGTGTGGTGTGAATCTGAGGGCCTGAATCAAGTTAGACAGTGAGTGGCAATGTAGGACGGAGAAAAGCACCACGGCATTGTCAGCATGGGGATTTCAGGAAACATTCAGTGACAATGTAGTGTAGGTTTCTGAAAAACATTGCGGGGTGTTGCGCATTGTAAGGGTTTCTAACAGGCCATTCACTAGTAGGCGTGAGAAAAACATAACGGGGTGGTGTGAATTGGAGGGCCTGAATAAGGATAGGCAGTGAGTGGCAATGTTGGATGTAGAACAGCACCACAGGGTGGTCAGCATGGGGAGGTCAGGAAACATGCAGTGGCAATGTGGGACAACTTTCTGAAAAACATTCCGGGTTGGTGCGCATTGTAAGTGTTTCTTTTTTTTTTTTTTTTTTTTGTCTTTTTCATTTTTATCGGTATCAGGGATCGAACTCACGACCGACTGCTTGCAAGGCAGGTGCTTATGCCGCTGAGCTAAATCCCCAGCCCCTCATTGTAAGTGTTTCTAACAAGCCATTCACTAGTAGGAGTGAGAAAAACATCACGGCGTGGTGTGAATTGGAGGGCCTGAATCAGAATAGGCAGTGAGTGGCAATGTAGGATGGAGAAAAGCACCAAAGGGTGGTCATCATGGGGAGGTCAGGACACATGCAGTGGCAAAGTAGGATAGTTTTCTGAAAAACATCACGGGGTGGTGCCCATTGTAAGGGTTTCTAACAGGCCATTCACAAGTAGGAGTGAGAAAAACATCACAGGGTGGTGTGAATTGGAGGGCCTGAATTAGGATAGGCAGTGAGTGGCAATGAAAAATGGAGAAAAGCACCACGGTGTGGTCAGCATGAGGAGGTCAGGAAACATTCAGTGTCAATGTAGGATAGGTTTCTGATAAACATCTCTAGGTGGTGCGCATTGTAAGGGTTTCTAACAGGCCATTCATTACTAGGAGTGAGAAAAACATCACGTGGTACTGTGAATCAGTGGGCCTGAATAAGGATAGGCAGTGAGTGGCAACATAACATGGAGAAAAGCACCAGGGTGTGGTCAGCATGGTGAGGTCAGGAAACATGCAGTGGCAATGCAGGATCGGTTTCTGAAATACATCGTGGGGTTGGGCGTATTGTAAAGATATCTAACAGGCCATTCACTAGTAGGAGTGAGAAATACATCATGGTGTGGTGTGAATCGGAGGGCCTGAATCCAGTTAGACAGTGAGTGGCAATGTAGGACGGAGAAAAGCACCACGGCATTGTCAGCATGGGGATTTCAGGAAACATTCAGTGACAATGTAGTGTAGGTTTCTGAAAAACATTGCGGGGTGTTGCGCATTGTAAGGGTTTCTAACAGGCCATTCACTAGTAGGCGTGAGAAAAACATAACGGGGTGGTGTGAATTGGAGGGCCTGAATAAGGATAGGCAGTGAGTGGCAATGTTGGATGTAGAACAGCACCTCAGGGTGGTCAGCATGGGGAGGTCAGGAAACATGCAGTGGCAATGTGGGACAACTTTCTGAAAAACATTCCGGGTTGGTGCGCATTGTAAGTGTTTCTTTTTTTTTTTTTTATTGTCTTTTTCATTTTTATCGGTATCAGGGATCGAACTCATGACCGACTGCTTGCAAGGCAGGTGCTTATGCCGCTGAGCTAAATCCCCAGCCCCTCATTGTAAGTGTTTCTAACAGGCCATTCACTAGTAGGAGTGAGAAAAACATCACGGCGTGGTGTGAATTGGAGGGCCTGAATCAGAATAGGCAGTGAGTGGCAATGTAGGATGGAGAAAAACACCAAAGGGTGGTCATCATGGGGAGGTCAGGACACATGCAGTGGCAAAGTAGGATAGTTTTCTGAAAAACATCACGGGGTGGTGGCCATTGTAAGGGTTTCTAACAGGCCATTCACAAGTAGGAGTGAGAAAAACATCACAGGGTGGTGTGAATTGGAGGTCCTGAATTAGGATAGGCAGTGAGTGGCAATGAAAAATGGAGAAAAGCACCATGGTGTGGTCAGCATGAGGAGGTCAGGAAACATTCAGTGTCAATGTAGGATAGGTTTCTGATAAACATCTCTGGGTGGTGCGCATTGTAAGGGTTTCTAAGAGGCCATTCATTAGTAGGAGTGAGAAAAACATCACGTGGTACTGTGAATCAGTGGGCCTGAATAAGGATAGGCAGTGAGTGGCAACATAACATGGAGAAAAGCACCAGGGTGTGGTCAGCATGGTGAGGTCAGGAAACATGCAGTGGCAATGCAGGATCTGTTTCTGAAATACATCGTCGGGTTGGGCGCATTGTAAAGATATCTAACAGGCCATTCACTAGTAGGAGTGAGAAATACATCACGGTGTGGTGTGAATCGGAGGGCCTGAATCAAGTTAGACAGTGAGTGGCAATGTAGGACGGAGAAAAGCACCACGGCATTGTCAGCATGGGGATTTCAGGAAACATTCGGTGACAATGTAGTGTAGGTTTCTGAAAAAAATTGCGGGGTGTTGCGCATTGTAAGGGTTTCTAACAGGCCATTCACTAGTAGGCATGAGAAAAACATAACGGGGTGGTGTGAATCGGAGGGTCTGAATAAGGATAGGCAGTGAGTGGCAATGTAGGATGGAGAAAAGCACCACGGGTTTGTCAGCATGGGGATGCAAGGAAACATGCAGTGGCAATTTAGAATAGGTTTCTGATAAGCATCGCTGGGTGGTGCGCATTGTAAGGCTTTCTAACAGGCCATTCACTAGTAGGAGTGAGAACAACATCACGCGGTGGTGTGAATCGGAGGCCCTGAATTAGGATAGGCAGTGAGTGGCAATGTAGGATGGAGAAAACACCACAGGGTGGTCAGCATGGGGAAGTCAGGAAACATGCAGTGGCAATGTAGGATACTTTTCTGAAAAACATTACCGGTTGTTGCGCATTGTAATGGTTTCTAACAGGCCTTTCACTAGTAGGAGTGAGAAAAACCTCACGGCGTGGTGTGAATTGGAGGGCCTGAATCAGTATAGGCAGTGAGTGGCAATGTAGGATGGAAAAAGCACCACGGGTGGTAATTATGGGGAGGTCAGGACACATGCAGTGGCAATGTAGCATAGGATTCAAAAAAACATCTCGGATGGTGAGGATTGTAAGGGTTTCTAACAGGCCATTCACTAGTAGGAGTGAGAAAAACATCACAGGGTGGTGTGAATCAGATGTTCTGAATTAGGATAGGCAGTGAATGGCAATGTAGGATGGAGAAAAGCACCACGGTGTGGTCAGCATGGGGAAGTCAGGAAACATGCAGTGGCAATGCAGGACCGGTATCTGAAATACATCGCGGTGTTGGGCGCAGTGTAAAGCTATCTAACAGGCCATTCACTAGTTGGAGTGTGAAATACATCATGGTGTGGTGTGAATCGGAGGTCATGAATCAAGTTAGACACTGAGTGGAAATGTAGGATGGAGAAAAGCACCACTGGTTGGTGAGCATGCGGAAGTCAGGAAACATGCAATGGCAATGTAAGATAGGTTTCTGAAAAACATCGCGGGGTTGTGCGCATTGTCAGTGTTTGTAGCAGGCCATTCACTAGTAGGAGTGACAAAATCATCACGGGGTGGTGTGAATCGGAAGGCCTGAATTAGGTTAGGCAGTGAGGGGCCATGTAGGATGGAGAAAATCACCACACGGTGATCAGCAAGGGGATGTTCTAAAACATGCCCTGGAAATGTAGGATAGGTTTCTGAAAATAAAAAGCGGGGTGGTGCGATTGTAAGTGTTTCTAACAGGCCATTCACTAGTAGGATTGAGAAAAACATCACGGCGTGGTGTGAATTGGAGGGCCTGAATCAGGATAGGCAGTGAGTGGCAATGTAGGATGGAGAAAAGCAGCAAAGGGTGGTCTTCATGTAGAGGTCAGGACACATGTAGTGGCAAAGTAGGATAGTTTTCTGAATAACATCTCGGGGTGGTGCCCATTGTAAGGCTTTCTAACAGGCCATTCACTAGTAGGAGTGTGAAATACATCATTGTGTGGTGTGAATCGGAGGGCATGAATCAAGTTAGACAGTGAGTGGCAATGTAAAAGGGAGAAAAGCACCACAGTGTGGTCAGCATGGGGAGGTCAGGAAACATTCAGTGTCAATGTAGGATAGGTTTCTGATAAACATCTCTGGGTGGTGCACATTGTAAGGGTTTCTATCAGGCCATTCATTAGTAGGAGTGAGAAAAACATCACGTGATACTGTGAATCGGTGGGCCTGAATTAGCATAGGCAGTGAGTGGCAACATAACATGGAGAAAAGCACCACGGTGTGGTCAGCATGGGGAAGTCAGGAAACATGCAGTGGCAATGCAGGATCGGTATCTGAAATACATCGCGGGGTTGGGCGCATTGTAAAGATATCTAACAGGCCATTCACTAGTAGGAGTGTGAAATATATCATGGTGTGGTGTGAATCGGATGGCATGAATCAAGTTAGACAGTGAGTGGCAATGTAGGATGGAGAAAAGAACCATGGGTTGGTGAGCATGGCAAAGTCAGTTAACATGCAATGGCTATGTAGGATAGGTTTCTGAAAAACATCGCGGGGTTGTGTGCATTGTCAGTGGTTGTAGCAGGCCATTCACTAGTAGGAGTGACAAAATCATCACGGGGTGGTGTGAATCAGAAGGCCTGAATCAGGATAGGCAGTGGGTGGCAATGTAGGATGGAGAAAAGCACCACGGAGTGGTCAGCATGGGGAGGTCAGGACACATGCAGTGGCAAAGTAGGATAGTTCTCTAAAAAACATCACGGGGTGGTGGCCATTGTAAGACTTTCTAACAGGCCATTCACTAGTAGGAGTGAGAAAAATATCACAGGGTGGTGTGAATCGGAGGCCCTTAATTAGGATAGGCAGTGAGTGGCAATGTAGGATGGTGAAAAGCACCACGGGGTGGTCAGGATGGGGAGGTCAGGAAACATGCAGTGGCAATGCAAGATCCGTTTCTAAAAAACATCGCGGTGTTGGGCGCATTGTAAAGTATCTAACAGGCGATTACCTGGTAGGAGTGAAAAATACATCACGGGAAGGTGTGAATCTGAAGGCCTGAATCATAATAGGCAGTGAGTGGCAATGTAGGATGGAGAAAAGCACCACGGCACAGTCATCATGAGGAGGTCAGGACACATGCAGTGGCAATGTAGGATAGGTTGCTGAAAAACATAGCGGCGTAGTGCGCATGGTAAGGGTTTCTAACAGGCCATTTACTAGTAGGAGTGAGAAATACATCATGGTGTGGTGTGAATTGGAGGGCCTGAATCAAGTTTGACAGTGAGTGGCAATGTAGGATGGAGAAAAGCCCCACGGGTTGGTGAGCATGGAGAGGTCAGGAAACATGCATTGTCAAAGTACGAAAGGTTTCTGAAAAATGTCGCGGGATTGTGCACATTGTAAGTGTTTGTAGCAGGCCCTTCACTAGCAGGAGTGAGAAAAACATCACGTGGTGGTGTGAATGGGAGTGGCTGAATTAGGATTGGCAGTGAGAGGCAAAGAAGAATGGAGAAAAGCACCACGGGTTGGTCAACATGGGGAGGTCAGGAAACATGTAATGGCAATGTAGGGTAGGTTTCTGAAAAACATCGTGGGGTGGTGCACATTGTAAGGCTTTCTAACAAGCCATTCACAAGTAGGAGTGAAAAAAACATCACAGGGTGGTGTGAATCAGAGGGTCTGAATAAGGATAGGCTGTGAGTGGCAATGTAGGATGGAGAAAAGCACCACGGGTTTGTCAGCATGGGGAGGCATGGAAACATGCAGTGGCAATGTAAAATAGGTTTCTGATAAGCATCACTGGGTGGTACGCATTGTAAGGGTTTCTAACAGGCCATTCACTAGTAGGAGTTAGAACAAAATCACGCGGTGGTGTGAATTAGAGGGCCTGAATCAGGATAGGCATTGAGTGGCAATGTAGGATGGAGAAAAGCAGCAAAGGTTGGTCATCATGGGGAGGTCAGGACACATGCAGTGGCAAAGTAGGATAGTTTTCTGAAAAACATCACGGGGTGCTGCCAATTGTAAGGCTTTCTAACAGGCCATTCACTAGTAGGAGTGAGAAAAACATCACGGGGTGGTGTTAATCGGAGGGCCTGAATTAGGATAGGCAATGAGTGGCAATGTAGGATGGAGAAAAGCACCACAGGGTGGTCCGCATGGGGAGGTCAGGAAACATGCAATGGCAATGTAGGATAGTTTTCTGAAAACATCACGGGGTCGTTCGGATTTTAAGGGTTTCTAACAGGCCATTCAATAGTAGGAGTGTGAATAACATCACGGGGTGGTTTGAATCAGATGTTCTGAATTAGGATATACAGTGAGTGGCAATGTAGGATGGAGAGAAGCACCAAGGGGTTGTCAGCATGGGGAGGTCAGGAAACATGCAGTGGCAATGTAGGATAGGTTTCTGAAAAACATCGCTGGTTGTGTGCATTGTAAGGTTTTCTCACAGGCCATTCACTAGTAGGAGTGAGAAAAACATCACAGGGTGGTGTGAATCGTAGGGTCTGAATTAGGATAGGCAGTGAGTGGCAATATAAAATGGAGAAAAGCACCACGGTGTGGTCAGCATGGGGAGGTCAGGAAACATGCAGTGGCAATGTAGGAAATGTTTCTGTAAAACATCACGGGATGGAGCGCCTTGTAAGGATATCTAACCGGCCATTCCCTGGTAGGAGTGAGAAATACATCACGGGAAGGTGTGAATCGGAAGGCCTGAATCAGAATAGGCAGTGAGTGGCAATGTAGGATGGAGAAAAGCACCATGGCACGGTCATCATGGGGAGGTCAGGACACATGCAGCGGCAATGTAGGATAGGTTTCTGAAAAACATCGCGGCGTAGTGCGCATGGTAAGGGTTTCTAACAGGGCATTTACTAGTAGGATTGAGAAATACATCATGGTGTGGTGTGAATTAGAGGGCCTGAATCAAGTTTGACAGTGATTGGCAATGTAGGATGGAGAAAAGCCCCACGGGTTGGTGAGCATGGGAGGTCAGGAAACATGCATTGTCAATGTATGAAATGTTTCTGAAAAACGTCGCGGGGTGGTGCGCATTGTAAGTGTTTGTAGCAGGCCCTTCACTAGTAGGAGTGAGAAAAACATCCCGTGGTGGTGTGAATCGGAGGGGCTGAATTAGGATTGGCAGTGAGTGGCAATGAAGAATGGAGAAAAGCACCACGGGTTGGTCAACATGGGGATGTCAGGAAACATGTAATGGCAATGTAGGGTAGGTTTCTGAAAAACATCGCGGGGTGTGCACATTGTAAGACTTTCTAACCAGCTATTCGCAAGTAGGAGTGAAAAAAACATCACAGGGTGGTGTGAATCAGACGGTCTGAATCAGAATAGGCTGTAAGTGGCAATGTAGGATGGAGAAAAGCACCACGGGTTTGTCAGCATGGGGAGGCAAGGAAACATGCAGTGGCAATGTAGAATATGTTTCTGAAAAGCATTACTGGGTGGTGCGCATTGTAAGGGTTTCTAACAGGCCATTCACTATTAGGAGTGAGAACAACATCACGCGGTGGTGTGAATTGGAGGGCCTGAATCAGGATAGGCATTGAGTGGCAATGTAGGATGGAGAAAAGCAGCAAAGGGTCGTCATCATGGGGAGGTCAGGACACATGCAGTGGCAAACTAGGATAGTTTTCTGAAAAACATCACGGTGTGGTGCAGATTTTAAGGGTTTCTAACAGGCCATTCACTAGTAGGAGTGAGAAAAACATCAGGGGGTGGTTCGAATCAGATGTTCTAATTAGGATAAGCAGTGAGTGGCTATGTAGGATGGAGAATAGCACCATAGGGTGGTCAGCATGAGGAAGTCAGGAAACATGCAATGGCAATGTAGGATAGGTTTCTGAAAAACATCGCGGGGTGGTGCGCATTGTAAGTGTTTCTAACAGGCTTTTCACTAGTAGGAGTGAGAAAAACATCACAGGGTGGTATGAATCGGAGGGCCTAAATTATGATAGGCAGTGAGTGGCAACGTAGCATGGAGAAAAGCACACGGGTTAGTCACCATGGGGAGGACAGGAAACATGCAGTGGCAATGTAGGATAGTTTTCTGAAAAACATCACGGGGTGGTGGGCATTGTAAGGGTTTCTAACAGGCCTTTCACTAGTAGGAGTGAGAAAAACATCACGGGGTGGTGTGAATCAGATGTTCTGAATTAGGATAGGCAATGAGGGGCAATGTAGGATGGAGAAAAGCACCTCGGGGTGTTCAGCATGGGGTGGTCAGGAAACATGCAGTGGCAATGTACGATAGGTTTCTGAAAAAAACAGCGGTGTTGTGCGCATTGCAAGGGTTTCTAACAGGCCATTCACTAGTAGGAGTGAGAAAAACATCACGGGGTGGTTTGAATCAGATGTTCTGAATTAGGATATACAGTGAGTGGCAATGTAGGATGGACAAAAGCACCATGGGATTGTCAGCATGGGGAGGTCAGGAAACATGCAGTGGCAATGTAGGATAGTTTTCTGAAAAACATCACGGGGTGGTGGGCATTGTAAGGGTTTCTAACAGGCCTTTCACTAGTAGGAGTGAGAAAAACATCACGGGGTGGTGTGAATCAGATGTTCTGAATTAGGATAGGCAGTGAGTGGCAATGTAGGATGGAGAAAAGCACCTCGGGGTGTTCAGCATGGGGTGGTCATGAAACATGCAGTGGCAATGTAGGATAGGTTTCTGAAAAAAACAGCGGGGTGGTGCGCATTGTAAGGGTTTCTAACAGGCCTTTCACTAGTAGGAGTGAGAAAAACATCACAGGGTGGAGTGAATCATAGGGCCTGAATTAGGATAGGCAGTGAGTGGCAATATAAAATGGAGAAAAGCACCACGGTGTGGTCAGCATGGGGAGGTCACGACACATTCAGTGGCAATGTAGGATAGGTTTCTGAAAAACATCACGGCGTAGTGCGCATGGTAAGGGTTTCCAACAGGCCATTTTCTAGTAGGAGTGAGAAATACATCATGGTGTGGTGTGAATTGGAGGGCCTGAATCAAGTTTGACTGTGAGTGGCAATGTAGGTTGGAGAAAAGCTCCACGGGTTGGTGAGCATGGGAAAGTCAGGAAACATGCATTGTCAATGTACGATAGGTTTCTGAAAAGCGTCGCGGGGTTGTGCGCATTGTAAGGGTTTGTAGCAGGCCCTTCACTAGTAGGAGTGAGAAAAACATCACGTGGTGGTGTGAATCGGAGTGGCTGAATTAGGATTGGCAGTGAGTGGCAATGAAGAATGGAGAAAAGCACAATGGTTTGGTCAACATGGGGAGGTCAGGAAAAATGTAATGGCAATGTAGGGTATGTTTCTGAAAAACATCGCCGGATGGTGCACATTGTAAGGCTTTCTAACAAGCCATTCACAAGTACGAGTGAAAAAAACATCACAGGGTGGTGTGAATCAGAGGGTCTGAATTAGGATAGGCTGTGAGTGGCAATGTAGGATGGAGAAAAGCACCACGGGTTTGTCAGCATGGGGAGGCAAGGAAACATGCAGTGGCAATGTAGAATAGGTTTCTGATAAGCATCACTTGGTGGTGCGCATTGTAAGGGTTTCTAACAGGCCATTCACTAGTAGGAGTGAGAACAACATCACGTGGTAGTGTGAATTGGAGGGCCTGAATCAGGATAGGCAGTGAGTGGCAATGTAGGATGGAGAAAAGCACCAAAGGGTGGTCATCATGGGGAGGTCAGGACACATGCAGTGGCAAAGTAGGATAGTTTTCTGAAAAACATCACGGGGTGGTGCCCATTGTAAGGCTTTCTAACAGGACATTCACTAATAGGAGTGAGAAAATCATCACGGGGTGGTGAGAATGGGAGAGCCTAAATTAGGATAGGCAGTTAATGGCAATGAAGAATGGAGAAAAGCACCATGGGTTGGTCAACATGGGGAGGAAAAGAAACATGCAATGGCAATGTAGGATAGGTTTCTAAAAAACATCGCTGGGTGGTGCTCATTGCAAGGCTTTCTAAAAAGCCATTCAGAAGTAGGAGTGAAAAAAACATCAAGGGGTGGTGTGAATCAGAGAGCCTGAATTAGGGTAGGCAGTGAGTGGCAATGTAGGGTGGAGAAAATCACCACAGGGTGGTCAGCATAGGGAGTTAAGAAAACATGCCCTGGCAATGTAGGATAGGTTTCTGAAAAAAAAACCAAAAAAGCCGGGTAGTGCGATTGTAAGTGTTTCTAACAGGCCATTCACTAGTAGGAGTGAGAAAAACATCACGGGGTGGTGTGAATCGGAGGGCCTGAATTAGGATATGCAGTGAGTGGCAATGTAGGATGGAGAAAAGCACCACAGGGTGGTCAGCATGGGGAGGTCAGGAAACATGCAGTGGCAATGTAGGATAGTTTTCTGAAAAACATCACAGGGTGGTAAGCATTGTAAGGGTTTCTAACAGGCCATTCACTGGTAGGATTGAGAAAAACATCACGGGGTGCTGTGAATCGGAGGGCCTGAATTAGGATAGGCAGTGAGTGGCAATGTAGATTGTAGAAAAGCACCACAGGGTTGTCAGCATGGGGAGGTCAGGAAACATGCAGTGGCAATGTGGGATAGCTTTCTGAAAAACATTCCGGGTTGGTGCGCATTGTAAGGGAATCTAACAGGCCATTCACTAGTAGGAGTGAGAAAAACATCACGGCGTGGTGTGAATTGGAGGGCCTGAATCAGGATAGGCAGTGAGTGGCAATGTAGGATGGAGAAAAGCAGCAAAGGGTGGTCATCATGTTCGAGGTCAGGACACATGCAGTGGCAAAGTAGGATAGTTTTCTGAAAAACATCACAGGGTGGTGCCCATTGTAAGGCTTCCTAACAGACCATTCACTAGTAGGAGTGTGAAATACATCATGGTGTGGTGTGAATCGGAGGGCATGAATCAAGATAGACAGTGAGTGGCAATGTAAAATGGAGAAAAGCACCACAGTGTGGTCAGCATGGGGAGGTCAGGAAACATTCAGTGTCAATGTAGGATAGGTTTCTGATAAACATCTCTGGGTGGTGCGCATTGTAAGGTTTTCTAACAGGCCATTCATTAGTAGGAGTGAGAAAAACATCACGTGGTACTGTGAATCAGTGGGCCTGAATTAGGATAGGCAGTGAGTGGCAAAATAACATGGAGAAAAGCACCACGGTGTGGTCAGCATGGGGAAGTCAGGAAACATGCAGTGGCAATGCAGGATCGGTTTCTGAAATACATCGTGGGGTTGGGCGCATTTTAAAGATATCTAACAGGCCATTCACTAGTAGGAGTGAGAAATACATCATGGTGTGGTGTGATTCGAAGGGCCTGAATCAAGTAAGACAGTGAGTGGCAATGTAGGATGGAGAAAAGCACCACGGGTTTGTCCGCATGGGGATGTAAGGAAACATGCCGTGGCAATATAGAATAGGTTTCTGATAAGCATTGCTAGGTGGTGCGCATTGCAAGGCTTTCTAACAGGCCATTCACTAGTAGGAATGAGAACAACATCATGCGGTGGTGTGAATCGGAGGCCCTGCATTAGGATAGGCAGTGAGTGGCAATGTAAGATGGAGAAAACACCACAGGGTGGTCAGCATGGGGAGGTCAGGAAACATGCAGTGGCAATGTAGTCTACTTTTCTGAAAAACATTACTGGTTGGTGCACATTGTAATGGTTTCTAACAGGCCTTTCACTAGTAGGAGTGAGAAAAACCTCACGGCGTGGTGTGAATTGGAGGGCCTGAATCAGTATAGGCAGTGAGTGGCAATGTAGGTTGGAGAAAAGCACCACGGGGTGGTAATTATGGGGAGGTCAGGACACATGCAGTGGCAATGTAGCATAGGTTTCTAAAAATCATCGGGGGTGGTGAGGATTGTAAGGGTTTCTAACAGGCCATTCACTAGTAGGAGTGAGAAAAACATCACGGGGCGGTGTGAATCAGATGTTCTGAATTAGGATAGGCAGTGAATGGCAATGTACGATGGAGAAAAGCACCACGGGGTGATCAGCATGGGGAGGTTAGGAAACATGCAGTGGCAATGCAGGATCGGTTTCTGAAATACATCGCGGGGTGGGGCGCAGTGTAAAGCTATCTAACAGGCCATTCACTAGTAGCAGTGTGAAATACATCATGGTGTGGTGTGAATCGGAGGTCATGAATCAAGTTAGACACTGAGTGGAAATGTAGGATGGAGAAAAGCACCACGGGTTGGTGAGCATGCGGAAGTCAGGAAACATGCAATGGCAATGTAGGATAGGTTTCTGAAAAACATCGCGGGGTTGTGCATATTGTCAGTGTTTGTAGCAGGCCATTCACTAGTAGGAGTGACAAAATCATAACGGGGTGGTGTGAATCGGAAGGCCTGAATTAGGTAAGGCAGTGAGTGGCAATGTAGGATGGAGAAAATCACCACAGGCTGGTCAGCATGGGGAGGTTCTAAAACATGCCCTGGCAATGTAGGATAGGTTTCAGAAAATAAAAAGCGGGGTGGTGCGATTGTAAGTGTTTCTAACAGGCCATTCACTAGTAGGAGTGAGAAAAACATCACGGGGTGGTGTGAATTGGAGGGCCTGAATTAGGATATGCAGTGAGTGGCAATGTAGGATGGAGAAAAGCACCACAGGGTGGTCAACATGGGGAGGTCAGGAAACATGCAGTGGCAATGTAGGATAGTTTTCTGAAAAACATCACAGGGTGGTAAGCATTGTAAGGGTTTCTAACAGGCCATTCACTGGTAGGATTGAGAAAAACATCACGGGGTGCTGTGAATCGGAGGGCCTGAATTAGGATAGGCAGTGAGTGGCAATGTAGATTGTAGAAAAGCACCACAGGGTTGTCAGCATGGGGAGGTCAGGAAACATGCAGTGGCAATGTGGGATAGCTTTCTGAAAAACATTCCGGGTTGGTGCGCCTTGTAAGGGAATCTAACAGGCCATTCACTAGTAGGAGTGAGAAAAACATCACGGCGTGGTGTGAATTGGAGGGCCTGAATCAGGATAGGCAGTGAGTGGCAATGTAGGATGGAGAAAAGCAGCAAAGGGTGGTCATCATTTTCGAGGTCAGGACACATGCAGTGGCAAAGTAGGATAGTTTTCTGAAAAACATCATGGGGTGGTGCCCATTGTAAGGCTTCCTAACAGACCACTCACTAGTAGGAGTGTGAAATACATCATGGTGTGGTGTGAATCGGAGGGCATGAATCAAGATAGACAGTGAGTGGCAATGTAAAATGGAGAAAAGCACCACAGTGTGGTCAGCATGGGGAGGTCAGGAAACATTCAGTGTCAATGTAGGATAGGTTTCTGATAAACATCTCTGGGTGGTGCGCATTGTAAGGTTTTCTAACAGGCCATTCATTAGTAGGAGTGAGAAAAACATCACGTGGTACTGTGAATCAGTGGGCCTGAATTAGGATAGGCAGTGAGTGGCAAAATAACATGGAGAAAAGCACCACGGTGTGGTCAGCATGGGGAAGTCAGGAAACATGCAGTGGCAATGCAGGATCGGTTTCTGAAATACATCGTGGGGTTGGGCGCATTTTAAAGATATCTAACAGGCCATTCACTAGTAGGAGTGAGAAATACATCATGGTGTGGTGTGAATCGAAGGGCCTGAATCAAGTTAGACAGTGAGTGGCAATGTAGGATGGAGAAAAGCACCACGGGTTTGTCCGCATGGGGATGTAAGGAAACATGCCGTGGCAATATAGAATAGGTTTCTGATAAGCATTGCTAGGTGGTGCGCATTGCAAGGCTTTCTAACAGGCCATTCACTAGTAGGAATGAGAACAACATCATGCGGTGGTGTGAATCGGAGGCCCTGCATTAGGATAGGCAGTGAGTGGCAATGTAGGATGGAGAAAACACCACAGGGTGGTCAGCATGGGGAGGTCAGGAAACATGCAGTGGCAATGTAGTCTACTTTTCTGAAAAACATTACCGGTTGGTGCACATTGTAATGGTTTCTAACAGGCCTTTCACTAGTAGGAGTGAGAAAAACCTCACGGCGTGGTGTGAATTGGAAGGCCTGAATCAGTATAGGCAGTGAGTGGCAATGTAGGATGGAGAAAAGCACCACGGGGTGGTAATTATGGGGAGGTCAGGACACATGCAGTGGCAATGTAGCATAGGTTTCTAAAAATCATCGCGGGTGGTGAGGATTGTAAGGGTTTCTAACAGGCCATTCACTAGTAGGAGTGAGAAAAACATCACGGGGCGGTGTGAATCAGATGTTCTGAATTAGGATAGGCAGTTAATGGCAATGTACAATGGAGAAAAGCACCACGGGGTGATCAGCATGGGGAGGTTAGGAAACATGCAGTGGCAATGCAGGATCGGTTTCTGAAATACATCGCGGGGTGGGGCGCAGTGTAAAGCTATCTAACAGGCCATTCACTAGTAGGAGTGTGAAATACATCATGGTGTGGTGTGAATCGGAGGTCATGAATCAAGTTAGACACTGAGTGGAAATGTAGGATGGAGAAAAGCACCACGGGTTGGTGAGCATGCGGAAGTCAGGAAACATGCAATGGCAATGTAGGATAGGTTTCTGAAAAACATCGCGGGGTTGTGCATATTGTCAGTGTTTGTAGCAGGCCATTCACTAGTAGGAGTGACAAAATCATCACGGGGTGGTGTGAATCGGAAGGCCTGAATTAGGTAAGGCAGTGAGTGCCAATGTAGGATGGAGAAAATCACCACAGGCTGGTCAGCATGGGGAGGTTCTAAAACATGCCCTGGCAATGTAGGATAGGTTTCAGAAAATAAAAAGCGGGGTGGTGCGATTGTAAGTGTTTCTAACAGGCCATTCACTAGTAGGAGTGAGAAAAACATCACGGGGTGGTGTGAATCGGAGGGCCTGAATTAGGATATGCAGTGAGTGGCAATGTAGGATAGGTTTCTGAAAAACATCGCGGGGTTGTGCATATTGTCAGTGTTTGTAGCAGGCCATTCACTAGTAGGCGTGACAAAATCATCACGGGGTGGTGTGAATCGGAAGGCCTGAATCAGGATAGGCAGTGGGTGGCAATGTAGGATGGAGAAAATCACCACGGTGTGGTCAGCATGGGGAGGTCAGGACACATGCAGTGGCAAAGTACGATAGTTCTCTAAAAAACATCACGGGGTGGTGCCCATTATAAAACTTTCTAACAGGCCATTCACTAGTAGGAGTGAGAAAAACATCACAGGGTGGTGTGAATCGGAGGCCCTTAATTAGGATAGGCAGTGAGTGGCAATGTAGGATGTGAAAAGCACCACGGTGTGGTCAGCATGGGGAGGTCAGGAAACATGCAGTGGCAAAGTAGGATAGGTTTCTGAAAAAAACATCTTTGTGGTGCACATTGTAAGGCTTTCTAACAGGCCATTCACTAGTAGGAGTGAGAAAAACCACGGGGTGGTGTGAATCGGAGGGCCTGATTTAGGATAGGCAGTTAGTGGCGATGTAACATGGAGAAAACCACCAAGGGTGGTCAGCATGAGGACGTCAGAAAACATGCAGTGGAAAAGTAGGATAGTTTTCTGAAAAACATCACGGGGTGGTGCCCAATGTAAGGCTTTCTAACAGGCCATTCACTAGTAGGAGTAAGAAAAACATCACGGGGTGCTGTGAATCGGAGGGCCTGAATTAGGATAGGCAGTGAGTGGCAATGTAGATTGTAGAAAAGCACCACAGGGTTGTCAGCATGGGGAGGTCAGGAAACATGCAGTGGCAATGTGGGATAGCTTTCTGAAAAACATTCCGGGTTGGTGCGCATTGTAAGGGAATCTAACAGGCCATTCACTAGTAGGAGTGAGAAAAACATCACGGCGTGGTGTGAATTGGAGGTCCTGAATCAGGATAGGCAGTGAGTGGCAATGTAGGATGGAGAAAAGCAGCAAAGGGTGGACATCATGTTCGAGGTCAGGACACATGCAGTGGCAAAGTAGGATAGTTTTCTGAAAAACAGCACGGGGTGGTGCCCATTGTAAGGCTTCCTAACAGACCATTCACTAGTAGGAGTGTGAAATACATCATGGTGTGGTGTGAATCGGAGGGCATGAATCAAGATAGACAGTGAGTGGCAATGTAAAATGGAGAAAAGCACCACAGTGTGGTCAGCATGGGGAGGTCAGGAAACATTCAGTGTCAATGTAGGATAGGTTTCTGATAAACATCTCTGGGTGGTGCGCATTGTAAGGTTTTCTAACAGGCCATTCATTAGTAGGAGTGAGAAAAACATCACGTGGTACTGTGAATCAGTGGGCCTGAATTAGGATAGGCAGTGAGTGGCAAAATAACATGGAGAAAAGCACCACGGTGTGGTCAGCATGGGGAAGTCAGGAAACATGCAGTGGCAATGCAGGATCGGTTTCTGAAATACATCGTGGGGTTGGGCGCATTTTAAAGATATCTAACAGGCCATTCACTAGTAGGAGTGAGAAATACATCATGGTGTGGTGTGAATCGAAGGGCCTGAATCAAGTTAGACAGTGAGTGGCAATGTAGGATGGAGAAAAGCACCACGGGTTTGTCCGCATGGGGATGTAAGGAAACATGCCGTGGCAATATAGAATAGGTTTCTGATAAGCATTGCTAGGTGGTGCGCATTGCAAGGCTTTCTAACAGGCCATTCACTAGTAGGAATGAGAACAACATCATGCGGTGGTGTGAATCGGAGGCCCTGCATTAGGATAGGCAGTGAGTGGCAATGTAGGATGGAGAAAACACCACAGGGTGGTCAGCATGGGGAGGTCAGGAAACATGCAGTGGCAATGTAGTCTACTTTTCTGAAAAACATTACCGGTTGGTGCACATTGTAATGGTTTCTAACAGGCCTTTCACTAGTAGGAGTGAGAAAAACCTCACGGCGTGGTGTGAATTGGAGGGCCTGAATCAGTATAGGCAGTGAGTGGCAATGTAGGATGGAGAAAAGCACCACGGGGTGGTAATTATGGGGAGGTCAGGACACATGCAGTGGCAATGTAGCATAGGTTTCTAAAAATCATCGCGGGTGGTGAGGATTGTAAGGGTTTCTAACAGGCCATTCACTAGTAGGAGTGAGAAAAACATCACGGGGCGGTGTGAATCAGATGTTCTGAATTAGGATAGGCAGTGAATGGCAATGTACGATGGAGAAAAGCACCACGGGGTGATCAGCATGGGGAGGTTAGGAAACATGCAGTGGCAATGCAGGATCGGTTTCTGAAATACATCGCGGGGTGGGGCGCAGTGTAAAGCTATCTAACAGGCCATTCACTAGTAGGAGTGTGAAATACATCATGGTGTGGTGTGAATCGGAGGTCATGAATCAAATTAGACACTGAGTGGAAATGTAGGATGGAGAAAAGCACCATGGGTTGGTGAGCATGCGGAAGTCAGGAAACATGCAATGGCAATGTAGGATAGGTTTCTGAAAAACATCGCGGGGTTGTGCATATTGTCAGTGTTTGTAGCAGGCCATTCACTAGTAGGAGTGACAAAATCATCACGGGGTGGTGTGAATCGGAAGGCCTGAATTAGGTTAGGCAGTGAGTGGCAATGTAGGATGGAGAAAATCACCACAGGCTGGTCAGCATGGGGAGGTTCTAAAACATGCTCTGGCAATGTAGGATAGGTTTCAGAAAATAAAAAGCGGGGTGGTGCGATTGTAAGTGTTTCTAACAGGCCATTCACTAGTAGGAGTGAGAAAAACATCACGGGGTGGTGTGAATCGGAGGGCCTGAATTAGGATATGCAGTGAGTGGCAATGTAGGATGGAGAAAAGCACCACAGCGTGGTCAGCATGGGGAGGTCAGGAAACATGCAGTGGCAATGTAGGATAGTTTTCTGAAAAACATCACAGGGTGGTGCGCATTGTAAGGGTTTCTAACAGGCCATTCACTGGTAGGATTGAGAAAAACATCACGGGGTGCTGTGAATCGGAGGGCCTGAATTAGGATAGGCAGTGAGTGGCAATGTAGGATGTAGAAAAGCACCACAGGGTGGTCAGCATGGGGAAGTCAGGAAACATGCAGTGGCAATGTGGGATAGCATTCTGAAAAACATTCTGGGTTGGTGCGCATTGTAAGGGATTCTAACAGGCCATTCACTAGTAGGAGTGAGAAAAACATCACGGCGTGGTGTGAATTGGAGGGCCTGAATCAGGATAGGCAGTGAGTGGCAATGTAGGATGGAGAAAAGCAGCAATGGGTGGTCATCATGTGGAGGTCAGGACACATGTAGTGGCAAATTAGGACAGTTTTCTGAAAAACATCTCGGGGTGGTGCCCATTGTAAGGCTTTCTAACAGGCCATTCACTAGTAGGAGTGTGAAATACATCATGGTGTGGTGTGAATCGAAGGGAAAGAATCAAGTTAGACAGTGAGTGGCAATGTAAAATGGAGAAAAGCACCACAGTGTGGTCAGCATGGGGAGGTCAGGAAACATTCAGTGTCAATGTAGGATAGGTTTCTGATAAACATCTCTGGGTGGTACACATTGTAAGGGTTTCTAACAGGCCATCCATTAGTAGGAGTGAGAAAAACATCACGTGGTACTGTGAATCGGTGGGCCTGAATTAGGATAGGCAGTGAGTGGCAACATAACATGGAGAAAAGCACCACGGTGTGGTCAGCATGGGGAAGTCAGGAAACATGCAGTGGCAATGCAGGATCGGTATCTGAAATACATCGCGGGGTTGGGCGCATTGTAAAGGTATCTAACAGGCCATTCACTAGTAGGAGTGTGAAATACATCATGGTGTGGTGTGAATCGGATGGCATGAATCAAGTTAGACAGTGAGTTGCAATGTAGGATGGAGAAAAGAACCACGGGTTGGTGAGCATGGCAAAGTCAGGAAACATGCAATGGCAATGTAGGATAGGTTTCTGAAAAACATCGCGGTGTTGTGCGCATTGTCAGTGTTTGTAGCAGGCCATTCACTAGTAGGAGTGACAAAATCATCACGGGGTGGTGTGAATCGGAAGGCCTGAATCAGGATAGGCAGTGGGTGGCAATGTAGGATGGAGAAAATCACCACGGTGTGGTCAGCATGGGGAGGTCAGGACACATGCAGTGGCAAAGTAGGATAGTTCTCTGAAAAACATCATGGGGTGGTGCCCATTGTAAAACTTTCTAACAGGCCATTCACTAGTAGGAGAGAGAAAAACATCACAGGGTGGTGTGAATCGGAGGCCCTTAATTAGGATAGGCAGTGAGTGGCAATGTAGGATGAGAAAAGCACCACGGTGTGGTCAGCATGGGGAGGTCAGGAAACATGCAGTGGCAAAGTAGGATAGGTTTCTGAAAAAAACATCTTTGTGGTGCGCATTGTAAGGCTTTCTAACAGGCCATTCACTAGTAGGAGTGAGAAAAACCACGGGGTGGTGTGAATCGGAGGGCCTGATTTAGGATAGGCAGTGAGTGGCAATGAAGAATGGAGAACAGCACAACGGTTTGGTCAACATGGGGAGGTCAGGAAACATGTAATGGCAATGTAGGGTATGTTTCTGAAAAACATCGCCGGATGGTGCACATTGTAAGGCTTTCTAACAAGCCATTCACAAGTACGAGTGAAAAAAACATCACAGGGTGGTGTGAATCAGAGGGTCTGAATTAGGATAGGCTGTGAGTGGCAAAGTAGGATGGAGAAAAGCACCACGGGTTTGTCTGCATGGGGAGGCAAGGAAACATGCAGTGGCAATGTAGAATAGGTTTCTGATAAGCACCACGTGGTGGTGCGCATTGTAAGGGTTTCTAACAGGCCATTCACTAGTAGGAGTGAGAACAACATCACGTGGTAGTGTGAATTGGAGGGCCTGAATCAGGATAGGCTGTGAGTGGCAATGTAGGATGGAGAAAAGCACCAAAGGGTGGTCATCATGGGGAGGTCAGGACACATGCAGTGGCAAAGTAGGATAGTTTTCTGAAAAACATCACGGGGTGGTGCCCATTGTAAGGCTTTCTAACAGGCCATTCACTAATAGGAGTGAGAAAATCATCACGGGCTGGTGAGAATGGGAGAGCCTGAATTAGGATAGGCAGTTAATGGCAATGAAGAATGGAGAAAAGCACCATGGGTTGGTCAACATGGGGAGGAAAGGAAACATGCAATGGCAATGTAGGATAGGTTTCTGAAAAACATCGCTGGGTGGTGCTCATTGCAAGGCTTTCTAAAAAGCCATTCAGAAGTAGGAGTGAAAAAAACATCAAGGGGTGGTGTGAATCGGAGAGCCTGAATTAGGGTAGGCAGGGAGTGGCAATGTAGGGTGGAGAAAATCACCACAGGGTGGTCAGCATAGGGAGGTAAGAAAACATGCCCTGGCAATGTAGGATAGGTTTCTGAAAAAAAAAAAAAAAAAAAAAGCCGTGTGGTGCGATTGTAAGTGTTTCTAACAGGCCATTCACAAGTAGGAGTGAGAAAAACATCACGGGGTGGTGTGAATCGGAGGGCCTGAATTAGGATATGCAGTGAGTAGCATGTAGGATGGAGAAAAGCACCACAGGGTGGTCAGCATGGGGAGGTCAGGAAACATGCAGTGGCAATGTAGGATACTTTTCTGAAAAACATCACAGGGTGGTGCGCATTGTAAGGGTTTCTAACA
This sequence comes from Cavia porcellus, assembly GCF_034190915.1. NCBI lineage: Eukaryota > Metazoa > Chordata > Mammalia > Rodentia > Caviidae > Cavia > Cavia porcellus. Next base: position 6,520,017 of record NW_026947526.1, read on the forward strand.
GGCCATTCACTGGAAGGATTGAGAAAAACATCACGGGGTGCTGTGAATCGGAGGGCCTGAATTAGGATAGGCAGTGAGTGGCAATGTAGATTGTAGAAAAGCACCACAGGGTGGTCAGCATGGGAATGTCCGGAAACATGCAGTGGCAATGTGGGATAGATTTCTGAAAAACATTCCGGGTTGGTGCGCATTGTAAGGGATTCTAACAGGCCATTCACTAGTAGGAGTGAGAAAAACATCACGGCGTGGTGTGAATTGGAGGGCCTGAATCAGGATAGGCAGTGAGTGGCAATGTAGGATGGAGAAAAGCAGCAAAGTGTGGTCATCATGTGGAGGTCGGGACACATGTAGTGGCAAAGTAGGATAGTTTTCTGAAAAACATCACGGGGTGGTGCCCATTGTAAGGCTTTCTAACAGGCCATTCACTAGTAGCAGTGTGAAATACATCATGGTGTGGTGTGAATCAGAGGGCATGAATCAAGATAGACAGTGAGTGGCAATGTAAAATGGAGAAAAGCGCTACAGTGTGGTCAGCATGGGGAGGTCAGGAAACATGCAGTGGCAATGTAGGAAATGTTTCTGAAAAACATCACGGGGTCGAGCGCCTTGTAAGGGTATCTAACCGGCCATTCCCTGGTAGGAGAGAGAAATACATCACGGGAAGGTGTGAATCGGAAGGCCTGAATCAGAATAGGCAGTGAGTGGCAATGTAGGATGGAGAAAAGCACCACGGCACGGTCATCATGGGGAGGTCAGGACACATGCAGCGGCAATGTAGGATAGGTTTCTGAAAAACATCGCGGCGTAGTGCGCATGGTAAGGGTTTCTAACTGGCCATTTACTAGTAGGATTGAGACATACATCATGGTGTGGTGTGAATTAGAGGGCCTGAATCAAGTTTGACAGTGAGTGGAAATGTAGGATGGAGAAAAGCCCCACCGGTTGGTGAGCATGGGAGGTCAGGAAACATGCATTGTCAATGTACGATAGGATTCTGAAAAACGTCGCGGGGTTGTGCGCATTGTAAGGTTTTGTAGCAGGCCCTTTACTAGTAGGAGTGAGAAAAATATCACGTGGTGGTGTCAATCGGAGTTGCTGAATTAGGATTGGCAGTGAGTGGCAATGAAGAATGGAGAACAGCACAACGGTTTGGTCAACATGGGGAGGTCAGGAAACATGTAATGGCAATGTAGGGTAGGTTTCTGAAAAACATCGCGGGGTGGTGCACATTGTAAGGCTTTCTAACCAGCCATTCACAAGTAGGAGTGAAAAAAACAGCACAGGGTGGTGTGAATCAGAGGGTCTGAATTAGGATAGGCTGTGAGTGGCAATGTAGGATGGAGAAAAGCACCACGGGTTTGTCAGCATGGGGAGGCAAGGAAACATGCAGTGGCAATGTAGAATAGGTTTCTGATAAGCACCACTGGGTGGTGCGCATTGTAAGGGTTTCTAACAGGCCATTCACTATTAGGAGTGAGAACAACATCACGCGGTGGTGTGAATTGGAGGGCCTGAATCAGGATAGGCAGTGAGTGGCAATGTAGGATGGAGAAAAGCACCGAAGGGTGGTCGTCATGGGGAGGTCAGGACACATGCAGTGGCAAAGTAGGATAGTTTTCTGAAAAACATCATGGGGTGGTGCCCATTGTAAGGCTTTCTAACAGGCCATTCACTAATAGGAGTGAGAAAATCATCACGGGGTGGTGAGAATGGGAGAGGCTGAATTAGGATAGGCAGTTAATGGCAATGAAGAATGGAGAAAAGCACCATGGGTTGGTCAACATGGGGAGGAAAGGAAACATGCAATGGCAATGTAGGATAGGTTTCTGAAAAACATCGCTGGGTGGTGCTCATTGCAAGGCTTTCTAAAAAGCCATTCAGAAGTAGGAGTGAAAAAAATATCAAAGGGTGGTGTGAATCGGAGAGCCTGAATTAGGGTAGGCAGGGAGTGGCAATGTAGGGTGGAGAAAATCACCACAGGGTGGTCAGCATAGGGAGGTAAGAAAACATGCCCTGGCATTGTAGGATAGGTTTCTGAAAAAAAAAAAAAAAAAAAAAAAAAAGCCGGGTGGTGCGATTGTAAGTGTTTCTAACAGGCCATTCACTAGTAGGAGTGAGAAAAACATCACGGGGTGGTGTGAATCGGAGGGCCTGAATTAGGATATGCAATGAGTGGCATGTAGGATGGAGAAAAGCACCACAGCGTGGTCAGCATGGGGAGGTCAGGAAACATGAAGTGGCAATGTAGGATAGTTTTCTGAAAAACATCACAGGGTGGTGCGCATTGTAAGGGTTTCTAACAGGCCATTCACTGGTAGGATTGAGAAAAACATCACGGGGTGCTGTGAATCGGAGGGCCTGAATTAGGATAGGCAGTGAGTGGCAATGTAGGATGTAGAAAAGCACCACAGGGTGGTCAGCATGGGGAAGTCAGGAAACATGCATTGGCAATGTGGGATAGCTTTCTGGAAAACATTCCGGGTTGGTCCGCATTGTAAGGGATTCTAACAGGCCATTCACTAGTAGGAGTGAGAAAAACATCACGGCGTGGTGTGAATTGGAGGGCCTGAATCAGGATAGGCAGTGAGTGGCAATGTAGGATGGAGAAAAGCAGCAAAGTGTGGTCATCATGTGGAGGTCGGGACACATGTAGTGGCAAAGTAGGATAGTTTTCTGAAAAACATCACGGGGTGGTGCCCATTGTAAGGCTTTCTAACAGGCCATTCACTAGTAGGAGTGTGAATTACATCATGGTGTGGTGTGAATCAGAGGGCATGAATCAAGTGAGACAGTGAGAGGCAATGTAAAATGGAGAAAAGCACCACTGTGTGGTCAGCATGGGGAGGTCAGGAAACATTCAGTGTCAAAGTAGGATAGGTTTCTGATAAACATCTCTGGGTGGTGCGCATTGTAAGGGTTTCTAAGAGGCCATTCATTAGTAGGAGTGAGAAAAACATCACGTGGTACTGTGAATCGGTGGGCCTGAATTAGGATAGGCAGTGAGTGGCAACATAACATGGAGAAAAGCACCATGGTTTGGTCAGCATGGGGAGGTCAGGAAACATGCAGTGGCAATGTAGGAAATGTTTCTGAAAAACATCACGGGGTCGAGCGCCTTGTAAGGGTATCTAACCGGCCATTCCCTGGTAGGAGTGAGAAATACTTCACGGGAAGGTGTGAATCGGAAGGCCTGAATCAGAATAGGCAGTGAGTGGCAATGAGGATGGAGAAAAGCACCACGGCACGGTCATCATGGGGAGGTCAGGACACATGCAGCGGCAATGTAGGATAGGTTTCTGAAAAACATCGCGGCGTAGTGCGCATCGTAAGGGTTTCTAACAGGCCATTTACTAGTAGGATTGAGAAATACATCATGGTGTGGTGTGAATTAGAGGGCCTGAATCAAGTTTGACAGTGAGTGGAAATGTAGGATGGAGAAAAGCCCCACGGGTTGGTGAGCTTGGGAGGTCAGGAAACATGCATTGTCAATGTACGAAAGGATTCTGAAAAACGTCGCGGGGTTGTGCGCATTGTAAGGGTTTGTAGCAGGCCCTTCACTAGTAGGAATGAGAAAAACATCCCGTGGTGGTGTGAATCATAGTGGCTGAATTAGGATTGGCAGTGAGTGGCAATGAAGAATGGAGAAAAGCACCACGGGTTGGTCAACATGGAGAGGTCAGGAAACATGTAATGGCAATGTAGGGTAGGTTTCTGAAAAACATCGCGGGGTGGTGCACATTGTAAGGTTTTCTAACCAGCCATTCGCAAGTAGGAGTGAAAAAAACATCACAGGGTGGTGTGAATCAGAGGGTCTGAATTAGGATAGGCTGTAAGTGGCAATGTAGGATGGAGAAAAGCACCACGGGTTTGTCAGCATGGGGAGGCAAGGAAACATGCAGTGGCAATGTAGAATATGTTTCTGATAAGCATCACTGGGTGGTGCGCATTGTAAGGGTTTCTAACAGGCCATTCACTATTAGGAGTGAGAACAACATCACGCGGTGGTGTGAATTGGCGGGCCTGAATCAGGAATAGGCATTGAGTGGCAATGTAGGATGGAGAAAAGCAGCAAAGGGTGGTCATCATGGGGAGGTCAGGACACATGCAGTGGCAAAGTAGGATAGTTTTCTGAAAAACATCACGGTGTGGTGCGGATTTTAAGGGTTTCTAACAGGCCATTCACTAGTAGGAGTGAGTAAAACATCAGGGGGTGGTTTGAATCAGATGTTCTAATTAGGATAGGCAGTGAGTGGCTATGTAGGATGGAGAATAGCACCATAGGGTGGTCAGCATGAGGAAGTCAGGAAACATGCAATGGCAATGTAGGATAGTTTTCTAAAAAATCACGGGGTGTTGCGGATTTTAAGGGTTTCTAACAGGCCATTCACTAGTAGGAGTGAGAAAAACATCAGGGGGTGGTTTGAATCAGATGTTCTAATTAGGATAGGCAGTGAGTGGCTATGTAGGATGGAGAAAAGCACCGCGGGGTGGTCATCATGGGGAGGTCAGGACACATGCAGTGGCAATGTAGGATAGGTTTCTGAAAAACATCGCGGGGTGGTGCGCATTGTAAGTGTTTCTAACAGGCTTTTCACTAGTAGGAGTTAGAAAAACATCACAGGGTGGTATGAATCGGAGGCCCTAAATTATGATAGGCAGTGAGTGGCAACGTAGCATGGAGAAAAGCACACGGGGTAGTCACCATGGGGAGGACAGGAAACATGCAGTGGCAATGTAGGATAGTTTTCTGAAAAACATCACGGGGTGGTGGGCATTGTAAGGGTTTCTAACAGGCCTTTCACTAGTAGGAGTGAGAAAAACATCACGGGGTGTTGTGAATCAGATGTTCTGAATTAGGATAGGCAGTGAGTGACAATGTAGGATGGAGAAAAGCACCTCGGGGTGTTCACCATGGGGTGGTCAGGAAACATGCAGTGGCAATGTAGGATAGGTTTCTGAAAAAAACAGCGGGATGGTGCGCATTGTAAGGGTTTCTAACAGGCCATTCACTAGTAGGAGTGAGAAAAACATCACGGGGTGCTTTGAATCAGATGTTCTGAATTAGGATATACAGTGAGTGGCAATGTAGGATGGACAAAAGCACCATGGGGTTGTCAGCATGGGGAGATCAGGAAACATGCAGTGGCAATGTAGGATAGGTTTCTGAAAAACATCGCTGGTTGTGTGCATTGTAAGGCTTTCTAACAGGCCATTCACTAGTAGGAGTGAGAAAAACATCACAGGGTGGTGTGAATCGTAGGGCCTGAATTAGGATAGGCAGTGAGTGGCAATATAAAATAGAGAAAAGCACCACGGTGTGGTCAGCATGGGGAGGTCAGGAAACATGCCGTGGCAATGTAGGAAATGTTTCTGAAAAACATCACGGGGTCGAGCGCCTTGTAAGGGTATCTAACCGGCCATTCCCTGGTAGGAGTGAGAAATACATCACGGGAAGGTGTGAATCGGAAGGCCTGAATCAGAATAGGCAGTGAGTGGCAATGTAGGATGGAGAAAAGCACCACGGCACGGTCATCATGGGGAGGTCAGGACACATGCAGCGGCAATGTAGGATAGGTTTCTGAAAAACATCGCGGCGTAGTGCGCATAGTAAGGGTTTCTAACAGGCCATTTACTAGTAGGATTGAGAAATACATCATGGTGTGGTGTGAATTAGAGGGCCTGAATCAAGTTTGAAAGTGAGTGGAAATGTAGGATGGAGAAAAGCCCCACGGGTTGGTGAGCATGGGAGGTCAGGAAACATGCATTGTCAATGTACGAAAGGTTTCTGAAAAACGTCGCGGGGTTGTGCGCATTGTAAGTGTTTGTAGCAGGCCCTTCACTAGTAGGAGTGAGAAAAACATCCCGTGGTGGTGTGAATCGGAGGGGCTGAATTAGGATTGGCAGTGAGTGGCAATGAAGAATGGAGAAAAGCACCAGGGGTTGGTCAACATGGGGAGGTCAGGAAACATGTAATGGCAATGTAGGGTAGGTTTCTGAAAAACATAGCGGGGTGGTGCACATTGTAAGGTTTTCTAACCAGCCATTCGCAAGTAGGAGTGAAAAAAACATCACAGGGTGGTGTGAATCAGAGGGTCTGAATTAGGATAGGCTGTAAGTGGCAATGTAGGATGGAGAAAAGCACCACGGGTTTGTCAGCATGGGGAGGCAAGGAAACATGCAGTGGCAATGTAGAATATGTTTCTGATAAGCATCACTGGGTGGTGCGCATTGTAAGGGTTTCTAACAGGCCATTCACTATTAGGAGTGAGAACAACATCACGCGGTGGTGTGAATTGGAGGGCCTGAATCAGGATAGGCATTGAGTGGCAATGTAGGATGGAGAAAAGCAGCAAAGGGTGGTCATCATGGGGAGCTCAGGACACATGCAGTGGCAATGTAGGATAGGTTTCTGAAAAACATCGCGGGGTGGTGCGCATTGTAAGTGTTTCTAACAGGCTTTTCACTAGTAGGAGTGAGAAAAACATCACAGGGTGGTATGAATCGGAGGGCCTAAATTATGATAGGCAGTGAGTGGCAACGTAGCATGGAGAAAAGCACACGGGGTAGTCACCATGGGGAGGACAGGAAACATGCAGTGGCAATGTAGGATAGTTTTGTAAAAAATCACGGGGTGGTGCGGATTTTAAGGGTTTCTAACAGGCCATTCACTAGTAGGAGTGAGAAAAACATCAGGGGGTGGTTTGAATCAGATGTTCTAATTAGGATAGGCAGTGAGTGGCTATGTAGGATGGAGAATAGCACCATAGGGTGGTCAGCATGAGGAAGTCAGGAAACATGCAATGGCAATGTAGGATAGTTTTCTGAAAAAATCACGGGGTGGTGCGGATTTTAAGGGTTTCTAACAGGCCATTCAATAGTAGGAGTGAGAAAAACATCAGGGGGTGGTTTGAATCAGATGTTCTAATTAGGATAGGCAGTGAGTGGCTATGTAGGATGGAGAACAGCACCGCGGGGTGGTCATCATGGGGAGGTCAGGACACATGCAGTGGCAATGTAGGATAGGTTTCTGAAAAACATCGCGGGGTGGTGCGCATTGTAAGTGTTTCTAACAGGCTTTTCACTAGTAGGAGTGAGAAAAACATCACAGGGTTGTATGAATCGGAGCGCCTAAATTATGATAGGCAGTGAGTGGCAACGTAGCATGGAGAAAAGCACACGGGGTAGTCACCATGGGGAGGACAGGAAACATGCAGTGGCAATGTAGGATAGTTTTCTGAAAAACATCACGGGTGGTGGGCATTGTAAGGGTTTCAAACAATCCTTTCACTAGTAGGAGTGAGAAAAACATCACGGGGTGGTGTGAATCAGATATTCTGAATTAGGATAGGCAGTGAGTGGCAATGTAGGATGGAGAAAAGCACCTCGGGGTGTTCAGCATGGGGTGGTCAGGAAACATGCAGTGGCAATGTAGGATAGGTTTCTGAAAAAAACAGCGGGGTGGTGCGCATTGTAAGGGTTTCTAACAGGCCATTCACTAGTAGGAGTGAGAAAAACATCACGGGGTGGTTTGAATCAGATGTTCTGAATTAGGATATACAGTGAGTGGCAATGTAGGAAGGACAAAAGCACCATGGGGTTGTCAGCATGGGGAGGTCAGGAAACATGCAGTGGCAATGTAGGAGAGTTTTCTGAAAAACATCACGGGGTGGTGGGCATTGTAAGGGTTTGTAACAGGCCTTTTACTAGTAGGAGTGAGAAAAACATCACGGGGTGGTGTGAATCAGATGTTCTGAATTAGGATAGGCAGTGAGTGGCAATGTAGGATGCAGAAAAGCACCTCGGGGTGTTCAGCATGGGGTGGTCAGGAAACATGCAGTGGCAATGTAGGATAGGTTTCTGAAAAAAACAGCGGGGTGGTGCGCATTGTAAGGGTTTCTAACAGGCCATTCACTAGTTAGAGTGAGAAAAACATCACGGGGTGCTTTGAATCAGATGTTCTGAATTAGGATATACAGTGAGTGGCAATGTAGGATGGACAAAAGCACCATGGGGTTGTCAGCATGGGGAGGTCAGGAAACATGCAGTGGCAATGTAGGATAGGTTTCTGAAAAACATCGCTGGTTGTGTGCATTGTAAGGCTTTCTAACAGGACATTCACTAGTAGGAGTGAGAAAAACATCACAGGGTGGTGTGAATCGTAGGGCCTGAATTAGGATAGGCAGTGAGTGGCAATATAAAATGGAGAAAAGCACCACGGTGTGGTCAGCATGGGGAAGTCAGGAAACATGCAGTGGCAATGTAGGAAAGGTTTCTGAAAAACATCACGGGGTGGTGCGCCTTGTAAGGGTATCTAACAAGCCATTCCCTGGTAGGAGTGAGAAATACATCACGGGAAGGTGTGAGTCGGAAGGCCTGAATCAGAATAGGCAGTGAGTGGCAATGTAGGATGGAGAAAAGCACCACGGCACGGTCATCATTGGGAAGTCAGGACACATGCAGTGGCAATGTAGGATAGGTTTCTGAAAAACATCACGGCGTAGTGCGCATGATAAGGGTTTCTAACAGGCCATTTTCTAGTAGGAGTGAAAAATACATCATGGTGTGGTGTGAATTGGAGGGCCTGAATCAAGTTTGACTGTGAGTGGCAATGTAGGTTGGAGAAAAGCTCCACGGGTTGGTGAGCATGGGAAAGTCAGGAAACATGCATTGTCAATGTACGATAGGTTTCTGAAAAACTTCGCGGGGTTGTGCGCATTGTAAGGGTTTGTAGCAGGCCCTTCACTAGTAGGAGTGAGAAAATCATCACGTGGTGGTGTGAATCGGAGTGGCGGAATTAGGATTGGCAGTGAGTGGCAATGAAGAATGGAGAAAAGCACAACGGTTTGGTCAACATGGGGAGGTCAGGAAACATGTAATGGCAATGTAGGGTATGTTTCTGAAAAACATCGCGGGGTGGTGTACATTGTAAGGCTTTCTAACAAGCCATTCACAAGTACGAGTGAAAAAAACATCACAGGGTGGTGTGAATCAGAGGGTCTGAATTAGGATAGGCTGTGAGTGGCAATGTAGGATGGAGAAAAGCACCACGGGTTTGTGAGCATGGGAGGTCAGGACACATGCATTGTCAATGTACGAAAGGTTTCTGAAAAACGTCGCGGGGTTGTGCGCATTGTAAGTGTTTGTAGCAGGCCCTTCACTAGTAGGAGTGAGAAAAACATCCCGTGGTGGTGTGAATCGGAGGGGCTGAATTAGGATTGGCAGTGAGGGGCAATGAAGATTGGAGAAAAGCACCACGGGTTGGTCAACATGGGGAGGTCAGGAAACATGTAATGGCAATGTAGGGTAGGTTTCTGAAAAACATCGCGGGGTTGTGCACATTGTAAGGCTTTCTAACCAGCCATTCGCAAGTAGGAGTGAAACAAACATCACAGGGTGGTGTGAATCAGAGGGTCTGAATTAGGATAGGCTGTAAGTGGCAATGTAGGATGGAGAAAAGCACCACGGGTTTCTCAGCATGGGGAGGCAAGGAAACATGTAGTGGCAATGTAGAATATGTTTCTGATAAGCATCACTGGGTGGTGCGCATTGTAAGGGTTTCTAACAGGCCATTCACTATTAGGAGTGAGAACAACATCATGCGGTGGTGTGAATTGGAGGGCCTGAATCAGTATAGGCATTGAGTGGCAATGTAGGATGGAGAAAAGCAGCAAAGTGTGGTCATCATGGGGAGGTCAGGAAACATGCAGTGGCAAAGTAGGATAGTTTTCTGAAAAACATCACGGTGTGGTGCGGATTTTAGGGGTTTCTAACAGGCCATTCACTAGTAGGAGTGAGAAATACATCACGGGGTGTTGTGAATCGGAGGGCCTGAATTAGGATAGGCAGTGAGTGGCTATGTAGGATGGAGAATAGCACCATAGGGTGGTAAGCATGAGGAAGTCAGGAAACATGCAATGGCAATGTAGGATAGTTTTCTGAAAAAATCACGGGGTGGTGCGGATTTTAAGGGTTTCTAACAGGCCATTCACTAGTAGGAGTGAGAAAAACATCAGGGGGTGGTTTGAATCAGATGTTCCAATTAGGATAGGCAGTGAGTGGCTATGTAGGATGGAGAAAAGCACCGTGGGGTGGTCATCATGGGGAGCTCAGGACACATGCCGTGGCAATGTAAGATAGGTTTCTGAAAAACATCACGGGGTGGTGCGCATTGTAAGTGTTTCTAACAGGCTTTTCACTAGTAGGAGTGAGAAAAACATCACAGGGTGGTATGAATCGGAGGCCCTAAATTATGATAGGCATTGAGTGGCAATGTAGGATGGAGAAAAGCAGCAAAGGGTGGTCATCATGGGGAGGTCAGGACACATGCAGTGGCAAAGTAGGATAGTTTTCTGAAAAACATCACGGTGTGGTGCGGATTTTAAGGGTTTCTAACAGGCCATTCACTAATAGGAGTGAGAAAAACATCAGGGGGTGGTTTGAATCAGATGTTCTAATTAGGATAGGCAGTGAGTGGCTATGTAGGATGGAGAATAGCACCATAGGGTGGTCAGCATGAGGAAGTCAGGAAACATGCAATGGCAATGTAGGATAGTTTTCTGAAAAAATCACGGGGTGGTGCGGATTTTAAGGGTTTCTAACAGGCCATTCACTAGTAGGAGTGAGAAAAACATCAGGGGGTGTTTTGAATCAGATGTTCTAATTAGGATAGGCAGTGAGTGGCTATGTAGGATGGAGAAAAGCACCGCGGGGTGGTCATCATGGGGAGGTCAGGACACATGCAGTGGCAATGTAGGATAGGTTTCTGAAAAACATCGCGGGGTGGTCCGCATTGTAAGTGTTTCTAACAGGCTTTTCACTAGTACGAGTGAGAAAAACATCACAGGGTGGTATGAATCGGAGGGCTTAAATTATGATAGGCAGTGAGTGGCAACGTAGCATGGAGAAAAGCAAACGGGGTAGTCACCATGGGGAGGACAGGAAACATGCAGTGGCAATGTAGGATAGTTTTCTGAAAAACATCACGGGGTGTTGGGGATTGTAAGGGTTTCTAACAGCCCTTTCACTAGTAGGAGTGAGAAAAACATCACGGGGTGGTGTGAATCAGATGTTCTGAATTAGGATAGGCAGTGAGTGGCAATGTAGGATGGAGAAAAGCACCACGCGGTTGTCAGCATGGGGAGGTCAGGAAACATGCAGTGGCAATGTAGGATAGTTTTCTGAAAAAACAGCGGGGTGGTGCGCATTGTAAGGGTTTCTAACAGGCCATTCACTAGTAGGAGTGAGAAAAACATCACGCGGTGGTTTGAATCAGATGTTCTGAATTAGGATATACAGTGAGTGGCAATGTAGGATGGAGAAAAGCACCACGGGGTTGTCAGCATGGGGAGGTCAGGAAACATGCAGTGGCAATGTAGGATAGGTTTCTGAAAAACATCGCTGGTTGTGTGCATTGTAAGGCTTTCTAACAGGCCATTCACTAGTAGGAGTGAGAAAAACATCACAGGGTGGTGTGAATCGTAGGGCCTGAATTAGGATAGGCAGTGAGTGGCAATATAAAATGGAGAAAAGCACCACGGTGTGGTCAGCATGGGGAGGTCAGGAAACATAAAATGGCAATGTAGGAAAGGTTTCTGAAAAACATCACGGGGTGGTGCGCCTTGTAAGGGTATCTAACAAGCCATTCCCTGGTAGGAGTGAGAAATACATCACGGGAAGGTGTGAGTCGGAAGTCCTGAATCAGAATAGGCAGTGAGTTACAATGTAGGATGGAGAAAAGCACCACGGCACGGTCATCATTGGGAAGTCAGGACACATGCAGTGGCAATGTAGGATAGGTTTCTGAAAAACATCACGGCGTAGTGCGCATGGTAAGGGTTTCTAACAGGCCATTTTCCAGTAGGAGTGAGAAATACATCATGGTGTGGTATGAATTGGAGGGCCTGAATCAAGTTTGATTGTGAGTGGAAATGTAGGTTGGAGAAAAGCTCCACGGGTTGGTGAGCATGGGAAAGTCAGGAAACATGCATTGTCAATGTACGATAGGTTTCTGAAACACGTCGCGGTGTTGTGCGCATTGTAATGGTTTGTAGCAGGCCCTTCACTAGTAGGAGTGAGAAAAACATCACGTGGTGGTGTGAATCGGAGTGGCTGAATTAGGATTGGCATTGAGTGGCAATGAAGAATGGAGAAAAGCACAACGGGTTGGTCAACATGGGGAGGTCAGGAAACGTGTAATGGCAATGTAGGCTATGTTTCTGAAAAACATCGCGGGGTGGTGCACATTGTAAGGCTTTCTAACAAGCCATCCACAAGTATGAGTGAAAAAAACATCACAGGCTGTTGTGAATCAGAGGGTGTGAATTAGGATAGGCAGTGAGTGGCAATGTAGGATGGAGAAAAGCACCACAGGGTGATCAGCACGGGGAGGTCAGGAAACATGCAATGGTAATGTATGATAGTTTTCTGAAAAAAAAAGCTGGGTGGTGCGCATTGTAAAAATTTCTAACAGGCTATTCACTAGTAGAAGTGAGAAAAACATCACGGGGTTGTGTGAATCGGAGGGCCTGAATTAGGATAGGCAGTGAGTGGCAATGTAGGATGGAGAAAAGCACCTCGGGGTGTTCAGCATGGGGAGGTCAGGAAACATGCAATGGCAATGTAGGATATTTTTCTGAAAACATCACGGGGTGGTGCAGATTTTAAGGGTTTCTAACAGGCCATTCACTAGTAGGAGTGAAAAAAACATCACGGGGTGGTTTGAATCAGATGTTCTGAATTAGGATAGGCAGTGAGTGGCTATGTAGGATGGAGAATAGCACCATAGGGTGGTCAGCATGAGGAAGTCAGGAAACATGCAATGGCAATGTAGGATAGTTTTCTGAAAAAATCACGGGGTGGTGCGGATTTTAAGGGTTTCTAACAGGCCATTCAATAGTAGGAGTGAGAAAAACATCAGGGGGTGGTTTGAATCAGATGTTCTAATTAGGATAGGCAGTGAGTGGCTATGTAGGATGGAGAACAGCACCGCGGGGTGGTCATCATGGGGAGGTCAGGACACATGCAGTGGCAATGTAGGATAGGTTTCTGAAAAACATCGCGGGGTGGTGCGCATTGTAAGTGTTTCTAACAGGCTTTTCACTAGTAGGAGTGAGAAAAACATCACAGGGTTGTATGAATCGGAGCGCCTAAATTATGATAGGCAGTGAGTGGCAACGTAGCATGGAGAAAAGCACACGGGGTAGTCACCATGGGGAGGACAGGAAACATGCAGTGGCAATGTAGGATAGTTTTCTGAAAAACATCACGGGTGGTGGGCATTGTAAGGGTTTCAAACAATCCTTTCACTAGTAGGAGTGAGAAAAACATCACGGGGTGGTGTGAATCAGATATTCTGAATTAGGATAGGCAGTGAGTGGCAATGTAGGATGGAGAAAAGCACCTCGGGGTGTTCAGCATGGGGTGGTCAGGAAACATGCAGTGGCAATGTAGGATAGGTTTCTGAAAAAAACAGCGGGGTGGTGCGCATTGTAAGGGTTTCTAACAGGCCATTCACTAGTAGGAGTGAGAAAAACATCACGGGGTGGTTTGAATCAGATGTTCTGAATTAGGATATACAGTGAGTGGCAATGTAGGAAGGACAAAAGCACCATGGGGTTGTCAGCATGGGGAGGTCAGGAAACATGCAGTGGCAATGTAGGAGAGTTTTCTGAAAAACATCACGGGGTGGTGGGCATTGTAAGGGTTTGTAACAGGCCTTTTACTAGTAGGAGTGAGAAAAACATCACGGGGTGGTGTGAATCAGATGTTCTGAATTAGGATAGGCAGTGAGTGGCAATGTAGGATGCAGAAAAGCACCTCGGGGTGTTCAGCATGGGGTGGTCAGGAAACATGCAGTGGCAATGTAGGATAGGTTTCTGAAAAAAACAGCGGGGTGGTGCGCATTGTAAGGGTTTCTAACAGGCCATTCACTAGTTAGAGTGAGAAAAACATCACGGGGTGCTTTGAATCAGATGTTCTGAATTAGGATATACAGTGAGTGGCAATGTAGGATGGACAAAAGCACCATGGGGTTGTCAGCATGGGGAGGTCAGGAAACATGCAGTGGCAATGTAGGATAGGTTTCTGAAAAACATCGCTGGTTGTGTGCATTGTAAGGCTTTCTAACAGGACATTCACTAGTAGGAGTGAGAAAAACATCACAGGGTGGTGTGAATCGTAGGGCCTGAATTAGGATAGGCAGTGAGTGGCAATATAAAATGGAGAAAAGCACCACGGTGTGGTCAGCATGGGGAAGTCAGGAAACATGCAGTGGCAATGTAGGAAAGGTTTCTGAAAAACATCACGGGGTGGTGCGCCTTGTAAGGGTATCTAACAAGCCATTCCCTGGTAGGAGTGAGAAATACATCACGGGAAGGTGTGAGTCGGAAGGCCTGAATCAGAATAGGCAGTGAGTGGCAATGTAGGATGGAGAAAAGCACCACGGCACGGTCATCATTGGGAAGTCAGGACACATGCAGTGGCAATGTAGGATAGGTTTCTGAAAAACATCACGGCGTAGTGCGCATGATAAGGGTTTCTAACAGGCCATTTTCTAGTAGGAGTGAAAAATACATCATGGTGTGGTGTGAATTGGAGGGCCTGAATCAAGTTTGACTGTGAGTGGCAATGTAGGTTGGAGAAAAGCTCCACGGGTTGGTGAGCATGGGAAAGTCAGGAAACATGCATTGTCAATGTACGATAGGTTTCTGAAAAACTTCGCGGGGTTGTGCGCATTGTAAGGGTTTGTAGCAGGCCCTTCACTAGTAGGAGTGAGAAAATCATCACGTGGTGGTGTGAATCGGAGTGGCGGAATTAGGATTGGCAGTGAGTGGCAATGAAGAATGGAGAAAAGCACAACGGTTTGGTCAACATGGGGAGGTCAGGAAACATGTAATGGCAATGTAGGGTATGTTTCTGAAAAACATCGCGGGGTGGTGTACATTGTAAGGCTTTCTAACAAGCCATTCACAAGTACGAGTGAAAAAAACATCACAGGGTGGTGTGAATCAGAGGGTCTGAATTAGGATAGGCTGTGAGTGGCAATGTAGGATGGAGAAAAGCACCACGGGTTTGTGAGCATGGGAGGTCAGGACACATGCATTGTCAATGTACGAAAGGTTTCTGAAAAACGTCGCGGGGTTGTGCGCATTGTAAGTGTTTGTAGCAGGCCCTTCACTAGTAGGAGTGAGAAAAACATCCCGTGGTGGTGTGAATCGGAGGGGCTGAATTAGGATTGGCAGTGAGGGGCAATGAAGATTGGAGAAAAGCACCACGGGTTGGTCAACATGGGGAGGTCAGGAAACATGTAATGGCAATGTAGGGTAGGTTTCTGAAAAACATCGCGGGGTTGTGCACATTGTAAGGCTTTCTAACCAGCCATTCGCAAGTAGGAGTGAAACAAACATCACAGGGTGGTGTGAATCAGAGGGTCTGAATTAGGATAGGCTGTAAGTGGCAATGTAGGATGGAGAAAAGCACCACGGGTTTCTCAGCATGGGGAGGCAAGGAAACATGTAGTGGCAATGTAGAATATGTTTCTGATAAGCATCACTGGGTGGTGCGCATTGTAAGGGTTTCTAACAGGCCATTCACTATTAGGAGTGAGAACAACATCATGCGGTGGTGTGAATTGGAGGGCCTGAATCAGTATAGGCATTGAGTGGCAATGTAGGATGGAGAAAAGCAGCAAAGTGTGGTCATCATGGGGAGGTCAGGAAACATGCAGTGGCAAAGTAGGATAGTTTTCTGAAAAACATCACGGTGTGGTGCGGATTTTAGGGGTTTCTAACAGGCCATTCACTAGTAGGAGTGAGAAATACATCACGGGGTGTTGTGAATCGGAGGGCCTGAATTAGGATAGGCAGTGAGTGGCTATGTAGGATGGAGAATAGCACCATAGGGTGGTAAGCATGAGGAAGTCAGGAAACATGCAATGGCAATGTAGGATAGTTTTCTGAAAAAATCACGGGGTGGTGCGGATTTTAAGGGTTTCTAACAGGCCATTCACTAGTAGGAGTGAGAAAAACATCAGGGGGTGGTTTGAATCAGATGTTCCAATTAGGATAGGCAGTGAGTGGCTATGTAGGATGGAGAAAAGCACCGTGGGGTGGTCATCATGGGGAGCTCAGGACACATGCCGTGGCAATGTAAGATAGGTTTCTGAAAAACATCACGGGGTGGTGCGCATTGTAAGTGTTTCTAACAGGCTTTTCACTAGTAGGAGTGAGAAAAACATCACAGGGTGGTATGAATCGGAGGCCCTAAATTATGATAGGCATTGAGTGGCAATGTAGGATGGAGAAAAGCAGCAAAGGGTGGTCATCATGGGGAGGTCAGGACACATGCAGTGGCAAAGTAGGATAGTTTTCTGAAAAACATCACGGTGTGGTGCGGATTTTAAGGGTTTCTAACAGGCCATTCACTAATAGGAGTGAGAAAAACATCAGGGGGTGGTTTGAATCAGATGTTCTAATTAGGATAGGCAGTGAGTGGCTATGTAGGATGGAGAATAGCACCATAGGGTGGTCAGCATGAGGAAGTCAGGAAACATGCAATGGCAATGTAGGATAGTTTTCTGAAAAAATCACGGGGTGGTGCGGATTTTAAGGGTTTCTAACAGGCCATTCACTAGTAGGAGTGAGAAAAACATCAGGGGGTGTTTTGAATCAGATGTTCTAATTAGGATAGGCAGTGAGTGGCTATGTAGGATGGAGAAAAGCACCGCGGGGTGGTCATCATGGGGAGGTCAGGACACATGCAGTGGCAATGTAGGATAGGTTTCTGAAAAACATCGCGGGGTGGTCCGCATTGTAAGTGTTTCTAACAGGCTTTTCACTAGTACGAGTGAGAAAAACATCACAGGGTGGTATGAATCGGAGGGCTTAAATTATGATAGGCAGTGAGTGGCAACGTAGCATGGAGAAAAGCAAACGGGGTAGTCACCATGGGGAGGACAGGAAACATGCAGTGGCAATGTAGGATAGTTTTCTGAAAAACATCACGGGGTGTTGGGGATTGTAAGGGTTTCTAACAGCCCTTTCACTAGTAGGAGTGAGAAAAACATCACGGGGTGGTGTGAATCAGATGTTCTGAATTAGGATAGGCAGTGAGTGGCAATGTAGGATGGAGAAAAGCACCACGCGGTTGTCAGCATGGGGAGGTCAGGAAACATGCAGTGGCAATGTAGGATAGTTTTCTGAAAAAACAGCGGGGTGGTGCGCATTGTAAGGGTTTCTAACAGGCCATTCACTAGTAGGAGTGAGAAAAACATCACGCGGTGGTTGGAATCAGATGTTCTGAATTAGGATATACAGTGAGTGGCAATGTAGGATGGAGAAAAGCACCACGGGGTTGTCAGCATGGGGAGGTCAGGAAACATGCAGTGGCAATGTAGGATAGGTTTCTGAAAAACATCGCTGGTTGTGTGCATTGTAAGGCTTTCTAACAGGCCATTCACTAGTAGGAGTGAGAAAAACATCACAGGGTGGTGTGAATCGTAGGGCCTGAATTAGGATAGGCAGTGAGTGGCAATATAAAATGGAGAAAAGCACCACGGTGTGGTCAGCATGGGGAGGTCAGGAAACATAAAATGGCAATGTAGGAAAGGTTTCTGAAAAACATCACGGGGTGGTGCGCCTTGTAAGGGTATCTAACAAGCCATTCCCTGGTAGGAGTGAGAAATACATCACGGGAAGGTGTGAGTCGGAAGTCCTGAATCAGAATAGGCAGTGAGTTACAATGTAGGATGGAGAAAAGCACCACGGCACGGTCATCATTGGGAAGTCAGGACACATGCAGTGGCAATGTAGGATAGGTTTCTGAAAAACATCACGGCGTAGTGCGCATGGTAAGGGTTTCTAACAGGCCATTTTCCAGTAGGAGTGAGAAATACATCATGGTGTGGTATGAATTGGAGGGCCTGAATCAAGTTTGATTGTGAGTGGAAATGTAGGTTGGAGAAAAGCTCCACGGGTTGGTGAGCATGGGAAAGTCAGGAAACATGCATTGTCAATGTACGATAGGTTTCTGAAACACGTCGCGGGGTTGTGCGCATTGTAATGGTTTGTAGCAGGCCCTTCACTAGTAGGAGTGAGAAAAACATCACGTGGTGGTGTGAATCGGAGTGGCTGAATTAGGATTGGCATTGAGTGGCAATGAAGAATGGAGAAAAGCACAACGGGTTGGTCAACATGGGGAGGTCAGGAAACGTGTAATGGCAATGTAGGCTATGTTTCTGAAAAACATCGCGGGGTGGTGCACATTGTAAGGCTTTCTAACAAGCCATCCACAAGTATGAGTGAAAAAAACATCACAGGCTGTTGTGAATCAGAGGGTGTGAATTAGGATAGGCAGTGAGTGGCAATGTAGGATGGAGAAAAGCACCACAGGGTGATCAGCACGGGGAGGTCAGGAAACATGCAATGGTAATGTATGATAGTTTTCTGAAAAAAAAAGCTGGGTGGTGCGCATTGTAAAAATTTCTAACAGGCTATTCACTAGTAGAAGTGAGAAAAACATCACGGGGTTGTGTGAATCGGAGGGCCTGAATTAGGATAGGCAGTGAGTGGCAATGTAGGATGGAGAAAAGCACCTCGGGGTGTTCAGCATGGGGAGGTCAGGAAACATGCAATGGCAATGTAGGATATTTTTCTGAAAACATCACGGGGTGGTGCAGATTTTAAGGGTTTCTAACAGGCCATTCACTAGTAGGAGTGAGAAAAACATCACGGGGTGGTTTGAATCAGATGTTCTGAATTAGGATAGGCAGTGAGTGGCAATGTAAGATGGAGAAAAGCACCACGGGGTTGTCAGCATGGGGAGGTCAGGAAACATGCATTGGCAATGTAGGATAGGTTTCTGAAAAACATCGCTGGTGGTGCACAATGTAAGGCTTTCTAAAAGGCCATTCACTAGTAGGAGTGAGAAAAACTTCTCAGGGTGTTGTGAATCAGAGGGGATGAATTAGGATAGGCAGTGAGTGACAATATAAAATGGAGAAAAGCACCACGGTGTGGTCAGCATGGGGAGGTCAGGAAACATGCAGTGGCAATGTAGGATAAGTTTCTGAAAAACATCGCGGTGTGGTGCGCATTGTAAGGGTTTCTAACAAGCCAATCACAAGTAGGAGCGCAAAAAACATCACGGGGTGGTCTGAATAGGAGGGCCTGATTTAGGATAGGCAGTGAGTGGCAATGTAGGATGGAGAAAAGCACCACGGGTTGGTCAGCATGTGGAGGTCAGAAAACATGAAATTGTAATGTAGGATAGTTTTCTGAAAAAAAAAGCTGGGTGGTGCGCAGTGTAAAGATTTCTAACAGGCCATTCACTAGTACCAGTGAGAAAAACATCACGGGGTGGTGTGAATCAGAGGGCCTGAATTAAGATAGGCAGTGAGTGTCAATGTAGGATGGAGAAAAGCACCACAGGGTGGTCAGCATGGGGAGGTCAGGAAACATGCAATGGCAATGTAGGATAGTTTTCTGAAAACATCACAGTTTGGTGCGGATTTTAAAGGTTTCTAACAGGGCATTCACTAGTAGGAGTGAGAAAAACATCACGGGGAGGTGTGAATCAGATGTTCTGAATTAGGATTGGCAGTGAGTGGCAATGTAGGATGGAGAACAGCACCATGGGGTGTTCTGCATGGGGAGTTCAGGAAACATGCAATGGCAATGTAGGATAGGTTTCTGAAAAAAACAGCGGGGTGGTGCGCATTGTAAGGGTTTCTAACAGGCCATTCACTAGTAGGAGTGAGAAAAACATCACGGGGTGGTGTGAATCAGAGTGTCTGAATTAGGATAGGCTGTGAGTGTCAATGTAGGATGGAGAAAAGCACCACGGGTTTGTCAGCATGGGGAGGCAAGGAAAGATGTAGTGGTAATGGAGAATAGGTTTCTGATAAGCATCATTTGGTGGTGTGCATTGTAAGGGTTTCTAACAGGCCATTCACTAGTAGGTGTGAGAACAACATCACGTGGTGGTGTGAATCGGAAGCACTGAATTAGGATAGGGAGTGAGAGGCAATGTAGGATGGAGAAAACACCAGAGGGTGATCAGCATGGGGAGGTCAGGAAACATGCAATGGTAATGTAGGATATGTTTCTGAAAAACAAAGCGTGGTGGTGCACATTGTAAGTGTTTCTCACAGGCCATTCACTAGTAGGAGTGAGAAAAACATCACGGGGTTGTGTGAATCTGAGGGCCTGAATTATGATAGGCAGTGAGTGGCAATGTAGGATGGAGAAAAGCACCACAGGGTGGTCAGCATGGGGAGTTCAGGAAACATGCATTGGCAATGTAGGATACTTTTCTGAAAAACGTCACGGGGTGTTGGGCATTTTAAGGGTTCCTAAAAGGCCATTCACTAGTAGGAGTGAGAAAAACATCACGCGGTGGTGTGAATCGGAGGTCTTAAATTAGGATAGGCAGTGAGTGCCAATATAAAATGGAGAAAAGCACCACGGTGTGGTCAGCATGGGGAGGTCCGGACACATGCAGTGGCAATGCAGGATCGGTTTCTGAAAAACATCGTGGGGTTGGGCGCATTGTAAAGGTATCTAAGAGGCCATTTACTAGTAGGAGTGAGAAATACATCATGGTGTGGTGTGAATCGGAGGGCCTGAATCAAGTTAGACAGTGATTGGCAATGTAGGATGGAGAAAAGCACCACGGGTTGGTGAGCATGGGGAGGTCAGGAAACATGCAATGGCAATGTAGGATAGTTTTCTGAAAAACATCGCGGGGTTGTGCGCATTATACGGGTTTGTAGCAGGCCATTCACTAGCAGGAGTGATAAAATCATCACAGAGTGGTGTGAATCGGAGGGCCTGAATTAGGATAGGCAGTGAGTGGCAATGAAGTATGTAGAAAAGCACCATGGTGTGGTCAACATGGGGAGGTCAGGAAACATGCAATGGCAATTTAGGATAGGTTTCTGAAAAACATCGCGGTGTGGTGCACATTCTAAGGGTTTCTAACAAGCCATTCACAAGTAGGAGCGCAAAAAACATCACGGGGTGGTGTGAATCGGAGAGCCTGATTTAGGATAAGCAGTGATTGGCAATGTAAGGTGGAGAAAAGTACCAAGGGGTGGTCAGCATGGGGAGGTCAGGAAACATGCAATGGTAATGTAGGATAGTTTTCTGAAAAAAAAGCTGGGTGGTGCGCATTGTAAAAATTTCTAACAGGCCATTCACTAGTAGGATTGAGAAAAACATCACGGGGTGGTGTGAATTGGAGGGCCTGAATTACGATAGGCAGTGAGTGGCAATGTAGGATGGAGAAAAGCACCACAGGGTGGTCAGCATAGGGAAGTCAGGAAACATGCAATAGCAATGTAGGATAGTTTTCTGAAAACATCACGGGGTGGTGTGGATTTTAAGGGTTTCTAACAGGCCATTCACTAGTAGGATTGAGAAAAACATCACGGGGTGGTTTGAATCAGATGTTCTAATTAGGATAGGCAGTGAGTGGCAATGTAGGATGGAGAAAAGCACCACGGGGTGGTCATCATGGGGAGGTCAGGACACATACAGTGGCAATGTAGGATAGGTTTCTGAAAAACATCGCGGGGCGGTGCACCTTGTAAGGGTTTCTAACAGGCCATTCATTAATAGGAGTGAGAAAAACATCACGTGGTATTGTGAATCAGTGGGCCTGAATTAGGATAGGCAGTGAGTGGCAACATAACCTGGAGAAAAGCACCACGGTGTGGTCAGCATGGGGAGGTCAGG
Source organism: Cavia porcellus (assembly GCF_034190915.1). Classification (NCBI taxonomy): domain Eukaryota; kingdom Metazoa; phylum Chordata; class Mammalia; order Rodentia; family Caviidae; genus Cavia; species Cavia porcellus. The sequence goes on from NW_026947526.1 coordinate 6,541,748, forward strand.
AAACATGCAGTGGCAATGCAGGATCGGTTTCTGAAATACATCGCGGGGTGGTGACAATTGTAAGGCTTTCTAACAGGCCATTCACTAGTAGGAGTGAGAAAAACATCACGGGGTGGTGTGAATCAGAGGGCCTGAATTATGCAAAGCAGTGAGTGGCAATATAGGATGGAGAAAATCACCACGGGTTGGTCAGCATGGGGAGGTCAGGAAACATGCAGTGGCAATGTAGCATAGGTTTCTGAAAAACATCGCGGGGTTGTGCTCATTGTCTCTGTTTGTAGCAGGCCATTCATTAGTAGGAGTGAGAAATACATCCTGGTGTGATGTGAATCGGAGGGCATGAATCTAGTTAGACAATGAGTTGTAATGTAGGAAGGAGAAAAGCACCACGGGTTGGTGAGCATGGGGAAGTCAGGAAACATGCAATGGCAATGTAGGATAGGTTTCTGAAAAACATCACGGGGCTGTGCGCATTGTCAGTGCTTGTAGCAGGCCATTCACTAGTATGAGTGACAAAATCATCCCGGGGTGGTGTGAATCGGCGGGCCTGAATCAGGATAGGCAGTGAGTGGCAGTGTAGGATGGAGAAAAGCACCATGGGGTGGTCAGGATGGGGAGGTCATGAAAAATGCAGTGGCAATGCAGGATAGGTTTCTGAAAAACATCGCGGCGTTGTGCGCATGGGAAGGGTTTCCAACCGGCCATTTACTAGTAGGAGTGAGAAATACATCATGGTGTGGTGTGAATTGGAGGGCCTGAATAAAGTTAGACAGTGAGTGGCAATGTAGGATGGAGAAAAGCCCCACGGGGTGGTCAGCATGGGGAGGTCAGGAAACATGCAATTGTAATGTAGGATAGTTTTCTGAAAAAAAAAAAAAGCTTGGTGGTGCGCATTGTAAAGATTTCTAACAGGCCATTAACTAGTAGGAGTGAGAAAAACATCACGGGGTGGTGTGAATCGGAGGGCCTGAATTAGGATAGGCAGTGAGTGTCAATGTAGGATGGAGAAAAGCACCACAGGGTGGTCAGCATGGGGAGGTCAGGAAACATGCAATGGCAATGTAGGATAGTTTTCTGAAAACATCACGGGGTGGTGCGGATTTTGAGGGTTTCTAACAGGCTATTCACTAGTAGGAGTGAGAAAAACATCACGGGGTGGTGTGAATCAGATGTTCTGAATTAGGATTGGCAGTGAGTGGCAATGTAGGATGGAGAAAAGCACCACGAGGTGTTCAGCATGGGGAGGTCAGGAAACATGCAGTGGCAATGTAGGATAGGTTTTCCGAAAAAAAACAGCGGGGTGGTACGCATTGTAAGGGTTTCTAAAAGGCCATTCACAAGTAGGAGTGAGAAAAACATCACGGGGTGGTTTGAATCAGATGTTCTGAATTAGGATATACAGTGAGTGGCAATGTAGGAAGGACAAAAGCACCATGGGGTTGTCAGCATGGGGAGGTCAGGAAACATGCAGTGGCAATGTAGGAGAGTTTTCTGAAAAACATCACGGGGTGGTGGGCATTGTAAGGGTTTCTAACAGGCCTTTTACTAGTAGGAGTGAGAAAAACATCACGGGGTGGTGTGAATCAGATGTTCTGAATTAGGATAGGCAGTGAGTGGCAATGTAGGATGCAGAAAAGCACCTCGGGGTGTTCAGCATGGGGTGGTCAGGAAACATGCAGTGGCAATGTAGGATAGGTTTCTGAAAAAAACAGCGGGGTGGTGCGCATTGTAAGGGTTTGTAACAGGCCATTCACTAGTACGAGTGAGAAAAACATCACGGGGTGGTTTGAATCAGATGTTCTGAATTAGGATATACAGTGAGTGGCAATGTAGGATGGACAAAAGCACCATGGGGTTGTCAGCATGGGGAGGTCAGGAAACATGCAGTGGCAATGTAGGATAGGTTTCTGAAAAACATCGCTGGTTGTGTGCATTGTAAGGCTTTCTAACAGGCCATTCACTAGTAGGAGTGAGAAAAACATCACAGGGTGGTGTGAATTATAGGGCCTGAATTAGGATAGGCAGTGAGTGGCAATATAAAATGGAGAAAAGCACCACGGTGTGGTCAGCATGGGGAAGTCAGGAAACATGCAGTGGCAATGTAGGAAAGGTTTCTGAAAAACATCACGGGGTGGTGCGCCTTGTAAGGGTATCTAACAAGCCATTCCCTGGTAGGAGTGAGAAATAAATCACGGGAAGGTGTGAGTCGGAAGGCCTGAATCAGAATAGGCAGTGAGTGGCAATGTAGGATGGAGAAAAGCACCACGGCACGGTCATCATTGGGAAGTCAGGACACATGCAGTGGCAATGTAGGATAGGTTTCTGAAAAACATCACGGCGTAGTGCGCATGATAAGGGTTTCTAACAGGCCATTTTCTAGTAGGAGTGAAAAATACATCATGGTGTGGTGTGAATTGGAGGGCCTGAATCAAGTTTGACTGTGAGTTGCAATGTAGGTTGGAGAAAAGCTCCACGGGTTGGTGAGCATGGGAAAGTCAGGAAACATGCATTGTCAATGTACGATAGGTTTCTGAAAAACGTCCCGGGGTTGTGCGCATTGTAAGGGTTTGTAGCATGCCCTTCACTAGTAGGAGTGAGAAAATCATCACGTGGTGGTGTGAATCGGAGTGGCGGAATTAGGATTGGCAGTGAGTGGCAATGAAGAATGGAGAAAAGCACAACGGTTTGGTCAACATGGGGAGGTCAGGAAACATGTAATGGCAATGTAGGGTATGTTTCTGAAAAACATCGCGGGGTGGTGTACATTGTAAGGGTTTCTAACAAGCCATTCACAAGTACGAGTGAAAAAAACATCACAGGGTGGTGTGAATCAGAGGGTCTGAATTAGGATAGGCTGTGAGTGGCAATGTAGGATGGAGAAAAGCACCACGGGTTTGTGAGCATGGGAGGTCAGGACACATGCATTGTCAATGTACGAAAGGTTTCTGAAAAACGTCGCGGGGTTGTGCGCATTGTAAGTGTTTGTAGCAGGCCCTTCACTAGTAGGAGTGAGAAAAACATCCCGTGGTGGTGTGAATCGGAGGGGCTGAATTAGGATTGACAGTGAGGGGCAATGAAGAATGGACAAAAGCACCACGGGTTGGTCAACATGGGGAGGTCAGGAAACATGTAATGGCAATGTAGGGTAGGTTTCTGAAAAACATCGCGGGGTTGTGCACATTGTAAGGCTTTCTAACCAGCCATTCGCAAGTAGGAGTGAAACAAACATCACAGGGTGGTGTGAATCAGAGGGTCTGAATTAGGATAGGCTGTAAGTGGCAATGTAGGATGGAGAAAAGCACCACGGGTTTCTCAGCATGGGGAGGCAAGGAAACATGTAGTGGCAATGTAGAATATGTTTCTGATAAGCATCACTGGGTGGTGCGCATTGTAAGGGTTTCTAACAGGCCATTCACTATTAGGAGTGAGAACAACATCATGCGGTGGTGTGAATTGGAGGGCCTGAATCAGTATAGGCATTGAGTGGCAATGTAGGATGGAGAAAAGCAGCAAAGTGTGGTCATCATGGGGAGGTCAGGAAACATGCAGTGGCAAAGTAGGATAGTTTTCTGAAAAACATCACGGTGTGGTGCGGATTTTAGGGGTTTCTAACAGGCCATTCACTAGTAGGAGTGAGAAATACATCACGGGGTGTTGTGAATCGGAGGGCCTGAATTAGGATAGGCAGTGAGTGGCTATGTAGGATGGAGAATAGCACCATAGGGTGGTAAGCATGAGGAAGTCAGGAAACATGCAATGGCAATGTAGGATAGTTTTCTGAAAAAATCACGGGGTGGTGCGGATTTTAAGGGTTTCTAACAGGCCATTCACTAGTAGGAGTGAGAAAAACATCAGGGGGTGGTTTGAATCAGATGTTCCAATTAGGATAGGCAGTGAGTGGCTATGTAGGATGGAGAAAAGCACCGTGGGGTGGTCATCATGGGGAGCTCAGGACACATGCCGTGGCAATGTAAGATAGGTTTCTGAAAAACATCACGGGGTGGTGCGCATTGTAAGTGTTTCTAACAGGCTTTTCACTAGTAGGAGTGAGAAAAACATCACAGGGTGGTATGAATCGGAGGCCCTAAATTATGATAGGCAGTGAATGGCAACGTAGCATGGAGAAAAGCACACGGGGTAGTCACCATGGGGAGGACAGGAAACATGCAGGGGCAATGTAGGATAGTTTTCTGAAAAACATCACGGGGTGGTGGGCATTGTAAGGGTTTCTAACAGGCCTTTCACTAGTAGGAGAGAGAAAAACATCACGGGGTGGTGTGAATCAGATGTTCTGAATTAGGATAGGCAGTGAGTGGCAATGTAGGATGGAGAAAAGCATCTCGGGGTGTTCAGCATGGGGTGGTCAGGAAACATGCAGTGGCAATGTAGGATAGGTTTCTGAAAAAAACAGCGGGGTGGTGCGCATTGTAAGGGTTTCTAACAGGCCATTCACTAGTAGGAGTGAGAAAAACATCACGGGGTGGTTTGAATCAGATGTTCTGAATTAGGATATACAGTGAGTGGCAATGTAGGATGGACAAAAGCACCATGGGGTTGTCAGCATGTGGAGGTCAGGAAACATGCAGTGGCAATGTAGGATAGGTTTCTGAAAAACATCGCTGGTTGTGTGCATTGTAAGGCTTTCTAACAGGCCATTCACTAGTAGGAGTGAGAAAAACATCACAGGGTGGTGTGAAACGTAGGGCCTGAATTAGGATAGGCAGTGAGTGGCAATATAAAATGGAGAAAAGCACCACGGTGTGGTCAGCATGGGGAGGTCAGGAAACATGCAGTGGCAATGTAGGAAAGGTTTCTGAAAAACATCACGGGGTGGTGTGCCTTGTAAGGGTATCTAACAAGCCATTCCCTGGTAGGAGTGAGAAATACATCACGGGAAGGTGTGAGTCGGAAGGCCTGAATCAGAATAGGCAGTGAGTGGCAATGTAGGATGGAGAAAAGCACCACGGCACGGTCATCATTGGGAAGTCAGGACACATGCAGTGGCAATGTAGGATAGGTTTCTGAAAAACATCACGGCGTAGTGCGCATGGTAAGGGTTTCTAACAGGCCATTTTCTAGTAGGAGTGAGAAATACATCATGGTGTGGTGTGAATTGGAGGGCCTGAATCAAGTTTGACTGTGAGTGGCAATGTAGGTTGGAGAAAATCTCCACGGGTTGGTGAGCATGGGAAAGTCAGGAAACATGCATTGTCAATGTACGATAAGTTTCTGAAAAACGTCGCGGGGTTGTGCACATTGTAAGGGTTTGTAGCAGGCCCTTCACTAGTAGGAGTGAGAAAAACATCACGTGGTGGTGTGAATCGGAGTGGCTGAATTAGGATTGGCAGTGAGTGGCAATGAAGAATGGAGAAAAGCACAACGGTTTGGTCAACATGGGGAGGTCAGGAAACATGTAATGGCAATGTAGGGTATGTTTCTGAAAAACATCGTGGGGTGGTGCACATTGTAAGGCTTTCTAACAAGCCATTCAAAGTACGAGTGAAAAAAACATCACAGGATGGTGTGAATCAGAGGGTCTGAATTAGGATAGGCTGTGAGTGGCAATGTAGGATGGAGAAAAGCACCACGGGTTTGTCAGCATGGGGAGGCAAGGAAACATGCAGTGGCAATGTAGAATAGGTTTCTGATAAGCATCACTTGGTGTTGTGCATTGTAAGGGTTTCTAACAGGCCATTCACTAGTAGGAGTGAGAAAAAACATCACGTGGTAGTGTGAATTGGAGGGCCTGAATCAGGATAGTCAGTGAGTGGCAATGTAGGATGGGAAAAGCACCAAAGGGTGGTCATCATGGGGAGGTCAGGACACATGCAGTGGCAAAGTAGGATAGTTTTCTGAAAAACATCGCGGTGTGGTGCTCATTGTAAGGGTTTCCAAAGGATCTTTCACTAGTAGGAGTGGGAAAAACATCACTGGGTGGTGTGAATCGGAGGGCCTGAATCAGGATAGGCCGTGAGTGGCAATGAAGAATGGAGAAAAGCACAACGGGGTGGTCAGGATGGGGAGGTCAGGAAACATTCCGTGGCAATGTAGCATAGCTTTCTGAAAAACATCGCTCGGTAGTGCGGATTGTAAGGCTTTCTAACAGGCCATTCACTAGTAGGAGTGAGAAATACATCATGGTGTGGTGTGAATTGGAGGGCCTGAATCAAGATAGACAGTGAGTGGCAATGTAGGATGGAGAAAACCACCACAGGTTGGTGAGCATGGGGAGGTCAGGAAACATGCATTGGCAATGTAGGATAGGTTTCTGAAAAACATCGCAGGGTGGTGCGCATACTAAGGATTTCTAACATGCCATTCACAAGTAGGAGTGAAAAAAACATCACGGGATGGTGTGAATCAGAGGGCCTGAATTAGGATAGGCTGTGATTGGCAATTTAAGATGGAGAAAAGCACCTGGGGTTTTTCAGCATGGGGAGGCAAGGAAACATGCACTGGCAATGTAGAATAAGTTTCTGATAAACATCGCTGGGTGGTGCGCATGGTAAGGGTTTCTAAAGGCCATTCACTAGTAGGAGTGAGAACAACATCACGGGGTGGTGTGAATCGGAGGGCCGGAATTAGGATAGGCACTGAGTGGCAATGTAGGATGGAGAAAAGCACCACAGGGTGGTCAGCATGGGGAGGTGAGGAAACATGCAGTGGCAATGTAGGATAGGTTTCGGGAAAAAAAGTTGGGTAGTGCGCATTGTAAGGCTTTCTAACAGTCAATTCACTAGAAGAAGTGAGAAAAACATCGCGGGTGGTTTGAATCGGAGGGCCTAAATTAGGATAGGCAGTGAGTGGCAATATAGGATAGAGAAAAGCACCATGGGGTGGTCATCATGGGGAGGTCAGGAAACATGCATTGGCAATGTAGGATAGGTTTCTGAAAAACATCGCCGGGTGGTGCGCATTGTAAGGCTTTATAACAGGCCATTCACTAGAAGCAGTGAGAAAAACATCACAGGGTGGTGTGAATCCGAGGGCCTGAATTAGGATAGGCAGTGAGTGGCAATGTAGCATAGAGAAAAGCGCCACGAGGTGGTCAGCATGGGGAGGTCAGGAAACATGCAGTGGGAATGTAGGATAGGTTTATGAAAAACATCGCTGGGTGGTGCGCATAGTAAGGCTTTCTAACAGGGCATTCACTAGTAGGAGTGAGCAAAACATAATGGGGTGGAGTGATTCGGAGGGCCTGAATTTGGATAGGGAGTGAGTGGTAACGTAAAATGGAGAAAAGCACCTCGGTGTGGTCAGTATGGGGAGGTGAGGAAACATGCAGTGGCAGTGTAGGATAGGTTTCTGGAAAACATCGCGGGGTGGTGCGCATTATAATGGTTTCTAACAGGCCATTCACAAGTAGGTCTGAGAAAAATATAACAGAGTGGTGTGAATCTGAGGGCATGATTTAGGATACGCAGTGAGTGGCAATGTAGGATGGAGAAAAGCACCGCGGCGTGGTCAGCATGGGGAGGTCAGGAAACATGCAGTGGAAATGCAGGATCGGTTTCTGAAAAACATCGCGGGGTTGGGCGCATTTTAAGGATATCTAACAGGCCATTCCCTAGTAGGAGTGAGAAATACATCATGGTGTGGTGTGAATCGGAGGGCCTGAATCAAGTTATACAGTGATTGGCAATGTAGGAGGGAGAAAAGCACCACGGGTTGGTGAGCATGGGGAGTTCATGAAACATGCAGTGGCAAGTAGGATAGTTTTCTGAAAAACATCTCGGGTTGGTGCGCATTGTAAGGGTTTCTAACAGGCCATTCACTAGTAGGAGTGAGAAAAACATCATGGGGTGGTGTGAATTGGAGGGCCAGAATTATTATAGGCAGTGAGTGGCAATGTAGGATGGAGAAAAGCACTATGGGATGGTCATTATGGGGAGGTCAGGACACATGCATTGGCAATGTAGGATAGGTTTCTGAAAAACATCGCGTGTGGTGCGCATTGTAACGCTTTCTAACAGGCCATTCACTAGTAGGAGTGAGAAAAACATCACGGGGTGGTGTGAATCGGATGTCCTGAATTCATTAGAGAAAAGCACCACGGTGTGGTCAGCATGGGGATGTCAGGAAACATGCGGTGTCAACGTAGGTTGGTTTCTGAAAAACATCGCGGGGTGGTGCGCATTGTTAGTGTTTCTAACAGGCCATTCAGTAGGAGAAGTTATAAAAACATCACAGGGTGGTGTGAATCGGAAGGCCTGAATTAGGATAGGCACTGAGTGGCAATGTAGCATAGAGAAAAGCGCCACGGGGTGGTCAGCATGGGGAGGTGTGGAAACATGCATTGGCAATGTAGGATAGGTTTCTGAAAAACATCGAGGGGTGGTGCACATTGTAAGGGTTGCAAACAGGCCATTCACTAGTAGGAGTGAGAAAAACATAACGGGGAGGTGTGAATCAGAGTGCCTGAATTAGGATAGTCATTGAGTGGCAATGTAGAATGGAGAAAAGCACCACGGGTTGGTGAGCATGGTGAGGGCAGGAAACATGCGATGGCAATGAAGGAATGGTTTCTGAAAAACATCGCAGGTGTTGAGCATTGTAAGGGTTTCTAACAGGCGATTCACTAGTAGGAGTGAGAAAAACATCACGGGGTGGTTTGAATCAGATGCTCTGAATCAGGTTAGGCAGTGAGTGGCAATGTAAAATGGAAAAAACACCACGGAGTGGTCAGCATGGGGAGGTCAGGAAACATGCGGTGGCAATGTAGGATAGGATTCTGAAAAACATCGCTGGGTGGTGCGCAATGTAAGGGTTTCTAACAGGATATTCACTAGTAGGAGTGAGAAAAACATCACGGGGTGGTGTGAATCAGATGTTCTGAATTAGGATAGGCAGTGAGTGGCAATGTAGGATGGAGAAAAGCACCACAGGGTGGTCAGGATGGGGAGGTCAGGAAACATGCACTGGCAATGTAGGATAGGTTTCTGAAAAACATCGCCAGTTGGTGCGCATTGTAAGGCTTTATAACAGGCCATTCACTAGAAGCAGTGAGAAAAACATGACCGGGTGGTGTGAATCGGAAGGCCTGAATTAGGATAGGCAGTGAGTGGCAATGTAGCATAGAGAAAAGCGCCACGGGGTGGTCAGCATGGGGAGGTCAGGAAACATGCTGTGGGAATGTAGGTTAGGTTTCTGAAACATATCGCGGGGTGCTGCGCATTGAAATGATTTCTAACAAGCCATTCACAAGTAGGAGTGCAAAAGACATCATGGGGTGGTGTGAATCGGAGAGCCTGAATTAGGATAGGCTGTGATTGGCAATGTAAGATGGAGAAAAGCACCTGGGGTTTGTCAGCATGGGGAGGCAAAGAAACATGCAGTGGCAATGTAGAATAAGTTTCTGATAAACATTGCTGGGTGGTGCGCATTGTAAGGTTTTCTAACAGGCCATTCACTAGTAGGAGTGAGAAAAACATCACGGGGTGGTGTGAATCGGAGCGCCTGAATTAGGATAGGCACTGAGTGGCAATGTAGGATGGAGAAAAGCATCACAGGGTGGTCAGCATGGGGAGGTGAGGAAACATGCAGTGGAAATGTAGGTTAGGTTTCGGGAAAAAAAGTGGGGTAGTGCTCACTGTAAGGGTTTCTAACGGTCAATTCACTAGAAGAAGTGAGAAAAACATCACGGGTGGTGGGAATTGGAGGGCCTAAATTAGGATAGTCACGGAGTGCCAATGTACGATAGAGAAAAGCACCATGGGGTCGTCATCATGGGGAGGTCAGGAAACATGCAGTGGCAATGTAGGATAATTCTTTGAAAAACATCACGGAGTGGTGCGCATTGTAATTGTTTCTAACTGGCCATTCACTAGTAGGAGTGAGAAAAACATCACGGGTGGTGTGAATCAGATGTTCTGAATTAGGATAGGCAGTGAGTGGCAATGTAGGATGGAGAAAAGCACCACGGGGGGGTCAGCATGGGGAGGTCAGGAAACATGCAGTGTCAATGTAGGATAGGTGTCTGAAAAACATCGTGGGTGGTGAGAATTGTAAGGGTTTCTAACAGGGCATTCACTGGAAGGAGTGAGAAAAAGATCACGGGGTGGTGTGAATCGAAGGGCCTGAATTATGATAGGCAGTGTGTGGCAATGTAGGAAGGAGAAAAGCACCATGGGGTCATCAGCATCAGGAGGTCAGGAAACATGCAGTGGCAATGTAGGACAGGTTTCTGAAAAACATCAGGGGGGTGGGGCCCATTGTAAGGGTTTCTAAAAGGCCATTCACTAGTAGCAGTGAGAAATACATCATGTTGTGGTGTGAATCGGAGGCCCTGAATCAACATAGACAGTGAGGGGCAATGTCGGATGGAGAACAGCACCACGGGGTGGTCAGCATGGCGAGGTCAGGAAACATGCAGTAGCAATGTAGGATAGGTTTCTGAAAAACATCGAGGGGTGGTGCACATTGTAAGGGTTTCTAACAGGCGATTCACTAGTAGGAGTGAGAAAAACATCACGGGGTGGTTTGAATCAGATGCTCTGAATTAGGATAGGCAATGAGTGGCAATGTTAAATGGAAAAAACACCAAGGAGTGGTCAGCATGGGGAGGTCAGGAAACATGCGGTGGCAATGTAGGATAGGATTCTGAAAAACATCGCGGGGTGGTGCGCAATATAAGGGTTTCAAACAGGCCATTCACTAGTAGGAGTGAGAAAAACAACACGGGGTGTTGTGAATCAGATGTTCTGAATTAGTATAGGCAGTGAGTGGCAATGTATGATGGAGAAAAGCACCACAGGGTGGTCAGCATGGGGAGGTCAGGAAACATGCATTGGCAATGTAGGATAGGTTTCTGAAAAACATCGCCGGGTGGTGCGCATTGTAAGGCTTTATAACAGTGCATTCACTACTAGGAGTGAGCAAAACATCATGGGGTGGTGTGAATCAGAGCGCTTGAATTTGGATAAGCAGTGAGTGCTAACGTAAAATGGAGAAAGCACCTCGGTGTGGTCAGTATGGGGAGGTGAGGAACCATTCAGTGGCAATGTAGGATAGGTTTCTGGAAAACATCGCGGGGTGGTGTGCATTATAAGGGTTTCCAAAAGGCCATTCACTAGTAGGAGTGAGAAAAATATAATAGAGTGGTGTGAATCGGAGAGCCTGATTCAGCATAGGCAGTGAGTGGCAATGTAGGATGGAGAAAAGCACCACGGGGTGGTCAGGATGGGGAGGTCAGGAAACATGCAGTGGCAATGCAGGATCGGTTTCTGAAAAACATCGCGGGGTTGTGCGCATTGTAAGGGTATCTAACAGGCCATTCACTAGTAGGAGTGAGAAATACATCATGGTGTGGTGTGAATCGAAGGGCCTGAATCAAGTTAGACAGTGATTGGCAATGTAGGATGGAGAAAAGCACCACGGTGTGGTCCGCATTGGGAGGTCAGGAAACATGCAGTGTCAATGTAGGATAGGTTTCTGAAAATATCGCGGGTGGTGACAATTGTAAGGGTTTCTAACAGGGCATTCACTGCAAGAAGTGAGAAAAAGATCACGGGGTGGTGTGAATCGAAGGGCCTGAATTATGATTGGCAGTGTGTGGCAATGTAGGAAGGAGAAAAGCACCATGGGGTGGTCAGCATGGGGAGGTCAGGAAACATGCAGTGGCAATGTAGGACAGGTTTCTGAAAAACATCGGGGGGTAGTGCGCATTGTTACTGTTTCTAACAGGCCATTCACTAGGAGAAGTTATAAAAACATCACAGGGTGGTGTGAATCAGAGGGCCTGAATCAGGATAGGCAGTGAGTGGCAATGTAGGATGGAGAAAAGCACCATGGCGTTGTCAAGATGGTGAGGTCAGGAAACATGCAGTGGCAATGTAGGATAGGTTTCTGAAAAACATCGGGGGGTGGGGCCCATTGTAAGGGTTTCTAACAGGCCATTCACTAGTAGCAGTGAGAAATACATCATGTTGTGGTGTGAATCGGAGGACTTGAATCAAGTTAGACAGTGAGTGGCAATATCGGATGGAGAAAAGCACCACGGGGTGGTCAGCATGGGGAGGTCAGGAAACATGCAATGGCAATGTAGGATAGGTTTCTGAAAAACATCACGGGGTGGTGCTCATTGCAAGGGTTTCTAAAAGGCCTTTAACTAGTAGGAGTGAGAAATACATCATGGTGTGGTGTGAATCAGAGGGCCTGAATTAGAATAAGCATTGAGTGTCAATGCAGGATGGATAAAAGCACCACAGGGTGGTCAGGATGGGGAGGTGAGGAAACATGCCGTGGCAATGTAGGATAGGTTTCTGAAAATAAATGTGGGGTGGTGCACATTGTAAGGGTTACTTACAGGCCATTCACTAGTAGGAGTGAGAAAAACATCACGGGGTGGTGTGAATCGGAGGGACTGAATAAGGATAGGCAGTGAGTGGCAATGTAGGATGGAGAAAAGCACCACGGGGTGGTTGTCATGGGGATGTCAGGAAACATGCAGTGTCAATGTAGGATAATTTTCTGAAAAACATCACGGGGTGGTGCGGATTGTAAGGGTTTCTAACTGGCCATTCACTAGTAGGAGTGAGAAAAACATCATGGGGTCTTGTGAATCAGATGTTCTGAATTAGGATAGGCAGTGAGTGCAATGTAGGATGGAGAAAAGCACCACGGTGTGGTCAGCATGGGGAGTTCAGGAAACATGCATTGGCAATGTATGTTGCGTTTCTGAAAAACATCGCCGGGTGTTGCGCATTGTAAGGCTTTCTAACAGGCCATTCACTAGTAGGAGTGAGAAAAACATCACGGGGTGGAGTAAATTAGAGGGCCTGAATTAGGAAAGGCAATGAGTGGCAATGAAGAATACAGAAAAGCACCACGGGGTGGTCAACATGAGGTGGTCAGGAAACATGCAATGGCAATGTTGGATAGGTTTCTGAAAAACATTGCGGGGTGGTGCGCACTGTAAGGCTTTATAACAAGCCATTCACAAGTAGGAGTGAAAAAACATCACGAGGTGGTGTGAATCGGAGGGCCTGAATTAGGATAGGCACTGAGTGGCAATGAAGAATGGATAAAAGCACCACGGGTTGGTGAGCATGGAGTGGTCAGGAAACATGAAATGGCAGTGTAGGATAGGTTTCTGAAAAACATCGCAGTGTTGTGCACATTGTAAGGGTTTGTAGCAGGCCACTAACTATTAGGAGTGAGAAAATCATCTCGGGGTGGTGTGAATCGGAGGGCCTGAATTAGGATAGGCACTGAGTGGCAATGAAGAATGGAGAAAAGCACCACGGGGTCCTCAACATGGGGAGGTCAGGAAACATGCAATGGCAATGTAGGATAGGTTTCTGAAAAACATCGAAGGGTGGGGCACATTGTAAGGGTTGCAAACAGACCATTCACTAGTAGGAGTGAGAAAAACATCATGGGGTGGAGTGAATCGGAGTGCCTGAATTAGGATAGGCAGTAAGCGGCAATGTAGAATGGAGAAAAGCACCATGGGTTGGTGAGCATGGTGAGGTCAAGAAACATGCGATGGCAATGGAGGATAGGTTTCTGAAAAACATCGCAGGTGTTGAGCATTGTAAGGGTTTCTAACAGGCCATTCACTAGTAGGAGTGAGAAAAACATCACGGGGTGGTTTGAATCAGATGCTCTGAATTAGGATAGGCAGTGAGTGGCAATGTAGGATGGAGAAAAGCACCACGGGGTGGTTGTCATGGGGATGTCAGGAAACATGCAGTGGCAATGTAGGATAATTTTCTGAAAAACATCACTGGGTGGTGCGGATTGTAAGGGTTTCTAACTGGCCATTCACTAGTAGGAGTGAGAAAAACATCACGGGGTGGTTTGAATCAGATGCTCTGAATTAGGATAGGCAGTGAGTGGCAATGTAAAATGGAAAAAACACCACGGAGTGGTCAGCATGGGGAGGTCAGGAAAGATGCCGTGGCAATGTAGGATAGGATTCTGAAAAACATCGCTGGGTGGTGCGCAATGTAAGGGTTTCTAACAGGCCATTCACTAGTAGGAGTGAGAAAAACATCACGGGGTGGTGTGAATCAGATGTTCTGAATTAGGATAGGCAGTGAGTGGCAATGTAGGATGGAGAAAAGCACGATGGGGTGGTCAGCATGGGGAGGTCAGGAAACATGCATTGGCAATGTAGGATAGGTTTCTGAAAAACATCGCCGGGTGGTGCGCATTGTAAGGCTTCATAACAGGCCATTCACTAGAAGCAGTGAGAAAAACATCACAGGGTGGTGTGAATCGGAGGGCCTGAATTAGGATAGGCAGTGAGTGGCAATGTAGCATAGAGAAAAGCGCCACGGGTTGGTCAGCATGGGGAGGTCAGGAAACATGCAGTGGGAATGTAGGATAGGTTTCTGAAATATATCGCGGGGTGCTGCGCATTGTAAGGATTTCTAACAGGCCATTCACTAGATGAAGTGATAAAAACATCACAGGGTGGTTTGAATCGGAGGGCCTGAATCAAGATAGACAGTGAGTGGCAATATCAGCTTGAGAAAAGCACCATGGGGTGGTTAGCATGTGGATGTCAGGAAACATGCAGTGGCAATATAGGATAGGGTTCTGAAAAACATCGCGGTGTGGTGCTCATTGTAAGGGTTTCCAAAGGATCTTTCACTAGTAGGAGTGGGAAAAACATCACTGGGTGGTGTGAATCAGAGCGCCTGAATCAGGATAGGCCGTGAGTGGCAATGAAGAATGGAGAAAAGCACAACGGGGTGGTCAGGATGGGGAGGTCAGGAAACATGCAGTGGCAATGTAGCATAGCTTTCTGAAAAACATCGCTCGGTAGTGCGGATTGTAAGGCTTTCTAACAGGACATTCACTAGTAGGAGTGAGAAATACATCATGGTGTGGTGTGAATCGGAGGGCCTGAATCAAGATAGACAGTGAGTGGCAATGTAGGATCAGAAAAGCACCACGGGTTGATGAGCATGGGGAGGTCAGGAAACATGCAATGGCAATGTAGGATAGGTTTCTGAAAAACATCGCAAGGTGGTGCGCATACTAAGGATTTCTAACATGCCATTCACAAGTAGGAGTGAAAAAAACATCACGGGATGGTGTGAATCAGAGGGCCTGAATTAGGATAGGCTGTGATTGGCAATGTAAGATGGAGAAAAGCACCTGGAGTTTTTCAGCATGGGGAGGCAAGGAAACATGCAGTGGCAATGTAGAATAAGTTTCTGATAAACATCGCTGGGTGGTGCGCATGGTAAGGGTTTCTAACAGGCCATTCACTAGTAGGAGCGAGAACAACATCACGGGGTGGTGTGAATCGGAGGGCCGGAATTAGAATAGGCACTGAGTGGAAATGTAGGATGGAGAAAAGCACCACAGGGTGGTCAGCATGGGGAGGTGAGGAAACATGCAGTGGCAATGTAGGATAGGTTTCTTGAAAAAAAGTGGGGTAGAGCGCATTGTAAGGCTTTCTAACAGTCAATTCACTAGAAGAAGTGAGAAAAACATCACGGGTGGTGTGAATCGGAGGGCCTAAATTAGGATAGGCAGTGAGTGGCAATATAGGATAGAGAAAAGCACCATGGGGTGGTCATCATGGGGAGGTCAGGAAACATGCATTGGCAATGTAGGATAGGTTTCTGAAAAACATCGCTGGGTGGTGCGCATTGTAAGGCTTTATAACAGGCCATTCACTAGAAGCAGTGAGAAAAACATCACAGGGTGGTGTGAATCGGAGGGCCTGAATTAGGATAGGCAGTGAGTGGCAATGTAGCTTAGAGAAAAGAGCCACGGGGTGGTCAGCATGGGGAGGTCAGGAAACATGCAGTGGGAATGTAGGATAGGTTTCTGAAAAACATCGCTGGGTGGTGCGCATAGTAAGGCTTTCTAACAGGGCATTCACTAGTAGGAGTGAGCAAAACATAATGGGGTGGTGTGAATCGGAGGGCCTGAATTTGGATAGGGAGTGAGTGGTTACGTAAAATGGAGAAAAGCACCTTGGTGTGGTCAGTATGGGGAGGTGAGGAAACATGCAGTGGCAGTGTAGGATAGGTTTCTGGAAAACATCGCGGGGTGGTGCGCATTATAAGGGTTTCTAACAGGCCATTCACTAGTAGGAGTGAGAAATACATCATGGTGTGGTGTGAATCGGAGAGCCTGAATCAAGTTATACATTGATTGGCAATGTAGGATGGAGAAAAGCACCACGGGTTGGTGAGCATGGGGAGTTCAGGAAACATGCAGTGGCAAGTAGGATAGTTTTCTGAAAAACATCATGGGTTGGTGCGCATTGTAAGGGTTTCTAACAGGCCATTCACTAGTAGGAGTGAGAAAAACATCACGGGGTGGTGTGAATCGGAGGGCCTGATTTATGATAGGCATTGAGTGGCAATGGAGGATAGAGAAAAGCACCACGGTGTGGTCAGCATGTGCAGGTCAGGAAACATGCAGTGTCAATGTAGGATAGGTTTCTGAAAAACATCGCGGGGTGGTGCGCATTGTAACGGTTTCTAACAGGCCATTCACTAGTACGAGTGAGAAAACCATCACAGCGTGGTTTGAATCAGAGGACCTGAATGAGGATAGGCAGTGAGTGGCAATGTAGGATGGAGAAAAGCACCACGATGTGGTCAGCATGGGGAGGTCAGGAAACATGCAGTGTCAATGTACGATAGGTTTCTGAAAAACATCGCGGATGGTGAGAATTGTAAAGGTTTCTAACAGGGCATTCACTGGAAGGAGTGAGAAAAAGATCACGGGGTGGTGTGAATCGAAGGGCCTGAATTATGATAGGCAGTGAGTGGCAATGTAGGAAGGAGAAAAGCACCATGGGGTGGTCAGCATGGGGAGGTCAGGAAACATGCAGTGGCATGTAGGACAGGTTTCTGAAAAACATCGGGGGGTGGTGCGCATTGTTAGTGTTTGTAACAGGCCATTCACTAGGAGAAGTTATAAAAACATAACAGGGTGGTGTGAATCGGAGGGCCTGAATCAGGATAGGCAGTGAGTGGCAATGTAGAATGGAGAAAAGCACCATGGCGTGGTCAAGATGGTGAGGTCAGGAAACATGCAGTGGCAATGTAGGATAGGTTTCTGAAAAACATCTTGGGGTGGCGCTCATTGTAAGGGTTTCTAACAGGCCATTCACTAGTAGCAGTGAGAAATACATCATGTTGTGGTGTGAATCGGAGGGCCTGAATCAAGATAGACAGTGAGTGGCAATGTCGGATGGAGAAAAGCACAACGGGGTGGTCAGCATGGGGAGGTCAGGAAACATGTAGTAGCAATGTAGGTTAGGTTTCTGAAAAACATCGCAGGCTGGTGCTCATTGAAAGTGTTTCTAAAAGGCCTTTAATTAGTAGGAGTGAGAAATTCATCATGGTGTGGTGTGAATCATGGGGGCCTGAATTAGAATAAGCATTGAGTGTCAATGCAGGATGGAGAAAAGCACCACAGGGTGGTCAGCATGGGGAGGTGAGGAACCATGCAATGGCAATGTAGGATAGGTTTCTGAAAAAAAAATGTGGGGTGGAGCGCATTGTAAGGGTTTCTAACAAGCCATTCACAAGTAGGAGTATAAAAACATCACGGGGTGGTGTGAATCGGAGTGCCTGAATTAGGATAGGCAGTGAGTGGCAATGTAGAATGGAGAAAAGCACCACGGGTTGGTGAGCATGGTGAGGTCAGGAAACATGCGATGGCAATGTAGGAAAGGTTTCTGAAAAACATCGCAGGTGTTGTGCATTGTAAGTGTTTCTAACAGGCCATTCACTAGTAGGAGTGAGAAAAACATCACGGGGTGGTTTGTATCAGATGCTCTGAATTAGGATAGGCAGTGAGTGGCAAAGTAAAATGGAAAAAACACCACGGAGTGTTCAGCATGGGGAGGTCAGGAAACATGCGGTGGCAATGTAGGATAGGATTCTGAAAAACATTGCGTGGTGGTGCGCAATGTAAGGGTTTCTAACAGGCCATTCACTAGTAGGAGTGAGAAAAACATCACGGGGTGGTGTGAATCAGATGTTCTGAATTAGGATAGGCAGTGAGTGGCAATGTATGATGGAGAAAATCACCACAGGGTGGTCAGAATGGGGAGGTCAGGAAACATTCATTGGCAATGTAGGATAGGTTTCTGAAAAACATCCCCGGGTGGTGCGCATTGTAAGGCTTTATAACAGGCCATTCACTAGAAGCAGTGAGAAAAACATCACCGGGTGGTGTGAATCGGAGGGCCTGAATTAGGATAGGCAGTGAGTGGCAATGTAGCATAGAGAAAAGCGCCACGGGGTGGTCAGCATGGGGAGGTCAGGAAACATGCAGTGGGAATGTAGGATAGGTTTCTGAAACTTATCGCGGGGTGCAGCGCATTGTAAGGGTTTCTAACAGGCCATTCACTACATGAAGTGAGAAAAACACCACAGTGTGGTTTGAATCGGAGGGCTTGAATCAAGATAGACAGTGAGTGGCAATGTCAGCTGGAGAAGAGCACCACGGGGTGGTTAGCATGTGGATGTCAGGAAACATGCAGTGGCAATGTAGGATAGGTTTCTGAAAAACATCGTGGGTGGTGAGTATTGTAAGGCTTTCTAACAGGCCATTCACTAGTAGGAGTGAGAAATACATCATGGTGTGGTGTGAATCGGAGGACATGCATAAAGATAGACAGTGAGTGTCAATGTAGGATCGAGAAAAGCACCACGGGTTGGTGAGCATGTGGAGGTCAGGAAACATGCAGTGGCAATATAGGATAGGGTTCTGAAAAACATTGCGGTGTGGTGCTCATTGTAAGGGTTTCCAAAGGATCTTTCACTAGTAGGAGTGGGAAAAACATCACGGGGTGGTGTGAATCGGAGGGCCTGAATCAGGATAGGCCATGAGTGGCAATGAAGAATGGAGAAATGCACAACGGGGTGGTCAGGATGGGGAGGTAAGGAAACATGCAGTGGCAATGTAGGATAGCTTTCTGAAAATCATCGCTCGGTAATGCGGATTGTAAGGCTTTCTAACTGGCCATTCACTAGTAGGAGTGAGAAATACATCATGGTGTGGTGTGAATCGGAGGGCATGAATCAAGATAGACAGTGAGTGTCAATGTAGGATCGAGAAAAGCACCACAGGTTGGTGAGCTTGGGGAGGTCAGGAAACATGCAATGGCAATGTAGGATAGGTTTCTGAAAAACATCGCAGGGTGGTGCGCATACTAAGGATTTCTAACATGCCATTCACAAGTAGGAGTGAAAAAAAATCAGGGGATTGTTTGAATCAGAGGGCCTGAATTAGGATAGGCTGTGAGTGGCAATGTAAGATGGAGAAAAGCACCAGGGGTTTGTCAGCATGGGGAGGCAAGAAAACATGCAGTGGCAATGTAGAATAGGTTTCTGATAAACATCGCTGGGTGGTGCGCATTGTAAGGGTTTCTAACAGGCCATTCACTAGTAGGAGTGAGAACAACATCATGGGGTGGTGTGAATTGGAGGGCCTGAATTAGGATAGGCATTGAGTGGCAATGTAGGATGGAGAAAAGCACCACAGGGTGGTCAGCATGGGGAGGTGAGGAAACATGCAGTGGCAATGTAGGATAGGTTTCGGGAAAAAAAAGTGGGGTAGTGCGCATTGTAAGGCTTTCTAACAGGGCATTCACTACTAGGAGTGAGCAAAACATAACGGGGTGGTGTGAATCGAAGGGCCTGAATTAGAATAGGCAGTGAATGGCAATGCAGGATAGAGAAAATCACCATGGTGTGGTCAGTATGGGGAGGTCACAAACATGCAGTGTCAATGTAGGATAGGTTTCTGAAAAACATCACGGGGTGGTGCGCATCGTAACGGTTTCTAACAGGCCATTCACTAGTAGGAGTGAGTACAACATCACAGCATGGTTTGAATCAGAGGGCCTGAATCAGGATAGGCAGTGAGTGGCAATGTAGGATGGAGAAAAGCACCACGGTGTGGTCAGCATGGGGAGGTCAGGAAACATGCAGTGTCAATGTAGGATAGGTTTCTGAAAAACATCGTGGGTGGTGAGTATTGTAAAGGTTTCTAACAGGGCATTCACTGGAAGGAGTGAGAAAAAGATCACGGGGTGGTGTGACTCGAAGGGCCTGAATTATGATAGGCAGTGTGTGGCAATGTAGGAAGGAGAAAAGCACCATGGGGTGGTCAGCATGGGGAGGTCAGGAAACATGCAGTAGCAATGTAGAACAGCTTTCTGAAAAACATCGGGGGGTGGTGCGCATTGTTAGTGGTTCTAACAGGCCATTCACTAGTAGGAGTGAGAAAAACATCACGGGGTGGTTTGTATCAGATGCTCTGAATTAGGATAGGCAGTGAGTGGCAAAGTAAAATGGAAAAAACACCACGGAGTGTTCAGCATGGGGAGGTCAGGAAACATGCGGTGGCAATGTAGGATAGGATTCTGAAAAACATTGCGTGGTGGTGCGCAATGTAAGGGTTTCTAACAGGCCATTCACTAGTAGGAGTGAGAAAAACATCACGGGGTGGTGTGAATCAGATGTTCTGAATTAGGATAGGCAGTGAGTGGCAATGTATGATGGAGAAAATCACCACAGGGTGGTCAGAATGGGGAGGTCAGGAAACATTCATTGGCAATGTAGGATAGGTTTCTGAAAAACATCCCCGGGTGGTGCGCATTGTAAGGCTTTATAACAGGCCATTCACTAGAAGCAGTGAGAAAAACATCACCGGGTGGTGTGAATCGGAGGGCCTGAATTAGGATAGGCAGTGAGTGGCAATGTAGCATAGAGAAAAGCGCCACGGGGTGGTCAGCATGGGGAGGTCAGGAAACATGCAGTGGGAATGTAGGATAGGTTTCTGAAACTTATCGCGGGGTGCAGCGCATTGTAAGGGTTTCTAACAGGCCATTCACTACATGAAGTGAGAAAAACACCACAGTGTGGTTTGAATCGGAGGGCCTGAATCAAGATAGACAGTGAGTGGCAATGTCAGCTGGAGAAGAGCACCACGGGGTGGTTAGCATGTGGATGTCAGGAAACATGCAGTGGCAATGTAGGATAGGTTTCTGAAAAACATCGTGGGTGGTGAGTATTGTAAGGCTTTCTAACAGGCCATTCACTAGTAGGAGTGAGAAATACATCATGGTGTGGTGTGAATCGGAGGACATGCATAAAGATAGACAGTGAGTGTCAATGTAGGATCGAGAAAAGCACCACGGGTTGGTGAGCATGTGGAGGTCAGGAAACATGCAGTGGCAATATAGGATAGGGTTCTGAAAAACATTGCGGTGTGGTGCTCATTGTAAGGGTTTCCAAAGGATCTTTCACTAGTAGGAGTGGGAAAAACATCACGGGGTGGTGTGAATCGGAGGGCCTGAATCAGGATAGGCCATGAGTGGCAATGAAGAATGGAGAAATGCACAACGGGGTGGTCAGGATGGGGAGGTAAGGAAACATGCAGTGGCAATGTAGGATAGCTTTCTGAAAATCATCGCTCGGTAATGCGGATTGTAAGGCTTTCTAACTGGCCATTCACTAGTAGGAGTGAGAAATACATCATGGTGTGGTGTGAATCGGAGGGCATGAATCAAGATAGACAGTGAGTGTCAATGTAGGATCGAGAAAAGCACCACAGGTTGGTGAGCTTGGGGAGGTCAGGAAACATGCAATGGCAATGTAGGATAGGTTTCTGAAAAACATCGCAGGGTGGTGCGCATACTAAGGATTTCTAACATGCCATTCACAAGTAGGAGTGAAAAAAAATCAGGGGATTGTTTGAATCAGAGGGCCTGAATTAGGATAGGCTGTGAGTGGCAATGTAAGATGGAGAAAAGCACCAGGGGTTTGTCAGCATGGGGAGGCAAGAAAACATGCAGTGGCAATGTAGAATAGGTTTCTGATAAACATCGCTGGGTGGTGCGCATTGTAAGGGTTTCTAACAGGCCATTCACTAGTAGGAGTGAGAACAACATCATGGGGTGGTGTGAATTGGAGGGCCTGAATTAGGATAGGCATTGAGTGGCAATGTAGGATGGAGAAAAGCACCACAGGGTGGTCAGCATGGGGAGGTGAGGAAACATGCAGTGGCAATGTAGGATAGGTTTCGGGAAAAAAAAGTGGGGTAGTGCGCATTGTAAGGCTTTCTAACAGGGCATTCACTACTAGGAGTGAGCAAAACATAACGGGGTGGTGTGAATCGAAGGGCCTGAATTAGAATAGGCAGTGAGTGGCAATGCAGGATAGAGAAAATCACCATGGTGTGGTCAGTATGGGGAGGTCACAAACATGCAGTGTCAATGTAGGATAGGTTTCTGAAAAACATCACGGGGTGGTGCGCATCGTAACGGTTTCTAACAGGCCATTCACTAGTAGGAGTGAGTACAACATCACAGCATGGTTTGAATCAGAGGGCCTGAATCAGGATAGGCAGTGAGTGGCAATGTAGGATGGAGAAAAGCACCACGGTGTGGTCAGCATGGGGAGGTCAGGAAACATGCAGTGTCAATGTAGGATAGGTTTCTGAAAAACATCGTGGGTGGTGAGTATTGTAAGGGTTTCTAACAGGGCATTCACTGGAAGGAGTGAGAAAAAGATCACGGGGTGGTGTGACTCGAAGGGCCTGAATTATGATAGGCAGTGTGTGGCAATGTAGGAAGGAGAAAAGCACCATGGGGTGGTCAGCATGGGGAGGTCAGGAAACATGCAGTAGCAATGTAGAACAGCTTTCTGAAAAACATCGGGGGGTGGTGCGCATTGTTAGTGGTTCTAACAGGCCATTCACTAGGAGAAGTGATAAAAACATCACAGGGTGGTTCGAATCGGAGGGCCTGAATCAGGATAGGCAGTGAGTGGCAATGTAGGATGGAGAAAAGCACCATGGCATGGTCAAGATGGTGAGGTCAGGAAACATGCAGTGGCAATGTAGGAGAGGTTTCTGAAAAACATCGCCGGGTGGTGCGCATTGTAAGGCTTTCTAACAGACTATTCACTAGTAGGGGTGAGAAAAACATCATGGGGTGGTGTGAATCGGAGGGCTTGAATTTGGATAGGCAGTGAGTGCTAACGTAAAATGGAGAAAAGCACCTCGGTGTGGTCAGTATGTTGAGGTGAGGAAACATGCAGTGGCTATGTAGGATAGGTTTCTGGAAAACATCGCGGGGTGGTGCGCATTATAAGGGTTTCTAAAATGCCATTCACTAGTAGGAGTGAGAAAAATATAACGGAGTGGTGTGAATCGGAGGGCCTGATTCAGGATAGGCAGTGAGTGGCAATGTAGGATGGAGAAAAGCACCAAGGGGTGGTCAGGATGGGGAGGTCAGGAAACATGCAGTGGCAATGCAGGATCGTTTTCTGAAAACCATCGCGGGGTTGGGCGCATTGTAAGGGTATCTAACAGGCCATTCACTAGTAGGAGTGAGAAATACATCATGGTGTGGTGTGAATTGGAGGGCCTGAATCAAGTTAGACAGTGATTGGCAATGTAGGATGGAGAAAAGCACCATGGGTTTGTGAGCATGGGGAGGTCAGGAAACATGCAGTGGCAATGTAGGATAGGTTTCTGAAAAACATCGCGGGGTGGTGCGCATCGTAACGGTTTCTAACAGGCCATTCACTAGTAGGAGTGAGAAAAACATCACAGCGTGGTTTGAATCAGAGGGCCTGAATCAGGATAGGCAGTGAGTGGCAATGTAGGATGGAGAAAAGCACCACGGTGTGGTCAGCATGGGGAGGTCAGGAAACATGCAGTGTCAATGTAGGATAGGTTTCTGAAAAACATCTCAGGTGGTGAGAATTGTAAGGGTTTCTAACAGGGCATTCACTGGAAGGAGTGAGAAAAAGATCACGGGGTGGTGTGAATCGAAGGGCCTGAATTATGATAGGCAGTGTGTGGCAATGTAGAAAGGAGAAAAGCACCATGGGGTGGTCAGCATGGGGAGGTCAGGAAACATGCTGTGGCAATGTAGGACAGGTTTCTGAAAAACATCGGGGGGTGGTGCGAATTGTTAGTGTTTCTAACAGGCCATTCACTAGAAGAAGTTATAAAAACATCACAGGGTGGTGTGAATCGGAGGGCTTGAATCAGGATAGGCAGAGAGTGGCAATGTAGGATGGAGAAAAGCACCATGGCGTGGTCAAAATGGTGAGGTCAGGAAACATGCAGTGGCAATGTAGGATAGGTTTCTGAAAAACATCGGGTGGTGGGGCCCATTGTAAGGGTTTCTAACAGGCCATTCACTAGTAGCAGTGAGAAATACATCATGTTGTGGTGTGAATCGGAGGGCCTGAATGAAGATAGACAGTGAGTGGCAATGTCGGATGGAGAAAAGCACCACGGGGAGGTCAGCATGGGGAGGTCAGGAAACATGCAGTAGGAATGTAGGATAGGTTTCTGAAAAACATCGCGGGGTGGTGCTCATTGCAAGGGTTTCCAAAAGGCCTTTAACTAGTAGGAGTGAGAAATACATCATGGTGTGGTGTGAATCGGAGGGTCTGAATTAGAATAAGCATTGAGTGTCAATGCAGGATGGAGAAAAGCACCACAGGGTGCTCAGCATGGGGAGGTGAGGAAACATGCAGTGGCAATGTAGGATAGGTTTCTGAAAAAAAAAATGTGGGGTGGTGCGCATTGTAAGTGTTTCTAACAGGCCATTCACTAGTAGGAGTGAGAAAAACATCACGGGGTGGTGTGAATCGGAGGGCCTGAATTAGGATAGGCAGTGAGTGGCAATGTAGGATGGAGAAAAGCACCACGGGGTGGGTGTCATGGGGATGTCAGGAAACATGCAGTGGCAATGTAGGGTAATTTTTTGAAAAACATCACAGGGTGGTGCGGATTGTAAGGGTTTCTAACTGTCCATTCACTAGTAGGAGTGAGAAAAACATCACGGGGTCGTGTGAATCAGATGTTCTGAATTAGGATAGGCAGTGAGTGCAATGTAGGATAGAGAAAAGCACCACGGGGTGGTCAGCATGGGGAGGACAGGAAACATGCATTGGCAATGAAGGATACGTTTCTGAAAAACATTGCCGGGTGTTGCGCATTGTAAGGCTTTATAACAGGCCATTCACAAGTAGGAGTGAAAAAACATCACGGGGTGGTGTGAATCGGAGTGCCTGAATTAGGATAGGCACTGAGTGGCAATGAAGAATGGAGAAAAGCACCACGGGTTGGTGAGCATTTTGAGGTCAGTAAACATGAAATGGCAATGTAGGATAGGTTTCTGAAAAACATCGCAGGGTTGTGCACATTGTAAGGGTTTGTAGCAGACCATTCACTATTAGGAGTGAGAAAATCATCTCGGGGTGGTTTGAATCGGAGGGCCTGAATTAGGATAGGCAATGAGTGGCAATGAAGAATGGAGAAAAGCACCACGGGGTGGTCAACATGGGGAGGTCAGGAAACATGCAATGGCAATGTAGGATAGGTTTCTGAAAAACATCGAGGGGTGGTGCACATTGTAAGGTTTGCAAACAGGCCATTCACTAGTAGGAGTGAGAAAAACATCACGGGGTGGTTTGAATCAGATGCTCTCAATTAGGATAGGCAGTGAGTGGCAATGTAAAATGGAAAAAACCCCACGGCGTGGTCAGCATGGGGAGGTCAGGAAACATGCGGTGGCAATGTAGGATAGGATTCTGAAAAACATCGCGTGGTGGTGCGCAATGTAAGGGTTTCAAAAAGGCCATTCACTAGTAGGAGTGTGAAAAATATCACGGGGTGGTGTCAATCAGATGTTCTGAATTAGGATAGGCAGTGAGTGGCAATGTATGATGGAGAAAAGCACCACAGGGTGGTGAGCATGGGGAGGTAAGGAAACATGCATTGGCAATGTAGGATAGGTTTCTGAAAAACATCGCCGGGTGGTACGCCTTGTAAGGCTTTATAACAGGCCATTCACTAGAAGCAGTGAGAAAAACATCACAGGGTGCTGTGAATCGGAGGGCCTGAATTAGGATAGGCAGTGAGTGGCAATGTAGCATAGAGAAAAGCGCCACGGGGTGGTCAGCATGGGGAGGTCAGGAATCATGCAGTGGGAATGAGGATAGGTTTCTGAAACATATCGCGGGGTGCTGCGCATTGTAAGGGTTTCTAACAGGCCATTCACTAGATGAAGTGAGAAAAACATCACAGGGTGGTGTGAATCGGAGGGCCTGAATCAAGATAGACAGTGAGTGGCAATGTCAGCTTGAGAAAAGCACCATGGGGTGGTTAGCATGTGGATGTCAGGAAACATGCAGTGGCAATATAGGATAGGGTTCTGAAAAACATCGCGGTGTTGTGCTCATTGTAAGGGTTTCCAAAGGATCTTTCACTAGTAGGAGTGGGAAAAAAATCACTGGGTGGTGTGAATCGGAGGGCCTGAATCAGGATAGGCCGTGAGTGGCAATGAAGAATGGAGAAAAGCACAACGGGGTGGTCAGGATGGGGAGGTCAGGAAACATGCAGTGGCAATGTAGCATAGCTTTCTGAAAAACATCGCTCGGTAGTGCGGATTGTAAGGCTTTCTAACAGGACATTCACTAGTAGGAGTGAGAAATACATCATGGTGTGGTGTGAATCGGAGGGCCTGAATCAAGATAGACAGTGAGTGGCAATGTAGGATCAGAAATGCACCACGGGTTGATGAGCATGGGGAGGTCAGGAAACATGCAATGGCAATGTAGGATAGGTTTCTGAAAAACATCGCAGGGTGGTGCGCATACTAAGGATTTCTAACGTGCCATTCACAAGTAGGAGTGAAAAAAGCATGACGGGATGGTGTGAATCAGAGGGCCTGAATTAGGATAGGCTGTGATTGGCAATGTAAGATGGAGAAAAGCACCTGGAGTTTTTCAGCATGGAGAGGCAAGGAAACATGCAGTGGCAATGTAGAATAAGTTTCTGATAAACATCGCTGGGTGGTGCGCATGGTAAGGGTTTCTAACAGGCCATTCACTAGTAGGAGTGAGAACAACATCACGGGGTGGTGTGAATGGGAGGGCCGGAATTAGGATAGGCACTGAGTGGCAATGTAGGATGGAGAAAAGCACCACAGGGTGGTCAGCATGGGGAGGTGAGGAAACATGCAGTGGCAATGTAGGATAGGTTTTTTGAAAAAAAGTGGGGTAGAGCACATTGTAAGGCTTTCTAACAGTCAATTCACTAGAAGCAGTGAGAAAAACATCACAGGGTGGTGTGAATCGGAGAGCCTGAATTAGGATAGGCAGTGAGTGGCAATGTAGCATAGAGAAAAGCGCCACGGGGTGGTCAGCATGGGGAGGTGAGGAAACATGCAGTGGCAATGTAGGATAGGTTTCTGAAAAACATCGCCGGGTGGTGTGCATAGTAAGGCTTTCTAACAGGGCATTCACTAGTAGGAGTGAGCAAAACATAATGGGGTGGTGTGAATCGGAGGGCCTGAATTTGGATAGGGAGTGAGTGGTTACGTAAAATGGAGAAAAGCACCTTGGTGTGGTCAGTATGGGGAGGTGAGGAAACATGCAGTGGCAGTGTAGGATAGGTTTCTGGAAAACATCGCGGGGTGGTGCGCATTATAATGGTTTCTAACAGGCCATTCACAAGTAGGTGTGAGAAAAAATTAACAGAGTGGTGTGAATCAGAGGGCCTGAATCAGGATAGGCAGTGAGTGGCAATGTAGGATGGAGAAAAGCACCAGGGTGTGGTCAGCATGGGGAGGTCAGGAAACATGCAGTGTCAATGTAGGATAGGTTTCTGAAAAACATCTCTGGTGGTGAGAATTGTAAGGGTTTCTAACAGGGCATTCACTGGAAGGAGTGAGAAAAAGATCACGGGGTGGTGTGAATCGAAGGGCCTGAATTATGATAGGCAGTGTGTGGCAATGTAGGAAGGAGAAAAGCACCATGGGGTGGTCAGCATGGGGAGGTCAGGAAACATGCTGTGGCAATGTAGGACAGGTTTCTGAAAAACATCGGGGGGTCGTGCGCATTGTTAGTGTTTCTAACAGGCCATTCACTAGAAGAAGTTATAAAAACATCACAGGGTGGTGTGAATCGGAGGGCCTGAATCAGGATAGGCAGAGAGTGGCAATGTAGGATGGAGAAAAGCACCATGGCGTGGTCAAGATGGTGAGGTCAGGAAACATGCAGTTTCAATGTAGGATAGGTTTCTGAAAAACATCGGGTGGTGGGGCCCATTGTAAGGGTTTCTAACAGACCATTCACTAGTAGCAGTGAGAAATACATCATGTTGTGGTGTGAATCGGAGGGCCTGAATGAAGATAGACAGTGAGTGGCAATGTCGGATGGAGAAAAGCACCACGGGGAGGTCAGCATCGGGAGGTCAGGAAACATGCAGTAGGAATGTAGGATAGGTTTCTGAAAAACATCGCGGGGTGGTGCTCATTGCAAGGGTTTCCAAAAGGCCTTTAACTAGTAGGAGTGAGAAATACATCATGGTGTGGTGTGAATCGGAGGGTCTGAATTAGAATAAGCATTGAGTGTCAATGCAGGATGGAGAAAAGCACCACAGGGTGCTCAGCATGGGGAGGTGAGGAAACATGCAGTGGCAATGTAGGATAGGTTTCTGAAAAAAAAATGTGGGGTGGTGCGCATTGTAAGTGTTTCTAACAGGCCATTCACTAGTAGGAGTGAGAAAAACATCACGGGGTGGTGTGAATCGGAGGGCCTGAATTAGGATAGGCAGTGAGTGGCAATGTAGGATGGAGAAAAGCACCACGGGGTGGGTGTCATGGGGATGTCAGGAAACATGCAGTGGCAATGTAGGGTAATTTTCTGAAAAACATCACGGGGTGGTGCGGATTGTAAGGGTTTCTAACTGGCCATTCACTAGTAGGAGTGAGAAAAACATCACGGGGTCGTGTGAATCAGATGTTCTGAATTAGGATAGGCAGTGAGTGCAATGTAGGATAGAGAAAAGCACCACGGGGTGGTCAGCATGGGGAGGACAGGAAACATGCATTGGCAATGAAGGATACTTTTCTGAAAAACATCGCCGGGTGTTGCGCATTGTAAGGCTTTATAACAGGCCATTCACTAGTAGGAGTGAGAAAAACATCACGGGGTGGTGTAAATTGGAGGGCCTGAATTAGGATAGGCAGTGAGTGGCAATGAAGAATGCAGAAAAGCACCACGGGATGGTCAACATGGGGTGGTCAGGAAACATGCAATGGCAATGTTGGATAGGTTTCTGAAAAACATTGCGTGGTGGTGCGCATTGTAAGGCGTTCTAACAAGCCATTCACAAGTAGGAGTGAAAAAACATCACGGGGTGGTGTGAATCGGAGTGCCTGAATTAGGATAGGCACTGAGTGGCAATGAAGAATGGAGAAAAGCACCACGGGTTGGTGAGCATTTTGAGGTCAGTAAACATGAAATGGCAATGTAGGATAGGTTTCTGAAAAACATCGCAGGGTTGTGCACATTGTAAGGGTTTGTAGCAGACCATTCACTATTAGGAGTGAGAAAATCATCTCGGGGTGGTTTGAATCGGAGGGCCTGAATTAGGATAGGCAATGAGTGGCAATGAAGAATGGAGAAAAGCAAAACGGTGTGGTCAACATGGGGATGTCAGGAAACATGCAATGGCAATGTAGGATAGGTTTCTGAAAAACATCGAGGGGTGGTGCACATTGTAAGGTTTGCAAACAGGCCATTCACTAGTAGGAGTGAGAAAATCATCACGGGGTGGTTTGAATCAGATGCTCTCAATTAGGATAGGCAGTGAGTGGCAATGTAAAATGGAAAAAACCCCACGGCGTGGTAAGCATGGGGAGGTCAGGAAACATGCGGTGGCAATGTAGGATAGGATTCTGAAAAACATCGCGTGGTGGTGCGCAATGTAAGGGTTTCAAAAAGGCCATTCACTAGTAGGAGTGTGAAAAATATCA
This sequence comes from Cavia porcellus, assembly GCF_034190915.1. Classification (NCBI taxonomy): domain Eukaryota; kingdom Metazoa; phylum Chordata; class Mammalia; order Rodentia; family Caviidae; genus Cavia; species Cavia porcellus. The sequence continues at coordinate 6,571,530 of NW_026947526.1, forward strand.
CGGGGTGGTGTGAATCAGATGTTCTGAATTAGGATAGGCAGTGAGTGGCAATGTATGATGGAGAAAAGCACCACAGGGTGGTCAGCATGGGGAGGTAAGGAAACATGCATTGGCAATGTAGGATAGGTTTCTGAAAAACATCGCCGGGTGGTACGCCTTGTAAGGCTTTATAACAGGCCATTCACTAGAAGCAGTGAGAAAAACATCACCGGGTGCTGTGAATCGGAGGGCCTGAATTAGGATAGGCAGTGAGTGGCAATGTAGCATAGAGAAAAGCGCCACGGGGTGGTCAGCATGGGGAGGTCAGGAATCATGCAGTGGGAATGAGGATAGGTTTCTGAAACATATCGCGGGGTGCTGCGCATTGTAAGGGTTTCTAACAGGCCATTCACTAGATGAAGTGAGAAAAACATCACAGGGTGGTGTGAATCGGAGGGCCTGAATCAAGATAGACAGTGAGTGGCAATGTCAGCTTGAGAAAAGCACCATGGGGTGGTTAGCATGTGGATGTCAGGAAACATGCAGTGGCAATATAGGATAGGGTTCTGAAAAACATCGTGGTGTGGTGCTCATTGTAAGGGTTTCCAAAGGATCTTTCACTAGTAGGAGTGGGAAAAAAATCACTGGGTGGTGTGAATCGGAGGGCCTGAATTAGGATAGGCAGTGAGTGGCAATGTAGCATAGAGAAAAGCGCCACGGGGTGGTCAGCATGGGGAGGTGAGGAAACATGCAGTGGCAATGTAGGATAGGTTTCTGAAAAACATCGCCGGGTGGTGTGCATAGTAAGGCTTTCTAACAGGGCATTCACTAGTAGGAGTGAGCAAAACATAATGGGGTGGTGTGAATCGGAGGGCCTGAATTTGGATAGGGAGTGAGTGGTTACGTAAAATGGAGAAAAGCACCTTGGTGTGGTCAGTATGGGGAGGTGAGGAAACATGCAGTGGCAGTGTAGGATAGGTTTCTGGAAAACATCGCGGGGTGGTGCGCATTATAATGGTTTCTAACAGGCCATTCACAAGTAGGTGTGAGAAAAAATTAACAGAGTGGTGTGAATCAGAGGGCCTGAATCAGGATAGGCAGTGAGTGGCAATGTAGGATGGAGAAAAGCACCAGGGTGTGGTCAGCATGGGGAGGTCAGGAAACATGCAGTGTCAATGTAGGATAGGTTTCTGAAAAACATCTCTGGTGGTGAGAATTGTAAGGGTTTCTAACAGGGCATTCACTGGAAGGAGTGAGAAAAAGATCACGGGGTGGTGTGAATCGAAGGGCCTGAATTATGATAGGCAGTGTGTGGCAATGTAGGAAGGAGAAAAGCACCATGGGGTGGTCAGCATGGGGAGGTCAGGAAACATGCTGTGGCAATGTAGGACAGGTTTCTGAAAAACATCGGGGGGTCGTGCGCATTGTTAGTGTTTCTAACAGGCCATTCACTAGAAGAAGTTATAAAAACATCACAGGGTGGTGTGAATCGGAGGGCCTGAATCAGGATAGGCAGAGAGTGGCAATGTAGGATGGAGAAAAGCACCATGGCGTGGTCAAGATGGTGAGGTCAGGAAACATGCAGTTTCAATGTAGGATAGGTTTCTGAAAAACATCGGGTGGTGGGGCCCATTGTAAGGGTTTCTAACAGACCATTCACTAGTAGCAGTGAGAAATACATCATGTTGTGGTGTGAATCGGAGGGCCTGAATGAAGATAGACAGTGAGTGGCAATGTCGGATGGAGAAAAGCACCACGGGGAGGTCAGCATCGGGAGGTCAGGAAACATGCAGTAGGAATGTAGGATAGGTTTCTGAAAAACATCGCGGGGTGGTGCTCATTGCAAGGGTTTCCAAAAGGCCTTTAACTAGTAGGAGTGAGAAATACATCATGGTGTGGTGTGAATCGGAGGGTCTGAATTAGAATAAGCATTGAGTGTCAATGCAGGATGGAGAAAAGCACCACAGGGTGCTCAGCATGGGGAGGTGAGGAAACATGCAGTGGCAATGTAGGATAGGTTTCTGAAAAAAAAATGTGGGGTGGTGCGCATTGTAAGTGTTTCTAACAGGCCATTCACTAGTAGGAGTGAGAAAAACATCACGGGGTGGTGTGAATCGGAGGGCCTGAATTAGGATAGGCAGTGAGTGGCAATGTAGGATGGAGAAAAGCACCACGGGGTGGGTGTCATGGGGATGTCAGGAAACATGCAGTGGCAATGTAGGGTAATTTTCTGAAAAACATCACGGGGTGGTGCGGATTGTAAGGGTTTCTAACTGGCCATTCACTAGTAGGAGTGAGAAAAACATCACGGGGTCGTGTGAATCAGATGTTCTGAATTAGGATAGGCAGTGAGTGCAATGTAGGATAGAGAAAAGCACCACGGGGTGGTCAGCATGGGGAGGACAGGAAACATGCATTGGCAATGAAGGATACTTTTCTGAAAAACATCGCCGGGTGTTGCGCATTGTAAGGCTTTATAACAGGCCATTCACTAGTAGGAGTGAGAAAAACATCACGGGGTGGTGTAAATTGGAGGGCCTGAATTAGGATAGGCAGTGAGTGGCAATGAAGAATGCAGAAAAGCACCACGGGATGGTCAACATGGGGTGGTCAGGAAACATGCAATGGCAATGTTGGATAGGTTTCTGAAAAACATTGCATGGTGGTGCGCATTGTAAGGCGTTCTAACAAGCCATTCACAAGTAGGAGTGAAAAAACATCACGGGGTGGTGTGAATCGGAGTGCCTGAATTAGGATAGGCACTGAGTGGCAATGAAGAATGGAGAAAAGCACCACGGGTTGGTGAGCATTTTGAGGTCAGTAAACATGAAATGGCAATGTAGGATAGGTTTCTGAAAAACATCGCAGGGTTGTGCACATTGTAAGGGTTTGTAGCAGACCATTCACTATTAGGAGTGAGAAAATCATCTCGGGGTGGTTTGAATCGGAGGGCCTGAATTAGGATAGGCAATGAGTGGCAATGAAGAATGGAGAAAAGCAAAACGGTGTGGTCAACATGGGGATGTCAGGAAACATGCAATGGCAATGTAGGATAGGTTTCTGAAAAACATCGAGGGGTGGTGCACATTGTAAGGTTTGCAAACAGGCCATTCACTAGTAGGAGTGAGAAAATCATCACGGGGTGGTTTGAATCAGATGCTCTCAATTAGGATAGGCAGTGAGTGGCAATGTAAAATGGAAAAAACCCCACGGCGTGGTAAGCATGGGGAGGTCAGGAAACATGCGGTGGCAATGTAGCATAGGATTCTGAAAAACATCGCGTGGTGGTGCGCAATGTAAGGGTTTCAAAAAGGCCATTCACTAGTAGGAGTGTGAAAAATATCACGGGGTGGTGTGAATCAGATGTTCTGAATTAGGATAGGCAGTGAGTGGCAATGTATGATGGAGAAAAGCACCACAGGGTGGTCAGCATGGGGAGGTAAGGAAACATGCATTGGCAATGTAGGATAGGTTTCTGAAAAACATCGCCGGGTGGTACGCCTTGTAAGGCTTTATAACAGGCCATTCACTAGAAGCAGTGAGAAAAACATCACCGGGTGCTGTGAATCGGAGGGCCTGAATTAGGATAGGCAGTGAGTGGCAATGTAGCATAGAGAAAAGCGCCACGGGGTGGTCAGCATGGGGAGGTCAGGAATCATGCAGTGGGAATGAGGATAGGTTTCTGAAACATATCGCGGGGTGCTGCGCATTGTAAGGGTTTCTAACAGGCCATTCACTAGATGAAGTGAGAAAAACATCACAGGGTGGTGTGAATCGGAGGGCCTGAATCAAGATAGACAGTGAGTGGCAATGTCAGCTTGAGAAAAGCACCATGGGGTGGTTAGCATGTGGATGTCAGGAAACATGCAGTGGCAATATAGGATAGGGTTCTGAAAAACATCGTGGTGTGGTGCTCATTGTAAGGGTTTCCAAAGGATCTTTCACTAGTAGGAGTGGGAAAAAAATCACTGGGTGGTGTGAATCGGAGGGCCTGAATCAGGATAGGCCGTGAGTGGCAATGAAGAATGGAGAAAAGCACAACGGGGTGGTCAGGATGGGGAGGTCAGGAAACATGCAGTGGCAATGTAGCATAGCTTTCTGAAAAACATCGCTCGGTAGTGCGGATTGTAAGGCTTTCTAACAGGACATTCACTAGTAGGAGTGAGAAATACATCATGGTGTGGTGTGAATCGGAGGGCCTGAATCAAGATAGACAGTGAGTGGCAATGTAGGATCAGAAATGCACCACGGGTTGATGAGCATGGGGAGGTCAGGAAACATGCAATGGCAATGTAGGATAGGTTTCTGAAAAACATCGCAGGGTGGTGCGCATACTAAGGATTTCTAACGTGCCATTCACAAGTAGGAGTGAAAAAAGCATGACGGGATGGTGTGAATCAGAGGGACTGAATTAGGATAGGCTGTGATTGGCAATGTAAGATGGAGAAAAGCACCTGGAGTTTTTCAGCATGGAGAGGCAAGGAAACATGCAGTGGCAATGTAGAATAAGTTTCTGATAAACATCGCTGGGTGGTGCGCATGGTAAGGGTTTCTAACAGGCCATTCACTAGTAGGAGTGAGAACAACATCACGGGGTGGTGTGAATGGGAGGGCCGGAATTAGGATAGGCACTGAGTGGCAATGTAGGATGGAGAAAAGCACCACAGGGTGGTCAGCATGGGGAGGTGAGGAAACATGCAGTGGCAATGTAGGATAGGTTTTTTGAAAAAAAGTGGGGTAGAGCGCATTGTAAGGCTTTCTAACAGTCAATTCACTAGAAGAAGTGAGAAAAACATCACGGGTGGTGTGAATCGGAGGGCCTAAATTAGGATAGGCAGTGAGTGGCAATATAGGATAGAGAAAAGCACCATGCGGTGGTCATCATGGGTAGGTCAGGAAACATGCATTGGCAATGTAGGATAGGTTTCTGAAAAACATCGCTGGGTGGTGCGCATTGTAAGGCTTTATAACAGGCCATTCACTAGAAGCAGTGAGAAAAACATCACAGGGTGGTGTGAATCGGAGAGCCTGAATTAGGATAGGCAGTGAGTGGCAATGTAGCATAGAGAAAAGCGCCACGGGGTGGTCAGCATGGGGAGGTCAGGAAACATGCAGTGGGAATGTAGGATAGGTTTCTGAAAAACATCGCCGGGTGGTGTGCATAGTAAGGCTTTCTAACAGGGCATTCACTAGTAGGAGTGAGCAAAACATAATGGGGTGGTGTGAATCGGAGGGCCTGAATTTGGATAGGGAGTGAGTGGTTACGTAAAATGGAGAAAAGCACCTTGGTGTGGTCAGTATGGGGAGGTGAGGAAACATGCAGTGGCAGTGTAGGATAGGTTTCTGGAAAACATTGCGGGGTGGTGCGCATTATAATGGTTTCTAACAGGCCATTCACAAGTAGGTGTGAGAAAAATATAACAGAGTGGTGTGAATCAGAGGGCCTGAATCAGGATAGGCAGTGAGTGGCAATGTAGGATGGAGAAAAGCACCACGGTGTGGTCAGCATGGGGAGGTCAGGAAACATGCAGTGTCAATGTAGGATAGGTTTCTGAAAAACATCTCTGGTGGTGAGAATTGTAAGGGTTTCTAACAGGGCATTCACTGGAAGGAGTGAGAAAAAGATCACGGGGTGGTGTGAATCGAAGGGCCTGAATTATGATAGGCAGTGTGTGGCAATGTAGGAAGGAGAAAAGCACCATGGGGTGGTCAGCATGGGGAGGTCAGGAAACATGCTGTGGCAATGTAGGACAGGTTTCTGAAAAACATCGGGGGGTGGTGCGCATTGTTAGTGTTTCTAACAGGCCATTCACTAGAAGAAGTTATAAAAACATCACAGGGTGGTGTGAATCGGAGGGCCTGAATCAGGATAGGCAGAGAGTGGCAATGTAGGATGGAGAAAAGCACCATGGCGTGGTCAAGATGGTGAGGTCAGGAAACATGCAGTGGCAATGTAGGATAGGTTTCTGAAAAACATCGGGTTGTGGGGCCCATTGTAAGGGTTTCTAACAGGCCATTCACTAGTAGCAGTGAGAAATACATCATGTTGTGGTGTGAATCGGAGGGCCTGAATCAAGATAGACAGTGAGTGGCAAAGTCGGATGGAGAAAAGCACCACGGGGAGGTCAGCATCGGGAGGTCAGGAAACATGCAGTAGGAATGTAGGATAGGTTTCTGAAAAACATCGCGGGGTGGTGCTCATTGCAAGGGTTTCCAAAAGGCCTTTAACTAGTAGGAGTGAGAAATACATCATGGTGTGGTGTGAATCGGAGGGTCTGAATTAGAATAAGCATTGAGTGTCAATGCAGGATGGAGAAAAGCACCACAGGGTGCTCAGCATGGGGAGGTGAGGAAACATGCAGTGGCAATGTAGGATAGGTTTCTGAAAAAAAAAATGTGGGGTGGTGCGCATTGTAAGTGTTTCTAACAGGCCATTCACTAGTAGGAGTGAGAAAAACATCACGGGGTGGTGTGAATCGGAGGGCCTGAATTAGGATAGGCAGTGAGTGGCAATGTAGGATGGAGAAAAGCACCACGGGGTGGGTGTCATGGGGATGTCAGGAAACATGCAGTGGCAATGTAGGGTAATTTTCTGAAAAACATCACGGGGTGGTGCGGATTGTAAGAGTTTCTAACTGGCCATTCACTAGTAGGAGTGAGAAAAACATCACGGGGTCGTGTGAATCAGATGTTCTGAATTAGGATAGGCAGTGAGTGCAATGTAGGATAGAGAAAAGCACCACGGGGTGGTCAGCATGGGGAGGACAGGAAACATGCATTGGCAATGAAGGATACGTTTCTGAAAAACATCGCCGGGTGTTGCGCATTGTAAGGCTTTATAACAGGCCATTCACTAGTAGGAGTGAGAAAAACATCACGGGGTGGTGTAAATTGGAGGGCCTGAATTAGGATAGGCAGTGAGTGGCAATGAAGAATGCAGAAAAGCACCACGGGATGGTCAACATGGGGTGGTCAGGAAACATGCAATGGCAATGTTGGATAGGTTTCTGAAAAACATTGCGTGGTGGTGCGCATTGTAAGGCGTTCTAACAAGCCATTCACAAGTAGGAGTGAAAAAACATCACGGGGTGGTGTGAATCGGAGTGCCTGAATTAGGATAGGCACTGAGTGGCAATGAAGAATGGAGAAAAGCACCACGGGTTGGTGAGCATTTTGAGGTCAGTAAACATGAAATGGCAATGTAGGATAGGTTTCTGAAAAACATCGCAGGGTTGTGCACATTGTAAGGGTTTGTAGCAGACCATTCACTATTAGGAGTGAGAAAATCATCTCGGGGTGGTGTGAATCGGAGGGCCTGAATTAGGATAGGCAATGAGTGGCAATGAAGAATGGAGAAAAGCACCACGGGGTGGTCAACATGGGGAGGTCAGGAAACATGCAATGGCAATGTAGGATAGGTTTCTGAAAAACATCGAGGGGTGGTGCACATTGTAAGGTTTGCAAACAGGCCATTCACTAGTAGGAGTGAGAAAAACATCACGGGGTGGTTTGAATCAGATGCTCTCAATTAGGATAGGCAGTGAGTGGCAATGTAAAATGGAAAAAACCCCACAGCGTGGTCAGCATGGGGAGGTCAGGAAACATGCGGTGGCAATGTAGGATAGGATTCTGAAAAACATCGCGTGGTGGTGCGCAATGTAAGGGTTTCAAAAAGGCCATTCACTAGTAGGAGTGAGAAAAATATCACGGGGTGGTGTGAATCAGATGTTCTGAATTAGGATAGGCAGTGAGTGGCAATGTATGATGGAGAAAATCACCACAGGGTGGTCAGCATGGGGAGGTAAGGAAACATGCATTGGCAATGTAGGATAGGTTTCTGAAAAACATCGCCGGGTGGTACGCCTTGTAAGGCTTTATAACAGGCCATTCACTAGAAGCAGTGAGAAAAACATCACCAGGTGCTGTGAATCGGAGGGCCTGAATTAGGATAGGCAGTGAGTGGCAATGTAGGATGGAGAAAAGCACCAAAGGGTGGTCATCATGGGGAGGTCAGGACACATGCAGTGGCAATGTAGGATAGGTTTCTGAAAAACATCGTGGGTGGTGAGAATTGTAAGGCTTTCTAACAGGCCATTCACTAGTAGGAGTGAGAAAAACATCACGGGGTGGTGTGAATCAGAAGGCCTGAATTATGATAAGCAGTGAGTGGCAATGTAGGATGGAGAAAAGCACCACGGGGTGGTCAGCATGGGGAGGTCAGGAAACATGCATTGGCAATGTAGGATAGGTTTCTGAAAAAAAACATCGGCGTGGTGCGCATTGTAAGGGTTTCTAAGAGGCCATTCATTAGTAGGAGTGAGAAAAACATCACGTGTTGCTGTGAATCGGTGGGTATGAATTAGTATAGGCAGTGAGTGGCAACATAACATGGAGAAAAGCACCACGTGTGGTCAGCATGGTGAGGTCAGGAAACATGCAGTGGCAATGTAGGAAATGTTTCTGAAAAACATCGCGGGGTGGTGCGCATTGTAAGTGTTTGTAGCAAGCCATTCACTAGTAGGAGTGAGAAAATCATCACGGGGTGGTGTGAATGGGAGTGCCTGAATAAGAATAGGCAGTGAGTGGCAATGAAGAATGGAGTAAAGCACCATGGGTTGGTCAACATGGGGAGCTCAGGAAACATGCAATGGCAATGCAGGATAGGTTTCTGAAAAACATCGCGGGGTGGTGCGCCTTGCAAGGGTTTCTAACAAGCCATTCACAAGTAGGAGTGAAAAAAACATCCATGGGTGGTGTGAATCGGAGATCCTGAAATAGGTTAGGCAGTGAGTGGCAATGTAGGATGGAGAAAATCACCACAGGGTGGTCAGCATGGAGAGGTCAGAAAACATGCCCTGGCAATGTAGGATAAGTTTCGGAAAAAAAAAAGCGGGGTGGTGCGCATTGTAAGGGTTTCTAAGCAGCCAATCCCTGGTAGGAGTGAGAGATATATCACGAGAGGGTGTGAATCGGAAGGTCTGAATAAGGACAGGCAGTGACTGGCAATGTAGGATGGAGAAAAGCACCACGGCATGGTCAGCATGGGGAGGTCAGGATACATTCAGTGGCAATGTGGTATAGGTTTCTGAAAAACATCGCGGGGTGTTGCACATTGTAAGTGTTTCAAACAGGCCATTCACTAGTAGGAGTGAGAAAAACCTAACGGGGTGGTGTGAATCGGAAGGCCTGAATAAGAATAGGCAGTGAGTGGCAATGTAGGATGTAGAAAAGCACCACTGGGTGGTCAGCATGGGGAGGTCAGGAAACATGCAGTGGCAATGTGGGATAGCTTTCTGAAAAACATTATGGGTTGCTGTGCATAGTAAAAGTTTCTAACAAGCCATTCACTAGTAGGAGTCAGAAAAACATCACGGTATGGTGTGAATTGGAGGGCCTGAATCAGGATAGGCAGTGAGTGGCAATGTAGGTTGGAGAAAAGCACCACGGGGTGGTCAGCATGAGGAGGTCAGGAAACATGCAGTGGCAAAGTAGGAGAGTTTTCTGAAAAACATCACGGGGTGGTGCCCATTGTATGGCTTTCTGACAGGCCATTCACTAGTAGGAGTGAGAAAAACATCACGGGGTGTTGTGAATCAGAGGTCCTGAATCAACTTAGACAGTGAGTGCCAATGTAGGATGGAGAAAAGCACCACGGGTTGGTGAGCAAGGGGAGGTCAGGAATCATACAATGGCAATTTAGGATAGGTTTCTGAAAAACATCGTGGGGTTGTGCGCATTGTAAGGATTTGTAGCAGGCCATTCACTAGTAGGATTGAGAAAAACATCACGGGGTGGTTTGAATCAGATGTTCTGAATTAGGATATACAGTGAGTGGCAATGTAGGATGGAGAAAAGGACCACGGGGTGGTCAGCATGGGGAGGTCAGTAAACATGCATTGGCAATGTAGGATAGGTTTCTGAAAAACATCGCTGGTGGTGCGCATTGTAAGGCTTTCTAACAAGCCATTCACTAGTAGGAGTGAGGAAAACATCACGGGTGGTGTGAATCGGAGGGCCTGAATTAGAATAGGCAGTGAGGGGCAATATAAAATGGAGAAAAGCACCACGGTGTGGTTAGAATGGGGAGGTCAGGAAACATGCAGTGGCAATGTGGGATAGGTTTCTGAAAAACATCACGGGATGGTGCGCTTTGTAAGGGTTTCTAACCGACCATTCCCTGGTAGGAGTGAGAAATACATCACGGGAGGGTGTTAATCGGAAGGCCTGAATTAGGATAGGCAGTGAGTGGCAATGTGGGAGGAAGAAAAGAAACACGGCAACGTCAAGATGGGGAAGTCAGGAAACATGCAGTGGCAATTTGGGATAGCTTTCTGAAAAACATCTCGGGGTGGTGCGCATTGTAAGTGTTTCTAACAGGCCATTCACTAGTAGGAGCGAGAAAAACATCATGGCGTGGTATGAATTGGAGGGCCTGAATCAGGATAGGCAGTGAGTGGCAATGTAGGATGGAGAAAAGCACCAAAGGGGGGTCACCATGGGGAGGTCAGGACACATGCTGTGGCAATGTAGGATTGGTTTGTGAAAAACATCGTGGGTGGTGAAAATTGTAAGGCATTCTAACAGGCCATTCACTAGTAGGACTGAGAAAAACATCATGCGGTGGTGTGAATCAGAGGGTCTGAATTATGATAAGCAGTGAGTGGCAATGTAGGATGGAGAAAAGCACCACGGGGTGGTCTGCATGGGGAGGTCAGGAAACAAGCAGTGGCAATGTAGGATAGGTTTCTGAAAAAAACATCGGAGTGGTGCGCATTGTAAGGGTTTCTAACAGGCCATTTACTAGTTGGAGTGAGAAAAACATCACGGGGTTTTGTGAATGGTAGGGCCTGATTTAGGATAGGCAGTGAGTGGCAATGTAGGATGGAGAAAAGCACCACGGTGTGGTCAGCATGGGGAGATCAGGAAACATGCAGTGGCAATGTGGGATAGCTTTCTTAAAAACATTACGTGTTGTTGCGAATTGTAAGGGTTTCTAACAGGCCATTCACTAGTAGGAGTGAGAAAAACATCACGGGGTGGTGTGAATCGGAGGGCCTGAATTATGATAGGCAGTGAGTTGCAATGTAGAATGTAGAAAAGCACCACGGGGTGGTCAGCATGGGGAGATCAGGAAACATGCAGTGGCAATGTGGGATAGCTTTCTGAAAAACATTATGAGTTGGTGCGCATTGTAAGGGTTTCTAACAGGCCATTCATTCGTAGGAGGGAGAAAAACATCACGGGGTGGTGTGAATCGGATTGCCTGAATTATGATAGGCAGTGAGTGGCAATGTAGGATGGAGAAAAGCACCACGGGATGGTCAGCATGGGGAGGACAGGAAACATACAGTAGCAATGTAGGATGGTTTTCTGAAAAACATCACGGGGTGGTGCGCATTGTAAGTGTTTGTAGCAGGCCATTCACTAGTAGGAGTGAGAAAATCATCACGGGGTGGTGTGAATGGGAGGGCCTGAATTAGGATATTCATTGAGTGGCAATGAAGAATGGAGAAAAGCACCATTGGGTGGTCAACATGGGGACGTCAGGAAACATGCAATGGCAATGTAGGATAGGTTTCTGAAAAACTTCGCGGGGTGGTGCGCATTGTAAGGGTTTCTAACAAGCCATTCACAAGTAGGATTGAAAAAAACATCACGGGGTTTTGTGAATCGGAGGGCCTGAATTAGGTTAGGCAGTGAGGGGCAATGTAGGATGGAGAAAATCACAACAGGGTGGTCAGCATGGGGAGGTCAGAAAACATGCCTTGGCAATGTAGGATAGGTTTCTGAAGAAAAAAAAAAAAACGGGGTGTTGCACATTGTAAGTGTTTCTAACATGCCATTCACTAGTAGGAGTGAGAAAAACATCACGGGGTAGTGTGAAACGGAGGGCCTGAATTAGGATAAGCAGTGAGTGGCAATGTAGGATGGAGAAAAGCACCACAGGGTAGTCAGCATGGGGAGGTAGGAAACATGCAGTGGCAATGTAGGATAGTTTTCTGAAAAACATCACGGGGTGGTGCGCTTTGTAAGGGTTTCTAACAGGCCATTCACTAGTAGGATTGAGAAAAACATCACGGGGTGGTTTGAATCAGATGTTCTGAATTAGGATATACAGTGAGTGTCAATGTAGGATGGAGAAAAGGACCACGGGGTTGTCATCATGGGAAGGTCAGGAAACATGCAGTGGCAATGTGGGATAGCTTTCTGAAATACATTCCGGGTAGGTGTGCAATGTAAGGGTTTCTAACAGGCCATTCACCAGTAGGAGTGAGAAAAACATCGCGGCGTGGTTTGAATTGGATTGCCTGAATCAGGATAGGCAGTGAGTGGCAATGTAGGATGGAGAAAATCACCAAAGGGTGGTCATCATGGGGAGGTCAGGAAACATGCAGTGGCAAAGTAGGATAGGTTTCTGAAAAACAACGCGGGTGCTGAGAATTGTAAGGCTTTCTAACAGGCCATTCACAAGTAGGAGTGAGAAAAACATCACGGGGTGGTGTGAATCACATGGCCTCAATTATCAGAAGCAGTGAGTGGCAATGTAGGATGCAGAAAAGCACCACGGGGTGGTCAGCACGGGGAGGTCAGGAAACATGAAGTGGCAATGTGGGATAGCTTTCTGAAAAACATTACGGGTTGGTGCGCATTGTAAAAGTTTCTAAAAGGCCATTCACTAGTAGGAGTCAGAAAAACATCACGGCGTGGTGGGAATTGGAGGGCCTGAATCAGGATAGGCAGTGAGTGGCAATGTACGATGGAGAAAAGCACCAAAGGGTGGTCATCATGGGGAGGTAAGGACAAATGCAGTGGCAATGTAGGATAGGTTTCTGAAAAACATCGCGAGTGGTGACAATTGTAATGCTTTCTAACAGGCCATTCAGTAGTAGGACTGAGAAAAACATCACGGGGTGGTGTGAATGGGAGGGCCTGATTTAGAATAGGCAGTGAGTGGCAATTTAGGATGGAGAAAAGCACCACGGGGTGGTCAGCATGGGGAGGTCAGGAAACATTCAGTGGCAATGTAGGATAGGTTTCTGATAAACATCTCTATGTGGTGCCCATTGTAAGAGTTTCTAACAGGCCATTCATTAGTAGGAGTGAGAAAAACATCACATGGTGCTGTGAATCGGTGGGCATGAATTAGGATTTGCAGTGAGTGGCAACATAACATGGAGAAAAGCACCACGGTGTGGTCAGCATGGTGAGGTCAGGAAACATGCAGTGGCAATGCAGGATCGGTTTCTGAAAAACATCGCGGTGTTGGGCGCATTGCAAAGGTATCTAACAGGCCATTCACTAGTAGGGGTGAGAAATACATCATGGTGTGGTGTGAATTGGAGGGCGTGAATCAAGTTAGACAGTGAGTGGCAATGTAGGATGGAGAAAAGCACCATGGGTTGGTGAACATGGGGAGGTCAGGAAACATGCAATGGCAATGTAGGATAGGTTCCTGAAAAACATTTTGGGGTTGTCCGCATTGTAAGGGTTTGTAGCAGGCCATTCACTGGTAGGAGTGACAAAATCATCATGGGGTGGTGTGAATCGGAGGGCCTGAATAAGGATAGGCAGTGAGTGGCATTCTAGGATGGAGAAAAGCACCAAAAAGATAGGTTTCTTAAAAACATTGGGAGTTGGTGCTGATTGTAAGGGTTTCTAAAAGGCCTTCCACTGGTAGGAGTGAGAAAAACATCACGAGGCGGTGAGAATCGCAGGGCCTGAATCAGTATAGGCCGTGAGTGGCAATGTAGGATGGAGAAAAGCACCACGGGGTGGTCAAGATTGGGAGGTCAGGAAACATGCAGTGGCAGTGTAGGATAGGTTTCTGAAAAACGTCCTGGGGTGGTGTGCATTGTATGGTTTTCTAACATGCCATTCACTAGTAGGAGTGAGAAAAACATCACGTGATGGTGTGAATCGGTGGGCCTGAATTAGGATAGGCATTGGTGGCAACATAAAATGGAGAAAATCAACACGGTGTGGTCAGCATGGGGTGGTCAGGAAACATGCAGTGGCAATGTAGGAAATGTTTCTGAAAAACATCATGGGGTGGTGCGCATTGTAACTGTTTGTAGCAGGCCATTCACTAGTAGGAGTGAGAAAATCATCACGGGGTGGTGTGAATGGGAGTGCCTGAATTAGAATAGGCAGTGAGTGGCAATGAAGAATGGAGAAAAGCACCATGGGTTGGTCAACATGGGGAGGTCAGGAAACATGCAATGGCAATGCAGGATAGGTTTCTGAAAAACATCGCGGGGTGGTGCACCTTGCAAGGGTTTCTAACAAGCCATTCACAAGTAGGAGTGAAAAAAACATCAAGGGGTGGTGTGAATCGGAGAACCTGAATTAGGTTAGGCAGTGAGTGGCAATGTAGGATGGAGAAAATCACCACAGGGTGGTCAGCATGGAGTGGTCAGAAAACATGCCGTGGCAATGTAGGATAGGTTTCTGAAAAAAAAAAAGCGGGGTGGTGCGCACTGTAAGAGTTTCTAACAGGCCATTCACTAGTAGGACTGAGAAAAACATCACGGGGTGGTGTGAATCGGAGGGTCTGAATTAGGATAGGCAGTGAGAGGCAAAGTAGGATGGAGAAAAGCACCGCAGGGTGGTCAGCATGGGGAGGTCAAGAAACATGCAGTGGCAATGTAGGATAGTTTTCTGAAAAACATCACGGGGTGGTGCGCATTGTAAGGGTTTCTAACAGGCCATTCACTAGTAGGATTGAGAAAAACATCACGGGGTGGTGTGAATCGGAGGGCCTGAATTACGATAGGCAGTGAGTGGCAATATAAAATGGAGAAAAGCACCACGGTGTGGTCAGCATGGGGAGGTCCGGAAACATTTATTGGCAATGTAGGATAGGTTTCTGAAAAACATAACGGGGTGGTGCACATTGTAAGGGTTTCTAACCAGCCAATCCCTGGTAGGAGTGAGAGATATATCACGGGAGGGTGTTAATGGGAAGGCCTGAATAAGGACAGGCAGTGACTGGCAATGTAGGATGGAGAAAAGCACCACAGCATGGTCAGCATGGGGAGGTCAGGATACATTCAGTGGCAATGTGGTATAGGTTTCTGAAAAACATCGCGGGGTGTTGCACATTGTAAGGGTTTCAAACAGGCCATTCACTAGTAGGAGTGAGAAAAACCTAACGGGGTGGTGTGAATCGGAGGGCCTGAATAAGAATAGGCAGTGAG
Organism: Cavia porcellus; assembly: GCF_034190915.1. NCBI lineage: Eukaryota > Metazoa > Chordata > Mammalia > Rodentia > Caviidae > Cavia > Cavia porcellus. Next base: position 6,586,706 of record NW_026947526.1, read on the forward strand.
TGGCAATGCAGGATGTAGAAAAGCACCACAGGGTGGTCAGCATGGGGAGGTCAGGAAACATGCAGTGGCAATGTGGGATAGCTTTCTGAAAAACATTATGGGTTGCTGTGCATTGTAAAAGTTTCTAACAGGCCATTCACTAGTAGGAGTCAGAAAAACATCATGGCATGGTGTGAATTGGAGGGCCTGAATCAGGATAGGCAGTGAGTGGCAATGTAGGAAGGAGAAAAGCACGAAAGGGTGGTCATCATCGGGAGGTCAGGACAAATGCAGTGGCAATGTAGGATAGGTTTCTGAAAAACATCGCGAGTGGTGAGAATTGTAAGGCTTTCTAACAGGCCATTCAGTAGTAGGACTGAGAAAAACATCACGGGGTAGTGTGAATCAGAGGGCCTGAATTATGATAAGCAGTGAGTGGCAATGTAGGATGGAGAAAAACACCACGGGGTGGTCAGCATGGGGAGGTCAGGAAACATGCAGAGGCAATTTAGGATAGGTTTCTGAAAAAAACTTCGGGGTGGTGCGCATTGTAAGTGTTTCTAACAGGCCATTAACTAGTAGGAGTGAGAAAAACATCACGGGGTGGTGTGAATCAGAGGGCCTGATTTAGGATAGTCAGTGAGTGCAATGTAGGATGGAGAAAAGCACCACGGGGTGGTCAGCATGAGGAGGTCAGGAAACATGCAGTGGCAAAGCAGGATAGTTTTCTGAAAAACATCACGGGGTGGTGCCCATTGTATGGCTTTCTAACAGGCCATTCACTAGTAGGAGTGAGAAAAACATCACGGGGTGTTGTGAATCAGAGGTCCTGAATCAACTTAGACAGTGAGTGCCAATGTAGGATGGAGAAAAGCACCACGGGTTGGTGAGCATGGGGAGGTCAGGAATCATACAATGGCAATGTAGGATAGGTTTCTGAAAAACATCGCAGGTTTGTGCGCATTGTAAGGATTTCTAGCAGGCCATTCACTAGTAGGATTGAGAAAAACATCATGGGGTGGTTTGAATCAGATGTTCTGAATTAGGATATATAGTGAGTGGCAATGTAGGATAGGTTTCTGATAAACATCTCTGGGTGGTGCCCATTGTAAGGGTTTCTAACAGGCCATTCATTAGTAGGAATGAGAAAAACATCACGTGCTGCTGTGAATCGGTGGGCATGAATTAGAATAGGCAGTGAGGGGCAATATAAAATGGAGAAAAGCACCACGGTGTGGTCAGAATGGGGAGGTCAGGAAACATGGTTTGGCAATATAGGATAGGTTTCTGAAAAACATCACGGGATGGTGTGCATTGTAAGGGTTTCTAACCGACCATTCCCTGGTAGGAGTGAGAAATACATCACGGGAGGGTGTTAACCGGAAGGCCTGAATTAGAATAGGCAGTGAGTGGCAATGTGGGATGAAGAAAAGCACCACGGCAACGTCAGTATGGGGAAGTCAGGAAACATGCAGTGGCAATGTGGGATAGCTTTCTGAAAAACATTGCGGGGTGGTGCGCATTGTAAGTGTTTCTAACAGGCCATTCACTAGTAGGAGCGAGAAAAACATCACGGCGTGGTATGAATTGGAGGGCCTGAATCAGGATAGGCAGTGAGTGGCAATGTAGGATGGAGAAAAGCACCAAAGGGGGGTCATCATGGGGAGGTCAGGACACATGCAGTGGCAATGTAGGATTGGTTTGTGAAAAACATCGCGGGTGGTGAAAATTTTAAGGCTTTCTAACAGGCCATTCACTATTAGGACTGAGAAAAACATCATGGGGTGGTGTGAATCAGAGGGCCTGAGTTATGATAAGCAGTGAGTGGCAATGTAGGATGGAGAAAAGCACCACGGGGTGGTCTGCATGGGGAGGTCAGGAAACAAGCATTGGCAATGTAAGATAGGTTTCTGAAAAAAACATCGGAGTGGTGCGCATTGTAAGGGTTTCTAACAGGCCATTTACTAGTTGGAGTGAGAAAAACATCACGGGGTTTTGTGAATGGTAGGGCCTGATTTAGGCTAGGCAGTGAGTGGCAATGTAGGATGGAGAAAATCACCACGGTGTCTTCAGCATAGCGAGTTCAGGAAACATGCAGTGGCAATGTGGGATAGCTTTCTTAAAAACATTACGTGTTGTTGCGAATTGTAAGGTTTTCTAACAGGCCATTCACTAGTAGGAGTGAGAAAAACATCACGGGGTGGTGTGAATCGGAGGGCCTGAATTATGATAGGCAGTGAGTGGCAATGTAGAATGTAGAAAAGCACCACGGGGTGGTCAGCATAGGGAGTTCAGGAAACATGCAGTGGCAATGTGTGATAGCTTTCTGAAAAACATTATGGGTTGGTGCGCATTGTAAGGGTTTCTAACAGGCCATTCATTCGTAGGAGTGAGAAAAACATCACGGGGTGGTGTGAATCGGATTGCCTGAATTATGATAGGCAGTGAGTGGCAATGTAGGATGGAGAAAAGCACCACGGGATGGTCAGCATGGGGAGGACGGGAAACATACAGTAGCAATGTAGAATAGTTTTCTGAAAAACATCACGGGGTGGTGCGCATTGTAAGTGTTTGTAGCAGGCCATTCACTAGTAGGAGTGAGAAAATCATCACGGGGTGGTGTGAATGGGAGGGCCTGAATTAGGATACTCATTGAGTGGCAATGAAGAATGGAGAAAAGCACCATTGGGTGGTCAACATGGGGACGTCAGGAAACATGCAATGGCAATGTAGGATAGGTTTCAGAAAAACATCGCGGGGTGGTGCGCATTGTAAGGGTTTCTAACAAGCCATTCACAAGTAGGATTGAAAAAAACATCACGGGGTTGTGTGAATCGGAGGGCCTGAATTAGGTTAGGCAGTGAGTGGCAATGTAGGATGGAGAAAATCACCACAGGGTGGTCAGCATGGGAGGTCAGAAAACATGCCGTGGCAATGTAGGATAGGGTTCTGAAAAAAAAAAAAAAAACGGGGTGTTGCACATTGTAAGAGTTTCTAACATGCCATTCACTAGTAGGAGTGAGAAAAACATCACGGTGTGGTGTGAATCAGAGGGCCTGAATTAGGATAAGCAGTGAGTGGCAATGTAGGATGGAGAAAAGCACCACAGGGTGTTCAGCATGGGGAGGTAGGAAACATGCAGTGGCAATGTAGGATAGTTTTCTGAAAAACATCACAGGTGGTGCGCTTTGTAAGGGATTCTAACAGGCCATTCACTAGTAGGATTGAGAAAAACATCACGGGGTGGTTTGAATCAGATGTTCTGAATTAGGATACACAGTGAGTGTCAATGAAGGATGGAGAAAATGTCCACGGGGTGGTCAGCATGGGGAGGTCAGTAAACACGCAGTAGCAATGTGGGATAGCTTTCTGAAATACATTCCGGGTAGGTGCGCAATGTAAGGGTTTCTAACAGGCCATTCACGATTCGGAGTGAGAAAAACATCACGGCGTGGTTTGAATCGATTACCTGAATCAGGAAAGGCAGTGAGTGGCAATGTAGGATGGAGAAAATCACCAAAGGGTGGTCATCATGGGGAGGTCAGGAAACATGCAGTGGCAATGTAGGATACGTTTCTGAAAAACAACGCGGGTGGTGAGAATTGTAAGGCTTTCTAACAGGCCATTCAGTAGTAGGAGTGAGAAAAACATCACGGGGTGGTGTGAATCACATGGCCTCAATTATGAGAAGCAGTGAGTGGCAATGTAGGATGCAGAAAAGCACCACGGGTTGGTCAGCATAGGGAGGTCAGGAAACATGCAGTGGCAATGTGGGATACCTTTCTGAAAAACATTATGGGTTGGTGCGCATTTTAAGGGTTTCTAACAGGCCATTCATTCGTAGGAGTGAGAAAAACATCACGGGGTGGTGTGAATCGGATTGCCTGAATTATGATAGGCAGTGAGTGGCAATGTAGGATGGAGAAAAGCACCACGGGGTGGTCAGCATGGGGAGGACAGGAAACATACAGTAGCAATGTAGGATAGTTTTCTGAAAAACATCACGGGGTGGTGCGCATTGTAAGTGTTTGCAGCAGGCCATTCACTAGTAGGCGTGAGAAAATCATCACGGGGTGGTGTGAATGGGAGTGCCTGAATTAGGATATTCATTGAGTGCCAATGAAGACTGGATAAAAGCACCATGGGGTGGTCAACATGGGGACGTCAGGAAACATGCAATGGCAATGTAGGATAGGTTTCTGAAAAAAAAAAAAAACGGGGTGTTGCACATTGTAAGTGTTTCTAACATGCCATTCACTAGTAGGAGTGAGAAAAACATCACGGGGTGGTGTGAATCGGAGGGCCTGAATTAGGATAAGCAGTGAGTGGCAATATAGGATGGAGAAAAGCACCACAGGGTGGTCAGTATGGGGAGGTAGGAAACATGCAGTGGCAATGTAGGATAGTTTTCTGAAAAACATCACGGGGTGGTGCGCTTTGTAAGGGTTTCTAACAGGCCATTCGCTAGTAGGATTGAGAAAAATATCACGGGGTGGTTTGAATCAGATGTTCTGTATTAGGATATACAGTGAGTGTCAATGTAGGATGGAGAAAAGAACCACGGGGTGGTCAGCATGGGGAGGTCAGTAAACATGCAGTGGCAATGTGGGATAGCTTTCTGAAATACATTCCGGGTAGGTTCGCAATGTAAGGGTTTCTAACAGGCCATTCACCAGTAGGAGTGAGAAAAAAATCACGGCGTGGTTTGAATTGGATTGCCTGAATCAGGATAGGCAGTGAGTGGCAATGTAGGATGGAGAAAATCACCAAAGTGTGGTCATCATGGGGAGGTCAGGAAACATGCAGTGGCAATGTAGGATAGATTTCTGAAAAACAAGGAGGGTGGTGAGACTTGTAAGGCTTTCTAACAGCCCATTCACTAGTAGGAGTGAGAAAAACATCACGGGGTGGTGTGAATCACATGGCCTCAATTATGAGAAGCAGTGAGTGGCAATGTAGGATGCAGAAAAGCACCACGGGGTGGTCAGCATGGGGAGGTCAGGAAACATGCAGTGGCAATGTGGGATAGCTTTCTGAAAAACATTACGGGTTGGTGCGCATTGTAAAAGTTTCTAAAAGGCCATTCACTAGTAGGAGTCAGAAAAACATCACGGCGTGGTGGGCATTGGAGGGCTGAATCAGGATAGGCAGTGAGTGGCAATGTACGATGGAGAAAAGCACCAAAGGGTGGTCATCATGGGGAGGTAAGGACAAATGCAGTGGCAATGTAGGATAGGTTTCTGAAAAACATCGCGAGTGGTGAGAATTGTAAGGCTTTCTAACAGGCCATTCAGTAGTAGGACTGAGAAAAACATCACGGGGTGGTGTGAATGGGAGGGCCTGATTTAGAATAGGCAGTGAGTGGCAATTTAGGATGGAGAAAAGCACCACGGGGTGGTCAGCATGGGGAGGTCAGGAAACATTCAGTGGCAATGTAGGATAGGTTTCTGATAAACATCTCTGGGTGGTGCGCATTGTAAGGGTTTCTAACAGGCCATTCATTAGTAGGAGTGAGAAAAACATCACATGGTGCTGTGAATCGGTGGGCATGAATTAGGATTTGCAGTAAGTGGCAACATAACATGGAGAAAAGCACCATGGTGTGGTCAGCATGGTGAGGTCAGGAAACATGCAGTGGCAATGCAGGATCGGTTTCTGAAAAACATCGCGGTGTTGGGCGCATTGCAAAGGTATCTAACAGGCCATTCACTAGTAGGAGTGAGAAATACATCATGGTGTGGTGTGAATTGGAGGGCGTGAATCAAGTTAGACAGTGAGTGGCAATGTAGGATGGAGAAAAGCACCATGGGTTGGTGAACATGGGGAGGTCAGGAAACATGCAATGGCCATGTAGGATAGGTTCCTGAAAACATTTTGGGGTTGTGCGCATTGTAATGGTTTGTAGCAGGCCATTCACTGGTAGGAGTGACAAAATCATCATGGGGTGGTGTGAATCGGAGGGCCTGAATCAGGATAGGCAGTGAGTGACAATCTAGGATGGAGAAAAGCACCTAAAAGATAGGTTTCTTAAAAACATTGGGGGTTGGTGCTTATTGTAAGGGTTTCTAAAAGGCCTTCCACTGGTAGGAGTGAGAAAAACATCACGAGGCGGTGAGAATCGCAGGGCCTGAATCAGTATAGGCCGTGAGTGGCAACGTAGGATGGAGAAAAGCACCACGGGGTGGTCAAGATTGGGAGGTCAGGAAACATGCAGTGGCAGTGTAGGATAGGTTTCTGAAAAACATCCTGGGGTGGTGTGCATTGTATGGTTTTCTAACATGCCATTCACTAGTAGGAGTGAGAAAAACATCACGTGGTGGTGTGAATCGGTGGGCCTGAATTAGGATAGGCATTGAGTGGCAACATAAAATGGAGAAAATCAACACGGTGTGGTCAGCATGGGGAGGTCAGGAAACATGCAGTGGCAATGTAGGAAATGTTTCTGAAAAACATCACGGGGTGGTGCGCATTGTAAGTGTTTGTAGCAGGCCATTCACTAGTAGGAGTGAGAAAATCATCACGGGGTGGTGTGAAAGGGAGTGCCTGAATTAGAATAGGCAGTGAGTGGCAATTAAGAATGGAGAAAAGCACCATGGGTTGGTCAACATGGGGAGGTCAGGAAACATGCAATGGCAATGCAGGATAGGTTTCTGAAAAACATCGCGGGGTGGTGCGCCTTGCAAGGGTTTCTAACAAGCCATTCACAAGAAGGAGTGAAAAAATCATCAAGGGGTGGTGTGAATCGGAGAGCCTGAATTAGGTTAGGTAGTGAGTGGCAATGTAGGATGGAGAAAATCACCATAGGGTGGTCAGCATGGAGAGGTCAGAAAACATGCCGTGGCAATGTAGGATAGGTTTCTGAAAAAAAAAGCGGGGTGGTGCGCATTGTAAGAGTTTCTAACAGGCCATTCACTAGTAGGAGTGAGAAAAACATCACGGGGTGGTGTGAATCGGAATGTCTGAATTAGGATAGGCAGTGATAGGCAAAGTAGGATGGAGAAAAGCACCACAGGGTGGTCAGCATGGGGAGGTCAGGAAACATGCAGTGGCAATGTAGGATAGTTTTCTGAAAAACATCGCTGGGTGGTGCGCATTGTAAGGGTTTCTAAGAAGCCATTCACAAGTAGGAGTGAAAAAAACATCACGGGGTGGTGTGAATCGGAGGGCCTGAATTAGGATAGGCAGTGAGTGGCAATATAAAATGGAGAAAAGCACCACGGTGTGGTCAGCATGGGGAGGTCCGGAAACATTTATTGGCAATGTAGGATAGGTTTCTGAAAAACATAACGGCGTGGTGCACATTTTAAGGGTTTCTAAGCAGCCAATCCCTGGTAGGAGTGAGAGATATATCACAGGAGGGTGTGAATCGGAAGGCCTGAATAAGGACAGGCAGTGACTGGCAATATAGGATGGAGAAAAGCACCACGGCATGGTCTGCATGGGGAGGTCAGGATACATTCAGTGGCAATGTGGTATAGGTTTCTGAAAAACATCGCGGGGTGTTGCACATTGTAAGGGTTTCAAACAGGCCATTCACTAGTAAGAGTGAGAAAAACCTAACAGGGTGGTGTGAATCTGAGGGCCTGAATAAGAATAGGCAGTGAGTGGCAATGTAGGATGTAGAAAAGCACCACTGGGTGGTCAGCATGGGGAGGTCAGGAAAAACGCAGTGGCAATGTGGGATAGCTTTCTGAAAAACATTATGGGTTGCTGTGCATTGTAAAAGTTTCTAACAGGCCATTCACTAGTAGGAGTCAGAAAAACATCACGGCATGGTGTGAGTTGGAGGGCCTGAATCAGGATAGGCAGTGAGTGGCAATGTAGGATGGAGAAAAGCACGAAAGGGTGGTCATCATGGGGAGGTCCGGACAAATGCAGTGGCAATGTAGGATAGGTTTCTGAAAAACATCGCGAGTGGTGAGAATTGTAAGCCTTTCTAACAGGCCATTCAGTAGTAGGACTGAGAAAAACATCACGGGGTAGTGCTAATCAGAGGGCCTGAATTATGATAAGCAGTGAGTGGCAATGTAGGATGGAGAAAAGCACCACGGGGTGGTTAGCATGGGGAGGTCAGGAAACATGCAGAGGCAATTTAGGATAGGTTTCTGAAAAAAACTTCGGGGTGGTGCGCATTGTAAGTGTTTCTAACAGGCCATTAACTAGTAGGAGTGAGAAAAACATCACGGGGTTGTGTGAATCGGAGGGCCTGATTTACGATAGGCAGTGAGTGCAATGTAGGATGGAGAAAAGAACCACGGGGTGGTCAGCATGAGGAGGTCAAGAAACATGCAGTGGCAAAGCAGGATAGTTTTCTGAAAAACATCACGGGGTGGTGCCCATTGTATGGCTTTCTAACAGGCCATTCACTAGGAGGAGTGAAAAAAACATCACGGGGTGTTGTGAATCAGAGGTCCTGAATCAACTTAGACAGTGAGTGCCAATGTATGATGGAGAAAAGCACCACGGGTTGGTGAGCAAGGGGAGGTCAGGAATCATACAATGGCAATGTAGGATAGGTTTCTGAAAAACATTTTGGGGTTGTGCGCATTGTAAGGATTTGTAGCAGGCCATTCACTAGTAGGATTGAGAAAAACATCACGGGGTGGTTTGAATCAGATGTTCTGAATTAGGATATACAGTGAGTGTCAATGTAGGATGGAGAAAAGGACCACGGTTTGGTCAGCATGGGGAGGTCGGTAAACATGCATCGGCAATGTAGGATAGGTTTCTGAAAAACATCGCTGGTGGTGCGCATTGTAAGGCTTTCTAACAGGCCATTCACTAGTAGGAGTGAGAAAAACATCACGGGTGGTGTGAATCGGAGGGCCTGAATTAGAATAGGCAGTGAGGGGCAATATAAAATGGAGAAAAGCACCACGGTGTGTTCAGAATGGGGAGGTCAGGAAACATGGATTGGCAATATAGGATAGCTTTCTGAAAAACATCACGGGATGGTGCCCATTGTAAGGGTTTCTAACCGACCATTCCCTGGTAGGAGTGAGAAATACATCACGGGAGGGTGTTAATCGAAAGGCCTGAATTAGGATAGGCAGTGAGTGGCAATGTAGGATGAAGAAAAGCACCACGGCAACGTCAGGATGTAGAAGTCAGGAAACATGCAGTGGCAATGTGGGATAGCTTTCTGAAAAACATCGCGGTGTGGTGCGCATTGTAAGTGTTTCTAACAGGCCATTCACTAGTAGGAGCGAGAAAAACATCACGGCTTGGTATGAATTGGAGGGCCTGAATCAGGATAGGCAGTGAGTGGCAATGTAGGATGGAGAAAAGCACCAAAGGGGGGTCATCATGGGGAGGTCAGGACACATGCAGTGGCAATGTAGGATTGGTTTGTGAAAAACATCGCGGGTGGTGAAATTTGTAAGGCTTTCTAACAGGCCATTCACTAGTAGGACTGAGAAAAACATCATGGGGTGGTGTGAATCAGAGGGCCTGAATTATGATAAGCAGTGTGTGGCAATGTAGGATGGAGAAAAGCTCCACGGGGTGGTCTGCATGGGGAGGTCAGGAAACAAGCAGTGGCAATGTAGGATATTTTTCTGAAAAACATCGCTGGTGGTTCGCATTGTAAGGCTTTCTAACAGGTCATTCACTAGTACGAGTGAGAAAAACATCACGGGGTGGTGTTAATCGGACGGCCTGAATTACGATAGGCAGTGAGTGGAAATGTAGGATGGAGAAAAGCACCACGAGGTGGTCAGCATGCGGAGGTCAGGAAACATGCATTGGCAATGTAGGATAGGTTTCTGAAAAACATCGCGGACTGCTGTGCATTGTAAGGGTTTCTAACAGGCCATTCACTAGCAGGAGGGAGAAAAACAGCATGGGGTGGTATGAATCGGAGGGCCTGAATTAGGATAAGCATTGAGTGGCAATGTTGGATGGAGAAAAGCAAAGCAGGGTCGTCAGCATGGGGAGGTGAGGAAACATGCAGTGGCAATGTAGGATAGGTTTCTGAAAAAAAAAGTGGGGTGGTGTGCATTGTAAGGATTTCTAACAGGCCATTCAATAGTAGGAGTGAGAAAAACATCATGGGGTGGTGTGAATCGGAGGGCCTGAATTAGTATAGGCAGTGAGTGGCAATGTAGGATGGAGAAAAGCACCACGGGGTGGTCATCATGGGGAGGTCAGGAAACATGCAATGGCAATGTTGGATATTTTTTGAAAAACATCACGGGGTGGTGCGGATTTTAAGGGTTTCTGACAGGCCATTCACTAGTAGGAGTGAGAAAAACATAACGGGGTCGTGTGAATCAGATGTTCTGAATTATGATAGGCAGTAAGTTCAGTGTAGGATGGAGAAAAGCACCACGGGGTGGTCAGCATGGGGAGGTCAGGAAACATGCACTGGTAATGTACGATAGGTTTCTGAAAAAAAAAGTGGGATGTTGCGAATTGTAAGGGTTTCTAACAGGCCATTCACTAGTAGGAGTGAGAAAAACATCACGGGGTGGTGTGAATCGGAGGGTCTGAATTAGGATAGGCAGTGAGAGGCAAAGTAGGATGGAGAAAAGCACCACAGGGTGGTCAGCATATGGAGGTCAGGAAACATGCAGTGGCAATGTAGGATAGTTTTCTGAAAAACATCGCTGGGTGGTGCGCATTGTAAGGGTTTCTAACAAGCCATTCACAAGTAGGAGTGAAAAAAACATCACGGATTGGTGTGAATTTGAGGGCCTGAATTAGGATAGGCAGTGAGTGGCAATATAAAATGGAGAAAAGCACCACGGTGTGGTCAGCATGGGGAGGTCCGGAAACATTTATTGGCAATGTAGGATAGGTTTCTGAAAAACGTAACGGGGTGGTGCGCATTGTAAGGGTTTCTAAGCAGCCAATCCCTGGTAGGAGTGAGAGATATATCACGGGAGGGTGTGAATCGGAAGGCCTGAATAAGGACAGGCAGTGACTGGCAATATAGGATGGAGAAAAGCACCACGGCATGGTCAGCATGGGGAGGTCAGGATACATTCAGTGGCAATGTGGTATAGGTTTCTGAAAAACATCGCGGGGTGTTGCACATTGTAAGGGTTTCAAACAGGCCATTCACTAGTAGGAGTGAGAAAAACCTAACGGGTTGGTGTGAATCGGAGGGCCTGAATAAGAATAGGCAGTGAGTGGCAATGCAGGATGTAGAAAAGCACCACAGGGTGGTCAGCATGGGGAGGTCAGGAAACATGCAGTGGCAATGTGGGATAGCTTTCTGAAAAACATTATGGGTTGCTGTGCATTGTAAAAGTTTCTAACAGGCCATTCACTAGTAGAGTCAGAAAAACATCACGGCATGGTGTGAATTGGAGGGCCTGAATCAGGATAGGCAGTGAGTGGCAATGTAGGATGGAGAAAAGCACGAAAGGGTGGTCATCATGGGGAGGTCAGGACAAATGCAGTGGCAATGTAGGATAGGATTCTGAAAAACATCGCGAGTGGTGAGAATTGTAAGCCTTTCTAACAGGCCATTCAGTAGTAGGACTGAGAAAAACATCACGGGGTGGTGTGAATCGGAGGGCCTGAATTACGATAGGCAGTGAGTGGCAATATAAAATGGAGAAAAGCACCACGGTGTGGTCAGCATGGGGAGGTCCGGAAACATTTATTGGCAATGTAGGATAGGTTTCTGAAAAACATAACGGGGTGGTGCACATTGTAAGGGTTTCTAACCAGCCAATCCCTGGTAGGAGTGAGAGATATATCACGGGAGGGTGTTAATGGGAAGGCCTGAATAAGGACAGGCAGTGACTGGCAATGTAGGATGGAGAAAAGCACCACAGCATGGTCAGCATGGGGAGGTCAGGATACATTCAGTGGCAATGTGGTATAGGTTTCTGAAAAACATCGCGGGGTGTTGCACATTGTAAGGGTTTCAAACAGGCCATTCACTAGTAGGAGTCAGAAAAACCTAACGGGTTAGTACGAATCTGAGGGCCTGAATTATGATAAGCAGTGAGTGGCAATGTAGGATGGAGAAAAGCACCACAGGGTGGTTAGCATGGGGAGGTCAGGAAACATGCAGAGGCAATTTAGGATAGGTTTCTGAAAAAACTTCGGGGTGGTGCGCATTGTAAGTGTTTCTAACAGGCCATTAACTAGTAGGAGTGAGAAAAACATCACGGAGTTGTGTGAATCGGAGGGCCTGATTTACGATAGGCAGTGAGTGCAATGTAGGATGGAGAAAAACACCACGGGGTGGTCAGCATGAGAAGGTCAGGAAACATGCAGTGGCAAAGCAGGATAGTTTTCTGAAAAACATCACGGGGTGGTGCCCATTGTATGGCTTTCTAACAGGCCACTCACTAGTAGGAGTGAGAAAAACATCACCGGGTGTTGTGAATCAGAGGTCCTGAATCAACTTAGACAGTGAGTGCCAATGTAGGATGGAGAAAAGCACCACGGGTTGGTGAGCAAGGGGAGGTCAGGAATCATACAATGGCAATGTAGGATAGGTTTCTGAAAAACATCGCGGGCTTGTGCGCATTGTAAGGATTTGTAGCAGGCTATTCACTAGTAGGATTGAGAAAAACATCACGGGGTGCTTTGAATCAGATGTTCTGAATTAGGATATACAGTGAGTGGCAATGTAGGATGGAGAAAAGGACCACGGTGTGGTCAGCATGGGGAGGTCGGTAAACATGCATTGGCAATGTAGGATAGGTTTCTGAAAAACATCGCTGGTGGTGCGCATTGTAAGGCTTTCTAACAGGCCATTCACTAGTGGGAGTGAGAAAAACATCACGGGTGGTGTGAATCGGAGGGCCTGAATTAGAATACGCAGTGAGGGGCAATATAAAATGGAGAAAAGCACCACGGTGTGGTCAGAATGGGGAGGTCAGGAAACATGGATTGGCAATATAGGATAGGTTTCTGAAAAACATCACGGGATGGTGCGCATTGTAAGGGTTTCTAACCAACCATTCCCTGGTATGAGTGAGAAATACATCACGGGAGGGTGTTAATCGAAAGGCCTGAATTAGGATAGGCAGTGAGTGGCAATGTAGGATGAAGAAAAGAACCACGGCAACGTCAGGATGTAGAAGTCAGGAAACATGCAGTGGCAATGTGGGATAGCTTTCTGAAAAACATCGCGGTGTGGTGCGCATTGTAAGTGTTTCTAACAGGCCATTCACTAGTAGGAGCGAGAAAAACATCACGGCGTGGTATGAATTGGAGGGCCTGAATCAGGATAGGCAGTGAGTGGCAATGTAGGATGGAGAAAAGCACCAAAGGGGGGTCATCATGGGGAGGTCAGGACACATGCAGTGGCAATGTAGGATTGGTTTGTGAAAAACATCGCGGGTGGTGAAAATTGTAAGGCTTTCTAACAGGCCATTCACTAGTAGGACTGAGAAAAACATCATGGGGTGGTGTGAATCAGAGGGCCTGAATTATGATAAGCAGTGTGTGGCAATGTAGGATGGAGAAAAGCACCACGGGGTGGTCTGCATGGGGAGGTCAGGAAACAAGCAGTGGCAATATAGGATAGGTTTCTGAAAAACATCGCTGGTGGTGCGCATTGTAAGGATTTCTAACAGGTCATTCACTAGTACGAGAGAGAAAAACATCACGGGGTGGTGTGAATCAGACGGCCTGAATTACGATAGGCAGTGAGTGGAAATGTAGGATGGAGAAAAGCACCACGGGGTGGTCAGCATGGGGAGTCAGGAAACATGCATTGGCAATGTAGGATAGGTTTCTGAAAAACATCGCGGACTGCTGTGCATTGTAAGGGTTTCTAACAGGCCATTCACTAGCAGGAGTGAGAAAAACAGCTTGGGTGGTATGAATTGGAGGGCCTGAATTAGGTTAAGCATTGAGTGGCAATGTTGGATGGAGAAAAGCAAAGCAGGGTCGTCAGCATGGGGAGGTGAGGAAACATGCAGTGGCAATGTAGGATAGGTTTCTGAAAAAAAAAGTGGGGTGGTGTGCATTGTAAGGATTTCTAACAGGCCATTCACTAGTAGGAGTGAGAAAAACATCATGGGGTGGTGTGAATCGGAGGGCCTGAATTAGCATAGGCAGTGAGTGGCAATGTAGGATGGAGAAAAGCACCAAGGGGTGGTCATCATGGGGAGGTCAGGAAACATGCAATGGCAATGTTGGATATTTTTTGAAAAACAACACGGGGTGGTGCGGATTTTAAGGGTTTCTGACAGGCCATTCACTAGTAGGAGTGAGAAAAACATAACGGGGTCGTGTGAATCAGATGTTCTGAATTATGATAGGCAGTAAGTGCAGTGTAGGATGGAGAAAAGCACCACGGGGTGGTCAGCATGGGGAGGTCAGGAAACATGCACTGGTAATGTACGATAGGTTTCTGAAAAAAAATGTGGGATGGGGCACATTTTAAGGGTTTCTAACAGGCCATTCACTAGTAGGAGTGAGAAAAACATCACGGGGTGGTGTGAATCGGAGGGACTGAATTAGGATAGGCAGTGAGTGGCAATGTAGGATACAAAAAAGCACCACACGGTGGTCAGCATGGGGAGGTCAGGAAACATGCAGTGGCAATGTAAGATAGTTTTCTGAAAAAAATCACGGGGTGGTGCGCATTGTAAGGGTTTCTAAAAGGCCATTCACTAGTAGGAGTGAGAAAAACATCATGGCGTGGTGTGAATCAGACGGCCTGAATCAGTATAGGCAGTGAGTGGCAATGTAGGATGGAGAAAAGAACCACGGGGTGGTCATCATGGGGAGGTCAGGACACATGCAGTGGCAATGTAGGGTATGTTTCTAAAAAACATCGCAGGTGGTGAGGATTGTAATGGTTTCTAACCGAGCATTCACTAGTAGGAGTGAGAAAAACATCACGGAGTGGTTTGAATCGGAGGACCTGATTTAGGATAGGAAGTGAGTCGCAATGTAGGATGGAGAAAAGCACCATGGGTTGCTCAGCAATGGGAGGACATGAAACATGCAGTGGCAATGTAGAATAGTTTTCTGATAAACAAAACGGGGTGGTGCGTATGTAAGGCTTTCTAACAGGCCATTCACTAGTAGGAGTGAGAAAAACATCACGGCGTGGTGTGAATCGGAGGGCCTGAATCAGGATAGGCAGTGTGTGGCAATGTACGATGGAGAAAAGCACCACAGGGTGGTCATCATGGGGAGGTCACGACACATGCAGTGGCAATGTAGGATAGGTTTCTGAAAAACAACGTGGGTGGTGATGATTGTAAGGGTTTCTAACAGGGCATTCACTAGTACGAGTCAGAAAAACATCACGAGGTGGTGTGAATCGGAGGGCCTGATTTAGGATAGGCAGTCAGTGGCAATGTAGGATGGAGAAAAGCACCACGGGGTGGTCACCATCGGGAGGACAGGAAACATGCAGTGGCAATGTAGGATAGTTTTCGGAAAAACATCGCGGGGTGGTGTGCATTGTAAGGCTTTCTAGCAGGCCATTCACTAGTAGGAGTGAGAAAAACTTCACGGGGTGGTGTGAATCGGAGTGCCTGAAATACGATAGGCAGTGAGTGGAAACGTAAAATGGAGAAAAGCATCACGGTGTGGTCAGCATGGGGAGCTCAGGAAACATGCAGTGGCAATGTAGGATAGGTCTCTGAAAAACATCACAGGGTGGTATGCATTGTAAGGTTTTCTAACAGGCCATTCGCTAGTAGGAGTGAGAAAAATATAACGGGGTGGTGTGAATTGGAGGGCCTGAATCAGGATAGGCAGTGAGTGGCAATGTAGGATGGAGAAAAGCACCAAGGGGTGGTCAGCATGGGGAGGTCAGGAAACATGCATTGGCAATGGAGGATAGGTTTCTGAAAAACATCGCGGGGTGGTGTGCATTGTAAGGCTTTCTAACAGGCCATTCACTAGTAGGAGTGAGAAAAACTTCACGGGGTGGTGTGAATCGGAGTGCCTGAAATACGATAGCCAGTGAGTGGAAACGTAAAATGGAGAAATGCATCATGGTGTGGTCAGCATGGGGAGTTCAGGAAACATACAGTGGCAATGTAGGATAGGTCTCTGAAAAACATCACAGGGTGGTGTGCATTGTAAGGGATTCTAACAGGCCATTCGCTAGTAGGAGTGAGAAAAATATAACGGGGTGGTGTGAATTGGAGGGCCTGAATCAGGATAGGCAGTGAGTGGCAATGTAGGATGGAGAAAAGCACCACGGGGTGGTCAGCATGGGGAGGTCAGGAAACATGCTGTGGCAATGTAGGATAGGTTTCTGAAAAACATCGCCGGGTTGTGCGCATTGTAAGGGTTTCTAACTGGCCATTCACTAGTAGGAGTGAGAAAAATATAATGGGCTGGTGTGAATCGGAAGGCCTGAATCAGGATAGGCAGTGAGTGGCAACATAAAATGGAGAAAAGCACCACAGGTTGGTCAGGATTGGGAGGTCAGGAAACATGCAGTGGCAATGTAGGATAGGTTTCTTAAAAACATTGCTGGGTGGTGCTCATTATTAGGGTTTCTATAAGGCCTTTCACTAGTAGGAGTGAGAGAAACATCACGAGGTGGTGTGAATCACAGGGCCTGAATCAGTATAGGCCGTGAGTGGCAATGTAGGATGGAGAAAAGCACCACGTGGTGGTCAGTATTGGGAGGTCAGGAAACATGCAGTGGCAATGTAGGATAGGTTTCTGAAAAACATCCCGGGGTGGTGCGCATTGTAAGGGTTTCTAACAGGCCATTCACTAGTAGGAGTGAGAAATACATCATGGTGTGGTGTGAATTGGAGGGCCTGAATCAAGTTAGACAGTGAGTGTCAATGTAGGATGGAGAAAAGCACCATGGGTTGGTGAGCATGGGGAGTCAGGAAACATGCATTGGCAATATACGATAGGTTTCTGAAAAACGTCGCGGTGTTGTTCGCCTTGTAAGGGTTTGAAGAAGGCCATTCACTAGTAGGAGTGAGAAAAACATCACAGCGTGGTGTGAATTGGAGGGCCGGAATCAAGATAGGCAGTGAGTGGCACTGTAGGATGGAGAAAAGCACCAAATGGTGGTCATCATGGGAGGTCACGACACATGCAGTGACAATGTAGGATAGGATTCTGAAAAACATATCGGTTGTTGAGAATTGTAAGGCTTTCTAACAGGCCATTCACTAGAAGGAGTGAGAAAAACATCACGGGGTGGTGTGAATCAGAGGGGCTGAATTATGATAAGAAGTGAGTGGCAATGTAGGATGGAGAAAAGCACCACGGGGTGGTCGGCATGGGGAGGTCAGCAAAAATGTAGTGGCAAAGTAGGATAGGTTTCTGAAAAAAACATCGGGGTGGTGTGCATTGTAAGGGTTTCTAACAGGCCATTCTCTAGTAGGATTGAGAAAAACATCACGGGGTGTTGTGAATGGGAGGGCCTGAATTACGATAGGCAGTGAGTGGCAATGTAGGATGGAGAAAGGCAACACGGGGTGGTCAGTATGGGGAGGTCAGGAAACATGCATTGGCAATGTAGGATAGGTTTCTGAAAAACATCGCCGGGTGGTGCGCATTGTAAGGGTTTCTAACAGGCCATTCACTAGCACGAGTGAGAAAAACATCATGGGGTTGTGTGAATCGGAGGGCCTGAATTAGGTTAAGCATTGAGTGGCAATGTTGGATGGAGAAAAGCAAAACAGGGTGGTCAGCATGTGGAGGTGAGGAAACATGCAGTGGCAATGTAGGATAGGTTTCTGAAAAAAAAAGTGGGGTGGTTCGCATTGCAAGGGTTGCTAACAGGCCATTCACTAGTAGGAGTGAGAAAAACATCACGGGGTGGTGTGAATCAGAGGGCCTGAATTAGGATAGGCAGTGAGTGGCAATGTAGGATGGAGAAAAGCACCACGGGGTGGTCATCGTGGGGAGATCAGGAATCATGCAATGGCAATGTAGGATATTTTTTGAAAAACATCACGGGGTGGTGCGGATTTTAAGGGTTTCTAACAGGCCATTCACTAGTAAGAGTGAGAAAAACATAACGGGGTCGTGTGAATCAGATGTTCTGAATTATGATAGGCAGTAAGTGCAATGTAGGATGGAGAAAAGCACCACGGGGTGGTCAGCATTGGGAGGTCAGGAAACATGCACTGGTAATGTACGATAGGTTTCTGAAAAAAAAAAAGCGGGGTGGTGCGCATTGTAAGGGTATCTAACAGGCCATTCACTAGTAGGAGTGAAAAAAACATCACGGGGTGGTGTGAATCGGAGGGACTGAATTAGGATAGGCAGTGAGTGGCAATATAGGATACAAAAAACATCACAGGGTGGTCAGCATGGGGAGGTCAGGAAACATGCAGTGGCAATGTAGGATAGTTTTCTGAAAAAAAATCACGGGGTGGTGCGCATTGTAAGGGTTTCTAAAAGGCCATTCACTAGTAGTAGTGAGAAAAACATCACGGCGTGGTGTGAATCGGACGGCCTGAATCAGGATAGGCAGTCAGTGGCAATGTAGAATGGAGAAAAGCACCACGAGGTGGTCATCATGGGGAGGTCAGGACACATGCAGTGGCAATGTAGGATAGGTTTCTAAAAAACATCGCGGGTGGTGAGGATTGTTAGGGTTTCTAACAGGCCATTCACTAGGAGGAGTGAGAAAAACATCACGGGGTGGTTAGAATCGGAGGACCTGATTTAGGATAGGAAATGAGTGGCAATGTAGGATGGAGAAAAACACCATGGGGTGCTCAGCAATGGGAGGACATGAAACATGCAGTGGCAATGTAGATTAGTTTTCTGATAAACATCACAGGGTGGTGCATATGTAAGGGTTTCTAACAGGCCATTCACTAGTAGGAGTGAGAAAAACATCACGGGGTGGTGTGAATCAGATGTTTTGAATTAGGATTGGCAATGAGTGGCAATGTAGGATGGAGAAAAGCACCACGGGGTGGTCAGCATGTGGAGGTCAGGAAACATGCAGAGACAAGTTAGGATAGGTTACTGAAAAAAACTGTGGGGTGATGCGCATTGTAATAGTTTCTAACAGGCCATTAACTAGTAGGAGTGAGAAAAACATCACGGGGTGGTGTGAATCAGAGGGCCTGATTTAGGATAGGCAGTGAGTGGCAATGTAGGATGGAGAAAAGCACCACGGGTTGGTGAGCATGGGGAGGTCAGGAATCATACAATGGCAATGTAGGATAGGTTTCTGAAAAACATCACGGGGTTGTGCGCATTGTAAGGATTTGTAGCAGGCCATTCACTTGTAGGATTGAGAAAAACATCACGGGGTGGTTTGAATCAGATGTTCTGAATTAGGATATACAGTGAGTGGCAATGTAGGATGGAGAAAAGGACCACGGGGTGGTCAGCATGGAGAGGTCCGGAAACATGCATTGGCAATGTAGGATAGGTTTCTGAAAAACATCGCTAGTGGTGCGCATTGTAAGGCTTTCTAACAGGTCATTCACTAGTACGCGTGAGAAAAACATCACGGGGTGGTGTGAATCGGAGGGCCTGAAATAGGATAGGCAGTGAGTGGCAATATAAAATGCAGAAAAGCACCACGGTGTGGTCAGCATGGGGAGGTCAGGAAACATGGAGTGGCAATATAAGATAGGTTTCTGAAAAACATCATGTGGTGGTGCGCATTGTAAGGGATTCGAACCGGCCATTCCCTGGTAGGAGTGAGAAATACATCACGGGAGGGTGTGAATCGGGAGCCCTGAATTAGGATAGGCAGTGAGTGGCAATGTAGAATGGAGAAAAGCACCAAATGGTGGTCATCATGGGGAGGTCACGACACATGCAGTGGCAATGTGGGATAGCTTTCTGAAAAATATTATGGGTTGGTGAGCATTGAAAGGGGGTCTAACAGGCCATTCACTAGTAGGAGTGAGAAAAACATCACAGCGTGGTGTGAATTAGAGGGCCTGAATCAAGATAGGCAGTGAGTGGCACTGTAGGATGGAGAAAAGCACCAAATGGTGGTCATCATGTGGAGGTCACCACACATGCAGTGGCAATGTAGGATAGGTTTCTGAAAAACATATCGGTTGGTGAGAATTGTAAGGCTTTCTAACAGGCCATTCACTAGAAGGAGTGAGAAAAACATCACGGGGTGGTGTGAATCAGATGGGCTGAATTATGATAAGCAGTGAGTGGCAATGTAGGATGGAGAAAAGCACCACTGGGTGGTCTGCATGGGGAGGTCAGGAAAAATGTAGTGGCAATGTAGGATAGGTTTCTAAAAAAAACATTGGGGTTGTGTGCATTGTAAGGGTTTCTAACAGGCCATTCTCTAGCAGGATTGAGAAAAACATCACGGGGTGTTGTGAATGGGAGGGCCTGAATTACGATAGGCAGTGAGTGGCAATGTAGGATGGAGAAAAGCACCACGGGGTGGTCAGTATGGGGAGGTCAGGAAACATGCAGTGGCAATGTAGGATAGGTTTCTGAAAAACATCGCCGGGTGGTGCGCATTGTAAGGGTTTCTAACAGGCCATTCACTAGCAGGAGTGAGAAAAACATCACGGGGTGGTGTGAATCAGAGGGCCTGATTTAGGATCGGCAGGGAGTGGCAATGTAGGATGGAGAAAAGCACCACGGGGTGGTCAGTATGGGGAGGTCAGGAAACATGCATTGTCAATTTACGATAGGTTTCTGAAAAACGTCTCGGGGTTGTGCGCATTATAAGGGTTTGTAGCAGGCCATTCACTAGTAGGAGTGAGAAAAACATCACGTGGTGGTGTGAATCAGAGGGGTTGAATTAGGAAAGGCAGTTAGTGGCGATGAAGAAGGGAGAAAAGCACCACGGGGTGGTCAACCTTGGGAGGTCAGGAAACATGTAATGGCAATGTAGGATAAGTTTCTGAAAAACATCGCATGGTGGTGCACATTGTAAGGCTTTCTAACAAACCATTCACATGTAGGAGTGAAAAAAACATCACAGGGTAGTGTGAATCGGAGGGTCTGAATTAGGATAGGCTGTAAGTGGCAATGTAGGATGGAGAAAAGCACCACGGGTTTGTCAGCATGGGGAGGCAAGGAAACATGCAGTGGCAATGTAGAATAGGTTTCTGATAATCATCGTTGGGTGGTGCGCATTATAAGGTTTTCTAACAGGCTATTCACTAGTAGGAGTGAGAACAACATCAAGGCGGTGGTGTGAATCAGTGGCCCTGAATTAGGATAGGCAGTGAGTGGCAATGTAGGATGGAGAAAACACCACAGGGTGGTCAGCATCGGGAGGTCAGGAAACATGCAGTGGTAAGGTAGGATAGGTTTCTGAAAAAAAAAGCGGGGTGGTGCGCATTGTTAGGGTTTCTAACAGGCCATTTACTAGTAGGAGTGAGAAAAACATCACGAGGTGGTGTCAATCGGAGGGCCTGAATTAGGATAGGCAGTGAGTGGCAATGTAGGATGGAGAAAAGCACCACGGGGTGGTCAGCATGCGGAGGTCAGGAAACATGTATTGGCAATGTAGGATAGGTTTCTGCAAAACATCGCCTGGTGGAGCGCATTGTAAGGCTTTCTAGCAGGCCATTCACTAGTAGTAGTGAGAAAAATATAACGGGGTGGTGTGAATCAGAGGGCCTGAATAAGGATAGGCAGTGAGTGGCAATGTAGGATGGAGAAAAGCACCACGGGTTGGTGAGCATGGGGAGACAGGAAACATGCATTGGCAATATAAGATAGGTTTCTGAAAAACGTCGCGGTGTTGTTCGCATTGTAAGGGTTTGAAGAAGCCATTCACTAGTAGGAGTGAGAAAAAGATTACGTGGTGGTGTGAACTGGAGGGGCTGAATTAGGATAGGGAGTGAGTGGCAATGAAGAATGGCGAAAAGCACCACGGGGTGGTGAACATGGGGAGGTCAGGAAACATGTAATGGCAATGTAGGATAGGTTTCTGAAAAACATCACAGGGTGGTGCACATTTTAAGGCTTTCTAACAAGCCATTCACAAGTAGGAGTGAAAAAAACATCACAGGGTGGTGTGAATCGGAGGGTCTGAATTAGGATAGTCTGTGAGTGGCAATGTAGGATGGAGAAAAGCAACATGGTGTGCTCAGCAATGGGAGGACATGAAACATGCAGTGGCAATGTAGAATAGTTTTCTGATAAACATCACGGGGTGGTGCGTATGTAAGGGTTTCTAACAGGCCATTCACTAGTAGGAGTGAGAAAAACATCACGGGGTGGTGTGAATCAGATGTTTTGAATTAGGATTGGCAGTGAGTGGCAATGTAGGATGGAGAAAAGCACCACGGGGTGGTCAAAATGTGGAGGTCAGGAAACATGCAGAGACAAGTTAGGATAGGTTACTGAAAAAAACTGTCGGGTGATGCGCATTGTAATAGTTTCTAACAGGCCATTAACTAGTAGGAGTGAGAAAAACATCACGGGGTGGTGTGAATCAGAGGGCCTGATTTAGGATCGGCAGGGAGTGGCAATGTAGGATGGAGAAAAGCACCACGGGTTGGTGAGCATGGGGAGGTCAGGAATCATACAATGGCAATGTAGGATAGGTTTCTGAAAAACATTGCGGGGTTGTGCGCATTGTAAGGATTTGTAGCAGGCCATTCACTTGTAGGATTGAGAAAAACATCATGGGGTGATTTGAATCAGATGTTCTGAAATAGGATATAAAGTGAGTGGCAATGTAGGATGGAGAAAAGGACCACGGGGTGGTCAGCATGGAGAGGTCCGGAATCATGCATTGGCAATGTAGGATAGGTTTCTGAAAAACATCGCTGGTGGTGCGCATTGTAAGGCTTTCTAACAGGTCATTCACTAGTACGAGTGAGAAAAACATCACGGGGTGGTGTGAATCGGAGGGCCTGAAATAGGATAGGCAGTGAGTGGCAATATAAAATGCAGAAAAGCACCATGGTGTGGTCAGCATGGGGAGGTCAGGAAACATGGAGTGGCAATATAAGATAGGTTTCTGAAAAACATCATGTGGTGGTGCGCATTGTAAGGGATTCGAACAGGCCATTCATTAGTAGGAGTGAGAAAAACATCACGTGGTGCTGTGAATCGGTGGGTATGAATTAGTATAGGCAGTGAGTGGCAACATAACATGGAGAAAAACACCACGTGTGGTCAGCATGGTGAGGTCAGGAAACATGCAGTGGCAATGCCGGATCGGTTTCTGAAAAACATCGTGGGGTTGGGCACATTGCAAAGGTATCTAACAGGCCATTCACTAGTAGGAGTGAGAAATACAACATGGTGTGGTGTGAATCGGAGGGCGTGAATCAAGTTAGACAGTGAGTGGCAATGTAGGATGGAGAAAAGCACCATGGGTTGGTGAGCATGGGGAGGTCAGGAAACATGCAATGGCAATGTAGGATAGGTTCCAGAAAAAACATTTTGGGGTTGTGCGCATTGTAAGGGTTTGTAGCAGGCCATTCACTAGTAGGAGTGACAAATCATCATGGGGTGGTGTGAACCGGAGGGCCTGAATCAGGATAGGTAGTGAGTGGCAGTGTAGGATGGAGAAAAGCACCAAAAGGATCGGTTTCTTAAAAACATTGCAGGTTGGTGCTCATTGTAAGGGTTTCTAAAAGGCCTTCCACTAGTAGGATGGAGAAAAAGATCACGAAGCGGTGTGAATCACAGGGCCTGAATCAGTATAGGCCGTGAGTGGCAATGTAGGATGGAGAAAAGCACCATGGGGTGGTCAGGATTGGGAAGTCAGGAAACGTGCAGTGGTAATGTAGGGTAGCTTTGTGAAAAACATCGAAGCGTAGTTCGCATGGTAAGGGTTTCTAACAGGACATTTACTAGTAGGAGTGAGAAATACATCATGGTGTGGTGTGAATTGGAGGGTCTGAATCAAGTTAGACAGTGAGTGGCAATGTAGGATGGAAAAAAGCCCCACGGGTTGGTGAGCATGGGGAGGACAGGAAACATGCATTGTCAATTTACGATAGGTTTCTGAAAAACGTCGCGGAGTTGTGCGCATTATAAGGGTTTGTAGCAGGCCATTCACTAGTAGGAGTGAGAAAAATATCACGTGGTGGTGTGAATCAGAGGGGTTGAATTAGGAAAGGCAGTTAGTGGCGATGAAGAAGGGAGAAAAGCACCACGGGGTGGTCAACCTGGGGAGGTCAGGAAACATGTAATGGCAATGTAGGATAAGTTTCTGAAAAACATCGCATGGTGGTGCACATTGTAAGGCTTTCTAACAAACCATTCACATGTAGGAGTGAAAAAAACATCACAGGGTGGTGTCAATCGGAGGGTCTGAATTAGGATAGGCTGTGAGTGGCAATGTAGGATGGAGAAAAGCACCACGGGTTTGTCAGCATGGGGAGGCAAGGAAACATGCAGTGGCAATGTAGAATAGGTTTCTGATAATCATCGTTGGGTGGTGCGCATTATAAGGTTTTCTAACAGGCCATTCACTAGTAGGAGTGAGAACAACATCAAGGCGGTGGTGTGAATCGGAGGCCCTGAATTAGGATAGGCAGTGAGTGGCAATGTAGGATGGAGAAAACACCACAGGGTGGTCAGCATCGGGAGGTCAGGAAACATGCAGTGGTAATGTAGGATAGGTTTCTGAAAAAAAAAGCGGGGTTGTGCGCATTGTTAGTGTTTCTAACAGGCCATTCACTAGTAGGAGTGAGAAAAACATCACGAGGTGGTGTCACTTGGAGGGCCTGAATTAGGATAGGCAGTGAGTGGCAATGTAGGATGGAGAAAAGAACCACGGGGTGGTCAGCATGCGGAGGTCAGGAAACATGTATTGGCAATGTAGGATAGGTTTCTGCAATACATCGCCGGGTGGAGCGCATTGTAAGGCTTTCTAGCAGGCCATTCACTAGTGGTAGTGAGAAAAATATAACGGGGTGGTGTGAATCAGAGGGCCTGAATAAGGATAGGAAGTGAGTGGCAATGTAGGATGGAGAAAAGCACCACGGGTTGGTGAGCATGGGGAGTCAGGAAACATGCATTGGCAATATAAGATAGGTTTCTGAAAAATGTCGCGGTGTTGTTTGCATTGTAAAGGTTTGAAGAAGGCGATTCACTAGTAGGAGTGAGAAAAACATCACGTGGTGGTGTGAACTGGAGGGGCTGAATTAGGATAGGCAGTGAGTGGCAATGAAGAATGGAGAAAAGCACCACGGGGTGGTCAACATGGGGAGGTCAGGAAACATGTAATGGCAATGTAGGATAGGTTTCTGAAAAACATCACAGGGTGGTGCACATTTTAAGGCTTTCTAACAAGCCATTCACAAGTAGGAGTGAAAAAAACATCACAGGGTGGTGTGAATTGGAGGGTCTGAATTAGGATAGTCTGTGAGTGGCAATGTAGGATGGAGAAAAGCAACATGGGGTGCTCAGCAATGGGAGGACATGAAACATGCAGTGGCAATGTAGAATAGTTTTCTGATAAACATCACGGGGTGGTGCGTATGTAAGGCTTTCTAACAGGCCATTCACTAGTAGGAGTGAGAAAAACATCACGGGGTGGTGTGAATCAGATGTTTTGAATTAGGATTGGCAGTGAGTGGCAATGTAGGATGGAGAAAAGCACCACGGGGTGGTCAACATGTGGAGGTCAGGAAACATGCAGAGACAAGTTAGGATAGGTTACTGAAAAAAACTGTGGGGTGATGCGCATTGTAATAGTTTTAACAGGCCATTAACTAGTAGGAGTGAGAAAAACATCACGGGGTGGTGTGAATCAGAGGGCCTGATTTAGGATAGGCAGGGAGTGGCAATGTAGGATGGAGAAAAGCACCACGGGTTGGTGAGCATGGGGAGGTCAGGAATCATACAATGGCAATGTAGGATAGGTTTCTGAAAAACATCGCGGGGTTGTGCGCATTGTAAGGATTTGTAGCAGGCCATTCACTTGTAGGATTGAGAAAAACATCACGGGGTGATTTGAATCAGATGTTCTGAATTAGGATATACAGTGAGTGGCAATGTAGGATGGAGAAAAGGACCACGGGGTGGTCAGCATGTAGAGGTCCGGAATCATGCATTGGCAATGTAGGATAGGTTTCTGAAAAAAACTTTGGTGTGGTGCGCATTGTAAGGCTTTCTAACATGTCATTCACTAGTACGAGTGAGAAAAACATCACGGGGTGGTGTGAATCGGAGGGCCTGAAATAGGATAGGCAGTGAGTGGCAATATAAAATGCAGAAAAGCACCATGGTGTGGTCAGCATGGGGAGGTCAGGAAACATGGAGTGGCAATATAAGATAGGTTTCTGAAAAACATCATGTGGTGGTGCGCATTGTAAGGGATTCGAACAGGCCATTCATTAGTAGGAGTGAGAAAAACATCACGTGGTGCTGTGAATCGGTGGGTATGAATTAGTATAGGCAGTGAGTGGCAACATAACATGGAGAAAAACACCACGTGTGGTCAGCATGGTGAGGTCAGGAAACATGCAGTGGCAATGCCGGATCGGTTTCTGAAAAACATCGTGGGGTTGGGCACATTGCAAAGGTATCTAACAGGCCATTCACTAGTAGGAGTGAGAAATACAACATGGTGTGGTGTGAATCGGAGGGCGTGAATCAAGTTAGACAGTGAGTGGCAATGTAGGATGGAGAAAAGCACCATGGGTTGGTGAGCATGGGGAGGTCAGGAAACATGCAATGGCAATGTAGGATAGGTTCCAGAAAAAACATTTTGGGGTTGTGCGCATTGTAAGGGTTTGTAGCAGGCCATTCTCTAGTAGGAGTGACAAATCATCATGGGGTGGTGTGAACCGGAGGGCCTGAATCAGGATAGGTAGTGAGTGGCAGTGTAGGATGGAGAAAAGCACCAAAAGGATCGGTTTCTTAAAAACATTGCAGGTTGGTGCTCATTGTAAGGGTTTCTAAAAGGCCTTCCACTAGTAGGATGGAGAAAAAGATCACGAAGCGGTGTGAATCACAGGGCCTGAATCAGTATAGGCCGTGAGTGGCAATGTAGGATGGAGAAAAGCACCACGGGGTGGTCAGGATTGGGAAGTCAGGAAACGTGCAGTGGTAATGTAGGGTAGCTTTGTGAAAAACATCGAAGCGTAGTTCGCATGGTAAGGGTTTCTAACAGAACATTTACTAGTAGGAGTGAGAAATACATCATGGTGTGGTGTGAATTGGAGGGTCTGAATCAAGTTAGACAGTGAGTGGCAATGTAGGATGGAAAAAAGCCCCACGGGTTGGTGAGCATGGGGAGGACAGGAAAAATGCATTGTCAATTTACGATAGGTTTCTGAAAAACGTCGCGGAGTTGTGCGCATTATAAGGGTTTGTAGCAGGCCATTCACTAGTAGGAGTGAGAAAAATATCACGTGGTGGTGTGAATCAGAGGGGTTGAATTAGGAAAGGCAGTTAGTGGTGATGAAGAAGGGAGAAAAGCACCACGGGGTGGTCAACCTGGGGAGGTCAGGAAACATGTAATGGCAATGTAGGATAAGTTTCTGAAAAACATCGCATGGTGGTGCACATTGTAAGGCTTTCTAACAAACCATTCACATGTAGGAGTGAAAAAAACATCACAGGGTGGTGTCAATCGGAGGGTCTGAATTAGGATAGGCTGTGAGTGGCAATGTAGGATGGAGAAAAGCACCACGGGTTTGTCAGCATGGGGAGGCAAGGAAACATGCAGTGGCAATGTAGAATAGGTTTCTGATAATCATCGTTGGGTGGTGCGCATTATAAGGTTTTCTAACAGGTCATTCACTAGTAGGAGTGAGAACAACATCAAGGCGGTGGTGTGAATCGGAGGCCCTGAATTAGGATAGGCAGTGAGTGGCAATGTAGGATGGAGAAAACACCACAGGGTGGTCAGCATCGGGAGGTCAGGAAACATGCAGTGGTAATGTAGGATAGGTTTCTGAAAAAAAAAGCGGGGTTGTGCGCATTGTTAGTGTTTCTAACAGGCCATTCACTAGTAGGAGTGAGAAAAACATCACGAGGTGGTGTCACTTGGAGGGCCTGAATTAGGATAGGCAGTGAGTGGCAATGTAGGATGGAGAAAAGAACCACGGGGTGGTCAGCATGCGGAGGTCAGGAAACATGTATTGGCAATGTAGGATAGGTTTCTGCAATACATCGCCGGGTGGAGCGCATTGTAAGGCTTTCTAGCAGGCCATTCACTAGTGGTAGTGAGAAAAATATAACGGGGTGGTGTGAATCAGAGGGCCTGAATAAGGATAGGAAGTGAGTGGCAATGTAGGATGGAGGAAAGCACCACGGGTTGGTGAGCATGGGGAGTCAGGAAACATGCATTGGCAATATAAGATAGGTTTCTGAAAAAAGTCGCGGTGTTGTTTGCATTGTAAGGGTTTGAAGAAGGCGATTCACTAGTAGGAGTGAGAAAAACATCACGTGGTGGTGTGAACTGGAGGAGCTGAATTAGGATAGGCAGTGAGTGGCAATGTAGAATGGAGAAAAGCACCATGTGTGGTCAACATGGGGAGGTCAGGAAACATGTAATGGCAATGTAGGATAGGTTTCTGAAAAACATCACAGGGTGGTGCACATTTTAAGGCTTTCTAACAAGCCATTCACAAGTAGGAGTGAAAAAAACATCACAGGGTGGTGTGAATTGGAGGGTCTGAATTAGGATAGTCTGTGAGTGGCAATGTAGGATGGAGAAAAGCAACATGGGGTGCTCAGCAATGGGAGGACATGAAACATGCAGTGGCAATGTAGAATAGTTTTCTGATAAACATCACGGGGTGGTGCGTATGTAAGGCTTTCTAACAGGCCATTCACTAGTAGGAGTGAGAAAAACATCACGGGGTGGTGTGAATCAGATGTTTTGAATTAGGATTGGCAGTGAGTGGCAATGTAGGATGGAGAAAAGCACCACGGGGTGGTCAACATGTGGAGGTCAGGAAACATGCAGAGACAAGTTAGGATAGGTTACTGAAAAAAACTGTGGGGTGATGCGCATTGTAATAGTTTTAACAGGCCATTAACTAGTAGGAGTGAGAAAAACATCACGGGGTGGTGTGAATCAGAGGGCCTGATTTAGGATAGGCAGGGAGTGGCAATGTAGGATGGAGAAAAGCACCACGGGTTGGTGAGCATGGGGAGGTCAGGAATCATACAATGGCAATGTAGGATAGGTTTCTGAAAAACATCGCGGGGTTGTGCGCATTGTAAGGATTTGTAGCAGGCCATTCACTTGTAGGATTGAGAAAAACATCACGGGGTGATTTGAATCAGATGTTCTGAATTAGGATATACAGTGAGTGGCAATGTAGGATGGAGAAAAGGACCACGGGGTGGTCAGCATGTAGAGGTCCGGAATCATGCATTGGCAATGTAGGATAGGTTTCTGAAAAAAACTTTGGTGTGGTGCGCATTGTAAGGCTTTCTAACAGGTCATTCACTAGTACAAGTGAGAAAAACATCACGGGGTGGTGTGAATCGGAGGGCCTGAAATAGGATAGGCAGTGAGTGGCAATATAAAATGCAGAAAAGCACCATGGTGTGGTCAGCACGGGGAGGTCAGGAAACATGGAGTGGCAATATAAGATAGGTTTCTGAAAAACATCATGTGGTGGTGCGCATTGTAAGGGATTCGAACCGGCCATTCCCTGGTAGGAGTGAGAAATACATCACAGGAGGGTGTGAATCGGGAGGCCTGAATTAGGATAGGCAGTGAGTGGCAATGTAGAATGGAGAAAAGCACCACGGCATGGTCAGCATGGGGAGGTCAGGAAACATGCAGTGGCAATGTGGGATAGCTTTCTGAAAAATATTATGGGTTATTGAGCATTGTAAGGGTGTCTAACAGGCCATTCACTAGTAGGAGTGAGAAAAACATCACAGCGTGGTGTGAATTGGAGGGCCTGAATCAAGATAGGCAGTGAGTGGCACTGTAGGATGGAGAAAAGCACCAAATGGTGGTCATCATGGGGAGGTCACGACACATCCAGTGGCAATGTAGGATAGGTTTCTGAAAAACATATCTGTTGGTGAGAATTGTAAGGCTTTCTAACAGGCCATTCACTAGAAGGAGTGAGAAAAACATCACGGGGTGGTGTGAATCAGAGGGGCTGAATTATGATAAGCAGTGAGTGGCAATGTAGGATGGAGATAAGCACCACGGGGTGGTCTGCATGGGGAGGTCAGGAAAAATGTAGTGGCAATGTTGGATAGGTTTCTGAAAAAAACGTCGGGGTGGTGTGCATTGTAAGGGTTTCTAACAGGCCATTCTCTAGTAGGATTGAGAAAAACATCACGGGGTGTTTTGAATTTGAGGGTCTGAATTAGGATAGGCAGTGAGTGGCAATGTAGGATGGAGAAAAGCACCACGTTGTGGTCAGCATGAGGAGGTCAGGAAACATGCGCTGGCAAAGTAGGATAATTTTCTGAAAAACATCAGGTGGTGGTGCCCATTGTAAGGCTTTCTAAGAGGCCATTCACTAGTTGGAGTGAGAAAAACATCACGGGGTGGTGTGAATCGGAGGGCCTGAATTAGGATAGGCAGTGAGTGGCAATGTAAAATGGAGAAAAGCACCACGGTGTGGTCAGCATGGGGAGGTCAGGAAACATTCAGTGTCAATATAGGATAGGTTTATGTTAAACATCTCTGGGTGGTGCGCATTGTAAGGGTTTCTAACAGGCCATTCATTAGTAGGAGTTTGAAAAACATTTGGTGCTGTGAATCGTGGGCCTGAATTAGAATAGGCAGTGAGTGGCAACATAAAATGGAGAAAAGCACCTCGGTGTGGTCGGCATGGTGAGGCCAGGAAACATGCAGTGGCAAAGCAGGATCGGTTTCTGAAAAACATCGCAAGTTTTGGCGCATTGTAAAGGTATCTAAGAGGCCATTCACTAGTACGAGTGAGAAATACATTATGGTGTGGTGTGATTCGGAGGGCCTGAATCAAGTTAGACAGCGAGTGGCAATGTAGGATGGAGAAAAGCATCACGGCATGGTCAGCATGGGGAGGTCAGGAAACATTCAGTGGCAATGTAGTATAGGTTTCTGAAAAACATCGCAGGGTTGTGCGCATTGTAAGTGTTTCTAACAGGCCATTCACTAGTAGGAGTGAGAAAAACATAACGGGGTAGTATGAATCGGAGGGCCTGAATAAGGATAGGCAGTGAGAGGCAATGTAGGATGTAGAAAAGCACCACAGGGTGATCAGCATGGGGAGGTCAGGAAATATGCACTTGCAATGTGGGATAGCTTTCTGAAATACATTCCGGCTAGGTGCGCAATGTAAGGGTTTCTAACAGGCCATTCACTAGTAGGAGTGAGAAAAACATCACGGCGTGGTGTGAATTGGAGGGCCTGAATCAGGATAGGCAGTGAGTGGCAATTTAGGATGGAGAAAAGCACCAAAGGGTGGTCATCATGGGGAGGTCAGGACACATGCAGTGGCAATGTAGGATAGGTGTCTGAAAAACATCGTGGGTGGTAAGAATTGTAAGTGTTTCTAACAGGCCATTCACTAGTAGGAGTGAGAAAAACATCAGGGGTGCTGTGAATCAGAAGGCCTGAATTATGATAAGCAGTGAGTGGCAATGTAGGATGGAGAAAAGCACCATGGGGTGGTCAGCATGGGGAGGTCAGGAAACATGCATTGGCAATGTAGGATAGGTTTCTGAAAAAAAACATTGGCGTGGTGTGCATTGTAAGGGTTTCTAAGAGGCCATTAAGTATTAGGAGTGAGAAAAACATCACGGGTTGGTGTGAATTGGAGGGCCTGATTTAGGATAGGCAGTGAGTTGCAATGTAGGATGGAGAAAAGCACCACGGGGTGGTCAGCATGGGAGATCAGGAAACATTCAGTGGCAATGTAGGATAGATTTCTGATAAACATCTCTGGGTGGTGCGCATTGTAAGGGTTTCTGTCAGGCCATTCATTAGTAGGAGTGAGAAAAACATCACGTGGTGCTGTGAATCGGTGGGTATGAATTAGTATAGGCAGTGAGTTGCAACATAACATGGAGAAAAGCACCACGTGTGGTCAGCATGGTGAGGTCAGGAAACATGTAGTGGCAATGCAGGATCGGTTTCTGAAAAACATCGCGTAGTTGGGCGCATTGCAAAAGTATCTAACAGGCCATTCACTAGTACGAGTGAGAAATACATCATGGTGTGGTGTGAATCGGAGGGCATGAATCAAGTTAGACAGTGAGTGGCAATGTAGGATGGAGAAAAGCACCATGGGTTGGTGAGCATGGGGAGGTCAGGAAACATGCAATGGCAATGTAGGATAGGTTCCTGAAAAACATTTTGGGGTTGTGCGCATTGTAAGGGTTTGTAGCAGGCCATTCACTAGTAGGAGTGACAAAATCATCATGGGGTGGTGTGAATCGGAGGGCCTGAATCAGGATAGGCAGTGAGTGGCAATGTAGGATGGAGAAAAGCACCAAAAGGATAGCTTTCCTGAAAACATTGCAGGTTGGTGCTCATTGTAAGGGTTTCTAAAAGGCCTTTCTCTAGTAGGAGGGAGAAAAAGATCACGAAGCAGTGTGAATCGCAGGGCCTGAATCAGTATAGGCCGTGAGTGGCAATGTAGGATGGAGAAAAGCACCACGGGGTGGTCAGGATTGGGAAGTCAGGAAACATGCAGTGGTAATGTAGGATAGGTTTGTGAAAAACATCGAAGCGTAGTTCGCATGGTAAGGGTTTCTAACAGGACATTTACTAGTAAGAGTGAGAAATACACCATGGTGTGGTGTGAATTGGAGGGTCTGAATCAAGTTAGACAGTGAGTGGCAATGTAGGATGGAGAAAAGCCCCACGGGTTGGTGAGCATGGGGAGGTCAGGAAACATGCATTGTCAATTTACGATAGGTTTCTGAAAAACGTCGCGGGGTTGTGCGCATTATAAGGGTTTGTAGCAGGCCATTCACTAGTAGGAGTGAGAAAAACATCACGTGGTGGTGTGAATCGGAGGGGCTGAATTAGGAAAGGCAGTTAGTGGCAATGAAGAAGGGAGAAAATCTCCACGGGGTGGTGAACCTGGGGAGGTCAGGAAACATGTAATGGCAATGTAGGATAAGTTTCTGAAAAACATCGCGTGGTGGTGCACATTGTAAGGTTTTTAACAAACCATTCACATGTAGGAGTGAAAAAAAACATCACAGGGTGGTGTGAATCGGAGGGTCTGAATTAGGATAGGCTGTGAGTGGCAATGTAGGATGGAGAAAAGCACCACGGGTTTGTCAGCATGGGGAGGCAAGGAAACATGCAGTGGCAATGTAGAATAGGTTTCTGATAATCATCGTTGGGTGGTGCGCATTGTAAGGGTTTCTAACAGGCCATTCACTAGTAGGAGTGAGAACAACATCAAGGTGGTGGTGTGAATCGGAGGCTCTGAATTAGGATAGGCAGTGAGTGGCAATGTAGGATGGAGAAAACACCACAGAGTGGTCAGCATCGGGAGGTCAGGAAACATGCAGTGGTAATGTAGGATAGGTTTCTGAAAAAAAAAGCGGGGTTGTGCGCATTGTTAGTGTTTCTAACAGGCCATTCACTAGTAGGAGTGAGAAAAACATCACGAGGTGGTGTCACTTGGAGGGCCTGAATTAGGATAGGCAGTGAGTGGCAATGTAGGATGGAGAAAAGAACCACGGGGTGGTCAGCATGCGGAGGTCAGGAAACATGTATTGGCAATGTAGGATAGGTTTCTGCAATACATCGCCGGGTGGAGCGCATTGTAAGGCTTTCTAGCAGGCCATTCACTAGTAGTAGTGAGAAAAATATAACAGGGTGGTGTGAATCACAGGGCCTGAATAAGGATAGGCAGTGAGTGGCAATGTAGGATGGAGAAAAGCACTACGGGGTGGTCATCATGGGGAGATCAGGAACCATGCAGTGGCAATGTGGGATAGCTTTCTGAAAAACATTACGGGTTGGTGCGCATTGTAAGGGTTTCTAACACACCATTCACTAGTAGGAGTGAGAAAAACCTCACGACGTGGTGTGAATCGGAGGGCCTGCATCAGGATAGGCAGTGAGTGGCAATGTAGGATGGAGAAAAGCACCATGGGGTGGTCATCATTGGGAGGTCAGGACACATGCATTGGCAATGTATTATAGGTTTCTAAAAAACATCGCGGGTGGTGAGGACTGTAAGTGTTTCTAACAGGCCATTCACTAGTAGGAGTGAGAAAAACATCACGGCGTGGTGTGAACCCGAGGGCCTCAATTATGATAGGCAGTGAGTGGCAATGTAGGATGCAGAAAAGCACCACGGGGTGCTCAGCATGGGGAGGTCAGAAAACATGCAGTGGCAATGTAGGATAGTTTTCTGAAAAACATCACGGGGTGGTGCGCATTGTAAGTGTTTTTAACAAGCCATTCAGAAGTAGGAGGGAAAAAAACATCACGGGGTGGTGTGAATCGGAGGGCCTGAATTACGATAGGCAGTGAGTGGCAATGTAGGATGGAGAAATGCACCACGGCATGGTCAGCATTGGGAGGGTAGGATACATTCAGTGGGAAAGTAGTATAGGTTTCTGAAAAACATCGCGGGGTGGTGCACATTGTAAGGGTTTCTAACAGGCCATTCACTAGTAGGAGTGAGAAAAACCTAACGGTGTGGTGTGAATCGGAGAGCCTGAATAAGAATAGGCAGTGAGTGGAATTGTAGGATGTAGAAAAGCACCACGGGGTGGTCAGCATGGGGAGGTCAGGAAACATGCAGTGGCAATGTGGGATAGCTTTCTGAAAAACATTACGGGTTGGTGCGCATTGTAAAAGTTTCTAAAAGGCCATTCACTAGTAGGAGTCAGAAAAACATCACGGCGTGGTGTGAATTGGAGGGCCTGAATCAGGATAGGCAGTGAGTTGCAATGTATGATGGAGAAAAGCACCAAAGGGTGGTCATCATGGGGAGGTAACGACAAATGCAGTGGCAATGTAGGATAGGTTTCTGAAAAACTTCGCGAGTGGTGAGAATTGTAAGGCTTTCTAACAGGCCATTCAGTAGTAGGACAGAGAAAAACATCACGGGGTGGTGTGAATCGGAGGGCCTGATTTAGAATAGCCAGTGAGTGGCAATTTAGGATGGAGAAAAGCACCACGGGGTGGTCAGCATGGGGAGGTCAGGAAACATTCAGTGGCAATGTAGGATAGGTTTCTGATAAACATCTCTGGGTGGTGCGCATTGTAAGGGTTTCTAACAGGCCATTCATTAGTAGGAGTGAGAAAAACATCACATCGTGCTGTGAATCGGTGGGCATGAATTAGGATAGGCAGTGAGCGGCAAAATAACCTGGAGAAAAGCACCACGGTGTGGTCAGCATGGTGAGGTCAGGAAACATGCAGTGGCACTGCAGGATCGGTTTCTGAAAAACATCGCGGTGTTGGGCGCATTGCAAAGGTATCTAACAGGCCATTCACTAGTAGGAGTGAGAAATACATCATGGTGTGGTGTGAATCGGAGTGCGTGAATCAAGTTAGACAGTGAGTGGCAATGTAGGATGGAGAAAAGCACCATGGGTTGGTGAGCATGGGGAGGTCAGAAAACATGCAATGGCAATGTAGGATAGGTTCCTGAAAAACATTTTGGGGTTGTGCGCATTGTAAGGGTTTGTAGCAGGCCATTCACTGGTAGGAGTGACAAAATCATCATGGGGTGGTGTGAATCGGAGGGCCTGAATCAGGATAGGCAGTGAGTGGCAGTGTAGGATGGAGAAAAGCACCGAAAGGATAGGTTTCTTAAAAACATTGCGGGTTGGTGCTCATTGTAAGGGTTTCTAAAAGGCCTTCCACTAGTAGGAGTGAGAAAAACATCACGAGGCGGTGAGAATCGCAGGGCCTGAATCAGTATAGGCCGTGAGTGGCAATGTAGGATGGAGAAAAGCACCACGGGGTGGTCAGGATTGGGAGGTTAGGAAACATGCAGTGGCAGTGTAGGATACGTTTCTGAAAAACATCCTGGGGTGGTGTGCATTGTATGGTTTTCTAACATGCCATTCACTAGTAGGAGTGAGAAAAACATCACGTGGTGGTGTGAATCGGTGGACCTGAATTAGGATAGGCATTGAGTGGCAACATAAAATGGAGAAAATCAACACGGTGTGGTCAGCATGGGGAGCTTAGGAAACATGCAGTGGCAATGTAGGAAATGTTTCTGAAAAACATCGCGGGGTGGTGCGCATTGTAAGTGTTTGTAGCAGGCCATTCACTAGTAGGAGTGAGAAAATCATCACGGGGTGGTGTGAATGGCAGTGCCTGAATTAGAATAGGCAGTGAGTGGCAATGAAGAATGGAGAAAAGCACCATGGGTTGGTCAACATGGGGAGGTCAGGAAACATGCAATGGCAATGTAGGATAGGTTTCTGAAAAACATCGCGGGGTGGTGCGCCTTGCAAGGGTTTCTAACAAGCCATTCACAAGTAGGAGTGAAAAAATCATCAAGGGGTGGTGTGAATCGGAGAGCCTGAATTAGGTTAGGCAATGAGTGGCAATGTAGGACGGAGAAAATCACCACAGGGTGGTCAGTATGGGGAGGTCAGAAAACATGCCCTGGCAGTGTAGGATAGTTTTCTGAAATAAAAAGCGGGGTGGTGCGCATTGTAAGAGTTTCTAACAGGCCATTCACTAGTAGGAGGGAGAAAAACATCACGGGGTGGTGTGAATCGGAGGGTCTGAATTAGGTTAGGGAGTGAGAGGCAAAGTAGGATGGAGAAAAGCACCGCAGCGTGGTCAGCATGGGGAGGCCAAGAAACATGCAGTGGCAATGTAGGATAGTTTTCTGAAAAACATCACGGGGTGGTGCGCATTGTAAGTGTTTCTAACAGGCCATTCACTAGTAGGATTGACAAAAACATCACGGGGTGGTGTGAATCGGAGGGCCTGAATTAGGATAGGCAGTGAGTGGCATGTAGGATGTGGAAAAGCACCACAGGGTGGTCAGCATGGGGAGGTCAGGAAACATGCAGTGGCAATGTGGGATAGGTTTCTGAAAAACATTATGGGTTGCCGTGCATTGTAAAAGTTTCTAACAGGCCATTCACTAGTAGGATTGAGAAAAACATCACGGGGTAGTGTGAATCAGAGGGCCTGAATTATGATAAGCATTGAGTGGCAATGTAGGATGGAGAAAAGCACCACGGAGTGGTCAGCATGGGCAGGTCAGGAAACATGCAGAGGCAATTTAGGATAGGTTTCTGAAAAACACTTTGGGGTGGTGCGCATTGTAAGTGTTTCTAACAGGCCATTAACTAGTAGGAGTGAGAAAAACATCACGGGGTGTTGTGAATCGGAGGTCCTCAATCAACTTAGACAGTGAGTGCCAATGTAGGATGGAGAAAAGCACCATGGTTTGGTGAGCACGGGGAGGTCAGGAATCATACAATGGCAATGTAGGATAGGTTTCTGAAAAACATCGCGGGGTTGTGCGCATTGTAAGGATTTGTAGCAGGCCATTCACTAGTAATATTGAGAAAAACATCACGGGGTGGTTTGAATCAGATGTTCTGAATTAGGATATACAGTGATTGGCAATGTAGGCTGGAGAAAAGGACCACGGGGTGGTCAGCATGGGGAGGTCGGAAAACATGCATTGGCAATGTAGGATAGGTTTCTGTAAAACATCGCTGGTGGTGCGCATTGTAAGGCTTTCTAACAGGCCATTCACTAGTAGGAGTGAGAAAAACATCACGGGTGGTGTGAATCGGAGGGCCTGAATGAGGATAGGCAGTGAGGGGCAATATAAAATGGAGAAAAGCACCATGGTGTGGTCAGAATGGGGAGGTCAGGAAACATGGATTGGCAATATAGGATAGGATTCTGAAAAACATCACGGGATGGTGCGCATTGTAAGGGTTTCTAACTGACCATTCCCTGGTAGGCGTGAGAAATACATCACGGGAGGGTGTTAATCGGAAGGCCTGAATTAGTATAGGCAGTGAGTGGCAAAGTAGGATGAAGAAAAGCACCACGGCAACGTCAGGATGGGGAAGTCAGGAAACATGCAGTGGCAATGTGGGATAGCTTTCTGAAAAACATCGCGGGGTGGTGCGCATTGTATGTGTTTTTAATAGGCCATTCACTAGTAGGAGCGAGAAAAACATCACGGCGTTGTATGAATTGGAGGGCCTGAATCAGGATAGGCATTGAGTGGCAATGTAGGATGGAGAAAAACACCAAAGGGTGGTCATCTTGGGGAGGTCAGGACACATGCAGTGGCAATGTAGGATTGGTTTCTGAAAAACATCGCGGGTGGTGAAAATTGTAAGGCTTTCTAACAGGCCATTCACTAGTAGGACTGAGAAAAACATCATGGGGTGGTGTGAATCAGAGGGCCTGAATTATGATAAGCAGTGAGTGGCAATGTAGTATGGAGAAAAGCACCACGGGGAGGTCAGGAAACAAGCAGTGGCAATGTAGGATAGGTTTCTGAAAAAAAAAACATCGGAGTGGTGCGCATTGTAAGGGTTTCTAACAGGCCATTTACTAGTTGGAGTGAGAAAAACATCACGGTGTTTTGTGAATGGTAGGGCCTGATTTAGGATAGGCAGTGAGTGGCAATGTAGGATGGAGAAAAGCACCACGGTGTGGTCAGCATGGGGAGATCAGGAAACATGCAGTGGCAATGTGGGATAGCTTTCTGAAAAACATTACGTGTTGTTGCGAATTGTAAGGTTTTCTAACAGGCCATTCACTAGTAGGAGTCAGAAAAACATCACGGCATGGTGTGAATTGGAGGGCCTGAATCAGGATAGGCAGTGAGTGGCAATGTAGGATGGAGAAAAGCACGAAAGGGTGGTCATCATGGGGAGGTCAGGACAAATGCAGTGGCAATGTAGGATAGGTTTCTGAAAAACATCGCGAGTGGTGAGAATTGTAAGGCTATCTAACAGGCCATTCAGTAGTAGGACTGAGAAAAACATCACGGGGTAGTGTTAATCAGAGGGCCTGAATTATGATAAGCAGTGAGTGGCAATGTAGGATGGAGAAAAGCACCACGGAGTGGTCAGCATGGAGAGGTCAGGAAACATGCAGAGGCAATTTAGGATAGGTTTCTGAAAAAAACTTTGGGGTGGTGCGCAATGTAAGTGTTTCTAACAGGCCATTAACTAGTAGGAGTGAGAAAAACATCATGGGGTGGTGTGAATTGGAGGGCCTGATTTAGGATAGGCAGTGAGTGGCAATGTAGGATGGAGGAAAGCACCACGGGGTGGTCAGCATGAGGAGGTCAGGAAACATGCAGTTGCAAAGTAGGATAATTTTCTGAAAACCATCACGGGGTGGTGCCAATTGTATGGCTTTCTAACAGGCCATTCACTAGTAGGAGTGAGAAAAACATCACGGGGTGTTGTGAATCGGAGGTCCTCAATCAACTTAGACAGTGAGTGCCAATGTAGGATGGAGAAAAGCACCATGGTTTGGTTAGCACGGGGAGGTCAGGAATCATACAATGGCAATGTAGGTTAGGTTTCTGAAAAACATCGCGGGGTTGTGCGCATTGTAAGGATTTGTAGCCGGCCATTCACTAGTAGGATTGAGAAAAACATCACGGGGTGGTTTGAATCAGATGTTCTGAATTAGGATATACAGTGAGTGGCAATGTAGGCTGGAGAAAAGGACCACGGGGTGGTCAGCATGGGGAGGTCGGTAAACATGCATTGGTAATGTAGGATAGGTTTCTGTAAAACATCGCTGGTGGTGCGCATTGTAAGGCTTTCTAACAGGCCATTCACTAGTAGGAGTGAGAAAAACATCACGGGTGGTGTGAATCGGAGGGCCTGAATGAGGATAGGCAGTGAGGGGCAATATAAAATGGAGAAAAGCACCACGGTGTGGTCAGAATGGGGAGGTCAGGAAACATGGATTGGCAATATAGGATAGGTTTCTGAAAAACATCACGGGATGGTGCGCATTGTAAGGGTTTCTAACTGACCATTCCCTGGTAGGCGTGAGAAATACATCACGGGAGGGTGTTAATCGGAAGGCCTGAATTAGGATAGGCAGTGAGTGGCAATGTAGGATGAAGAAAAGCACCACGGCAACGTCAGGATGGGGAAGTCAGGAAACATGCAGTGACAATGTGGGATAGCTTTCTGAAAAACATCGCGGGGTGGTGCGCATTGTAAGTGTTTTTTACAGGCCATTTAATAGTAGGAGCGAGAAAAACATCACGGCGTGGTATGAATTGGAGGGCCTGAATCAGGATAGGCATTGAGTGGCAATGTAGGATGGAGAAAAGCACCAAAGGGTGGTCATCATGGGGAGGTCAGGACACATGCAGTGGCAATGTAGGATTGGTTTCTGAAAAACATCGCGGGTGGTGAAAATTCTAAGGCTTTCTAACAGGCCATTCACTAGTAGGACTGAGAAAAACATCATGGGGTGGTGTGAATCAGAGGGCCTGAATTATGATAAGCAGTGAGTGGCAATGTAGTATGGAGAAAAGCACCACGGGGAGGTCAGGAAACAAGCAGTGGCAATGTAGGATAGGTTTCTGAAAAAAAAAACATCGGAGTGGTGCGCATTGTAAGGGTTTCTAACAGGCCATTTACTAGTTGGAGTGAGAAAAACATCACGGTGTTTTGTGAATGGTAGGGCCTGATTTAGGATAGGCAGTGAGTGGCAATGTAGGATGGAGAAAAGCACCACGGTGTGGTCAGCATGGGGAGATCAGGAAACATGCAGTGGCAATGTGGGATAGCTTTCTGAAAAACATTACGTGTAATTGCGAATTGTAAGGTTTTCTAACAGGCCATTCACTAGTAGGAGTCAGAAAAACATCACGGCATGGTGTGAATTGGAGGGCCTGAATCAGGATAGGCAGTGAGTGGCAATGTAGGATGGAGAAAAGCACGAAAGGGTGGTCATCATGGGGAGGTCAGGACAAATGCAGTGGCAATGTAGGATAGGTTTCTGAAAAACATCGCGAGTGGTGAGAATTGTAAGGCTATCTAACAGGCCATTCAGTAGTAGGACTGAGAAAAACATCACGGGGTAGTGTTAATCAGAGGGCCTGAATTATGATAAGCAGTGAGTGGCAATGTAGGATGGAGAAAAGCACCACGGAGTGGTCAGCATGGAGAGGTCAGGAAACATGCAGAGGCAATTTAGGATAGGTTTCTGAAAAAAACTTTGGGGTGGTGCGCAATGTAAGTGTTTCTAACAGGCCATTAACTAGTAGGAGTGAGAAAAACATCATGGGGTGGTGTGAATTGGAGGGCCTGATTTAGGATAGGCAGTGAGTGGCAATGTAGGATGGAGGAAAGCACCACGGGGTGGTCAGCATGAGGAGGTCAGGAAACATGCAGTTGCAAAGTAGGATAATTTTCTGAAAACCATCACGGGGTGGTGCCAATTGTATGGCTTTCTAACAGGCCATTCACTAGTAGGAGTGAGAAAAACATCACGGGGTGTTGTGAATCGGATGTCCTCAATCAACTTAGACAGTGAGTGCCAATGTAGGATGGAGAAAAGCACCATGGTTTGGTTAGCACGGGGAGGTCAGGAATCATACAATGGCAATGTAGGTTAGGTTTCTGAAAAACATCGCGGGGTTGTGCGCATTGTAAGGATTTGTAGCCGGCCATTCACTAGTAGGATTGAGAAAAACATCACGGGGTGGTTTGAATCAGATGTTCTGAATTAGGATATACAGTGAGTGGCAATGTAGGCTGGAGAAAAGGACCACGGGGTGGTCAGCATGGGGAGGTCGGTAAACATGCATTGGTAATGTAGGATAGGTTTCTGTAAAACATCGCTGGTGGTGCGCATTGTAAGGCTTTCTAACAGGCCATTCACTAGTAGGAGTGAGAAAAACATCACGGGTGGTGTGAATCGGAGGGCCTGAATGAGGATAGGCAGTGAGGGGCAATATAAAATGGAGAAAAGCACCACGGTGTGGTCAGAATGGGGAGGTCAGGAAACATGGATTGGCAATATAGGATAGGTTTCTGAAAAACATCACGGGATGGTGCGCATTGTAAGGGTTTCTAACTGACCATTCCCTGGTAGGCGTGAGAAATACATCACGGGAGGGTGTTAATCGGAAGGCCTGAATTAGGATAGGCAGTGAGTGGCAATGTAGGATGAAGAAAAGCACCACGGCAACGTCCGGATGGGGAAGTCAGGAAACATGCAGTGACAATGTGGGATAGCTTTCTGAAAAACATCGCGGGGTGGTGCGCATTGTAAGTGTTTTTTACAGGCCATTCACTAGTAGGAGCGAGAAAAACATCACGGCGTGGTATGAATTGGAGGGCCTGAATCAGGATAGGCATTGAGTGGCAATGTAGGATGGAGAAAAGCACCAAAGGGTGGTCATCATGGGGAGGTCAGGACACATGCAGTGGCAATGTAGGATTGGTTTCTGAAAAACATCGCGGGTGGTGAAAATTCTAAGGCTTTCTAACAGGCCATTCACTAGTAGGACTGAGAAAAACATCATGGGTTGGTGTGAATCAGAGGGCCTGAATTATGATAAGCAGTGAGTGGCAATGTAGTATGGAGAAAAGCACCACGGGGTGGTCTGCATGGGGAGGTCAGGAAACAAGCAGTGGCAATGTAGGATAGGTTTCTGGAAAAAAAACATCGGAGTGGTGGGCATTGTAAGTGTTTCTAACAGGCCATTTACTAGTTGGAGTGAGAAAAACATCACGGGGTTTTGTGAATGGTAGGGCCTGATTTAGGATAGGCAGTGAGTGGCAATGTAGGATGGAGAAAAGCACCACGGTGTGGTCAGCATGGGGAGATCAGGAAACATGCAGTGGCAATGTGGGATAGCTTTCTGAAAAACATTACGTGTTGTTGCGAATTGTAAGGTTTTCTAACAGGCCATTCACTAGTAGGACTCAGAAAAACATCACGGCATGTTGTGAATTGGAGGGCCTGAATCAGGATAGGCAGTGAGTGGCAATGTAGGATGGAGAAAAGCACGAAAGGGTGGTCATCATGGGGAGGTCAGGACAAATGCACTGGCAATGTAGGATAGGTTTCTGAAAAACATCGCGAGTGGTGAGAATTGTAAGGCTATCTAACAGGCCATTCAGTAGTAGGACTGAGAAAAACATCACGGGGAAGTGTGAATCAGAGGGCCTGAATTATGATAAGCAGTGAGTGGCAATGTAGTATGGAGAAAAGCACCACGGGGTGGTCTGCATGGGGAGGTCAGGAAACAAGCAGTGGCAAT
Organism: Cavia porcellus; assembly: GCF_034190915.1. Taxonomy (NCBI): domain Eukaryota; kingdom Metazoa; phylum Chordata; class Mammalia; order Rodentia; family Caviidae; genus Cavia; species Cavia porcellus. The sequence continues at coordinate 6,629,668 of NW_026947526.1, forward strand.
GTAGGATAGGTTTCTGAAAAAAAAACATCGGAGTGGTGCGCATTGTAAGGGTTTCTAACAGGCCATTTACTAGTTGGAGTGAGAAAAACATCACGGGGTTTTGTGAATGGTAGGGCCTGATTTAGGTTAGGCAGTGAGTGGCAATGTAGGATGGAGAAAAGCACCACGGTGTGGTCAGCATGGGGAGATCAGGAAACATGCAGTGGCAATGTGGGATAGCTTTCTGAAAAACATTACGTGTTGTTGCGAATTGCAAGGCCATTCACTAGTAGGAGTGAGAAAAACATCACGGGGTGGTGTGAATCGGAGGGCCTGAATTATGATAGGCAGTGAGTGGCAATGTAGGATGAAGAAAAGCACCACGGCAACGTCAGGATGGGGAAGTCAGGAAACATGCAGTGGCAATGTGGGATAGCTTTCTGAAAAACATCGCGGGGTGGTGCACATTGTAAGTGTTTTTAACAGGCCATTCACTAGTAGGAGCGAGAAAAACATCACGGCGTGGTATGAATTGGAGGGCCTGAATCAGGATAGGCAGTGAGTGGCAATGTAGGATGGAGAAAAACACCAAAGGGGGGTCATCATGGGGAGGTCAGGACACATGCAGTGGCAATGTAGGATTGGTTTCTGAAAAACATCGCGGGTGGTGAAAATTGTAAGGCTTTCTAACAGGCCATTCACTAGTAGGACTGAGAAAAACATCATGGGGTGGTGTGAATCAGAGGGCCTGAATTATGATAAGCAGTGAGTGGCAATGTAGTATGGAGAAAAGCACCACGGGGTGGTCTGCATGGGGAGGTCAGGAAACAAGCAGTGGCAATGTAGGATAGGTTTCTGAAAAAAAAACATCGGAGTGGTGCGCATTGTAAGGGTTTCTAACAGGCCATTTACTAGTTGGAGTGAGAAAAACATCACGGGGTTTTGTGAATGGTAGGGCCTGATTTAGGTTAGGCAGTGAGTGGCAATGTAGGATGGAGAAAAGCACCACGGTGTGGTCAGCATGGGGAGATCAGGAAACATGCAGTGGCAATGTGGGATAGCTTTCTGAAAAACATTACGTGTTGTTGCGAATTGCAAGGCCATTCACTAGTAGGAGTGAGAAAAACATCACGGGGTGGTGTGAATCGGAGGGCCTGAATTATGATAGGCAGTGAGTGGCAATGTAGGATGAAGAAAAGCACCACGGCAACGTCAGGATGGGGAAGTCAGGAAACATGCAGTGGCAATGTGGGATAGCTTTCTGAAAAACATCGCGGGGTGGTGCACATTGTAAGTGTTTTTAATAGGCCATTCACTAGTAGGAGCGAGAAAAACATCACGGCGTGGTATGAATTGGAGGGCCTGAATCAGGATAGGCAGTGAGTGGCAATGTAGGATGGAGAAAAACACCAAAGGGGGGTCATCATGGGGAGGTCAGGACACATGCAGTGGCAATGTAGGATTGGTTTCTGAAAAACATCGCGGGTGGTGAAAATTGTAAGGCTTTCTAACAGGCCATTCACTAGTAGGACTGAGAAAAACATCATGGGGTGGTGTGAATCAGAGGGCCTGAATTATGATAAGCAGTGAGTGGCAATGTAGTATGGAGAAAAGCACCACGGGGTGGTCTGCATGGGGAGGTCAGGAAACAAGCAGTGGCAATGTAGGATAGGTTTCTGAAAAAAAAACATCGGAGTGGTGCGCATTGTAAGGGTTTCTAACAGGCCATTTACTAGTTGGAGTTAGAAAAACATCACGGGGTTTTGTGAATGGTAGGGCCTGATTTAGGATAGGCAGTGAGTGGCAATGTAGGATGGAGAAAAGCACCACGGTGTGGTCAGCATGGGGAGATCATGAAACATGCAGTGGCAATGTGGGATAGCTTTCTGAAAAACATTACGTGTTGTTGCGAATTGTAGGGTTTTCTAACAGGCCATTCACTAGTAGGAGTCAGAAAAACATCACGGCATGGTGTGAATTGGAGGGCCTGAATCAGGATAGGCAGTGAGTGGCAATGTACGATGGAGAAAAGCACGAAAGGGTGGTCATCATGGGGAGGTCTGGACAAATGCAGTGGCAATGTAGGATAGGTTTCTGAAAAACATCGCGAGTGGTGAGAATTGTAAGGCTATCTAACAGGCCATTCAGTAGTAGGACTGAGAAAAACATCACGGGGTAGTGTGAATCAGAGGGCCTGAATTATGATAAGCAGTGAGTGGCAATGTAGGATGGAGAAAAGCACCACGGAGTGGTCAGCATGGGGAGGTCAGGAAACATGCAGAGGCAATTTAGGATAGGTTTCTGAAAAAAACTTTGGGGTGGTGCGCATTGTAAGTGTTTCTAACAGGCCATTAACTAGTAGGAGTGAGAAAAACATCACGGGGTGGTGTGAATTGGAGGGCCTGATTTAGGATAGGCAGTGAGTGGCAATGTAGGATGGAGGAAAGCACCACGGGGTGGTCAGCATGAGGAGGTCAGGAAACATGCAGTGGCAAAGTAGGATAGTTTTCTGAAAACTATCACGGGGTGGTGCCCATTGTATGGCTTTCTAACAGGCCATTCACTAGTAGGAGTGAGAAAAACATCACGGGGTGTTGTGAATCGGAGGTCCTCAATCAACTTAGACAGTGAGTGCCAATGTAGGATGGAGAAAAGCACCATGGTTTGGTGAGCACGGGGAGGTCAGGAATCATACAATGACAATGTAGGATAGGCTTCTGAAAAACATCGCGGGGTTGTGCGCATTGTAAGGATTTGTAGCAGGCCATTCACTAGTAGGATTGAGAAAAACATCACGGGGTGGTTTGAATCAGATGTTCTGAATTAGGATATACAGTGAGTGGCAATGTAGGCTGGAGAAAAGGACCACGGGGTGGTCAGCATGGGGAGGTCGGTAAACATGCATTGGCAATGTAGGATAGGTTTCTGTAAAACATCGCTGGTGGTGCGCATTGTAAGGCTTTCTAACAGGCCATTCACTAGTAGGAGTGAGAAAAACATCACGGGTGGTGTGAATCGGAGGGCCTGAATGAGGATAGGCAGTGAGGGGCAATATAAAATGGAGAAAAGCACCACGGTGTGGTCAGAATGGGGAGGTCAGGAAACATGGATTGGCAATATAGGATAGGTTTCTGAAAAACATCACGGGATGGTGCGCATTGTAAGGGTTTCTAACTGACCATTCCCTGGTAGGCGTGAGAAATACATCACGGGAGGGTGTTAATCGGAAGGCCTGAATTAGGATAGGCAGTGAGTGGCAATGTAGGATGAAGAAAAGCACCACGGCAACGTCAGGATGGGGAAGTCAGGAAACATGCAGTGGCAATGTGGGATAGCTTTCTGAAAAACATCGCGGGGTGGTGCGCATTGTAAGTGTTTTTAACAGGCCATTCACTAGTAGGAGCGAGAAAAACATCACGGCGTGGTATGAATTGGAGGGCCTGAATCAGGATAGGCATTGAGTGGCAATGTAGGATGGAGAAAAGCACCAAAGGGTGGTCATCATGGGGAGGTCAGGACACATGCAGTGGCAATGTAGGATTGGTTTCTGAAAAACATCGCGGGTGGTGAAAATTGTAAGGCTTTCTAACAGGCCATTCACTAGTAGGACTGAGAAAAACATCATGGGGTGGTGTGAATCAGAGGGCCTGAATTATGATAAGCAGTGAGTGGCAATGTAGTATGGAGAAAAGCACCACGGGGTGGTCTGCATGGGGAGGTCAGGAAACAAGCAGTGGCAATGTAGGATAGGTTTCTGAAAAAGAAACATCGGAGTGATGCGCATTGTCAGGGGTTCTAACAGGCCATTTACTAGTTGGAGTGAGAAAAACATCATGGGGGTTTGTGAATGGTAGGGCCTGATTTAGGTTAGGCAGTGAATGGCAATGTAGGATGGAGAAAAGCACCACGGTGTGGTCAGCATGGGGAGATCAGGAAACATGCAGTGGCAATGTGGGATAGCTTTCTGAAAAACATTATGGGTTGGTGCGCATTGTAAGTGTTTCTAACAGGCCATTCATTAGTAGGAGTGAGAAAAACATCATGGGGTGGTGTGAATCGGAGGGCCTGAATTATGATAGGCAGTGAGTGGCAATGTAGAATGGAGAAAAGCACCACGGGGTGGTCAGCATGGGGAGGACAGGAAACATACAGTAGCAATGTAGGATAGTTTTCTGAAAAACATCACGGGGTGGTGCGCATTGTAAGTGTTTTTAGCAGGCCATTCACTAGTAGGAGTGAGAAAATCATCACGGGGTGGTGTGAATGGGAGGGCCTGAATTAGGATATTCATTGAGGGGCAATGAACAATGGAGAAAAGCACCATGGGGTGGTCAACATGGGGAGGTCAGGAAACATGCAATGGCAATGTAGGATAGGTTTCTGAAAAACATTGCGGCGTGGTGCGCATTGTAAGGGTTTCTAACAAGCCATTCACAAGTAGGATTGAAAAAAACATCACGGGGTTGTGTGAATCGGAGGGCCTGAATTAGGTTAGGCAGTGAGTGGCAATGTAGGATGGAGAAAATCACCACAGGGTGGTCAGCATGGGGAGGTCAGAAAACATACCGTGGCAATGTAGGATAGGTTTCCGAAAAAAAAAAAAAAAAAAAAAAACAGTATGTTGCACATTGTAAGTGTTTCTAACAGGCCATTCACTAGTAGAAGTTAGAAAACATCACGGGGTGGTGTGAATCGGAGGGCCTGAATTATGATAGGCGGTGAGTGGCAATGTAGGATTTAGAAAAGCACCACGGGGTGGTCAGCATGGGGAGATCAGGAAACATGCAGTGGCAATGTGGGATAGCTTTCTGAAAAACATTACGTGTTGTTGCGAATTGTAAGGCCATTCACTAGTAGGAGTGAGAAAAACATCACGGGGTGGTGTGAATCGGAGGGCCTGAATTATGATAGGCAGTGTGTGGCAATGTAGAATGGAGAAAAGCACCACGGGGTGGTCAGCATGGGGAGGACAGGAAACATACAGTAGCAATGTAGGATAGTTTTCTGAAAAACATCACGGGGTGGTGCGCATTGTAAGTGTTTTTAGCAGGCCATTCACTAGTAGGAGTGAGAAAATCATCACGGGGTGGTGTGAAAGGGAGGGCCTGAATTAGGATATTCATTGAGGGGCAATGAACAATGGAGAAAAGCACTATGGGGTGGTCAACATGGGGAGGTCAGGAAACATGCAATGGCAATGTAGGATAGGTTTCTGAAAAACATCGCGGCGTGGTGCGCATTGTAAGGGTTTCTAACAAGCCATTCACAAGTAGGATTGAAAAAAACATCACGGGGTTGTGTGAATCGGAGGGCCTGAATTAGGTTAGGCAGTGAGTGGCAATGTAGGATGGAGAAAATCACCACAGGGTGGTCAGCATGGGGAGGTCAGAAAACATGCCGTGGCAATGTAGGATAGGTTTGCGAAAAAAAAAAAAAAAAAAAAAAACATGATGTTGCACATTGTAAGTGTTTCTAACAGGCCATTCACTAGTAGAAGTTAGAAAAACATCACGGGGTGGTGTGAATCGGAGGGCCTGAATTAGGATAAGCAGTGAGTGGCAATGTAGGATGGAGAAAAGCACCACAGGGTGGTCAGCATGGGGAGGTAGGAAACATGCAGTGGCAATGTAAGATAGTTTTCTGAAAAACATCACGGGGTGGTGCGCTTTGTAAGGGTTTCTAACAGGCCATTCACTAGTAGGAGTGAGTAAAACATCACGGGGTGGTGTGAATCACATGGCCTGAATTATGAGAAGCAGTGAGTGGCAATGTAGGATGCAGAAAAGCACCACGGGGTGGTCAGCATGGGGAGGTCAGGAAACATGCATTGGCAATGTAGGATAGGTTTCTGAAAAAAAACATCGGGGTGGTGCGCATTGTAAGCCTTTCAAAGAGGCCATTAACTAGTAGGAGTGAGAAAAACATCACGGGGTGGTGTGAATCGGAGGGACTGAATCAGGATAGGCAGTGAGTGGCAGTGACGGATGGAGAAAAGCACCACGGGGTGCTCAGCATGAGGAGGTCAGGAAACATTCAGTGGCAATGTAGGATAGGTTTCTGATAAACATCTCTGGGTGGTGCGCATTGTAAAGGTTTCTAACAGGCCATTCATTAGTAGGAATGAGAAAAACATCACGTGCTGCTGTGAATCGGTGGGCATGAATTTGGATAGGCAGTGAGTGGCAACATAACATGGAGAAAAGCACCACGGTGTGGTCAACATGGTGAGGTCAGGAAACATGCAGTGGCACTGCAGGATCGGTTTCTGAAAAACATCGCGGGGTTGGGAGCATTGCAAAGGTATCTAACAGGCCATTTACGAGTAGGAGTGAGAAATACATCATGGTGTGGTGTGAATCGGAGGGCCTGAATCAAGTTAGACAGTGAGTGGCAATGTAGGATGGAGAAAAGCACCATGGGTTGGTGAGCATAGGGAGGTCAGAAAACATGCAATGGCAATGTAGGATAGGTTTCTGAAAAGCATTTTGGGGTTGTGCGCATTGTAAGGGTTTGTAGCAGGCCATTCACTAGTAGGAGTGACAAAATCATCACGGGGTGGTGTGAATCGGAGGGCCTGAATCAGGATAGGCAGTGAGTGGCAGAGTAGGATAGAGAAAAGCACCACAGGGTGGTCAGGATGTGGAGGTCAGGAAACATGCAGTGGCAATGTAGGATAGGTTTCTTAAAAACATTGCGGGTTGGTGCTCATTGTAAGGGTTTCTAAAAGGCCTTCCACTAGTAGGAGTGAGAACAACATCAAGGAGGTGGTGTGAATCGGAGGGCCTGAATTAGGATAGGCAGTGAGTGGCAATGTAGGGTGGATAAAAGCACCACAGGGTGGTCAGCACGGGGAGGTCAGGAAACATGCATTGGCAATGTAGGATACTTTTCTGAAAAACATCACAGTGTGGTGCGCATTATAAGGGTTTCTAAAAGGCCATTCACTAGTAGGAGTGAGAAAAACATCACGGGGTGGTTTGAATCAGATGTTCTGAATTAGGATAGGCAGTGAGTGGCAATGTAGGATGGAGAAAAGCACCACGGGTGGTCAGCATGCGGAGGTCAGGAAACATGTATTGACAATGTAGGATAGGTTTCTGCAAATCATCGCCGGGTGGTGCGCATTGTAAGGCTTTCTAGCCGGCCATTCACTAGTAGGAGTGAGAAAAATATAACGGGGTGGTGTGAATCAGAGGGTCTGAATAAGGATAGGCAGTGAGTGGCCATGTAGGATGGAGAAAAGCACCACGGGGTGGTCAGCATGGGGAGATCTGGAAACATGCAGTGACAATGTAGGAAAGGCTTCTGAAAAACATCCTGGGGTGGTGTGCAATGTAAGACTTTCTAACAGGCCATTCACTAGTAGGAGTGAGAAAAACATCACGTGGTGGTGTGAATCGGTGGGCCTGAATTAGGATAGGCAGTGAGTGGCAACATAAAATGGAGAAAAGCACCACGGTGTGGTCAGCATGGGAAGGTCAGGAAACATGCAGTGACAATGTAGGAAAGGCTTCTGAAAAACATCGCGGGGTGGTGCGCATTGTAGTGTTTGTAGCAGGCCATTCACTAGTAGGAGTGAGAAAATCATCACGGTGTGGTGTGAATGGGAGTGCCTGAATAAGGATAGGCAGTGAGTGGCAGTGAAGAATGGAGAAATGCACCATGGGTTGAAGTCAACATGGGGAGGTCAGGAAACATGCATTGGCAATGTAGGATAGGTTTCTGAAAAACATCGCTGGTGGCACACATTGTAAGGCATTCTAACAGGCCATTCACTAGTAGGAGTGAGAAAAATATCATGGGGTGGTGTGAATCGGAGTGCCTGAATTAGGATAGGCAGTGAGTGGCAATATAAAATGGAAGAAAGCACCACGGTGTGGTCAGCATGGGGAGGTCCGGAAATATGCAGTGGCAATGTAGGATAGGTTTCTGAAAAACATTACGGGGTGGTGCGCATTGTAAGGGTTTCTAACCGTCCAATCCCTGGTAGGACTTAGAGATATATCACGGGAGGGTGTGAATCAGAAGGCCTGAATCAGGATAGGCAGTGACTGCCAATGTAGGATGGAGAAAAGCACCACGGCATGGTCAGCATGGGGTGGTCAGGATACATTCAGTGGCAATTTATTATAGGTTTCTTAAAAACATCGCGGGGTGGTGCGGATTGTAAGGGTTTCTAACAGGCCATTCACTAGTAGGATTGAGGAAAACATCACGGGGTGGTTTGAATCAGATGTTCTGAATTAGGATATACAGTGAGTGGCAATGTAGGATGGAGAAAAGCACCAAGGGGTGGTCAGCATGGGGAGGTCAGGAAACATGCATTGGCAATGTAGGATAGGTTTCTGAAAAACATCACGGGGTGGTGCGCCTTGTAAGGGTTTGTAGCAGGCCATTCACTAGTAGGAGTGAGAAAATCATCACGGGGTGGTGTGAATGGGAGTGCCTGAATTACGATAGGCAGTGAATGGCAATGAAGAATTGAGAAAAGCACCATGGGTTGGTCAACATGGGGAGGAAAGGAAACATGCAATGGCAATGTAGGATAGGTTTCTGAAAAACATCGCTGGGTGGTGCTCATTGCAAGGCTTTCTAAAAAGCCATTCAGAAGTAGGAGTGAAAAAAAAAAAAACATCAAGGGGCGGTGTGAATCGGAGAGCCTGAATTAGGGTAGGCAGTGAGTGGCAATGTAGGGTGGAGAAAATCACCACAGGGTGGTCAGCATGGGGAGGTAAGAAAACATGCCCTGGCAATGTAGGTTAGGTTTCTGAAAAAAAAAAGCGGGGTGGTGCGATTGTAAGTGTTTCTAACAGGCCATTCACTAGTAGGAGTGAGAAAAACATCACGGGGTGGTGTGAATCGGAGGGCCTGAATTAGGATATGCAGTGAGTGGCAATGTAGGATGGACAAAAGCACCACAGGGTGGTCACCATGGGGAGGTCAGGAAACATGCAGTGGCAATGTGGGATAGCTTTCTGAAAAACATTCCGGGTTGGTGCGCATTGTCAGGGATTCTAACAGGCAATTCACTAGTAGGAGTGAGAAAAACTTCACGGCGTGGTGTGAATTGGAGGGCCTTAATCAGGATAGGCAGTGAGTGGCAATGTAGGATGGAGAAAAGCACCAAAGGGTGGTCATCATGGGGAGGTCAGGACACATGCAATGGCAAAGTAGGATAGTTTTCTGAAAAACATCACGGGGTGTGCCAATTGTAAGGCTTTCTAACAGGCCATTCACTAGTAGGAGTGAGAAAAACATCACGGGGTGGTGTGAATCGGAGGGCCTGAATTAGGATAGGCAGTGAGTGGCAATGTAAAGTGGAGAAAAGCACCACGGTGTGGTCAGCATGTGGAGGTCAGGAAACATTCAGTGTCAATGTAGGATAGCTTTCTGATATACATCTCTGGGTGGTGCGCAATGTAAGGGTTTCTAACAGGCCATACATTAGTAGGAGTGAGAAAAACATCACGTGGTACTGTGAATCGGTGGGCCTGAATTAGGATAGGCAGTGAGTGGCAACATAACATGGAGAAAAGCACCACGGTGTGGTCAGCATGGGGAAGTCAGGAAACATGCAGTGGCAATGTAGGATTTTTTTCTGAAATACATCATGGGGTTGGGCGCATTGTAAAGGTATCTAACAGGCCATTCACTAGTAGGAGTGAGAAATACATCATGGTGTGGTGTGAATCGGAGGGTTTGAATCAAGTTAGACAGTGAGTGGCAATGTAGGATGGAGAAAAGCACCACGGGGTGGTCAGCATGGGGAGGTCAGGAAAAATGCATTGGCAATGTAGGATAGGTTTCTGAAAAACATCGCTGGTTGCACACATTGTAAGGCATTCTAACAGGCCATTCACTAGTAGGAGTGAGAAAAATATCATGGGGTGGTGTGAATCGGAGTGCCTGAATTAGGATAGGCAGTGAGTGGCAATATAAAATGGAAGAAAGCACCACGGTGTGGTCAGCATGGGGAGGTCCGGAAATATGCAGTGGCAATGTAGGATAGGTTTCTGAAAAACATTACGGGGTGGTGCGCATTGTAAGTGTTTCTAACCGTCCAATCCCTGGTAGGACTTAGAGATATATCACGGGAGGGTGTGAATCAGAAGGCCTGAATCAGGATAGGCAGTGACTGCCAATGTAGGATGGAGAAAAGCACCACGGCATGGTCAGCATGGGGTGGTCAGGATACATTCAGTGGCAATTTATTATAGGTTTCTTAAAAACATCGCGTGGTGGTGCGGATTGTAAGGGTTTCTAACAGGCCATTCACTAGTAGGATTGAGGAAAACATCACGGGGTGGTTTGAATCAGATGTTCTGAATTAGGATATACAGTGAGTGGCAATGTAGGATGGAGAAAAGCACCAAGGGGTGGTCAGCATGGGGAGGTCAGGAAACATGCATTGGCAATGTAGGATAGGTTTCTGAAAAACATCACGGGGTGGTGCGCCTTGTAAGGGTCTGTAGCAGGCCATTCACTAGTAGGAGTGAGAAAATCATCACGGGGTGGTGTGAATGGGAGAGCCTGAATTACGATAGGCAGTGAATGGCAATGAAGAATGGAGAAAAGCACCATGGGTTGGTCAACATGGGGAGGAAAGGAAACATGCAATGGCAATGTAGGATAGGTTTCTGAAAAACATCGCTGGGTGGTGCTCATTGCAAGGCTTTCTAAAAAGCCATTCAGAAGTAAGAGTGAAAAAAAAAAAAACATCAAGGGGCGGTGTGAATCGGAGAGCCTGAATTAGGGTAGGCAGTGAGTGGCAATGTAGGATGGAGAAAAGCACCACAGGGTCGTCATGAGGGGGAGGTCAGGAAACATGCAGTGGCAAGGCAAGATCGGTTTCTGAAAAACATCGCGGGGTTGGGCGCATTGTAAAGGTATCTAACAGGCCATTCACTAGTAGGAGTGACAAAATCATCACGGGGTTGTGTGAATCGGAGGGCCTGAATTAGTATAGGCAGTGAGTGGCAATGAAGAATGTAGAAAAGCACCACGGGGTGGTCAGCATGGGGAGGTCAGGAAACATGCAATGGTAATGTAGGATTGTTTTCTGAAAAAAAAAAAGCTGGGTGGTGCGCATTGTAAAGATTTCTAACAGGCCATTAACTACTAGGAGTGAGAAATACATCATGGTGTGGTTTGAATTGGAGGGTATGAATCAAGTTAGACAGTGAGTGGCAATGTAGGATGGAGAAAAGCACCACGGGTTGGTGAGCATGGGGAAGTCAGGAAACATGCCATGGCAATGTAGGATATATTTCTGAAAAACATCGCGGGGTTGTGCGCATTGTCATTGTTTGTAGCAGGTCATTCACTAGCAGGAGTGAGAAAAACATCACGGGGTGGTGTGAATCAGAGGGCCTGAATTATGATAAGCAGAGAGTGGCAATGTAGGATGGAGAAAAGCACCACGGCATTGTCAGCATGGGGATGTCAGGAAACATTCAGTGGCAATATAGTGTAGGTTTCTGAAAAACATCGCGGGGCGTTGCGCATTGTAAAGGTTTCTAAAAGGCCATTCACTAGTAGGAGTGAGAAATACATCATGGTGTGGTTTGAATTGGAGGGTATGAATCAAGTTAGACAGTGAGTGGCAATGTAGGATGGAGAAAAGCACCACGGGTTGGTGAGCATGGGGAAGTCAGGAAACATGCCATGGCGATGTAGGATATATTTCTGAAAAACATCGCGGGGTTGTGCGCATTGTCATTGTTTGTAGCAGGCCATTCACTAGTAGGAGTGAGAAAAACATCACGGGGTGGTGTGAATCAGAGGGCCTGAATTATGATAAGCAGTGAGTGGCAATGTAGGATGGAGAAAAGCACCATGGCATTGTCAGCATGGGGATGTCAGGAAACATTCAGTGGCAATATAGTGTAGGTTTCTGAAAAACATCGTGGGGCGTTGCACATTGTAAAGGTTTCTAAAAGGCCATTCACTAGTAGGAGTGAGAAAAACATCACGGGGTTGTGTGAATCGGAGGGTCTAAATTAGGTTAGGCAGTGAGTGGCATTGTAGGATGGAAAAAAGCACCACAGGGTGGTCAGCATGGGGAGGTCAGGAAACATGCAGTGGCAATGTAGGATAGTTTTCTGAAAAACATCACGGGTTGGTGCGCATTGTAAGGGTTTCTAACAGGCCATTCACTAGTAGGATTGAGAAAAAACATCACGGGGTGGTGTGATTCGGAGGGCCTGAATTAGGATAGGCAGTGAGTGGCAATGTAGGATGGAGAAAATCACCAAAGGGTGGTCAGCATGGGGAGATCAGAAAATATGCCGTGGAAATGTAGGATATGTTTCTGAAAAAAAAAAGCGGGCTGTTGCGCATTGTAAGGGTTTTTCACAGGCCGTGCACTAGTATAATTGAGAAAAACATCACGGTGTTGTTTGAATCAGAAGTTCTGAATTAGGATATACAGTGAGTGGCAATGTAGGATGGAGAAAAGCACCACGGGGTGGTCAGCATGGGGAGGTCAGGAAACATGCATTGGCAATGTAGAATAGGTTTCTGAAAAACATCGCTGGTGGCACACATTGTAAGGCATTCTAACAGGCCATTCACTAGTAGGAGTGAGAAAAATATCATGGGGTGGTGTGAATCGGAGTGCCTGAATTAGGATAGGCAGTGAGTGGCAATATAAAATGGAAGAAAGCACCACGGTGTGGTCAGCATGGGGAGGTCCGGAAATATGCAGTGGCAATGTAGGATAGGTTTCTGAAAAACATTACGGGGTGGTGCGCATTGTAAGGGTTTCTAACCGTCCAATCCCTGGTAGGACTTAGAGATATATCACGGGAGGGTGTGAATCAGAAGGCCTGAATCAGGATAGGCAGTGACTGCCAATGTAGGATGGAGAAAAGCACCACGGCATGGTCAGCATGGGGTGGTCAGGATACATTCAGTGGCAATTTATTATAGGTTTCTTAAAAACATCGCGGGGTGGTGCGGATTGTAAGGGTTTCTAACAGGCCATTCACTAGTAGGATTGAGGAAAACATCACGTGGTACTGTGAATCGGTGGGCCTGAATTAGGATAGGCAGTGAGTGGCAACATAACATGGAGAAAAGCACCACGGTGTGGTCAGCATGGGGAAGTCAGGAAACATGCAGTGGCAATGTAGGATTTTTTTCTGAAATACATCACGGGGTTGGGCGCATTGTAAAGGTATCTAACAGGCCATTCACTAGTAGGAGTGAGAAATACATCATGGTGTGGTGTGAATCGGAGGGTTTGAATCAAGTTAGACAGTGAGTGGCAATGTAGGATGGAGAAAAGCACCACGGGTTGGTCAGCATGGGGAAGTCAGGAAACATGCAATGGCAATGTAGGATATGTTTCTGAAAAACATTGGGGGGTTGTGCGCATTGTAAGGGTTTGTAGCAGGCCCTTCACTAGTAGGAGTGTGAAAAACATCACGGGGTGGTGTGAATCGGAGGGGCTGAAAATAGGATTGGCAGTGAGTTGCAATGAAGAATGGATAAAAGCACCACGGGTTGGTCAACATGGGAAGGTGAGAAAACATGCAATGGCAATGTAGGGTAGGTTTCTGAAAAACATCGTGGTGTGGTGCACATTGTAAGGCTTTCTAACAAGCCATTCACAAGTAGGAGTGAAAAAAACATCACATGGTGGTGTGAATCAGAGGGTCTGAATTAGGGTAGGCTGTGAGTGGCAATGTAGGATGGAGAAAAGCACCACGGGTTTGTCAGCATGGGGAGGCAAGGAAACATGCAGTGGCAATGTAGAATAGGTTTGTGATAAGCATCATTGGGTGCTGCGCATTGTAAGGGTTTCTAACAGGCCATTATCTAGTAGGAGTGAGAACAACATCACGTGGTGGTGTGAATCGGAGGCACTGAATAAGGATAGGGAGTCAGATGCAATGTAGGATGGAGAAAACACCACAGCGTGTTCAGCATGGGGAGGTCAGGAAACATGCAGTGGTAATGTAGGATAGGTTTCTGAAAAAAAAAGCGTGGTCATGCGCATTGTAAGGCTTTCTAACAGGCCATTCACTAGTAGGAGTGAGAAAAACCTCACTGGGTTTTGTGAATCGGAGGGCCTGATTTAGGATAGGCAGTGAGTGGCAATGTAGGATGGAGAAAACCACCATGGGGTGGTCAGCATGAGCATGTCAGGAAACATGCAGTGGAAAATTAGGCACTGTAGGATGGAGAAAAGCACCAGGGGTCGTCATGATGGGGAGGACAGGAAACATGCAGTGAGATCGGTTTCTGAAAAACATCGCGGGGTTGGGCGCATTGTAAAGGTATCTAACAGGCCATTTACTAGTAGGAGTGAGAAATACATCATGGTGTTGTGTGAATCGGAGCGCCTGAATCAAGTTAGACAGTGAGTGGCAATGTAGGATGGAGAAAAGCACCACGGGGTGGTCAACATGGTGAGGTCAGCAAACATGCAATGGCAATGTAGGATAGGTTTCTGAAAAACATCGCGGGGTTGTGTGCATTACAAAGGTTTGTAGCAGGCCATTCACTAGTAGGAGTGACAAAATCATCACGGGGTTGTGTGAATCGGAGGGCCTGAATTAGTATAGGCAGTGAGTGGCAATGAAGAATGTAGAAAATCACCACGGGGTGGTCAGCATGGGGAGGTCAGGAAACATGCAATGGTAATGTAGGATTGTTTTCTGAAAAAATAAAAGCTGGGTGGTGCGCATTGTAAAGATTTCTAACAGGCCATTAACTACTAGGAGTGAGAAATACATCATGGTGTGGTTTGTAGCAGGCCATTCACTAGTAGGAGTGAAAAAAACATCACATGGTGGTGTGAATCAGAGGGTCTGAATTAGGGTAGGCTGTGAGTGGCAATGTAGGATGGAGAAAAGCACCACGGGTTTGTCAGCATGGGGAGGCAAGGAAACACGCAGTGGCAATGTAGAATAGGTTTGTGATGAGCATCATTGGGTGGTGCGCATTGTAAGGGTTTCTAACATGCCATTCACTAGTAGGAGTGAGAACAACATCATGTGGTGGTGTGAATCGGAGGCACTGAATTAGGATAGGGAGTGAGAGGCAATGTAGGATGGAGAAATCACCACAGGGTGGTCAGCATGGGGAGGTCAGGAAACATGCAGTGGTAATGTAGGATAGGTTTCTGAAAAAAAAGCATGGTCGTGCGCATTGTAAGGCTTTCTAACAGGCCATTAACTAGTAGGAGTGAGAAAAACATCACAGGGTGGTGTGAATCGGAGGGCCTGAATTAGGATAGGCAGTGAGTGGCAATATAAAATGGACAAATGCACCACGGTGTCGTCAGCATGGGGAGGTCAGGAAACATGCAGTGGCAAAGTAGGATAGGTTTCTGAAAAAAACCTCTGGGTGGTGTGCATTGTAAGGCTTTCTAACAGGCCATTCACTAGTAGGAGTGAGAAAAACATCACGGGGTGGTGTGAATCGGAGGGCCTGATTTAGGATAGGCAGTGAGTGGCAATGTAGGATGGAGAAAACCACCACGGGGTGGTCAGCATGAGGACCTCAGAAAACATGCAATGGAAAACTAGGATAGTTTTCTGAAAAACATCACGGGGTGGTGCCCATTGTAAGGCTTTCTAACAGGCCATTCACTAGTAGGAGTGAGAAAAACATCACGCGGTGGTGTGAATCGGAGGCCCTGAATTAGGATAGGAAGTGAGTGGCACTGTAGGATGGAGAAAAGCACCACGGGGTAGTCAGGATGGGGAGGTCAGGAAACATGTAGTGGCAATGCATGATCGGTTTCTGAAAAACATCGCGGGGTTGGGCGCATTGTAAAGGTATCTAACAGGCCATTTACTAGTAGGAGTGAAAAATACATCATGGTGTGGTGTGAATCGGAGCGCCTGAATCAAATTAGACAGTGAGTGGCAATGTAGGATGGAGAAAAGCACCACGGGGTGGTCAACATGGTGAGGTCAGGAAACATGCAATGGCAATGTAGGATAGGTTTCTGAAAAACATCGCGGGGTTGTGTGCATTACAAGGGTTTGTAGCAGGCCATTCACTAGTAGGAGTGACAAAATCATCACGGGGTTGTGTGAATCGGAGGGCCTGAATTAGTATAGGCAGTGAGTGGCAATGAAGAATGTAGAAAAGCACCACGGGGTGGTCAGCATGGGGAGGTCAGGAAACATGCAATGGTAATGTAGGATTGTTTTCTGAAAAAATAAAAGCTGGGTGGTGCGCATTGTAAAGATTTCTAACAGGCCATTAACTACTAGGAGTGAGAAATACATCATGGTGTGGTTTGTAGCAGGCCATTCACTAGTAGGACTGAAAAAAACATCACATGGTGGTGTGAATCAGAGGGTCTGAATTAGGGTAGGCTGTGAGTGGCAATGTAGGATGGAGAAAAGCACCACGGGTTTGTCAGCATGGGGAGGCAAGGAAACACGCAGTGGCAATGTAGAATAGGTTTGTGATGAGCATCATTGGGTGGTGCGCATTGTAAGGGTTTCTAACATGCCATTCACTAGTAGGAGTGAGAACAACATCATGTGGTGGTGTGAATCGGAGGCACTGAATTAGGATAGGGAGTGAGAGGCAATGTAGGATGGAGAAATCACCACAGGGTGGTCAGCATGGGGAGGTCAGGAAACATGCAGTGGTAATGTAGGATAGGTTTCTGAAAAAAAAGCATGGTCGTGCGCATTGTAAGGCTTTCTAACAGGCCATTAACTAGTAGGAGTGAGAAAAACATCACAGGGTGGTGTGAATCGGAGGGCCTGAATTAGGATAGGCAGTGAGTGGCAATATAAAATGGACAAATGCACCACGGTGTCGTCAGCATGGGGAGGTCAGGAAACATGCAGTGGCAAAGTAGGATAGGTTTCTGAAAAAAACCTCTGGGTGGTGTGCATTGTAAGGCTTTCTAACAGGCCATTCACTAGTAGGAGTGAGAAAAACATCACGGGGTGGTGTGAATCGGAGGGCCTGATTTAGGATAGGCAGTGAGTGGCAATGTAGGATGGAGAAAACCACCACGGGGTGGTCAGCATGAGGACCTCAGAAAACATGCAATGGAAAACTAGGATAGTTTTCTGAAAAACATCACGGGGTGGTGCCCATTGTAAGGCTTTCTAACAGGCCATTCACTAGTAGGAGTGAGAAAAACATCACGCGGTGGTGTGAATCGGAGGCCCTGAATTAGGATAGGAAGTGAGTGGCACTGTAGGATGGAGAAAAGCACCACGGGGTAGTCAGGATGGGGAGGTCAGGAAACATGTAGTGGCAATGCATGATCGGTTTCTGAAAAACATCGCGGGGTTGGGCGCATTGTAAAGGTATCTAACAGGCCATTTACTAGTAGGAGTGAAAAATACATCATGGTGTGGTGTGAATCGGAGCGCCTGAATCAAATTAGACAGTGAGTGGCAATGTAGGATGGAGAAAAGCACCACGGGGTGGTCAACATGGTGAGGTCAGGAAACATGCAATGGCAATGTAGGATAGGTTTCTGAAAAACATCGCGGGGTTGTGTGCATTACAAGGGTTTGTAGCAGGCCATTCACTAGTAGGAGTGACAAAATCATCACGGGGTTGTGTGAATTGGAGGGCCTGAATTAGGATAGGCAGTGAGTGGCAATGAAGAATGTAGAAAAGCCCCACGGGGTGGTCAGCATGGGGAGGTCAGGAAACATGCAATGGTGATGTATGATAGTTTTCTGAAAAAAAAAAAGCTGGGTGGTGCGCATTTTAAAGATTTCTAACAGGCCATTAACTACTAGGAGTGAGAAAAACATCACGGGGTGTTGTGAATCGGAGGGCCTGAATTAGGATAGGCAGTGAGTGGCAACGTAGCATGTAGAAAAGCACCACGGGGTGGTCAGCATGGGGAGGACAGGAAACATGCCGTGGCAATGTAGGATAGTTTTGGGAAAACATCACGGGGTGGTGTGGTTTTTAAGGTTTCTAACAGGCCATTACCAAGTAGGAGTGAGAAAAACATCAGGGGTGGTTTGAATCAGATGTTCTAATTAGGACAGGCAGTGAGTGGCAATGTAGGATGGAGAAAAGCACCACAGGGTGGTCAGCATGGGGCGGTCAGGAAACATGCAATGGCAATGTAGGATAGTTTGCTGAAAACATCACGGGGTGGTGCGGATTTTAAGGGTTTCTAACAGGCCATTCACTAGTAGGAGTGAGAAAAACATCAGGGGGTGGTTTGAATCAGATGTTCTAATTAGGATAGGCAGTGAGTGGCAATGTAGGATTGAGAAAAGCACCACGGGGTTGTCATCATGGGGAGGTCAGGACACATGCAGTGGCAATGTAGGATAGGTTTCTGAAAAACATCGTGGGGTGGTACTCATTGTAAGGGTTTCTAACAGGCTTTTCACTAGTAGTAGTGAGAAAAACATCACAGGGTGGTATGAATCTGAGGGCCTGAATTATGATAGGCAGTGAGTGGCAACGTAGCATGTAGAAAAGCACCACGGGGTAGTCACCATGGGGAGGACAGGAAACATGCTGTGGCAATGTAGGATAGTTTTCTGAAAAACATAACGGGGTGGTGGGCATTGTAAGGGTTTCTAACAGGCCTTTCACTAGTAGGAGTGAGAAAATCATCACGGGGTTGTGTGAATCGGAGGGCCTGAATAAGGATAGGCAGTGAGTGGCAATGTAGGATGGAGAATAGCACCATGGGGTGTTCATCATGGGGAGGGCAGGAAACATGCAGTGGCAATGTAGGATAGGTTTCTGAACAAAACAGATGGATGGGGCGCATTTTAAGGGTTTCTAACAGGCCATTCACTAGTAGGAGTGAGAAAAACATCACGGGGTGGTTTGAATCAGATGTTCTGAATTAGGATAGGCAGTGTGTGGCAATGTAGGATGGAGAAAAGCACCACGGGGTTGTCAGCATGGGGAGGTCAGGAAACATGCATTGGCAATGTAGTATAGGTTTCTGAAAAACATCGCTGTTTGTGTGCATTGTAAGGCTTTCTAACAGGCCATTCACTAGTAGGAGTGAGAAAAACATCACAGGGAGGTGTGAATCATAGGGCCTGAATTAGGATAGGCAGTTAGTGGCAACATAAAATGGAGAAAAGCACCACGGTGTGGTCAGCATGGGGAGGTCAGGAAACATGCAGTGGCAATGTAGAAAATGTTTCTGAAAAACATCACGGGGTGGTGCGCCTTGTAAGGGTATCTAAATAGCCATTCCCTGGTAGGAGTGAGAAATACATCACGAGAAGGTGTGAATCGGAATGCCTGAATTAGGATAGGCATTGAGTCGCAATGTAGGATGGAGAAAAGCACCACGGCACGGTCATCATGGGGAGGTCAGGACACATGCAGTGCAACGTAGGATAGGTTTCTGAAAAACATCGCGGCGTAGTGCGCATGGTAAGGGTTTCTAACAGGCCATGTACTAGTAGGAGTGAGAAATACATCATGGTGTGGTGTGAATTGGAGGGCCTGAATCAAGTTTGACAGTGCGTGGCAATGTAGGATGGAGAAAAGCCCCACGGGATGGTGAGCATGGGGAGGTCAGGAAACATGCAGTGTCAATGAACGATAGGTTTCTAAAAAACGTCGTGGGGTTGTGCGCATTGTAAGGGTTTGTAGCAGGCCCTTCACTAGTAAGAGTGAAAAAAACATCATGAGGTGGTGTGAGTCGGAGTGGCTGAATTAGGATTGGCAGTGAGTGGCAATGAAGAATGGAGAAAAGCACCACGGGTTGGTCAACATGGGGAGGTCAGGAAACATGTAATGGCAAAGTAGGATAGTTTTCTGAAAAACATCACGGGGTGGTGCCCATTGTAAGGCTTTCTAACAGGCCATTCACTAGTGGGAGTGAGAAAAACATCACGGGGTGGTGTGAATCGGAGGGCCTGAATTAGGATAGGCAGTGAGTGGCAATGTAGGATGGCGAAAAGCACCACAGGGTGGTCAGCATGGGGAGGTCAGGAAACATGCAATGGCAATGTAGGATAGTTTTCTGAAAACATCACGGGGTGGTGCGGATTTTAAGGGATTCTTACAGGCCATTCACTAGTAGGAGTGAGAAAAACATCAGGGGGTGGTTTGAATCAGATGTTCTAATTAGGATAGGCAGTGAGTGGCAATGTTGCATGGAGAAAAGCACCACGGGGTGGTCATCATGGGGAGGTCAGGACGCATGCAGTGGCAATGTAGGATAGGTTTCTGAAAAACATCGCGTGGTGGTGCGCATTGTAAGGGTTTCTAACAGGCTTTTCACTAGTAGTAGTGAGAAAAACATCACAGGGTGGTATGAATCTGAGGGCCTGAATTATGATAGGCAGTGAGTGGCAACGTAGCATGGAGAAAAGCACCACGGGGTAGTCACCATGGTGAGGACAGGAAACATGCAGTGGCAATGTAGGATAGTTTTCTGAAAAACGTCAAAGGGTGGTGGGCATTGTAAGGGTTTCTAACAGGCCATTCACTAGTAGGAGTGAGAAAAACATCATGGGGTGGTTTGAATCAGATGTTCTGAATTAGGATATACAGTGCGTGGCAATGTAGGATGGAGAAAAGCACCACGGGGTTGTCAGCATGGGGAGGTCAGGAAACATGCATTGGCAATGTAGTACAGGTTTCTGAAAAACATCGCTGGTTGTGTGCATTGTAAGGCTTTCTAACAGGCCATTCACTAGTAGGAGTGAGAAAAACATCACAGGGTGGTGTGAATCGTAGGGCCTGAATTAGGATAGGCAGTGAGTGGCAATATAAAATGGAGAAAAGCACAACGGTGTGGTCAGCATGGGGAGGTCAGGAAACATGCAGTGGCAATGTAGGAAATGTTTCTGAAAAACATCACGGGGTGGTGCGTCTTGTAAGGGTATCTAACCGGCCATTCCCTGGTAGGAGTGAGAAATACATCACGTGAAGGTGTGAATCGGAATGCCTGAATTAGGATAGGCATTGAGTGGCAATGTAGGATGGAGAAAAGCACCACGGCACGGTCATCATGGGGTGGTCAGGACACATACGGTGGCAATGTAGGATAGGTTTCTGAAAAACATCGCGGCGTAGTGCGCATGGTAAGGGTTTCTAACAGGCCATGTACTAGTAGGAGTGAGAAATACCTCATGGTGTGGTGTGAATTGGAGGGCCTGAATCAAGTTTGACAGTGCGTGGCAATTTAGGATGGCGAAAAGCCCCACGGCTTTGTGAGCATGGGGAGGTCAGGAAACATGCATTGTCAATGTACGATAGGTTTCTGAAAAACGTCGCGGGGTTGTGCGCATTGTAAGGGTTTGTAGCAGGCCCTTCACTAGTAGGAGTGACAAAAACATCACGTGGTGGTGTGAATCGGAGTGGCTGAATTAGGATTGGCCGTGAGTGGCAATGAAGAATGGAGAACAGCACCACGGGCTGGTCAACATGGGGAGGTCAGGAAACATGTAATGGCAAAGTAGGATACTTTTCTGAAAAACATCACGGGGTGGTGCCCATTGTAAGGCTTTCTAACAGAGCATTCACTAGTGGGAGTGAGAAAAACATCACGGGGTGGAGTGAATCGGAGGGCCTGAATTAGGATAGGCGGTGAGTGGCAATGTAAAATGGAGAAAGGCACCAAGGTTTGGTCAGCATGGGGTGGTCAGGAAACATTCAGTGTCAATGTAGGATAGGTTTCTGATAAACAACTCTGGGTGGTGCGCATTGTAAGGGTTTCTAACAGGCCACTCATTAGTAGGAGTGAGAAAAACATCACGTGGTATTGTGAATCATTGGGCCTGAATTAGGATAGGCAGTGAGTGGCAACATAACATGGAAAAAAGCACCACGGTGTATCAGCATGGGGAGGTCAGGAAACATGCAGGGCAATGCAGGATCGGTTTCTGAAATACATTGTGGGGTTGGGCGCATTGTAAAGGTATCTAACAGGCCATTCACTAGTAGGAGTGAGAAATACATCACGGTTTGGTGTGAATCGGAGGGCATGAATCAACTTAGACAGTGAGTGGCAATGTAGGATGGAGAAAAGCACCACGGGATGGTGAGCATGGGGAAGTCAGGAAACATGCAATGGCAATGTAGGATAGGTTTCTGAAAAACATCGCGGGGTTTTGCGCATTGTCAGTGTTTGTAGCAGGCCATTCACTAGTAGGAGTGACAAAATCAACACGGGGTTGTGTGAATAGGCGGGCCTGAATCAGGATAGGCAGTGAGTGGCAGTGCAGGATGGAGAAAAGCACCATGGGTTGGTCAGGATGGGGAGGTCAGGAAAAATGCAGTGGCAATGCAGGATAGGTTTCTGAAAAACATCACGGAGTAGTGCGCATGGTAAGGGTTTCTAACCGGCCATTTACTAGTAGGAGTGAGAAATACATCATGGTGTGGTGAGAATTGGAGGGCCTGAATGAAGTTAGACAGTGAGTGGCAATGTAGGATGGAGAAAAGCCCCACGGGTTGGTGAGCATGGGGAGGTCAGGAAACATGCATTGTCAATGTACGAAAGGTTTCTGAAAAACGTCGCGGGGTTGTGCGCATTGTAAGGGTTTGTACCAGGCCCTTCACTAGTAGGAGTGAGAAAAACCTCCTTGGTGGTGTGAATCGGAGGGGCTGAATTAGGATTGGCAGTGAGTGGCAATGAAGAATGGAGAAAAGCACCACGGGTTGGTCAACATGGGGAGGTCAGGAAACATTTAATGGCAATGTAGGGTAGGTTTGTGAAAAACATCGCAGGGTGGTGCACATTGTAAGGCTTTCTAACAAGCCATTCACAAGCAGGAGTGAATAAAAACATCACAGGGTGGTGTGAATAAGAGGGTCTGAATTAGGATAGGCTGTGAGTGGCAATGTAGGATGGAGAAAAGCACCAGGGTTTGTCAGCATGGGGAGGCAAGGAAACATGCAGTGGCAATGTAGAATAGGTTTCTGATAAGCATCACTGGGTGGTGCGCATTGTAAGGGTTTCTAACAGGCCATTCACTAGTAGGAGTGAGAACAACATCACATGGTGGTGTGAATCGGAGGCAGTGAATTAGGATAGGGAGTGAGAGGCAATGTAGGGTGGAGAAAACACCACAGGGTGTTCAGCATGGGGAGGTCAGGAAACATGCAGTGGTAATGTAGGATAGGTTTCTGGAAAAAAAAGTGTGGTGGTGCGCATTGTAAGGGTTTCTAACAGGCCATTCACTAGTAAGAGTGAGAAAAACAACACGGGGTTGTGGAAATTGGAGGGCCTGAATAAGAATAGGCAGTGAGTGGGAATGTAGGATGGAGAAAAGCACCAGAGGGTGGTGAGCATGGGGAGTTCAGGAAACATGCAGTGGCAATGTCGGATACTTTTCTGAAAAACATCACGGGTTGGTGCGCATTTTAAGGGTTTCTAAAAGGCCATTCACTAGTAGGAGTGAGAAAAACATCACGGGGTTGTTTGAATCAGATGTTCTGAATTAGGATATACAGTGAGTGGCAATGTAGGATGGAGAAAAGCACCACGGGGTTGTCAGCATGGGCAGGTCAGGAAACATGCATTGGCAATGTAGGATAGGTTTCCAAAAAACATCGCGGGTGGTGCGCATTGTAAGACTTTCTAACAGGCCATTCACTAGTAGGAGTGAGAAAATCATCAGAGGATGGTGTGAATTGGAGGGCCTCAATTAGGATAGGCAGTGAGTGGCAATATAAAATGGAGAAATGCACCACGGTGTGGTCAGCATGGGGAGGTCAGGAAACATGCAGTGGCAATGTAGGAAATGTTTCTGAAAAACATCAATGGGTGGTTCGCCTTGTAAGGGTATCTAACCAGGCATTCCCTGGTAGGAGTGAGAAATACATCACGGGAGGGTGTGAATCAGAAGGCCTGAATCAGGATAGGCAGTGAATGGCAATGTAGGATGGAGAAAAGCACCACGGCATGGTCATCATGGGGAGTTGAGGACACATGCAGTGGCAATGTAGGATAGGTTTCTGAAAACATCGCGGGGTGGTGAGAATTGTAAGGCTTTCTAACAAGCCATTCACTTCTAGGAGTGAGAAATACATCACGGGGTGGTGTGAATCAGAGGGCCTGAATTATGAAAAGCAGTGAGTGGCAATGTAGGATGGAGAAAATCACCACGGGTTGGTCAGCATGTGGAGGTAAGGAAACATGCAGTGGAAATGTAGGATAGGTTTCTGAAAAAAACATCGGGGTGGTGCGCATTGTAAGGGTTTCTAACAGGCCATTCACTAGTAAGAGTGAGAAAAACATCACGGGGTTGTGTGAATCGGAGGGCCTGATTTGGATAGGCAGTGAGTGGCAATGTAGGATGGAGAAAACCACCACAGGGTGGTCAGCATGAGGACGTCAGGAAACATGCAGTGGCAAAGTAGGATAGTTTTCTGAAAAACATCACATGGTGGTGCCCATTTTAAGGGTTTCTAACAGGCCATTCACTAGTAGGAGTGAGAAAAGCATCACGCGGTGGTGTGAATCAGAGGCCCTGAATTAGGACAGGCAGTGAGTGGCAATGTAGGATGGAGTAAATCACCACGGTGTGGTCAGTTTGTGGAGGTCAGGAAACATGCAGTGGAAATGCAGGATCGGTTTCTGAAAAACCTCGCGGAGTTGGGCGCATTGTAAAGGTATATAACAGGCCGTTTACTAGTAGGAGTGAGAAATACATCATGGTGTGGTGTGAATCGGAGGGCCTGAATCAAGTTAGACAGTGAGTGGCAATGTAGGATGGAGAAAAGAACCATGGGTTGGTGAGCATGGGGAGGTCAGGAAACATACAACGGCAATGTAGGATAGGTTTCTGAAAAACATCGCGTGGTTGTGCGCATTATAAGGGTTTGTAGCAGGCCATTCACTAGTAGGAGTGACAAAGTCATCACTGGGTGGTGAGAATTGGAGGGCCTGAATTAGGATAGGAAGTGAGTGGCAATGAAGAATGTAGAAAAGCACCACGGGGTAGTCAACATGGGGAGGTCAGGAAACATGCAATGGCAATGTAGGATAGGTTTCTGAAAAACATCGCGGTGTGGTGGTATTGTAAGGGTTTCTAACAAGCCATTGACAAGTAGGAGCGCAAAAAACATCAGGGTGTGGTCTGAATCGGAGGGCCTGATTTAGGATAGGCAGTGAGTGGCAATGTAGGATGGAGAAAAGCACCCCGGAATGGTCAGCATGGGGAGGTCAGGAAACATGCAATGGTAATGTACGATAGTTTTCTGAAAAAAAAAAAAGCTGGGTGGTGCGCATTGGAAAGATTTCTAACAGGCCATTCACTAGAAGGAGTGAGAAAAATATCACGGGGTGGTGTGAATCGGAGGGCCTTAATTACGATAGGCAGTGAGTGGCAATGTAGGACGGAGAAAAGCACCACAGGGTGGTCAGCATGGGGAGGTCAGGAAACATGCACTGGCAATGTAGGATAATTTTCTGAGAACATCACGGGGTGGTGCAGATTTTAAGGGTTTCTAACAGACCATTCACTAGTAGGAGTGAGAAAAACTTCATGGGGTGGTTTGAATCAGATGTTCTAATTAGGATAGGCAGTGAGTGGCAATGTAGGATGGAGAAAAGCACCACGTGGTGGTCATCATGGGGAGGTCAGGACACATGCAGTGGCAATGTAGGATGGTTTTCTGAAAAACATCCCGGTGTGGTGGGCAGAGTAAGGGTTTCTAACAGGCCTTTCACTAGTAGGAGTGAGAAAAACATCACAGGGTGGTGTGATTAGGAAGGCCTGAATTAGGATAGGCAGTGAGTGGCAATATAAAATGGAGAAAAGCACCACGGTGTGGTCAGCATGGGGTGGTCAAGAAACATGCAGTGGCAATGTAGGAAAGGTTTCTAAAAAATATCACGGGGTTGTGCGCCTTGTAAGGGTATCTAACCGGCCCTTCCCTCGTAGGAGTGAGAAATACATCAAGGGAGGGTGTGAATCGGAAGGCCTGAATCAGAATAGGCAGTGAGTGGCAATGTAGGATGGAGAAAAGCACCACGGCATGGTCATCATGGGGGGCTCAGGACACATGCAGTGGCAATGTAGGATAGGTTTCTGAAAAACATCGCGGTGTGGTGAGCATTGTAAGGCTTTCTAAGAGGCCACTCACTAGTAGGAGTGAGAAAAACATCACGGGGTTGTGTGAATCGGAGGGCCTGAAAAAGGATAGGCAGTGAGTGGCAATGTAGGATGGAGAAAAGCACCACAGGGTGGTGAACATGGGGAGTTCAGGAAACATGCAGTGGCAATGTAGGATACTTTTCTGAAAAACATCACGGGGTCGTGCACCTTTTAAAGGTTTCTAAAAGGCCATTCACTAGTAGGAGTGAGAAAAACATCACGGGGTGGTTTGAATCAGATGTTCTGAATTAGGATATACAGTGAGTGGCAATGTAGGATGGAGAAAAGCACCACGGGGTTGTCAGCATGGGGAGGTCAGGAAACATGCATTGGCAATGTAGGATAGGTTTCCGAAAAACATCGCGGTGGTGCGCATTGTAAGGCTTTCTAACAGGCCATTCACTAGTAGGAGTGAGAAAATCATCAGAGGGTGGTGTGAATCGGAGGGCCTGAATTAGGATAGGCAGTGAGTGGCAATATAAAATGGAGAAAAGCACCACGGTGTTGTCAGCATGGGGAGGTCAGGAAACATGCAGTGGCAATGTAGGAAATGTTTCTGAAAACATCACGGGGTGGTTCGCCTTGTAAGGGTATCTAACCCGCCATTCCCTGGTAGGAGTGAGAAATACATCACGGGAGGGTGTGAATCGGAAGGCCTGAATCAGGATAGGTACTGAGTGGCAATGTAGGATGGAGAAAAGCACCACGGCATGGTCATCATGGGGAGGTCAGGACACATGTAGTGGCAATGTAGGATAGGTTTCTGAAAAACATCGGGTGGTGGTGAGAATTGTAAGGCTTTCTAACAGGCCATTCACTAGTAGGAGTGAGAAAAACATCACGGGGTGGTGTGAATCAGAGGGCCTGAATTATGAAAAGCTGTGAGTGGCAATGTAGGATGGAGAAAATCACCACGGGTTGGTCAGCATGTGGAGGTCACGAAACATGCAGTGGAAATGTAGGATAGGTTTCTGAAAAAAACATCGGGGTGGTGCGCATTGTAAAGGTTTCTAACAGGCGATTCACTAGTAAGAGTGAGAAAAACATCACGGGGTGGTGTGAATCGGAGGGCCTGATTTAGGATAGGTAGTGAGTGGCAATGTAGGATGGAGAAAACCACCACAGGGTGCTCAGCATGAGGACGTCAGGAAACATGCAGTGGCAAAGTAGGATAGTTTTCTGAAAAATATCACGTGGTGGTGCCCATTTTAAGGCTTTCTAACAGGGCATTCACTAGTAGGAGTGAGAAAAGCATCACGCGGTGGTGTGAATCGGAGGCCCTGAATTAGGACAGGCAATGAGTGGCAATGTAGGATGGAGTAAAGCACCACGGGGTGGTCAGTATGGGGATGTCAGGAAACATGCAGTGGAAATGCAGGATCGGTTTCTGAAAATCCTCACGGAGTTGGGCGCATTGTAAAGGTATATAACAGGCCATTTACTAGTAGGAGTGAGAAAAACATCGCGGTGTGTTATGAATCAGATGTTCTCAATTAGGATAGGCAGTGAGTGGCAAGGAAGAATGTAGAAAAGCACCACGGGGTGGTCAACATGGGGAGGTCAGGAAACATGCAATGGCAATGTAGGATAGGTTTCTGAAAAACATTGCGGTGTGGTGCGTATTGTAAGGGTTTCTAACAAGCAATTCACAAGTAGGAGCGCAAAAAACATCACGGTGTGGTCTGAATCGGAGGGCCTGAATTAGAATAGGCAGTGAGTGGCAATGTAGGATGGAGAAAAGCACCACAGGGTGATCAGCATGGGGAGGTCAGGAAACATGCAATGGCAATGTAGGATAGTTTTCTGAAAACATCATGGGGTTGTGCAGATTTTAAGGGTTTCTAACAGGCCATTCACTAGTAGGAGTGAGAAAAACATCACGGGGTGGTTTGAATCAGATGTTCTAATTAGGATAGGCAGTGAGTGGCAATGTAGGATGGAGAAAAGCACCACGGGGTGGTCATCATGGGGAGGTCAGGACACATGCAGTGGCAAAGTAGGATAGTTTTCTTAAAAACACCATGGGGTGGTGGGCATTGTAAGGGTTTCTAACAGGCCTTACACTAGTAGGAGTGAGAAAAACATCACGGGATGGTGTGAATCAGATGTTCTGAATTAGGATAGGCAGTGAGTGGCAATGTAGGATGGAGAAAAACACCACGGGGTGTTCAGCATGGGGAGGTCAGGAAACATGCAGTGGCAATGTAGGATAGGTTTCTGAAAAAAACAGTGGGGTGGTGCACATTATAAGGGTTTCTAACAGTCCATTCACTAGTAGGAGTGAGAAAAACATCACGGGGTGGTTTGAATCAGATGTTCTGAATTAGGATATACAGTGAATGGCAATGTAGGATGGAGAAAAGCACCACGGGGTTGTCAGCATGGGGAGGTCAGGAAACATGCATTGGCAATGTAGGATAGGTTTCCGAAAAACATCGCGGTGGTGCGCATTGTAAGGCTTTCTAACAGGCCATTCACTAGTAGGAGTGAGAAAAAGATCACAGGGTGGTGTGAATCGGAGGGCCTCAATTAGGATAGGCAGTGAGTGTCAATGTAGGATGGAGAAAAGTACCACAGGGTGGTCAACATGGGGAGGTCAGGAAACATGCAATGGCAATGTAGGTTAGTTTTCTGAAAACATCACGGGGTGGTGCAGATTTTAAGGATTTGTAACAGGCCATTCACTAGTAGGAGTGAGAAAAACATCACGGGGTGGTGTGAATCAGATGTTCTAATTAGGATAGGCAGTGAGTGGCAATGTAGGATGGAGAAAAGCACCACGGGGTGGTCATCATGGGGAGGTCTGGACACATGCAGTGGCAATGTAGGATAGTTTTCTGAAAAAAACAGCTGGATGGTGCGCATTGTAAAGATTTCTAACAGGCCATTCACTAGTAGGAGTGAGAAAAACATCACGGGGTGGTGTGAATCGGAGGGCCTGAATTAGGATAGGCAGTGAGTGGCAATGTAGGATGGAGAAAAGAACCACAGGGTGGTCAGCATGGGGAGGTCAGGAAACATGCAATGGCAATGTAGGATAGTTTTCCGAAAACATAATGGGGTGGTGCAGATTTTAATGGTTTCTAACAGGCATTCACTAGTAGGAGTGAGAAAAACATCACGGGGTGATTTGAATCAGATGTTCTAATTAGGATAGGCAGTGAGTGTCAATGTAGGATAGAGAAAAGCACCACGGGGTGGTCATCATGGGGAGGTCAGGACACATGCAGTGGCAATGTAGGATAATTTTCTGAAAAACATCACGGGGTGGTGGGCATTGTAAGGGTTTCTAACAGGCCTTTCACTAGTAGGAGTGAGAAAAACATCACGGGGTTGTTTGAATCAGATGTTCTGAATTAGGATATACAGTGAGTGGCAATGTAGGATGGAGAAAAGCACCACGGGGTTGTCAGCATGGGCAGGTCAGGAAACATGCATTGGCAATGTAGGATAGGTTTCCAAAAAACATCGCGGGTGGTGCGCATTGTAAGACTTTCTAACAGGCCATTCACTAGTAGGAGTGAGAAAATCATCAGAGGATGGTGTGAATTGGAGGGCCTCAATTAGGATAGGCAGTGAGTGGCAATATAAAATGGAGAAAAGCACCACGGTGTGGTCAGCATGGGGAGGTCAGGAAACATGCAGTGGCAATGTAGGAAATGTTTCTGAAAAACATCAATGGGTGGTTCGCCTTGTAAGGGTATCTAACCGGGCATTCCCTGGTAGGAGTGAGAAATACATCACGGGAGGGTGTGAATCAGAAGGCCTGAATCAGGATAGGCAGTGAATGGCAATGTAGGATGGAGAAAAGCACCACGGCATGGTCATCATGGGGAGTTGAGGACACATGCAGTGGCAATGTAGGATAGGTTTCTGAAAACATCGCGGGGTGGTGAGAATTGTAAGGCTTTCTAACAAGCCATTCACTTCTAGGAGTGAGAAATACATCACGGGGTGGTGTGAATCAGAGGGCCTGAATTATGAAAAGCAGTGAGTGGCAATGTAGGATGGAGAAAATCACCACGGGTTGGTCAGCATGTGGAGGTAAGGAAACATGCAGTGGAAATGTAGGATAGGTTTCTGAAAAAAACATCGGGGTGGTGCGCATTGTAAGGGTTTCTAACAGGCCATTCACTAGTAAGAGTGAGAAAAACATCACGGGGTTGTGTGAATCGGAGGGCCTGATTTGGATAGCCAGTGAGTGGCAATGTAGGATGGAGAAAACCACCACAGGGTGGTCAGCATGAGGACGTCAGGAAACATGCAGTGGCAAAGTAGGATAGTTTTCTGAAAAACATCACATGGTGGTGCCCATTTTAAGGGTTTCTAACAGGCCATTCACTAGTAGGAGTGAGAAAAGCATCACGCGGTGGTGTGAATCGGAGGCCCTGAATTAGGACAGGCAGTGAGTGGCAATGTAGGATGGAGTAAATCACCACGGTGTGGTCAGTTTGTGGAGGTCAGGAAACATGCAGTGGAAATGCAGGATCGGTTTCTGAAAAACCTCGCGGAGTTGGGCGCATTGTAAAGGTATATAACAGGCCGTTTACTAGTAGGAGTGAGAAATACATCATGGTGTGGTGTGAATCGGAGGGCCTGAATCAAGTTAGACAGTGAGTGGCAATGTAGGATGGAGAAAAGAACCATGGGTTGGTGAGCATGGGGAGGTCAGGAAACATACAACGGCAATGTAGGATAGGTTTCTGAAAAACATCGCGTGGTTGTGCGCATTATAAGGGTTTGTAGCAGGCCATTCACTAGTAGGAGTGACAAAGTCATCACTGGGTGGTGAGAATTGGAGGGCCTGAATTAGGATAGGAAGTGAATGGCAATGAAGAATGTAGAAAAGCACCACGGGGTAGTCAACATGGGGAGGTCAGGAAACATGCAATGGCAATGTAGGATAGGTTTCTGAAAAACATCGCGGTGTGGTGGTATTGTAAGGGTTTCTAACAAGCCATTGACAAGTAGGAGCGCAAAAAACATCAGGGTGTGGTCTGAATCGGAGGGCCTGATTTAGGATAGGCAGTGAGTGGCAATGTAGGATGGAGAAAAGCACCCCGGAATGGTCAGCATGGGGAGGTCACGGAATATGCAGTGGCAATGTAGGATAGGTTTCTGAAAAACATCGCGGGGTTGGTGCGCATTGTATGGGTGTGTAACATTACATTCACTAGTAGGAGTGAGAAAAACATCGCGGAGTGGTGCGCATTGTATGGGTGTGTAACATTACATTCACTAGTAGGAGTGAGAAAAACATCACGGGGTGATGCGCATTGTATTGCTGTGTAACATTACATTTACTAGTAGAAGTGAGAAAAACATCACGGGGTGGTGTGAATCCGAGGGTCTGAATTAGGATAGGCAGTGAGTGGCAATGTAGGATGGAGAAAAGCACCGTGGGTTGGTCAGCTTGTTTAGGTCAAGGACCATGCAGTGGCAATGTAGGCTAGGTTTCGGGAAAAACATCTTGGGGTGGTGCGCATTGTATGGGTGTGTAAAATTACACTCACTAGTAGGAGTGAGAAAAACATCACGGGGTGGTGCGCATTTTATGGGTGTGTAACATTAAATTCACTAGTAGGAGTGAGAAAAACATCAAGGGGTGGTGTGAATCAGAGGGATTGAATTAGGATAGGCTGTAAGTGACAATATAGGATGGAGAAAAGCACCACGTGGTGGTCAGCATGGGGAGGTCACGGAATATGCAGTGGCAATGTAGGATAGGTTTCTGAAAAACATCGCGGGGTTGGTGCGCATTGTATGGGTGTGTAACATTACATTCACTAGTAGGAGTGAGAAAAACATCGTGGGGTGGTGCGCATTGTATGGGTGTGTAACATTACATTCACTAGTAGGAATGAGAAAAACATCACGGGGTGGTGTGAATCGGAGGGACTGAAATAGGATAGGCAGTGAGTGGCAATGTAGGATGGAGAAAAGCACCGCGGGCTGGTCAGCATGGGGAGGACAGGGAACATGCAGTGGCAATGTAGGATAGGTTTCTGAAAAACATCGCGGGGTGGTGCGCATTGTATGGGTGTGTAACATTACATTCACTAGTAGGAGTGAGAAATACATCACGGGGTGGTGCGCATTGTATTGCTGTGTAACATTACATTCACTAGTAGGAGTGAGAAAAACATCTCGGGGTGGTGTGAATCCGAGGGTCTGAATTAGGATAGGAAGTGAGTGGCAATGTAGGATGGAGAAAAGCACAGTGGGTTGGTCAGCTTGTGGAGGTCAGGGACCATGCAGTGGCAATGTAGGATAGGTTTCGGAAAAATATCTCGGGGTGTTACGCATTGTATGGGTGTGTAAAATTAAAATTCACTAGTAGGAGTGAGAAAAACATCACGGGGTTGTGTGAATCGGAGGGTCTGAATTAGGATAGGCAGTGAGTGGCAACGTAGGATGGAGAAAAGCACCGCGGTGTGGTCAGCATGGGGAGGTCAGGGAACATGTAGTTGCAATGTAGGATAGGTTTCTGAAAAACATCGCGGTGTGGTGCGCATTGTATGGTTGTGCAACATTACATTCACTAGTAGGAGTGAGAAAAACATCACGGGGTGGTGTGAATCGGAGGGTCTGAATTATGATAGGCCGTGAGTGGCAATGTAGGGTGGAGAAAAGCACCGCGGGGTGGTCAGCATGGGGAAGTCAGGGAACATGCAGTGGCAATGTAGCATAGGTTTATGAAAAACATCGCGGCGATGGTGCGCATTGTATGGGTGTGTAACATTACATTCACTAGTAGGAGTGAGAAAAACATCACGGGGTGGTGTGCATTTTATGGGTGTGTAACATTAAATTCACTAGTAGGAGTGAGAAAAACATCAAGGGGTGGTGTGAATCGGAGGGATTGAATTAGGATAGGCAGTAAGTGACAATATAGGATGGAGAAAAGCACCACGTGTTGGTCAGCATGGGGAGGTCAGGGAACATGCAGTGGCAATGTAGGATAGGTTTCTGAAAAACATCGCGGGGTTGGTGCGCATTGTATGGGTGTGTAACATTACATTCACTAGTAGGAGTGAGAAAAACATCGTGGGGTGGTGCGCATTGTATGGGTGTGTAACATTACATTCAATAGTAGGAGTGAGAAAAACATCACGGGGTGGTGTGAATCGGAGGGACTGAAATAGGATAGGCAGTGAGTGGCAATGTAGGATGGAGAAAAGCACCGCGGGCTGGTCAGCATGGGGAGGACAGGGAACATGCAGTGGCAATGTAGGATAGGTTTCTGAAAAACATCGCGGGGTGGTGCGCATTGTATGGGTGTGTAACATTAAATTCACTAGTAGGAGTGAGAAAAACATCAAGGGGTGGTGTGAATCGGAGGGATTGAATTAGGATAGGCAGTAAGTGACAATATAGGATGGAGAAAAGCACCACGTGGTGGTCAGCATGGGGAGGTCAGGGAACATGCAGTGGCAATGTAGGATGGGTTTCTGAAGAATATCGCGGGGTTGGTGCGCATTGTATGGGTGTGTAACATTACATTCACTAGTAGGAGTGAGAAAAACATCGTGGGGTGGTGCGCATTGTATGGGTGTGTAACATTACATTCACTAGTAGGAGTGAGAAAAACATCACGGGGTGGTGTGAATCGGAGGGACTGAAATAGGATAGGCAGTGAGTGGCAATGTAGGATGGAGAAAAGCACCGCGGGCTGGTCAGCATGGGGAGGACAGGGAACATGCAGTGGCAATGTAGGATAGGTTTCTGAAAAACATCGCGGGGTGGTGCGCATTGTATGGGTGTGTAACATTACATTCACTAGTAGGAGTGAGAAAAACATCGTGGGGTGGTGCGCATTGTATGGGTGTGTAACATTACATTCACTAGTAGGAGTGAGAAAAACAACACGGGGTGGTGTGAATCGGAGGGACTGAAATAGGATAGGCAGTGAGTGGCAATGTAGGATGGAGAAAAGCACCGCGGGCTGGTCAGCATGGGGAGGACAGGGAACATGTAGAGGCAATTTAGGATAGGTTTCTGAAAAACATGGCAGTGTGGTGCGCATTGTATGGGTGTGTAACATTACATTCACTAGTAGGAGTGAGAAAAACATCACGGGTTGGTGTGAATCGGGGGATTGAATTAGGATAGGCAGTAACTGACAATATAGGATGGAGAAAAGCACCACGTGGTGGTCAGCATGGGGAGGTCAGGGAACATGCAGTGGCAATGTAGGATAGGTTTTTGAAGAATATCGCGGGGTTGGTGCGCATTGTATGGGTGTGTAACATTACATTCACTAGTAGGAGTGAGAAAAACATCGTGGGGTGGTGCGCATTGTATGGGTGTGTAACATTACATTCACTAGTAGGAGTGAGAAAAACATCACGGGGTGGTGTGAATCGGAGGGACTGAAATAGGATAGGCAGTGAGTGGCAATGTAGGATGGAGAAAAGCACCGCGGGCTGGTCAGCATGGGGAGGACAGGGAACATGCAGTGGCAATGTAGGATAGGTTTCTGAAAAGCATCGCGGGGTGGTGTGCATTGTATGGGTGTGTAACGTTACATTCACTATTAGTAGTGAGAAAAACATCACGGGGTGGTGTCAATCGGAGGGTCTAAATTAGGATAGGCAGTGAGTGGCAATGTAGGATGGAGAAAAGCACCGCGGGGTGGTCAGCATGGGGAGGACAGGGAACATGCAGTGGCAATGTAGGATAGGTTTCTGAAAAACATCGCGGGGTGGTGTGCATTGTATGGGTGTGTAACATTACATTCACTAGTAGTAGTGAGAAAAACATCACGGGGTGGTGTCAATCGGAGGGTCTAAATTAGGATAGGCAGTGAGTGGCAATGTAGGATGGAGAAAAGCACCACGGGGTGGTCAGCATGGGGAGGTCAGGGAACATGCAGTGGCAATGTAGGATACGTTTCTGAAAAACATCGCGGGGTGGTGTGCATTGTATGGGTGTGTAACATTACATTCACTAGTAGGAGTGAGAAAAACATCACGGGGTGGTGTGCATTTTATGGGTGTGTAACATTAAATTCACTAGTAGGAGTGAGAAAAACATCAAGGGGTGGTGTGAATCGGAGGGATTGAATTAGGATAGGCAGTAAGTGACAATATAGGATGGAGAAAAGCACCACGTGGTGGTCAGCATGGGGAGGTCAGGGAACATGCAGTGGCAATGGAGGATAGGTTTCTGAAAAACATTGCGGGGATGGTGCGCATTGTATGGGTGTGTAACATTACATTCACTAGTAGGAGTGAGAAAAACATCGTGGGGTGGTGCGCATAGTATGGGTGTGTAACATTACATTCAATAGTCGGAGTGAGAAAAACATCACGGGATGGTGTGAATCGGAGGGACTGAAATAGGATAGGCAGTGAGTGGCAATGTAGGATGGAGAAAAGCACCGCGGGCTGGTCAGCATGGGGAGGACAGGGAACATGCAGTGGCAATGTAGGATAGGTTTCTGAAAAACATCGCGGGGTGGTGCGCATTGTATGGGTGTGTAACATTACATTCACAAGTAGGAGTGAGAAAAACATCACGGGGTGGTGCGCATTGTATTGCTGTGTAACATTACATTCACTAGTAGGAGTGAGAAAAACATCACAGGGTGGTGTGAATCGGAGGGACTGAATTAGGATTGGCAGTGAGTGGCAATGTAGGATGGAGAAAAGCACCGTGGGTTGGTCAGCTTGTGGAGGTCAGGGACCATGCAGTGGCAATGTAAGATAGGTTTCGGAAAAACATCTCGGTGTGGTGCGCATTGTATGGGTGTGTAAAATTACATTCACTAGTAGGAGTGAGAAAAACATCACGGGGTGGTGTGAATCCGAAGGTCTGAATTAGGATAGGCAGTGAGTGGCAACGTAGGATGGAGAAAAGCACCGCGGTGTGGTCAGCATGGGGAGGTCAGGAAACATGTAGTTGCAATGTAGGATAGGTTTGTGAAAAACATCGCGGTGTGGTGCGCATTGTATGGGTGTGTAACATTACATTCACTAGTAGGAGTGAGAAAAACATCACGGGGTGGTGTGAATCGGAGGGTCTGAATTAGGATAGGCCGTGAGTGGCAATGTAGGGTGGAGAAAAGCACCGCGGGTGGTCAGCATGGGGAAGTCAGGGAACATGCAGTGGCAATGTAGGATAGGTTTCTGAAAAACATCGCGGGGTGGTGTGCATTGTATGGGTGTGTAACATTACATTCACTAGTAGGAGTGAGAAAAACATCACGGGGTGTTGTCCATCGGAGGGTCTAAATTAGGATAGGCAGTGAGTGGCAATGTAGGATGGAGAAAAGCACCGCGGGGTGATCAGCATGGCGAGGTCAGGGAACATGCAGTGGCAATGTAGGATAGGTTTCTGAAAAACATCGCGGCGTGGTGCGCATTTTATTGGTGTGTAATATTACATTCACTAGTAGGAGTGAGAAAAACATCGTGGGGTGGTGCGCATTGTATGGGTGTGTAACATTACATTCACTAGTAGGAGTGAGAAATACATCACGGGGTGTTGTGAATCGGAGGGACTGAAATAGGATAGGCAGTGAGTGGCAATGTAGGATGGAGAAAAGCACCGCGGGCTGGTCAGCATGGGGAGGACAGGGAACATGTAGAGGCAATTTAGGATAGGTTTCTGAAAAACATCGCAGTGTGGTGCGCATTGTATGGGTGTGTAACATTACATTCACTAGTAGGAGTGAGAAAAACATCACGGGTTGGTGTGAATCGGAGGGATTGAATTAGGATAGGCAGTAACTGACAATATAGGATGGAGAAAAGCACCACGTGGTGGTCAGCATGGGGAGTTCAGGGAACATGCAGTGGCAATGTAGGATAGGTTTCTGAAGAATATCGCGGGGTTGGTGCGCATTGTATGGGTGTGTAACATTACATTCACTAGTAGGAGTGAGAAAAACATCGTGGGGTGGTGCGCAATTTATGGGTGTGTAACATTACATTCACTAGTAGGAGTGAGAAAAACATCACGGGGTGGTGTGAATCGGAGGGACTGAAATAGGATAGGCAGTGAGTGGCAATGTAGGATGGAGAAAAGCACCGCGGGCTGGTCAGCATGGGGAGGACAGGGAACATGCAGTGGCAATGTAGGATAGGTTTCTGAAAAACATCGCGGGGTGGTGTGCATTGTATGGGTGTGTAACATTACATTCACTAGTAGGAGTGAGAAAAACATCGTGGGGTGGTGCGCATTGTATGGGTGTGTAACATTTCATTCACTAGTAGGAGTGAGAAAAACATCACGGGGTGGTGTGAATCGGAGGGTCTGAATTAGGATAGGCCGTGAGTGGCAATGTAGGGTGGAGAAAAGCTCCGTGGGGTGGTCAGCATGGGGAAGTCAGGGAACATGCAGTGGCAATGTAGGATAGGTTTCTGAAAAACATCGCGGGGTGGTGTGCATTGTATGGGTGTATAACATTACATTCACTAGTAGGAGTGAGAAAAACATCACGGGGTGGTGTCAATCGGAGGGTCTAAATTAGGATAGGCAGTGAGTGGCAATGTAGGATGGAGAAAAGCACCGCAGGGTGATCAGCATGGCGAGGTCAGGGAACATGCAGTGGCAATGTAGGATAGGTTTCTGAAAAACATCGCGGCGTGGTGCGCATTTTATTGGTGTGTAATATTACATTCACTAGTAGGAGTGAGAAAAACATCGTGGGGTGGTGCGCATTGTATGGGTGTGTAACATTACATTCACTAGTAGGAGTGAGAAAAACATCACGGTGTGGAGTGAATAGGAGGGACTGAAATAGGATAGGCAGTGAGTGGCAATGTAGGATGGAGAAAAGCACCGCGGGGTGGTCAGCATGGGGAGGACAGGGAACATGCAGTGGCAATGTAGGATAGGTTTTTGAAAAACATCGCGGGGTGGTGCGCATTGTATGGGTGTGTAACATTACATTCACTAGTAGGAGTGAGAAAAACATCACGGGGTGATGCGCATTGTATTGCTGTGTAACATTACATTTACTAGTAGAAGTGAGAAAAACATCACGGGGTGGTGTGAATCCGAGGGTCTGAATTAGGATAGGCAGTGAGTGGCAATGTAGGATGGAGAAAAGCACCGTGGGTTGGTCAGCTTGTTTAGGTCAAGGACCATGCAGTGGCAATGTAGGGTAGGTTTCGGGAAAAACATCTTGGGGTGGTGCGCATTGTATGGGTGTGTAAAATTACACTCACTAGTAGGAGTGAGAAAAACATCACGGGGTGGTGCGCATTTTATGGGTGTGTAACATTAAATTCACTAGTAGGAGTGAGAAAAACATCAAGGGGTGGTGTGAATCAGAGGGATTGAATTAGGATAGGCTGTAAGTGACAATATAGGATGGAGAAAAGCACCACGTGGTGGTCAGCATGGGGAGGTCACGGAATATGCAGTGGCAATGTAGGATAGGTTTCTGAAAAACATCGCGGGGTTGGTGCGCATTGTATGGGTGTGTAACATTACATTCACTAGTAGGAGTGAGAAAAACATCGTGGGGTGGTGCGCATTGTATGGGTGTGTAACATTACATTCACTAGTAAGAGTGAGAAAAACATCACGGGGTGGTGTGAATCGGAGGGACTGAAATAGGATAGGCAGTGAGTGGCAATGTAGGATGGAGAAAAGCACCGCGGGCTGGTCAGCATGGGGAGGACAGGGAACATGCAGTGGCAATGTAGGATAGGTTTCTGAAAAACATCGCGGGGTGGTGCGCATTGTATGGGTGTGTAACATTACATTCACTAGTAGGAGTGAGAAATACATCATGGGGTGGTGCGCATTGTATTGCTGTGTAACATTACATTCACTAGTAGGAGTGAGAAAAACATCTCGGGGTGGTGTGAATCCGAGGGTCTGAATTAGGATAGGAAGTGAGTGGCAATGTAGGATGGAGAAAAGCACAGTGGGTTGGTCAGCTTGTGGAGGTCAGGGACCATGCAGTGGCAATGTAGGATAGGTTTCGGAAAAATATCTCGGGGTGTTACGCATTGTATGGGTGTGTAAAATTAAAATTCACTAGTAGGAGTGAGAAAAACATCACGGGGTTGTGTGAATCGGAGGGTCTGAATTAGGATAGGCAGTGAGTGGCAACGTAGGATGGAGAAAAGCACCGCGGTGTGGTCAGCATGGGGAGGTCAGGGAACATGTAGTTGCAATGTAGGATAGGTTTCTGAAAAACATCGCGGTGTGGTGCGCATTGTATGGTTGTGCAACATTACATTCACTAGTAGGAGTGAGAAAAACATCACGGGGTGGTGTGAATCGGAGGGTCTGAATTATGATAGGCCGTGAGTGGCAATGTAGGGTGGAGAAAAGCACCGCGGGGTGGTCAGCATGGGGAAGTCAGGGAACATGCAGTGGCAATGTAGCATAGGTTTATGAAAAACATCGCGGGGATGGTGCGCATTGTATGGGTGTGTAACATTACATTCACTAGTAGGAGTGAGAAAAACATCACGGGGTGGTGTGCATTTTATGGGTGTGTAACATTAAATTCACTAGTAGGAGTGAGAAAAACATCAAGGGGTGGTGTGAATCGGAGGGATTGAATTAGGATAGGCAGTAAGTGACAATATAGGATGGAGAAAAGCACCACGTGTTGGTCAGCATGGGGAGGTCAGGGAACATGCAGTGGCAATGTAGGATAGGTTTCTGAAAAACATCGCGGGGTTGGTGCGCATTGTATGGGTGTGTAACATTACATTCACTAGTAGGAGTGAGAAAAACATCGTGGGGTGGTGCGCATTGTATGGGTGTGTAACATTACATTCAATAGTAGGAGTGAGAAAAACATCACGGGGTGGTGTGAATCGGAGGGACTGAAATAGGATAGGCAGTGAGTGGCAATGTAGGATGGAGAAAAGCACCGCGGGCTGGTCAGCATGGGGAGGACAGGGAACATGCAGTGGCAATGTAGGATAGGTTTCTGAAAAACATCGCGGGGTGGTGCGCATTGTATGGGTGTGTAACATTAAATTCACTAGTAGGAGTGAGAAAAACATCAAGGGGTGGTGTGAATCGGAGGGATTGAATTAGGATAGGCAGTAAGTGACAATATAGGATGGAGAAAAGCACCACGTGTTGGTCAGCATGGGGAGGTCAGGGAACATGCAGTGGCAATGTAGGATAGGTTTCTGAAAAACATCGCGGGGTTGGTGCGCATTGTATGGGTGTGTAACATTACATTCACTAGTAGGAGTGAGAAAAACATCGTGGGGTGGTGCGCAT
The DNA here is from genome assembly GCF_034190915.1 of Cavia porcellus. Classification (NCBI taxonomy): domain Eukaryota; kingdom Metazoa; phylum Chordata; class Mammalia; order Rodentia; family Caviidae; genus Cavia; species Cavia porcellus. The sequence continues at coordinate 6,669,900 of NW_026947526.1, forward strand.
TGTATGGGTGTGTAACATTACATTCAATAGTAGGAGTGAGAAAAACATCACGGGGTGGTGTGAATCGGAGGGACTGAAATAGGATAGGCAGTGAGTGGCAATGTAGGATGGAGAAAAGCACCGCGGGCTGGTCAGCATGGGGAGGACAGGGAACATGCAGTGGCAATGTAGGATAGGTTTCTGAAAAACATCGCGGGGTGGTGCGCATTGTATGGGTGTGTAACATTACATTCACTAGTAGGAGTGAGAAAAACATCACGGGGTGGTGTGAATCGGAGGGACTGAAATAGGATAGGCAGTGAGTGGCAATGTAGGATGGAGAAAAGCACCGCGGGCTGGTCAGCATGGGGAGGACAGGGAACATGTAGCGGCAATTTAGGATAGGTTTCTGAAAAACATCGCAGTGTGGTGCGCATTGTACGGGTGTGTAACATTACATTCACTAGTAGGAGTGAGAAAAACATCACGGGTTGGTGTGAATCGGAGGGATTGAATTAGGATAGGCAGTAACTGACAATATAGGATGGAGAAAAGCACCACGTGGTGGTCAGCATGGGGAGGTCAGGGAACATGCAGTGGCAATGTAGGATGGGTTTCTGAAGAATATCGCGGGGTTGGTGCGCATTGTATGGGTGTGTAACATTACATTCACTAGTAGGAGTGAGAAAAACATCGTGGGGTGGTGCGCATTGTATGGGTGTGTAACATTACATTCACTAGTAGGAGTGAGAAAAACATCACGGGGTGGTGTGAATCGGAGGGACTGAAATAGGATAGGCAGTGAGTGGCAATGTAGGATGGAGAAAAGCACCGCGGGCTGGTCAGCATGGGGAGGACAGGGAACATGCAGTGGCAATGTAGGATAGGTTTCTGAAAAACATCGCGGGGTGGTGCGCATTGTATGGGTGTGTAACATTACATTCACTAGTAGGAGTGAGAAAAACATCGTGGGGTGGTGCGCATTGTATGGGTGTGTAACATTACATTCACTAGTAGGAGTGAGAAAAACAACACGGGGTGGTGTGAATCGGAGGGACTGAAATAGGATAGGCAGTGAGTGGCAATGTAGGATGGAGAAAAGCACCGCGGGCTGGTCAGCATGGGGAGGACAGGGAACATGTAGAGGCAATTTAGGATAGGTTTCTGAAAAACATGGCAGTGTGGTGCGCATTGTATGGGTGTGTAACATTACATTCACTAGTAGGAGTGAGAAAAACATCACGGGTTGGTGTGAATCGGAGGGATTGAATTAGGATAGGCAGTAACTGACAATATAGGATGGAGAAAAGCACCACGTGGTGGTCAGCATGGGGAGGTCAGGGAACATGCAGTGGCAATGTAGGATAGGTTTCTGAAGAATATCGCGGGGTTGGTGCGCATTGTATGGGTGTGTAACATTACATTCACTAGTAGGAGTGAGAAAAACATCGTGGGGTGGTGCGCATTGTATGGGTGTGTAACATTACATTCACTAGTAGGAGTGAGAAAAACATCACGGGGTGGTGTGAATCGGAGACACTGAAATAGGATAGGCAGTGAGTGGCAATGTAGGATGGAGAAAAGCACCGCGGGCTGGTCATCATGGGGAGGACAGGGAACATGCAGTGGCAATGTAGGATAGGTTTCTGAAAAGCATCGCGGGGTGGTGTGCATTGTATGGGTGTGTAACGTTACATTCACTATTAGTAGTGAGAAAAACATCACGGGGTGGTGTCAATCGGAGGGTCTAAATTAGGATAGGCAGTGAGTGGCAATGTAGGATGGAGAAGAGCACCGCGGGGTGGTCAGCATGGGGAGGACAGGGAACATGCAGTGGCAATGTAGGATAGGTTTCTGAAAAACATCGCGGGGTGGTGTGCATTGTATGGGTGTGTAACATTACATTCACTAGTAGTAGTGAGAAAAACATCACGGGGTGGTGTCAATCGGAGGGTCTAAATTAGGATAGGCAGTGAGTGGCAATGTAGGATGGAGAAAAGCACCACGGGGTGGTCAGCATGGGGAGGTCAGGGAACATGCAGTGGCAATGTAGGATACGTTTCTGAAAAACATCGCGGGGTGGTGTGCATTGTATGGGTGTGTAACATTACATTCACTAGTAGGAGTGAGAAAAACATCACGGGGTGGTGTGCATTTTATGGGTGTGTAACATTAAATTCACTAGTAGGAGTGAGAAAAACATCAAGGGGTGGTGTGAATCGGAGGGATTGAATTAGGATAGGCAGTAAGTGACAATATAGGATGGAGAAAAGCACCACGTGGTGGTCAGCATGGGGAGGTCAGGGAACATGCAGTGGCAATGGAGGATAGGTTTCTGAAAAACATTGCGGGGATGGTGCGCATTGTATGGGTGTGTAACATTACATTCACTAGTAGGAGTGAGAAAAACATCGTGGGGTGGTGCGCATAGTATGGGTGTGTAACATTACATTCAATAGTCGGAGTGAGAAAAACATCACGGGATGGTGTGAATCGGAGGGACTGAAATAGGATAGGCAGTGAGTGGCAATGTAGGATGGAGAAAAGCACCGCGGGCTGGTCAGCATGGGGAGGACAGGGAACATGCAGTGGCAATGTAGGATAGGTTTCTGAAAAACATCGCGGGGTGGTGCGCATTGTATGGGTGTGTAACATTACATTCACAAGTAGGAGTGAGAAAAACATCACGGGGTGGTGCGCATTGTATTGCTGTGTAACATTACATTCACTAGTAGGAGTGAGAAAAACATCACAGGGTGGTGTGAATCGGAGGGACTGAATTAGGATTGGCAGTGAGTGGCAATGTAGGATGGAGAAAAGCACCGTGGGTTGGTCAGCTTGTGGAGGTCAGGGACCATGCAGTGGCAATGTAGGATAGGTTTCGGAAAAACATCTCGGTGTGGTGCGCATTGTATGGGTGTGTAAAATTACGTTCACTAGTAGGAGTGAGAAAAACATCACGGGGTGGTGTGAATCCGAAGGTCTGAATTAGGATAGGCAGTGAGTGGCAACGTAGGATGGAGAAAAGCACCGCGGTGTGGTCAGCATGGGGAGGTCAGGAAACATGTAGTTGCAATGTAGGATAGGTTTGTGAAAAACATCGCGGTGTGGTGCGCATTGTATGGGTGTGTAACATTACATTCACTAGTAGGAGTGAGAAAAACATCACGGGGTGGTGTGAATCGGAGGGTCTGAATTAGGATAGGCCGTGAGTGGCAATGTAGGGTGGAGAAAAGCACCGCGGGTGGTCAGCATGGGGAAGTCAGGGAACATGCAGTGGAAATGTAGGATAGGTTTCTGAAAAACATCGCGGGGTGGTGTGCATTGTATGGGTGTGTAACATTACATTCACTAGTAGGAGTGAGAAAAACATCACGGGGTGTTGTCCATCGGAGGGTCTAAATTAGGATAGGCAGTGAGTGGCAATGTAGGATGGAGAAAAGCACCGCGGGGTGATCAGCATGGCGAGGTCAGGGAACATGCAGTGGCAATGTAGGATAGGTTTCTGAAAAACATCGCGGCGTGGTGCGCATTTTATTGGTGTGTAATATTACATTCACTAGTAGGAGTGAGAAAAACATCGTGGGGTGGTGCGCATTGTATGGGTGTGTAACATTACATTCACTAGTAGGAGTGAGAAAAACATCACGGGGTGTTGTGAATCGGAGGGACTGAAATAGGATAGGCAGTGAGTGGCAATGTAGGATGGAGAAAAGCACCGCGGGCTGGTCAGCATGGGGAGGACAGGGAACATGTAGAGGCAATTTAGGATAGGTTTCTGAAAAACATCGCAGTGTGGTGCGCATTGTATGGGTGTGTAACATTACATTCACTAGTAGGAGTGAGAAAAACATCACGGGTTGGTGTGAATCGGAGGGATTGAATTAGGATAGGCAGTAACTGACAATATAGGATGGAGAAAAGCACCACGTGGTGGTCAGCATGGGGAGTTCAGGGAACATGCAGTGGCAATGTAGGATAGGTTTCTGAAGAATATCGCGGGGTTGGTGCGCATTGTATGGGTGTGTAACATTACATTCACTAGTAGGAGTGAGAAAAACATCGTGGGGTGGTGCGCAATTTATGGGTGTGTAACATTACATTCACTAGTAGGAGTGAGAAAAACATCACGGGGTGGTGTGAATCGGAGGGACTGAAATAGGATAGGCAGTGAGTGGCAATGTAGGATGGAGAAAAGCACCGCGGGCTGGTCAGCATGGGGAGGACAGGGAACATGCAGTGGCAATGTAGGATAGGTTTCTGAAAAACATCGCGGGGTGGTGTGCATTGTATGGGTGTGTAACATTACATTCACTAGTAGGAGTGAGAAAAACATCGTGGGGTGGTGCGCATTGTATGGGTGTGTAACATTTCATTCACTAGTAGGAGTGAGAAAAACATCACGGGGTGGTGTGAATCGGAGGGTCTGAGTTAGGATAGGCCGTGAGTGGCAATGTAGGGTGGAGAAAAGCCCCGCGGGGTAGTCAGCATGGGGAAGTCAGGGAACATGCAGTGGCAATGTAGGATAGGTTTCTGAAAAACATCGCGGGGTGGTGTGCATTGTATGGGTGTGTAACGTTACATTCACTATTAGTAGTGAGAAAAACATCACGGGGTGGTGTCAATCGGAGGGTCTAAATTAGGATAGGCAGTGAGTGGCAATGTAGGATGGAGAAAAGCACCGCGGGGTGGTCAGCATGGGGAGGACAGGGAACATGCAGTGGCAATGTAGGATAGGTTTCTGAAAAACATCGCGGGGTGGTGTGCATTGTATGGGTGTGTAACATTACATTCACTAGTAGTAGTGAGAAAAACATCACGGGGTGGTGTCAATCGGAGGGTCTAAATTAGGATAGGCAGTGAGTGGCAATGTAGGATGGAGAAAAGCACCACGGGGTGGTCAGCATGGGGAGGTCAGGGAACATGCAGTGGCAATGTAGGATACGTTTCTGAAAAACATCGCGGGGTGGTGTGCATTGTATGGGTGTGTAACATTACATTCACTAGTAGGAGTGAGAAAAACATCACGGGGTGGTGTGCATTTTATGGGTGTGTAACATTAAATTCACTAGTAGGAGTGAGAAAAACATCAAGGGGTGGTGTGAATCGGAGGGATTGAATTAGGATAGGCAGTAAGTGACAATATAGGATGGAGAAAAGCACCACGTGGTGGTCAGCATGGGGAGGTCAGGGAACATGCAGTGGCAATGGAGGATAGGTTTCTGAAAAACATCGCGGGGATGGTGCGCATTGTATGGGTGTGTAACATTACATTCACTAGTAGGAGTGAGAAAAACATCGTGGGGTGGTGCGCATAGTATGGGTGTGTAACATTACATTCAATAGTCGGAGTGAGAAAAACATCACGGGATGGTGTGAATCGGAGGGACTGAAATAGGATAGGCAGTGAGTGGCAATGTAGGATGGAGAAAAGCACCGCGGGCTGGTCAGCATGGGGAGGACAGGGAACATGCAGTGGCAATGTAGGATAGGTTTCTGAAAAACATCGCGGGGTGGTGCGCATTGTATGGGTGTGTAACATTACATTCACAAGTAGGAGTGAGAAAAACATCACGGGGTGGTGCGCATTGTATTGCTGTGTAACATTACATTCACTAGTAGGAGTGAGAAAAACATCACGGGGTGGTGTGAATCGGAGGGACTGAATTAGGATTGGCAGTGAGTGGCAATGTAGGATGGAGAAAAGCACCGTGGGTTGGTCAGCTTGTGGAGGTCAGGGACCATGCAGTGGCAATGTAGGATAGGTTTCGGAAAAACATCTCGGTGTGGTGCGCATTGTATGGGTGTGTAAAATTACATTCACTAGTAGGAGTGAGAAAAACATCACGGGGTGGTGTGAATCCGAAGGTCTGAATTAGGATAGGCAGTGAGTGGCAACGTAGGATGGAGAAAAGCACCGCGGTGTGGTCAGCATGGGGAGGTCAGGAAACATGTAGTTGCAATGTAGGATAGGTTTCTGAAAAACATCGCGGTGTGGTGCGCATTGTATGGGTGTGTAACATTACATTCACTAGTAGGAGTGAGAAAAACATCACGGGGTGGTGTGAATCGGAGGGTCTGAATTAGGATAGGCCGTGAGTGGCAATGTAGGGTGGAGAAAAGCACCGCGGGTGGTCAGCATGGGGAAGTCAGGGAACATGCAGTGGCAATGTAGGATAGGTTTCTGAAAAACATCGCGGGGTGGTGTGCATTGTATGGGTGTGTAACATTACATTCACTAGTAGCAGTGAGAAAAACATCGCGGGGTGTTGTCCATCGGAGGGTCTAAATTAGGATAGGCAGTGAGTGGCAATGTAGGATGGAGAAAAGCCCCGCGGGGTGATCAGCATGGCGAGGTCAGGGAACATGCAGTGGCAATGTAGGATAGGTTTCTGAAAAACATCGCGGCGTGGTGCGCATTTTATTGGTGTGTAATATTACATTCACTAGTAGGAGTGAGAAAAACATCGTGGGGTGGTGCGCATTGTATGGGTGTGTAACATTACATTCACTAGTAGGAGTGAGAAAAACATCACGGGGTGGTGTGAATCGGAGGGACTGAAATAGGATAGGCAGTGAGTGGCAAGGTAGGATGGAGAAAAGCACCGCGGGGTGGTCAGCATGGGGAGGACAGGGAACATGCAGTGGCAATGTAGGATAGGTTTTTGAAAAACATCGCGGGGTGGTGCGCATTTTATGGGTGTGTAACATTAAATTCACTAGTAGGAGTGAGAAAAACATCAGGGGGTGGTGTGAATCAGAGGGATTGAATTAGGATAGGCAGTAAGTGACAATATAGGATGGAGAAAAGCACCACGTGGTGGTCAGCATGGGGAGGTCAGGGAACATGCAGTGGCAATGTAGGATAGGTTTCTGAAAAAGATCGCGGGGTTGGTGCGCATTGTATGGGTGTGTAACATTACATTCACTAGTAGGAGTGAGAAAAACATCGTGGGGTGGTGCGCATTGTATGGGTGTGTAACATTACATTCACTAGTAGGAGTGCGAAAAACATCACGGGGTGGTGTGAATCGGAGGGTCTGAATTAGGATAGGCAGTGAGTGGCAATGTAGGATGGAGAAAAGCAGCGCGGGGTGGTCAGCATGGGGAGGTCAGGGAACATGCAGTGGCAATGTAGGATAGGTTTCTGAAAAACATCGCGGGGTGGTGCGCATTGTATGGGTGTGTAACATTACATTCACTAGTAGGAGTGAGAAAAACATCACGGGGTGGTGCGCATTGTATTGCTGTGTAACATTACATTCACTAGTAGGAGTGAGAAAAACATCACGGGGTCTTGTGAATCCGAGGGTCTGAATTAGGATAGGCAGTGAGTGGCAATGTAGGATGGAGAAAAGCACCGTGGGTTGGTCAGCTTGTGGAAGTCAGGGACCATGCAGTGGCAATGTAGGATAGGTTTCGGAAAAACATCACGGGGTGGTGCGCATTGTATTGCTGTGTAACTTTACATTCACTAGTAGGAGTGAGAAAAACATCACGGGGTGGTGTGAATCGGAGGGTCTGAATTAGGATAGACAGTGAGTGGCAACGTAGGATCGAGAAAAGCACCGCGGTGTGATCAGCATGGGGAGGTCAGGGAACATGTAGAGGCAATTTAGGATAGGTTTCTGAAAAACATCGCAGTGTGGTGCGCATTGTATGGGTGTGTAACATTACATTCACTAGTAGGAGTGAGAAAAACATCACGGGGTGGTGCGCATTGTATTGCTGTGTAACGTTACATTCACTAGTAGGAGTGAGAAAAATTTCACGGGGTGGTGTGAATCGGAGGGTCTGAATTAGGATAGGCAGTGAGTGGCAACGTAGGATGGAGAAAAGCACCGCGGTGTGGTCAGCATGGGGAGCTCAGGGAATATGTAGAGGCAATTTAGGATAGGTTTCTAAAAAACATCGCAGTGTGGTGCGCATTGTATGGGTGTGTAACATTACATTCACTACTAGGAGTAAGAAAAACATCACGGGGTGGTGTGAATCGGAGGGTCTGAATTAGGATAGGCCGTGAGTGGCAATGTAGGGTGGAGAAAAGCACCGCGGGGTGGTCAGCATGGGGAAGTCAGGGAACATGCAGTGGCAATGTAGGATAGTTTTCTGAAAAACATCGCGGGGTGGTGTGCATTGTATGGGTGTGTAACATTACATTCACTAGTAGTAGTGAGAAAAACATCACGGGGTGGTGTCAATCGGAGGGTCTAAATTAGAATAGGCAGTGAGTGGCAATGTAGGATGGAGAAAAGCACCACGGGGTGGTCAGCATGGGGAGGTCAGGGAACATGCAGTGGCAATGTAGGATAGGATTCTGAAAAACATCGCGGGGTGGTGTGCATTGTATGGGTGTGTAACATTACATTCACTAGTAGGAGTGAGAAAAACATCACGGGGTGGTGTGCATTTTATGGGTGTGTAACATTAAATTCACTAGTAGGAGTGAGAAAAACATCAAGGGGTGGTGTGAATCGGAAGGATTGAATTAGGATAGGCAGTAAGTGACAATATAGGATGGAGAAAAGCACCACGTGGTGGTCAGCATGGGGAGGTCAGGGAACATGCAGTGGCAATGTAGGATAGGTTTCTGAAAAACATCGCGGGGTTGGTGCGCATTGTATGGGTGTGTAACATTACATTCACTAGTAGGAGTGAGAAAAACATCGTGGGGTGGTGCGCATTGTATGGGTGTGTAACATTACATTCAATAGTCGGAGTGAGAAAAACATCACGGGGTGGTGTGAATCGGAGGGACTGAAATAGGATAGGCAGTGAGTGGCAATATAGGATGGAGAAAAGCACCGCGGGCTGGTCAGCATGGGGAGGACAGGGAACATGCAGTGGCAATGTAGGGTAGTTTTCTGAAAAACATCGCGGGGTGGTGTGCATTGTATTGGTGTGTAACATTACATTCACTAGTAGGAGTGAGAAAAACATCACGGGATGGTGCGCATTGTATTGCTGTGTAACATTACATTCACTAGTAGGAGTGAGAAAAACATCACGGGGTGGTGTGAATCCGAGGGTCTGAATTAGGATAGGCAGTGAGTGGCAATGTAGGATGGAGAAAAGCACCGTGGGTTGGTCAGCTTGTGGAGGTCAGGGACCATGCAGTGGCAATGTAGGATAGGTTTCGGAAAAACATCTCGGGGTGGTTCGCATTGTATGGGTGTGTAAAATTACATTCACTAGTAGGAGTGACAAAAACATCACGGGGTGGTGTGAATCGGAGGGTCTGAATTAGGATAGGCAGTGAGTGGCAACGTAGGATGGAGAAAAGCACCGCGGTGTGGTCAGCATGGGGAGCTCAGGGAACATGTAGTTGCAATGTAGGATAGGTTTCTGAAAAACATCGCCGTGTGGTGCGCATTGTATGGGTGTGTAACATTACATTCACTAGTAGGAGTGAGAAAAACATCACGGGGTGGTGTGAATCGGAGGGTCTGAATTAGGATAGGCAGTGAGTGGCAATGTAGGGTGGAGAAAAGCACCGCGGGGTGGTCAGCAAGGGGAAGTCAGGGAACATGCAGTGGCAATGTAGGATAGGTTTCTGAAAAACATCGCGGGGTGGTGTGCATTGTATGGGTGTGTAACATTACATTCACTAGTAGGAGTGAGAAAAACATCACGGGGTGGTGTCCATCGGAGGGTCTAAATTAGGATAGGCAGTGAGTGGCAATGTAGGATGGAGAAAAGCACCGCGGGGTGATCAGCATGGCGAGGTCAGGGAACATGCAGTGGCAATGTAGGATAGGTTTCTGAAAATAATCTTGGGGTGGTGGGCATTGTATGGGTGTGTAATATTACATTCACTAGTAGGAGTGAGAAAAACATCACGGGGTGGTGCGCATTGTATGGGTGTGTTACATTACATTCACTAGTAGGAGTGAGAAAAACATCACGGGGTGGTGCGCATTGTATGGCTGTGTAACGTTACATTCACTAGTAGGAGTGAGAAAAATTTCACGGGGTGGTGTGAATCGGAGGGTCTGAATTAGGATAGGCAGTGAGTGGCAACGTAGGATGGAGAAAAGCACCGCGGTGTGGTCAGCATGGGGAGGTCAGGGAATATGTAGAGGCAATTTAGGATAGGTTTCTAAAAAACATCGCAGTGTGGTGCGCATTGTATGGGTGTGTAACATTACATTCACTACTAGGAGTAAGAAAAACATCACGGGGTGGTGTGAATCGGAGGGTCTGAATTAGGATAGGCTGTTAGTGGCAATGTAGGGTGGAGAAAAGCACCACGGGGTGGTCAGCATGGGGAGGTCAGGGAACATGCAGTGGCAATGTAGGATAGGTTTCTGAAAAACATTGCGGGGTGGTGCGCATTGTATGTGTGTGTGACATTACATTAACTAGTAGGAGTGAGAAAAATATCAGGGGGTGGTGTGAATCGGAGGGTCTGAATTAGGATAGGCAGTGAGTGGCAACGTATACTGGAGAAAATAACGGTGGGGTGGCCAGTATGGGGAGGTCAGGGAACATGCAGTGGGAATGTAGGATAGGTTTCTGAAAAACATCGCGGGTGGTGCGCATTGTATGGGTGTGTAACATTACATTCACTTGTAGGAGTGAGAAAAAATCACGGGGTGGTGTGAATCGGAGGGTCTGAATTAGTATAGGCAGGGAGTGGAAATGTAGGATGGAGAAAAGGACCGCGTGGTGGTCAGCATGGGGAGGTCAGGGAACATGCACTGGCAATGTAGGATAGGTTTCTCAAAAACATCGCGGGGTGATGCGCATTGTATGGTTGTGTAACATTACATTCACAAGAAGGAGTGAGAAAAAGATTGTGGGGTGGTGCGCATTGTATGGGTGTGTAACATTACATTCACAAGTAGGAGTGAAAAAAACATCATGAGGTGCTGTGAATCGGAGGGTCTGAATTAGAATAGGCAGCGAGTGGCAATGTCGGATGGAGAAAAGCACCACGGGGTGGTCAGCATGTGGAGGTCAGGGAACATGCTGTGGCAAAGTAGGATAGGTTTCTGAAAAACATCTTGGGGTTGTGGGCATTATATGGGTGTTTAACATTACATTCACAAGTAGGAGTGAGAAAAACATCGTGGGGTGGTGCGCATTGTATGTTTGTGTAACATTACATTCACCAGTAGGAGTGAGAAAAACATCACGGGATGGTGTGAATCCGATGGTCTGAATTAGGATAGGCAGTGAGTGGCAATGTAGGATGGAGAAAAGCACCGGGGGTTGGTCAGCTTGTGGAGGTCTGGGAACATGCAGAGGCAATGTAGGATAGGTTTCTGAAAAACATCTCTGGGTGGTGCGCATTGTATGAGTGTGTAAAATTACATTCACTAGTTGGAGTGAGAAAAACATCACGGGGTGGTGTGAATCTGAGGGTCTGAATTAGGGTAGGCAGTGAGTGTCAATGTAGGCTGGAGAAAAGCACCGTGGGGTGGTCAGCATGGGGAAGTCAGGGAACATGCAGTGGCAATGTAGGATAGGTTTCTGAAAAACATCGCGGGGTGGTGTGCATTGTATGTGTGTGTAACATTACATTCACTAGTAGGAGTGAGAAAAACATCATGTGGTGGTGCGCATTGTATGGGTGTGTAACATTACATTCACTAGTAGGAGTGAGAAAAACATCAGGGGGTGGTGTGAATCGGAGGGACTGAAATATAATAGGCAGTGAGTGGCAATGTAGGATGGAGAAAAGCACCGCGGGGTGGTCAGCATGGGGAGGACAGGGAACATGCAGTGGCAATGTAGGATAGGTTTCTGAAAAACATCGCGGGGTGATGCGCATTGTATGGTTGTGTAACATTACATTCACTAGTAGGAGTGAGAAAAAGATTGTGGGGTGGTGCGCATTATATGGGTGTGTAACATTACATTCACAAGTAGGAGTGAAAAAAACATCACGAGGTGGTGTGAATCGGAGGGTCTGAATTAGAATAGGCAGTGAGTGGCAATGTCGGATGTAGAAAAGCACCACGGGGTGGTCAGCATGTGGAGGTCAGGGAACATGCTGTGGCAATGTAGGATAGGTTTCTGAAAAACATCGCGGGGTTGTGCGCATTGTATGGGTGTGTAACATTACATTCACTAGTAGGAGTGAGAAAATCATCACGGAGTGGTGTGAATCGGAGGGCCTGAATTAGGATAGGCAGTGAGTGGCAATGTAGGATGGAGGAAAGCACCGCGGGGTGGTCAGCATGGGAGGTCAGGGAACATGTAGTGGCAATGTAGGATAGGTTTCTGAAAAACATCGCGGAGTGGTGCGCATTGTATGGGTGTGTAACGTTACATTCACTAGTAGGAGTGAGAAAAACATCACGGGGTGGGTGAATCGGAAGGTCTGAATTAGGATAGGCAGTGAGTGGCAATGTAGGATGGAGAAAAGCACCGCGGGGTGATCAGCATGGGGAGGTCAGGGAACATGCAGTTGCAATGTAGGATAGGTTTCTGAAAAACATCACGTGGTCGTGCGCATTGTATGGGTTTGTAACATTACATTCACTAGTAGGAGTGAGAAAAACATCACGGGGTGGTGTGAATCGGAGGGTCTGAATTAGGATAGGCAGTGAGTGGCAATGTAGGATGGAGAAAAGAATGGTGGGGTGGCCAGTATGGGGAGGTCAGGGAACATGCAGTGGGAATGTAGGATAGGTTTCTGAAAAACATCGCGGGGTGGTGCGCATTGTATGGGTGTGTAACATTACATTCACTAGTAGGAGTGAGAAAAACATCAGGGGGTGGTGTGAATCGGAGGGTCTGAATTAGGATAGGCAGTGAGTGGCAATGTAGGATGGAGAAAAGAACGGTGGGGTGGCCAGTATGGGGAGGTCAGGGAAAATGCAGTGGCAATGTAGGATAGGTTTCTGAAAAATATCGCGGAATGGTGCGCATTGTATGGGTGTGTAACATTACATTCACTAGTAGGAGTGAGAAAAACATCACGGGGGGGTGAATCAGAGGGTCTGAGTTAGGAGAGGCATTGAGTGGCAATGTAGGATGGAGAAAAGCACCGCCGGGTGGTCAGCATGGGGAGGTCAGGGAACATGCCGTTGCAATGTAGGATAGGTTTCTGAAAAACATCGCGGGGTGGTGCGCATTGTATGGGTATGTAACATTACATTCACTAGTTGGAGTCAGAAAAACATCACGGGGTGGTGTGAATCGGAGGGTCTGAATTAGCATAGGCAGTGAGTGGCAATGTAGGATTGAGAAAAGCACCGCGGGGTCGTCAGCATTGGGAGGTCAGGGAACATGTAGTGGCAATGTAGGATAGGTTTCTGAAAAACAGCACGGGGTCGTGGGCATTGTTTGGGTGTGTAACATTACATTCACTACTAGGAGTGAGAAAAACATCACGGGTGGTGTGAATCGGAGGGATTGAATTATGATAGGCAGTGATTGGCAATATAGGATGGAGAAAAGAACCACGTGTTGGTCAGCATGGGGAGGTCAGGGAACATGCAGTGGCAACGTATGATAGGTTTCTGAAAAACATCGCGGGGTGGTGCGCATTGTATGGGTGTGTAACATTACATTCACTAGTAGGAGTGAGAAAAACATCAAGGAGTGGTGTGAATCGGAGGGCCTGAATTAGGATAGGCAGTGAGTGGCAATGTAGGATGGAGAAAAGCACCTCAGGGTGGTCAGCATGGGGAGGTCAGGGAACATGTAATGGCAATGTAGGATAGGTTTCTGAAAAACATCGCGGAGTGCTGCGCATTGTATGGGTGTGTAACATTACATTCACTAGTAGGAGTAAGAAAAACATCACGGGGTGGGTGAATCGGAAGGTCTGAATTAGGACAGGCAGTGAGTGGCAATGTAGGATGGAGAAAAGCACAGCCTGGTGGTCACCATCGGGAGGACAGGAAACATGCAGTTGCAATGTAGGATAGGTTTCTGAAAAACATCGCGGGGTGGTGTGCATTGTATGGGTGTGTAACATTACATTCACTAGTAGGAGTGAGAAAAACATCACGGGGTGGTGTGAATCGGAGGGTCTGAATTAGGATAGCTAGTGAGTGGCAATGTAGGATGGAGAAAGAACCGCGGTGTGGTCTGCATGGGGATGTCAGGGAACATGCAGTGGCAATGTAGGATACGTTTCTGAAAAAACATCGCGGGGTGGGGCACATTGTATGGGTGTGTAACATTACATTCACTATTAGGAGTGAGAAAAACATAACGGGATTGTGTGAATCGGAGGGTCTGAATTAGGATAGGCAATGAGTGGCAATGTAGGATGGAGAAAAGCACCACGGGGTGGTCAGCATGGGGAGGTCAGGGAACATGCAGTGGCAATGTAGGACAGGTTTCTGAAAAACATCTCGGGGTGGTGTGCATTGTATGGGTGTGTAACATTACATTCACTAGCAGGAGTGAGAAAAACATCACAGAGTGGCGTGAAACGGAGGGATTGAATTAGGATAGGCAGTAAGTGACAATATAGGATGGAGAAAAGCACCACGTGGTGGTCAGCATGGGGAGGTCAGGGAACATGCAGTGGCAATGTAGGATAGGTTTCTGAAAAACATCAGGGGTTGGTGCGCATTGTATGGGTGTGTAACATTACATTCACTAGGAGGAGTGAGAAAAACATCGTGGGGTGGTGCGCATTGTATGGGTGTGTAACATTACATTCGCTAGTAAAAGTGAGAAAAACATCACTGGGTGGTGTGAATCGGAGGGACTGAAATAGGATAGGCAGTGAGTGGCAATGTAGGATGGAGAAAAGCACCGCGGGCTGGTCAGCATGGGGAGGACAGGGAACATGCAGTGGCAATGTAGGATAGGTTTCTGAAAAACCCTGCGGGGTGGTGCGCATTGTATGGGTGTGTAACATTGCATTCACTAGTAGGAGTGAGAAAAACATCACGGGGTGGTGTGAATCGGAGGGTCTGAATTAGGATAGGCAGTGAGTGGCAATGTAGGATGGAGAAAAGCACCGCGTAGCGGTCTGCATTGGGAGGTCAGGGAACATGCAGTGGCAATGTAGGATAGGTTTCTGAAAAACATCGCGGGGTTGTGCGCATTGTATGGGTGTGTAACATTACATTCACTAGTAGGAGTGAGAAAACCATCACGGAGTGGTGTGAATCGGAGGGCCTGAATTAGGATAGGCAGTGAGTGGCAATGTAGGATGGAGGAAAGCACCGCGGGGTGGTCAGCATGGGAGGTCAGGGAACATGTAGTGGCAATGTAGGATAGGTTTCTGAAAAACATCGCGGAGTGGTGCGCATTGTATTTGTGTGTAACGTTACATTCACTAGTAGGAGTGAGAAAAACATCAAGGGGTGGGTGAATCGGAAGGTCTGAATTAGGAAAGGCAGTGAGTGGCAATGTAGGATGGAGAAAAGCACCGCGGGGTGATCAGCATGGGGAGGTCAGGGAACATGCAGTTGCAATCTAGGATAGGTTTCTGAAAAACATCGCGTGGTCGTGCGCATTGTATGGGTGTGTAACATTACATTCACTAGTAGGAGTGAGAAAAACATCACGGGGTGGTGTGAATCGGAGGGTCTGAATTAGGATAGGCAGTGAGTGTCAATGTAGGATGGAGAAAAGAATGGTGGGGTGGCCAGTATGGGGAGGTCAGGGAACATGCAGTGGGAATGTAGGATAGGTTTCTGAAAAACATCGCGGGGTGGTGCGCATTGTATGGGTGTGTAACATTACATTCACTAGTAGGAGTGAGAAAAACATCAGGGGGTGGTGTGAATCGGAGGGTCTGAATTAGGATAGGCAGTCAGTGGCAATGTAGGATATAGAAAAGAACGGTGGGGTGGCCAGTATGGGGAGGACAGGGAACATGCAGTGGCAATGTAGGATAGGTTTCTGAAAAATATCGCGGAGTGGTGCGCATTGTATGGGTGTGTAACATTACATTCACTAGTAGGAGTGAGAAAAACATCACGGGGGGGTGAATCAGAGGGTCTGAGTTAGGAGAGGCATTGAGTGGCAATGTAGGATGGAGAAAAGCACCGCCGGGTGGTCAGCATGGGGAGGTCAGGGAACATGCCATTGCAATGTAGGATAGGTTTCTGAAAAACATCACGGGGTGGTGCGCATTGTATGGGTATGTAACATTACATTCACTAGTTGGAGTCAGAAAAACATCACGGGGTGGTGTGAATCGGAGGGTCTGAATTAGCATAGGCAGTGAGTGGCAATGTAGGATGGAGAAAAGCACCGCGGGGTGGTCAGCATGGGGAGGTCAGGGAACATGTAGTGGCAATGTAGGATAGTTTTCTGAAAAACATCGCGGGGTCGTGGGCATTGTTTGGGTGTGTAACATTACATTCACTACGAGGAGTGAGAAAAACATCACGGGTGGTGTGAATCGGAGGGATTGAATTATGATAGGCAGTGATTGGCAATATAGGATGGAGAAAAGAACCACGTGTTGGTCAGCATGGGGAGGTCAGGGAACATGCAGTGGCAACGTAGGATAGGTTTCTGAAAAACATCGCGGGGTGGTGCGCATTGTATGGGTGTGTAACATTACATTCACTAGTAGGAGTGAGAAAAACATCAAGGAGTGGTGTGAATCGGAGGGCCTGAATTAGGATAGGCAGTGAGTGGCAATGTAGGATGTAGAAAAGCACCGCAGGGTGGTCAGCATGGGGAGGTCAGGGAACATGTAGTGGCAATGTAGGATAGGTTTCTGAAAAACATCGCGGAGTGCTGCGCATTGTATGGGTGTGTAACATTACATTCACTAGTAGGAGTGAGAAAAACATCACGGGGTGGGTGAATCGGAAGGTCTGAATTAGTACAGGCAGTGAGTGGCAATGTAGGATGGAGAAAAGCACCGCGGGGTGGTCACCATCGGGAGGACAGGAAACATGCAGTTGCAATGTAGGATAGGTTTCTGAAAAACATCGCGTGGTGGTGCGCATTGTATCGGTGTGTAACATTACATTCACTAGTTGGAGTCAGAAAAACATCACGGGGTGGTGTGAATCGGAGGGTCTGAATTAGGATAGGCAGTGAGTGGCAATGTAGGATGGAGAAAAGCACCGCGGGGTGGTCAACATGGGGAGGTCAGGGAACATTCAGTGGCAATGTAGGATAGGTTTCTGAAAAATATCGCGGAGTGGTGCGCATTGTATGGGTGTGTAACATTACATTCACTAGCAGGAGTGAGAAAAACATCACAGGGTGGTGTGAATGGGAGGGTCTGAATTAGAATAGGCAGTGAGTGGCAATGTAGGATGGAGAAAAGCACCGCAGGGTGGTCAGCATGGGGAGGTCAGGGAACATGTAGTGGCAATGTAGGATAGGTTTCTGAAAAACATCGCGGGGTGGTGGGCATTGTATGGGTGTGTAACATTACATTCACTAGTAGGAGTGAGAAAAACATCACGGGGTGGTGTGAATCGGAGGGACCGAAATAGGATAGGCAGTGAGTGGCAATGTAGGATGGAGAAAAGCCCCGAGGGGTGGTCAGCATGGGGAGGTCAGGGAACATGCAGTGGCAATGTAGGATAGTTTTCTGAAAAACATCGCTAAGTGGTGCGCATTGTATGTGTGTGTAACATTAGATTCACTAGTAGGAGTGAGAAAAACATCACGGGGCGGTGTGAATCGGAGGGTCTGAATTAGGATAGGCAGTGAGTGGCAATATAGGATGGAGAAAAGCACAGCGGGGTGGTCAGCATGTGGAGGTGAGGGAATATGCAGGGGCAATGTAGGATAGGTTTCTGAAAAATATCGCGGGGTGGTGCGCATTTTATGGGTGTTTAAAATTACATTCTCTCTTAAGAGTGAGAAAAACATCACGGGATGGTGTGAATCGGAGGTAATGAATTAGGTTACGCAGTGAGTGGAAATGTAGGATGGATAAAAGCACCGCCGGAGGGTCAGCATGGGGAGGGCAGGGAACATGCAGTGGCATGTAGGATAGGTTTCTGAAAAACATCGCGGGGTGTTGCGCATTGTATGGGTGTGTAACAATACATTCACTAGTAGGAGTGAGAAAAACATCATGGGGTGGTGCGCATTGTATGGGTGTGTAACATTAAATTCACTAGTAGGAGTGAGAAAAACATCACGGGGTGGTGTGAATCGGAGGGATTGAATTAGGATAGGCAGTGATTGGCAATATAGGATGGAGAAAAGTACCGCGTGGTGGTCAGCATGGGGAGGTCAGGGAACAAGCAGTGGCAATGTAGGATACGTTTCTGAAAAATATCGAGGAGTGGTGCGCATTGTATGGGTGTGTAACATTACATTCACTAGTAGGAGTGAGAAAAACATCACGGGTGGGTGAATCGGAGGGTCTGAGTTAGGATAGGCAGTGAGTGGCAATGTAGGATGGAGAAAAGCACCGCGGGGTGGTCAGCATGGGGAGGTCAGGGAACATGCTGTTGCAATGTAGGATAGGTTTCTGAAAAACATCGCAGGGTGGTGCGCATTGTATGGGTGTGTAACATTACATTCACTAGTTGGAGTCAGAAAAACATCACGGGGTGGTGTGAATCAGAGGGTCTGAATTAGGATAGGCAGTGAGTGGCAATGTAGGATGGAGAAAAGCACCGCGGTGTCGTCAGCATGGGGAGGACAGGGAACATGTAGTGGCAATGTAGGATAGGTTTCTGAAAAACATCGCGGTGTGGTGGGCATTGTTTGGGTGTGTAACATCACATTCACTAGTAGAAGTGAGAAAAACCTCACGGGGTGGTGTGAATCAGAGGGTCTGAGTTATGATAGGCAGTGAGTGGCAATGTAGGATAGAGTAAAGCACCGCGGGTAGGTCAGCATGTGGAGGTCAGGGAACATGCAATGGCAATGTTGGATAGGTTTCTGAAAAACATCTCGGGGTGGTGCGCATTGTATGGGTGTGTAACATTACATTCACTAGTAGGAGTGAGAAAAACATCACGGGTGGTGTGAATCGGAGGGATTGAATTATGATAGGCAGTGATTGGCAATATAGGAAGGAGAAAAGCACAGCGTGGTGGTCAGCATGGGGAGGTCAGGGAACATGCAGTGGCAATGTAGGATAGGTTTCTGAAAAACATCGCAGGGTGTTGCGCATTGTATGGGTGTGTAACATTACATTCACTAGTAGGAGTGAGAAAAACATCATGGAATGGTGTGAATCGGAGGGCCTGAATTAGGATAGGCAGTGAGTAGCAATGCAGGATGGAGAAAAGCACCGCGGGGTGGTCAGCATGGGGAGGTCAGGGAACATGCAGTGGCAATGTAGGGTAGTTTTCTGAAAAACATCGCGGAGTGGTGTGCATTTTATGGGTGTGTAACGTTACATTCACTAGTAGGAGTGAGAAAAACATCACGGAGTGGGTGAATCGGAAGGTCTGAATTTGGATAGGCAGTGTGTGGCAATGTAGGATGGAGAAAAGCACCGCGGGGTCATCAGCATGGGAGGTCAGGGAACATGCAGTTGCAATGTAGGATAGGTTTCTGAAAAACATCGCGGGGTGGTGCGCATTGTATGGGTGTGTAACATTACATTCACTAGTTGGAGTCAGAAAAACATCATGGGGTGGTGTGAATCGGAGGGTCTGAATTAGGATAGGCAGTGAGTGGCAATGTAGGATGGAGAAAAGCACCGCGGGGTGGTCAGCATGGGGAGGTCAGGGAACATGTAGTGGCAATGTAGGATAGGTTTCTGAAAAACATCGCGTGGTGGTGGGCATTGTATGGGTGTGTAACATTATATTCACTAGTAGGAGTGAGAAAAACATCACGCGGTGGTGTGAATCGGAGGGTCTGAATTACGATAGGCAGTGAGTGGCAATGTAGGATGGAGAAAAGAACGGTAGGGTGGCCAGTATGGGGAGGTCAGGGAACATGCAGTGACAATGTAGGATAGGTTTCTGAAAAACATCGCGGGGTGGTGCGCATTGTATGGGTGTGTAACATTACATGAACTAGTAGGAGTGAGAAAAACATCAGGGGGTGGTGTGAATCGGAGCGTCTGAATGAGGATAGGCATTGAGTGGCAATGTAGGATGGAGAAAAGAACGGTGGGGTGGCCAGTAAGGGGAGGTCAGGGAACATGCAGTGGGAATGTAGGATAGGTTTCTGAAAATCATCGCGGGGTGGTGCGCATTGTATGGGTGTGTAACGTTACATTCACTAGTAGGAGTGAGAAAAAATCACGGGGTGGTGTGAATCGGAGGGTCTGAATTAGTATAGGCAGGGAGTGGAAATGTAGGATGGAGAAAAGGACCGCGTGGTGGTCAGCATGGGGAGGTCAGGGTACCTGCAGTGGCAATGTAGGATAGGTTTCTGAAAAACATCGCGGGGTGATGTGCATTGTATGGTTGTTTAACATTACATTCACTAGAAGGAGTGAGAAAAAGATTGTGGGGTGGTGCGCATTGTATGTGTGTGTAACATTATATTCACAAGTAGGAGTGAAAAAAACATCACGAGGTGCTGTGAATCGGAGGGTCTGAATTAGAATAGGCAGTGAGTGGCAATGTCGGATGGAGAAAAGCACCACGGGGTGGTCAGCATGTGGAGGTCAGGGAACATGCTGTGGCAATGTAGGATAGGTTTTTGAAAAACATCTTGGGGTGGTGGGCATTGTATGGGTGTTTAACATTACATTCACAAGTAGGAGTGAGAAAAACATCGTGGGGTGGTGCGCATTGTATGTTTGTGTAACATTACATTCACCAGTAGGAGTGAGAAAAACATCACGGGGTGGTGTGAATCCGATGGATGGTCTGAATTAGGATAGGCAGTGAGTGGCAATGTAGGATGGAGAAAAGCACCGGGGGTGGGTCAGCTTGTGGAGGTCAGGGAACATGCAGAGGCAATGTAGGATAGGTTTCTGAAAAACATCTCGGGGTGGTGCGCATTGTATGAGTGTGTAAAATTACATTCACTAGTTGGAGTGAGAAAAACATCACGGGGTGGTGTGAATCGAAGGGTCTGAATTAGGGTAGGCAGTGAGTGTCAATGTAGGCTGGAGAAAAGCACCGCGGGGTGGTCAGCATGGGGAAGTCAGGGAACATGCAGTGGCAATGTAGGATAGGTTTCTGAAAAACATAGCGGGGTGGTGCGCATTGTATGGGTGTGTAACATTACATTCACTAGTAGGAGTGAGAAAAACATCGTGTGGTGGTGCGCATTGTATGGGTGTGTAACATTACATTCACTAGTAGGAGTGAGAAAAACATCAGGGGGTGGTGTGAATCGGAGGGACTGAAATAGAATAGGCAGTGAGTGGCAATGTAGGATGGAGAAAAGCACCGCGGGGTTGTCAGCATGGGGAGGACAGGGAACATGCAGTGGCAATGTAGGATAGGTTTCTGAAAAACATAGCGGGGTGGTGCGCATTGTATGGGTGTGTAAGATTACATTGACTAGTAGGAGTGAGAACAAATCACAGGTTGGTGTGAATCGGACGGTCTGAATTAGTATAGGCAGTGAGTGGAAATGTCGGATGGAGAAAAGGACCGCGTGGTGGTCAGCATGGGGAGGTCAGGGAACATGCAGTGGCAATGTAGGATAGGTTTCTGAAAAACATTGCGGGGTGGTGCGCATTGTATGGGTGTGTAACATTACATTCACTAGTAGGAGTGAGAAAAACATCGTGTGGTGGTGCGCATTGTATGGGTGTGTAATATTACATTCACTAGTAGGAGTGAGAAAAACATCACGGGATTGTGTGAATCGGAGGGTCTGAATTAGGGTAGGCAGTGAGTGTCAATGTAGTTTGGAGAAAAGCACCGCGGGGTGGTCAGCATGGGGAGGTCAGGGAACATGCAGTGGCAATGTAGGATAGGTTTCTGAAAAACATCGCGGGGTGGTGTGCATTGTATGGGTGTGTAACATTACATTCACTAGTAGGAGTGAGAAAAACATCACGGGGTGGTGCACATTGTATGGGTGTGTAACATTAAATTCACTAGTAGGAGTGAGAAAAACATCACGGGATGGTGTGAATCGGAGGGATTGAATTAGGATAGGCAGTGAGTGGCAATATAGGATGGAGAAAAGCACCACGTGGTGGTCAGCATGGGGAGGTCAGGGAACATGCAGTTGCAATGTAGGATAGCTTTCTGAAAAACATCGCTGGGTGGTGCCCATTGTATGGGTGTGTAACATTACATTCACTAGTAGGAGTGAGAAAAGCATCACGGGGTGGTGTGAATCGGAGTGTCTGAATTAGGATAGGCAGTGAGTGGCAATGTAGGATGGAGAAACCACCGCGGGGAGGTCAGCATGGGGAGGTCAGGTAACATGCAGTGGCAATGTAGGATAGGTTTCTGAAAAACATCGCGGGGTTGTGCGCATTGTATGGGTGTGTAACATTACATTCACTAGTAGGAGTGAGAAAAACATCACGGAGTGGTGTGAATCGGAGGGCCTGAATTAGGATAGGCAGTGAGTGGCAATGTAGGATGAAGGAAAGCACCGCGGGGTGGTCAGCATGGGGAGGTCAGGGAACATGCCGTGGCAATGTAGGATAGGTTTCTGAAAAACATCGCGGAGGGGTGCGCATTGTATGGGTGTGTAACGTTACATTCACTAGTAGGAGTGACAAAAACATCACGGGGTGGGTGAATCGGAAGGTCTGAATTAGGATAGGCAGTGAGTGGCAATGTAGGATGGAGAAAAGCACCGCGGGGTGATCAGCATGGGGAGGTCAGGGAACATGCAGCTGCAATGTAGGATAGGTTTCTGAAAAACATCGCGTGGTGGTGCGCATTGTATGGGTGTGTAACATTAATTCACTAGTAGGAGTGAGAAAAACATCACGGGGTGGTGTGAATCGGAGGGTCGGAATTAGGATATGCAGTGAGTGGCAATGTAGGATGGAGAAAAGCACCGCGGGGTGATCAGCATGGGGAGGTCAGGGAACATGCAGTTGCAATGTAGGATAGGTTTCTGAAAAACATCGCGTGGTGGTGCGCATTGTATGGGTGTGTAACATTAATTCACTAGTAGGAGTGAGAAAAACATCACGGGGTGGGTGAATCGGAAGGTCTGAATTAGGATAGGCAGTGAGTGGCAATGCAGGATGGAGAAAAGCACCGCGGTGTGATCAGCATGGGGAGGTCAGGGAACATGCAGTTGCAATGTAGGATAGGTTTCTGAAAAACATCGCGGGGCGGTGCGCATTGTATGGGTGTGTAACATTACATTCACTAGTAGGAGTGAGAAAAACATCAGGGGGTGGTGTGTATCGGAGTGTCGGAATTAGGATAGGCAGTGAGTGGCAATGTACGATGGAGAAAAGAACGGTGGGGTGGCCAGTATGGGGAGGTCAGGGAACATGCAGTGGGAATGTAGGATCAGTTTCTGAAAAACATCGCAGGGTGGTGCGCATTGTATGGGTGTGTAATATTACATTCACAAGTAGGAGTGAGAAAAACATCGTGCGGTTGTGCGCATTGTATGTTTGTGTAACATTACATTCACCAGTAGGAGTGAGAAAAAGATCACGGGGTGGTGTGAATCCGATGGTCTGAATTAGGATAGGCAGTGAGTGGCAATGTAGGATGGAGAAAAGCACCGGGTTTGGTCAGCTTGTGGAGGTCAGGGAACATGCAGAGGCAATGTAGGATAGGTTTCTGAAAAACATCTCGGGGTGGTGCGTATTGTATGAGTGTGTAAAATTACATTCACTAGTAGGAGTGAGAAAAACATCACGGGGTGGTGTGAATCGGAGGGTTTGAATTAGGGTAGGCAGTGAGTGTCAATGTAGTTTGGAGAAAAGCACCGCGGGGTGGTCAGCATGGGGAGGTAAGGGAACATGCAGTGGCAATGTAGGATAGGTTTCTGAAAAACATCGCGGGGTGGTGCGCATTGTATGGGTGTGCAACATTACATTCACTAGTAGGAGTGAGAAAAACATCGTGTGTTGGTGCGCATTGTATGGGTGTGTAATACTACATTCACTAGTAGGAGTGAGAAAAAGATCACGGGATTGTGTGAATCGGAGGGTCTGAATTAGGGTAGGCAGTGAGTGTCAATGTAGTTTGGAGAAAAGCACCGCGGGGTGGCCAGCATGGGGAGGTCAGGGAACATGCAGTGGCAATGTAGGATAGGTTTCTGAAAAACATCGCGGGGTGGTGCGCATTGTATGGGTGTGTAACATTACATTCACTAGTAGGAGTGAGAAAAACATCACGGGGTGGTGCACATTGTATGGGTGTGTAACATTAAATTCACTAGTAGGAGTGAGAAAAACATCACGGGGTGGTGTGAATCGGAGGGATTGAATTAGGATAGGGAGTGAGTGGCAATATAGGATGCAGAAAAGCACCACGTGGTGGTCAGCATGGGGAGGTCAGGGAACATGCAGTGGCAATGTAGGATAGCTTTCTGAAAAACATCGCTGGGTGGTGCGCATTGTATGGGTGTGTAACATTACATTATCTAGTAGGAGTGAGAAAAGCATCACGGGGTGGTGTGAATCGGAGTGTCTGAATTACGATAGGCAGTGAGTGGCAATGTAGGATGGAGAAACCACCGCGGGGAGGTCAGCATGGGGAGGTCAGGTAACATGCAGTGGCAATGTAGGATAGGTTTCTGAAAAACATCGCTGGGTGGTGCGCATTGTATGGGTGTGTAACATTACATTCACTAGTAGGAGTGAGAAAACATCAAAGGATTGTGTGAATAAGAGGGTCTGAATTAGGATAGGCAGTGTGTGGCAATGTAGGATGGAGAAAAGCACCGCGGGGTGGTCAGCATGGGGAGGTCCGGGAACATGCAGTCGCAATGTAGGATAGGTTTCTGAAAAACATCGTGGGGTGGTGCGCATTGTATGGGTGTGTAACATTACATTCACTAGTAGCAGTGAGAAAAACATCACGGGGTGGTGCACATTGTATGGGTGTGTAACATTAAATTCACTAGTAGGAGTGAGAAAAACATCACGGGGTGGTGTGAATTGGAGGGATTGAAAGAGGATAGGCAGTGAGTGGCAATATAGGATGGAGAAAAGCACGACGTGGTGGTCAGCATGGGGAGGTCAGGGAATATGCAGTGGCAATGTAGGATAGTTTTCTGAAAAACATCACGCTGTGGTGCGCATTGTATGGGTGTGTAACATTACATTCACTAGCAGGAGTGAGAAAAACATCACGGGGTGGTGCGCATTGTATTGCTGTGTAACATTACATTCACTAGTAGGAGTGAGAAAAACATCACGGGGTGGTGTGAATCCGAGGGTCTGAATTAGGATAGGCAGTGAGTGGCAATGTAGGATGGAGAAAAGCACCGTGGATTGGTCAGCTTGTGGAGGTCAGGGACCATGCAGTGGCAATGTAGGATAGGTTTCGGAAAAACATCTAGGGTTGGTGCGCATTGTATGGGTGTGTAAAATTACATTCACTAGTAGGAGTCAGAAAAACATCACGGGGTGGTGTGAATCAGAGGGTCTGAATTAGGATAGGCAGTGAGTGGCAACTTAGGATGGAGAAAAGCACCGCGGTGTGGTCAGCATGGGGAGGTCACGGAACATGTAGTGGCAATGTAGGATAGGTTTCTGAAAAACATCGCGGGGTGGTGCGCATTGTATGGGTGTGTAACATTACATTCACTAGTAGGAGTGAGAAAAACATCACGGGGTGGTGTGAATCGGAGGGATTGAATTAGGATAGGGAGTGAGTGGCAATATAGGATGCAGAAAAGCACCATGTGGTGGTCAGCATGGGGAGGTCAGGGAACATGCAGTGGCAATGTAGGATAGCTTTCTGAAAAACATCGCTGGGTGGTGCGCATTGTATGGGTGTGTAACATTACATTCACTAGTAGGAGTGAGAAAAGCATCACGGGGTGGTGTGAATCGGAGTGTCTGAATTAGGATAGGCAGTGAGTGGCAATGTAGGATGGAGAAACCACCGCGGGGAGGTCAGCATGGGGAGGTCAGGTAACATGCAGTGGCAATGTAGGATAGGTTTCTGAAAAACATCGCTGGGTGGTGCGCATTGTATGGGTGTGTAACATTACATTCACTAGTAGGAGTGAGAAAACATCAAAGGATTGTGTGAATAAGAGGGTCTGAATTAGGATAGGCAGTGTGTGGCAATGTAGGATGGAGAAAAGCACCGCGGGGTGGTCAGCATGGGGAGGTCAGGGAACATGCAGTCGCAATGTAGGATAGGTTTCTGAAAAACATCGTGGGGTGGTGCGCATTGTATGGGTGTGTAACATTACATTCACTAGTAGCAGTGAGAAAAACATCACGGGGTGGTGCACATTGTATGGGTGTGTAACATTAAATTCACTAGTAGGAGTGAGAAAAACATCACGGGGTGGTGTGAATTGGAGGGATTGAAAGAGGATAGGCAGTGAGTGGCAATATAGGATGGAGAAAAGCACGACGTGGTGGTCAGCATGGGGAGGTCAGGGAATATGCAGTGGCAATGTAGGATAGGTTTCTGAAAAACATCACGCTGTGGTGCGCATTGTATGGGTGTGTAACATTACATTCACTAGCAGGAGTGAGAAAAACATCACGGGGTGGTGCGCATTGTATTGCTGTGTAACATTACATTCACTAGTAGGAGTGAGAAAAACATCACGGGGTGGTGTGAATCCGAGGGTCTGAATTAGGATAGGCAGTGAGTGGCAATGTAGGATGGAGAAAAGCACCGTGGATTGGTCAGCTTGTGGAGGTCAGGGACCATGCAGTGGCAATGTAGGATAGGTTTCGGAAAAACATCTAGGGTTGGTGCGCATTGTATGGGTGTGTAAAATTACATTCACTAGTAGGAGTCAGAAAAACATCACGGGGTGGTGTGAATCAGAGGGTCTGAATTAGGATAGGCAGTGAGTGGCAACTTAGGATGGAGAAAAGCACCGCGGTGTGGTCAGCTTGTGGAGGTCAGGGACCATGCAGTGGCAATGTAGGATAGGTTTCAGAATAACATCTCGGGGTGGTGCGCATTGTATGGGTGTGTAAAATTACATTCACTAGTAGGAGTGAGAAAAACATCACGGGGTGGTGTGAATCAGAGGGTCTGAATTAGGATAGGCAGTGAGTGGCAATGTAGGATGGAGAAAAGCACCGTGGGTTGGTCAGCTTGTTTAAGTCAGGGACCATGCAGTGGCAATGTAGGATAGGTTTCGGAAAAACATCTCATGGTGGTGCTCATTGTATGGGTGTGTAAAATTACATTCACTAGTAGGAGTGAGAAAAACATCACGGGGTGGTGTGAATACGGAGGGTCTGAATTAGGATAGGCAGTGAGTTGCAACGTAGGATGGAGAAAAGCACCACGGTGTGGTCAGAATGGGGAGGTCAGGGAACAGGTAGTGGCAATGTAGGATAGGTTTCTGAGAAATATCGCGGGGTGGTGCGTATTGTATGGGTGTGTAACATTACATTCACTAGTAGGATTGAGAAAAACATCACGGGGTGGCGTGAATCGGAGGTTCTGAATTAGGATATGCAGTGAGTGGCAATGTAGGATGGAGAAAAGCACCGCGGGGTGGTCAGCATGGGGAGGTCAGGGAACATGCAGTGGCAATGTAGGAGAGGTTTATGAAAAACATCGCGGGGTGGTGCGCATTGTATGGGTGTGTAACATTACATTCACTAGTAGGAGTGAGAAAAACATCGTCCGGTGGTGTGCATTGTATGGGTGTGTAACATTACATTCACTAGTAGGATTGAGAAAAACATCACGGGGTGGCGTGAATCGGAGGTTCTGAATTAGGATATGCAGTGAGTGGCAATGTAGGATGGAGAAAAGCACCGCGGGGTGGTCAGCATGGGGAGGTCAGGGAACATGCCGTGGCAATGTAGGATAGGTTTCTGAAAAACATCACAGGGTGGTGCACATTGTATGGGTGTGTAACATCACATTCACTTGTAGTAGTGAGAAAAACATCACGGGGTGGTGTGAATTGGAGGGTCAGAATTAGGATAGGCAGTCAGTGGCAATATAGGATGGAGAAAAGCACCGCCGCGTGTTCAGCATGTGGAGGTCAGGGAATATGCAGTGGCAATGTAGGATAGGTTTCTGAAAAACATCGCGGGGTGGTGCGCATTGTATGGGTGTGTAACATTACATTCACTAGTAGGAGTGAGAAAAACATCACGGGGTGGTGCACATTGTATGGGTGTGTAACATTAAATTCACTAGTAGGAGTGAGAAAAACATCACGGGGTGGTGTGAATCGGAGGGATTGAATTAGGATAGGGAGTGAGTGGCAATATAGGATGCAGAAAAGCACCACGTGGTGGTCAGCATGGGGAGGTCAGGGAACATGCAGTGGCAATGTAGGATAGCTTTCTGAAAAACATCGCTGGGTGGTGCGCATTGTATGGGTGTGTAACATTACATTATCTAGTAGGAGTGAGAAAAGCATCACGGGGTGGTGTGAATCGGAGTGTCTGAATTAGGATAGGCAGTGAGTGGCAATGTAGGATGGAGAAACCACCGCGGGGAGGTCAGCATGGGGAGGTCAGGTAACATGCAGTGGCAATGTAGGATAGGTTTCTGAAAAACATCGCTGGGTGGTGCGCATTGTATGGGTGTGTAACATTACATTCACTAGTAGGAGTGAGAAAACATCAAAGGATTGTGTGAATAAGAGGGTCTGAATTAGGATAGGCAGTGTGTGGCAATGTAGGATGGAGAAAAGCACCGCGGGGTGGTCAGCATGGGGAGGTCAGGGAACATGCAGTCGCAATGTAGGATAGGTTTCTGAAAAACATCGTGGGGTGGTGCGCATTGTATGGGTGTGTAACATTACATTCACTAGTAGCAGTGAGAAAAACATCACGGGGTGGTGCACATTGTATGGGTGTGTAACATTAAATTCACTAGTAGGAGTGAGAAAAACATCACGGGGTGGTGTGAATTGGAGGGATTGAAAGAGGATAGGCAGTGAGTGGCAATATAGGATGGAGAAAAGCACGACGTGGTGGTCAGCATGGGGAGGTCAGGGAATATGCAGTGGCAATGTAGGATAGGTTTCTGAAAAACATCACGCTGTGGTGCGCATTGTATGGGTGTGTAACATTACATTCACTAGCAGGAGTGAGAAAAACATCACGGGGTGGTGCGCATTGTATTGCTGTGTAACATTACATTCACTAGTAGGAGTGAGAAAAACATCACGGGGTGGTGTGAATCCGAGGGTCTGAATTAGGATAGGCAGTGAGTGGCAATGTAGGATGGAGAAAAGCACCGTGGATTGGTCAGCTTGTGGAGGTCAGGGACCATGCAGTGGCAATGTAGGATAGGTTTCGGAAAAACATCTAGGGTTGGTGCGCATTGTATGGGTGTGTAAAATTACATTCACTAGTAGGAGTCAGAAAAACATCACGGGGTGGTGTGAATCAGAGGGTCTGAATTAGGATAGGCAGTGAGTGGCAACTTAGGATGGAGAAAAGCACCGCGGTGTGGTCAGCTTGTGGAGGTCAGGGACCATGCAGTGGCAATGTAGGATAGGTTTCAGAATAACATCTCGGGGTGGTGCGCATTGTATGGGTGTGTAAAATTACATTCACTAGTAGGAGTGAGAAAAACATCACGGGGTGGTGTGAATCAGAGGGTCTGAATTAGGATAGGCAGTGAGTGGCAATGTAGGATGGAGAAAAGCACCGTGGGTTGGTCAGCTTGTTTAAGTCAGGGACCATGCAGTGGCAATGTAGGATAGGTTTCGGAAAAACATCTCATGGTGGTGCTCATTGTATGGGTGTGTAAAATTACATTCACTAGTAGGAGTGAGAAAAACATCACGGGGTGGTGTGAATACGGAGGGTCTGAATTAGGATAGGCAGTGAGTTGCAACGTAGGATGGAGAAAAGCACCACGGTGTGGTCAGAATGGGGAGGTCAGGGAACAGGTAGTGGCAATGTAGGATAGGTTTCTGAGAAATATCGCGGGGTGGTGCGTATTGTATGGGTGTGTAACATTACATTCACTAGTAGGATTGAGAAAAACATCACGGGGTGGCGTGAATCGGAGGTTCTGAATTAGGATATGCAGTGAGTGGCAATGTAGGATGGAGAAAAGCACCGCGGGGTGGTCAGCATGGGGAGGTCAGGGAACATGCAGTGGCAATGTAGGAGAGGTTTATGAAAAACATCGCGGGGTGGTGCGCATTGTATGGGTGTGTAACATTACATTCACTAGTAGGAGTGAGAAAAACATCGTCCGGTGGTGTGCATTGTATGGGTGTGTAACATTACATTCACTAGTAGGATTGAGAAAAACATCACGGGGTGGCGTGAATCGGAGGTTCTGAATTAGGATATGCAGTGAGTGGCAATGTAGGATGGAGAAAAGCACCGCGGGGTGGTCAGCATGGGGAGGTCAGGGAACATGCCGTGGCAATGTAGGATAGGTTTCTGAAAAACATCACAGGGTGGTGCACATTGTATGGGTGTGTAACATCACATTCACTTGTAGTAGTGAGAAAAACATCACGGGGTGGTGTGAATTGGAGGGTCAGAATTAGGATAGGCAGTCAGTGGCAATATAGGATGGAGAAAAGCACCGCCGCGTGTTCAGCATGTGGAGGTCAGGGAATATGCAGTGGCAATGTAGGATAGGTTTCTGAAAAACATCGCGGGGTGGTGCGCATTGTATGTGTGTGTAACATTACATTCACTAGTAGGAGTGAGAAAACATCACGGGCTGGTGTGAATCGGAGGGTCTGAATTAGGATAGCCAGTGAGTTGCAATGTAGGATGGAGAAAAGCACCGCCGGGAGGTCAGCATGCGGAGGTCAGGGAACATGCAGTGGCAATATAGGATAGGTTTCTGAAAAACATTGCGGGGTGGTGCGCATTGTATGGGTGTGTAACATTACATTCACTAGTAGGAGTGAGAAAAACATCACGGGGTGGTGTCAATCGGAGGGTCTAAATTATGATAGGCAGTGAGTGGCAATGTATGATGCAGAAAAGCACCACGGGGTGGTCAGCATGGGGAGGTCAGGGAACATGCAGTGGCAATGTAGGATAGGTTTCTGAAAAACATCGTGGGGTGGTGTGCATTGTATGGGTTGTAACATTACATTCACTAGTAGGAGTGAGAAAACCATGACGGGGTGGTGCACATTGTATGGGTTTGTAACATTAAATTCACTAGTAGGAGTGAGAAAAACATCACGGGGTGGTGTGAATCGGAGGGATTGAATTAGGATAGGCAGTGAGTGGCAATATAGGATGGAGAAAAGCACCATGTGGTGGTCAGCATGGGGAGGTCAGGGAACATGCAGTGGCAATGTAGGATAGGTTTCTGAAAAACATCGCTGGGTGGTGCGCATTGTATGGGTGTGTAACATTACATTCACTAGTAGGAGTGAGAAAAACATCACGTGATTGTGTGAATAAGAGGGTCTGATTTAGGATAGGCAGTGTGTGGAAATGTAGGATGGAGAAAAGCACCGCGGGGTGGTCAGCATGGGGAGGTCAGGGAACATGCAGTGGCAATGTACGATAGGTTTCTGAAAAACATCGCGGGGTGGTGCGCATTGTATGGGTGTGTAACATTACATTCACTAGTAGGAGTGAGAAAAACATCACGGGGTGGTGCACATTGTATGGGTGTGTAACATTAAATTCACTAGTAGGAGTGAGAAAAACATCACGGGGTTGTGTGAACCGGAGGGTCTGAATTAGGCTAGGCTGTGAATGGCAATGTAGGGTGGAGAAAAGCACCGCGGGGTGGTCAGCATGGGGAGGTCAGGGAACATGCAGTGGCAATATAGGATAGGTTTCTGAAAAACATCGCGGGGTTGTGTGCATTGTATGGGTGTGTAACATTACATTCACTAGTAGGAGTGAGAAAAATATCATGGGGAGATGCGCATTGTATTGCTGTGTAACATTACATTTACTAGTACGAGTGAGAAAAACATCACGGGGTGGTGTGAATCCGAGGGTCTGAATTAGGATAGGCAGTGAGTGGCAATGTAGGATGGAGAAAAGCACCGTGGGTTGGTCAGCTTGTTTAGTTCAGGGACCATGCAGTGGCAATGTAGGATAGGTTTCGGAAAAACATCTCGGGGTGGTGCGCATTGTATGGGTGTGTAAAATTACATTCACTAGTAGGAGTGAGAAAAACTTCACGGGGTGGTGTGAATACGGAGGGTCTGAATTAGGATAGGCAGTGAGTGGCAACGTATGATGGAGAAAAGCACCACGGTGTGGTCAGCATGGGAGGTCAGGGAACATGTAGTGGCAATGTAGGATAGGTTTCTGAAAAACATCGCGGGGTGGTGCGCATTGTATGGGTGTGTAACATTACATTCACTAGTAGGATTGAGAAAAACATCACGGGGTGGCGTGAATCGGAGGGTCTGAATTAGGATATGCAGTGAGTGGCAATGTAGGATGGAGAAAAGCACCGCGGGGCGGTCAGCATGGGGAGGTCAGGGAACATGCAGTGGCAATGTAGGAGAGGTTTATGAAAAACATCGCGGGGTGGTGCGCATTGTATGGGTGTGTAACATTACATTCACTAGTAGGAGTGAGAAAAACATCGTCCAGTGGTGCGCATTGTATGGGTGTGTAACATTAAATTCACTAGTATGAGTCAGAAAAACATCACGGGGTGGAGTGAATCGGAGGGACTGAAATAGCATAGGCAGTGAGTGGCAATGTAGGATGGAGAAAAGCACCGCGGGGTGGTCAGCATGGGGAGGACAGAGAACATGCCGTGGAAATGTAGGATAGGTTTCTGAAAAACATCGCGGGGTGGTGCGCATTGTATGGATGTGTAACATTACATTCACTAGTAGGAGTGAGAAAAACTTCACGGGGTGGTGTGAATCGGAGGGTCTGAATTAGGATAGGCAGTGAGTGTCAATGTAGGATGGAGAAAAGCACCGCGGGGTGGTCAGCATGGGGAGGTCAGGGAACATGCCGTGGCAATGTAGGATAGGCTTCAGAAAAACATCGCCGAGTGGTGCGCATTGTATGTGTGTGTAACATTACATTCACTAGTAGGAGTGAGAAACACATCACGGGGTGGTGTGAAGCGGAGGGTCTGAATTAGGATAGGCATTGAATGGCAATGTAGGATGGAGAAAAGCACCGTTGGGTGGTCAGCATGGGGAGGTCAGGGAACATGCAGTGGCAATGTAGGATAGGTTTCTGAAAAACATCTCGGGGTGGTGCGCATTGTATGAGTGTGTAAAATTACATTCACTCGTAGGAGTGAGAAAAACATCACGGGGTGGTATGAATCGGAGGGTCTGAATTAGGATAGACAGTGAGTGGCAATGCACGATGGAGAAAAGCACCAAGGGATGGTCAGCATGGGGAGGTCAGGGAACATGCAGTGGCAATGTAGGATAGGTTTCTGAAAAACATCACAGGGTGGTGCGCATTGTATGGGTGTGTAACATCACATTCACTAGTAGTAGTGAGAAAAACATCACGGGGTGGTGTGAATTGGAGGGTCAGAATTAGGATAGGCAGTCAGTGGCAAGATACGATGGAGAAAAGCACCGCCGGGTGGTCAGCATGTGGAGGTCAGGGAATATGCAGTGACAATGTAGGATAGGTTTCTGAAAAACATCGCGGGGTGGTGCGAATTGTATGGGTGTGTAACATTACATTCACTAGTAGGAGTGAGAAAACATCACGGGCTGGTGTGAATCGGAGGGTCTGAATTAGGATAGCCAGTGAGTTGCAATGTAGGATGGAGAAAAGCACCGCAGGGAGGTCAGCATGGGGAGGTCAGGGAACATGCAGTGGCAATATAGGATAGGTTTCTGAAAAACATTGCGGGGTGGTGCGCATTGTATGGGTGTGTAACATTACATTCACTAGTAGGAGTGAGAAAAACATGACGGGGTCGTGCACATTGTATGGGTGTGTAACATTAAATTCACTAGTAGGAGTGAGAAAAACAGCACGGGGTGGTGTGAATCGGAGGGATTGAATTAGGATAGGCAGTGAGTTGCAATATAGGATGGAGAAAAGCACCATGTGGTGGTCAACATGGCGAGGTCAGGGAACATGCAGTGGCAATGTAGGATAGGTTTCGAAAAACATCGCTGGGTGGTGCGCATTGTATGGGTGTGTAACATTACATTCACTAGTAGGAGTGAGAAATACATCACGTGATTGTGTGAATAAGAGGTTCTGATTTAGGATAGGCAGTGTGTGGCAATGTAGGATGGAGAAAAGCACCGCGGGGTGGTCAGCATGGGGAGGTCAGGGAACATGCAGTGGCATTGTAGGATAGGTTTCTGAAAAACATCGCGGGGCAGTGCGCATTGTATGGGTGTGTAACATTACATTCACTAGTAGGAGTGAGAAAAATATCACGGGGTGGTGCACATTGTATGGGTGTGTAACATTAAATTCACTAGTAGGAGTGAGAAAATCATCACGGGGTGGTGTGAATCGGAGGGATTGAATTAGGATAGGCAGTGAGTGGCAATATAGGATGGAGAAAAGCACCACGTGGTGGTCAGCATGGGGAGGTCAGGGAACATGCAGTGGCAATGTAGGATAGGTTTCTGAAAAACATCACGGGGTGGTGCGCATTGTATGGTTGTGTAACATTACAT
This sequence comes from Cavia porcellus, assembly GCF_034190915.1. Taxonomy (NCBI): domain Eukaryota; kingdom Metazoa; phylum Chordata; class Mammalia; order Rodentia; family Caviidae; genus Cavia; species Cavia porcellus. Next base: position 6,704,346 of record NW_026947526.1, read on the forward strand.
TCACTAGTAGGAGTGAGAAAAACATCACGGGGTGATGTGAATCGGAGGGTCTGAATTAGGATAGGCTGTGAGTGGCAATGTAGGGTGGAGAAAAGCAATGCGGGGTGGTCAGCATGGGGAGGTCAGGGAACATGCAGTGGCAATATAGGATAGGTTTCTGAAAAACATCGCGGGGTAGTGTGCATTGTATGGGTGTGTAACATTACATTCACTAGTAGGAGTGAGAAAAACATCACGGGGTGATGCACATTATATTGCTGTGTAACATTACATTTACTAGTAGGAGTGAGAAAAACATCACGGGGTGGTGTGAATACGGAGGGTCTGAATTAGGATAGGCAGTGAGTGGCAACGTATGATGGAGAAAAGCACCACGGTGTGGTCAGCATGGGGAGGACAGGGAACATGTAGTGGCAATGTAGGATAGGTTTCTGAAAAACATCGTGGGGTGGTGTGCATTGTATGGGTGTGTAACATTACATTCACTAGTAGGATTGAGAAAAACATCACGGGGTGGCGTGAATCGGAGGGTCTGAATTAGGATATGCAGTGAGTGGCAATGTAGGATGGAGAAAAGCACCGCGGGGTGGTCAGCATGGGGAGGTCAGGGAACATGCCGTGGCAATGTAGGATAGGTTTCTGAAAAACATCGCGGGGTGGTGCGCATTGTATGGGTGTGTAACATTACATTCACTAGTAGGAGTGAGAAAAACATCACGGGGTGGTGTGCATTTTATGGGTGTGTAACATTAAATTCACTAGTAGGAGTGAGAAAAACATCACAGGTTGGTGTGAATCTGAGGGTCTGAATTAGGATAGGCAGTGAGTGGCAATGTAAGATGGAGAAAAGCACCGTGGGTTGGTCAGCTTGTGGAGGTCAGGGACCATGCAGTGGCAATGTAGGATAGGTTTCGGAAAAACATCTCGGGCTGGTGCGCATTGTATGGGTGTGTAAAATTACATTCACTAGTAGGAGTGAGAAAAACATCACGGGGTGGTGTGAATCGGAGGGTCTGAATTAGGATACGCAGTGAGTGGCAACGTAGGATGGAGAAAAGCACCGCGGTGTGGTCAGCATGGGGAGGTCAGGGAACATGTAGTTGCAATGTAGGATAGGTTTCTGAAAAACATCGCGGTGTGGTGCGCATTGTATGGTTGTGTAACATTACATTCACTAGTAGGAGTGAGAAAAACATCACGGGGTGGTGCGCTTTGTATTGCTGTGTAACATTACATTCACTAGTAGGAGTGAGAAAAACATCACGGGGTGGTGTGAATCCGAGGGTCTGAATTATGATAGGCAGTGAGTGGCAATGTAGGATGGAGAAAAGCACCGTGGGTTGGTCAGCTTGTGGAGGTCAGGGACCATGCAGTGGCAATGTAGGATAGGTTTCAGAAAAACATCTCGCGGTGGTGCACATTGTATAGGTGTGTAAAATTACATTCACTAGTAGGAGTGAGAAAAACATCACGGGGTGATGTGAATCGGAGGGTCTTAATTAGGATAGGCAGTGAGTGGCAACGTAGAATGGAGAAAAGCACCGCGGTGTGGTCAGCATGGGGAGGTCAGGGAACATGGAGTTGCAATTTAGGATAGGTTTCTGAAAAACATCGCTGTGTGGGGCGCATTGTATGGTTGTGTAACATTACATTCACTAGTAGGAGTGAGAAAAACATCACGGGGTGGTGTGAATCGGAGGGTCTGAATTAGGATAGGCCGTGAGTGGCAATGTAGGGTGGAGAAAAGCACCGCGGGGTGGTCAGCATGGGGAAGTCAGGGAACATGCAGTGGCAATTTAGGATAAGTTTCTGAAAAACATCGCGGCGTGGTGTGCATTGTATGGGTGTGTAACATTACATTCACTAGTAGGAGTGAGAGAAACATCACGGGGTGGTGTCCATCGGAGGGTCTAAATTAGGATAGGCAGTGAGTGGCAATGTAGGATGGAGAAAAGCACCGCGGGGTGATCAGCATGGCGAGGTCAGGGAACATGCAGTGGCAATGTAGGATAGGTTTCTGAAAAACATCGCGGCGTGGTGCGCATTTTATTCGTGTGTAATATTACATTCACAAGTAGGAGTGAGAAAAACATCGTGGGGTGGTGCGCATTGTATGGGTGTGTAACATTACATTCACTAGTAGGAGTGAGAAAAACATCACGGGTTGGTGAGAATCGCAGGGACTGAAATAGGATAGGCAGTGAGTGGCAATGTAGGATGGAGAAAAGCACCGCGGGGTGGTCAGCATAGGGAGGACAGGGAACATGCAGTGGCAAGGTAGGATAGGTTTTTGAAAAACATCGCGGGGTGGTGCACATTGTATGGGTGTGTAACATTACATTCACTAGTAGGAGTGAGAAAAACATCACGGGGTGATGCGCATTGTATTGCTGTGTAACATTACATTTACTAGTAGAAGTGAGAAAAACATCACGGGGTGGTGTGAATCCGAGGGTCTGAATTAGGATAGGCAGTGAGTGGCAATGTAGGATGGAGAAAAGCACCGTGGGTTGGTCAGCTTGTTTAGGTCAAGGACCATGCAGTGGCAATGTAGGGTAGGTTTCGGAAAAACATCTTGGGGTGGTGCGCATTGTATGGGTGTGTAAAATTACACTCACTAGTAGGAGTGAGAGTAACATCACGGGGTGGTGCGCATTTTATGGGTGTGTAACATTAAATTCACTAGTAGGAGTGGGAAAAACATCAAGGGGTGGTGTGAATCAGAGGGATTGAATTAGGATAGGCAGTGAGTGACAATATAGGATGGAGAAAAGCACCACGTGGTGGTCAGCATGGGGAGGTCAGGGAACATGCAGTGGCAATGTAGGATAGGTTTCTGAAAAACATCTCGGGGTTGGTGCGCATTGTATGGGTGTGTAACATTACATTCACTAGTAGGAGTGAGAAAAACATGGTGGGGTTGTGCGCATTGTATGGGTGTGTAACATTACATTCACTAGTAGGAGTGAGAAAAACATCACGGGGTGGTGTGAATCGGAGGGACTGAAATAGGATAGGCAGTGAGTGGCAATGTAGGATGGAGAAAAGCACCGCGGGCTGGTCAGCATGGGGAGGACAGGGAACATGCAGTGGCAATATAGGATAGGTTTCTGAAAAACATCGCGGGGTGGTGCGCATTGTATTGCTGTGTAACATTACATTCACTAGTAGGAGTGAGAAAAACATCACGGGGTGGTGTGAATCCGAGGGTCTGAATTAGGATAGGCAGTGAGTGGCAATGTAGGATGGAGAAAAGCACCATGGTTTGGTCAGCTTGTGGAGGTCAGGGACCATCCAGTGGCAATGTAGGATAGGTTTCGGAAAAACATCTCGGGGTGGTGCGCATTGTATGGTTGTGTAACATTACATTCACTAGTAGGAGTGAGAAAAACATCACGGGGTGGTGTGAATTGGAGGGTCTGAATTAGGATAGGCCGTGAGTGGCAATGTAGGGTGTAGAAAAGCACCGCGGGGTGGTCAGCATGGGGAAGTCATGGAACATGCAGTGGCAATGTAGGATAGGTTTCTGAAAAACATCGCGGGGTGGTGTGCATTGTATTGGTGTGTAACATTACATTCACTAGTAGGAGTGAGAAAAACATCACGGGGTGGTGTCCATCGGAGGGTCTAAATTAGGATAGGCAGTGAGTGGCAATGTAGGATGGAGAAAAGCACCGCGGGGTGATCAGCATGGCGAGGTCAGGGAACATGCAGTGGCAATGTAGGATAGGTTTCTGAAAAACATCGCGGCGTGGTGCGCATTTTATTGGTGTGTAATATTACATTCACTAGTAGGAGTGAGAAAAACATCGTGGGGTGGTGCGCATTGTATGGGTGTGTAACATTACATTCACTAGTAGGAGTGAGAAAAACATCACGGTGTGGTGTGAATCGGAGGGACTGAAATAGGAAAGGCAGTGAGTGGCAATGTAGGATGGAGAAAAGCACCGCGGGGTGGTCAGCATGGGGAGGACAGGGAACATGCAGTGGCAATGTAGGATAGGTTTTTGAAAAACATTGCGGGGTGGTGCGCATTGTATGGGTGTGTAACATTACATTCACTAGTAGGAGTGAGAAAAACATCACGGGGTGATGCGCATGGTATTGCTGTGTAACATTACATTTACTAGTAGAAGTGAGAAAAACATCACGGGCTGGTGTGAATCCGAGGGTCTGAATTAGGATAGGCAGTGAGTGGCAATGTAGGATGGAGAAAAGCACCGTGGGTTGGTCAGCTTGTTTAGGTCAAGGACCATGCAGTGGCAATGTAGGGTAGGTTTCGGAAAAACATCTTGGGGTGGTGCGCATTGTATGGGTGTGTAAAATTACACTCACTAGTAGGAGTGAGAAAAACATCACGGGGTGGTGCGCATTTTATGGGTGTGTAACATTAAATTCACTAGTAGGCGTGAGAAAAACATCAAGGGGTGTTGTGAATCAGAGGGATTGAATTAGGATTGGCAGTAAGTGACAATATAGGATGGAGAAAAGCACCACGTGGTGGTCAGCATGGGGAGGTCAGGGAATATGCAGTGGCAATGTAGGATAGGTTTCTGAAAAACCGCGGGGTTGGTGCGCATTGTATGGGTATGTAACATTACATTCACTAGTAGGAGTGAGAAAAACATGGTGGGGTGGTGCGCATTGTATGGGTGTGTAACATTACATTCACTAGTAGGAGTGAGAAAAACATCACGGGGTGGTGTGAATCGGAGGGACTGAAATAGGATAGGCAGTGAGTGGCAATGTAGGATGGAGAAAAGCACCGCGGGCTGGTCAGCATGGGGAGGACAGGGAACATGCAGTGGCAATATAGGATAGGTTTCTGAAAAACATCGCGGGGTGGTGCGCATTGTATTGCTGTGTAACATTACATTCACTAGTAGGAGTGAGAAAAACATCACGGGGTGGTGTGAATCCGAGGGTCTGAATTAGGATAGGCAGTGAGTGGCAATGTAGGATGGAGAAAAGCACCATGGTTTGGTCAGCTTGTGGAGGTCAGAGACCATCCAGTGGCAATGTAGGATAGGTTTCGGAAAAACATCTCGGGGTGGTGCGCATTGTATGGTTGTGTAACATTACATTCACTAGTAGGAGTGAGAAAAACATCACGGGGTGGTGTGAATTGGAGGGTCTGAATTAGGATAGGCCGTGAGTGGCAATGTAGGGTGTAGAAAAGCACCGCGGGGTGGTCAGCATGGGGAAGTCAGGGAACATGCAGTGGCAATGTAGGATAGGTTTCTGAAAAACATCACGGGGTGGTGTGCATTGTATTGGTGTGTAACATTACATTCACTAGTAGGAGTGAGAAAAACATCACGGGGTGGTGTCCATCGGAGGGTCTAAATTAGGATAGGCAGTGAGTGGCAATGTAGGATGGAGAAAAGCACCGCGGGGTGATCAGCATGGCGAGGTCAGGGAACATGCAGTGGCAATGTAGGATAGGTTTCTGAAAAACATCGCGGCGTGGTGCGCATTTTATTGGTGTGTAATATTACATTCACTAGTAGGAGTGAGAAAAACATCGTGGGGTGGTGCGCATTGTATGGGTGTGTAACATTAAATTCACTAGTAGGAGTGAGAAAAACATCACGGTGTGGTGTGATTCGGAGGGACTGAAATAGGATAGGCAGTGAGTGGCAATGTAGGATGGAGAAAAGCACCGCGGGGTGGTCAGCATGGGGAGGACAGGGAACATGCAGTGGCAATGTAGGATAGGTTTTTGAAAAACATTGCGGGGTGGTGCGCATTGTATGGGTGTGTAACATTACATTCACTAGTAGGAGTGAGAAAAACATCACGGGGTGATGCGCATGGTATTGCTGTGTAACATTACATTTACCAGTAGAAGTGAGAAAAACATCACGGGGTGGTGTGAATCCGAGGGTCTGAATTAGGATAGGCAGTGAGTGGCAATGTAGGATGGAGAAAAGCACCGTGGGTTGGTCAGCTTGTTTAGGTCAAGGACCATGCAGTGGCAATGTAGGGTAGGTTTCGGAAAAACATCTTGGGGTGGTGCGCATTGTATGGGTGTGTAAAATTACACTCACTAGTAGGAGTGAGAAAAACATCACGGGGTGGTGCGCATTTTATGGGTGTGTAACATTAAATTCACTAGTAGGAGTGAGAAAAACATCAAGGGGTGTTGTGAATCAGAGGGATTGAATTAGGATTGGCAGTAAGTGACAATATAGGATAGAGAAAAGCACCACGTGGTGGTCAGCATGGGGAGGTCAGGGAATATGCAGTGGCAATGTAGGATAGGTTTCTGAAAAACATCGCGGGGTTGGTGCGCATTGTATGGGTATGTAACATTACATTCACTAGTAGGAGTGAGAAAAACATCGTGGGGTGGTGCGCATTGTATGGGTGTGTAACATTACATTCACTAGGAGTGAGAAAAACATCACGGGGTGGTGAAATCGGAGGGACTGAAATAGGATAGGCAGTGAGTGGCAATGTAGGATGGAGAAAAGCACCGCGGGCTGGTCAGCATTGGGAGGACAGGGAACATGCAGTGGCAATGTAGGATAGGTTTCTGAAAAACATTGCGGGGTGGTGCGCATTGTATGGGTGTGTAACATTACATTCACTAGTAGGAGTGAGAAAAACATCACGGGGTGGTGCGCATTGTATTGCTGTGTAACATTACATTCACTAGTAGGAGTGAGAAAAACATCACGGGGTGGTGTGAATCCGAGGGTCTGAATTAGGATAGGCAGTGAGTGGCAATGTAGGATGGAGAAAAGCACCGTGGGTTGGTCAGCTTGTGGAGGTCAGGGACCATGCCGTGGCAATGTAGGATAGGTTTTGGAAAAACATCTCGGGGTGGTGCGCATTGTATGGGTGTGTAACATTACATTCACTAGTAGGAGTGAGAAAAACATCACGGGGTGGTGTGAATCGGAGGGACTGAAATAGGATAGGCAGTGAGTGGCAAAGTAGGATGGAGAAAAGCACTGCGGGCTGGTCAGCATGGGGAGGACAGGGAACATGCAGTGGCAATATAGGATAGGTTTCTGAAAAACATCGCGGGGTGGTGCGCATTGTATTGCTGTGTAACATTACATTCACTAGTAGGAGTGAGAAAAACATCACGGGGTGGTGTGAATCCGAGGGTCTGAATTAGGATAGGCAGTGAGTGGCAATGTAGGATGGAGAAAAGCACCGTGGGTTGGTCAGCTTGTGGAGGTCAGGGACCATGCAGTGTCAAAGTAGGATAGGTTTCGGAAAAACATCTCGGGGTGGTGCGCATTGTATGGTTGTGGAACATTACATTCACTAGTAGGAGTGAGAAAAACATCACGGGATGGTGTGAATCGGAGGGTCTAAATTAGGATAGGCCGTGAGTGGCAATGTAGGGTGTAGAAAAGCACCGTGGGGTGGTCAGCATGGGGAAGTCAGGGAACATGCAGTGGCAATGTAGGATAGGTTTCTGAAAAACATCGCGGGGTGGTGTGCATTGTATGGGTGTATAACATTACATTCACTAGTAGGAGTGAGAAAAACATCACGGGGTGGTGTCAATCGGAGGGTCTAAATTAGGATAGGCAGTGAGTGGCAATGTAGGATGGAGAAAAGCACCGCAGGGTGATCAGCATGGCGAGGTCAGGGAACATGCAGTGGCAATGTAGGATAGGTTTCTGAAAAACATCGCGGCGTGGTGCGCATTTTATTGGTGTGTAATATTACATTCACTAGTAGGAGTGAGAAAAACATCGTGGGGTGGTGCGCATTGTATGGGTGTGTAACATTACATTCACTAGTAGGAGTGAGAAAAACATCACGGTGTGGAGTGAATAGGAGGGACTGAAATAGAATAGGCAGTGAGTGACAATGTAGGATGGAGAAAAGCACCGCGGGGTGGTCAGCATGGGGAGGACAGGGAACATGCAGTGGCAATGTAGGATAGGTTTTTGAAAAACATCGCGGGGTGGTGCGCATTGTATGGGTGTGTAACATTACATTCACTAGTAGGAGTGAGAAAAACATCACGGGGTGATGCGCATTGTATTGCTGTGTAACATTACATTTACTAGTAGAAGTGAGAAAAACATCACGGGGTGGTGTGAATCCGAGGGTCTGAATTAGGATAGGCAGTGAGTGGCAATGTAGGATGGAGAAAAGCACCGTGGGTTGGTCAGCTTGTTTAGGTCAAGGACCATGCAGTGGCAATGTAGGGTAGGTTTCGGGAAAAACATCTTGGGGTGGTGCGCATTGTATGGGTGTGTAACATTACATTCACTAGTAGGAGTGAGAAAAACATCACGGGGTGGTGTGCATTTTATGGGTGTGTAACATTAAATTCACTAGTAGGAGTGAGAAAAACATCAAGGGGTGGTGTGAATCGGAGGGATTGAATTAGGATAGGCAGTAAGTGACAATATAGGATGGAGAAAAGCACCACGTGTTGGTCAGCATGGGGAGGTCAGGGAACATGCAGTGGCAATGTAGGATAGGTTTCTGAAAAACATCGCGGGGTTGGTGCGCATTGTATGGGTGTGTAACATTACATTCACTAGTAGGAGTGAGAAAAACATCGTGGGGTGGTGCGCATTGTATGGGTGTGTAACATTACATTCAATAGTAGGAGTGAGAAAAACATCACGGGGTGGTGTGAATCGGAGGGACTGAAATAGGATAGGCAGTGAGTGGCAATGTAGGATGGAGAAAAGCACCGCGGGCTGGTCAGCATGGGGAGGACAGGGAACATGCAGTGGCAATGTAGGATAGGTTTCTGAAAAACATCGCGGGGTGGTGCGCATTGTATGGGTGTGTAACATTACATTCACTAGTAGGAGTGAGAAAAACATCGTGGGGTGGTGCGCATTGTATGGGTGTGTAACATTACATTCACTAGTAGGAGTGAGAAAAACATCACGGGGTGGTGTGAATCGGAGGGACTGAAATAGGATAGGCAGTGAGTGGCAATGTAGGATGGAGAAAAGCACCGCGGGCTGGTCAGCATGGGGAGGACAGGGAACATGTAGAGGCAATTTAGGATAGGTTTCTGAAAAACATCGCAGTGTGGTGCGCATTGTATGGGTGTGTAACATTACATTCACTAGTAGGAGTGAGAAAAACATCACGGGTTGGTGTGAATCGGAGGGATTGAATTAGGATAGGCAGTAACTGACAATATAGGATGGAGAAAAGCACCACGTGGTGGTCAGCATGGGGAGGTCAGGGAACATGCAGTGGCAATGTAGGATAGGTTTCTGAAGAATATCGCGGGGTTGGTGCGCATTGTATGGGTGTGTAACATTACATTCACTAGTAGGAGTGAGAAAAACATCGTGGGGTGGTGCGCATTGTATGGGTGTGTAACATTACATTCACTAGTAGGAGTGAGAAAAACATCACGGGGTGGTGTGAATCGGAGGGACTGAAATAGGATAGGCAGTGAGTGGCAATGTAGGATGGAGAAAAGCACCGCGGGCTGGTCAGCATGGGGAGGACAGGGAACATGCAGTGGCAATGTAGGATAGGTTTCTGAAAAACATCGCGGGGTGGTGCGCATTGTATGGGTGTGTAACATTACATTCACTAGTAGGAGTGAGAAAAACATCGTGGGGTGGTGCGCATTGTATGGGTGTGTAACATTACATTCACTAGTAGGAGTGAGAAAAACATCACGGGGTGGTGTGAATCGGAGGGACTGAAATAGGATAGGCAGTGAGTGGCAATGTAGGATGGAGAAAAGCACCGCGGGCTGGTCAGCATGGGGAGGACAGGGAACATGTAGAGGCAATTTAGGATAGGTTTCTGAAAAACATCGCAGTGTGGTGCGCATTGTATGGGTGTGTAACATTACATTCACTAGTAGGAGTGAGAAAAACATCACGGGTTGGTGTGAATCGGAGGGATTGAATTAGGATAGGCAGTAACTGACAATATAGGATGGAGAAAAGCACCACGTGGTGGTCAGCATGGGGAGGTCAGGGAACATGCAGTGGCAATGTAGGATAGGTTTCTGAAGAATATCGCGGGGTTGGTGCGCATTGTATGGGTGTGTAACATTACATTCACTAGTAGGAGTGAGAAAAACATCGTGGGGTGGTGCGCATTGTATGGGTGTGTAACATTACATTCACTAGTAGGAGTGAGAAAAACATCACGGGGTGGTGTGAATCGGAGGGACTGAAATAGGATAGGCAGTGAGTGGCAATGTAGGATGGAGAAAAGCACCGCGGGCTGGTCAGCATGGGGAGGACAGGGAACATGCAGTGGCAATGTAGGATAGGTTTCTGAAAAACATCGCGGGGTGGTGTGCATTGTATGGGTGTGTAACATTACATTCACTAGTAGGAGTGAGAAAAACATCGTGGGGTGGTGCGCATTGTATGGGTGTGTAACATTTCATTCACTAGTAGGAGTGAGAAAAACATCACGGGGTGGTGTGAATCGGAGGGTCTGAGTTAGGATAGGCCGTGAGTGGCAATGTAGGGTGGAGAAAAGCCCCGCGGGGTAGTCAGCATGGGGAAGTCAGGGAACATGCAGTGGCAATGTAGGATAGGTTTCTGAAAAACATCGCGGGGTGGTGTGCATTGTATGGGTGTGTAACGTTACATTCACTATTAGTAGTGAGAAAAACATCACGGGGTGGTGTCAATCGGAGGGTCTAAATTAGGATAGGCAGTGAGTGGCAATGTAGGATGGAGAAAAGAACCGCGGGGTGGTCAGCATGGGGAGGACAGGGAACATGCAGTGGCAATGTAGGATAGGTTTCTGAAAAACATCGCGGGGTGGTGTGCATTGTATGGGTGTGTAACATTACATTCACTAGTAGTAGTGAGAAAAACATCACGGGGTGGTATCAATCGGAGGGTCTAAATTAGGATAGGCAGTGAGTGGCAATGTAGGATGGAGAAAAGCACCACGGGTGGTCAGCATGGGGAGGTCAGGGAACATGCAGTGGCAATGTAGGATACGTTTCTGAAAAACATCGCGGGGTGGTGTGCATTGTATGGGTGTGTAACATTACATTCACTAGTAGGAGTGAGAAAAACATCACGGGGTGGTGTGCATTTTATGGGTGTGTAACATTAAATTCACTAGTAGGAGTGAGAAAAACATCAAGGGGTGGTGTGAATCGGAGGGATTGAATTAGGATAGGCAGTAAGTGACAATATAGGATGGAGAAAAGCACCACGTGGTGGTCAGCATGGGGAGGTCAGGGAACATGCAGTGGCAATGGAGGATAGGTTTCTGAAAAACATCGCGGGGATGGTGCGCATTGTATGGGTGTGTAACATTACATTCACTAGTAGGAGTGAGAAAAACATCGTGGGGTGGTGCGCATAGTATGGGTGTGTAACATTACATTCAATAGTCGGAGTGAGAAAAACATCACGGGATGGTGTGAATCGGAGGGACTGAAATAGGATAGGCAGTGAGTGGCAATGTAGGATGGAGAAAAGCACCGCGGGCTGGTCAGCATGGGGAGGACAGGGAACATGCAGTGGCAATGTAGGATAGGTTTCTGAAAAACATCGCGGGGTGGTGCGCATTGTATGGGTGTGTAACATTACATTCACAAGTAGGAGTGAAAAAAACATCACGGGGTGGTGCGCATTGTATTGCTGTGTAACATTACATTCACTAGTAGGAGTGAGAAAAACATCACGGGGTGGTGTGAATCGGAGTGACTGAATTAGGATTGGCAGTGAGTGGCAATGTAGGATGGAGAAAAGCACCGTGGGTTGGTCAGCTTGTGGAGGTCAGGGACCATGCAGTGGCAATGTAGGATAGGTTTCGGAAAAACATCTCGGTGTGGTGCCCATTGTATGGGTGTGTAAAATTACATTCACTAGTAGGAGTGAGAAAAACATCACGGGGTGGTGTGAATCCGAAGGTCTGAATTAGGATAGGCAGTGAGTGGCAACGTAGGATGGAGAAAAGCACCGCGGTGTGGTCAGCATGGGGAGGTCAGGAAACATGTAGTTGCAATGTAGGATAGGTTTGTGAAAAACATCGCGGTGTGGTGCGCATTGTATGGGTGTGTAACATTACATTCACTAGTAGGAGTGAGAAAAACATCACGGGGTGGTGTCCATCGGAGGGTCTAAATTAGGATAGGCAGTGAGTGGCAATGTAGGATGGAGAAAAGCACCACGGGGTGGTCAGCATGGGGAGGTCAGGGAACATGCAGTGGCAATGTAGGATAGGATTCTGAAAAACATCGCGGGGTGGTGTGCATTGTATGGGTGTGTAACATTACATTCACTAGTAGGAGTGAGAAAAACATCACGGGGTGGTGTGCATTTTATGGGTGTGTAACATTAAATTCACTAGTAGGAGTGAGAAAAACATCAAGGGGTGGTGTGAATCGGAAGGATTGAATTAGGATAGGCAGTAAGTGACAATATAGGATGGAGAAAAGCACCACGTGGTGGTCAGCATGGGGAGGTCAGGGAACATGCAGTGGCAATGTAGGATAGGTTCTGAAAAACATCGCGGGGTTGGTGCGCATTGTATGGGTGTGTAACATTACATTCACTAGTAGGAGTGAGAAAAACATCGTGTGGTGGTGCGCATTGTATGGGTGTGTAACATTACATTCAATAGTCGGAGTGAGAAAAACATTACGGGGTGGTGTGAATCGGAGGGACTGAAATAGGATAGGCAGTGAGTGGCAATATAGGATGGAGAAAAGCACCGCGGGCTGGTCAGCATGGGGAGGACAGGGAACATGCAGTGGCAATGTAGGGTAGTTTTCTGAAAAACATCGCGGGGTGGTGTGCATTGTATTGGTGTGTAACATTACATTCACTAGTAGGAGTGAGAAAAACATCACGGGATGGTGCGCATTGTATTGCTGTGTAACATTACATTCACTAGTAGGAGTGAGAAAAACATCACGGGGTGGTGTGAATCCGAGGGTCTGAATTAGGATAGGCAGTGAGTGGCAATGTAGGATGGAGAAAAGCACCGTGGGTTGGTCAGCTTGTGGAGGTCAGGGACCATGCAGTGGCAATGTAGGATAGGTTTCGGAAAAACATCTCGGTGTGGTGCCCATTGTATGGGTGTGTAAAATTACATTCACTAGTAGGAGTGAGAAAAACATCACGGGGTGGTGTGAATCCGAAGGTCTGAATTAGGATAGGCAGTGAGTGGCAACGTAGGATGGAGAAAAGCACCGCGGTGTGGTCAGCATGGGGAGGTCAGGAAACATGTAGTTGCAATGTAGGATAGGTTTGTGAAAAACATCGCGGTGTGGTGCGCATTGTATGGGTGTGTAACATTACATTCACTAGTAGGAGTGAGAAAAACATCACGGGGTGGTGTCCATCGGAGGGTCTAAATTAGGATAGGCAGTGAGTGGCAATGTAGGATGGAGAAAAGCACCACGGGGTGGTCAGCATGGGGAGGTCAGGGAACATGCAGTGGCAATGTAGGATAGGATTCTGAAAAACATCGCGGGGTGGTGTGCATTGTATGGGTGTGTAACATTACATTCACTAGTAGGAGTGAGAAAAACATCACGGGGTGGTGTGCATTTTATGGGTGTGTAACATTAAATTCACTAGTAGGAGTGAGAAAAACATCAAGGGGTGGTGTGAATCGGAAGGATTGAATTAGGATAGGCAGTAAGTGACAATATAGGATGGAGAAAAGCACCACGTGGTGGTCAGCATGGGGAGGTCAGGGAACATGCAGTGGCAATGTAGGATAGGTTTCTGAAAAACATCGCGGGGTTGGTGCGCATTGTATGGGTGTGTAACATTACATTCACTAGTAGGAGTGAGAAAAACATCGTGTGGTGGTGCGCATTGTATGGGTGTGTAACATTACATTCAATAGTCGGAGTGAGAAAAACATTACGGGGTGGTGTGAATCGGAGGGACTGAAATAGGATAGGCAGTGAGTGGCAATATAGGATGGAGAAAAGCACCGCGGGCTGGTCAGCATGGGGAGGACAGGGAACATGCAGTGGCAATGTAGGGTAGTTTTCTGAAAAACATCGCGGGGTGGTGTGCATTGTATTGGTGTGTAACATTACATTCACTAGTAGGAGTGAGAAAAACATCACGGGATGGTGCGCATTGTATTGCTGTGTAACATTACATTCACTAGTAGGAGTGAGAAAAACATCACGGGGTGGTGTGAATCCGAGGGTCTGAATTAGGATAGGCAGTGAGTGGCAATGTAGGATGGAGAAAAGCACCGTGGGTTGGTCAGCTTGTGGAGGTCAGGGACCATGCAGTGGCAATGTAGGATAGGTTTCGGAAAAACATCTCGGGGTGGTTCGCATTGTATGGGTGTGTAAAATTACATTCACTAGTAGGAGTGACAAAAACATCACGGGGTGGTGTGAATCGGAGGGTCTGAATTAGGATAGGCAGTGAGTGGCAACGTAGGATGGAGAAAAGCACTGCGGTGTGGTCAGCATGGGAAGCTCAGGGAACATGTAGTTGCAATGTAGGATAGGTTTCTGAAAAACATCGCCGTGTGGTGCGCATTGTATGGGTGTGTAACATTACATTCACTAGTAGGAGTGAGAAAAACATCACGGGGTGGTGTGAATCGGAGGGTCTGAATTAGGATAGGCAGTGAGTGGCAATGTAGGGTGGAGAAAAGCACCGCGGGGTGGTCAGCAAGGGGAAGTCAGGGAACATGCAGTGGCAATGTAGGATAGGTTTCTGAAAAACATCGCGGGGTGGTGTGCATTGTATGGGTGTGTAACATTACATTCACTAGTAGGAGTGAGAAAAACATCACGGGGTGGTGTCCATCGGAGGGTCTAAATTAGGATAGGCAGTGAGTGGCAATGTAGGATGGAGAAAAGCACCGCGGGGTGATCAGCATGGCGAGGTCAGGGAACATGCAGTGGCAATGTAGGATAGGTTTCTGAAAAACATCGCGGCGTGGTGCGCATTTTATTGGTGTGTAATATTACATTCACTAGTAGGAGTGAGAAAAACATCGTGGGGTGGTGCGCATTGTATGGGTGTGTAACATTACATTCACTAGTAGGAGTGAGAAAAACATCACGGGGTGGTGTGAATCGGAGGGACTGAAATAGGATAGGCAGTGAGTGGCAATGTAGGATGGAGAAAAGCACCGCGGGGTGGTCAGCATGGGGAGGACAGGGAACATGCAGTGGCAATGTAGGATAGGTTTTTGAAAAACATCGCGGGGTGGTGCGCATTGTATGGGTGTGTAACATTACATTCACTAGTAGGAGTGAGAAAAAACATCATGGGGTGATGTGCATTGTATTTCTGTGTAACATTACATTTACTAGTAGAAGTGAGAAAAACATCACGGGTTCGTGTGAATCCGAGGGTCTGAATTAGGATAGGCAGTGAGTGGCAATGTAGGATGGAGAAAAGCACCGTGGGTTGGTCAGCTTGTTTAGGTCAACGAACATGCAGTGGCAAAGTAGGGTAGGTTTCCGAAAAACATCTTGGGGTGGTGCGCATTGTATGGGTGTGTAAAATTACACTCACTAGTAGGAGTGAGAAAAACATCACGGGGTGTTGCGCATTTTATGGGTGTGTAACATTAAATTCACTAGTAGGAGTGAGAAAAACATCAACGGGTGGTGTGAATCAGAGGGATTGAATTAGGATAGGCAGTAAGTGACAATATAGGATGGAGAAAAGCACCACGTGGTGGTCAGCAAGGGGAGGTCAGATAACATGCAGTGGCAATGTAGGATAGGTTTCTGAAAAAGATCGCGGGGTTGGTGCGCATTGTATGGGTGTGTAACATTACATTCACTAGTAGGAGTGAGAAAAACATCGTGGGGTGGTGCGCATTGTATGGGTGTGTAACATTACATTAACTAGTAGGAGTGAGAAACACATCACGGGGTGGTGTGAATCGGAGGGACTGAAATAGGATAGGGAGTGAGTGGCAATGTAGGATGGAGAAAAACACCGCGGGCTGGTCAGCATGGGGAGGACAGGGAACATGCAGTGGCAATGTAGGGTAGGTTTCCGAAAAACATCTTGGGGTGGTGCGCATTGTATTGCTGTGTAACATTACATTCACTAGTAGGAGTGAGAAAAACATCAAGGGGTGGTGTGAATCAGAGGCATTGAATTAGGATAGGCAGTGAGTGGCAATGTAGGATGGAGAAAAGCACCGCGGGCTGGTCAGCATGGGGAGGACAGGGAACATGCAGTGGCAATGTAGGATAGGTTTCTGAAAAACATCGCGGGGTGGTGCGCATTGTATGGGTGTGTAACATTACATTCACTAGTAGGAGTGAGAAAAACATCACAGGGTGGTGCACATTGTATTGCTGTGTAACATTACATTCACTAGTAGGAGTGAGATAAACATCACGGGGTGGTGTGAATCCGAGGGTCTGAATTAGGATAGGCAGTGAGTGGCAATGTTGGATGGAGAAAAGCACCGTGGGTTGGTCAGCTTGTGGAAGTCAGGGACCATGCAGTGGCATTGTAGGATAGGTTTTGGAAAAACATCACGGGGTGGTGCGCATTGTATTGCTGTGTAACATTACATTCACTAGTAGGAGTGAGAAAAACATCACGGGGTGGTGGGAATCCGAGGGTCTGAATTAGGATAGGCAGTGAGTGGCAATGTAGGATGGAGAAAAGCACCGTGGGTTGGTCAGCTTGTTTAGGTCAAGGACCATGCAGTGCAATGTAGTGTAGGTTTCGGAAAAACATCTTGGGGTGGTGCGCATTGTATGGGTGTGTAAAATTGCACTCACTAGTAGGAGTGAGAAAAACATCACGGGGTGGTGCGCATTTTATGGGTGTGTAACATTAAATTCACTAGTAGGAGTGAGAAAAACATCAAGGGGTGGTGTGAATCAGAGGGATTGAATTAGCATAGGCAGTAAGTGACAATATAGGATGGAGAAAAGCACCACGTGGTGGTCAGCATGGGGAGGTCAGGGAACATGCAGTGGCAATGTAGGATAGGTTTCTGAAAAACATCGCGGGGTTGGTGCGCATTGTATGGGTGTGTAACATTACATTCACTAGTAGGAGTGAGAAAAACATCACGGGGTGGTGTGAATCGGAGGGACTGAAATAGGATAGGCAGTGAGTGGCAATGTAGGATGGAGAAAAGCACCGCGGGCTGGTCAGCATGGGGAGGACAGGGAACATGCAGTGGCAATGTAGGATAGGTTTCTGAAAAACATCGGGGGGTGGTGTGCATTGTATTGGTGTGTAACATTACATTCACTAGTAGGAGTGAGAAAAACATCGTGGGGTGGTGCGCATTGTATGGGTGTGTAACATTACATTCACTAGTAGGAGTGAGAATAACATCGTGGGTTGGTGCGCATTGTATGGGTTTGTAACATTACATTCACTAGTAGGAGTGAGAAAAACATCACGGGGTGGTGTGAATCGGAGGGACTGAAATAGGATAGGCAGTGAGTGGCAATGTAGAATGGAGAAAAGCACCGCGGGCTGGTCAGCATGGGGAGGACAGGGAACATGCAGTGGCAATGTAGGATAGGTTTCTGAAAAACATCGCGGGGTGGTGCGCATTGTATGGGTGTGTAACATTACATTCACTAGTAGGAGTGAGAAAAACATCACGGGGTGGTGTGAATCCGAGGGTCTGAATTAGGATAGGCAGTGAGTGGCAATGTAGGATGGAGAAAAGCACCGTGGGTTGGTCAGCTTGTGGAAGTCAGGGACCATGCAGTGGCATTGTAGGATAGGTTTCGGAAAAACATCACGGGGTGGTGCGCATTGTATTGCTGTGTAACATTACATTCACTAGTAGGAGTGAGAAAAACTTCACGGGGTGGTGTGAATCGGAGGGTCTGAATTAGGATAGGCAGTGAGTGGCAACGTAGGATCGAGAAAAGCACCGCGGTGTGATCAGCATGGGGAGGTCTGGGAACATGTAGAGGCAATTTAGGATAGGTTTCTGAAAAACATCGCAGTGTGGTGCGCATTGTATGGGTGTGTAACATTACATTCACTAGTAGGAGTGAGAAAAACATCACGGGGTGGTGTGAATCTGAGGGTCTGAATTAGGATAGGCAGTGAGTGGCAATGTACGATGGAGAAAAGCACCGTGGGTTGGTCAGCTTGTTTAGGTCAAGGACCATGCAGTGGCAATGTAGTGTAGGTTTCGAAAAAACATCTTGGGGTGGTGCGCATTGTATGGGTGTGTAAAATTACACTCACTAGTAGGAGTGAGAAAAACATCACGGGGTGGTGCGCATTTTATGGGTGTGTAACATTAAATTCACTAGTAGGAGTGAGAAAAACATCAAGGGGTGGTGTGAATCAGAGGGATTGAATTAGGATAGGCAGTAAGTGACAATATAGGATGGAGAAAAGCACCACGTGGTGGTCAGTATGGGGAGGTCAGGGAACATGCAGTGGCAATGTAGGATAGGTTTCTGAAAAACATCGCGGGGTTGGTGCGCATTGTATGGGTGTGTAACATTACATTCACTAGTAGGAGTGAGAAAAACATCACGGGGTGGTGTGGATCGGAGGGACTGAAATAGGATAGGCAGTGAGTGGCAATGTAGGATGGAGAAAAGCACCGCGGCCTGGTCAGCATGGGGAGGACAGGGAACATGCAGTGGCAATGTAGGATAGGTTTCTGAAAAACATCGCGGGGTGGTGCGCATTGTATGGGTGTGTAACATTACATTCACTAGTAGGAGTGAGAAAAACATCACGGGGTGATGCGCATTGTATTGCTGTGTAACATTACATTCACTAGTGGGAGTGAGAAAAACATCACGGTGTGGTGTGAATCCGAGGGTCTGAATTAGGATAGGCAGTGAGTGGCAATTTAGGATGGAGAAAAGCATCGTGGGTTGGTCAGCTTGTGGAGGTCAGGGACCATGCAGTGGCAATGTAGGATAGGTTTCGGAAAAACATCTCGGGGTGGTTCGCATTGTATGGGTGTGTAAAATTACATTCACTAGTAGGAGTGAGAAAAACATCATGGGGTGGTGTGAATCGGAGGGTCTGAATTAGGATAGGCAGTGAGTGGCAACGTAGGATGGAGAAAAGCACCGCGGTGTGGTCAGCATGGGGAGCTCAGGGAACATGTAGTTGCAATGTAGGATAGGTTTCTGAAAAACATCGTCGTGTGGTGCGCATTGTATGGGTGTGTTACATTACATTCACTAGTAGGAGTGAGAAAAACTTCACGGGGTGGTGTGAATCAGAGGGTCTGAATTAGGATAGGCAGTGAGTGGCAATGTAGTGTGGAGAAAAGCACCGCGGGGTGGTCAGCAAGGGGAAGTCAGGGAACATGCAGTGGCAATGTAGGATAGGTTTCTGAAAAACATCGCGGGGTGGTGTGCATTGTATGGGTGTGTAACATTACATTCACTAGTAGGAGTGAGAAAAACATCACGGGGTGGTGTCCATCGGAGGGTCTAAATTAGGATAGGCAGTGAGTGGCAATGTAGGATGGAGAAAAGCACCGCGGGGTGATCAGCATGGCGAGGTAAGGGAACATGCAGTGGCAATGTAGGATAGGTTTCTGAAAAACATCGCGGCGTGGTGCGCATTTTATTGGTGTGTAATATTACATTCACTAGTAGGAGTGAGAAAAACATCGTGGGGTGGTGCGCATTGTATGGGTGTGTAACATTGCATTCACTAGTAGGAGTGAGAAAAACATCACGGGGTGGTGTGAATCGGAGGGACTGAAATAGGATAGGCAGTGAGTGGCAATGTAGGATGGAGAAAAGCACCGCGGGGTGGTCAGCATGGGGAGGACAGGGAACATGCAGTGGCAATGTAGGATAGGTTTTTGAAAAACATAGCGGGGTGGTGCGCATTGTATGGGTGTGTAACATTACATTCACTAGTAGGAGTGAGAAAAACATCACGGGGTGATGCGCATTGTATTGCTGTGTAACATTACATTTACTAGTAGAAGTGAGAAAAACATCACGGGGTGGTGTGAATCCGAGGGTCTGAATTAGGATAGGCAGTGAGTGGCAATGTAGGATGGAGAAAAGCACCGTGGTTTGGTCAGCTTGTTTAGGTCAACGACCATGCAGTGGCAATGTAGGGTAGGTTTCCGAAAAACATCTTGGGGTGGTGCGCATTGTATGGGTGGGTAAAATTACACTCACTAGTAGGAGTGAGAAAAACATCACGGGGTGGTGCGCATTTTATGGGTGTGTAACATTAAATTCACTAGTAGGAGTGAGAAAAACATCAAGGGGTGGTGTGAATCAGAGGGATTGAATTAGGATAGGCAGTAAGTGACAATATAGGATGGAGAAAAGCACCACGTGGTGGTCAGCATGGGGAGGTCAGGGAACATGCAGTGGCAATGTAGGATAGGTTTCTGAAAAACATCGCGGGGTTGGTGCGCATTTTATGGGTGTGTAACATTACATTCACTAGTAGGAGTGAGAAAAACATCACGGGGTGGTGTGAATCGGAGGGACTGAAATAGGATAGGCAGTGAGTGGCAATGTAGGATGGAGAAAAGCACCGCGGGCTTGTCAGCATGGGGAGGACAGGGAACATGCAGTGGCAATGTAGGATAGGTTTCTGAAAAACATCGCGGGGTGGTGTGCATTGTATTGGTGTGTAACATTACATTCACTAGTAGGAGTGAGAAAAACATCGTGGGGTGGTGCGCATTGTATGGGTGTGTAACATTACATTCACCAGTAGGAGTGAGAAAAACATCACGGGGTGATTCGCATTGTATTGCTGTGTAACATTACATTCACTAGTGGGAGTGAGAAAAACATCACGGTGTGGTGTGAATCCGAGGGTCTGAATTAGGATAGGCAGTGAGTGGCAATTTAGGATGGAGAAAAGCATCGTGGGTTGGTCAGCTTGTGGAGGTCAGGGACCATGCAGTGGCAATGTAGGATAGGTTTCGGAAAAACATCTCGGGGTGGTTCGCATTGTATGGGTGTGTAAAATTACATTCACTAGTAGGAGTGAGAAAAACATCATGGGGTGGTGTGAATCGGAGGGTCTGAATTAGGATAGGCAGTGAGTGGCAACGTAGGATGGAGAAAAGCACCGCGGTGTGGTCAGCATGGGGAGCTCAGGGAACATGTAGTTGCAATGTAGGATAGGTTTCTGAAAAACATCGTCGTGTGGTGCGCATTGTATGGGTGTGTTACATTACATTCACTAGTAGGAGTGAGAAAAACTTCACGGGGTGGTGTGAATCAGAGGGTCTGAATTAGGATAGGCAGTGAGTGGCAATGTAGTGTGGAGAAAAGCACCGCGGGGTGGTCAGCAAGGGGAAGTCAGGGAACATGCAGTGGCAATGTAGGATAGGTTTCTGAAAAACATCGCGGGGTGGTGTGCATTGTATGGGTGTGTAACATTACATTCACTAGTAGGAGTGAGAAAAACATCACGGGGTGGTGTCCATCGGAGGGTCTAAATTAGGATAGGCAGTGAGTGGCAATGTAGGATGGAGAAAAGCACCGCGGGGTGATCAGCATGGCGAGGTAAGGGAACATGCAGTGGCAATGTAGGATAGGTTTCTGAAAAACATCGCGGCGTGGTG
Source organism: Cavia porcellus (assembly GCF_034190915.1). NCBI lineage: Eukaryota > Metazoa > Chordata > Mammalia > Rodentia > Caviidae > Cavia > Cavia porcellus. Next base: position 6,725,814 of record NW_026947526.1, read on the forward strand.
CGCATTTTATTGGTGTGTAATATTACATTCACTAGTAGGAGTGAGAAAAACATCGTGGGGTGGTGCGCATTGTATGGGTGTGTAACATTGCATTCACTAGTAGGAGTGAGAAAAACATCACGGGGTGGTGTGAATCGGAGGGACTGAAATAGGATAGGCAGTGAGTGGCAATGTAGGATGGAGAAAAGCACCGCGGGGTGGTCAGCATGGGGAGGACAGGGAACATGCAGTGGCAATGTAGGATAGGTTTTTGAAAAACATAGCGGGGTGGTGCGCATTGTATGGGTGTGTAACATTACATTCACTAGTAGGAGTGAGAAAAACATCACGGGGTGATGCGCATTGTATTGCTGTGTAACATTACATTTACTAGTAGAAGTGAGAAAAACATCACAGGGTGGTGTGAATCCGAGGGTCTGAATTAGGATAGGCAGTGAGTGGCAATGTAGGATGGAGAAAAGCACCGTGGTTTGGTCAGCTTGTTTAGGTCAACGACCATGCAGTGGCAATGTAGGGTAGGTTTCCGAAAAACATCTTGGGGTGGTGCGCATTGTATGGGTGGGTAAAATTACACTCACTAGTAGGAGTGAGAAAAACATCACGGGGTGGTGCGCATTTTATGGGTGTGTAACATTAAATTCACTAGTAGGAGTGAGAAAAACATCAAGGGGTGGTGTGAATCAGAGGGATTGAATTAGGATAGGCAGTAAGTGACAATATAGGATGGAGAAAAGCACCACGTGGTGGTCAGCATGGGGAGGTCAGGGAACATGCAGTGGCAATGTAGGATAGGTTTCTGAAAAACATCGCGGGGTTGGTGCGCATTTTATGGGTGTGTAACATTACATTCACTAGTAGGAGTGAGAAAAACATCACGGGGTGGTGTGAATCGGAGGGACTGAAATAGGATAGGCAGTGAGTGGCAATGTAGGATGGAGAAAAGCACCGCGGGCTTGTCAGCATGGGGAGGACAGGGAACATGCAGTGGCAATGTAGGATAGGTTTCTGAAAAACATCGCGGGGTGGTGTGCATTGTATTGGTGTGTAACATTACATTCACTAGTAGGAGTGAGAAAAACATCGTGGGGTGGTGCGCATTGTATGGGTGTGTAACATTACATTCACCAGTAGGAGTGAGAAAAACATCACGGGGTGATTCGCATTGTATTGCTGTGTAACATTACATTTACTAGTAGAAGTGAGAAAAACATCACGGGGTGGTGTGAATCCGAGGGTCTGAATTAGGATAGGCAGTGAGTGGCAATGTAGGATGGAGAAAAGCACCGTGGGTTGGTCAGCTTGTTTAGGTCAACGACCATGCAGTGGCAATGTAGGGTAGGTTTCCGAAAAACATCTTGTGGTGGTGCGCATTGTATGGGTGTGTAAAATTACACTCACTAGTAGGAGTGAGAAAAACATCACGGGGTGGTGTGCATTTTATGGGTGTGTAACATTAAATTCACTAGTAGGAGTGAGAAAAACATTAAGAGGTGGTGTGAATCAGAGGGATTGAATTAGGATAGGCAGTAAGTGACAATATAGGATGGATAAAAGCACCACGTGGTGGTCAGCATGGGGAGGTCAGGGAACATGCAGTGGCAATGTAGGATAGGTTTCTGAAAAACATCGCGGGGTTGGTGCGCATGGTATGGGTGTGTAACATTACATTCACTAGTAGGAGTGAGAAAAACATCGTGGGGTGGTGCGCATTGTATGGGTGTGTAACATTACATTCACTAGTAGGAGTGAGAAACACATCACGGGGTGGTGTGAATCGGAGGGACTGAAATAGGATAGGCAGTGAGTGGCAATGTAGGATGGAGAAAAGCACCGCGGGCTGGTCAGCATGGGGAGGACAGGGAACTTGCAGTGGCAATGTAGGATAGGTTTCTGAAAAACATCGCGGGGTGGTGCGCATTGTATGGGTGTGTAACATTACATTCACTAGTAGGAGTGAGAAAAACATCACAGGGTGGTGCGCATTGTATTGCTGTGTAACATTACATTCACTAGTAGGTGTGAGAAAAACATCACGGGGTGGTGTGAATCGGAGGGTCTGAATTAGGATAGGCAGTGAGTGGCAATGTAGGATGGAGAAAAGCACCGTGGGTTGGTCAGCTTGTGGAGGTCAGGGACCATGCAGTGGCAATGTAGGATAGGTTTCGGAAAAACATCTCGGGGTGGTTCGCATTGTATGGGTGTGTAATATTACATTCACTAGTAGGAGTGAGAAAAACATCACGGGGTGGTGTGAATCGGAGGGTCTGAATTAGGATAGGCAGTGAGTGGCAACGTAGGATGGAGAAAAGCACCGCGGTGTGGTCAGCATGGGGAGGTCAGGGAACATGTAGTTGCAATGTAGGATAGGTTTCTGAAAAACATCGCCGTGTGGTGCTCATTGTATGGGTGTGTAACATTACATTCACTAGTAGGAGTGAGAAAAACATCACGGGGTGGTGTGAATCAGAGGGTCTGAATTAGGATAGGCAGTGAGTGGCAATGTAGTGTGGAGAAAAGCACCGCGGGGTGGTCAGCAAGGGGAAGTCAGGGAACATGCAGTGGCAATGTAGGATAGGTTTCTGAAAAACATCGCGGGGTGGTGTGGATTGTATGGGTGTGTAACATTACATTCACTAGTAGGAGTGAGAAAAACATCACGGGGTGGTGTCCATCGGAGGGTCTAAATTAGGATAGGCAGTGAGTGGCAATGTAGGATGGAGAAAAGCACCGCGGGGTGATCAGCATGGCGAGGTCAGGGAACATGCAGTGGCAATGAAGGATAGGTTTCTGAAAAACATCGCGGCGTGGTGCGCATTTTATTGGTGTGTAATATTGCATTCACTAGTAGGAGTGAGAAAAACATCGTGGGGTGGTGCGCATTGTATGGGTGTGTAACATTACATTCACTAGTAGGAGTGAGAAAAACATCAAGGGGTGGTGTGAATCCGAGGGTCTGAATTAGGATAGGCAGTGAGTGGCTATGTAGGATGGAGAAAAGCACCGTGGGTTGGTCAGCTTGTTTAGGTAAAGGACCATGCAGTGCAATGTAGTGTAGGTTTCGGACAAACATCTTGGGGTGGTGCGCACTGTATGGGTGTGTAAAATTACACTCACTAGTAGGAGTGAGAAAAACATCACGGGGTGGTGTGAATCAGAGGGATTGAATTAGGATAGGCAGTAAGTGACAATATAGGATGGAGAAAAGCACCACGTGGTGGTCAGCATGGGGAGGTCAGGGAACATGCAGTGGCAATGTAGGATAGGTTTCTGAAAAACATCGCGGGGTTGGTGCGCATTGTATGGGTGTGTAACATTACATTCACTAGTAGGAGTGAGAAAAACATCACGGGGTGGTGTGAATCGGAGGGACTGAAATAGGATAGGCAGTGAGTGGCAATGTAGGATGGAGAAAAGCACCGCGGGCTGGTCAGCATGGGGAGGACAGGGAACATGCAGTGGCAATGTAGGATAGGTTTCTGAAAAACATCGCGGGGTGGTGTGCATTGTATTGGTGTGTAACATTACATTCACTAGTAGGAGTGAGAAAAACATCACGGGGTGGTGCGCATTGTATGGGTGTTTAACATTACATTCACTAGTAGGAGTGAGAAAAACATCACGGGGTGGTGTGAATCGGAGGGACTGAAATAGGATAGGCAGTGAGTGGCAATGTAGGATGGAGAAAAGCACCGCGGGCTGGTCAGCATGGGGAGGTCAGGGAACATGCAGTGGCAATGTAGGATAGGTTTCTGAAAAACATCGCGGGGTTGGTGCGCATTGTATGGGTGTGTAACATTACATTCACTAGTAGGAGTGAGAATAACATCGTGGGGTGGTGCGCATTGTATGGGTGTGTAACATTACATTCACTAGCAGGAGTGAGAAAAACATCACGGGGTGCTGTGAATCGGAGGGACTGAAATAGGATAGGCAGTGAGTGGCAATGTAGGATGGAGAAAAGCACCGCGGGCTGGTCAGCATGGGGAGGACAGGGAACATGCAGTGGCAATGTAGGATAGGTTTCTGAAAAACATCGCGGGGTGGTGCGCATTGTATGGGTGTGTAACATTATATTCACTAGTAGGAGTGAGAAAAACATCACGGGGTGGTGCGCATTGTATTGCTGTGTAACATTACATTCACTAGTAGGAGTGAGAAAAACATCACGGGGTGGTGTGAATCCGAGGGTCTGAATTAGGATAGGCAGTGAGTGGCAATGTGGGATGGAGAAAAGCACCGTGGGTTGGTCAGCTTGTGGAAGTCAGGGACCATGCAGTGGCATTGTAGGATAGGTTTCGGAAAAACATCAAGGGGTGGTGCGCATTGTATTGCTGTGTAACATTACATTCACTAGTAGGAGTGAGAAAAACTTCACGGGGTGGTGTGAATCGGAGGGTCTGAATTAGGATAGGCAGTGAGTGGCAACGTAGGATCGAGAAAAGCACCGCGGTGTGATCAGCATGGGGAGGTCAGGGAACATGTAGAGGCAATTTAGGATAGGTTTCTGAAAAACATCGCAGTGTGGTGCGCATTGTATGGTTGTGTAACATTACATTCACTAGTAGGAGTGAGAAAAACATCACGGGGTGGTGTGAATCTGAGGGTCTGAATAAGGATAGGCAGTGAGTGGCGATGTAGGATGGAGAAAAGAACCGTGGGTTGGTCACCTTGTTTAGGTCAAGGACCATGCAGTGGCAATGTAGTGTAGGTTTCGGAAATACATCTTGGGGTGGTGCGTATTGTATGGGTGTGTAAAATTACACTCACTAGTAGGAGTGAGAAAAACATCACGGGGTGGTGCGCATTTTATGGGTGTGTAACATTAAATTCACTAGTAGGAGTGAGAAAAACATCAAGGGGTGGTGTGAATCAGAGGGATTGAATTAGGATAGGCAGTAAGTGACAATATAGGATGGAGAAAAGCACCACGTGGTGGTCAGCATGGCGAGGTCAGGGAACATGCAGTGGCAATGTAGGATAGGTTTCTGAAAAACATCGCGGGGTTGGTGCGCATTGTATGGGTGTGTAACATTACATTCACTAGTAGGAGCGAGAAAAACATCATGGGGTGGTGTGGATCGGAGGGACTGAAATAGGATAGGCAGTGAGTGGCAATGTAGGATGGAGAAAAGCACCGCGGGCTGGTCAGCATGGGGAGGACAGGGAACATGCAGTGGCAATGTAGGATAGGTTTCTGAAAAACATCGCGGGGTGGTGCGCATTGTATGGGTGTGTAACATTACATTCACTAGTAGGAGTGAGAAAAACATCACGGGGTGATGCGCATTTTATTGCTGTGTAACATTACATTCACTAGTAGGAGTGAGAAAAACATCACGGGGTGGTGTGAATCCGAGGGTCTGAATTAGGATAGGCAGTGAGTGGCAATGTAGGATGGAGAAAAGCACCATGGGTTGGTCAGCTTGTGGAGGTCAGGGACCATGCAGTGGCAATGTAGGATAGGTTTCGGAAAAACATCTCGGGGTGGTTCGCATTGTATGGGTGTGTAAAATTACATTCACTAGTAGGAGTGAGAAAAACATCACGGGGTGGTGTGAATCGGAGGGTCTGAATTAGGATAGGCAGTGAGTGGCAACGTAGGATGGAGAAAAGCACCGCGGGCTGGTCAGCATGGGGAGGACAGGGAACATGCAGTGGCAATGTAGGATAGGTTTCTGAAAAACATCGCGGGGTGGTGCGCATTGTATGGGTGTGTAACATTATATTCACTAGTAGGAGTGAGAAAAACATCACGGGGTGGTGCGCATTGTATTGCTGTGTAACATTACATTCACTAGTAGGAGTGAGAAAAACATCACGGGGTGGTGTGAATCCGAGGGTCTGAATTAGGATAGGCAGTGAGTGGCAATGTAGGATGGAGAAAAGCACCGTGGGTTGGTCAGCTTGTGGAAGTCAGGGACCATGCAGTGGCATTGTAGGATAGGTTTCGGAAAAACATCAAGGGGTGGTGCGCATTGTATTGCTGTGTAACATTACATTCACTAGTAGGAGTGAGAAAAACTTCACGGGGTGGTGTGAATCGGAGGGTCTGAATTAGGATAGGCAGTGAGTGGCAACGTAGGATCGAGAAAAGCACCGCGGTGTGATCAGCATGGGGAGGTCAGGGAACATGTAGAGGCAATTTAGGATAGGTTTCTGAAAAACATCGCAGTGTGGTGCGCATTGTATGGGTGTGTAACATTACATTCCCTAGTAGGAGTGAGAAAAACATCACGGGGTGGTGTGAATCTGAGGGTCTGAATAAGGATAGGCAGTGAGTGGCGATGTAGGATGGAGAAAAGCACAGTGGGTTGGTCACCTTGTTTAGGTCAAGGACCATGCAGTGGCAATGTAGTGTAGGTTTGGGAAATACATCTTGGGGTGGTGCGTATTGTATGGGTGTGTAAAATTACACTCACTAGTAGGAGTGAGAAAAACATCATGGGGTGGTGCGCATTTTATGGGTGTGTAACATTAAATTCACTAGTAGGAGTGAGAAAAACATCAAGGGGTGGTGTGAATCAGAGGGATTGAATTAGGATAGGCAGTAAGTGACAATATAGGATGGAGAAAAGCACCACGTGGTGGTCAGCATGGCGAGGTCAGGGAACATGCAGTGGCAATGTAGGATAGGTTTCTGAAAAACATCGCGGGGTTGGTGCGCATTGTATGGGTGTGTAACATTACATTCACTAGTAGGAGTGAGAAAAACATCACGGGGTGGTGTGGATCGGAGGGACTGAAATAGGATAGGCAGTGAGTGGCAATGTAGGATGGAGAAAAGCACCGCGGGCTGGTCAGCATGGGGAGGACAGGGAACATGCAGTGGCAATGTAGGATAGGTTTCTGAAAAACATCGCGGGGTGGTGCGCATTGTATGGGTGTGTAACATTACATTCACTAGTAGGAGTGAGAAAAACATCACGGGGTGATGCGCATTGTATTGCTGTGTAACATTACATTCACTAGTAGGAGTGAGAAAAACATCACGGGGTGGTGTGAATCCGAGGGTCTGAATTAGGATAGGCAGTGAGTGGCAATGTAGGATGGAGAAAAGCATCATGGGTTGGTCAGCTTGTGGAGGTCAGGGACCATGCAGTGGCAATGTAGGATAGGTTTCGGAAAAACATCGCAGGGTGGTTCGCATTGTATGGGTGTGTAAAATTACATTCACTAGTAGGAGTGAGAAAAACATCACGGGGTGGTGTGAATCGGTGGGTCTGAATTAGGATAGGCAGTGAGTGGCAACGTAGGATGGAGAAAAGCACCGCGGTGTATTCAGCATGGGGAGGTCAGGGAACATGTAGTTGCAATGTAGGATAGGTTTCTGAAAAACATCGCCGTGTGGTGCGCATTGTATGGGTGTGTAACATTACATTCACTAGTAGGAGTGAGAAAAACATCACGGGGAGGTGTGAATCGGAGGGTCTGAATTAGTATAGGCAGTTAGTGGCAATGTAGGGTGGAGAAAAGCACCGCGGGGTGGTCAGCAAGGGGAAGTCAGGGAACATGCAGTGGCAATGTAGGATAGGTTTCTGAAAAACATCGCGGGGTGGTGTGCATTGTATGGGTGTGTAACATTACATTCACTAGTAGGAGTGAGAAAAACATCACAGGGTGGTGCGCATTGTATTGCTGTGTAACATTACATTCACTAGTAGGAGTGAGAAAAACATCACGGGGTGGTGTGAATCGGAGGGTCTGAATTAGGATAGGCAGTGAGTGGCAATGTAGGATGGAGAAAAGCACCGTGGATTGGTCAGCTTGTGGAAGTCAGGGACCATGCAGTGGCATTGTAGGATATGTTTTGGAAAAACATCACGGGGTGGTGCGCATTGTATTGCTGAGTAACATTACATTCACTAGTAGGAGTGAGAAAAACTTCACGGGGTGGTGTGAATCCGAGGGTCTGAATTAGGATAGGCAGTGAGTGACAACGTAGGATGGAGAAAAGCACCGCGGTGTGATCAGCATGGGGAGGTCAGGGAAAATGTAGAGGCAATTTAGGATAGGTTTCTGAAAAACATCGCAGTGTGGTGCGCATTGTATGGGTGTGTAACATTACATTCACTAGTAGGAGTGAGAAAAACATCAAGGGGTGGTGTGAATCCGAGGGTCTGAATTAGGATAGGCAGTGAGTGGCTATGTAGGATGGAGAAAAGCACCGTGGGTTGGTCAGCTTGTTTAGGTAAAGGACCATGCAGTGCAATGTAGGGTAGGTTTCGGAAAAACATCTTGGGGTGGTGCGCATTGTATGGGTGTGTAAAATTACACTCACTAATAGGAGTGAGAAAAACATCACGGGGTGGTGCGCATTTTATGGGTGTGTAACATTAAATTCACTAGTAGGAGTGAGAAAAACATCAAGGGGTGGTGTGAATCAGAGGGATTGAATTAGGATAGGCAGTAAGTGACAATATAGGATGGAGAAAAGCACCACGTGGTGGTCAGCATGGGGAGGTCAGGGAACATGCAGTGGTAATGTAGGATAGGTTTCTGAAAAACATCGCGGGGTTGGTGCGCATTGTATGGGTGTGTAACATTACATTCACTAGTAGGAGTGAGAAAAACATCACGGGGTGGTGTGAATCGGAGGGACTGAAATAGGATAGGCAGTGAGTGGCAATGTAGGATGGAGAAAAGCACCACGGGCTGGTCAGCATGGGGAGGACAGGGAACATGCAGTGGCAATGTAGGATAGGTTTCTGAAAAACATCGCGGGGTGGTGTGCATTGTATTGGTGTGTAACATTACATTCACTAGTAGGAGTGAGAAAAACATCGTGGGGTGGTGCGCATTGTATGGGTGTGTAACATTACATTCACTAGTAGGAGTGAGAAAAACATCACGGGGTGGTGTGAATCGGAGGGACTGAAATAGGATAGGCAGTGAGTGGCAATGTAGGATGGAGAAAAGCACCGCGGGCTGGTCAGCATGGGGAGGTCAGGGAACATGCAGTCGCAATGTAGGATAGGTTTCTGAAAACATCGCGGGGTTGGTGCGCATTGTATGGGTGTGTAACATTACATTAACTAGTAGGAGTGAGAATAACATCGTGGGGTGGTGCGCATTGTATGGGTGTGTGACATTACATTCACTAGCAGGAGTGAGAAAAACATCTCGGGGTGGTGTGAATCGGAGGGACTGAAATAGGATAGGCAGTGAGTGGCAATGTAGGATGGAGAAAAGCACCGCGGGCTGGTCAGCATGGGGAGGACAGGGAACATGCAGTGGCAATGTAGGATAGGTTTCTGAAAAACATCGCGGGGTGGTGCGCATTGTATGGGTGTGTAACATTATATTCAATAGTAGGAGTGAGAAAAACATCACGGGGTGGTGCGCATTGTATTGCTGTGTAACATTACATTCACTAGTAGGAGTGAGAAAAACATCACGGGGTGGTGTGAATCCGAGGGTCTGAATTAGGATAGGCAGTGAGTGGCAATGTAGGATGGAGAAAAGCACCGTGGGTTGGTCAGCTTGTGGAAGTCAGGGACCATGCAGTGGCATTGTAGGATAGGTTTCGGAAAAACATCAAGGGGTGGTGCGCATTGTATTGCTGTGTAACATTACATTCACTAGTAGGAGTGAGAAAAACTTCACGGGGTGGTGTGAATCGGAGGGTCTGAATTAGGATAGGCAGTGAGTGGCAACGTAGGATCGAGAAAAGCACCGCGGTGTGATCAGCATGGGGAGGTCAGGGAACATGTAGAGGCAATTTAGGATAGGTTTCTGAAAAACATCGCAGTGTGGTGCGCATTGTATGGGTGTGTAACATTACACTCACTAGTAGGAGTGAGAAAAACATCACGGGGTGGTTCGCATTTTATGGGTGTGTAACATTAAATTCACTAGTAGGAGTGAGAAAAACATCAAGGGGTGGTGTGAATCAGAGGGATTGAATTAGGATAGGCAGTAAGTGACAATATAGGAAGGAGAAAAGCACCACGTGGTGGTCAGCATGGGGAGGTCAGGGAACATGCAGGGGCAATGTAGGATAGGTTTCTGAAAAACATCGCGGGGTTGGTGCGCATTGTATGGGTGTGTAACATTACATTCAATAGTAGGAGTGAGAAAAACATCACGGGGTGGTGTGGATCGGAGGGACTGAAATAGGATAGGCAGTGAGTGGCAATGTAGGATGGAGAAAAGCACCGCGGGCTGGTCAGCATGGGGAGGACAGGGAACATGCAGTGGCAATGTAGGATAGGTTTCTGAAAAACATCGCGGGGTGGTGCGCATTGTATGGGTGTGTAACATTACATTCACTAGTAGGAGTGAGAAAAACATCACGGGGTGATGCGCATTGTATTGCTGTGTAACATTACATTCACTAGTAGGAGTGAGAAAAACATCACGGGGTGGTGTGAATCCGAGGGTCTGAATTAGGATAGGCAGTGAGTGGCAATGTAGGATGGAGAAAAGCACCATGGGTTGGTCAGCTTGTGGAGGTCTGGGACCATGCAGTGGCAATGTAGGATAGGTTTCGGAAAAACATCTCGGGGTGGTTCGCATTGTATGGGTGTGTAAAATTACATTCACTAGTAGGAGTGAGAAAAACATCACGGGGTGGTGTGAATCGGAGGGTCTGAATTAGGATAGGCAGTGAGTGGCAACGTAGGATGGAGAAAAGCACCGCGGTGTATTCAGCATGGGGACGTCAGGGAACATGTAGTTGCAATGTAGGAGAGGTTTCTGAAAAACATCGCCGTGTGGTGCGCATTGTATGGGTGTGTAACATTACATTCACTAGTAGGAGTGAGAAAAACATCACGGGGTGGTGTGAATCGGAGGGTCTGAATTAGGATAGGCAGTGAGTGGCAATGTAGGGTGGAGAAAAGCACCGCGGGGTGGTCAGCAAGGGGAAGTCAGGGAACATGCAGTGGCAATGTAGGATAGGTTTTTGAAAAACATCGCGGGGTGGTGCGCATTGTATGGGTGTGTAACATTACATTCACTAGTAGGATTGAGAAAAACATCACGGGGTGATGCGCATTGTATTGCTGTGTAACATTACATTTACTAATAGAAGTGAGAAAAACATCACGGGGTGGTGTGAATCCGAGGGTCTGAATTAGGATAGGCAGTGAGTGGCAATGTAGGATGGAGAAAAGCACCGTGGGTTGGTCAGCTTGTTTAGGTCAACGACCATGCAGTGGCAATGTAGGGTAGGTTTCCGAAAAACATCTTGGGGTGGTGCGCATTGTATGGGTGTGTAAAATTACACTCACTAGTAGGAGTGAGAAAAACATCACGGGGTGGTGCGCATTTTATGGGTGTGTAACATTAAATTCACTAGTAGGAGTGAGAAAAACATCAAGGGGTGGTGTGAATCAGAGGGATTGAATTAGGATAGGCAGTAAGTGACAATATAGGATGGAGAAAAGCACCACGTGGTAGTCAGCATGGGGAGGTCAGGGAACATGCAGTGGCAATGTAGGATAGGTTTCTGAAAAACATCGCGGGGTTGGTGCGCATGGTATGGGTGTGTAACATTACATTCACTAGTAGGAGTGAGAAAAACATCGTGGGGTGGTGCGCATTGTATGGGTGTGTAACATTACATTCACTAGTAGGAGTGAGAAACACATCACGGGGTGGTGTGAATCGGAGGGACTGAAATAGGATAGGCAGTGAGTGGCAATGTAGGATGGAGAAAAGCACCGCGGGCTGGTCAGCATGGGGAGGACAGGGAACATGCAGTGGCAATGTAGGATAGGTTTCTGAAAAACATCGCGGGGTGGTGCGCATTGTATGGGTGTGTAACATTACATTCACTAGTAGGAGTGAGAAAAACATCACAGGGTGGTGCACATTGTATTGCTGTGTAACATTACATTCACTAGTAGGAGTGAGAAAAACATCACGGGGTGGTGTGAATCGGAGGGTCTGAATTAGGATAGGCAGTGAGTGGCAATGTAGGATGGAGAAAAGCACCGTGGGTTGGTCAGCTTGTGGAAGTCAGGGACCATGCAGTGGCATTGTAGGATAGGTTTTGGAAAAACATCACGGGGTGGTGCGCATTGTATTGCTGTGTAACATTACATTCACTAGTAGGAGTGAGAAAAACTTCACGGGGTGGTGTGAATCGGAGGGTCTGAATTAGGATAGGCAGTGAGTGGCAACGTAGGATGGAGAAAAGCACCGCGGTGTGATCAGCATGGGGAGGTCAGGGAACATGTAGAGGCAATTTAGGATAGGTTTCTGAAAAACATCGCAGTGTAGTGCGCATTGTATGGGTGTGTAACATTACATTCACTAGTAGGAGTGAGAAAAACATCAAGGGTGGTGTGAATCCGAGGGTCTGAATTAGGATAGGCAGTGAGTGGCTATGTAGGATGGAGAAAAGCACCGTGGGTTGGTCAGCTTGTTTAGGTCAAGGACCATGCAGTGCAATGTAGTGTAGGTTTCGGAAAAACATCTTGGGGTGGTGCGCATTGTATGGGTGTGTAAAATTACACTCACTAGTAGGAGTGAGAAAAACATCACGGGGTGGTGCGCATTTTATGGGTGTGTAACATTAAATTCACTAGTAGGAGTGAGAAAAACATCAAGGGGTGGTGTGAATCAGAGGGATTGAATTAGGATAGGCAGTAAGTGACAATATAGGATGGAGAAAAGCACCACGTGGTGGTCAGCATGGGGAGGTCAGGGAACATGCAGTGGCAAAGTAGGATAGGTTTCTGAAAAACATCGCGGGGTTGGTGCGCATTATATGGGTGTGTAACATTACATTCACTAGTAGGAGTGAGAAAAACATCACGGGGTGGTGTGAATCGGAGGGACTGAAATAGGATAGGCAGTGAGTGGCAATGTAGGATGGAGAAAAGCACCGGGGGCTGGTCAGCATGGGGAGGACAGGGAACATGCAGTGGCAATGTAGGATAGGTTTCTGAAAAACATCGCGGGGTGGTGTGCATTGTATTGGTGTGTAACATTACATTCACTAGTAGGAGTGAGAAAAACATCGTGGGGTGGTGCGCATTGTATGGGTGTGTAACATTACATTCACTAGTACGAGTGAGAAAAACATCACGGGTTGATGCGCATTTTATTGCTGTGTAACATTATATTTACTAGTAGAAGTGAGAAAAACATCACGGGGTGGTGTGAATCCGAGGGTCTGAATTAGGATAGGCAGTGAGTGGCAATGTAGGATGGAGAAAAGCACCGTGGGTTGGTCAGCTTGTTTAGGTCAAGGACCATGCAGTGGCAATGTAGTGTAGGTTTCGGAAAAACATCTTGGGGTGGTGCGCATTGTATGGGTGTGTAAAAGTACACTCACTAGTAGGAGTGAGAAAAACATCACGGGGTGGTGCGCATTTTATGGGTGTGTAACATTACACTCACTAGTAGGAGTGAGAAAAACATCACGGGGTGGTGCGCATTTTATGGGTGTGTAAAATTAAATTCACTAGTAGGAGTGAGAAAAACATCAAGGGGTGGTGTCAATCGGAGGGTCTAATTTAGGATAGGCAGTGAGTGGCAATGTAGGATGGAGAAAAGCACCGCGGGGTCGTCAGCATGGGGAGGACAGGGAACATGCAGTGGTAATGTAGGATAGGTTTCTGAAAAACATCGTGGGGTGGTGTGCATTGTATGGGTGTGTAACATTACATTCACTAGTAGTAGTGAGAAAAACATCACGGGGTGGTGTCAATCGGAGGGTCTAAATAAGGATAGGCAGTGAGTGGCAATGTAGGATGGAGAAAAGCACCACGGGGTGGTCAGCATGGGGAGGTCAGGGAACATGCAGTGGCAATGTAGGATAGGTTTCTGAAAAACATCGCGGGGTGGTGTGCATTGTATGGGTGTGTAACATTACATTCACTAGTAGGAGTGAGAAAAACATCATGGGGTAGTGTGCATTTTATGGGTGTGTAAAATTAAATTCACTAGTAGGAGTGAGAAAAACATCAAGGGGTGGTGTGAATCAGAGGGATTGAATTAGGATAGGCAGTAAGTGACAATATAGGATGGAGAAAAGCACCACGTGGTGGTCAGCATGGGGAGGTCAGGGAACATGCAGTGGCAATGTAGGATAGGTTTCTGAAAAACATCGCGGGGATGGTTCGCATTGTATGGGTGTGTAACATTACATTCACTAGTAGGAGTGAGAAAAACATCGTGGGGTGGTGCGCATTGTATGGGTGTGTAACATTACATTCAATAGTCGGAGTGAGAAAAACATCACGGGATGGTGTGAATCGGAGGGACTGAAATAGGATAGGCAGTTAGTGGCAATGTAGGATGGAGAAAAGCACCGCGGGCTGGTCAGCATGGGGAGGACAGGGAACATGCAGTGGAAATGTAGGATAGGTTTCTGAAAAACATCGCGGGGTGGTGCGCATTGTATGGGTGTGTAACATAACATTCACAAGTAGGAGTGAGAAAAACATCACGGGGTGGTGCGCATTGTATTGCTGTGTAACATTACATTCACTAGTAGGAGTGAGAAAAACATCACGGGGTGGTGTGAATCGCAGGGACTGAATTAGGATAGGCAGTGAGTGGCAATGTAGGATGGAGAAAAGCACCGTGGGTTGGTCAGCTTGTGGAGGTCAGGGACCATGCAGTGGCAATATAGGATAGGTTTCGGAAAAACATCTCGGGGTGGTTCGCATTGTATGGGTGTGTAAAATTACATTCACTAGTAGGAGTGAGAAAAACATCACGGGGTGGTGTGAATCGGAGGGTCTGAATTAGGATAGGCAGTGAGTGGCAACGTAGGATGGAGAAAAGCACCGCGGTGTGGTCAGCATGGGGAGGTCAGGAAACATGTAGTTGCAATGTAGGGTAGGTTTCTGAAAAACATCGTGGTGTGGTGCGCATTGTATGGGTGTGTAACATTACATTCACTAGTAGGAGTGAGAAAAACATCACGGGGTGGTATGAATCGGAGGGTCTGAATTAGGATAGGCCGTGAGTGGCAATGTAGGGTGGAGAAAAGCACCGCGGGTGGTCAGCATGGGGAAGTCAGGGAACATGCAGTGGCAATGTAGGATAGGTTTCTGAAAAACATCGCGGGGTGGTGTGCATTGTATGGGTGTGTAACATTACATTCACTTGTAGGAGTGAGAAAAACATCACGGGGTGTTGTCCATCGGAGGGTCTAAATTAGGATAGGCAGTGAGTGGCAATGTAGGATGGAGAAAAGCACCGCGGGGTGATCAGCATGGCGAGGTCATGGAACATGCAGTGGCAATGTAGGATACGTTTCTGAAAAACATCGCGGCGTGGTGCGCATTTTATTGGTGTGTATTATTACATTCACTAGTAGGAGTGAGAAAAACATCGTGGGGTGGTGCGCATTGTATGGGTGTGTAACATTACATTCACAAGTAGGAGTGAGAAAAACATCACGGGGTGGTGTGAATCGGAGGGACTGAAATAGGATAGGCAGTGAGTGGCAATGTAGGATGGAGAAAAGCACCGCGGGGTGGTCAGCATGGGGAGGACAGGGAACATGCAGTGGCAATGTAGGATAGGTTTTTGAAAAACATCGCGGGGTGGTGCGCATTGTATGGGTGTGTAACATTACATTCACTAGTAGGAGTGAGAAAAACATCACGGGGTGATGCGCATTGTATTGCTGTGTAACATTACATTTACTAGTAGAAGTGAGAAAAACATCACGGGGTGGTGTGAATCCGAGGGTCTGAATTAGGATAGGCTGTGAGTGGCAATGTAGGATGGAGAAAAGCACCGTGGGTTGGTCAGCTTGTTTAGGTCAAGGACCATGCAGTGGCAATGTAGGGTAGGTTTCGGAAAAACATCTTGGGGTGGTGCGCATTGTATGGGTGTGTAAAATTACACTCACTAGTAGGAGTGAGAAAAACATCACGGGGTGGTGCACATTTTATGGGTGTGTAACATTAAATTCACTAGTAGGATTGAGAAAAACATCAAGGGGTGGTGTGAATCAGAGGGATTGAATTAGGATAGGCAGTAAGTGACAATATAGGATGGAGAAAAGCACCACGTGGTGGTCAGCATGGGGAGGTCAGGGAACATGCAGTGGCAATGTAGGATAGGTTTCTGAAAAACATCGCGGGGTTGGTGCGCATTGTATGGGTGTGTAACATTACATTCACTAGTAGGAGTGAGAAAAACATCGTGGGGTGGTGCGCATTGTATGGGTGTGTAACATTACATTCACTAGTAGGAGTGAGAAAAACATCACGGAGTGGTGTGAATCGGAGGGACTGAAATAGGATAGGCAGTGAGTGGCAATGTAGGATGGAGAAAAGCACCGCGGGCTGGTCAGCATGGGGAGGACAGGGAACATGCAGTGGCAATGTAGGATAGGTTTCTGAAAAACATCGCAGGGTGGTGCGCATTGTATGGGTGTGTAACATTACATTCACTAGTAGGAGTGAGAAAAACATCACGGTGTGGTGCGCATTGTATTGCTGTGTAACATTACATTCACTAGTAGGAGTGAGAAAAACATCACGGGGTGGTGTGAATCCGAGGGTCTGAATTAGGATAGGCAGTGAGTGGCAATGTAGGATGGAGAAAAGCACCGTGGGTTGGTCAGCTTGTGGAAGTCAGGGACCATGCAGTGGCAATGTAGGATAGGTTTCGGAAAAACATCACGGGGTGGTGCGCATTGTATTGCTGTGTAACTTTACATTCACTAGTAGGAGTGAGAAAAACATCACGGGGTGGTGTGAATCGGAGGGTCTGAATTAGGATAGACAGTGAGTGGCAACGTAGGATCGAGAAAAGCACCGCGGTGTGATCAGCATGGGGAGGTCAGGGAACATGTAGAGGCATTTTAGGATAGGTTTCTGAAAAAGATCGCAGTGTGGTGCGCATTGTATGGGTGTGTAACATTACATTTACTAGTAGGAGTGAGAAAAACATCACGGGGTGGTGCGCATTGTATTGCTGTGTAACGTTACATTCACTAGTAGGAGTGAGAAAAATTTCACGGGGTGGTGTGAATCGGAGGGTCTGAATTAGGATAGGCAGTGAGTCGCAACGTAGGATGGAGAAAAGCACCGCGGTGTGGTCAGCATGGGGAGGTCACGGAACATGTAGAGGCAATTTAGGATAGGTTTCTAAAAAACATCGCAGTGTGGTGCGCATTGTATGGGTGTGTAACATTACATTCACTACTAGGAGTGACAAAAACATCACGGGGTGGTGTGAATCGGAGGGTCTGAATTAGGATACCCGTGAGTGGCAATGTAGGGTGGAGAAAAGCACCGAGGGGTGGTCAGCATGGGGAAGTCAGGGAACATGCAGTGGCAATGTAGGATAGGTTTCTGAAAAACATCGCGGGGTGGTGTGCATTGTATGGGTGTGTAACATTACATTCACTAGTAGTAGTGAGAAAAACTTCACGGGGTGGTGTCAATCGGAGGGTCTAAATTAGGATAGGCGGTGAGTGGCAATGTAGGATGGAGAAAAGCACCGCGGGGTGGTCAGCATGGGGAGGTCAGGGAACATGCAGTGGCAATGTAGGATAGGTTTCTGAAAAACATCGCGGGGTGGTGCGCATTGTATGGGTGTGTAACATTACATTCACTAGTAGGAGTGAGAAAAACATCACGGGGTGGTGTGAATCGGAGGGTCTGAATTAGGATAGGCCGTGAGTGGCAATGTAGGGTGGAGAAAAGCCCCGCGGGGTAGTCAGCATCGGGAAGTCAGGGAACATGCAGTGGCAATGTAGGATAGGATTCTGAAAAACATCGCGGGGTGGTGTGCATTGTATGGGTGTGTAACATTACATTCACTATTAGTAGTGAGAAAAACATCACGGGGTGGTGTCAATCGGAGGGTCTAAATTAGGATAGGCAGTGAGTGGCAATGTAGGATGGAGAAAAGCACCGCGGGGTGGTCAGCATGGGGAGGACAGGGAACATGCAGTGGCAATGTAGGATAGGTTTCTGAAAAACATCGCGGGGTGGTGTGCATTGTATGGGTGTGTAACATTACATTCACTAGTAGTAGTGAGAAAAACATCACGGGGTGGTGTCAATCGGAGGGTCTAAATTAGGATAGGCAGTGAGTGGCAATGTAGGATGGAGAAAAGCACCACGGGGTGGTCAGCATGGGGAGGTCAGGGAACATGCAGTGGCAATGTAGGATAGGTTTCTGAAAAACATCGCGGGGTGGTGTGCAATGTATGGGTGTGTAACATTACATTCACAAGTAGGAGTGAGAAAAACATCACGGAGTGGTGCGCATTGTATTGCTGTGTAACATTACATTCACTAGTAGGAGTGAGAAAAACATCACGGGGTGGTGTGAATCGGAGGGACTGAATTAGGATAGGCAGTGAGTGGCAACGTAGGATGGAGAAAAGCACCGCGGTGTGGTCAGCATGGGGAGGTCAGGGAACATGTAGTTGCAATGTAGGATAGGTTTCTGAAAAACATCGCTGTGTGGTGCGCATTGTATGGGTGTGTAACATTACATTCACTAGTAGGAGTGAGAAAAACATCACGGGGTGGTGTGAATCAGAGGGTCTGAATTAGGATAGGCCGTGAGTGGCAATGTAGGGTGGAGAAAAGCACCGCGGGTGGTCAGCATGGGGAAGTCAGTGAACATGCAGTGGCAATGTAGGATAGGTTTCTGAAAAACATCGCGGGGTGGTGTGCATTGTATGGGTGTGTAACATTACATTCACTAGTAGGAGTGAGAAAAACATCACGGGGTGTTGTCCATCGGAGGGTCTAAATTAGGATAGGCAGTGTGTGGCAATGTAGGATGGAGAAAAGCACAGCGGGGTGATCAGCATGGTGAGGTCAGGGAACATGCAGTGGCAATGTAGGATAGGTTTCTGAAAAACATCGAGGCGTGGTGCGCATTTTATTGGTGTGTAATATTACATTCACTAGTAGGAGTGAGAAAAACATCGTGGGGTGGTTCGCATTGTATGGGTGTGTAACATTACATTCACTAGTAGGAGTGAGAAAAACATCACGGGGTGGTGTGAATCGGAGGGACTGAAATAGGATAGGCAGTGAGTGGCAATGTAGGATGGAGAAAAGCACCGCGGGGTGGTCAGCGTGGGGAGGACAGGGAACATGCAGTGGCAATGTAGGATAGGTTTCCGAAAAACATCTTGGGGTGGTGCGCATTGTATGGGTGTGTAAAATTACACTCACTAGTAGGAGTGAGAAAAACATCACGGGGTGGTGCGCATTTTATGGGTGTGTAACATTAAATTCACTAGTAGGAGTGAGAAAAACATCAAGGGGTGGTGTGAATCAGAGGGATTGAATTAGGATAGGCAGTAAGTGACAATATAGGATGGAGAAAAGCACCACGTGGTGGTCAGCATGGGGAGGTCAGGGAACATGCAGTGGCAATGTAGGATAGGTTTCTGAAAAACATCGCGGGGTTGGTGCGCATTGTATGGGTGTGTAACATTACATTCACTAGTAGGAGTGAAAAAAACATCGTGGGGTGGTGCGCATTGTATGGGTGTGTAACATTACATTCACTCGTAGGAGTGAGAAAAACATCACGGGGTGGTGTGAATCGGAGGGACTGAATTAGGATATGCAGTGAGTGGCAATGTAGGATGGAGAAAAGCACCGCGGGCTGGTCAGCATGGGGAGGACAGGGAACATGCAGTGGCAATGTAGGATAGGTTTCTGAAAAACATCGCGGGGTGGTGCACATTGTATGGGTGTGTAACATTACATTCACTAGTAGGAGTGAGAAAAACATCACGGGGTGGTGCGCATTGTATTGCTGTGTAACATTACATTCAATAGTAGGAGTGAGAAAAACATCACGGGGTGGTGTGAATCCGAGGGTCTGAATTAGGATAGGCAGTGAGTGGCAATGTAGGATGGAGAAAAGCACCGTGGGTTGGTCAGCTTGTGGAAGTCAGGGACCATGCAGTGGCAATGTAGGATAGGTTTCGGAAAAACATCACGGGGTGGTGCGCATTGTATTGCTGTGTAACTTTACATTCACTAGTAGGAGTGAGAAAAACATCACGGGGTGGTGTGAATCGGAGGTTCTGAATTAGGATAGACAGTGAGTGGCAACGTAGGATCGAGAAAAGCACCGCTGTGTGATCAGCATGGGGAGGTCAGGGAACATGTAGAGGCAATTTAGGATAGGTTTCTGAAAAACATCGCAGTGTGGTGCGCATTGTATGGGTGTGTAACATTTCATTCACTAGTAGGAGTGAGAAAAACATCACGGGGTGGTGCGCATTGTATGGGTGTGTAACATTACATTCACTAGTAGGAGTGAGAATAACATCGCAGTGTGGTGCGCATTGTATGGGTGTGTAACATTACATTCACTAGTAGGAGTGAGAAAAACATCACGGGGTGGTGTGAATCTGAGGGTCTGAATTAGGATAGGCAGTGAGTGGCAATGTACGATGGAGAAAAGCACCGTGGGTTGGTCAGCTTTTTTAGGTCAAGGACCATGCAGTGGCAATGTAGTGTAGGTTTCGGAAAAACATCTTGGGGTGGTGCACATTGTATGGGTGTGTAAAATTACACTCAATAGTAGGAGTGAGAAAAACATCACGGGGTGGTGCGCATTTTATGGGTGTGTAACATTAAATTCACTAGTAGGAGTGAGAAAAACATCAAGGGGTGGTGTGAATCGGAGGGACTGAAATAGGATAGGCAGTGAGTGGCAATGTAGGATGGAGAAAAGCACCGCGGGCTGGTCAGCATGCGGAGGTCAGGGAACATGCAGTGGCAATGTAGGATAGGTTTCTGAAAAACATCGCGGGGTTGGTGCGCATTGTATGGGTGTGTAACATTACATTCACTAGTAGGAGTGAGAATAACATCGTGGGGTGGTGCGCATTGTATGGGTGTGTAACATTACATTCACTATCAGGAGTGAGAAAAACATCACGGGGTGTTGTGAATCGGAGGGCCTGAAATAGGATAGGCAGTGAGTGGCAATGTAGGATGGAGAAAAGCACCGCGGGCTGGTCAGCATGGGGAGGACAGGGAACATGCAGTGGCAATGTAGGATAGGTTTCTGAAAAACATCGCGGGGTGGTGCGCATTGTATGGGTGTGTAACATTATATTCACTAGTAGGAGTGAGAAAAACATCACGGGGTGGTGCGCATTGTATTGCTGTGTAACATTACATTCACTAGTAGGAGTGAGAAAAACATCACGGGGTGGTGTGAATCCGAGGGTCTGAATTAGGATAGGCAGTGAGTGGCAATGTAGGATGGAGAAAAGCACCGTGGGTTGGTCAGCTTGTGGAAGTCAGGGACCATGCTGTGGCATTGTAGGATAGGTTTCGGAAAAACATCACGGGGTGGTGCGCATTGTATTGCTGTGTAACATTACATTCACTAGTAGGATTGAGGAAAAACTTCATGGGGTGGTGTGAATCGGAGGGTCTGAATTAGGATAGGCAGTGAGTGGCAACGTAGGATCGAGAAAAGCACCGCGGTGTGATCAGCATGGGGAGGTCAGGGAACATGTAGAGGCAATTTAGGATAGGTTTCTGAAAAACATCGCAGTGTGGTGCGCATTGTATGGGTGTGTAACATTACATTCACTAGTAGGAGTGAGAAAAACATCACGGGGTGGTGTGAATCTGAGGGTCTGAATAAGGATAGGCAGTGAGTGTCAATGTAGGATGGAGAAAAGCACCGTGGGTTGGTCAGCTTGTTTAGGTCAAGGACCATGCAGTGGCAATATAGTGTAGGTTTCGGAAAAACATCTTGGGGTGGTGCGCATTGTATGGGTATGTAAAATTACACTCACTAGTAGGAGTGAGAAAAACATCACGGGGTGGTGCGCATTGTATTGCTGTGTAACATTACATTCACTAGTAGCAGTGAGAAAAACATCACGGGGTGGTGTGAATCCGAGGGTCTGAATTAGGATAGGCAGTGAGTGGCAATGTAGGATGGAGAAAAGCACCGTGGGTTGGTCAGCTTGTGGAAGTCAGGGACCATGCAGGGGCATTGTAGGATAGGTTTCGGAAAAACATCACGGGGTGGTGCGCATTGTATTGCTGTGTAACATTACATTCACTAGTAGGAGTGAGAAAAACATCGTGGGGTGGTGCGCATTTTATGGGTGTGTAACATTACATTCACTAGTAGGAGTGAGAAAAACATCACGGGGTGGTGTGAATCGGAGGGACTGAAATAGGATAGGCAGTGAGTGGCAATGTAGGATGGAGAAAAGCACCGCGGGCTGGTCAGCATGGGGAGGTCAGGGAATATGCAGTGGCAATGTAGGATAGGTTTCTGAAAAACATCGCGGGGTTGGTGCGCATTGTATGGGTGTGTAACATTACATTCACTAGTAGGAGTGAGAATAACATCGTGGGGTGGTGCGCATTGTATGGGTGTGTAACATTACATGCACTAGCAGGAGTGAGAAAAACATCACGGGGTGATGCGCATTGTATTGCTGTGTAACATTACATTCACTAGTAGGAGTGAGAAAAACATCACGGGGTGGTGTGAATCCGAGGGTCTGAATTAGGATAGGCAGTGAGTGGCAATGTAGGATGGAGAAAAGCACCGTGGGTTGGTCAGCTTGTGGAGGTCAGGGACCATGCAGTGGCAATGTATGATAGGTTTCGGAAAAACATCTCGGGGTGGTTCGCATTGTATGGGTGTGTAAAATTACATTCACTAGTAGGAGTGAGACAAACATCACGGGGTGGTGTGAATCGGAGGGTCTGAATTAGGATAGGCAGTGAGTGGCAACGTAGGATGGAGAAAAGCACCGCGGTGTGGTCAGCATGGGGAGGTCAGGGAACATGTAGTTGCAATGTAGGATAGGTTTCTGAAAAACATCGCCGTGTGGTGCGCATTGTATGTGTGTGTAACATTACATTCACTAGTAGGAGTGAAAAAAACATCACGGGGTGGTGTAAATCGGAGGGTTTGAATTAGGATAGGCAGTGAGTGACAATGTAGGGTGGAGAAATGCACCGCGGGGTGGTCAGCAAGGGGAAGTCAGGGAACATGCAGTGGCAATGTAGGATAGGTTTCTGAAAAACATCGCGGGGTGGTGTGCATTGTATGGGTGTGTAACATTACATTCACTAGTAGGAGTGAGAAAAACATCACGGGGTGGTGTCCATCGGAGGGTCTAAATTAGGATAGGCAGTGAGTGGCAATGTAGGATGGAGAAAAGCACCGCGGGGTGATCAGCATGGCGAGGTCAGGGAACATGCAGTGGCAATGTAGGATAGGTTTCTGAAAAACATCGCGGCGTGGTGCGCATTTTACTGGTGTGTAATATTACATTCACTAGTAGGAGTGAGAAAAACATCGTGGGGTGGTGCGCATTGTATGGGTGTGTAACATTACATTCACTAGTAGGAGTGAGAAAAACATCATGGGGTGATGCGCATTGTATTGCTGTGTAACATTACATTTACTAGTAGAAGTGAGAAAAACATCACGGGGTGGTGTGAATCCGAGGGTCTGAATTAGGATAGGCAGTGAGTGGCAATGTAGGATGGAGAAAAGCACCGTGGGTTGGTCAGCTTGTTTAGGTCAACGACCATGCAGTGGCAATGTAGGGTAGGTTTCCGAAAAACATCTTGGGGTGGTGCGCATTGTATGGGTGTGTAAAATTACAGTCACTAGTAGGAGTGAGAAAAACATCACGGGGTGGTGCGCATTTTATGGGTGTGTAACATTAAATTCACTAGTAGGAGTGAGAAAAACATCAAGGGGTGGTGTGAATCAGAGGGATTGAATTAGGATAGGCAGTAAGTGACAATATAGGATGGAGAAAAGCACCACGTGGTGGTCAGCATGGGGAGGTCAGGGAACATGCAGTGGCAATGTAGGATAGGTTTCTGAAAAACATCGCGGGGTTGGTGCGCATTGTATGGGTGTGTAACATTACATTCACTAGTAGGAGTGAGAAAAACATCACGGGGTGGTGTGAATCGGAGGGACTGAATTAGGATAGGCCGTGAGTGGCAATGTAGGATGGAGAAAAGCACCACGGGCTGGTCAGCATGGGGAGGACAGGGAACATGCAGTGGCAATGTAGGATAGGTTTCTGAAAAACATCGCGGGGTGGTGTGCATTGTATTGGTGTGTAACATTACATTCACTAGTAGGAGTGAGAAAAACATCGTGGGGTGGTGCACATTGTATGGGTGTGTAACATTACATTCACTAGTAGGAGTGAGAAAAACATCACGGGGTGGTGTGAATCGGAGGGACTGAAATAGGATAGGCAGTGAGTGGCAATGTAGGATGGAGAAAAGCACCGTGGGCTGGTCAGCATGGGGAGGTCAGGGAACATGCAGTGGCAATGTAGGATAGGTTTCTGAAAAACATCGCGGGGTTGGTGCGCATTGTATGGGTGTGTAACATTACATTCACTAGTAGGAGTGAGAATAACATCGTGGGGTGGTGCGCATTGTATGGGTGTGTAACATTACATTCACTAGCAGGAGTGAGAAAAACATCACGGGGTGTTGTGAATCGGAGGGACTGAAATAGGATAGGCAGTGAGTGGCAATGTAGGATGGAGAAAAGCACCGCGGGCTGGTCAGCATGGGGAGGACAGGGAACATGCAGTGGCAATGTAGGATAGGTTTCTGAAAAACATCGCGGGGTGGTGCGCATTGTATGGGTGTGTAACATTATATTCACTAGTAGGAGTGAGAAAAACATCACGGGGTGGTGTGAATCCGAGGGTCTGAATTAGGATAGGCAGAGAGTGGCAATGTAGGATGGAGAAAAGCACCGTGGGTTGGTCAGCTTGTGGAAGTCAGGGACCATGCTGTGGCATTGTAGGATAGGTTTCGGAAAAACATCACGGGGTGGTGCGCATTGTATTGCTGTGTAACATTACATTCACTAGTAGGAGTGAGAAAAACATCACGGGGTGGTGTGAATCTGAGGGTCTGAATAAGGATAGGCAGTGAGTGGCAATGTAGGATGGAGAAAAGCACCGTGGGTTGGTCAGCTTGTTTAGGTCAAGGAGCATGCAGTGGCAATGTAGTGTAGGTTTCGGAAAAACATCTTGGGGTGGTGCGCATTGTATGGGTATGTAAAATTACACTCACTAGTAGGAGTGAGAAAAACATCACGGGGTGGTGCGCATTGTATTGCTGTGTAACATTACATTCACTAGTAGGAGTGAGAAAAACATCACGGGGTGGTGTGTATCCGAGGGTCTGAATTAGGATAGGCAGTGAGTGGCAATGTAGGATGGAGAAAAGCACCGTGGGTTGGTCAGCTTGTGGAAGTCAGGGACCATGCAGGGGCATTGTAGGATAGGTTTCGGAAAAACATCACGGGGTTGTGCGCATTGTATTGCTGTGTAACATTACATTCACTAGTAGGAGTGAGAAAAACTTCACGGGGTGGTGTGAATCGGAGGGTCTGAATTAGGATAGGCAGTGAGTGGCAACGTAGGATCGAGAAAAGCACCGCGGTGTGATCAGCATGGGGAAGTCAGGTAACATGTAGAGGCAATTTAGGATAGGTTTCTGAAAAACATCGCAGTGTGGTGCGCATTGTATGGGTGTGTAACATTACATTCACTAGTAGGAGTGAGAAAAACATCACGGGGTGGTGTGAATCCGAGGGTCTGAATTAGGATAGGCAATGAGTGGCAATGTAGGATGGAGAAAAGCACCGTGGGTTGGTCAGCTTGGTTAGGTCAAGGACCATGCAGTGCAATGTAGTGTAGGTTTCGGAAAAACATCTTGGGGTGGTGCGCATTGTATGGGTGTGTAAAATTACACGCACTAGTAGGAGTGAGAAAAACATCACGGGGTGGTGCGCATTTTATGGGTGTGTAACATTAAATTCACTAGTAGGAGTGAGAAAAACATCAAGGGGTGGTGTGAATCAGAGGGATTGAATTAGGATAGGCAGTAAGTGACAATATAGGATGGAGAAAAGCACCACGTGGTGGTCAGCATGGGGAGGTCAGGGAACATGCAGTGGCAATGTAGGATAGGTTTCTGAAAAACATCGCGGGGTTGGTGTGCATTGTATGGGTGTGTAACATTACATTCACTAGTAGGAGTGAGAAAAACATCACGGGGTGGTGTGAATCGGAGGGACTGAAATAGGATAGGCAGTGAGTGGCAATGTAGGATGGAGAAAAGCACCGCGGGCTGGTCAGCATGGGGAGGACAGGGAACATGCAGTGGCAATGTAGGATAGGTTTCTGAAAAACATCGCGGGGTGGTGTGCATTATATTGGTGTGTAACATTACATTCACTAGTAGGAGTGAGAAAAACATCGTGGGGTGGTGCGCATTGTATGGGTGTGTAACATTACATTCACTAGTAGGAGTGAGAAAAACATCACGCGGTGGTGTGAATCGGAGGGACTGAAATAGGATAGGCAGTGAGTGGCAATGTAGGATGGAGAAAAGCACCGCGGTCTGGTCAGCATGGGGAGGTCAGGGAACATGCAGTGGCAATGTAGGATAGGTTTCTGAAAAACATCGCGGGGTTGGTGCGCATTGTATGGGTGTGTAACATTACATTCACTAGTAGGATTGAGAATAACATCGTGGGGTGGTGCGCATTGTATGGGTGTGTAACATTACATGCACTAGCAGGATTGAGAAAAACATCACGGGGTGGTGTCAATCGGAGGGACTGAAATAGGATAGGCAGTGAGTGGCAATGTAGGATGGAGAAAAGCACCGCGGGCTGGTCAGCATGGGGAGGACAGGGAACATGCAGTGGCAATGTAGGATAGGTTTCTGAAAAACATCGCGGGGTGGTGCGCATTGTATGGGTGTGTAACATTACATTCACTAATAGGAGTGAGAAAAACATCACGGGGTGGTGCGCATTGTATTGCTCTGTAACATTACATTCACTAGTAGGAGTGAGAAAAACATCACGGGGTGGTGTGAATCCGAGGGTCTGAATTAGGATAGGCAGTGAGTGGCAATGTAGGATGGAGAAAAGCACCGTGGGTTGGTCAGCTTGTGGAAGTCAGGGACCATGCAATGGCATTGTAGGATAGGTTTCGGAAAAACATCACGGGGTGGTGCGCATTGTATTGCTGTGTAACATTACATTCACTAGTAGGAGTGAGAAAATCATCACGGGGTGGTGTGAATCTGAGGGTCTGAATTGGGATAGGCAGGGAGTGGCAATGTAGGATGGAGAAAAGCACCGTGGGTTGGTCAGCTTGTTTAGGTCAAGGACCATGCAGTGGCAATGTAGTGTAGGTTTCGGAAAAACATCTTGGGGTGGTGCGCATTGTATTGGTGTGTAATATTACATTCACTAGTAGGAGTGAGAAAAACATCGTGGGGTGGTGCGCATTGTATGGGTGTGTAGCATTAAATTCACTAGTAGGAGTGAGAAAAACCTCAAGGGATGGTGTGAATCAGAGGGATTGAATTAGGATAGGCAGTAAGTGACAATATAGGATGGAGAAAAGCACCACGTGGTGGTCAGCATGGGGAGGTCAGGGAACATGCAGTGGCAATGTAGGATAGGTTTCTGAAAAACATCGCGGGGTTGGTGCGCATTGTATGGGTGTGTAACATTACATTCACTAGTAGGAGTGAGAAAAACATCACGGGGTGGTGTGAATCGGAGGGACTGAAATAGGATAGGCAGTGAGTGGCAATGTAGGATGGAGAAAAGCACCGCGGGCTGGTCAGCATGGGGAGAACAGGGAACATGCAGTGGAAATGTAGGATAGGTTTCTGAAAAACATCGCGGGTTGGTGTGCATTGTATTGGTGTGTAACATTACATTCACTAGTAGGAGTGAGAAAAACATCGTGGGGTGGTGCGAATTGTATGGGTGTGTAACATTACATTCACTAGTAGGAGTGAGAAAAACATCACGGGGTGGTGTGAATCGGAGGGACTGAAATAGGATAGGCAGTGAGTGGCAATGTAGGATGGAGAAAAGCACCGCGGGCTGGTCAGCATGGGGAGGTCAGGGACCATGCAGTGGCAATGTAGGATAGGTTTCTGAAAAACATCGCGGGTTTGGTGCGCATTGTATGGGTGTGTAACATTACATTCACTAGTAGGAGTTAGAATAACATCGTGGGGTGGTGCGCATTGTATGGGTGTGTAACATTACATTCACTAGCAGGAGTGACAAAAACATCACGGGGTGTTGTGAATCGGAGGGACTGAAATAGGATAGGCAGTGAGTGGCAATGTAGGATGGAGAAAAGCACCGCGGGCTGGTCAGCATGGGGAGGACAGGGAACATGCACTGGCAATGTAGGATAGGTTTCTGAAAAACATCGCGGGGTGGTGCGCATTGTATGGGTGTGTAACATTATATTCACTAGTAGGAGTGAGAAAAACATCACGGTGTGGTGCGCATTGTATTGCTGTGTAACATTACATTCACTAGTAGGAGTGAGAAAAACATCACGGGGTGGTGTGAATCCGAGGGTCTGAATTAGGATAGGCAGTGAGTGGCAATGTAGGATGGAGAAAAGCACCGTGGGTTGGTCAGCTTGTGGAAGTCAGGGACCATGCAGTGGCATTGTAGGATAGGTTTCGGAAAAACATCACGGGGTGGTGCGCATTGTATTGCTGTGTAACATTACATTCACTAGTAGGAGTGAGAAAAACTTCACGGGGTGGTGTGAATCGGAGGGTCTGAATTAGGATAGGCAGTGAGTGGCAACGTAGGATCGAGAAAAGCACCGCGGTGTGATCAGCATGGGGAGGTCAGGGAACATGTAGAGGCAATTTAGGATAGGTTTCTGAAAAACATCGCAGTGTGGTGCGCATTGTATGGGTGTGTAACATTACATTCACTAGTAGGAGTGAGAAAAACATCACGGGGTGGTGTGAATCTGAGGGTCTGAATAAGGATAGGCAGTGAGTGGCAATGTAGGATGGAGAAAAGCACCTTGGGTTGGTCAGCTTGTTTAGGTCAAGGACCATGCAGTGGCAATGTAGTGTAGGTTTCGGAAAAACATCTTGGGGTGGTGTGAATCTGAGGGTCTGAATAAGGATAGGCAGTGAGTGGCAATGTAGGATGGAGAAAAGCACCTTGGGTTGGTCAGCTTGTTTAGGTCAAGGACCATGCAGTGGCAATGTAGTGTAGGTTTCGGAAAAACATCTTGGGGTGGTGCGCAATGTATGGGTGTGTAACATTACATTCACTAGTAGGAGTGAGAAAAACATCACGGGGTGGTGTGAATCGGAGGGTCTGAATTAGGATAGGCAGTGAGTGGTAATGTAGGGTGGAGAAAAGCACCGCGGGGTGGTCAGCAAGGGGAAGTCAGGGAACATGCAGTGGCAATGTAGGATAGGTTTCTGAAAAACATCGCGGGGTTGTGTGCATTGTATGGGTGTGTAACATTACATTCACTAGTAGGAGTGAGAAAAACATCACGGGGTGGTGTCCATCGGAGGGTCTAAATTAGGATAGGCAGTGAGTGGCAATGTAGGATGGAGAAAAGCACCGCGGGGTGATCAGCATGGCGAGGTCAGGGAACATGCAGTGGCAATGTAGGATAGGTTTCTGAAAAACATCGCGGCGTGGTGCGCATTTTATTGGTGTGTAATATTACATTCACTAGTAGGAGTGAGAAAAACATCGTGGGGTGGTCCGCATTGTATGGGTGTGTAACATTACATTCACTAGTAGGAGTGAGAAAAACATCACGGGGTGGTGTGAATCGGAGGGAGTGAAATAGGATAGGCAGTGAGTGGCAATGTAGGATGGAGAAAAGCACCGCGGGGTGGTCAGCATGGGGAGGACAGGGAACATGCAATGGCAATGTAGGATAGGTTTTTGAAAAACATCGCGGGGTGGTGCGCATTGTATGGGTGTGTAAAATTACACTCACTAGTAGGAGTGAGAAAAACATCACGGGGTGGTGCGCATTTTATGGGTGTGTAACATTAAATTCACTAGTAGGAGTGAGAAAAACATCAAGGGATGGTGTGAATCAGAGGTATTGAATTAGGATAGGCAGTAAGTGACAATATAGGATGGAGAAAAGCACCACGTGGTGGTCAGCATGGGGAGGTCAGGGAACATGCAGTGGCAATGTAGGATAGGTTTCTGAAAAACATCGCGGGGTTGGTGCGCATTGTATGGGTGTGTAACATTACATTCACTAGTAGGAGTGAGAAAAACATCACGGGGTGGTGTGAATCGGAGGGACTGAAATAGGATAGGCAGTGAGTGGCAATGTAGGATGGAGAAAAGCACCGCGGGCTGGTCAGCATGGGGAGGTCAGGGACCATGCAGTGGCAATGTAGGATAGGTTTCTGAAAAACATCGCGGGGTTGGTGCGCATTGTATGGGTGTGTAACATTACATTCACTAGTAGGAGTTAGAATAACATCGTGGGGTGGTGTGCATTGTATGGGTGTGTAACATTACATTCACTAGCAGGAGTGAGAAAAACATCACGGGGTGTTGTGAATCGGAGGGACTGAAATAGGATAGGCAGTGAGTGGCAATGTAGGATGGAGAAAAGCACCGCGGGCTGGTCAGCATGGGGAGGACAGGGAACATGCACTGGCAATGTAGGATAGGTTTCTGAAAAACATCGCGGGGTGGTGCGCATTGTATGGGTGTGTAACATTATATTCACTAGTAGGAGTGAGAAAAACATCACGGTGTGGTGCGCATTGTATTGCTGTGTAACATTACATTCACTAGTAGGAGTGAGAAAAACATCACGGGGTGGTGTGAATCCGAGGGTCTGAATTAGGATAGGCAGTGAGTGGCAATGTAGGATGGAGAAAAGCACCGTGGGTTGGTCAGCTTGTGGAAGTCAGGGACCATGCAGTGGCATTGTAGGATAGGTTTCAGAAAAACATCACGGGGTGGTGCGCATTGTATTGCTGTGTAACATTACATTCACTAGTAGGAGTGAGAAAAACTTCACGGGGTGGTGTGAATCGGAGGGTCTGAATTAGGATAGGCAGTGAGTGGCAACGTAGGATCGAGAAAAGCACCGCGGTGTGATCAGCATGGGGAGGTCAGGGAACATGTAGAGGCAATTTAGGATAGGTTTCTGAAAAACATCGCAGTGTGGTGCGCATTGTATGGGAGTGTAACATTACATTCACTAGTAGGAGTGAGAAAAACATCACGGGGTGGTGTGAATCTGAGGGTCTGAATAAGGATAGGCAGTGAGTGGCAATGTAGGATGGAGAAAAGCACCATGGGTTGGTCAGCTTGTTTAGGTCAAGGACCATGCAGTGGCAATGTAGTGTAGGTTTCGGAAAAACATCTTGGGGTGGTGCGCATTGTATGGGTGTGTAAAATTACACTCACTAGTAGGAGTGAGAAAAACATCACGGAGTGGTGTGCATTTTATGGGTGTGTAACATTAAATTCACTAGTTGGAGTGAGAAAAACATCAAGGGGTGGTGTGAATCAGAGGAATTGAATTAGGATAGGCAGTAAGTGACAATATAGGATGGAGAAAAGCACCACGTGGTGGTCAGCATGGGGAGGTCAGGGAACATGCAGTGGCAATGTAGGATAGGTTTCTGAAAAACATCGCGGGGTTGGTGCGCATTGTATGGGTGTGTAACATTACATTCACTAGTAGGAGTGAGAAAAACATCACAGGGTGGTGTGGATCGGAGGGACTGAAATAGGATAGGCAGTGAGTGGCAATGTAGGATGGAGAAAATCACCGCGGGCTGGTCAGCATGGGGAGGACAGGGAACATGCAGTGGCAATGTAGGAAAGGTTTCTGAAAAACATCGCGGGGTGGTGCGCATTGTATGGGTGTGTAACATTACATTCACTAGTAGGAGTGAGAAAAACATCACGGGGTGATGCGCATTGTATTGCTGTGTAACATTACATTCACTAGTAGGAGTGAGAAAAACATCACGGGGTGGTATGAATCCGAGGGTCTGAATTAGGATAGGCAGTGAGTGGCAATGTAGGATGGAGAAAAGCACCGTGGGTTGGTCAGCTTGTGGAGGTCAGGGACCATGCAGTGGCAATGTAGGATAGGTTTCGGAAAAACATCTCGGGGTGGTTTGCATTGTATGGGTGTGTAAAATTACATTCACTAGTAGGAGTGAGAAAAACATCACGGGGTGGTGTGAATCGGAGGGTCTGAATTAGGATAGGCAGTGAGTGGCAACGTAGGATGGAGAAAAGCACCGCGGTGTGGTCAGCATGGGGAGGTCAGGGAACATGTAGTTGCAATGTAGGATAGGTTTCTGAAAAACATCGCTGTGTGGTGCGCATTGTATGGGTGTGTAACATTACATTCACTAGTAGGAGTGAGAAAAACATCACGGGGTGGTGTGAATCGGAGGGTCTGAATTAGGATAGGCAGTGAGTGGCAATGTAGGGTGGAGAAAAGCACCGCGGGGTGGTCAGCAAGGGGAAGTCAGGGAACATGCAGTGGCAATGTAGGATAGGTTTCTGAAAAACATCGCGGGGTTGTGTGCATTGTATGGGTGTGTAACATTACATTCACTAGTAGGAGTGAGAAAAACATCACGGGGTGGTGTCCATCGGAGGGTCTAAATTAGGATAGGCAGTGAGTGGCAATGTAGGATGGAGAAAAGCACCGCGGGGTGATCAGCATGGCGAGGTCAGGGAACATGCAGTGGCAATGTAGGATAGGTTTCTGAAAAACATCGCGGCGTGGTGCGCATTTTATTGGTGTGTAATATTACATTCACTAGTAGGAGTGAGAAAAACATCGTGGGGTGGTCCGCATTGTATGGGTGTGTAACATTACATTCACTAGTAGGAGTGAGAAAAACATCACGGGGTGGTGTGAATCGGAGGGAGTGAAATAGGATAGGCAGTGAGTGGCAATGTAGGATGGAGAAAAGCACCGCGGGGTGGTCAGCATGGGGAGGACAGGGAACATGCAATGGCAATGTAGGATAGGTTTTTGAAAAACATCGCGGGGTGGTGCGCATTGTATGGGTGTGTAAAATTACACTCACTAGTAGGAGTGAGAAAAACATCACGGGGTGGTGCGCATTTTATGGGTGTGTAACATTAAATTCACTAGTAGGAGTGAGAAAAACATCAAGGGATGGTGTGAATCAGAGGTATTGAATTAGGATAGGCAGTAAGTGACAATATAGGATGGAGAAAAGCACCACGTGGTGGTCAGCATGGGGAGGTCAGGGAACATGCAGTGGCAATGTAGGATAGGTTTCTGAAAAACATCGCGGGGTTGGTGCGCATTGTATGGGTGTGTAACATTACATTCACTAATAGGAGTGAGAAAAACATCACGGGGTGGTGTGAATCGGAGGGACTGAAATAGGATAGGCAGTGAGTGGCAATGTAGGATGGAGAAAAGCACCGCGGGCTGGTCAGCATGGGGAGGACAGGGAACATGCAGTGGCAATGTAGGATAGGTTTCTGAAAAACATCGCGGGTTGGTGTGCATTGTATTGGTGTGTAACATTACATTCACTAGTAGGAGTGAGAAAAACATCGTGGGTGGTGCGAATTGTATGGGTGTGTAACATTACATTCACTAGCAGGAGTGAGAAAAACATCACGGGGTGTTGTGAATCGGAGGGACTGAAATAGGATAGGCAGTGAGTGGCAATGTAGGATGGAGAAAAGCACCGCGGGCTGGTCAGCATGGGGAGGACAGGGAACATGCACTGGCAATGTAGGATAGGTTTCTGAAAAACATCGCGGGGTGGTGCGCATTGTATGGGTGTGTAACATTATATTCACTAGTAGGAGTGAGAAAAACATCACGGTGTGGTGCGCATTGTATTGCTGTGTAACATTACATTCACTAGTAGGAGTGAGAAAAACATCACGGGGTGGTGTGAATCCGAGGGTCTGAATTAGGATAGGCAGTGAGTGGCAATGTAGGATGGAGAAAAGCACCATGGGTTGGTCAGCTTGTGGAAGTCAGGGACCATGCAGTGGCATTGTAGGATAGGTTTCGGAAAAACATCACGGGGTGGTGCGCATTGTATTGCTGTGTAACATTACATTCACTAGTAGGAGTGAGAAAAACTTCACGGGGTGGTGTGAATCGGAGGGTCTGAATTAGGATAGGCAGTGAGTGGCAACGTAGGATCGAGAAAAGCACCGCGGTGTGATCAGCATGGGGAGGTCAGGGAACATGTAGAGGCAATTTAGGATAGGTTTCTGAAAAACATCGCAGTGTGGTGCGCATTGTATGGGAGTGTAACATTACATTCACTAGTAGGAGTGAGAAAAACATCACGGGGTGGTGTGAATCTGAGGGTCTGAATAAGGATAGGCAGTGAGTGGCAATGTAGGATGGAGAAAAGCACCGTGGGTTGGTCAGCTTGTTTAGGTCAAGGACCATGCAGTGGCAATGTAGTGTAGGTTTCGGAAAAACATCTTGGGGTGGTGCGCATTGTATGGGTGTGTAAAATTACACTCACTAGTAGGAGTGAGAAAAACATCAAGGGGTGGTGTGAATCAGAGGGATTGAATTAGGATAGGCAGTAAGTGACAATATAGGATGGAGAAAAGCACCACGTGGTGGTCAGCATGGGGAGGTCAGGGAACATGCAGTGGCAATGTAGGATAGGTTTCTGAAAAACATCGCGGGGTTGGTGCACATTGTATGGGTGTGTAACATTACATTCACTAGTAGGAGTGAGAAAAACATCACGGGGTGGTGTGGATCGGAGGGACTGAAATAGGATAGGCAGTGAGTGGCAATGTAGGATGGAGAAAAGCACCGCGGGCTGGTCAGCATGGGGAGGACAGGGAACATGCAGTGGCAATGTAGGATAGGTTTCTGAAAAACATCGCGGGGTGGTGCGCATTGTATGGGTGTGTAACATTACATTCACTAGTAGGAGTGAGAAAAACATCACGGGGTGATGCGCATTGTATTGCTGTGTAACATTACATTCACTAGTAGGAGTGAGAAAAACATCACGGGGTGGTGTGAATCCGAGGGTCTGAATTAGGATAGGCAGTGAGTGGCAACGTAGGATGGAGAAAAGCACCGCGGTGTGGTCAGCATGGGGAGGTCAGGGAACATGTAGTTGCAATTTAGGATAGGTTTCTGAAAAACATCGTCGTGTGGTGCGCATTGTATGGGTGTGTTACATTACATTCACTAGTAGGAGTGAGAAAAACTTCACGGGGTGGTGTGAATCAGAGGGTCTGAATTAGGATAGGCAGTGAGTGGCAATGTAGTGTGGAGAAAAGCACCGCGGGGTGGTCAGCAAGGGGAAGTCAGGGAACATGCAGTGGCAATATAGGATAGGTTTCTGAAAAACATCGCGGGGTGGTGTGCATTGTATGGGTGTGTAACATTACATTCACTAGTAGGAGTGAGAAACACATCACGGGGTGGTGTCCATCGGAGGGTCTAAATTAGGATAGGCAGTGAGTGGCAATGTAGGATGGAGAAAAGCACCGCGGGGTGATCAGCATGGCGAGGTAAGGGAACATGCAGTGGCAATGTAGGATAGGTTTCTGAAAAACATCGCGGCGTGGTGCGCATTTTATTGGTGTGTAATATTACATTCACTAGTAGGAGTGAGAAAAACATCGTGGGGTGGTGCGCATTGTATGGGTGTGTAACATTGCATTCACTAGTAGGAGTGAGAAAAACATCACGGGGTGGTGTGAATCGGAGGGACTGAAATAGGATAGGCAGTGAGTGGCAATGTAGGATGGAGAAAAGCACCGCGGGGTGGTCAGCATGGGGAGGACAGGGAACATGCAGTGGCAATGTAGGATAGGTTTTTGAAAAACATAGCGGGGTGGTGCGCATTGTATGGGTGTGTAACATTACATTCACTAGTAGGAGTGAGAAAAACATCACGGGGTGATGCGCATTGTATTGCTGTGTAACATTACATTTACTAGTAGAAGTGAGAAAAACATCACGGGGTGGTGTGAATCCGAGGGTCTGAATTAGGATAGGCAGTGAGTGGCAATGTAGGATGGAGAAAAGCACCGTGGTTTGGTCAGCTTGTTTAGGTCAACGACCATGCAGTGGCAATGTAGGGTAGGTTTCCGAAAAACATCTTGGGGTGGTGCGCATTGTATGGGTGGGTAAAATTACACTCACTAGTAGGAGTGAGAAAAACATCACGGGGTGGTGCGCATTTTATGGGTGTGTAACATTAAATTCACTAGTAGGAGTGAGAAAAACATCAAGGGGTGGTGTGAATCAGAGGGATTGAATTAGGATAGGCAGTAAGTGACAATATAGGATGGAGAAAAGCACCACGTGGTGGTCAGCATGGGGAGGTCAGGGAACATGCAGTGGCAATGTAGGATAGGTTTCTGAAAAACATCGCGGGGTTGGTGCGCATTTTATGGGTGTGTAACATTACATTCACTAGTAGGAGTGAGAAAAACATCACGGGGTGGTGTGAATCGGAGGGACTGAAATAGGATAGGCAGTGAGTGGCAATGTAGGATGGAGAAAAGCACCGCGGGCTTGTCAGCATGGGGAGGACAGGGAACATGCAGTGGCAATGTAGGATAGGTTTCTGAAAAACATCGCGGGGTGGTGTGCATTGTATTGGTGTGTAACATTACATTCACTAGTAGGAGTGAGAAAAACATCGTGGGGTGGTGCGCATTGTATGGGTGTGTAACATTACATTCACCAGTAGGAGTGAGAAAAACATCACGGGGTGATTCGCATTGTATTGCTGTGTAACATTACATTTACTAGTAGAAGTGAGAAAAACATCACGGGGTGGTGTGAATCCGAGGGTCTGAATTAGGATAGGCAGTGAGTGGCAATGTAGGATGGAGAAAAGCACCGTGGGTTGGTCAGCTTGTTTAGGTCAACGACCATGCAGTGGCAATGTAGGGTAGGTTTCCGAAAAACATCTTGTGGTGGTGCGCATTGTATGGGTGTGTAAAATTACACTCACTAGTAGGACTGAGAAAAACATCACGGGGTGGTGCGCATTTTATGGGTGTGTAACATTAAATTCACTAGTAGGAGTGAGAAAAACATCAAGGGGTGGTGTGAATCAGAGGGATTGAATTAGGATAGGCAGTAAGTGACAATATAGGATGGATAAAAGCACCACGTGGTGGTCAGCATGGGGAGGTCAGGGAACATGCAGTGGCAATGTAGGATAGGTTTCTGAAAAACATCGCGGGGTTGGTGCGCATGGTATGGGTGTGTAACATTACATTCACTAGTAGGAGTGAGAAAAACATCGTGGGGTGGTGCGCATTGTATGGGTGTGTAACATTACATTCACTAGTAGGAGTGAGAAACACATCACGGGGTGGTGTGAATCGGAGGGACTGAAATAGGATAGGCAGTGAGTGGCAATGTAGGATGGAGAAAAGCACCGCGGGCTGGTCAGCATGGGGAGGACAGGGAACTTGCAGTGGCAATGTAGGATAGGTTTCTGAAAAACATCGCGGGGTGGTGCGCATTGTATGGGTGTGTAACATTACATTCACTAGTAGGAGTGAGAAAAACATCACAGGGTGGTGCGCATTGTATTGCTGTGTAACATTACATTCACTAGTAGGTGTGAGAAAAACATCACGGGGTGGTGTGAATCGGAGGGTCTGAATTAGGATAGGCAGTGAGTGGCAATGTAGGATGGAGAAAAGCACCGTGGGTTGGTCAGCTTGTGGAGGTCAGGGACCATGCAGTGGCAATGTAGGATAGGTTTCGGAAAAACATCTCGGGGTGGTTCGCATTGTATGGGTGTGTAATATTACATTCACTAGTAGGAGTGAGAAAAACATCACGGGGTGGTGTGAATCGGAGGGTCTGAATTAGGATAGGCAGTGAGTGGCAACTTAGGATGGAGAAAAGCACCGCGGTGTGGTCAGCATGGGGAGGTCAGGGAACATGTAGTTGCAATGTAGGATAGGTTTCTGAAAAACATCGCCGTGTGGTGCTCATTGTATGGGTGTGTAACATTACATTCACTAGTAGGAGTGAGAAAAACATCACGGGGTGGTGTGAATCAGAGGGTCTGAATTAGGATAGGCAGTGAGTGGCAATGTAGTGTGGAGAAAAGCACCGCGGGGTGGTCAGCAAGGGGAAGTCAGGGAACATGCAGTGGCAATGTAGGATAGGTTTCTGAAAAACATCGCGGGGTGGTGTGCATTGTATGGGTGTGTAACATTACATTCACTAGTAGGAGTGAGAAAAACATCACGGGGTGGTGTCCATCGGAGGGTCTAAATTAGGATAGGCAGTGAGTGGCAATGTAGGATGGAGAAAAGCACCGCGGGGTGATCAGCATGGCGAGGTCAGGGAACATGCAGTGGCAATGAAGGATAGGTTTCTGAAAAACATCGCGGCGTGGTGCGCATTTTATTGGTGTGTAATATTACATTCACTAGTAGGAGTGAGAAAAACATCGTGGGGTGGTGCGCATTGTATGGGTGTGTAACATTACATTCACTAGTAGGAGTGAGAAAAACATCAAGGGGTGGTGTGAATCCGAGGGTCTGAATTAGGATAGGCAGTGAGTGGCTATGTAGGATGGAGAAAAGCACCGTGGGTTGGTCAGCTTGTTTAGGTAAAGGACCATGCAGTGCAATGTAGTGTAGGTTTCGGACAAACATCTTGGGGTGGTGCGCATTGTATGGGTGTGTAAAATTACACTCACTAGTAGGAGTGAGAAAAACATCACGGGGTGGTGTGAATCAGAGGGATTGAATTAGGATAGGCAGTAAGTGACAATATAGGATGGAGAAAAGCACCACGTGGTGGTCAGCATGGGGAGGTCAGGGAACATGCAGTGGCAATGTAGGATAGGTTTCTGAAAAACATCGCGGGGTTGGTGCGCATTGTATGGGTGTGTAACATTACATTCACTAGTAGGAGTGAGAAAAACATCACGGGGTGGTGTGAATCGGAGGGACTGAAATAGGATAGGCAGTGAGTGGCAATGTAGGATGGAGAAAAGCACCGCGGGCTGGTCAGCATGGGGAGGACAGGGAACATGCAGTGGCAATGTAGGATAGGTTTCTGAAAAACATCGCGGGGTGGTGTGCATTGTATTGGTGTGTAACATTACATTCACTAGTAGGAGTGAGAAAAACATCGTGGGGTGGTGCGCATTGTATGGGTGTTTAACATTACATTCACTAGTAGGAGTGAGAAAAACATCACGGGGTGGTGTGAATCGGAGGGACTGAAATAGGATAGGCAGTGAGTGGCAATGTAGGATGGAGAAAAGCACCGCGGGCTGGTCAGCATGGGGAGGTCAGGGAACATGCAGTGGCAATGTAGGATAGGTTTCTGAAAAACATCGCGGGGTTGGTGCGCATTGTATGGGTGTGTAACATTACATTCACTAGTAGGAGTGAGAATAACATCGTGGGGTGGTGCGCATTGTATGGGTGTGTAACATTACATTCACTAGCAGGAGTGAGAAAAACATCACGGGGTGCTGTGAATCGGAGGGACTGAAATAGGATAGGCAGTGAGTGGCAATGTAGGATGGAGAAAAGCACCGCGGGCTGGTCAGCATGGGGAGGACAGGGAACATGCAGTGGCAATGTAGGATAGGTTTCTGAAAAACATCGCGGGGTGGTGCGCATTGTATGGGTGTGTAACATTATATTCACTAGTAGGAGTGAGAAAAACATCACGGGGTGGTGCGCATTGTTTTGCTGTGTAACATTACATTCACTAGTAGGAGTGAGAAAAACATCACGGGGTGGTGTGAATCCGAGGGTCTGAATTAGGATAGGCAGTGAGTGGCAATGTGGGATGGAGAAAAGCACCGTGGGTTGGTCAGCTTGTGGAAGTCAGGGACCATGCAGTGGCATTGTAGGATAGGTTTCGGAAAAACATCAAGGGGTGGTGCGCATTGTATTGCTGTGTAACATTACATTCACTAGTAGGAGTGAGAAAAACTTCACGGGGTGGTGTGAATCGGAGGGTCTGAATTAGGATAGGCAGTGAGTGGCAACGTAGGATCGAGAAAAGCACCGCGGTGTGATCAGCATGGGGAGGTCAGGGAACATGTAGAGGCAATTTAGGATAGGTTTCTGAAAAACATCGCAGTGTGGTGCGCATTGTATGGTTGTGTAACATTACATTCACTAGTAGGAGTGAGAAAAACATCACGGGGTGGTGTGAATCTGAGGGTCTGAATAAGGATAGGCAGTGAGTGGCGATGTAGGATGGAGAAAAGAACCGTGGGTTGGTCACCTTGTTTAGGTCAAGGACCATGCAGTGGCAATGTAGTGTAGGTTTCGGAAATACATCTTGGGGTGGTGCGTATTGTATGGGTGTGTAAAATTACACTCACTAGTAGGAGTGAGAAAAACATCACGGGGTGGTGCGCATTTTATGGGTGTGTAACATTAAATTCACTAGTAGGAGTGAGAAAAACATCAAGGGGTGGTGTGAATCAGAGGGATTGAATTAGGATAGGCAGTAAGTGACAATATAGGATGGAGAAAAGCACCACGTGGTGGTCAGCATGGCGAGGTCAGGGAACATGCAGTGGCAATGTAGGATAGGTTTCTGAAAAACATCGCGGGGTTGGTGCGCATTGTATGGGTGTGTAACATTACATTCACTAGTAGGAGCGAGAAAAACATCATGGGGTGGTGTGGATCGGAGGGACTGAAATAGGATAGGCAGTGAGTGGCAATGTAGGATGGAGAAAAGCACCGCGGGCTGGTCAGCATGGGGAGGACAGGGAACATGCAGTGGCAATGTAGGATAGGTTTCTGAAAAACATCGCGGGGTGGTGCGCATTGTATGGGTGTGTAACATTACATTCACTAGTAGGAGTGAGAAAAACATCACGGGGTGATGCGCATTGTATTGCTGTGTAACATTACATTCACTAGTAGGAGTGAGAAAAACATCACGGGGTGGTGTGAATCCGAGGGTCTGAATTAGGATAGGCAGTGAGTGGCAATGTAGGATGGAGAAAAGCACCATGGGTTGGTCAGCTTGTGGAGGTCAGGGACCATGCAGTGGCAATGTAGGATAGGTTTCGGAAAAACATCTCGGGGTGGTTCGCATTGTATGGGTGTGTAAAATTACATTCACTAGTAGGAGTGAGAAAAACATCACGGGGTGGTGTGAATCGGAGGGTCTGAATTAGGATAGGCAGTGAGTGGCAACGTAGGATGGAGAAAAGCACCGCGGGCTGGTCAGCATGGGGAGGACAGGGAACATGCAGTGGCAATGTAGGATAGGTTTCTGAAAAACATCGCGGGGTGGTGCGCATTGTATGGGTGTGTAACATTATATTCACTAGTAGGAGTGAGAAAAACATCACGGGGTGGTGCGCATTGTATTGCTGTGTAACATTACATTCACTAGTAGGAGTGAGAAAAACATCACGGGGTGGTGTGAATCCGAGGGTCTGAATTAGGATAGGCAGTGAGTGGCAATGTAGGATGGATAAAAGCACCGTGGGTTGGTCAGCTTGTGGAAGTCAGGGACCATGCAGTGGCATTGTAGGATAGGTTTCGGAAAAACATCAAGGGGTGGTGCGCATTGTATTGCTGTGTAACATTACATTCACTAGTAGGAGTGAGAAAAACTTCACGGGGTGGTGTGAATCGGAGGGTCTGAATTAGGATAGGCAGTGAGTGGCAACGTAGGATCGAGAAAAGCACCGCGGTGTGATCAGCATGGGGAGGTCAGGGAACATGTAGAGGCAATTTAGGATAGGTTTCTGAAAAACATCGCAGTGTGGTGCGCATTGTATGGGTGTGTAACATTACATTCCCTAGTAGGAGTGAGAAAAACATCACGGGGTGGTGTGAATCTGAGGGTCTGAATAAGGATAGGCAGTGAGTGGCGATGTAGGATGGAGAAAAGCACAGTGGGTTGGTCACCTTGTTTAGGTCAAGGACCATGCAGTGGCAATGTAGTGTAGGTTTGGGAAATACATCTTGGGGTGGTGCGTATTGTATGGGTGTGTAAAATTACACTCACTAGTAGGAGTGAGAAAAACATCACGGGGTGGTGCGCATTTTATGGGTGTGTAACATTAAATTCACTAGTAGGAGTGAGAAAAACATCAAGGGGTGGTGTGAATCAGAGGGATTGAATTAGGATAGGCAGTAAGTGACAATATAGGATGGAGAAAAGCACCACGTGGTGGTCAGCATGGCGAGGTCAGGGAACATGCAGTGGCAATGTAGGATAGGTTTCTGAAAAACATCGCGGGGTTGGTGCGCATTGTATGGGTGTGTAACATTACATTCACTAGTAGGAGTGAGAAAAACATCACGGGGTGGTGTGGATCGGAGGGACTGAAATAGGATAGGCAGTGAGTGGCAATGTAGGATGGAGAAAAGCACCGCGGGCTGGTCAGCATGGGGAGGACAGGGAACATGCAGTGGCAATGTAGGATAGGTTTCTGAAAAACATCGCGGGGTGGTGCGCATTGTATGGGTGTGTAACATTACATTCACTAGTAGGAGTGAGAAAAACATCACGGGGTGATGCGCATTGTATTGCTGTGTAACATTACATTCACTAGTAGGAGTGAGAAAAACATCACGGGGTGGTGTGAATCCGAGGGTCTGAATTAGGATAGGCAGTGAGTGGCAATGTAGGATGGAGAAAAGCATCATGGGTTGGTCAGCTTGTGGAGGTCAGGGACCATGCAGTGGCAATGTAGGATAGGTTTCGGAAAAACATCGCAGGGTGGTTCGCATTGTATGGGTGTGTAAAATTACATTCACTAGTAGGAGTGAGAAAAACATCACGGGGTGGTGTGAATCGGAGGGTCTGAATTAGGATAGGCAGTGAGTGGCAACGTAGGATGGAGAAAAGCACCGCGGTGTATTCAGCATGGGGAGATCAGGGAACATGTAGTTGCAATGTAGGATAGGTTTCTGAAAAACATCGCCGTGTGGTGCGCATTGTATGGGTGTGTAACATTACATTCACTAGTAGGAGTGAGAAAAACATCACGGGGAGGTGTGAATCGGAGGGTCTGAATTAGTATAGGCAGTTAGTGGCAATGTAGGGTGGAGAAAAGCACCGCGGCGTGGTCAGCAAGGGGAAGTCAGGGAACATGCAGTGGCAATGTAGGATAGGTTTCTGAAAAACATCGCGGGGTGGTGTGCATTGTATGGGTGTGTAACATTACATTCACTAGTAGGAGTGAGAAAAACATCACAGGGTGGTGCGCATTGTATTGCTGTGTAACATTACATTCACTAGTAGGAGTGAGAAAAACATCACGGGGTGGTGTGAATCGGAGGGTCTGAATTAGGATAGGCAGTGAGTGGCAATGTAGGATGGAGAAAAGCACCGTGGATTGGTCAGCTTGTGGAAGTCAGGGACCATGCAGTGGCATTGTAGGATATGTTTTGGAAAAACATCACGGGGTGGTGCGCATTGTATTGCTGAGTAACATTACATTCACTAGTAGGAGTGAGAAAAACTTCACGGGGTGGTGTGAATCCGAGGGTCTGAATTAGGATAGGCAGTGAGTGACAACGTAGGATGGAGAAAAGCACCGCGGTGTGATCAGCATGGGGAGGTCAGGGAAAATGTAGAGGCAATTTAGGATAGGTTTCTGAAAAACATCGCAGTGTGGTGCGCATTGTATGGGTGTGTAACATTACATTCACTAGTAGGAGTGAGAAAAACATCAAGGGGTGGTGTGAATCCGAGGGTCTGAATTAGGATAGACAGTGAGTGGCTATGTAGGATGGAGAAAAGCACCGTGGGTTGGTCAGCTTGTTTAGGTAAAGGACCATGCAGTGCAATGTAGTGTAGGTTTCGGAAAAACATCTTGGGGTGGTGCGCATTGTATGGGTGTGTAAAATTACACTCACTAGTAGGAGTGAGAAAAACATCACGGGGTGGTGCGCATTTTATGGGTGTGTAACATTAAATTCACTAGTAGGAGTGAGAAAAACATCAAGGGGTGGTGTGAATCAGAGGGATTGAATTAGGATAGGCAGTAAGTGACAATATAGGATGGAGAAAAGCACCACGTGGTGGTCAGCATGGGGAGGTCAGGGAACATGCAGTGGCAATGTAGGATAGGTTTCTGAAAAACATCGCGGGGTTGGTGCGCATTGTATGGGTGTGTAACATTACATTCACTAGTAGGAGTGAGAAAAACATCACGGGGTGGTGTGAATCGGAGGGACTGAAATAGGATAGGCAGTGAGTGGCAATGTAGGATGGAGAAAAGCACCGCGGGCTGGTCAGCATGGGGAGGACAGGGAACATGCAGTGGCAATGTAGGATAGGTTTCTGAAAAACATCGCGGGGTGGTGTGCATTGTATTGGTGTGTAACATTACATTCACTAGTAGGAGTGAGAAAAACATCGTGGGGTGGTGCGCATTGTATGGGTGTGTAACAT
This sequence comes from Cavia porcellus, assembly GCF_034190915.1. Taxonomy (NCBI): domain Eukaryota; kingdom Metazoa; phylum Chordata; class Mammalia; order Rodentia; family Caviidae; genus Cavia; species Cavia porcellus. Next base: position 6,770,008 of record NW_026947526.1, read on the forward strand.
TACATTCACTAGTAGGAGTGAGAAAAACATCACGGGGTGGTGTGAATCGGAGGGACTGAAATAGGATAGGCAGTGAGTGGCAATGTAGGATGGAGAAAAGCACCGCGGGCTGGTCAGCATGGGGAGGTCAGGGAACATGCAGTCGCAATGTAGGATAGGTTTCTGAAAACATCGCGGGGTTGGTGCGCATTGTATGGGTGTGTAACATTACATTAACTAGTAGGAGTGAGAATAACATCGTGGGGTGGTGCGCATTGTATGGGTGTGTGACATTACATTCACTAGCAGGAGTGAGAAAAACATCTCGGGGTGGTGTGAATCGGAGGGACTGAAATAGGATAGGCAGTGAGTGGCAATGTAGGATGGAGAAAAGCACCGCGGGCTGGTCAGCATGGGGAGGACAGGGAACATGCAGTGGCAATGTAGGATAGGTTTCTGAAAAACATCGCGGGGTGGTGCGCATTGTATGGGTGTGTAACATTATATTCAATAGTAGGAGTGAGAAAAACATCACGGGGTGGTGCGCATTGTATTGCTGTGTAACATTACATTCACTAGTAGGAGTGAGAAAAACATCACGGGGTGGTGTGAATCCGAGGGTCTGAATTAGGATAGGCAGTGAGTGGCAATGTAGGATGGAGAAAAGCACCGTGGGTTGGTCAGCTTGTGGAAGTCAGGGACCATGCAGTGGCATTGTAGGATAGGTTTCGGAAAAACATCAAGGGGTGGTGCGCAATGTATTGCTGTGTAACATTACATTCACTAGTAGGAGTGAGAAAAACTTCACGGGGTGGTGTGAATCGGAGGGTCTGAATTAGGATAGGCAGTGAGTGGCAACGTAGGATCGAGAAAAGCACCGCGGTGTGATCAGCATGGGGAGGTCAGGGAACATGTAGAGGCAATTTAGGATAGGTTTCTGAAAAACATCGCAGTGTGGTGCGCATTGTATGGGTGTGTAACATTACACTCACTAGTAGGAGTGAGAAAAACATCACGGGGTGGTTCGCATTTTATGGGTGTGTAACATTAAATTCACTAGTAGGAGTGAGAAAAACATCAAGGGGTGGTGTGAATCAGAGGGATTGAATTAGGATAGGCAGTAAGTGACAATATAGGAAGGAGAAAAGCACCACGTGGTGGTCAGCATGGGGAGGTCAGGGAACATGCAGGGGCAATGTAGGATAGGTTTCTGAAAAACATCGCGGGGTTGGTGCGCATTGTATGGGTGTGTAACATTACATTCAATAGTAGGAGTGAGAAAAACATCACGGGGTGGTGTGGATCGGAGGGACTGAAATAGGATAGGCAGTGAGTGGCAATGTAGGATGGAGAAAAGCACCGCGGGCTGGTCAGCATGGGGAGGACAGGGAACATGCAGTGGCAATGTAGGATAGGTTTCTGAAAAACATCGCGGGGTGGTGCGCATTGTATGGGTGTGTAACATTACATTCACTAGTAGGAGTGAGAAAAACATCACGGGGTGATGCGCATTGTATTGCTGTGTAACATTACATTCACTAGTAGGAGTGAGAAAAACATCACGGGGTGGTGTGAATCCGAGGGTCTGAATTAGGATAGGCAGTGAGTGGCAATGTAGGATGGAGAAAAGCACCATGGGTTGGTCAGCTTGTGGAGGTCTGGGACCATGCAGTGGCAATGTAGGATAGGTTTCGGAAAAACATCTCGGAGTGGTTCGCATTGTATGGGTGTGTAAAATTACATTCACTAGTAGGAGTGAGAAAAACATCACGGGGTGGTGTGAATCGGAGGGTCTGAATTAGGATAGGCAGTGAGTGGCAACGTAGGATGGAGAAAAGCACCGCGGTGTATTCAGCATGGGGAGGTCAGGGAACATGTAGTTGCAATGTAGGAGAGGTTTCTGAAAAACATCGCCGTGTGGTGCGCATTGTATGGGTGTGTAACATTACATTCACTAGTAGGAGTGAGAAAAACATCACGGGGTGGTGTGAATCGGAGGGTCTGAATTAGGATAGGCAGTGAGTGGCAATGTAGGGTGGAGAAAAGCACCGCGGGGTGGTCAGCAAGGGGAAGTCAGGGAACATGCAGTGGCAATGTAGGATAGGTTTTTGAAAAACATCGCGGGGTGGTGCGCATTGTATGGGTGTGTAACATTACATTCACTAGTAGGAGTGAGAAAAACATCACGGGGTGATGCGCATTGTATTGCTGTGTAACATTACATTTACTAATAGAAGTGAGAAAAACATCACGGGGTGGTGTGAATCCGAGGGTCTGAATTAGGATAGGCAGTGAGTGGCAATGTAGGATGGAGAAAAGCACCGTGGGTTGGTCAGCTTGTTTAGGTCAACGACCATGCAGTGGCAATGTAGGGTAGGTTTCCGAAAAACATCTTGGGGTGGTGCGCATTGTATGGGTGTGTAAAATTACACTCACTAGTAGGAGTGAGAAAAACATCACGGGGTGGTGCGCATTTTATGGGTGTGTAACATTAAATTCACTAGTAGGAGTGAGAAAAACATCAAGGGGTGGTGTGAATCAGAGGGATTGAATTAGGATAGGCAGTAAGTGACAATATAGGATGGAGAAAAGCACCACGTGGTGGTCAGCATGGGGAGGTCAGGGAACATGCAGTGGCAATGTAGGATAGGTTTCTGAAAAACATCGCGGGGTTGGTGCGCATGGTATGGGTGTGTAACATTACATTCACTAGTAGGAGTGAGAAAAACATCGTGGGGTGGTGCGCATTGTATGGGTGTGTAACATTACATTCACTAGTAGGAGTGAGAAACACATCACGGGGTGGTGTGAATCGGAGGGACTGAAATAGGATAGGCAGTGAGTGGCAATGTAGGATGGAGAAAAGCACCGCGGGCTGGTCAGCATGGGGAGGACAGGGAACATGCAGTGGCAATGTAGGATAGGTTTCTGAAAAACATCGCGGGGTGGTGCGCATTGTATGGGTGTGTAACATTACATTCACTAGTAGGAGTGAGAAAAACATCACGGGGTGGTGTGAATCGGAGGGACTGAAATAGGATAGGCAGTGAGTGGCAATGTAGGATGGAGAAAAGCACCGCGGGCTGGTCAGCATGGGGAGGACAGGGAACATGCAGTGGCAATGTAGGATAGGTTTCTGAAAAACATCGCGGGGTGGTGTGCATTGTATTGGTGTGTAACATTACATTCACTAGTAGGAGTGAGAAAAACATCGTGGGGTGGTGGGCATTGTATGGGTGTGTAACATTACATTCACTAGTAGGAGTGAGAAAAACATCACGGGGTGGTGTGAATCGGAGGGACTGAAATAGGATAGGCAGTGAGTGGCAATGTAGGATGGAGAAAAGCACCGCGGGCTGGTCAGCATGGGGAGGTCAGGGAACATGCAGTCGCAATGTAGGATAGGTTTCTGAAAACATCGCGGGGTTGGTGCGCATTGTATGGGTGTGTAACATTACATTAACTAGTAGGAGTGAGAATAACATCGTGGGGTGGTGCGCATTGTATGGGTGTGTGACATTACATTCACTAGCAGGAGTGAGAAAAACATCTCGGGGTGGTGTGAATCGGAGGGACTGAAATAGGATAGGCAGTGAGTGGCAATGTAGGATGGAGAAAAGCACCGCGGGCTGGTCAGCATGGGGAGGACAGGGAACATGCAGTGGCAATGTAGGATAGGTTTCTGAAAAACATCGCGGGGTGGTGCGCATTGTATGGGTGTGTAACATTATATTCAATAGTAGGAGTGAGAAAAACATCACGGGGTGGTGCGCATTGTATTGCTGTGTAACATTACATTCACTAGTAGGAGTGAGAAAAACATCACGGGGTGGTGTGAATCCGAGGGTCTGAATTAGGATAGGCAGTGAGTGGCAATGTAGGATGGAGAAAAGCACCGTGGGTTGGTCAGCTTGTGGAAGTCAGGGACCATGCAGTGGCATTGTAGGATAGGTTTCGGAAAAACATCAAGGGGTGGTGCGCAATGTATTGCTGTGTAACATTACATTCACTAGTAGGAGTGAGAAAAACTTCACGGGGTGGTGTGAATCGGAGGGTCTGAATTAGGATAGGCAGTGAGTGGCAACGTAGGATCGAGAAAAGCACCGCGGTGTGATCAGCATGGGGAGGTCAGGGAACATGTAGAGGCAATTTAGGATAGGTTTCTGAAAAACATCGCAGTGTGGTGCGCATTGTATGGGTGTGTAACATTACACTCACTAGTAGGAGTGAGAAAAACATCACGGGGTGGTTCGCATTTTATGGGTGTGTAACATTAAATTCACTAGTAGGAGTGAGAAAAACATCAAGGGGTGGTGTGAATCAGAGGGATTGAATTAGGATAGGCAGTAAGTGACAATATAGGAAGGAGAAAAGCACCACGTGGTGGTCAGCATGGGGAGGTCAGGGAACATGCAGGGGCAATGTAGGATAGGTTTCTGAAAAACATCGCGGGGTTGGTGCGCATTGTATGGGTGTGTAACATTACATTCAATAGTAGGAGTGAGAAAAACATCACGGGGTGGTGTGGATCGGAGGGACTGAAATAGGATAGGCAGTGAGTGGCAATGTAGGATGGAGAAAAGCACCGCGGGCTGGTCAGCATGGGGAGGACAGGGAACATGCAGTGGCAATGTAGGATAGGTTTCTGAAAAACATCGCGGGGTGGTGCGCATTGTATGGGTGTGTAACATTACATTCACTAGTAGGAGTGAGAAAAACATCACGGGGTGATGCGCATTGTATTGCTGTGTAACATTACATTCACTAGTAGGAGTGAGAAAAACATCACGGGGTGGTGTGAATCCGAGGGTCTGAATTAGGATAGGCAGTGAGTGGCAATGTAGGATGGAGAAAAGCACCATGGGTTGGTCAGCTTGTGGAGGTCTGGGACCATGCAGTGGCAATGTAGGATAGGTTTCGGAAAAACATCTCGGGGTGGTTCGCATTGTTTGGGTGTGTAAAATTACATTCACTAGTAGGAGTGAGAAAAACATCACGGGGTGGTGTGAATCGGAGGGTCTGAATTAGGATAGGCAGTGAGTGGCAATGTAGGGTGGAGAAAAGCACCGCGGGGTGGTCAGCAAGGGGAAGTCAGGGAACATGCAGTGGCAATGTAGGATAGGTTTTTGAAAAACATCGCGGGGTGGTGCGCATTGTATGGGTGTGTAACATTACATTCACTAGTAGGAGTGAGAAAAACATCACGGGGTGATGCGCATTGTATTGCTGTGTAACATTACATTTACTAATAGAAGTGAGAAAAACATCACGGGGTGGTGTGAATCCGAGGGTCTGAATTAGGATAGGCAGTGAGTGGCAATGTAGGATGGAGAAAAGCACCGTGGGTTGGTCAGCTTGTTTAGGTCAACGACCATGCAGTGGCAATGTAGGGTAGGTTTCCGAAAAACATCTTGGGGTGGTGCGCATTGTATGGGTGTGTAAAATTACACTCACTAGTAGGAGTGAGAAAAACATCACGGGGTGGTGCGCATTTTATGGGTGTGTAACATTAAATTCACTAGTAGGAGTGAGAAAAACATCAAGGGGTGGTGTGAATCAGAGGGATTGAATTAGGATAGGCAGTAAGTGACAATATAGGATGGAGAAAAGCACCACGTGGTGGTCAGCATGGGGAGGTCAGGGAACATGCAGTGGCAATGTAGGATAGGTTTCTGAAAAATATCGCGGGGTTGGTGCGCATGGTATGGGTGTGTAACATTACATTCACTAGTAGGAGTGAGAAAAACATCGTGGGGTGGTGCGCATTGTATGGGTGTGTAACATTACATTCACTAGTAGGAGTGAGAAACACATCACGGGGTGGTGTGAATCGGAGGGACTGAAATAGGATAGGCAGTGAGTGGCAATGTAGGATGGAGAAAAGCACCGCGGGCTGGTCAGCATGGGGAGGACAGGGAACATGCAGTGGCAATGTAGGATAGGTTTCTGAAAAACATCGCGGTGGGGTGCGCATTGTATGGGTGTGTAACATTACATTCACTAGTAGGAGTGAGAAAAACATCACAGGGTGGTGCACATTGTATTGCTGTGTAACATTACATTCACTAGTAGGAGTGAGAAAAACATCACGGGGTGGTGTGAATCGGAGGGTCTGAATTAGGATAGGCAGTGAGTGGCAATGTAGGATGGAGAAAAGCACCGTGGGTTGGTCAGCTTGTGGAAGTCAGGGACCATGCAGTGGCATTGTAGGATAGGTTTTGGAAAAACATCACGGGGTGGTGCGCATTGTATTGCTGTGTAACATTACATTCACTAGTAGGAGTGAGAAAAACTTCACGGGGTGGTGTGAATCGGAGGGTCTGAATTAGGATAGGCAGTGAGTGGCAACGTAGGATGGAGAAAAGCACCGCGGTGTGATCAGCATGGGGAGGTCAGGGAACATGTAGAGGCAATTTAGGATAGGTTTCTGAAAAACATCGCAGTGTAGTGCGCATTGTATGGGTGTGTAACATTACATTCACTAGTAGGAGTGAGAAAAACATCAAGGGTGGTGTGAATCCGAGGGTCTGAATTAGGATAGGCAGTGAGTGGCTATGTAGGATGGAGAAAAGCACCGTGGGTTGGTCAGCTTGTTTAGGTCAAGGACCATGCAGTGCAATGTAGTGTAGGTTTCGGAAAAACATCTTGGGGTGGTGCGCATTGTATAGGTGTGTAAAATTACACTCACTAGTAGGAGTGAGAAAAACATCACGGGGTGGTGCGCATTTTATGGGTGTGTAACATTAAATTCACTAGTAGGAGTGAGAAAAACATCAAGGGGTGGTGTGAATCAGAGGGATTGAATTAGGATAGGCAGTAAGTGACAATATAGGATGGAGAAAAGCACCACGTGGTGGTCAGCATGGGGAGGTCAGGGAACATGCACTGGCAAAGTAGGATAGGTTTCTGAAAAACATCGCGGGGTTGGTGCGCATTATATGGGTGTGTAACATTACATTCACTAGTAGGAGTGAGAAAAACATCACGGGGTGGTGTGAATCGGAGGGACTGAAATAGGATAGGCAGTGAGTGGCAATGTAGGATGGAGAAAAGCACCGGGGGCTGGTCAGCATGGGGAGGACAGGGAACATGCAGTGGCAATGTAGGATAGGTTTCTGAAAAACATCGCGGGGTGGTGTGCATTGTATTGGTGTGTAACATTACATTCACTAGTAGGAGTGAGAAAAACATCGTGGGGTGGTGCGCATTGTATGGGTGTGTAACATTACATTCACTAGTACGAGTGAGAAAAACATCACGGGTTGATGCGCATTTTATTGCTGTGTAACATTATATTTACTAGTAGAAGTGAGAAAAACATCACGGGGTGGTGTGAATCCGAGGGTCTGAATTAGGATAGGCAGTGAGTGGCAATGTAGGATGGAGAAAAGCACCGTGGGTTGGTCAGCTTGTTTAGGTCAAGGACCATGCAGTGGCAATGTAGTGTAGGTTTCGGAAAAACATCTTGGGGTGGTGCGCATTGTATGGGTGTGTAAAATTACACTCACTAGTAGGAGTGAGAAAAACATCACGGGGTGGTGCGCATTTTATGGGTGTGTAACATTACACTCACTAGTAGGAGTGAGAAAAACATCACGGGGTGGTGCGCATTTTATGGGTGTGTAAAATTAAATTCACTAGTAGGAGTGAGAAAAACATCAAGGGGTGGTGTCAATCGGAGGGTCTAATTTAGGATAGGCAGTGAGTGGCAATGTAGGATGGAGAAAAGCACCGCGGGGTCGTCAGCATGGGGAGGACAGGGAACATGCAGTGGTAATGTAGGATAGGTTTCTGAAAAACATCGTGGGGTGGTGTGCATTGTATGGGTGTGTAACATTACATTCACTAGTAGTAGTGAGAAAAACATCACGGGGTGGTGTCAATCGGAGGGTCTAAATAAGGATAGGCAGTGAGTGGCAATGTAGGATGGAGAAAAGCACCACGGGGTGGTCAGCATGGGGAGGTCAGGGAACATGCAGTGGCAATGTAGGATAGGTTTCTGAAAAACATCGCGGGGTGGTGTGCATTGTATGGGTGTGTAACATTACATTCACTAGTAGGAGTGAGAAAAACATCATGGGGTAGTGTGCATTTTATGGGTGTGTAAAATTAAATTCACTAGTAGGAGTGAGAAAAACATCAAGGGGTGGTGTGAATCGGAGGGATTGAATTAGGATAGGCAGTAAGTGACAATATAGGATGGAGAAAAGCACCACGTGGTGGTCAGCATGGGGAGGTCAGGGAACATGCAGTGGCAATGTAGGATAGGTTTCTGAAAAACATCGCGGGGATGGTTCGCATTGTATGGGTGTGTAACATTACATTCACTAGTAGGAGTGAGAAAAACATCGTGGGGTGGTGCGCATTGTATGGGTGTGTAACATTACATTCAATAGTCGGAGTGAGAAAAACATCACGGGATGGTGTGAATCGGAGGGACTGAAATAGGATAGGCAGTTAGTGGCAATGTAGGATGGAGAAAAGCACCGCGGGCTGGTCAGCATGGGGAGGACAGGGAACATGCAGTGGCAATGTAGGATAGGTTTCTGAAAAACATCGCGGGGTGGTGCGCATTGTATGGGTGTGTAACATTACATTCACAAGTAGGAGTGAGAAAAACATCACGGGGTGGTGCGCATTGTATTGCTGTGTAACATTACATTCACTAGTAGGAGTGAGAAAAACATCACGGGGTGGTGTGAATCGCAGGGACTGAATTAGGATAGGCAGTGAGTGGCAATGTAGGATGGAGAAAAGCACCGTGGGTTGGTCAGCTTGTGGAGGTCAGGGACCATGCAGTGGCAATGTAGGATAGGTTTCGGAAAAACATCTCGGGGTGGTTCGCATTGTATGGGTGTGTAAAATTACATTCACTAGTAGGAGTGAGAAAAACATCACGGGGTGGTGTGAATCGGAGGGTCTGAATTAGGATAGGCAGTGAGTGGCAACGTAGGATGGAGAAAAGCACCGCGGTGTGGTCAGCATGGGGAGGTCAGGAAACATGTAGTTGCAATGTAGGGTAGGTTTCTGAAAAACATCGTGGTGTGGTGCGCATTGTATGGGTGTGTAACATTACATTCACTAGTAGGAGTGAGAAAAACATCACGGGGTGGTATGAATCGGAGGGTCTGAATTAGGATAGGCCGTGAGTGGCAATGTAGGGTGGAGAAAAGCACCGCGGGTGGTCAGCATGGGGAAGTCAGGGAACATGCAGTGGCAATGTAGGATAGGTTTCTGAAAAACATCGCGGGGTGGTGTGCATTGTATGGGTGTGTAACATTACATTCACTTGTAGGAGTGAGAAAAACATCACGGGGTGTTGTCCATCGGAGGGTCTAAATTAGGATAGGCAGTGAGTGGCAATGTAGGATGGAGAAAAGCACCGCGGGGTGATCAGCATGGCGAGGTCATGGAACATGCAGTGGCAATGTAGGATACGTTTCTGAAAAACATCGCGGCGTGGTGCGCATTTTATTGGTGTGTATTATTACATTCACTAGTAGGAGTGAGAAAAACATCGTGGGGTGGTGCGCATTGTATGGGTGTGTAACATTACATTCACAAGTAGGAGTGAGAAAAACATCACGGGGTGGTGTGAATCGGAGGGACTGAAATAGGATAGGCAGTGAGTGGCAATGTAGGATGGAGAAAAGCACCGCGGGGTGGTCAGCATGGGGAGGACAGGGAACATGCAGTGGCAATGTAGGATAGGTTTTTGAAAAACATCGCGGGGTGGTGCGCATTGTATGGGTGTGTAACATTACATTCACTAGTAGGAGTGAGAAAAACATCACGGGGTGATGCGCATTGTATTGCTGTGTAACATTACATTTACTAGTAGAAGTGAGAAAAACATCACGGGGTGGTGTGAATCCGAGGGTCTGAATTAGGATAGGCTGTGAGTGGCAATGTAGGATGGAGAAAAGCACCGTGGGTTGGTCAGCTTGTTTAGGTCAAGGACCATGCAGTGGCAATGTAGGGTAGGTTTCGGAAAAACATCTTGGGGTGGTGCGCATTGTATGGGTGTGTAAAATTACACTCACTAGTAGGAGTGAGAAAAACATCACGGGGTGGTGCGCATTGTATGGGTGTGTAACATTAAATTCACTAGTAGGATTGAGAAAAACATCAAGGGGTGGTGTGAATCAGAGGGATTGAATTAGGATAGGCAGTAAGTGACAATATAGGATGGAGAAAAGCACCACGTGGTGGTCAGCATGGGGAGGTCAGGGAACATGCAGTGGCAATGTAGGATAGGTTTCTGAAAAACATCGCGGGGTTGGTGCGCATTGTATGGGTGTGTAACATTACATTCACTAGTAGGAGTGAGAAAAACATCGTGGGGTGGTGCGCATTGTATGGGTGTGTAACATTACATTCACTAGTAGGAGTGAGAAAAACATCACGGAGTGGTGTGAATCGGAGGGACTGAAATAGGATAGGCAGTGAGTGGCAATGTAGGATGGAGAAAAGCACCGCGGGCTGGTCAGCATGGGGAGGACAGGGAACATGCAGTGGCAATGTAGGATAGGTTTCTGAAAAACATCGCGGGGTGGTGCGCATTGTATGGGTGTGTAACATTACATTCACTAGTAGGAGTGAGAAAAACATCACGGTGTGGTGCGCATTGTATTGCTGTGTAACATTACATTCACTAGTAGGAGTGAGAAAAACATCACGGGGTGGTGTGAATCCGAGGGTCTGAATTAGGATAGGCAGTGAGTGGCAATGTAGGATGGAGAAAAGCACCGTGGGTTGGTCAGCTTGTGGAAGTCAGGGACCATGCAGTGGCAATGTAGGATAGGTTTCGGAAAAACATCACGGGGTGGTGCGCATTGTATTGCTGTGTAACTTTACATTCACTAGTAGGAGTGAGAAAAACATCACGGGGTGGTGTGAATCGGAGGGTCTGAATTAGGATAGACAGTGAGTGGCAACGTAGGATCGAGAAAAGCACCGCGGTGTGATCAGCATGGGGAGGTCAGGGAACATGTAGAGGCATTTTAGGATAGGTTTCTGAAAAAGATCGCAGTGTGGTGCGCATTGTATGGGTGTGTAACATTACATTTACTAGTAGGAGTGAGAAAAACATCACGGGGTGGTGCGCATTGTATTGCTGTGTAACGTTACATTCACTAGTAGGAGTGAGAAAAATTTCACGGGGTGGTGTGAATCGGAGGGTCTGAATTAGGATAGGCAGTGAGTCGCAACGTAGGATGGAGAAAAGCACCGCGGTGTGGTCAGCATGGGGAGGTCACGGAACATGTAGAGGCAATTTAGGATAGGTTTCTAAAAAACATCGCAGTGTGGTGCGCATTGTATGGGTGTGTAACATTACATTCACTACTAGGAGTGACAAAAACATCACGGGGTGGTGTGAATCGGAGGGTTTGAATTAGGATAGCTGTGAGTGGCAATGTAGGGTGGAGAAAAGCACCGAGGGGTGGTCAGCATGGGGAAGTCAGGGAACATGCAGTGGCAATGTAGGATAGGTTTCTGAAAAACATCGCGGGGTGGTGTGCATTGTATGGGTGTGTAACATTACATTCACTAGTAGTAGTGAGAAAAACTTCACGGGGTGGTGTCAATCGGAGGGTCTAAATTAGGATATGCGGTGAGTGGCAATGTAGGATGGAGAAAAGCACCGCGGGGTGGTCAGCATGGGGAGGTCAGGGAACATGCAGTGGCAATGTAGGATAGGTTTCTGAAAAACATCGCGGGGTGGTGCGCATTGTATGGGTGTGTAACATTACATTCACTAGTAGGAGTGAGAAAAACATCACGGGGTGGTGTGAATCGGAGGGTCTGAATTAGGATAGGCCGTGAGTGGCAATGTAGGGTGGAGAAAAGCCCCGCGGGGTAGTCAGCATCGGGAAGTCAGGGAACATGCAGTGGCAATGTAGGATAGGTTTCTGAAAAACATCGCGGGGTGGTGTGCATTGTATGGGTGTGTAACATTACATTCACTATTAGTAGTGAGAAAAACATCACGGGGTGGTGTCAATCGGAGGGTCTAAATTAGGATAGGCAGTGAGTGGCAATGTAGGATGGAGAAAAGCACCGCGGGGTGGTCAGCATGGGGAGGACAGGGAACATGCAGTGGCAATGTAGGATAGGTTTCTGAAAAACATCGCGGGGTGGTGTGCATTGTATGGGTGTGTAACATTACATTCACTAGTACTGGTGAGAAAAACATCACGGGGTGGTGTCAATCGGAGGGTCTAAATTAGGATAGGCAGTGAGTGGCAATGTAGGATGGAGAAAAGCACCACGGGGTGGTCAGCATGGGGAGGTCAGGGAACATGCAGTGGCAATGTAGGATAGGTTTCTGAAAAACATCGCGGGGTGGTGTGCAATGTATGGGTGTGTAACATTACATTCACAAGTAGGAGTGAGAAAAACATCACGGAGTGGTGCGCATTGTATTGCTGTGTAACATTACATTCACTAGTAGGAGTGAGAAAAACATCACGGGGTGGTGTGAATCGGAGGGACTGAATTAGGATAGGCAGTGAGTGGCAATGTAGGATGGAGAAAAGCACCGTGGGTTGGTCAGCTTGTGGATGTCAGGGACCATGCAGTGGCAATGTAGGATAGGTTTCGGAAAAACATCTCGGGGTGGTGCGCATTGTATGGGTGTGTAAAATTACATTCACTAGTAGGAGTGAGAAAAACATCACGGGGTGGTGTGAATCGGAGGGTCTGAATTAGGATAGGCAGTGAGTGGCAACGTAGGATGGAGAAAAGCACCGCGGTGTGGTCAGCATGGGGAGGTCAGGGAACATGTAGTTGCAATGTAGGATAGGTTTCTGAAAAACATCGCTGTGTGGTGCGCATTGTATGGGTGTGTAACATTACATTCACTAGTAGGAGTGAGAAAAACATCACGGGGTGGTGTGAATCAGAGGGTCTGAATTAGGATAGGCCGTGAGTGGCAATGTAGGGTGGAGAAAAGCACCGCCGGTGGTCAGCATGGGGAAGTCAGTGAACATGCAGTGGCAATGTAGGATAGGTTTCTGAAAAACATCGCGGGGTGGTGTGCATTGTATGGGTGTGTAACATTACATACACTAGTAGGAGTGAGAAAAACATCACGGGGTGTTGTCCATCGGAGGGTCTAAATTAGGATAGGCAGTGTGTGGCAATGTAGGATGGAGAAAAGCACAGCGGGGTGATCAGCATGGTGAGGTCAGGGAACATGCAGTGGCAATGTAGGATAGGTTTCTGAAAAACATCGAGGCGTGGTGCGCATTTTATTGGTGTGTAATATTACATTCACTAGTAGGAGTGAGAAAAACATCGTGGGGTGGTTCGCATTGTATGGGTGTGTAACATTACATTCACTAGTAGGAGTGAGAAAAACATCACGGGGTGGTGTGAATCGGAGGGACTGAAATAGGATAGGCAGTGAGTGGCAATGTAGGATGGAGAAAAGCACCGCGGGGTGGTCAGCATGGGGAGGACAGGGAACATGCAGTGGCAATGTAGGATAGGTTTCCGAAAAACATCTTGGGGTGGTGCGCATTGTATGGGTGTGTAAAATTACACTCACTAGTAGGAGTGAGAAAAACATCACGGGGTGGTGCGCATTTTATGGGTGTGTAACATTAAATTCACTAGTAGGAGTGAGAAAAACATCAAGGGGTGGTGTGAATCAGAGGGATTGAATTAGGATAGGCAGTAAGTGACAATATAGGATGGAGAAAAGCACCACGTGGTGGTCAGCATGGGGAGGTCAGGGAACATGCAGTGGCAATGTAGGATAGGTTTCTGAAAAACATCGCGGGGTTGGTGCGCATTGTATGGGTGTGTAACATTACATTCACTAGTAGGAGTGAAAAAAACATCGTGGGGTGGTGCGCATTGTATGGGTGTGTAACATTACATTCACTCGTAGGAGTGAGAAAAACATCACGGGGTGGTGTGAATCGGAGGGACTGAATTAGGATATGCAGTGAGTGGCAATGTAGGATGGAGAAAAGCACCGCGGGCTGGTCAGCATGGGGAGGACAGGGAACATGCAGTGGCAATGTAGGATAGGTTTCTGAAAAACATCGCGGGGTGGTGCACATTGTATGGGTGTGTAACATTACATTCACTAGTAGGAGTGAGAAAAACATCACGGGGTGGTGCGCATTGTATTTCTGTGTAACATTACATTCAATAGTAGGAGTGAGAAAAACATCACGGGGTGGTGTGAATCCGAGGGTCTGAATTAGGATAGGCAGTGAGTGGCAATGTAGGATGGAGAAAAGCACCGTGGGTTGGTCAGCTTGTGGAAGTCAGGGACCATGCAGTGGCAATGTAGGATAGGTTTCGGAAAAACATCACGGGGTGGTGCGCATTGTATTGCTGTGTAACTTTACATTCACTAGTAGGAGTGAGAAAAACATCACGGGGTGGTGTGAATCGGAGGTTCTGAATTAGGATAGACAGTGAGTGGCAACGTAGGATCGAGAAAAGCACCGCTGTGTGATCAGCATGGGGAGGTCAGGGAACATGTAGAGGCAATTTAGGATAGGTTTCTGAAAAACATCGCAGTGTGGTGCGCATTGTATGGGTGTGTAACATTACATTCACTAGTAGGAGTGAGAAAAACATCACGGGGTGGTGCGCATTGTATGGGTGTGTAACATTACATTCACTAGTAGGAGTGAGAATAACATCGCAGTGTGGTGCGCATTGTATGGGTGTGTAACATTACATTCACTAGTAGGAGTGAGAAAAACATCACGGGGTGGTGTGAATCTGAGGGTCTGAATTAGGATAGGCAGTGAGTGGCAATGTACGATGGAGAAAAGCACCGTGGGTTGGTCAGCTTTTTTAGGTCAAGGACCATGCAGTGGCAATGTAGTGTAGGTTTCGGAAAAACATCTTGGGGTGGTGCACATTGTATGGGTGTGTAAAATTACACTCAATAGTAGGAGTGAGAAAAACATCACGGGGTGGTGCGCATTTTATGGGTGTGTAACATTAAATTCACTAGTAGGAGTGAGAAAAACATCAAGGGGTGGTGTGAATCGGAGGGACTGAAATAGGATAGGCAGTGAGTGGCAATGTAGGATGGAGAAAAGCACCGCGGGCTGGTCAGCATGCGGAGGTCAGGGAACATGCAGTGGCAATGTAGGATAGGTTTCTGAAAAACATCGCGGGGTTGGTGCGCATTGTATGGGTGTGTAACATTACATTCACTAGTAGGAGTGAGAATAACATCGTGGGGTGGTGCACATTGTATGGGTGTGTAACATTACATTCACTATCAGGAGTGAGAAAAACATCACGGGGTGTTGTGAATCGGAGGGCCTGAAATAGGATAGGCAGTGAGTGGCAATGTAGGATGGAGAAAAGCACCGCGGGCTGGTCAGCATGGGGAGGACAGGGAACATGCAGTGGCAATGTAGGATATGTTTCTGAAAAACATCGCGGGGTGGTGCGCATTGTATGGGTGTGTAACATTATATTCACTAGTAGGAGTGAGAAAAACATCACGGGGTGGTGCGCATTGTATTGCTGTGTAACATTACATTCACTAGTAGGAGTGAGAAAAACATCACGGGGTGGTGTGAATCCGAGGGTCTGAATTAGGATAGGCAGTGAGTGGCAATGTAGGATGGAGAAAAGCACCGTGGGTTGGTCAGCTTGTGGAAGTCAGGGACCATGCTGTGGCATTGTAGGATAGGTTTCGGAAAAACATCACGGGGTGGTGCGCATTGTATTGCTGTGTAACATTACATTCACTAGTAGGATTGAGGAAAAACTTCATGGGGTGGTGTGAATCGGAGGGTCTGAATTAGGATAGGCAGTGAGTGGCAACGTAGGATCGAGAAAAGCACCGCGGTGTGATCAGCATGGGGAGGTCAGGGAACATGTAGAGGCAATTTAGGATAGGTTTCTGAAAAACATCGCAGTGTGGTGCGCATTGTATGGGTGTGTAACATTACATTCACTAGTAGGAGTGAGAAAAACATCACGGGGTGGTGTGAATCTGAGGGTCTGAATAAGGATAGGCAGTGAGTGTCAATGTAGGATGGAGAAAAGCACCGTGGGTTGGTCAGCTTGTTTAGGTCAAGGACCATGAAGTGGCAATATAGTGTAGGTTTCGGAAAAACATCTTGGGGTGGTGCGCATTGTATGGGTATGTAAAATTACACTCACTAGTAGGAGTGAGAAAAACATCACGGGGTGGTGCGCATTGTATTGCTGTGTAACATTACATTCACTAGTAGCAGTGAGAAAAACATCACGGGTTGGTGTGAATCCGAGGGTCTGAATTAGGATAGGCAGTGAGTGGCAATGTAGGATGGAGAAAAGCACCGTGGGTTGGTCAGCTTGTGGAAGTCAGGGACCATGCAGGGGCATTGTAGGATAGGTTTCGGAAAAACATCACGGGGTGGTGCGCATTGTATTGCTGTGTAACATTACATTCAATAGTAGGAGTGAGAAAAACATCACGGGGTGGTGTGAATCCGAGGGTCTGAATTAGGATAGGCAGTGAGTGGCAATGTAGGATGGAGAAAAGCACCGTAGGTTGGTCAGCTTGTGGAAGTCAGGGACCATGCAGTGGCAATGTAGGATAGGTTTCGGAAAAACATCACGGGGTGGTGCGCATTGTATTGCTGTGTAACTTTACATTCACTAGTAGGAGTGAGAAAAACATCACGGGGTGGTGTGAATCGGAGGTTCTGAATTAGGATAGACAGTGAGTGGCAACGTAGGATCGAGAAAAGCACCGCTGTGTGATCAGCATGGGGAGGTCAGGGAACATGTAGAGGCAATTTAGGATAGGTTTCTGAAAAACATCGCAGTGTGGTGCGCATTGTATGGGTGTGTAACATTACATTCACTAGTAGGAGTGAGAAAAACATCACGGGGTGGTGCGCATTGTATGGGTGTGTAACATTACATTCACTAGTAGGAGTGAGAATAACATCGCAGTGTGGTGCGCATTGTATGGGTGTGTAACATTACATTCACTAGTAGGAGTGAGAAAAACATCACGGGGTGGTGTGAATCTGAGGGTCTGAATTAGGATAGGCAGTGAGTGGCAATGTACGATGGAGAAAAGCACCGTGGGTTGGTCAGCTTTTTTAGGTCAAGGACCATGCAGTGGCAATGTAGTGTAGGTTTCGGAAAAACATCTTGGGGTGGTGCACATTGTATGGGTGTGTAAAATTACACTCAATAGTAGGAGTGAGAAAAACATCACGGGGTGGTGCGCATTTTATGGGTGTGTAACATTAAATTCACTAGTAGGAGTGAGAAAAACATCAAGGGGTGGTGTGAATCGGAGGGACTGAAATAGGATAGGCAGTGAGTGGCAATGTAGGATGGAGAAAAGCACCGCGGGCTGGTCAGCATGCGGAGGTCAGGGAACATGCAGTGGCAATGTAGGATAGGTTTCTGAAAAACATCGCGGGGTTGGTGCGCATTGTATGGGTGTGTAACATTACATTCACTAGTAGGAGTGAGAATAACATCGTGGGGTGGTGCACATTGTATGGGTGTGTAACATTACATTCACTATCAGGAGTGAGAAAAACATCACGGGGTGTTGTGAATCGGAGGGCCTGAAATAGGATAGGCAGTGAGTGGCAATGTAGGATGGAGAAAAGCACCGCGGGCTGGTCAGCATGGGGAGGACAGGGAACATGCAGTGGCAATGTAGGATATGTTTCTGAAAAACATCGCGGGGTGGTGCGCATTGTATGGGTGTGTAACATTATATTCACTAGTAGGAGTGAGAAAAACATCACGGGGTGGTGCGCATTGTATTGCTGTGTAACATTACATTCACTAGTAGGAGTGAGAAAAACATCACGGGGTGGTGTGAATCCGAGGGTCTGAATTAGGATAGGCAGTGAGTGGCAATGTAGGATGGAGAAAAGCACCGTGGGTTGGTCAGCTTGTGGAAGTCAGGGACCATGCTGTGGCATTGTAGGATAGGTTTCGGAAAAACATCACGGGGTGGTGCGCATTGTATTGCTGTGTAACATTACATTCACTAGTAGGATTGAGGAAAAACTTCATGGGGTGGTGTGAATCGGAGGGTCTGAATTAGGATAGGCAGTGAGTGGCAACGTAGGATCGAGAAAAGCACCGCGGTGTGATCAGCATGGGGAGGTCAGGGAACATGTAGAGGCAATTTAGGATAGGTTTCTGAAAAACATCGCAGTGTGGTGCGCATTGTATGGGTGTGTAACATTACATTCACTAGTAGGAGTGAGAAAAACATCACGGGGTGGTGTGAATCTGAGGGTCTGAATAAGGATAGGCAGTGAGTGTCAATGTAGGATGGAGAAAAGCACCGTGGGTTGGTCAGCTTGTTTAGGTCAAGGACCATGAAGTGGCAATATAGTGTAGGTTTCGGAAAAACATCTTGGGGTGGTGCGCATTGTATGGGTATGTAAAATTACACTCACTAGTAGGAGTGAGAAAAACATCACGGGGTGGTGCGCATTGTATTGCTGTGTAACATTACATTCACTAGTAGCAGTGAGAAAAACATCACGGGTTGGTGTGAATCCGAGGGTCTGAATTAGGATAGGCAGTGAGTGGCAATGTAGGATGGAGAAAAGCACCGTGGGTTGGTCAGCTTGTGGAAGTCAGGGACCATGCAGGGGCATTGTAGGATAGGTTTCGGAAAAACATCACGGGGTGGTGCGCATTGTATTGCTGTGTAACATTACATTCAATAGTAGGAGTGAGAAAAACATCACGGGGTGGTGTGAATCCGAGGGTCTGAATTAGGATAGGCAGTGAGTGGCAATGTAGGATGGAGAAAAGCACCGTAGGTTGGTCAGCTTGTGGAAGTCAGGGACCATGCAGTGGCAATGTAGGATAGGTTTCGGAAAAACATCACGGGGTGGTGCGCATTGTATTGCTGTGTAACTTTACATTCACTAGTAGGAGTGAGAAAAACATCACGGGGTGGTGTGAATCGGAGGTTCTGAATTAGGATAGACAGTGAGTGGCAACGTAGGATCGAGAAAAGCACCGCTGTGTGATCAGCATGGGGAGGTCAGGGAACATGTAGAGGCAATTTAGGATAGGTTTCTGAAAAACATCGCAGTGTGGTGCGCATTGTATGGGTGTGTAACATTACATTCACTAGTAGGAGTGAGAAAAACATCACGGGGTGGTGCGCATTGTATGGGTGTGTAACATTACATTCACTAGTAGGAGTGAGAATAACATCGCAGTGTGGTGCGCATTGTATGGGTGTGTAACATTACATTCACTAGTAGGAGTGAGAAAAACATCACGGGGTGGTGTGAATCTGAGGGTCTGAATTAGGATAGGCAGTGAGTGGCAATGTACGATGGAGAAAAGCACCGTGGGTTGGTCAGCTTTTTTAGGTCAAGGACCATGCAGTGGCAATGTAGTGTAGGTTTCGGAAAAACATCTTGGGGTGGTGCACATTGTATGGGTGTGTAAAATTACACTCAATAGTAGGAGTGAGAAAAACATCACGGGGTGGTGCGCATTTTATGGGTGTGTAACATTAAATTCACTAGTAGGAGTGAGAAAAACATCAAGGGGTGGTGTGAATCGGAGGGACTGAAATAGGATAGGCAGTGAGTGGCAATGTAGGATGGAGAAAAGCACCGCGGGCTGGTCAGCATGCGGAGGTCAGGGAACATGCAGTGGCAATGTAGGATAGGTTTCTGAAAAACATCGCGGGGTTGGTGCGCATTGTATGGGTGTGTAACATTACATTCACTAGTAGGAGTGAGAATAACATCGTGGGGTGGTGCGCATTGTATGGGTGTGTAACATTACATTCACTATCAGGAGTGAGAAAAACATCACGGGGTGTTGTGAATCGGAGGGCCTGAAATAGGATAGGCAGTGAGTGGCAATGTAGGATGGAGAAAAGCACCGCGGGCTGGTCAGCATGGGGAGGACAGGGAACATGCAGTGGCAATGTAGGATAGGTTTCTGAAAAACATCGCGGGGTGGTGCGCATTGTATGGGTGTGTAACATTATATTCACTAGTAGGAGTGAGAAAAACATCACGGGGTGGTGCGCATTGTATTGCTGTGTAACATTACATTCACTAGTAGGAGTGAGAAAAACATCACGGGGTGGTGTGAATCCGAGGGTCTGAATTAGGATAGGCAGTGAGTGGCAATGTAGGATGGAGAAAAGCACCGTGGGTTGGTCAGCTTGTGGAAGTCAGGGACCATGCTGTGGCATTGTAGGATAGGTTTCGGAAAAACATCACGGGGTGGTGCGCATTGTATTGCTGTGTAACATTACATTCACTAGTAGGATTGAGGAAAAACTTCATGGGGTGGTGTGAATCGGAGGGTCTGAATTAGGATAGGCAGTGAGTGGCAACGTAGGATCGAGAAAAGCACCGCGGTGTGATCAGCATGGGGAGGTCAGGGAACATGTAGAGGCAATTTAGGATAGGTTTCTGAAAAACATCGCAGTGTGGTGCGCATTGTATGGGTGTGTAACATTACATTCACTAGTAGGAGTGAGAAAAACATCACGGGGTGGTGTGAATCTGAGGGTCTGAATAAGGATAGGCAGTGAGTGTCAATGTAGGATGGAGAAAAGCACCGTGGGTTGGTCAGCTTGTTTAGGTCAAGGACCATGCAGTGGCAATATAGTGTAGGTTTCGGAAAAACATCTTGGGGTGGTGCGCATTGTATGGGTATGTAAAATTACACTCACTAGTAGGAGTGAGAAAAACATCACGGGGTGGTGCGCATTTTATGGGTGTGTAACATTAAATTCACTAGTAGGAGTGAGAAAAACATCAAGGGGTGGTGTGAATCAGAGGGATTGAATTAGGATAGGCAGTAAGTGACAATATAGGATGGAGAAAAGCACCACGTGGTGGACAGCATGGGGAGGTCAGGGAACATGCAGTGGCAATGTAGGATAGGTTTCTGAAAAATATCGCGGGGTTGGTGCGCATGGTATGGGTGTGTAACATTACATTCACTAGTAGGAGTGAGAAAAACATCGTGGGGTGGTGCGCATTGTATGGGTGTGTAACATTACATTCACTAGTAGGAGTGAGAAACACATCACGGGGTGGTGTGAATCGGAGGGACTGAAATAGGATAGGCAGTGAGTGGCAATGTAGGATGGAGAAAAGCACCGCGGGCTGGTCAGCATGGGGAGGTCAGGGAATATGCAGTGGCAATGTAGGATAGGTTTCTGAAAAACATCGCGGGGTTGGTGCGCATTGTATGGGTGTGTAACATTACATTCACTAGTAGGAGTGAGAATAACATCGTGGGGTGGTGCGCATTGTATGGGTGTGTAACATTACATGCACTAGCAGGAGTGAGAAAAACATCACGGGGTGATGCGCATTGTATTGCTGTGTAACATTACATTCACTAGTAGGAGTGAGAAAAACATCACGGGGTGGTGTGAATCCGAGGGTCTGAATTAGGATAGGCAGTGAGTGGCAATGTAGGATGGAGAAAAGCACCGTGGGTTGGTCAGCTTGTGGAGGTCAGGGACCATGCAGTGGCAATGTATGATAGGTTTCGGAAAAACATCTCGGGGTGGTTCGCATTGTATGGGTGTGTAAAATTACATTCACTAGTAGGAGTGAGACAAACATCACGGGGTGGTGTGAATCGGAGGGTCTGAATTAGGATAGGCAGTGAGTGGCAACGTAGGATGGAGAAAAGCACCGCGGTGTGGTCAGCATGGGGAGGTCAGGGAACATGTAGTTGCAATGTAGGATAGGTTTCTGAAAAACATCGCCGTGTGGTGCGCATTGTATGTGTGTGTAACATTACATTCACTAGTAGGAGTGAAAAAAACATCACGGGGTGGTGTAAATCGGAGGGTTTGAATTAGGATAGGCAGTGAGTGACAATGTAGGGTGGAGAAATGCACCGCGGGGTGGTCAGCAAGGGGAAGTCAGGGAACATGCAGTGGCAATGTAGGATAGGTTTCTGAAAAACATCGCGGGGTGGTGTGCATTGTATGGGTGTGTAACATTACATTCACTAGTAGGAGTGAGAAAAACATCACGGGGTGGTGTCCATCGGAGGGTCTAAATTAGGATAGGCAGTGAGTGGCAATGTAGGATGGAGAAAAGCACCGCGGGGTGATCAGCATGGCGAGGTCAGGGAACATGCAGTGACAATGTAGGATAGGTTTCTGAAAAACATCGCGGCGTGGTGCGCATTTTACTGGTGTGTAATATTACATTCACTATTAGGAGTGAGAAAAACATCGTGGGGTGGTGCGCATTGTATGGGTGTGTAACATTACATTCACTAGTAGGAGTGAGAAAAACTTCACGGGGTGGTGTGAATCGGAGGGTCTGAATTAGGATAGGCAGTGAGTGGCAACGTAGGATCGAGAAAAGCACCGCGGTGTGATCAGCATGGGGAGGTCAGGTAACATGTAGAGGCAATTTAGGATAGGTTTCTGAAAAACATCGCAGTGTGGTGCGCATTGTATGGGTGTGTAACATTACATTCACTAGTAGGAGTGAGAAAAACATCACGGGGTGGTGTGAATCCGAGGGTCTGAATTAGGATAGGCAATGAGTGGCAATGTAGGATGGAGAAAAGCACCGTGGGTTGGTCAGCTTGGTTAGGTCAAGGACCATGCAGTGCAATGTAGTGTAGGTTTCGGAAAAACATCTTGGGGTGGTGCGCATTGTATGGGTGTGTAAAATTACACTCACTAGTAGGAGTGAGAAAAACATCACGGGGTGGTGCGCATTTTATGGGTGTGTAACATTAAATTCACTAGTAGGAGTGAGAAAAACATCAAGGGGTGGTGTGAATCAGAGGGATTGAATTAGGATAGGCAGTAAGTGACAATATAGGATGGAGAAAAGCACCACGTGGTGGTCAGCATGGGGAGGTCAGGGAACATGCAGTGGCAATGTAGGATAGGTTTCTGAAAAACATCGCGGGGTTGGTGCGCATTGTATGGGTGTGTAACATTACATTCACTAGTAGGAGTGAGAAAAACATCACGGGGTGGTGTGAATCGGAGGGACTGAAATAGGATAGGCAGTGAGTGGCAATGTAGGATGGAGAAAAGCACCGCGGGCTGGTCAGCATGGGGAGGACAGGGAACATGCAGTGGCAATGTAGGATAGGTTTCTGAAAAACATCGCGGGGTGGTGTGCATTATATTGGTGTGTAACATTACATTCACTAGTAGGAGTGAGAAAAACATCGTGGGGTGGTGCGCATTGTATGGGTGTGTAACATTACATTCACTAGTAGGAGTGAGAAAAACATCACGCGGTGGTGTGAATCGGAGGGACTGAAATAGGATAGGCAGTGAGTGGCAATGTAGGATGGAGACAAGCACCGCGGTCTGGTCAGCATGGGGAGGTCAGGGAACATGCAGTGGCAATGTAGGATAGGTTTCTGAAAAACATCGCGGGGTTGGTGCGCATTGTATGGGTGTGTAACATTACATTCACTAGTAGGAGTGAGAATAACATCGTGGGGTGGTGCGCATTGTATGGGTGTGTAACATTACATGCACTAGCAGGATTGAGAAAAACATCACGGGGTGGTGTCAATCGGAGGGACTGAAATAGGATAGGCAGTGAGTGGCAATGTAGGATGGAGAAAAGCACCGCGGGCTGGTCAGCATGGGGAGGACAGGGAACATGCAGTGGCAATGTAGGATAGGTTTCTGAAAAACATCGCGGGGTGGTGCGCATTGTATGGGTGTGTAACATTACATTCACTAATAGGAGTGAGAAAAACATCACGGGGTGGTGCGCATTGTATTGCTCTGTAACATTACATTCACTAGTAGGAGTGAGAAAAACATCACGTGGTGGTGTGAATCCGAGGGTCTGAATTAGGATAGGCAGTGAGTGGCAATGTAGGATGGAGAAAAGCACCGTCGGTTGGTCAGCTTGTGGAAGTCAGGGACCATGCAATGGCATTGTAGGATAGGTTTCGGAAAAACATCACGGGGTGGTGCGCATTGTATTGCTGTGTAACATTACATTCACTAGTAGGAGTGAGAAAATCATCACGGGGTGGTGTGAATCTGAGGGTCTGAATTGGGATAGGCAGGGAGTGGCAATGTAGGATGGAGAAAAGCACCGTGGGTTGATCAGCTTGTTTAGGTCAAGGACCATGCAGTGGCAATGTAGTGTAGGTTTCGGAAAAACATCTTGGGGTGGTGCGCATTGTATGGGTGTGTAAAATTACACTCACTAGTAGGAGTGAGGAAAACATCACGGGGTGGTGCGCATTTTATGGGTGTGTAACATTAAATTCACTAGTAGGAGTGAGAAAAACATCAAGGGGTGGTGTGAATCAGAGGGATTGAATTAGGATAGGCAGTAAGTGACAATATTGGATGGAGAAAAGCACCATGTGGTGGTCAGCATGGGGAGGTCAGGGAACATGCAGTGGCAATGTAGGATAGGTTTCTGAAAAACATCGCGGGGTTGGTGCGCATTGTATGGGTGTGTAACATTACATTCACTAGTAGGAGTGAGAAAAACATCACGGGGTGATGCGCATTGTATTGCTGTGTAACATTACATTCACTAGTAGGAGTGAGAAAAACATCACGGGGTGGTGTGAATCCGAGGGTCTGAATTAGGATAGGCAGTGAGTGGCAATGTAGGATGGAGAAAAGCACCGTGGGTTGGTCAGCTTGTGGAGGTCAGGGACCATGCAGTGGCAATGTAGGATAGGTTTCGGAAAAACATCTCGGGGTGGTTCGCATTGTATGGGTGTGTAAAATTACATTCACTAGTAGAAGTGAGAAAAACATCACGGGGTGGTGTGAATCGGAGGGTCTGAATTAGGATAGGCAGTGAGTGGCAACGTAGGATGGAGAAAAGCACCGCGGTGTGGTCAGCATGGGGAGGTCAGGGAACATGTAGTTGCAATGTAGGATAGGTTTCTGAAAAACATCGCCGTGTGGTGCGCAATGTATGGGTGTGTAACATTACATTCACTAGTAGGAGTGAGAAAAACATCACGGGGTGGTGTGAATCGGAGGGTCTGAATTAGGATAGGCAGTGAGTGGCAATGTAGGGTGGAGAAAAGCACCGCGGGGTGGTCAGCAAGGGGAAGTCAGGGAACATGCAGTGGCAATGTAGGATAGGTTTCTGAAAAACATCGCGGGGTGGTGTGCATTGTATGGGTGTGTAACATTACATTCACTAGTAGGAGTGAGAAAAACATCACGGGGTGGTGTCCATCGGAGGGTCTAAATTAGGATAGGCAGTGAGTGGCAATGTAGGATGGAGAAAAGCACCGCGGGGTGATCAGCATGGCGAGGTCAGGGAACATGCAGTGGCAATGTAGGATAGGTTTCTGAAAAACATCGCGGCGTGGTGCGCATTTTATTGGTGTGTAATATTACATTCACTAGTAGGAGTGAGAAAAACATCGTGGGGTGGTGCGCATTGTATGGGTGTGTAGCATTAAATTCACTAGTAGGAGTGAGAAAAACCTCAAGGGATGGTGTGAATCAGAGGGATTGAATTAGGATAGGCAGTAAGTGACAATATAGGATGGAGAAAAGCACCACGTGGTGGTCAGCATGGGGAGGTCAGGGAACATGCAGTGGCAATGTAGGATAGGTTTCTGAAAAACATCGCGGGGTTGGTGCGCATTGTATGGGTGTGTAACATTACATTCACTAGTAGGAGTGAGAAAAACATCACGGGGTGGTGTGAATCGGAGGGACTGAAATAGGATAGGCAGTGAGTGGCAATGTAGGATGGAGAAAAGCACCGCGGGCTGGTCAGCATGGGGAGGACAGGGAACATGCAGTGGAAATGTAGGATAGGTTTCTGAAAAACATCGCGGGTTGGTGTGCATTGTATTGGTGTGTAACATTACATTCACTAGTAGGAGTGAGAAAAACATCGTGGGGTGGTGCGAATTGTATGGGTGTGTAACATTACATTCACTAGTAGGAGTGAGAAAAACATCACGGGGTGGTGTGAATCGGAGGGACTGAAATAGGATAGGCAGTGAGTGGCAATGTAGGATGGAGAAAAGCACCGCGGGCTGGTCAGCATGGGGAGGTCAGGGACCATGCAGTGGCAATGTAGGATAGGTTTCTGAAAAACATCGCGGGTTTGGTGCGCATTGTATGGGTGTGTAACATTACATTCACTAGTAGGAGTTAGAATAACATCGTGGGGTGGTGCGCATTGTATGGGTGTGTAACATTACATTCACTAGCAGGAGTGACAAAAACATCACGGGGTGTTGTGAATCGGAGGGACTGAAATAGGATAGGCAGTGAGTGGCAATGTAGGATGGAGAAAAGCACCGCGGGCTGGTCAGCATGGGGAGGACAGGGAACATGCACTGGCAATGTAGGATAGGTTTCTGAAAAACATCGCGGGGTGGTGCGCATTGTATGGGTGTGTAACATTATATTCACTAGTAGGAGTGAGAAAAACATCACGGTGTGGTGCGCATTGTATTGCTGTGTAACATTACATTCACTAGTAGGAGTGAGAAAAACATCACGGGGTGATGCGCATTGTATTGCTGTGTAACATTACATTCACTAGTAGGAGTGAGAAAAACATCACGGGGTGGTATGAATCCGAGGGTCTGAATTAGGATAGGCAGTGAGTGGCAATGTAGGATGGAGAAAAGCACCGTGGGTTGGTCAGCTTGTGGAGGTCAGGGACCATGCAGTGGCAATGTAGGATAGGTTTCGGAAAAACATCTCGGGGTGGTTTGCATTGTATGGGTGTGTAAAATTACATTCACTAGTAGGAGTGAGAAAAACATCACGGGGTGGTGTGAATCGGAGGGTCTGAATTAGGATAGGCAGTGAGTGGCAACGTAGGATGGAGAAAAGCACCGCGGTGTGGTCAGCATGGGGATGTCAGGGAACATGTAGTTGCAATGTAGGATAGGTTTCTGAAAAACATCGCTGTGTGGTGCGCATTGTATGGGTGTGTAACATTACATTCACTAGTAGGAGTGAGAAAAACATCACGGGGTGGTGTGAATCGGAGGGTCTGAATTAGGATAGGCAGTGAGTGGCAATGTAGGGTGGAGAAAAGCACCGTGGGTTGGTCAGCTTGTTTAGGTCAAGGACCATGCAGTGGCAATGTAGTGTAGGTTTCGGAAAAACATCTTGGGGTGGTGCGCATTGTATGGGTGTGTAAAATTACACTCACTAGTAGGAGTGAGAAAAACATCACGGGGTGGTGTGCATTTTATGGGTGTGTAACATTAAATTCACTAGTTGGAGTGAGAAAAACATCAAGGGGTGGTGTGAATCAGAGGAATTGAATTAGGATAGGCAGTAAGTGACAATATAGGATGGAGAAAAGCACCACGTGGTGGTCAGCATGGGGAGGTCAGGGAACATGCAGTGGCAATGTAGGATAGGTTTCTGAAAAACATCGCGGGGTTGGTGCGCATTGTATGGGTGTGTAACATTACATTCACTAGTAGGAGTGAGAAAAACATCACAGGGTGGTGTGGATCGGAGGGACTGAAATAGGATAGGCAGTGAGTGGCAATGTAGGATGGAGAAAATCACCGCGGGCTGGTCAGCATGGGGAGGACAGGGAACATGCAGTGGCAATGTAGGAAAGGTTTCTGAAAAACATCGCGGGGTGGTGCGCATTGTATGGGTGTGTAACATTACATTCACTAGTAGGAGTGAGAAAAACATCACGGGGTGATGCGCATTGTATTGCTGTGTAACATTACATTCACTAGTAGGAGTGAGAAAAACATCACGGGGTGGTATGAATCCGAGGGTCTGAATTAGGATAGGCAGTGAGTGGCAATGTAGGATGGAGAAAAGCACCGTGGGTTGGTCAGCTTGTGGAGGTCAGGGACCATGCAGTGGCAATGTAGGATAGGTTTCGGAAAAACATCTCGGGGTGGTTTGCATTGTATGGGTGTGTAAAATTACATTCACTAGTAGGAGTGAGAAAAACATCACGGGGTGGTGTGAATCGGAGGGTCTGAATTAGGATAGGCAGTGAGTGGCAACGTAGGATGGAGAAAAGCACCGCGGTGTGGTCAGCATGGGGATGTCAGGGAACATGTAGTTGCAATGTAGGATAGGTTTCTGAAAAACATCGCTGTGTGGTGCGCATTGTATGGGTGTGTAACATTACATTCACTAGTAGGAGTGAGAAAAACATCACGGGGTGGTGTGAATCGGAGGGTCTGAATTAGGATAGGCAGTGAGTGGCAATGTAGGGTGGAGAAAAGCACCGCGGGGTGGTCAGCAAGGGGAAGTCAGGGAACATGCAGTGGCAATGTAGGATAGGTTTCTGAAAAACATCGCGGGGTTGTGTGCATTGTATGGGTGTGTAACATTACATTCACTAGTAGGAGTGAGAAAAACATCACGGGGTGGTGTCCATCGGAGGGTCTAAATTAGGATAGGCAGTGAGTGGCAATGTAGGATGGAGAAAAGCACCGCGGGGTGATCAGCATGGCGAGGTCAGGGAACATGCAGTGGCAATGTAGGATAGGTTTCTGAAAAACATCGCGGCGTGGTGCGCATTTTATTGGTGTGTAATATTACATTCACTAGTAGGAGTGAGAAAAACATCGTGGGGTGGTCCGCATTGTATGGGTGTGTAACATTACATTCACTAGTAGGAGTGAGAAAAACATCACGGGGTGGTGTGAATCGGAGGGAGTGAAATAGGATAGGCAGTGAGTGGCAATGTAGGATGGAGAAAAGCACCGCGGGGTGGTCAGCATGGGGAGGACAGGGAACATGCAATGGCAATGTACGATAGGTTTTTGAAAAACATCGCGGGGTGGTGCGCATTGTATGGGTGTGTAAAATTACACTCACTAGTAGGAGTGAGAAAAACATCACGGGGTGGTGCGCATTTTATGGGTGTGTAACATTAAATTCACTAGTAGGAGTGAGAAAAACATCAAGGGATGGTGTGAATCAGAGGTATTGAATTAGGATAGGCAGTAAGTGACAATATAGGATGGAGAAAAGCACCACGTGGTGGTCAGCATGGGGAGCTCAGGGAACATGCAGTGGCAATGTAGGATAGGTTTCTGAAAAACATCGCGGGGTTGGTGAGCATTGTATGGGTGTGTAACATTACATTCACTAGTAGGAGTGAGAAAAACATCACGGGGTGGTGTGAATCGGAGGGACTGAAATAGGATAGGCAGTGAGTGGCAATGTAGGATGGAGAAAAGCACCGCGGGCTGGTCAGCATGGGGAGGACAGGGAACATGCAGTGGCAATGTAGGATAGGTTTCTGAAAAACATCGCGGGTTGGTGTGCATTGTATTGGTGTGTAACATTACATTCACTAGTAGGAGTGAGAAAAACATCACGGGGTGATGTCAATCTGAGGGTCTAAATTAGGATAGGCAGTGAGTGGCAAGGTAAGATGGACAAAAGCACCGCGGGGTGGTCAGCATGGCGAGGTCAGGGAACATGCTGTGGCAATGTAGGATAGGTTTCTGAAAAACATCGCGGGGTGGTGCGCATTGTATGGGTGTGTAACATTACATTCACTAGTAGGAGTGAGAAAAACATCACGGGGTGGTGTGAATCGGAGGGTCTGAATTAGGATAGGTAGTGAGTGGCAATGTAGGATGGAGAAAAGCACCGCGGGCTGGTCAGCATGGGGAGGTCAGGGAACATGCAGTGGCAATGTAGGATAGGTTTCTGAAAAACATCGCGGGGTTGGTGCGCATTGTATGGGTGTGTAACATTACATTCACTAGTAGGAGTTAGAATAACATCGTGGGGTGGTGTGCATTGTATGGGTGTGTAACATTACATTCACTAGCAGGAGTGAGAAAAACATCACGGGGTGTTGTGAATCGGAGGGACTGAAATAGGATAGGCAGTGAGTGGCAATGTAGGATGGAGAAAAGCACCGCGGGCTGGTCAGCATGGGGAGGACAGGGAACATGCACTGGCAATGTAGGATAGGTTTCTGAAAAACATCGCGGGGTGGTGCGCATTGTATGGGTGTGTAACATTATATTCACTAGTAGGAGTGAGAAAAACATCACGGTGTGGTGCGCATTGTATTGCTGTGTAACATTACATTCACTAGTAGGAGTGAGAAAAACATCACGGGGTGGTGTGAATCCGAGGGTCTGAATTAGGATAGGCAGTGAGTGGCAATGTAGGATGGAGAAAAGCACCGTGGGTTGGTCAGCTTGTGGAAGTCAGGGACCATGCAGTGGCATTGTAGGATAGGTTTCGGAAAAACATCACGGGGTGGTGCGCATTGTATTGCTGTGTAACATTACATTCACTAGTAGGAGTGAGAAAAACTTCACGGGGTGGTGTGAATCGGAGGGTCTGAATTAGGATAGGCAGTGAGTGGCAACGTAGGATCGAGAAAAGCACCGCGGTGTGATCAGCATGGGGAGGTCAGGGAACATGTAGAGGCAATTTAGGATAGGTTTCTGAAAAACATCGCAGTGTGGTGCGCATTGTATGGGAGTGTAACATTACATTCACTAGTAGGAGTGAGAAAAACATCACGGGGTGGTGTGAATCTGAGGGTCTGAATAAGGATAGGCAGTGAGTGGCAATGTAGGATGGAGAAAAGCACCGTGGGTTGGTCAGCTTGTTTAGGTCAAGGACCATGCAGTGGCAATGTAGTGTAGGTTTCGGAAAAACATCTTGGGGTGGTGCGCATTGTATGGGTGTGTAAAATTACACTCACTAGTAGGAGTGAGAAAAACATCAAGGGGTGGTGTGAATCAGAGGGATTGAATTAGGATAGGCAGTAAGTGACAATATAGGATGGAGAAAAGCACCACGTGGTGGTCAGCATGGGGAGGTCAGGGAACATGCAGTGGCAATGTAGGATAGGTTTCTGAAAAATATCGCGGGGTTGGTGCACATTGTATGGGTGTGTAACATTACATTCACTAGTAGGAGTGAGAAAAACATCACGGGGTGGTGTGGATCGGAGGGACTGAAATAGGATAGGCAGTGAGTGGCAATGTAGGATGGAGAAAAGCACCGCGGGCTGGTCAGCATGGGGAGGACAGGGAACATGCAGTGGCAATGTAGGATAGGTTTCTGAAAAACATCGCGGGGTGGTGCGCATTGTATGGGTGTGTAACATTACATTCACTAGTAGGAGTGAGAAAAACATCACGGGGTGATGCGCATTGTATTGCTGTGTAACATTACATTCACTAGTAGGAGTGAGAAAAACATCACGGGGTGGTGTGAATCCGAGGGTCTGAATTAGGATAGGCAGTGAGTGGCAATGTAGGATGGAGAAAAGCACCGTGGGTTGGTCAGCTTGTGGAGGTCAGGGACCATGCAGTGGCAATGTAGGATAGGTTTCGGAAAAACATCTCGGGGTGGTTCGCATTGTATGGGTGTGTAAAATTACATTCACTAGTAGGAGTGAGAAAAACATCACGGGGTGGTGTGAATCGGAGGGTCTGAATTAGGATAGGCAGTGAGTGGCAACGTAGGATGGAGAAAAGCACCGCGGTGTGGTCAGCATGGGGAGGTCAGGGAACATGTAGTTGCAATGTAGGATACGTTTCTGAAAAACATCGCCGTGTGGTGCGCATTGTATGGCTGTGTAACATTACATTCACTAGTAGGAGTGAGAAAAACATCACGGGGTGGTGTGAATCGGAGGGTCTGAATTAGGATAGGCAGTGAGTGGCAATGTAGGGTGGAGAAAAGCACCGCGGGGTGGTCAGCAAGGGGAAGTCAGGGAACATGCAGTGGCAATGTAGGATAGGTTTCTGAAAAACATCGCGGGGTGGTGTGCATTGTATGGGTGTGTAACATTACATTCACTAGTAGGAGTGAGAAAAACATCACGGGGTGGTGTCCATCGGAGGGTCTAAATTAGGATAGGCAGTGAGTGGCAATGTAGGATGGAGAAAAGCACCGCGGGGTGATCAGCATGGCGAGGTCAGGGAACATGCAGTGGCAATGTAGGATAGGTTTCTGAAAAACATCGCGGCGTGGTGCGCATTTTATTGGTGTGTAATATTACATTCACTAGTAGGAGTGAGAAAAACATCGTGGGGTGGTGCGCATTGTATGGGTGTGTAACATTACATTCACTAGTAGGAGTGAGAAAAACATCACGGGGTGGTGTGAATCGGAGGGACTGAAATAGGATAGGCAGTGAGTGGCAATGTAGGATAAAGTAAAGCACCGCAGGGTGGTCAGCATGGGGAGGACAGGGAACATGCAGTGGCAATGTAGGATAGGTTTTTGAAAAACATAGCGGGGTGGTGCGCATTGTATGGGTGTGTAACAATACATTCACTAGTAGGAGTGAGAAAAACATCACGGGGTGATGCGCATTGTATTGCTGTGTAACATTACATTTACTAGTAGAAGTGAGAAAAACATCACGGGGTGGTGTGAATCCGAGGGTCTGAATTAGGATAGGCAGTGAGTGGCAATGTAGGATGGAGAAAAGCACCGTGGGTTGGTCAGCTTGTTTAGGTCAACGACCATGCAGTGGCAATGTAGGGTAGGTTTCCGAAAAACATCTTGGGGTGGTGCGCATTGTATGGGTGTGTAAAATTACACTCACTATTAGGAGTGAGAAAAACATCACGGGGTGGTACGCATTTTATGGGTGTGTAACATTAAATTCACTAGTAGGAGTGAGAAAAACATCAAGGGGTGGTGTGAATCAGAGGGATTGAATTAGAATAGGCAGTAAGTGACAATATAGGATGGAGAAAAGCACCACGTGGTGGTCAGCATGGGGAGGTCAGGGAACATGCAGTGGCAATGTAGGATAGGTTTCTGAAAAACATCGTGGGGTTGGTGCGCATTGTATGGGTGTGTAACATTACATTCACTAGTAGGAGTGAGAAAAACATCGTGGGGTGGTGCGCATTGTATGGGTGTGTAACATTACATTCACTAGTAGGAGTGAGAAACACATCACGGGGTGGTGTGAATCGGAGGGACTGAAATAGGATAGGCAGTGAGTGGCAATGTAGGATGGAGAAAAGCACCGCGGGCTGGTCAGCATGGGGAGGACAGGGAACATGCAGTGGCAATGTAGGATAGGTTTCTGAAAAACATCGCGGGGTGGTGCGCATTGTATGGGTGTGTAACATTACATTCACTAGTAGGAGTGAGAAAAACATCACAGGGTGGTGCGCATTGTATTGCTGTGTAACATTACATTCACTAGTAGGAGTGAGAAAAACATCACGGGGTGGTGTGAATCCGAGGGAGTGAAATAGGATAGGCAGTGAGTGGCAATGTAGGATGGAGAATAGCACCGTGGGTTGGTCAGCTTGTTTAGGTCAAGGACCATGCAGTGGCAATGTAGGGTAGGTTTCCGAAAAACATCTTGGGGTGGTGCGCATTGTATGGGTGTGTTAAATTACACTCACTATTAGGAGTGAGAAAAACATCATGGGGTGGTGCGCATTTTATGGGTGTGTAACATTAAATTCACTAGTAGGAGTGAGAAAAACATCAAGGGTTGGTGTGAATCAGAGGGATTGAATTAGGATAGGCAGTAAGTGACAATATAGGATGGAGAAAAGCACCACGTGGTGGTCAGCATGGGGAGGTCAGGGAACATGCAGTGGCAATGTAGGATAGGTTTCTGAAAAACATCGCGGGGTTGGTGCGCATTGTATGGGTGTGTAACATTACATTCACTAGTAGGAGTGAGAAAAACATCGTGGGGTGGTGCGCATTGTATGGGTGTGTAACATTACATTCACTAGTAGGAGTGAGAAACACATCACGGGGTGGTGTGAATCGGAGGGACTGAAATAGGATAGGCAGTGAGTGGCAATGTAGGATGGAGAAAAGCACCGCGGGCTGGTCAGCATGGGGAGGACAGGGAACATGCAGTGGCAATGTAGGATAGGTTTCTGAAAAACATCGCGGGGTGGTGCGCATTGTATGGGTGTGTAACATTACATTCACTAGTAGGAGTGAGAAAAACATCACGGGGTGATGCGCATTGTATTGCTGTGTAACATTACATTTACTAGTAGAAGTGAGAAAAACATCACGGGGTGGTGTGAATCCGAGGGTCTGAATTAGGATAGGCAGTGAATGGCAATGTAGGATGGAGAAAAGCACCGTGGGTTAGTCAGCTTGTTTAGGTCAACGACCATGCAGTGGCAATGTAGGGTAGGTTTCGGAAAAACATCTTGGGGTGGTGCGCATTGTATGGGTGTGTAAAATTACTCTCACTAGTAGGAGTGAGAAAAACATCACGGGGTGGTGCGCATTTTATGGGTGTGTAACATTAAATTCACTAGTAGGAGTGAGAAAAACATCAAGGGATGGTGTGAATCAGAGGGATTGAATTAGGATAGGCAGTAAGTGACAATATAGGATGGAGAAAAGCACCACGTGGTGGTCAGCATGGGGAGGTCAGGGAACATGCAGTGGCAATGTAGGATAGGTTTCTGAAAAACATCGCGGGGTTGGTGCGCATTGTATGGGTGTGTAACATTACATTCACTAGTAGGAGTGAGAAAAACATCACGGGGTGGTGTGAATCGGAGGGACTGAAATAGGATAGGCAGTGAGT
Organism: Cavia porcellus; assembly: GCF_034190915.1. Classification (NCBI taxonomy): domain Eukaryota; kingdom Metazoa; phylum Chordata; class Mammalia; order Rodentia; family Caviidae; genus Cavia; species Cavia porcellus. The sequence goes on from NW_026947526.1 coordinate 6,804,480, forward strand.
GGCAATGTAGGATGGAGAAAAGCACCGCGGGCTGGTCAGCATGGGGAGAACAGGGAACATGCAGTGGCAATGTAGGATAGGTTTCTGAAAAACATCGCGGGGTGGTGTGCATTGTATTGGTGTGTAACATTACATTCACTAGTAGGAGTGAGAAAAACATCGTGGGGTGGTGCACATTGTATGTGTGTGTAACATCACATTCACTAGTAGTAGTGAGAAAACATCACGGGGTGGTGTGAATCGGAGGGACTGAAATAGGATAGGCAGTGAGTGGCAATGTAGGATGGAGAAAAGCACCGCGGGCTGGTCAGCATGGGGAGGTCAGGGAACATGCAGTGGCAATGTAGGATAGGTTTCTCAAAAACATCGCGGGGTTGGTGCGCATTGTATGGGTGTGTAACATTACATTCACTAGTAGGAGTGAGAATAACATCGTGGGGTGGTGCGCATTGTATGGGTGTGTAACATTACATTCACTAGCAGGAGTGAGAAAAACATCACGGGGTGTTGTGAATCGGAGGGACTGAAATAGGATAGGCAGTGAGTGGCAATGTAGGATGGAGAAAAGCACCGCGGGCTGGTCAGCATGGGGAGGACAGGGAACATGCAGTGGCAATGTAGGATAGGTTTCTGAAAAACATCGCGGGGTGGTGCACATTGTATGGGTGTGTAACATTATATTCACTAGTAGGAGTGAGAAAAACATCACGGGGTGATGCGCATTGTATTGCTGTGTAACATTACATTCACTAGTAGGAGTGAGAAAAACATCACGGGGTGGTGTGAATCCGAGGGTCTGAATTAGGATAGGCAGTGAGTGGCAATGTAGGATGGAGAAAAGCACCGTGGGTTGGTCAGCTTGTGGAGGTCAGGGACCATGCAGTGGCAATGTAGGATAGGTTTCGGAAAAACATCTCGGGGTGGTTCGCATTGTATGGGTGTGTAAAATTACATTCACTAGTAGGAGTGAGAAAAACATCACGGGGTGGTGTGAATCGGAGGGTCTGAATTAGGATAGGCAGTGAGTGGCAACGTAGGATGGAGAAAAGCACCGCGGTGTGGTCAGCATGGGGAGGTCAGGGAACATGTAGTTGCAATGTAGGATAGGTTTCTGAAAAACATCGCCGTGTGGTGCGCATTGTATGGCTGTGTAACATTACATTCACTAGTAGGAGTGAGAAAAACATCACGGGGTGGTGTGAATCGGAGGGTCTGAATTAGGATAGGCAGTGAGTGGCAATGTAGGGTGGAGAAAAGCACCGCGGGGTGGTCAGCAAGGGGAAGTCAGGGAACATGCAGTGGCAATGTAGGATAGGTTTCTGAAAAACATCGCGGGGTGGTGTGCATTGTATGGGTGTGTAACATTACATTCACTAGTAGGAGTGAGAAAAACATCACGGGGTGGTGTCCATCGGAGGGTCTAAATTAGGATAGGCAGTGAGTGGCAATGTAGGATGGAGAAAAGCACCGCGGGGTGATCAGCATGGCGAGGTCAGGGAACATGCAGTGGCAATGTAGGATAGGTTTCTGAAAAACATCGCGGCGTGGTGCGCATTTTATTGGTGTGTAATATTACATTCACTAGTAGGAGTGAGAAAAACATCGTGGGGTGGTGCGCATTGTATGGGTGTGTAACATTACATTCACTAGTAGGAGTGAGAAAAACATCACGGGGTGGTGTGAATCGGAGGGACTGAAATAGGATAGGCAGTGAGTGGCAATGTAGGATAAAGTAAAGCACCGCAGGGTGGTCAGCATGGGGAGGACAGGGAACATGCAGTGGCAATGTAGGATAGGTTTTTGAAAAACATAGCGGGGTGGTGCGCATTGTATGGGTGTGTAACAATACATTCACTAGTAGGAGTGAGAAAAACATCACGGGGTGATGCGCATTGTATTGCTGTGTAACATTACATTTACTAGTAGAAGTGAGAAAAACATCACGGGGTGGTGTGAATCCGAGGGTCTGAATTAGGATAGGCAGTGAGTGGCAATGTAGGATGGAGAAAAGCACCGTGGGTTGGTCAGCTTGTTTAGGTCAACGACCATGCAGTGGCAATGTAGGGTAGGTTTCCGAAAAACATCTTGGGGTGGTGCGCATTGTATGGGTGTGTAAAATTACACTCACTATTAGGAGTGAGAAAAACATCACGGGGTGGTACGCATTTTATGGGTGTGTAACATTAAATTCACTAGTAGGAGTGAGAAAAACATCAAGGGGTGGTGTGAATCAGAGGGATTGAATTAGAATAGGCAGTAAGTGACAATATAGGATGGAGAAAAGCACCACGTGGTGGTCAGCATGGGGAGGTCAGGGAACATGCAGTGGCAATGTAGGATAGGTTTCTGAAAAACATCGTGGGGTTGGTGCGCATTGTATGGGTGTGTAACATTACATTCACTAGTAGGAGTGAGAAAAACATCGTGGGGTGGTGCGCATTGTATGGGTGTGTAACATTACATTCACTAGTAGGAGTGAGAAACACATCACGGGGTGGTGTGAATCGGAGGGACTGAAATAGGATAGGCAGTGAGTGGCAATGTAGGATGGAGAAAAGCACCGCGGGCTGGTCAGCATGGGGAGGACAGGGAACATGCAGTGGCAATGTAGGATAGGTTTCTGAAAAACATCGCGGGGTGGTGCGCATTGTATGGGTGTGTAACATTACATTCACTAGTAGGAGTGAGAAAAACATCACAGGGTGGTGCGCATTGTATTGCTGTGTAACATTACATTCACTAGTAGGAGTGAGAAAAACATCACGGGGTGGTGTGAATCCGAGGGAGTGAAATAGGATAGGCAGTGAGTGGCAATGTAGGATGGAGAATAGCACCGTGGGTTGGTCAGCTTGTTTAGGTCAAGGACCATGCAGTGGCAATGTAGGGTAGGTTTCCGAAAAACATCTTGGGGTGGTGCGCATTGTATGGGTGTGTAAAATTACACTCACTATTAGGAGTGAGAAAAACATCATGGGGTGGTGCGCATTTTATGGGTGTGTAACATTAAATTCACTAGTAGGAGTGAGAAAAACATCAAGGGTTGGTGTGAATCAGAGGGATTGAATTAGGATAGGCAGTAAGTGACAATATAGGATGGAGAAAAGCACCACGTGGTGGTCAGCATGGGGAGGTCAGGGAACATGCAGTGGCAATGTAGGATAGGTTTCTGAAAAACATCGCGGGGTTGGTGCGCATTGTATGGGTGTGTAACATTACATTCACTAGTAGGAGTGAGAAAAACATCGTGGGGTGGTGCGCATTGTATGGGTGTGTAACATTACATTCACTAGTAGGAGTGAGAAACACATCACGGGGTGGTGTGAATCGGAGGGACTGAAATAGGATAGGCAGTGAGTGGCAATGTAGGATGGAGAAAAGCACCGCGGGCTGGTCAGCATGGGGAGGACAGGGAACATGCAGTGGCAATGTAGGATAGGTTTCTGAAAAACATCGCGGGGTGGTGCGCATTGTATGGGTGTGTAACATTACATTCACTAGTAGGAGTGAGAAAAACATCACGGGGTGATGCGCATTGTATTGCTGTGTAACATTACATTTACTAGTAGAAGTGAGAAAAACATCACGGGGTGGTGTGAATCCGAGGGTCTGAATTAGGATAGGCAGTGAATGGCAATGTAGGATGGAGAAAAGCACCGTGGGTTAGTCAGCTTGTTTAGGTCAACGACCATGCAGTGGCAATGTAGGGTAGGTTTCGGAAAAACATCTTTGGGTGGTGCGCATTGTATGGGTGTGTAAAATTACTCTCACTAGTAGGAGTGAGAAAAACATCACGGGGTGGTGCGCATTTTATGGGTGTGTAACATTAAATTCACTAGTAGGAGTGAGAAAAACATCAAGGGATGGTGTGAATCAGAGGGATTGAATTAGGATAGGCAGTAAGTGACAATATAGGATGGAGAAAAGCACCACGTGGTGGTCAGCATGGGGAGGTCAGGGAACATGCAGTGGCAATGTAGGATAGGTTTCTGAAAAACATCGCGGGGTTGGTGCGCATTGTATGGGTGTGTAACATTACATTCACTAGTAGGAGTGAGAAAAACATCACGGGGTGGTGTGAATCGGAGGGACTGAAATAGGATAGGCAGTGAGTGGCAATGTAGGATGGAGAAAAGCACCGCGGGCTGGTCAGCATGGGGAGGACAGGGAACATGCAGTGGCAATGTAGGATAGGTTTCTGAAAAACATCGCGGGGTGGTGTGCATTGTATTGGTGTGTAACATTACATTCACTAGTAGGAGTGAGAAAAACATCGTGGGGTGGTGCACATTGTATGTGTGTGTAACATCACATTCACTAGTAGTAGTGAGAAAACATCACGGGGTGGTGTGAATCGGAGGGACTGAAATAGGATAGGCAGTGAGTGGCAATGTAGGATGGAGAAAAGCACCGCGGGCTGGTCAGCATGGGGAGGTCAGGGAACATGCAGTGGCAATGTAGGATAGGTTTCTGAAAAACATCGCGGGGTTGGTGCGCATTGTATGGGTGTGTAACATTACATTCACTAGTAGGAGTGAGAATAACATCGTGGGGTGGTGCGCATTGTATGGGTGTGTAACATTACATTCACTAGCAGGAGTGAGAAAAACATCACGGGGTGTTGTGAATCGGAGGGCCTGAAATAGGATAGGCAGTGAGTGGCAATGTAGGATGGAGAAAAGCACCGTGGTTTGGTCAGCTTGTGGGAGTCAGGGACCATGCAGTGGCATTGTAGGATAGGTTTCGGAAAAACATCACGGGGTGGTGCGCATTGTATTTCTGTGTAACATTACATTCACTAGTAGGAGTGAGAAAAACTTCACGGGGTGGTGTGAATCGGAGGGTCTGAATTAGGATAGGCAGTGAGTGGCAACGTAGGATCGAGAAAAGCACCGCGGTGTGATCAGCATGGGGAGGTCAGGGAACATGTAGAGGCAATTTAGGATAGGTTTCTGAAAAACATCACAGTGTGGTGCGCATTGTATGGGTGTGTAACATTACACTCACTAGTAGGAGTGAGAAAAACATCACGGGGTGGTGTGAATCTGAGGGTCTGAATAAGGATAGGCAGTGAGTGGCAATGTAGGATGGAGAAAAGCACCGTGGGTTTGTCAGCTTGTTTAGGTCAAGGACCATGCAGTGGCAATGTAGTGTAGGTTTCGGAAAAACATCTTGGGGTGGTGCGCATTGTATGGGTGTGTAAAATTACACTCACTAATAGGAGTGAGAAAAACATCACGGGGTGGTGCGCATTTTACGGGTGTGTAACATTAAATTCACTAGTAGGAGTGAGAAAAACATCAAGGGGTGGTGTGAATCAGAGGGATTGAATTAGGATAGGCAGTAAGTGACAATATAGGATGGAGAAAAGCACCACGTGGTGGTCAGCATGGGGAGGTCAGGGAACATGCAGTGGCAATGTAGGATAGGTTTCTGAAAAACATCGCGGGGTTGGTGCGCATTGTATGGGTGTGTAACATTACATTCACTAGTAGGAGTGAGAAAAACATCACGGGGTGGTGTGGATCGGAGGGACTGAAATAGGATAGGCAGTGAGTGGCATTGTAGGATGGAGAAAAGCACCGCGGGCTGGTCAGCATGGGGAGGACAGGGAACATGCAGTGGCAATGTAGGATAGGTTTCTGAAAAACATCGCGGGGTGGTGCGCATTGTATGGGTGTGTAACATTACATTCACTAGTAGGAGTGAGAAAAACATCACGGGGTGATGCGCATTGTATTGCTGTGTAACATTACATTCACTAGTAGGAGTGAGAAAAACATCACGGGGTGGTGTGAATCCGAGGGTCTGAATTAGGATAGGCAGTGAGTGGCAATGTAGGATGGAGAAAAGCACCGTGGGTTGGTCAGCTTGTGGAGGTCAGGGACCATGCAGTGGCAATGTAGGATAGGTTTCGGAAAAACATCTCGGGGTGGTTCGCATTGTATGAGTGTGTAAAATTACATTCACTAGTAGGAGTGAGAAAAACATCACGGGGTGGTGTGAATCGGAGGGTCTGAATTAGGATAGGCAGTGAGTGGCAACGTAGGATGGAGAAAAGCACCGCGGTGTGGTCAGCATGGGGAGGTCAGGGAACATGTAGTTGCAATGTAGGATAGGTTTCTGAAAAACATCGCGGGGTGGTGTGCATTGTATGGGTGTGTAACATTACATTCACTAGTAGGAGTGATAAAAACATCACGGGGTGGTGTCCATCGGAGGGTCTAAATTAGGATAGGCAGTGAGTGGCAAAGTAGGATGGAGAAAAGCACCGCGGGGTGATCAGCATGGCGAGGTCAGGGAACATGCAGTGGCAATGTAGGATAGGTTTCTGAAAAACATCGCGGCGTGGTGCGCATTTTATTGGTGTGTAATATTACATTCACTAGTAGGAGTGAGAAAAACATCGTGGGGTGTTTCGCATTGTATGGGTGTGTAACATTACATTCACTAGTAGGAGTGAGAAAAACATCACGGGGTGGTGTGAATCGGAGGGACTGAAATAGGATAGGCAGTGAGTGGCAATGTAGGATGGAGAAAAGCACCGCGGGGTGGTCAGCATGGGGAGGACAGGGAACATGCAGTGGCAATGTAGGATAGGTTTTTGAAAAACATAGCAGGGTGGTGCGCATTGTATGGATGTGTAAAAATACATTCACTAGTAGGAGTGAGAAAAACATCACGGGGTGATGCGCATTGTATTGCTGTGTAACATTACATTTACTAGTAGAAGTGAGAAAAACATCACGGGGTGGTGTGAATCTGAGGGTCTGAATTAGTATAGGCAGTGAGTGGCAATGTAGGATGGAGAAAAGCACCACGTGGTGGTCAGCATGGGGAGTTCAGGGAACATGCAGTGGTAATGTAGGATAGGTTTCTGAAAAACATCGCGGGGTTGGTGCGCATTGTATGGGTGTGTAACATTACATTCACTAGTAGGAGTGAGAAAAACATCGTGGGGTGGTGCGCATTGTATGGGTGTGTAACATTACATTCACTAGTAGGAGTGAGAAACACATCACGGGGTGGTGTGAATCGGAGGGACCGAAATAGGATAGGCAGTGAGTGGCAATGTAGGATGGAGAAAAGCACCGCGGGCTGGTCAGCATGGGGAGGACAGGGAACATGCAGTGGCAATGTAGGATAGGTTTCTGAAAAACATCGCGGGGTGGTGCGCATTGTATGGGTGTGTAACATTACATTCACTAGTAGGAGTGAGAAAAACATCACAGGGTGGTGCGCATTGTATTGCTGTGTAACGTTACATTCACTAGTAGGAGTGAGAAAAACATCACGGGGTGGTGTGAATCCGAGGGTCTGAATTAGGATAGGCAGTGAGTGGCAATGTAGGATGGAGAAAAGCACCGTGGGTTGGTCAGCTTGTGGAAGTCAGGGACCATGCAGTGGCATTGTAGGATAGGTTTTGGAAAAACTTCACGGGGTGGTGCGCATTGTATTGCTGTGTAACATTACATTCACTAGTAGGAGTGAGAAAAATTTCACGGGGTGGTGTGAATCCGAGGGTCTGAATTAGGATAGGCAGTGAGTGGCAACGTAGGATCGAGAAAAGCACCGCGGTGTGATCAGCATGGGGAGGTCAGGGAACATGTAGAGGCAATTTAGGATAGGTTTCTGAAAAACATCGCAGTGTGGTGCGCATTGTATGGGTGTGTAACATTACATTCACTAGTAGGAGTGAGAAAAACATCACGGGGTGGTGTGAATCCGAGGGTCTGAATTAGGATAGGCAGTGAGTGGCAATGTAGGATGGAGAAAAGCACCGTGGGTTGGTCAGCTTGTTTAGGTCAAGGACCATGCAGTGCAATGTAGTGTAGGTTTCGGAAAAACATCTTGGGGAGGTGCGCATTGTATGGGTGTGTAAAATTACACTCACTAGTAGGAGTGAGAAAAACATCACGGGGTGGTGCGAATTTTATGGGTGTGTAACATTAAATTCACTAGTAGGAGTGAGAAAAACATCAAGGGGTGGTGTGAATCAGAGGGATTGAATTAGGATAGGCAGTAAGTGACAATATAGGATGGAGAAAAGCACCACGTGGTGGTCAGCATGGGGAGGTCAGGGAACATGCAGTGGCAATGTAGGATAGGTTTCTGAAAAACATCGCGGTGTTGGTGCGCATTGTATGGGTGTGTAACATTACATTCACTAGTAGGAGTGAGAAAAACATCACGGGGTGGTGTGAATTGGAGGGACTGAAATAGGATAGGCAGTGAGTGGCAATGTAGGATGCAGAAAAGCACCGCGGGCTGGTCAGCATGGGGAGGACAGGGAACATGCAGTGGCAATGTAGGATAGGTTTCTGAAAAACATCGCGGGGTGGTGTGCATTGTATTGGTGTGTAACATTACATTCACTAGTAGGAGTGAGAAAAACATCGTGGGGTGGTGCGCATTGTATGGGTGTGTAACATTACATTCACTAGTAGGAGTGAGAAAAACATCACGGGGTGGTGTGAATCGGAGGGACTGAAATAGGATAGGCAGTGAGTGGCAATGTAGGATGGAGAAAAGCACCGCGGGCTGGTCAGCATGGGGAGGTCAGGGAACATGCAGTGGCAATGTAGGATAGGTTTCTGAAAAACATCGCGGGGTTGGTGCGCATTTTATGGGTGTGTAACATTACATTCACTAGTAGGAGTGAGAATAACATCGTGGGCTGGTGCGCATTGTATGGGTGTGTAACATTACATGCACTAGCAGGAGTGAGAAAAACATCACGGGGTGGTGTCAATCGGAGGGACTGAAATAGGATAGGCAGTGAGTGGCAATGTAGGATGGAGAAAAGCACCGCGGGCTGGTCAGCATGGGGAGGACAGGGAACATGCAGTGGCAATGTAGGATAGGTTTCTGAAAAACATCGCGGGGTGGTGTGCATTGTATGGGTGTGTAACATTACATTCACTAATAGGAGTGAGAAAAACATCACGGGGTGGTGCGCATTGTATTGCTGTGTAACATTACATTCACTAGTAGGAGTGAGAAAAACATCACGGGGTGGTGTGAATCCGAGGGTCTGAATTAGGATAGGCAGTGAGTGGCAATGTAGGATGGAGAAAAGCACCGTGGGTTGGTCAGCTTGTGGAAGTCAGGGACCATGCAGTGGCATTGTAGGATAGGTTTCGGAAAAACATCACGGGGTGGTGCGCATTGTATTGCTGTGTAACATTACATTCACTAGTAGGAGTGAGAAAAACATCACGGGGTGGTGTGAATCTGAGGGTCTGAATTGGGATAGGCAGTGAGTGGCAATGTAGGATGGAGAAAAGCACCGTGGGTTGGTCAGCTTGTTTAGGTCAAGGACCATGCAGTGGCAATGTAGTGTAGGTTTCGGAAAAACATCTTGGGGTGGTGCGCATTGTATGGGTGTGTAAAATTACACTCACTAGTAGGAGTGAGAAAAACATCACGGGGTGGTGCGCATTTTATGGGTGTGTAACATTAAATTCACTAGTAGGAGTGAGAAAAACATCAAGGGGTGGTGTGAATCAGAGGGATTGAATTAGGATAGGCAGTAAGTGACAATATAGGATGGAGAAAAGCACCGCGTGGTGGTCAGCATGGGGAGGTCAGGGAACATGCAGTGGCAATGTAGGATAGGTTTCTGAAAAACATCGCGGGGTGGTGCGCATTGTATGGGTGTGTAACATTACATTCACTAGTAGGAGTGAGAAAAACATCACGGGGTGGTGTGGATCGGAGGGACTGAAATAGGATAGGCAGTGAGTGGCAATGTAGGATGGAGAAAAGCACCGCGGGCTGGTCAGCATGGGGAGGACAGGGAACATGCAGTGGCAATGTAGGATAGGTTTCTGAAAAACATCGCGGGGTGGTGCGCATTGTATGGGTGTGTAACATTACATTCACTAGTAGGAGTGAGAAAAACATCACGGGGTGATGCGCATTGTATTGCTGTGTAACATTACATTCACTAGTAGGAGTGAGAAAAACATCACGGGGTGGTGTGAATCCGAGGGTCTGAATTAGGATAGGCAGTGAGTGGCAATGTAGGATGGAGAAAAGCACCGTGGGTTGGTCAGCTTGTGGAGGTCAGGGACCATGCAGTGGCAATGTAGGATAGGTTTCGGAAAAACATCTCGGGGTGGTTCGCATTGTATGAGTGTGTAAAATTACATTCACTAGTAGGAGTGAGAAAAACATCACGGGGTGGTGTGAATCGGAGTGTCTGAATTAGGATAGGCAGTGAGTGGCAACGTAGGATGGAGAAAAGCACCGCGGTGTGGTCAGCATGGGGAGGTCAGGGAACATGTAGTTGCAATGTAGGATAGGTTTCTGAAAAACATCGCGGGGTGGTGTGCATTGTATGGGTGTGTAACATTACATTCACTAGTAGGAGTGATAAAAACATCACGGGGTGGTGTCCATCGGAGGGTCTAAATTAGGATAGGCAGTGAGTGGCAAAGTAGGATGGAGAAAAGCACCGCGGGGTGATCAGCATGGCGAGGTCAGGGAACATGCAGTGGCAATGTAGGATAGGTTTCTGAAAAACATCGCGGCGTGGTGCGCATTTTATTGGTGTGTAATATTACATTCACTAGTAAGAGTGAGAAAAACATCGTGGGGTGTTTCGCATTGTATGGGTGTGTAACATTACATTCACTAGTAGGAGTGAGAAAAACATCACGGGGTGGTGTGAATCGGAGGGACTGAAATAGGATAGGCAGTGAGTGGCAATGTAGGATGGAGAAAAGCACCGCGGGGTGGTCAGCATGGGGAGGACAGGGAACATGCAGTGGCAATGTAGGATAGGTTTTTGAAAAACATAGCGGGGTGGTGCGCATTGTATGGGTGTGTAAAAATACATTCACTAGTAGGAGTGAGAAAAACATCACGGGGTGATGCGCATTGTATTGCTGTGTAACATTACATTTACTAGTAGAAGTGAGAAAAACATCACGGGGTGGTGTGAATCCGAGTGTCTGAATTAGTATAGGCAGTGAGTGGCAATGTAGGATGGAGAAAAGCACCACGTGGTGGTCAGCATGGGGAGTTCAGGGAACATGCAGTGGCAATGTAGGATAGGTTTCTGAAAAACATCGCGGGGTTGGTGCGCATTGTATGGGTGTGTAACATTACATTCACTAGTAGGAGTGAGAAAAACATCGTGGGGTGGTGCGCATTGTATGGGTGTGTAACATTACATTCACTAGTAGGAGTGAGAAACACATCACGGGGTGGTGTGAATCGGAGGGACCGAAATAGGATCGGCAGTGAGTGGCAATGTAGGATGGAGAAAAGCACCGCGGGCTGGTCAGCATGGGGAGGACAGGGAACATGCAGTGGCAATGTAGGATAGGTTTCTGAAAAACATCGCGGGGTGGTGCGCATTGTATGGGTGTGTAACATTACATTCACTAGTAGGAGTGAGAAAAACATCACAGGGTGGTGCGCATTGTATTGCTGTGTAACGTTACATTCACTAGTAGGAGTGAGAAAAACATCACGGGGTGGTGTGAATCCGAGGGTCTGAATTAGGATAGGCAGTGAGTGGCAATGTAGGATGGAGAAAAGCACCGTGGGTTGGTCAGCTTGTGGAAGTCAGGGACCATGCAGTGGCATTGTAGGATAGGTTTTGGAAAAACTTCACGGGGTGGTGCGCATTGTATTGCTGTGTAACATTACATTCACTAGTAGGAGTGAGAAAAATTTCACAGGGTGGTGTGAATCCGAGGGTCTGAATTAGGATAGGCAGTGAGTGGCAACGTAGGATCGAGAAAAGCACCGCGGTGTGATCAGCATGGGGAGGTCAGGGAACATGTAGAGGCAATTTAGGATAGGTTTCTGAAAAACATCGCAGTGTGGTGCGCATTGTATGGGTGTGTAACATTACATTCACTAGTAGGAGTGAGAAAAACATCACGGGGTGGTGTGAATCCGAGGGTCTGAATTAGGATAGGCAGTGAGTGGCAATGTAGGATGGAGAAAAGCACCGTGGGTTGGTCAGCTTGTTTAGGTCAAGGACCATGCAGTGCAATGTAGTGTAGGTTTCGGAAAAACATCTTGGGGTGGTGCGCATTGTATGGGTGTGTAAAATTACACTCACTAGTAGGAGTGAGAAAAACATCACGGGGTGGTGCGCATTTTATGGGTGTGTAACATTAAATTCACTAGTAGGAGTGAGAAAAACATCAAGGGGTGGTGTGAATCAGAGGGATTGAATTAGGATAGGCAGTAAGTGACAATATAGGATGGAGAAAAGCACCACGTGGTGGTCAGCATGGGGAGGTCAGGGAACATGCAGTGGCAATGTAGGATAGGTTTCTGAAAAACATCGCGGGGTTGATGCGCATTGTATGGGTGTGTAACATTACATTCACTAGTAGGAGTGAGAAAAACATCACGGGGTGGTGTGAATTGGAGGGACTGAAATAGGATAGGCAGTGAGTGGCAATGTAGGATGCAGAAAAGCACCGCGGGCTGGTCAGCATGGGGAGGACAGGGAAAATGCAGTGGCAATGTAGGATAGGTTTCTGAAAAACATCGCGGGGTGGTGTGCATTGTATTGGTGTGTAACATTACATTCACTAGTAGGAGTGAGAAAAACATCGTGGGGTGGTGCGCATTGTATGGGTGTGTAACATTACATTCACTAGTAGGAGTGAGAAAAACATCACGGGGTGGTGTGAATCGGAGGGACTGAAATAGGATAGGCAGTGAGTGGCAATGTAGGATGGAGAAAAGCACCGCGGGCTGGTCAGCATGGGGAGGTCAGGGAACATGCAGTGGCAATGTAGGATAGGTTTCTGAAAAACATCGCGGGGTTGGTGCGCATTGTATGGGTGTGTAACATTACATTCACTAGTAGGAGTGAGAATAACATCGTGGGCTGGTGCGCATTGTATGGGTGTGTAACATTACATGCACTAGCAGGAGTGAGAAAAACATCACGGGGTGGTGTCAATCGGAGGGACTGAAATAGGATAGGCAGTGAGTGGCAATGTAGGATGGAGAAAAGCACCGCGGGCTGGTCAGCATGGGGAGGACAGGGAACATGCAGTGGCAATGTAGGATAGGTTTCTGAAAAACATCGCGGGGTGGTGTGCATTGTATGGGTGTGTAACATTACATTCACTAATAGGAGTGAGAAAAACATCACGGGGTGGTGCGCATTGTATTGCTGTGTAACATTACATTCACTAGTAGGAGTGAGAAAAACATCACGGGGTGGTGTGAATCCGAGGGTCTGAATTAGGATAGGCAGTGAGTGGCAATGTAGGATGGAGAAAAGCACCGTGGGTTGGTCAGCTTGTGGAAGTCAGGGACCATGCAGTGGCATTGTAGGATAGGTTTCGGAAAAACATCACGGGGTGGTGCGCATTGTATTGCTGTGTAACATTACATTCACTAGTAGGAGTGAGAAAAACATCACGGGGTGGTGTGAATCTGAGGGTCTGAATTGGGATAGGCAGTGAGTGGCAATGTAGGATGGAGAAAAGCACCGTGGGTTGGTCAGCTTGTTTAGGTCAAGGACCATGCAGTGGCAATGTAGTGTAGGTTTCGGAAAAACATCTTGGGGTGGTGCGCATTGTATGGGTGTGTAAAATTACACTCACTAGTAGGAGTGAGAAAAACATCACGGGGTGGTGCGCATTTTATGGGTGTGTAACATTAAATTCACTAGTAGGAGTGAGAAAAACATCAAGGGGTGGTGTGAATCAGAGGGATTGAATTAGGATAGGCAGTAAGTGACAATATAGGATGGAGAAAAGCACCGCGTGGTGGTCAGCATGGGGAGGTCAGGGAACATGCAGTGGCAATGTAGGATAGGTTTCTGAAAAACATCGCGGGGTTGGTGCACATTGTATGGGTGTGTAACATTACATTCACTAGTAGGAGTGAGAAAAACATCACGGGGTGGTGTGGATCGGAGGGACTGAAATAGGATAGGCAGTGAGTGGCAATGTAGGATGGAGAAAAGCACCGCGGGCTGGTCAGCATGGGGAGGACAGGGAACATGCAGTGGCAATGTAGGATAGGTTTCTGAAAAACATCGCGGGGTGGTGCACATTGTATGGGTGTGTAACATTACATTCACTAGTAGGAGTGAGAAAAACATCACGGGGTGATGTGCATTGTATGGGTGTGTAACATTACATTCACTAGTAGGAGTGAGAAAAACATCACGGGGTGGTGTGAATCGGAGGGTCTGAATTAGGATAGGCAGTGAGTGGCAATGTAGGGTGGAGAAAAGCACCGCGGGGTGGTCAGCAAGGGGAAGTCAGGGAACATGCAGTGGCAATGTAGGATAGGTTTCTGAAAAACATCGCGGGGTGGTGTGCATTGTATGGGTGTGTAACATTACATTCACTAGTAGGAGTGAGAAAAACATCACGGGGTGGTGTCCATCGGAGGGTCTAAATTAGGATAGGCAGTGAGTGGCAATGTAGGATGGAGAAAAGCACCGCGGGGTGATCAGCATGGCGAGGTCAGGGAACATGCAGTGGCAATATAGGATAGGTTTCTGAAAAACATCGCGGCGTGGTGCGCATTTTATTGGTGTGTAATATTACATTCACTAGTAGGAGTGAGAAAAACATCGTGGGGTGGTGCGCATTGTATGGGTGTGTAACATTACATTCACTAGTAGGAGTGAGAAAAACATCACGGGGTGGTGTGAATCGGAGGGAGTGAAATAGGATAGGCAGTGAGTGGCAATGTAGGATGGAGAAAAGCACCGCGGGGTGGTCAGCATGGGGAGGACAGGGAACATGCAGTGGCAATGTAGGATAGGTTTTTGAAAAACATCGCGGGGTGGTGCGCATTGTATGGGTGTGTAACATTACATTCACTAGTAGGAGTGAGAAAAACATCACGGGGTGATGCGCATTGTATTGCTGTGTAACATTACATTTACTAGTAGAAGTGAGAAAAACATCACGGGGTGGTGTGAATCCGAGGGTCTGAATTAGGATAGGCAGTGAGTGGCAATGTAGGATGGAGAAAAGCACCGTGGGTTAGTCAGCTTGTTTAGGTCAACGACCATGCAGTGGCAATGTAGGGTAGGTTTGGGAAAAACATCTTTGGGTGGTGCGCATTGTATGGGTGTGTAAAATTACACTCACTAGTAGGAGTGAGAAAAACATCACTGGGTGGTGCGCATTTTATGGGTGTGTAACATTAAATTCACTAGTAGGAGTGAGAAAAACATCAAGGGGTGGTGTGAATCAGAGGGATTGAATTAGGATAGGCAGTAAGTGACAATATAGGATGGAGAAAAGCACCACGTGGTGGTCAGCATGGGGAGGTCAGGGAACATCCAGTGGCAATGTAGGATAGGTTTCTGAAAAACATCGCGGGGTTGGTGCGCATTGTATGGGTGTGTAACATTACATTCACTAGTAGGAGTGAGAAAAACATCACGGGGTGGTGTGAATCGGAGGGACTGAAATAGGATAGGCAGTGAGTGGCAATGTAGGATGGAGAAAAGCACCGCGGGCTGGTCAGCATGGGGAGGACAGGGAACATGCAGTGGCAATGTAGGATAGGTTTCTGAAAAACATCGCGGGGTGGTGTGCATTGTATTGGTGTGTAACATTACATTCACTAGTAGGAGTGAGAAAAACATCGTGGGGTGGTGCGCATTGTATGGGTGTGTAACATTACATTCACTAGTAGGAGTGAGAAAAACATCACGGGGTGCTGTGAATCGGAGGGACTGAAATAGGATAGGCAGTGAGTGGCAATGTAGGATGGAGAAAAGCACCGCGGGCTGGTCAGCATGGGGAGGTCAGGGAACATGCAGTGGCAATGTAGGATAGGTTTCTGAAAAACATCGCAGGGTTGGTGCGCATTGTATGGGTGTGTAACATTACATTCACTAGTAGGAGTGAGAATAACATCGTGGGGTGGTGCGCATTGTATGGGTGTGTAACATTACATTCACTAGCAGGAGTGAGAAAAACATCACGGGGTGTTGTGAATCGGAGGGACTGAAATAGGATAGGCAGTGAGTGGCAATGTAGGATGGAGAAAAGCACCGCGGGCTGGTCAGCATGGGGAGGACAGGGAACATGCAGTGGCAATGTAGGATAGGTTTCTGAAAAACATCGCGGGGTGGTGCGCCTTGTATGGGTGTGTAATATTATATTCACTAGTAGGAGTGAGAAAAACATCACGGGGTGGTGCGCATTGTATTGCTGTGTAACATTACATTCACTAGTAGGAGTGAGAAAAACATCACGGGGTGGTGTGAATCCGAGGGTCTGAATTAGGATAGGCAGTGAGTGGCAATGTAGGATGGAGAAAAGCACCGTGGGTTGGTCAGCTTGTTTAGGTCAACGACCATGCAGTGGCAATGTAGGGTAGGTTTCCGAAAAACATCTTGGGGTGGTGCGCATTGTATGGGTGTGTAAAATTACACTCACTAGTAGGAGTGAGAAAAACATCACGGGGTGGTGCGCATTTTATGGGTGTGTAACATTAAATTCACTAGTAGGAGTGAGAAAAACATCAAGGGGTGGTGTGAATCAGAGGGATTGAATTAGGATAGGCAGTAAGTGACAATATAGGATGGAGAAAAGCACCACGTGGTGGTCAGCATGGGGAGTTCAGGGAACATGCAGTGGCAATGTAGGATAGGTTTCTGAAAAACATCGCGGGGTTGGTGCGCATTGTATGGGTGTGTAACATTACATTCACTATTAGGAGTGAGAAAAACATCGTGGGGTGGTGCGCATTGTATGGGTGTGTAACATTACATTCACTAGTAGGAGTGAGAAACACATCATGGGGTGGTGTGAATCGGAGGGACCGTAATAGGATAGGCAGTGAGAGGCAATGTAGGATGGAGAAAAGCACCGCGGGCTGGTCAGCATGGGGAGGACAGGGAACATGCAGTGGCAATGTAGCATAGGTTTCTGAAAAACATCGCGGGGTGGTGCGCATTGTATGGGTGTGTAACATTACATTCACTAGTAGGAGTGAGAAAAACATCACAGGGTGGTGCGCATTGTATGGCTGTGTAACGTTACATTCACTAGTAGGAGTGAGAAAAACATCACGGGGTGGTGTGAATCCGAGGGTCTGAATTAGGATAGGCAGTGAGTGGCAATGTAGGATGGAGAAAAGCACCGTGGGTTGGTCAGCTTGTGGAAGTCAGGGACCATGCAGTGGCATTGTAGGATAGTTTTTGGAAAAACTTCACGGGGTGGTGCGCATTGTATTGCTGTGTAACATTACATTCACTAGTAGGAGTGAGAAAAATTTCACGGGGTGGTGTGAATCGGAGGGTCTGAATTAGGATAGGCAGTGAATGGCAACGTAGGATCGAGAAAAGCACCGCGGTGTGATCAGCATGTGGAGGTCAGGGAACATGTAGAGGCAATTTAGGATAGGTTTCTGAAAAACATCGCAGTGTGGTGCGCATTGTATGCGTGTGTAAAATTACACTCACTAGTAGGAGTGAGAAAAACATCACGGGGTGGTGCGCATTTTATGGGTGTGTAACATTAAATTCACTAGTAGGAGTGAGAAAAACATCAAGGGGTGGTGTGAATCAGAGGGATTGAATTAGGATAGGCAGTAAGTGACAATATAGGATGGAGAAAAGCACCACGTGGTGGTCAGCATGGGGAGGTCAGGGAACATGCAGTGGCAATGTAGGATAGGTTTCTGAAAAACATCGCGGGGTTGGTGCACATTGTATGGGTGTGTAACATTACATTCACTAGTAGGAGTGAGAAAAACATCACGGGGTGGTGTGAATTGGAGGGACTGAAATAGGATAGGCAGTGAGTGGCAATGTAGGATGCAGAAAAGCTCCGCGGGCTGGTCAGCATGGGGAGGACAGGGAACATGCAGTGGCAATGTAGGATAGGTTTCTGAAAAACATCGCGGGGTGGTGTGCATTGTATTGGTGTGTAACATTACATTCACTAGTAGGAGTGAGAAAAACATCGTGGGGTGGTGCGCATTGTATGGGTGTGTAACATTACATTCACTAGTAGGAGTGAGAAAAACATCACGGGGTGGTGTGAATCGGAGGGACTGAAATAGGATAGGCAGTGAGTGGCAATGTAGGATGGAGAAAAGCACCGTGGGCTGGTCAGCATGGGGAGGTCAGGGAACCTGCAGTGGCAATGTAGGATAGGTTTCTGAAAAACATCGCGGGCTTGGTGCGCATTGTATGGGTGTGTAACATTACATTCACTAGTAGGAGTGAGAATAACATCGTGGGCTGGTGCGCATTGTATGGGTGTGTAACATTACATGCACTAGCAGGAGTGAGAAAAACATCACGGGGTGGTGTCAATCGGAGGGACTGAAATAGGATAGGCAGTGAGTGGCAATGTAGGATGGAGAAAAGCACCGTGGGCTGGTCAGCATGGGGAGGACAGGGAACATGCAGTGGCAATGTAGGATAGGTTTCTGAAAAACATCGCGGGGTGGTGTGCATTGTATGGCTTGTAACATTACATTCACTAATAGGAGTGAGAAAAACATCACGGGGTGGTGCGCATTGTATTGCTGTGTAACATTACATTCACTAGTAGGAGTGAGAAAAACATCACGGGGTGGTGTGAATCCGAGGGTCTGAATTAGGATAGGCAGTGAGTGGCAATGTAGGATGGAGAAAAGCACCGTGGGTTGGTCAGCTTGTGGAAGTCAGGGACCATGCAGTGGCATTGTAGGATAGGTTTCGGAAAAACATCACGGGGTGGTGCGCATTGTATTGCTGTGTAACATTACATTCACTAGTAGGAGTGAGAAAAACATCACGGGGTGGTGTGAATCTGAGGGTCTGAATTGGGAAAGGCAGTGAGTGGCAATGTAGGATGGAGAAAAGCACCGTGGGTTGGTCAGCTTGTTTAGGTCAAGGACCATGCAGTGGCAATGTAGTGTAGGTTTCGGAAAAACATCTTGGGGTGGTGCGCATTGTATGGGTGTGTAAAATTACACTCACTAGTAGGAGTGAGAATAACATCACGGGGTGGTGCGCATTTTATGGGTGTGTAACATTAAATTCACTAGTAGGAGTGAGAAAAACATCAAGGGGTGGTGTGAATCAGAGGGATTGAATTAGGATAGGCAGTAAGTGACAATATAGGATGGAGAAAAGCACCACGTGGTGGTCAGCATGGGGAGGTCAGGGAACATGCAGTGGCAATGTAGGATAGGTTTCTGAAAAACATCGCGGGGTTGGTGCGCATTGTATGGGTGTGTAACATTACATTCACTAGTAGGAGTGAGAAAAACATCACGGGGTGGTGTGGATCGGAGGGACTGAAATAGGATAGGCAGTTAGTGGCAATGTAGGATGGAGAAAAACCCCGCGGGCTGGTCAGCATGGGGAGGACAGGGAACATGCAGTGGCAATGTAGGATAGGTTTCTGAAAAACATCGCGGGGTGGTGTGCATTGTATTGGTGTGTAACATTACATTCACTAGTAGGAGTGAGAAAAACATCGTGGGGTGGTGCGCATTGTATGGGTGTGTAACATTACATTCACTAGTAGGAGTGAGAAAAACATCACGGGGTGCTGTGAATCGGAGGGACTGAAATAGGATAGGCAGTGAGTGGCAATGTAGGATGGAGAAAAGCACCGCGGGCTGGTCAGCATGGGGAGGTCAGGGAACATGCAGTGGCAATGTAGGATAGGTTTCTGAAAAACATCGCGGGGTTGGTGCGCATTGTATGGGTGTGTAACATTACATTCAGTAGTAGGAGGGAGAATAACATCGTGGGGTGGTGCGCATTGTATGGGTGTGTAACTACATTCACTAGCAGGAGTGAGAAAAACATCACGGGGTGTTGTGAATCGGAGGGACTGAAATAGGATAGGCAGTGAATGGCAATGTAGGATGGAGAAAAGCACCGCGGGCTGGTCAGCATGGGGAGGACAGGGAACATGCAGTGGCAATGTAGGATAGGTTTCTGAAAAACATCGCGTGGTGGTGCGCCTTGTATGGGTGTGTAACATTATATTCACTAGTAGGAGTGAGAAAAACATCACGGGGTGGTGCACATTGTATTGCTGTGTAACATTACATTCACTAGTAGGAGTGAGAAAACATCACGGGGTGGTGTGAATCCGAGGGTCTGAATTAGGATAGGCAGTGAGTGGCAATGTAGGATGGAGAAAAGCACCGTGGGTTGGTCAGCTTGTGGAAGTCAGGGACCATGCAGTGGCATTGTAGGATAGGTTTCGGAAAAACATCACGGGGTGGTGCGCATTGTATTGCTGTGTAACATTACATTCACTAGTAGGAGTGAGAAAAACTTCACGGGGTGGTGTGAATCGGAGGGTCTGAATTAGGATAGGCAGTGAGTGGCAACGTAGGATCGAGAAAAGCACCGCGGTGTGATCAGCATGGGGAGGTCAGGGAACATGTAGAGGCAATTTAGGATAGGTTTCTGAAAAACATCGCAGTGTGGTGCGCATTGTATGGGTGTGTAACATTACATTCACTAGTAGGAGTGAGAAAAACATCACGGGGTGGTGTGAATCTGAGGGTCTGAATAAGGATAGGCAGTGAGTGGCAATGTAGGATGGAGAAAAGCACCGTGGGTTGGTCAGCTTGTTTAGGTCAAGGACCATGCAGTGGCAATGTAGTGTAGGTTTCAGAAAAACATCTTGGGGTGGTGCGCATTGTATGGGTGTGTAAAATTACACTCACTAGTAGGAGTGAGAAAAACATCACGGGGTGGTGCGCATTTTATGGGTGTGTAACATTAAATTCACTAGTAGGAGTGAGAAAAACATCAAGGGGTGGTGTGAATCAGAGGGATTGAATTAGGATAGGCAGTAAGTGACAATATAGGATGGAGAAAAGCACCACGTGGTGGTCAGCATGGGGAGGTCAGGGAACATGCAGTGGCAATGTAGGATAGGTTTCTGAAAAACATCGCGGGGTTGGTGGGCATTGTATGGGTGTGTAACATTACATTCACTAGTAGGAGTGAGAAAAACATCACGGGGTGTTGTGGATCGGAGGGACTGAAATAGGATAGGCAGTGAGTGGCAATGTAGGATGGAGAAAAGCACCGTGGGCTGGTCAGCATGGGGAGGACAGGGAACATGCAGTGGCAATGTAGGATAGGTTTCTGAAAAACATCGCGGGGTGGTGCGCATTGTATGGGTGTGTAACATTGCATTCACTAGTAGGAGTGAGAAAAACATCACGGGGTGATGTGCATTGTATTGCTTTTTTAACATTACATTCACTAGTAGGAGTGAGAAAAACATCATGGGGTGGTGTGAATCCGAGGGTCTGAATTAGGATAGGCAGTGAGTGGCAATGTAGGATGGAGAAAAGCACCGTGGGTTGGTCAGCTTGTGGAGGTCAGGGACCATGCAGTGGCAATGTAGGATAGGTTTCGGAAAAACATCTCGGGGTGGTTCGCATTGTATGGGTGTGTAAAATTACGTTCACTAGTAGGAGTGAGAAAAACATCACGGGGTGGTGTGAATCGGAGGGTCTGAATTAGGATAGGCAGTGAGTGGCAACGTAGGATGGAGAAAAGCACCGCGGTGTGGTCAGCATGGGGAGGTCAGGGAACATGTAGTTGCAATGCAGGATAGGTTTCTGAAAAACATCACCGTGTGGTGCGCATTGTATGGGTGTGTAACATTACATTCACTAGTAGGAGTGAGAAAAACATCACGGGGTGGTGTGAATCGGAGGGTCTGAATTAGGATAGGCAGTGAGTGGCAATGTAGGGTGGAGAAAAGCACCGCGGGGTGGTCAGCAAGGGGAAGTCAGGGAACATGCAGTGGCAATGTAGGATAGGTTTCTGAAAAACATCGCGGGGTGGTGTGCATTGTATGGGTGTGTAACATTACATTCACTAGTAGGAGTGAGAAAAACATCACGGGGTGGTGTCCATCGGAGGGTCTAATTTAGGATAGGCAGTGAGTGGCAATGTAGGATGGAGAAAAGCACCGCGGGGTGATCAGCATGGCGAGGTCAGGGAACATGCAGTGGCAATGTAGGATAGGTTTCTGAAAAATATCGCGGTGTGGTGCGCATTTTATTGGTGTGTAATATTACATTCACTAGTAGGAGTGAGAAAAACATCGTGGGGTGGTGCGCATTGTATGGGTGTGTAACATTACATTCACTAGCAGGAGTGAGAAAAACATCACGGGGTGTTGTGAATCGAAGGGACTGAAATAGGATAGGCAGTGAGTGGCAATGTAGGATGGAGAAAAGCACCGCGGGCGGGTCAGCATGGGGAGGACAGGGAACATGCAGTGGCAATGTAGGATAGGTTTCTGAAAAACATCGCGGGGTGGTGCACCTTGTATGGGTGTGTAACATTACATTCACTAGTAGGACTGAGAAAAACAGCGTGGGGTGGTGCGCATTGTATGGGTGTGTAACATTACATTCACTAGTAGGAGTGAGAAAAACATCGTGGGGTGGTGCGCATTGTATGGGTGTATAACATTACATTCAATAGTAGGAGTGAGAAAAACATCACGGGGTGGTGTGAATCGGAGGGACTGAAATAGGATAGGCAGTGAGTGGCAATGTAGGATGGAGAAAAGCACCGCCGGCTGGTCAGCATGGGGAGGACAGGGAACATGCAGTGGCAATGTAGGATAGGTTTCTAAAAAACATCGCGGGGTGGTGCGCATTGTATGGGTGTGTAACATTACATTCACTGGTAGGAGTGAGAAAAACATCGTGGGGTGGTGCGCATTGTATGGGTGTGTATCATTACATTCACTAGTAGGAGTGAGAAAAACATCACGGGGTGGTGTGAATCGGAGGGCCTCAAATAGGATAGGCAGTCAGTGGCAATGTAGGGTGGAGAAAAGCACCGCGGGCTGGTCAGCATGGGGAGGACAGGGAACATGTAGAGGCAATTTAGGATAGGTTTCTGAAAAACATCGCAGTGTGGTGCGCATTGTATGGGTGTGTAACATTACATTCACTAGTAGGAGTGAGAAAAACATCACGGGGTGGTGTGAATCGGAGGGATTGAATTAGCATAGGCAGTAAGTGACAATATGGGATGGAGAAAAGCACCACGTGGTGGTCAGCATGGGGAGGTCAGGGAACATGCAGTGGCAATGTAGGATAGGTTTCTGAAAAATATCGCGGGGTTGGTGCGCATTGTATGGGTGTGTAACATTACATTCACTAGTAGGAGTGAGAAAAACATCGTGGGGTGGTGCACATTGTATGGGTGTGTAACATTACATTCAATAGTAGGAGTGAGAAAAACATCACGGGGTGGTGTGAATCGGAGGGACTGAAATAGGATAGGCAGTGAGTGGCAATGTAGGATGGAGAAAAGCACCGGGGGCTGGTCAGCATGGCGAGGACAGGGAACATGCAGTGGCAATGTAGGATAGGTTTCTGAAAAACATCACGGGGTGGTGTGCATTGTATGGGTGTGTAACATTACATTCAGTAGTAGGAGTGAGAAAAACATCGTGGGGTGGTGCGCATTGTATGGGTGTGTAACATTACATTCACTAGTAGGAGTGAGAAAAACATCACGGGGTGGTGTGAATCGGAGGGTCTGAATTAGGATAGGCCGTGAGTGGCAATGTAGGGTGGAGAAAAGCCCCGCGGGGTAGTCAGCATGGGGAAGTCAGGGAACATGCAGTGGCAATGTAGGATAGGTTTCTGAAAAACATCGCGGGGTGGTGTGCATTGTATGGGTGTGTAACATTACATTCACTATTAGTAGTGAGAAAAACATCACGGGGTGGTGTCAATCGGAGGGTCTAAATTAGGATAGGCAGTGAGTGGCAATGTAGGATGGAGAAAAGCACCGCGGGGTGGTCAGCATGGGGAGGACACGGAACATGCAGTGGCAATGTAGGATAGGTTTCTGAAAAACATCGCGGGGTGGTGTGCATTGTATGGGTGTGTAACATTACATTCACTAGTAGTAGTGAGAAAAACATCACGGGATGGTGTCAATCGGAGGGTCTAAATTAGGATAGGCAGTGAGTGGCAATGTAGGATGGAGAAAAGCACCACGGGGTGGTCAGCATGGGGAGGTCAGGGAACATGCAGTGGCAATGTAGGATAGGTTTCTGAAAAACATCGCGGGGTGGTGTGCATTGTATGGGTGTGTAACATTACATTCACTAGTAGGAGTTAGAAAAACATCACGGGGTGGTGTGCATTTTATGGGTGTGTAACATTAAATTCACTAGTAGGAGTGAGAAAAACATCAAGTGGTGGTGTGAATCGGAGGGATTGAATTAGGATAGGCAGTAAGTGACAATATAGGATGGAGAAAAGCACCACGTGGTGGTCAGCATGGGGAGGTCAGGGAAGATGCAGTGGCAATGTAGGATAGGTTTCTGAAAAACATCGCGGATATGGTGCGCATTGTATGGGTGTGTAACATTACATTCACTAGTAGGAGTGAGAAAAACATAGTGGAGTGGTGCGCATTGTATGGGTGTGTAATATTACATTCAATAGTCGGAGTGAGAAAAACATCACGGGATGGTGTGAATCGGAGGGACTGAAATAGGATAGGCAGTGAGTGGCAATGTAGGATGGAGAAAAGCACCGCGGGCTGGTCAGCATGGGGAGGACAGGGAACATGCAGTGGCAATGTAGGATAGGTTTCTGAAAAACATCGCGGGGTGGTGCGCATTGTATGGGTGTGTAACATTACATTCACAAGTAGGAGTGAGAAAACCATCACGGGGTGGTGCGCATTGTATTGCTGTGTAACATTACATTCACTAGTAGGAGTGAGAAAAACATCACGGGGTGGTGTGAATCGGAGGGACTGAATTAGGATAGGCAGTGAGTGGCAATGTAGGATGGAGAAAAGCATCGTGGGTTGTTCAGCTTGTGGAGGTCAGGGACCATGCAGTGGAAATGTAGGATAGGTTTCGGAAAAACATCTCGGGGTGGTGCGCATTGTATGGGTGTGTAAAATTACATTCACTAGTAGGATTGAGAAAAACATCACGGGGTGGTGTGAATCGGAGGGTCTGAATTAGGATAGGCAGTGAGTGGCAACGTAGGATGGAGAAAAGCACTGCGGTGTGGTCAGCATGGGGAGGTCAGGAAATATGTAGTTGCAATGTAGGATAGGTTTCTGAAAAACATCGCGGTGTGGTGCGCATTGTATGGGTGTGTAACATTACATTCACTGGTAGGAGTGAGAAAAACATCACGGGGTGGTGTGAATCGGAGGGTCTGAATTAGGATAGGCAGTGAGTGGCAATGTAGGGTGGAGAAAAGCACCGCGGGGTGGTCAGCATGGGGAAGTCAGGGAACATGCAGTGGCAATGTAGGATAGGTTTCTGAAAAACATCGCGGTGTGGTGTGCATTGTATGGGTGTGTAACATTACATTCACTAGTAGGAGTGAGAAAAACATCACGGGGTGTTGTCCATCGGAGGGTCTAAATGAGGATAGGCAGTGAGTGGCAATGTAGGATGGAGAAAAGCACCGCGGGGTGATCAGCATGGCGAGGTCAGGGAACATGCAGTGGCAATGTAGGATAGGTTTCTGAAAAACATCGCGGCGTGGTGCGCATTTTATTGGTGTGTAATATTACATTCACTAGTAGGAGTGAGAAAAACATCGTGGGGTGGTGCGCATTGTATGGGTGTGTAACATTACATTCACTAGTAGGAGTGAGAAAAACATCACGGGGTGATGCGCATTGTATTGCTGTGTAACATTACATTTACTAGTAGAAGTGAGAAAAACATCACGGGTGGTGTGAATCCGAGGGTCTGAATTAGGATAGGCCGTGAGTGGCAATGTAGGATGGAGAAAAGCACTGTGGGTTGGTCAGCTTGTTTAGGTCAAGGACCATGCAGTGGCAATGTAGGGTAGGTTTCCGAAAAACATCTTGGTGTGGTGCGCATTGTATGGGTGTGTAAAATTACACTCACTAGTAGGAGTGACAAAAACATCACGGGGTGGTGCGCATTTTATGGGTGTGTAACATTAAATTCACTAGTAGGAGTGAGAAAAACATCAAGGGGTGGTGTGAATCAGAGGGATTGAATTAGGATAGGCAGTAAGTGACTATATAGGATGGAGAAAAGCACCACGTGGTGGTTAACATGGGGAGGTCAGGAACATGCAGTGGCAATGTAGGATAGGTTTCTGAAAAACATCGCGGGGTTGGTGCGCATTGTATGGGTGTGTAACATTACATTCACTAGTAGGAGTGAGAAAAACATCGTGGGGTGGTGCGCATTGTATGGGTGTGTAACATTACATTCACTAGTAGGAGTGAGAAAAACATCACGGGGTGGTGTGAATCGGAGGGACTGAAATAGGATAGGCAGTGAGTGGCAATGTAGGATGGAGAAAAGCACCGCGGGCTGGTTAGCATGGGGAGGACAGGGAACATGCAGTGGCAATGTATGATAGGTTTCTGAAAAACATCGCGGGATGGTGCGCATTGTATGGGTGTGTAACATTATATTCACTAGTAGGAGTGAGAAAAACATCACGGGGTGGTGCGCATTGTATTGCTGTGTAACATTACATTCACTAGTAGGAGTGAGAAAAACATCACGGGGTGGTGTGAATCCGAGGGTCTGAATTAGGATAGGCAGTGAGTGGCAATGTAGGATGGAGAAAAGCACCGTGGGTTGGTCAGCTTGTGGAAGTCAGGGACCATGCAGTGGCAATGTAGGATAGGTTTCGGAAAAACATCACGGGGTGGTGCGCATTGTATTGCTGTGTAACTTTACATTCACTAGTAGGAGTGAGAAAAACATCACGGGGTGGTGTGAATCGGAGGGTCTGAATTAGGATAGACAGTGAGTGGCAACGTAGGATCGAGAAAAGCTCCGCGGTGTGGTCAGCATGGGGAGGTCAGGGAACATGTAGAGGCAATTTAGGATAGGTTTCTGAAAAACATCGCAGTGTGGTGCGCATTGTATGGGTGTGTAACATTACATTCACTAGTAGTAGTGAGAAAAACATCACGGGGTGGTGTCAATCGGAGGGTCTAAATTAGGATAGGCAGTGAGTGGCAATGTAGGTTGGAGAAAAGCACCACGGGGTGGTCAGCATGGCGAGGTCAGGGAACATGCAGTGGCAATTTAGGATAGGTTTCTGAAAAACATCGCGGCGTGGTGCGCATTTTATTGGTGTGTAATATTACATTCACTAGTAGGAGTGAGAAAAACATCGTGGGGTGGTGCGCATTGTATGGGTGTGTAACATTACATTCACTAGTAGGAGTGAGAAAAACATCACGGGGTGGTGTGAATCGGAGGGACTGAAATAGGATAGGCAGTGAGTGGCAATGTAGGATGGAGAAAAGCACCGCGGGGTGGTCAGCATGGGGAGGACAGGGAACATGCAGTGGCAATGTAGGATAGGTTTTTGAAAAACATCGCGGGGTGGTGCGCATTGTATGGGTGTGTAACATTACATTCACTAGTAGAAGTGAGAAAAACATCACGGGGTGGTGCGCATTGTATTGCTGTGTAACATTACATTCACTAGTAGGAGTGAGAAAAACATCACGGGGTGGTGTGAATCCGAGGGTCTGAATTAGGATAGGCAGTGAGTGGCAATGTAGGATGGAGAAAAGCACCGTGGGTTGGTCAGCTTGTGGAAGTCAGGGACCATGCAGTGGCATTGTAGGATAGGTTTCGGAAAAACATCACGGGGTGGTGCGCATTGTATTGCTGTGTAACATTACATTCACTAGTAGGAGTGAGAAAAACTTCACGGGGTGGTGTGAATCGGAGGGTCTGAATTAGGATAGGCAGTGAGTGGCAACGTAGGATCGAGAAAAGCACCGCGGTGTGATCAGCATGGGGAGGTCAGGGAACATGTAGAGGCAATTTAGGATAGGTTTCTGAAAAACATCGCTGTGTGGTGCGCATTGTATGGGTGTGTAACATTACATTCACTAGTAGGAGTGAGAAAAACATCACGGGGTGGTGTGAATCTGAGGGTCTGAATTAGGATAGGCAGTGAGTGGCAATGTACGATGGAGAAAAGCACCGTGGGTTAGTCAGCTTGTTCAGGTCAAGGACCATGCAGTGGCAATGTAGTGTAGGTTTCGGAAAAACATCTTGGGGTGGTGCGCATTGTATGGGTGTGTAAAATTACACTCACTAGTAGGAGTGAGAAAAACATCATGGGCTGGTGCGCATTTCATGGGTGTGTAACATTAAATTCACTAGTAGGAGTGAGAAAAACATCAAGGGGTGGTGTGAATCAGAGGGATTGAATTAGGATAGGCAGTAAGTGACAATATAGGATGGAGAAAAGCACCACGTGGTGGTCAGCATGGGGAGGTCAGGGAACATGCAGTGGCAATGTAGGATAGGTTTCTGAAAAACATCGCGGGGTTGGTGCGCATTGTATGGGTGTGTAATATTACATTCACTAGTAGGAGTGAGAAAAACATCACGGGGTGTTGTGGATCGGAGGGACTGAAATAGGATAGGCAGTGAGAGGCAATGTAGGATGGAGAAGAGCACCGCGGGCTGGTCAGCATGGGGAGGACACGGAACATGCAGTGGCAATGTAGGATAGGTTTCTGAAAAACATCGCGGGGTGGTGCGCATTGTATGGGTGTGTAACATTACATTCACTAGTAGGAGTGAGAAAAACATCACGGGGTGATGCGCATTGTATTGCTGTGTAACATTACATTCACTAGTAGGAGTGAGAAAAACATCACGGGGTGGTGTGAATCCGAGGGTCTGAATTAGGATAGGCAGTGAGTGGCAATGTAGGATGGAGAAAAGCACAGTGGGTTGGTCAGCTTGTGGAGGTCAGGGACCATGCAGTGGCAATGTAGGATAGGTTTCGGAAAAACATCTCGGGGTGGTTCGCATTGTATGGGTGTGTAAAATTACATTCACTAGTAGGAGTGAGAAAAACATCACGGGGTGGTGTGAATCGGAGGGTCTGAATTAGGATAGGCAGTGAGTGGCAACGTAGGATGGAGAAAAGCACCGCGGTGTGGTCAGCATGGGGAGGTCAGGGAACATGTAGTTGCAATGTAGGATAGGTTTCTGAAAAACATCGCTGTGTGGTGCGCATTGTATGGGTGTGTAACATTACATTCACTAGTAGGAGTGAGAAAAACATCACGGGCTGGTGTGAATCGGAGGGTCTGAATTAGGATAGGCAGTGAGTGGCAATGTAGGGTGGAGAAAAGCACCGCGGGGTGGTCAGCAAGGGGAAGTCAGGGAACATGCAGTGGCAATGTAGGATAGGTTTCTGAAAAACATCGCGGGGTGGTGTGCATTGTATGGGTGTGTAACATTACATTCACTAGTAGGAGTGAGAAAAACATCACGGGGTGGTGTCCATCGGAGGGTCTAAATTAGGATAGGCAGTGAGTGGCAATGTAGGATGGAGAAAAGCACCGCGGGGTGATCAGCATGGCGAGGTCAGGGAACATGCAGTGGCAATGTAGGATAGGTTTCTGAAAAACATCGCGGCGTGGTGCGCATTTTATTGGTGTGTAATATTACATTCACTAGTAGGAGTGAGAAAAACATCGTGGGGTGGTGCGCATTGTATGGGTGTGTAACATTACATTCACTAGTAGGAGTGAGAAAAACATCATGGGGTGATGCGCATTGTATTGCTGTGTAACATTACATTTACTAGTAGAAGTGAGAAAAACATCACGGGGTGGTGTGAATCCGAGGGTCTGAATTAGGATAGGCAGTGAGTGGCAATGTTGGATGGAGAAAAGCACCGTGGGTTGGTCAGCTTGTTTAGGTCAACGACCATGCAGTGGCAATGTAGGGTAGGTTTCCGAAAAACATCTTGGGGTGGTGCGCATTGTATGGGTGTGTAAAATTACACTCACTAGTAGGAGTGAGAAAAACATCACGGGGTGGTGCGCATTTTATGGGTGTGTAACATTAAATTCACTAGTAGGAGTGAGAAAAACATCAAGGGGTGGTGTGAATCAGAGGGATTGAATTAGGATAGGCAGTAAGTGACAATATAGGATGGAGAAAAGCACCACGTGGTGGTCAGCATGGGGAGGTCAGGGAACATGCAGTGGCAATGTAGGATAGGTTTCTGAAAAACATGGCGGGGTTGGTGCGCATTGTATGGGTGTGTAACCTTACATTCACTAGTAGGAGTGAGAAAAACATCACGGGGTGGTGTGAATCGGAGGGACTGAAATAGGATAGGCAGTGAGTGGCAATGTAGGATGGAGAAAAGCACCGTGGGTTGGTCAGCTTGTGGAAGTCAGGGACCATGCTGTGGCATTGTAGGATAGGTTTCGGAAAAACATCACGGGGTGGTGCGCATTGTATTGCTGTGTAAAATTACATTCACTAGTAGGAGTGAGAAAAACTTCACGGGGTGGTGTGAATCGGAGGGTCTGAATTAGGATAGGCAGTGAGTGGCAACGTAGGATCGAGAAAAGCACCGCGGTGTGATCAGCATGGGGAGGTCAGGGAACATGTAGAGGCAATTTAGGATAGGTTTCTGAAAAACATCGCAGTGTGGTGCGCATTGTATGGGTGTGTAACATTACATTCACTAGTAGGAGTGAGAAAAACATCACGGGGTGGTGTGAATCTGAGGGTCTGAATAAGGATAGGCAGTGAGTGGCAATGTAGGATGGAGAAAAGCACCGTGGGTTGGTCAGCTTGTTTAGGTCAAGGACCATGCAGTGGCAATGTAGTGTAGGTTTCTGAAAAACATCGCAGGGTGGTGCGCATTGTATGGGTGTGTAACATTACATTCACTAGTAGGAGTGAGAAAAACATCACGGGGTGGTGTGAATCTGAGGGTCTGAATAAGGATAGGCAGTGAGTGGCAATGTAGGATGGAGAAAAGCACCGTGGGTTGGTCAGCTTGTTTAGCTCAAGGACCATGCAGTGGCAATGTAGTGTAGGTTTCGGAAAAACATCTTGGGGTGGTGCGCATTGTATGGGTGTGTAAAATTACACTCACTAGTAGGAGTGAGAAAAACATCACGGGGTGGTGCGCATTTTATGGGTGTGTAACATTAAATTCACTAGTAGGAGTGAGAAAAACATCAAGGGGTGGTGTGAATCAGAGGGATTGAATTAGGATAGGCAGTAAGTGACAATATAGGATGGAGAAAAGCACCACGTGGTGGTCAGCATGGGGAGGTCAGGGAACATGCAGTGGCAATGTAGGATAGGTTTCTGAAAAACATCGCGGGGTTGGTGCGCATTGTATGGGTGTGTAACATTACATTCACTAGTAGGAGTGAGAAAAACATCACGGGGTGGTGTGGATCGGAGGGACTGAAATAGGATAGGCAGTGAGTGGCAATGTAGGATGGAGAAAAGCACCGCGGGCTGGTCAGCATGGGGAGGACAGGGAACATGCAGTGGCAATGTAGGATAGGTTTCTGAAAAACATCGCGGGGTGGTGCGCATTGTATGGGTGTGTAACATTACATTCACTAGTAGGAGTGAGAAAAACATCACGGGGTGATGCGCATTGTATTGCTGTGTAACATTACATTCACTAGTAGGAGTGAGAAAAACATCACGGGGTGGTTTGAATCCGAGGGTCTGAATTAGGATAGGCAGTGAGTGGCAATGTAGGATGGAGAAAAGCACCGTGGGTTGGTCAGCTTGTGGAGGTCAGGGACCATGCAGTGGCAATGTAGGATAGGTTTCGGAAAAACATCTCGGGGTGGTTCGCATTGTATGGGTGTGTAAAATTACATTTACTAGTAGGAGTGAGAAAAACATCACGGGGTGGTGTGAATCGGAGGGTCTGAATTAGGATAGGCAGTGAGTGGCAACGTAGGATGGAGAAAAGCACCGCGGTGTGGTCAGCATGGGGAGGTCAGGGAACATGTAGTTGCAATGTAGGATAGGTTTCTGAAAAACATCGCCGTGTGGTGCGCATTGTATGGGTGTGTAACATTACATTCACTAGTAGGAGTGAGAAAAACATCACGGGGTGGTGTGAATCGGAGGGTCTGAATTAGGATAGGCAGTGAGTGGCAATGTAGGGTGGAGAAAAGCACCGCGGGGTGGTCAGCAAGGGGAAGTCAGGGAACATGCAGTGGCAATGTAGGATAGGTTTCTGAATAACATCGCGGGGTGGTGTGCATTGTATGGGTGTGTAACATTACATTCACTAGTAGGAGTGAGAAAAACATCACGGGGTGGTGTCCATCGGAGGGTCTAAATTAGGATAGGCAGTGAGTGGCAATGTAGGATGGAGAAAAGAACCGCGGGGTGATCAGCATGGCGAGGTCAGGGAACATGCAGTGGCAATGTAGGATAGGTTTCTGAAAAACATCGCGGCGTGGTGCGCATTTTATTGGTGTGTAATATTACATTCACTAGTAGGAGTGAGAAAAACATCGTGGGGTGGTGCGCATTGTATGGGTGTGTAACATTACATTCACTAGTAGGAGTGAGAAAAACATCACGGGGTGGTGTGAATCGGAGGGACTGAAATAGGATAGGCAGTGAGTGGCAATGTAGGATGGAGAAAAGCACCGCGGGGTGGTCAGCATGGGGAGGACAGGGAACATGCAGTGGCAATGTAGGATAGGTTTTTGAAAAACATAGCGGGGTGGTGCGCATTGTATGGGTGTGTAACAATACATTCACTAGTAGGAGTGAGAAAAACATCACGGGGTGATGCGCATTGTATTGCTGTGTAACATTACATTTACTAGTAGAAGTGAGAAAAACATCACGGGGTGGTGTGAATCCGAGGGTCTGAATTAGGATAGGCAGTGAGTGGCAATGTAGGATGGAGAAAAGCACCGTGGGTTGGTCAGCTTGTGGAAGTCAGGGACCATGCAGTGGCATTGTAGGATAGGTTTTGGAAAAACTTCACGGGGTGGTGCGCATTGTATTGCTGTGTAACATTACATTCACTAGTAGGAGTGAGAAAAATTTCACGGGGTGGTGTGAATCGGAGGGTCTGAATTAGGATAGGCAGTGAGTGGCAACGTAGGATCGAGAAAAGCACCGCGGTGTGATCAGCATGGGGAGGTCAGGGAACATGTAGAGGCAATTTAGGATAGGTTTCTGAAAAACATCGCAGTGTGGTGCGCATTGTATGGGTGTGTAACATTACATTCACTAGTAGGAGTGTGAAAAACATCACGGGGTAGTGTGAATCCGAGGGTCTGAATTAGGATAGGCAGTGAGTGGCAATGTAGGATGGAGAAAAGCACCGTGGGTTGGTCAGCTTGTTTAGGTCAAGGACCATGCAGTGCAATGTAGTGTAGGTTTCGGAAAAACATCTTGGGGTGGTGCGCATTGTATGGGTGTGTAAAATTACACTCACTAGTAGGAGTGAGAAAAACATCACGGGGTGGTGCGCATTTTATGGGTGTGTAACATTAAATTAACTAGTAGGAGTGAGAAAAACATCAAGGGGTGGTGTGAATCAGAGGGATTGAATTAGGATAGGCAGTAAGTGACAATATAGGACGGAGAAAAGCACCACGTGGTGGTCAGCATGGGGAGGTCAGGGAACATGCAGTGGCAATGTAGGATAGGTTTCTGAAAAACATCGCGGGGTTGGTGCGCATTGTATGGGTGTGTAACATTACATTCACTAGTAGGAGTGAGAAAAACATCACGGGGTGGTGTGAATCGGAGGGACTGAAATAGGATAGGCAGTGAGTGGCAATGTAGGATGGAGAAAAGCACCGCGGGCTGGTCAGCATGGGGAGGACAGTGAACATGCAGTGGCAATGTAGGATAGGTTTCTGAAAAACATCGCGGGGTGGTGCGCATTGTATGGGTGTGTAACATTACATTCACTAGTAGGAGTGAGAAAAACATCACGGGGTGGTGCGCATCGTATTGCTGTGTAACATTACATTCACTAGTAGGAGTGAGAAAAACATCACGGGGTGGTGTGAATCCGAGGGTCTGAATTAGGATAGGCAGTGAGTGGCAATGTAGGATGGAGAAAAGCACCGTGGGTTGGTCAGCTTGTGGAAGTCAGGGACCATGCAGTGGCATTGTAGGATAGGTTTCGGAAAAACATCACGGGGTGGTGCGCATTGTATTGCTGTGTAACATTACATTCACTAGTAGGAGTGAGAAAAACATCACGGGGTGGTGTGAATCTGAGGGTCTGAATTGGGATAGGCAGTGAGTGGCAATGTAGGATGGAGAAAAGCACCGTGGGTTGGTCAGCTTGTTTAGGTCAAGGACCATGCAGTGGCAATGTAGTGTAGGTTTCGGAAAAACATCTTGGGGTGGTGCGCATTGTATGGGTGTGTAAAATTACACTCACTAGTAGGAGTGAGAAAAACATCACGGGGTGGTGCGCATTTTATGGGTGTGTAATATTAAATTCACTAGTAGGAGTGAGAAAAACATCAAGGGGTGGTGTGAATCAGAGGGATTGAATTAGGATAGGCAGTAAGTGACAATATAGGATGGAGAAAAATCTCCACGTGGTGGTCAGCATGGGGAGGTCAGGGAACATGCATTGGCAATGTAGGATAGGTTTCTGAAAAACATCGCGGGGTTGTGTGCATTGTATGGGTGTGTAAAATTACACTCACTAGTAGGAGTGAGAAAAACATCTTGGGGTGGTGCGCATTGTATGGGTGTGTAAAATTACACTCACTAGTAGGAGTGAGAAAAACATCACGGGGTGCTGCGCATTGTATGGGTGTGTAATATTACATTCACTAGTAGGAGTGAGAAAAACATCACGGGGTGGTGTGAATCCGAGGGTCTGAATTAGGATAGGCAGTGAGTGGCAATGTAGGGTGCAGAAAAGCACCGCGGGGTGGTCAGCAAGGGGAAGTCAGGGAACATGCAGTGGCAATGTAGGATAGGTTTCTGAAAAACATCGCGGGGTGGTGTGCATTGTATGGGTGTGTAACATTACATTCACTAGTAGGAGTGAGAAAAACATCACGGGGTGGTGTCCATCGGAGGGTCTAAATTAGGATAGGCAGTGAGTGGCAATGTAGGATGGAGAAAAGCACCGCGGGGTGATCAGCATGGCGAGGTCAGGGAACATGCAGTGGCAATGTAGGATAGGTTTCTGAAAAACATCGCGGCGTGGTGCGCATTTTATTGGTGTGTAATATTACATTCACTAGTAGGAGTCAGAAAAACATCGTGGGGTGGTGCGGATTGTATGGGTGTGTAACATTACATTCACTAGTAGGAGTGAGAAAAACATCACGGGGTGGTGTGAATCGGAGGGAGTGAAATAGGATAGGCAGTGAGTGGCAATGTAGGATGGAGAAAAGCACCGCGGGGTGGTCAGCAAGGGGAGGACAGGGAACATGCAGTGGCAATGTTGGATAGGTTTTTGAAAAACATCGCGGGGTGGTGCGCATTGTATGGGTGTTTAACATTACATTCACTAGTAGGAGTGAGGAAAACATCACAGGGTGATGCGCATTGTATTGCTGTGTAACATTACATTTACTAGTAGAAGTGAGAAAAACATCACGGGGTGGTGTGAATCCGAGAGTCTGAATTAGGATAGGCAGTGAGTGGCAATGTAGGATGGAGAAAAGCACCGTGGGTTAGTCAGCTTGTTTAGGTCAACGACCATGCAGTGGCAATGTAGGGTAGGTTTTGGGAAAAACATCTTGGGGTGGTGCGCATTGTATGGGTGTGTAAAATTACACTCACTAGTAGGAGTGAGAAAAACATTACGGGGTGGTGCGCATTTTATGGGTGTGTAACATTAAATTCACTAGTAGGAGTGAGAAGAACATCAAGGGATGGTGTGAACCAGAGGGATTGAATTAGGATAGGCAGTAAGTGACAATATAGGATGGAGAAAAGCACCACGTGGTGGTCAGCATGGGGAGGTCAGGGAACATGCAGTGGCAATGTAGGATAGGTTTCTGAAAAACATCGCGGTGTTGGTGCGCATTGTATGTGTGTGTAACATTACATTCACTAGTAGGAGTGAGAAAAACATCACCGGGTGGTGTGAATCGGAGGGACTGAAATAGGATAGGCAGTGAGTGGCAATGTAGGATGGAGAAAAGCACCGCGGGCTGGTCAGCATGGGGAGGACAGGGAACATGCAGTGGCAATGTAGGATAGGTTTCTGAAAAACATCGCGGGGTAGTGTGCATTGTATTGGTGTGTAACATTACACTCACTAGTAGGAGTGAGAAAAACATCGTGGGGTGGTGCGCATTGTATGGGTGTGTAACATTACATTCACTAGTAGGAGTGAGAAAAACATCACGGGGTGGTGTGAATCGGAGGGACTGAAATAAGATAGGCAGTGAGTGGCAATGCAGGATGGAGAAAAGCACCGCGGGCTGGTCAGCATGGGGAGGTCAGGGAACATGCAGTGGCAATGTAGGATAGGTTTCTGAAAAACATCGCGGGGTTGGTGCGCATTGTATGGGTGTGTAACATTACATTCACTAGTAGGAGTGAGAATAACATCGTGGGGTGGTGCGCATTGTATGGGTGTGTAACATTACATTGACTAGCAGGAGTGAGAAAAACATCACGGGGTGTTGTGAATCGGAGGGACTGAAATAGGATAGGCAGTGAGTGGCAATGTAGGATGGAGAAAAGCACCGCGGGCTGGTCAGCATGGGGAGGACAGGGAACATGCAGTGGCAATGTAGGATATGTTTCTGAAAAACATCGCGGAGTGGTGCGCATTGTATGGGTGTGTAACATTATATTCACTAGTAGGAGTGAGAAAAACATCACGGGGTGGTGCGCATTGTATTGCTGTGTAACATTACATTCCCTAGTAGGAGTGAGAAAAACATCACGGGGTGGTGTGAATCCGACCGTCTGAATTAGGATAGACAGTGAGTGGCAATGTAGGATGGAGAAAAGCACCGTGGGTTGGCCAGCTTGTGGAAGTCACGGACCATGCAGTGGCATTGTAGGATAGGTTTCGGAAAAACATCACGGGGTGGTGCGCATTGTATTGCTGTGTAACATTACATTCACTAGTAGGAGTGAGAAAAACTTCACGGGGTGGTGTGAATCGGAGGGTCTGAATTAGGATAGGCAGTGAGTGGCAACGTAGGATCGAGAAAAGCACCGCGGTGTGATCAGCATGGGGAGGTCAGGGAACATGTAGAGGCAATTTAGGATAGGTTTCTGAAAAACATCGCAGTGTGGTGCGCATTGTATGGGTGTGTAACATTACATTCACTAGTAGGAGTGAGAAAAACATCACGGGGTGGTGCGAATCTGATGGTCTGAATAAGGATAGGCAGTGAGTGGCAATGTAGGATGGAGAAAAGCACCGTGGGTTGGTCAGCTTGTTTAGGTCAAGGACCATGCAGTGGCAATGTAGTGTAGGTTTCGGAAAAACATCTTGGGGTGGTGCGCATTGTATGGGTGTGTAAAATTACACTCACTAGTAGGAGTGAGAAAAACATCACGGGGTGGTGCGCATTTTATGGGTGTGTAACATTAAATTCACTAGTAGGAGTGAGAAAAACATCAAGGGGTGGTGTGAATCAGAGGGATTGAATTAGGATAGGCAGTAAGTGACAATATAGGATGGAGAAAAGCACCACGTGGTGGTCAGCATGGGGAGGTCAGGGAACATGCAGTGGCAATGTAGGATAGGTTTCTGAAAAACATCGCGGGGTTGGTGCGCATTGTATGGGTGTGTAACATTACATTCACTAGTAGGAGTGAGAAAAACATCACGGGGTGGTGTGGATCGGAGGGACTGAAATAGGATAGGCAGTGAGTGGCAATGTAGGATGGAGAAAAGCACCGCGGGCTGCTCAGCATGGGGAGGACAGGGAACATGCAGTGGCAATGTAGGATAGGTTTCTGAAAAACATCGCGGGGTGGTGCACATTGTTTGGGTGTGTAACATTACATTCACTAGCAGGAGTGAGAAAAACATCACGGGGTGATGCGCATTGTATTGCTGTGTAACATTACATTCACTAGTAGGAGTGAGAAAAACATCACGGGATGGTGTGAATCCGAGGGTCTGAATTAGGATAGGCAGTGAGTGGCAATGTAGGATGGAGAAAAGCACCGCGGGCTGCTCAGCATGGGGAGGACAGGGAACATGCAGGGGCAATGTAGGATAGGTTTCTGAAAAACATCGCGGGGTGGTGCACATTGTATGGGTGTGTAACATTACATTCACTAGTAGGAGTGAGAAAAACATCACGGGGTGATGCGCATTGTATTGCTGTGTAACATTACATTCACTAGTAGGAGTGAGAAAAACATCACGGGGTGGTGTGAATCCGAGGGTCTGAATTAGGATAGGCAGTGAGTGGCAATGTAGGATGGAGAAAAGCACCGTGGGTTGGTCAGCTTGTGGAGGTCAGGGACCATGCAGTGGCAATGTAGGATAGGTTTCGGAAAAACATCTCGGGGCGGTTCGCATTGTATGGGTGTGTAAAATTACATTCACTAGTAGGAGTGAGAAAAACATCACGGGGTGGTGTGAATCGGAGGGTCTGAATTAGGATAGGCAGTGAGTGGCAACGTAGGATGGAGAAAAGCACCGCGGTGTGGTCAGCATGGGGAGGTCAGGGAACATGTAGTTGCAATGTAGGATAGGTTTCTGAAAAACATCGCCGTGTGGTGCGCATTGTATGGGTTTGTAACATTACATTCACTTGTAGGAGTGAGAAAAACATCACGGGGTGGTGTGAATCGGAGGGTCTGAATTAGGATAGGCAGTGAGTGGCAATGTAGGGTGGAGAAAAGCACCGCGGGGTGGTCAGCAAGGGGAAGTCAGGGAACATGCAGTGGCAATGTAGGATAGGTTTCTGAAAAACATCGCGGGGTGGTGTGCATTGTATGGGTGTGTAACATTACATTCACTAGTAGGAGTGAGAAAAACATCACGGGGTGGTGTCCATCGGAGGGTCTAAATTAGGATAGGCAGTGAGTGGCAATGTAGGATGGAGAAAAGCACCGCGGGGTGATCAGCATGGCGAGGTCAGGGAACATGCAGTGGCAATGTAGGATAGGTTTCTGAAAAACATCGCGGCGTGGTGCGCATTTTATTGGTGTGTAATATTACATTCACTAGTAGGAGTGAGAAAAACATCGTGGGGTGGTGCGCATTGTATGGGTGTGTAACATTACATTCACTAGTAGGAGTGAGAAAAACATCACGGGGTGGTGTGAATCGGAGGGACTGAAATAGGATAGGCAGTGAGTGGCAATGTAGGATGGAGAAAAGCACCGCGGGGTGGTCAGCATGGGGAGGACAGGGAACATGCAGTGGCAATGTAGGATAGGTTTTTGAAAAACATAGCGGGGTGGTGCGCATTGTATGGGTGTGTAACAATACATTCACTAGTAGGAGTGAGAAAAACATCACGGGGTGATGCGCATTGTATTGCTGTGTAACATTACATTTACTAGTAGAAGTGAGAAAAACATCACGGGGTGGTGTGAATCCGAGGGTCTGAATTAGGATAGGCAATGAGTGGCAATGTAGGATGGAAAAAAGCACCGTGGGTTGGTCAGCTTGTTTAGGTCAACGACCATGCAGTGGCAATGTAGGGTAGGTTTCCGAAAAACATCTTGGGGTGGTGCGCATTGTATGGGTGTGTAAAATTACACTCACTAGTAGGAGTGAGAAAAACATCACGGGGTGGTGCACATTTTATGGGTGTGTAACATTAAATTCACTAGTAGGAGTGAGAAAAACATCAAGGGGTGGTGTGAATCAGAGGGATTGAATTAGGATAGGCAGTAAGTGACAATATAGGATGGAGAAAAGCACCACGTGGTGGTCAGCATGGGGAGGTCAGGGAACATGCAGTGGCAATGTAGGATAGGTTTCTGAAAAACATCGCGGGGTAGGTGCTCATTGTATGGGTGTGTAACATTACATTCACTAGTAGGAGTGAGAAAAACATCGTGGGGTGGTGCGCATTGTATGGGTGTGTAACATTACATTCACTAGTAGGAGTGAGAAACACATCACGTGGTCGTGTAAATCGGAGGGACTGAAATAGAATAGGCAGTGAGTGGCAATGTAGGATGGAGAAAAGCACCGCGGGCTGGTCAGCATGGGGAGGACAGGGAACATGCAGTGGCAATGTAGGATAGGTTTCTGAAAAATATCGCGGGGTGGTGCGCATTGTATGGGTGTGTAACATTACATTCACTAGTAGGAGTGAGAAAAACATCACAGGGTGGTGCGCATTGTATTGCTGTGTAACATTACATTGACTAGTAGGAGTGAGAAAAACATCACGGGGTGGTGTGAATCCGAGGGTCTGAATTAGGATAGGCAGTGAGTGGCAATGTAGGATGGAGAAAAGCACCGTGGGTTGGTCAGCTTGTGGAAGTCAGGGACCATGCAGTGGCATTGTAGGATAGGTTTTGGAAAAACTTCACGGTGTGGTGCGCATTGTATTGCTGTGTAACATTACATTCACTAGTAAGAGTGAGAAAAATTTCACGGGGTGGTGTGAATCGGAGGGTCTGAATTAGGATAGGCAGTGAGTGGCAACGTAGGATCGAGAAAAGCACCGCGGTGTGATCAGCATGGGGAGGTCAGGGAACATGTAGAGGCAATTAAGAATAGGTTTCTGAAAAACATCGCAGTGTGGTGCGCATTGTATGGGTGTGTAACATTACATTCACTAGTAGGAGTGAGAAAAACATCACGGGGTGGTGTGAATCCGAGGGTCTGAATTAGGATAGGCAGTGAGTGGCAATGTAGGATGGAGAAAAGCACCGTGGGTTGGTCAGCTTGTTTAGGTCAAGGACCATGCAGTGCAATGTAGTGCAGGTTTCGGAAAAACATCTTGGGGTGGTGCGCATTGTATGGGTGTGTAAAATTACACTCACTAGTAGGAGTGAGAAAAACATCACGGGGTGGTGCGCATTTTATGGGTGTGTAACATTAAATTCACTAGTAGGAGTGAGAAAAACATCAAGGGGTGGTGTGAATCAGAGGGATTGAATTAGGATAGGCAGTAAGTGACAATATAGGATGGAGAAAAGCACCACGTGGTGGTCAGCATGGGGAGGTCAGGGAACATGCAGTGGCAATGTAGGATAGGTTTCTGAAAAACATCGCGGGGTTGGTGCGCATTGTATGGGTGTGTAACATTACATTCACTAGTAGGAGTGAGAAAAACATCACGGGGTGGTGTGAATCGGAGGGACTGAAATAGGATAGGCAGTGAGTGGCAATGTAGGATGGAGAAAAGCACCGCGGGCTGGTCAGCATGGGGAGGACAGGGAACATGCAGTGGCAATGTAGGATAGGTTTCTGAAAAACATCGCGGGGTGGTGTGCATTGTATTGGTGTGTAACATTACATTCACTAGTAGGAGTGAGAAAAACATCGTGGGATGGTGCGCATTGTATGGGTGTGTAACATTACATTCACTAGTAGGAGTGAGAAAAACATCACGGGGTGGTGTGAATCGGAGGGACTGAAATAGGATAGGCCACTGAGTGGCAATGTAGGATGGAGAAAAGCACCGCGGGCTGGTCAGCATGGGGAGGTCAGGGAACATGCAGTGGCAATGTCGGATAGGTTTTTGAAAAACTTCGCGGGGTGGTGCGCATTGTATGGGTGTGTAACATTACATTCACTAGTAGGAGTGAGAAAAACATCACGGGGTGGTGCGCATTGTATTGCTGTGTAACATTACATTCACTAGTAGGAGTGAGAAAAACATCACGGGGTGGTGCGCATTGTATTGCTGTGTAACATTACATTCACTAGTAGGAGTGAGAAAAACATCACGGGGTGGTGTGAATCGGAGGGACTGAAATAGGATAGGAAGTGAGTGGCAATGTAGGATGGAGAAAAGCACCGCGGGGTGGTCAGCATGGGGAGGACAGGGAACATGCAGTGGCAATGTAGGATAGGTTTTTGAAAAACATAGCGGGGTGGTGCGCATTGTATGGGTGTGTAACAATACATTCACTAGTAGGAGTGAGAAAAACATCACGGGGTGATGCGCATTGTATTGCTGTGTAACATTCCATTTACTAGTAGAAGTGAGAAAAACATCACGGGGTGGTGTGAATCCGAGGGTCTGAATTAGGATAGGCAGTGAGTGGCAATGTAGGATGGAGAAAAGCACCGTGGGTTCGTCAGCTTGTTTAGGTCAGGGACCATGCAGTGGCAATGTATGATAGGTTTCGGAAAAACATCTCGGGGTGGTGCGCATTGTATGGGTGTGTAAAATTACACTCACTAGTAGGAGTGAGAAAAACATCACGGGGTGGTGTGGATCGGAGGGACTGAAGTAGGATAGGCAGTGAGTGGCAATGTAGGATGGAGAAAAGCACCGCGGGCTGGTCAGCATGGGGAGGACAGGGAACATGCAGTGGCAATGTAGGATAGGTTTCTGAAAAACATCGCGGGGTGGTGCACATTGTATGGGTGTGTAACATTACATTCACTAGTAGGAGTGAGAAAAACATCACGGGGTGATGCGCATTGTATTGCTGTGTAACATTACATTCACTAGTAGGAGTGAGAAAAACATCACGGGGTGGTGTGAATCCGAGGGTCTGAATTAGGATAGGCAGTGAGTGGCAATGTAGGATGGAGAAAAGCACCGTGGGTTGGTCAGCTTGTGGAGGTCAGGGACCATGCAGTGGCAATGTAGGATAGGTTTCGGAAAAACATCTCGGGGCGGTTCGCATTGTATGGGTGTGTAAAATTACATTCACTAGTAGGAGTGAGAAAAACATCACGGGGTGGTGTGAATCGGAGGGTCTGAATTAGGATAGGCAGTGAGTGGCAACGTAGGATGGAGAAAAGCACCGCGGTGTGGTCAGCATGGGGAGGTCAGGGAACATGTAGTTGCAATGTAGGATAGGTTTCTGAAAAACATCGCCGTGTGGTGCGCAATGTATGGGTTTGTAACATTACATTCACTTGTAGGAGTGAGAAAAACATCACGGGGTGGTG
This sequence comes from Cavia porcellus, assembly GCF_034190915.1. Lineage (NCBI taxonomy): Eukaryota > Metazoa > Chordata > Mammalia > Rodentia > Caviidae > Cavia > Cavia porcellus. Next base: position 6,847,278 of record NW_026947526.1, read on the forward strand.
TGAATCGGAGGGTCTGAATTAGGATAGGCAGTGAGTGGCAATGTAGGGTGGAGAAAAGCACCGCGGGGTGGTCAGCAAGGGGAAGTCAGGGAACATGCAGTGGCAATGTAGGATAGGTTTCTGAAAAACATCGCGGGGTGGTGTGCATTGTATGGGTGTGTAACATTACATTCACTAGTAGGAGTGAGAAAAACATCACGGGGTGGTGTCCATCGGAGGGTCTAAATTAGGATAGGCAGTGAGTGGCAATGTAGGATGGAGAAAAGCACCGCGGGGTGATCAGCATGGCGAGGTCAGGGAACATGCAGTGGCAATGTAGGATAGGTTTCTGAAAAACATCGCGGCGTGGTGCGCATTTTATTGGTGTGTAATATTACATTCACTAGTAGGAGTGAGAAAAACATCGTGGGGTGGTGCGCATTGTATGGGTGTGTAACATTACATTCACTAGTAGGAGTGAGAAAAACATCACGGGGTGGTGTGAATCCGAGGGTCTGAATTAGGATAGGCAGTGAGTGGCAATGTAGGATGGAGAAAAGCACCGTGGGTTGGTCAGCTTGTGGAAGTCAGGGACCATGCAGTGGCATTGTAGGATAGGTTTTGGAAAAACTTCACGGGGTGGTGCGCATTGTATTGCTGTGTAACATTACATTCACTAGTAAGAGTGAGAAAAATTTCACGGGGTGGTGTGAATCGGAGGGTCTGAATTAGGATAGGCAGTGAGTGGCAACGTAGGATCGAGAAAAGCACCGCGGTGTGATCAGCATGGGGAGGTCAGGGAACATGTAGAGGCAATTAAGAATAGGTTTCTGAAAAACATCGCAGTGTGGTGCGCATTGTATGGGTGTGTAACATTACATTCACTAGTAGGAGTGAGAAAAACATCACGGGGTGGTGTGAATCCGAGGGTCTGAATTAGGATAGGCAGTGAGTGGCAATGTAGGATGGAGAAAAGCACCGTGGGTTGGTCAGCTTGTTTAGGTCAAGGACCATGCAGTGCAATGTAGTGCAGGTTTCGGAAAAACATCTTGGGGTGGTGCGCATTGTATGGGTGTGTAAAATTACACTCACTAGTAGGAGTGAGAAAAACATCACGGGGTGGTGCGCATTTTATGGGTGTGTAACATTAAATTCACTAGTAGGAGTGAGAAAAACATCAAGGGGTGGTGTGAATCAGAGGGATTGAATTAGAATAGGCAGTAAGTGACAATATAGGATGGAGAAAAGCACCACGTGGTGGTCAGCATGGGGAGGTCAGGGAACATGCAGTGGCAATGTAGGATAGGTTTCTGAAAAACATCGCGGGGTTGGTGCGCATTGTATGGGTGTGTAACATTACATTCACTAGTAGGAGTGAGAAAAACATCACGGGGTGGTGTGAATCGGAGGGACTGAAATAGGATAGGCAGTGAGTGGCAATGTAGGATGGAGAAAAGCACCGCGGGCTGGTCAGCATGGGGAGGACAGGGAACATGCAGTGGCAATGTAGGATAGGTTTCTGAAAAACATCGCGGGGTGGTGTGCATTGTATTGGTGTGTAACATTACATTCACTAGTAGGAGTGAGAAAAACATCGTGGGATGGTGCGCATTGTATGGGTGTGTAACATTACATTCACTAGTAGGAGTGAGAAAAACATCACGGGGTGGTGTGAATCGGAGGGACTGAAATAGGATAGGCAGTGAGTGGCAATGTAGGATGGAGAAAAGCACCGCGGGCTGGTCAGCATGGGGAGGTCAGGGAACATGCAGTGGCAATGTCGGATAGGTTTTTGAAAAACTTCGCGGGGTGGTGCGCATTGTATGGGTGTGTAACATTACATTCACTAGTAGGAGTGAGAAAAACATCACGGGGTGGTGCGCATTGTATTGCTGTGTAACATTACATTCACTAGTAGGAGTGAGAAAAACATCACGGGGTGGTGTGTATCTGAGGGTCTGAATTGGGATAGGCAGTGAGTGGCAATGTAGGATGGAGAAAAGCACCGTGGGTTGGTCAGCTTGTTTAGGTCAAGGACCATGCAGTGGCAATGTAGCGTAGGTTTTGGAAAAACATCTTGGGGTGGTGCGCATTGTATGGGTGTGTAAAATTACACTCACTAGTAGGAGTGAGAAAAACATCACGGGGTGGTGCGCATTTTATGGGTGTGTAACATTAAATTCATTAGTTGGAGTGAGAAAAACATCAAGGGGTGGTGTGAATCAGAGGGATTGAATTAGGATAGGCAGTAAGTGACAATATAGGATGGAGAAAAGCACCACGTGGTGGTCAGCATGGGGAGGTCAGGGAACATGCAGTGGCAATGTAGGATAGGTTTCTGAAAAACATCGGGGGGTTGGTGCGCATTGTATGGGTGTGTAACATTACATTCAATAGTAGGAGTGAGAAAAACATCACGGGGTGATGCGCATTGTATTGCTGTGTAACATTACATTTACTAGTAGGAGTGAGAAAAACATCACGGGGTGGTGTGAATCCGAGGGTCTGAATTAGGATAGGCAGTGAGTGGCAATGTAGGATGGAGAAAAGCACCGTGGGTTGGTCAGCTTGTGGAGGTCAGGGACCATGCAGTGGCAATGTAGGATAGGTTTCGGAAAAACATCTCGGGGTGGTTCGCATTGTATGGGTGTGTAAAATTACATTCACTAGTAGGAGTGAGAAAAACATCACGGGGTGGTTTGAATCGGAGGGTCTGAATTAGGATAGGCAGTGAGTGGCAACGTAGGATGGAGAAAAGCACCGCGGTGTGGTCAGCATGGGGAGGTCAGGGAACATGTAGTTGCAATGTAGGATAGGTTTCTGAAAAACATCGCCGTGTGGTGCGCATTGTATGGGTGTGTAACATTGCATTCACTAGTAGGAGTGAGAAAAACATCACGGGGTGGTGTCCATCGGAGGGTCTAAATTAGGATAGGCAGTGAGTGGCAATGTAGGATGGAGAAAAGCACCGCGGGGTGATCAGCATGGCGAGGTCAGGGAACATGCAGGGGCAATGTACGATAGGTTTCTGAAAAACATCGCAGCGTGGTGCGCATTTTATTGGTGTGTAATATTACATTCACTAGTAGGAGTGAGAAAAACATCGTTGGGTGGTGCGCATTGTATGGGTGTGTAACATTACATTCACTAGTAGGAGTGAGAAAAACATCACGGGCTGGTGTGAATCGGAGGGACTGAAATAGGATAGGCAGTGAGTGGCAATGTAGGATGGAGAAAAGCACCGCGGGGTGGTCAGCATGGGGAGGACAGGGAACATGCAGTGGCAATGTAGGATAGGTTTTTGAAAAACATCGCGGGGTGGTGCGCATTGTATGGGTGTGTATCATTACATTCACTAGTAGGAGTGAGAAAAACATCACGGGGTGATGCGCATTGTATTGCTGTGTAACATTACATTTACTAGTAGAAGTGAGAAAAACATCACGGGGTGGTGTGAATCCGAGGGTCTGAATGAGGATAGGCAGTGAGTGGCAATGTAGGATGGAGAAAAGCACCGTGGGTTAGTCAGCTTGTTTAGGTCAACGACCATGCAGTGGCAATGTAGGGTAGGTCTGGGAAAAACATCTTGGGGTGGTGCGCATTGTATGGGTGTGTAAAATTACACTCACTAGTAGGAGTGAGAAAAACATCACGGGGTGGTGCGCATTTTATGGGTGTGTAACATTACATTCACTAGTAGGAGTGAGAAAAACATCGTGGGGTGGTGCGCATTGTATGGGTGTGTAAAATTACACTCACTAGTAGGAGTGAGAAAAACATCACGGGGTGGTGGGCATTTTATGGGTGTGTAACATTACATGCACTAGTAGGAGTGAGAAAAACATCAAGGGGTGGTGTGAATCGGAGGGATTGAATTAGGATAGGCAGTAAGTGACAATATAGGATGGAGAAAAGCACCACGTGGTGGTCAGCATGGGGAGGTCAGGGAACATGCAGTGGCAATGTAGGATAGGTTTCTGAAAAACATCGCGGGGTTGGTGCGCATTGTATGGGTGAGTAACATTACATTCACTAGTAGGAGTGAGAAAAACATCGTGGGGTGGTGCGCATTGTAGGGGTGTGTAACATTACATTCAATAGTAGGAGTGAGAAAAACATCACGGGGTGGTGTGAATCGGAGGGACTGAAATAGGATAGGCAGTGAGTGGCAATGTAGGATGGAGAAAAGCACCGCGGGCTGGTCAGCATGGGGAGGACAGGGAACATGCAGTGGCAATGTAGGATAGGTTTCTGAAAAATATCACGGGGTGGTGCGCTTTGTATGGGTGTGTAACATTACATTCACTAGTAGGAGTGAGAAAAACATCGTGGGGTGGTGCGCATTGTATGGGTGTGTAACATTACATTCACTAGTAGGAGTGAGAAAAACATCACGGGGTGGTGTGAATCGGAGGGCCTGAAATAGGATAGGCAGTGAGTGGCAATGTAGGATGGAGAAAAGCACCGCGGGCTGGTCAGCATGGGGAGGACAGGGAACATGTAGAGGCAATTTAGGATAGGTTTCTGAAAAACATCGCAGTGTGGTGCGCATTGTATTGGTGTGTAACATTACATTCACTAGTAGGAGTGAGAAAAACATCACGGGGTGGTGTGAATCGGAGGGGTAGAATTAGGATAGGCAGTAAGTGACAATATAGGATGGAGAAAAGCACCACGTGGTGGTCAGCATGGGGAGGTCAGGGAACATGCAGTGGCAATGTAGGATAGGTTTCTGAAAAATATCGGGGGTTGGTGCGCATTGTATGGGTGTGTAACATTACATTCACTAGTAGGAGTGAGAAAAACATCGTGGGGTGGTGCGCATTGTATGGGTGTGTAACATTACATTCAATAGTAGGAGTGAGAAAAACATCACGGGGTGGTGTGAATCGGAGGGACTGAAATAGGATAGGCAATGAGTGGCAATGTAGGATGGAGAAAAGCACCGCGGGCTGGTCAGCATGGGGAGGACAGGGAACATGCAGTGGCAATGTAGGATAGGTTTCTGAAAAACATCGCGGGGTGGTGTGCATTGTATGGGTGTGTAAAATTACATTCACTAGTAGGAGTGAGAAAAACATCGTGGGGTGGTGCGCATTGTATGGGTGTGTAACATTACATTCACTAGTAGGAGTGAGAAAAACATCACGGGGTGGTGTGAATCGGAGGGTCTGAATTAGGATAGGCCGTGAGTGGCAATGTAGGGTGGAGAAAAGCCCCGCGGGGTAGTCAGCATGGGGAAGTCAGGGAACATGAAGTGGCAATGTAGGACAGGTTTCTGAAAAACATCGCGGGGTGGTGTGCATTGTATGGGTGTGTAACATTACATTCACTATTAGTAGTGAGAAAAACATCACGGGGTGGTGTCAATCGGAGGGTCTAAATTAGGATAGGCAGTGAGTGGCAATGTAGGATCGAGAAAAGCACCGCGGGGTGGTCAGCATGGGGAGGACAGGGAACATGCAGTGGCAATGTAGGATAGGTTTCTGAAAAACATCGCGGGGTGGTGCGCATTGTATGGGTGTGTAACATTACATTCACTAGTAGGAGTGAGAAAAACATCGTGGGGTGGTGCGCATTGTATGGGTGTGTAACTTTACATTCAATAGTCGGAGTGAGAAAAACATCACGGGATGGTGTGAATCGGAGGGACTGAAATAGGATAGGCAGTGAGTGGCAATGTAGGATGGAGAAAAGCACCGCGGGCTGGTCAGCATGGGGAGGACAGGGAACATGCAGTGGCAATGTAGGATAGGTTTCTGAAAAACATCGCGGGGTGGTGCGCATTGTATGGGTGTGTAACATTACATTCACAAGTAGGAGTGAGAAAAACATCACGGGGTGGTGCGCATTTTATGGGTGTGTAACATTAAATTCACTAGTAGCAGTGAGAAAAACATCAAGGGGTGGTGTGAATCAGAGGGATTGAATTAGGTTAGGCAGTAAGTGACAATATAGGATGGAGAAAAGCACCACGTGGTGGTTAGCATGGGGAGGTCAGGGAACATGCAGTGGCAATGTAGGATAGGTTTCTGAAAAACATCGCGGGGTTGGTGCGCATTGTATGGGTGTGTAACATTACATTCACTAGTAGGAGTGAGAAAAACATCGTGGGGTGGTGCGCATTGTATGGGTGTGTAACATTACATTCACTAGTAGGAGTGAGAAAAACATCACGGGGTGGTGTGAATCGGAGGGACTGAAATAGGATAGGCAGTGAGTGGCAATGTAGGATGGAGAAAAGCACCGCGGGCTGGTTAGCATGGGGAGGACAGGGAACATGCAGTGGCAATGTAGGATAGGTTTCTGAAAAACATCGCGGGATGGTGCGCATTGTATGGGTGTGTAACATTATATTCACTAGTAGGAGTGAGAAAAACATCACGGGGTGGTGCGCATTGTATTGCTGTGTAACATTACATTCACTAGTAGGAGTGAGAAAAAAATCACGGGGTGGTGTGAATCCGAGGGTCTGAATTAGAATAGGCAGTGAGTGGCAATGTAGGATGGAGAAAAGCACCGTGGGTTGGTCAGCTTGTGGAAGTCAGGGACCATGCAGTGGCAATGTAGGATAGGTTTCGGAAAAACATCACGGGGTGGTGCGCATTGTATTGCTGTGTAACTTTACATTCACTAGTAGGAGTGAGAAAAACATCACGGGGTGGTGTGAATCGGAGGATCTGAATTAGGATAGACAGTGAGTGGCAACGTAGGATCGAGAAAAGCTCCGCGGTGTGGTCAGCATGGGGAGGTCAGGGAACATGTAGAGGCAATTTAGGATAGGTTTCTGAAAAACATCGCGGGGTGGTGTGCATTGTATGGGTGTGTAACATTACATTCACTAGTAGGAGTGAGAAAAACATCACGGGGTGGTGTGCATTTTATGGGTGTGTAACATTAAATTCACTAGTAGGAGTGAGAAAAACATCAAGGGGTGGTGTGAATCGGAGGGATTGAATTAGGATAGGCAGTAAGTGACAATATAGGATGGAGAAAAGCTCCACGTGGTGGTCAGCATGGGGAGGTCAGGGAACATGCAGTGGCAATGTAGGATAGGTTTCTGAAAAACATCGCGGGGTTGGTGCGCATTGTATGGGTGTGTAACATTACATTCAATAGTCGGAGTGAGAAAAAAATCACGAGGTGGTGTGAATCGGAGGGACTGAAATAGGATAGGCAGTGAGTGGCAATGTAGGATGGAGAAAAGCACCGCGGGCTGGTCAGCATGGGGAGGACAGGGAACATGCAGTGGCAATGTAGGATAGGTTTCTGAAAAACATCGCGGGGTGGTGCGCATTGTATGGGTGTGTAACATTACATTCACTAGTAGGAGTGAGAAAAACATCACGGGATGGTGCGCATTGTATTGCTGTGTAACATTACATTCACTAGTAGGAGTGAGAAAAATATCACGGGGTGGTGTGAATCCGAGGGTCTGAATTAGGATAGGCAGTGAGTGGCAATGTAGGATGGAGAAAAGCACCGTGGGTTGGTCAGCTTGTGGAGGTCAGGGACCATGCAGTGGCAATGTAGGATAGGTTTCGGAAAAACATCTCGGGGTGGTTCGCATTGTATGGGTGTGTAAATTTACATTCACTAGTAGGAGTGAGAAAAACATCACGGGGTGGTGTGAATCGGAGGGTCTGAATTAGCATAGGCAGTGAGTGGCAACGTAGGATGGAGAAAAGCACCGCGGTGTGGTCAGCATGGGGAGCTCAGGGAACATGTAGTTGCAATGTAGGATAGGTTTCTGAAAAACATCGCCGTGTGGTGCGCATTGTATGGGTGTGTAACATTACATTCACTAGTAGGAGTGAGAAAAACATCACGGGGTGGTGTGAATCGGAGGGTCTGAATTAGGATAGGCAGTGAGTGGCAATGTAGGGTGGAGAAAAGCACCGCGGGGTGGTCAGCAAGGGGAAGTCAGGGAACATGCAGTGGCAATGTAGGATAGGTTTCTGAAAAACATCGCGGGGTGGTGTGCATTGTATGGGTGTGTAACATTACATTCACTAGTAGGAGTGAGAAAAACGTCACGGGGTGGTGTCCATCGGAGGGTCTAAATTAGGATAGGCAGTGAGTGGCAATGTAGGATGGAGAAAAGCACCGCGGGGTGATCAGCATGGCGAGGTCAGGGAACATGCAGTGGCAATTTAGGATAGGTTTCTGAAAAACATCGCGGCGTGGTGCGCATTTTATTGGTGTGTAATATTACATTCACTAGTAGGAGTGAGAAAAACATCGTGGGGTGGTGCGCATTGTATGGGTGTGTAACATTACATTCACTAGTAGGAGTGAGAAAAACATCACGGGGTGGTGTGAATCGGAGGGACTGAAATAGGATAGGCAGTGAGTGGCAATGTAGGATGGAGAAAAGCACTGCGGGGTGGTCAACATGGGGAGGACAGGGAACATGCAGTGGCAATGTAGGATAGGTTTTTGAAAAACATCGCGGAGTGGTGCGCATTGTATGGGTGTGTAACATTACATTCACTAGTAGGAGTGAAAAAAACATCACGGGGTGATGCGCATTGTATTGCTGTGTAACATTACATTTACTAGTAGAAGTGAGAAAAACATCACGGGGTGGTGTGAATCCGAGGGTCTGAATTAGGATAGGCAGTGAGTGGCAATGTAGGATGGAGAAAAGCACCGCGGGCTGGTCAGCATGGGGAGGACAGGGAACATGCAGTGGCAATGTAGGATAGGTTTCTGAAAAACATCGCGGGGTGGTGCGCATTGTATGGGTGTGTAACATTACATTCACTAGTAGGAGTGAGAAAAACATCACGGGGTGGTGCGCATTTTATGGGTGTGTAACGTTAAATTCACTAGTAGCAGTGAGAAAAACATCAAGGGGTGGTGTGAATCAGAGGGATTGAATTAGGATAGGCAGTAAGTGACAGTATAGGATGGAGAAAAGCACCACGTGGTGGTCAGCATGGGGAGGTCAGGGAACATGCAGTGGCAATGTAGGATAGGTTTCTGAAAAAGATCGCGGGGTTGGTGCGCATTGTATGGGTGTGTAACATTACATTCACTAGTAGGAGTGAGAAAAACATCGTGGGGTGGTGCGCATTGTATGGGTGTGTAACATTACATTCACTAGTAGGAGTGAGAAACACATCACGGAGTGGTGTGAATCCGAGGGACTGAAATAGGATAGGCAGTGAGTGGCAATGTAGGATGGAGAAAAGCACCGCGGGCTGGTCAGCATGGGGAGGACAGGGAACATGCAGTGGCAATGTAGGATAGGTTTCTGAAAAACATCACGGGGTGGTGCGCATTGTATGGGTGTGTAACATTACATTCACTAGTAGGAGTGAGAAAAACATCACAGGGTGGTGCGCATTGTATTGCTGTGTAACATTACATTCACTAGTAGGAGTGAGAAAAACATCACGGGGTGGTGTGAATCCTAGGGTCTGAATTAGGATAGGCAGTGAGTGGCAATGTAGGATGGAGAAAAGCACCGTGGGTTGGTCAGCTTGTGGAAGTCAGGGACCATGCAGTGGCATTGTAGGATAGGTTTTGGAAAAACATCACGGGGTGGTGCGCATTGTATTGCTGTGTAACATTACATTCACTAGTAGGAGTGAGAAAAACTTCACAGGGTGGTGTGAATCGGAGGGTCTGAATTAGGATAGGCAGTGAGTGGCAACGTAGGATCGAGAAAAGCACCGCGGTGTGATCAGCATGGGGAGGTCAGGGAACATGTAGAGGCAATTTAGGATAGGTTTCTGAAAAACATCGCAGTGTGCTGCGCATTGTATGGGTGTGTAACATTACATTCACTAGTAGGAGTGAGAAAAACATCACGGGGTGGTGTGAATCCGAGGGTCTGAATTAGGATAGGCAGTCAGTGGCAATGTAGGATGGAGAAAAGCACCATGGGTTGGTCAGGTTGTTTAGGTCAAGGACCATGCAGTGCAATGTAGTGTAGGTTTCTGAAAAACATCTTGGGGTGGTGCGCATTGTATGGGTGTGTAAAATTACACTCACTAGTAGGAGTGAGAAAAACATCACGGGGTGGTGCGCATTTTATGGGTGTGTAACATTAAATTCACTAGTAGGAGTGAGAAAAACATCAAGGGGTGGTGTGAATCAGAGGGATTGAATTAGGATAGGCAGTAAGTGACAATATAGGATGGAGAAAAGCACCACGTGGTGGTCAGCATGGGGAGGTCAGGGAACATGCAGTGGCAATGTAGGATAGGTTTCTGAAAAGCATCGCGGGGTTGGTGCGCATTGTTTGGGTGTGTAACATTACATTCACTAGTAGGAGTGAGAAAAACATCACGGGGTGGTGTGAATCGGAGGGACTGAAATAGGATAGGCAGTGAGTGGCAATGTAGGATGGAGAAAAGCACCGCGGGCTGGTCAGCATGGGGAGGACAGGGAACATGCAGTGGCAATGTAGGATAGGTTTCTGAAAAACATCGCGGGGTGGTGTGCATTGTATTGGTGTGTAACATTACATTCACTAGTAGGAGTGAGAAAAACATCGTGGGGTGGTGCGCATTGTATGGGTGTGTAACATTACATTCACTAGTAGGAGTGAGAAAAACATCACGGGGTGGTGTGATTCGGAGGGACTGAAATAGGATAGGCAGTGAGTGGCAATGTAGGATGGAGAAAAACACCGCGGGGTGGTCAGCATGGGGAAGTCAGGGAACATGCAGTGGCAATGTAGGATAGGTTTCTGAAAAACATCGCGGGGTTGGTGTGCATTGTATGGGTGGTAACATTACATTTACTAGTAGGAATGAGAATAACATCGTGGGGTGGTGCGCATTGTATGGGTGTGTAACATTACATTCACTAATAGGAGTGAGAAAAACATCACGGGGTGGTGCGCATTGTATTGCTGTGTAACATTACATTCACTAGTAGGAGTGAGAAAAACATCACGGGGTGGTGTGAATCCGAGGGTCTGAATTAGGATAGGCAGTGAGTGGCAATGTAGGATGGAGAAAAGCACCGTGGGTTGGTCAGCTTGTGGAAGTCAGGGACCATGCAGTGGCATTGTAGGATAGGTTTCGGAAAAACATCACGGGGCGGTGCGCATTGTATTGCTGTGTAACATTACATTCACTAGTAGGAGTGAGAAAAACTTCACGGGGTGGTGTGAATCGGAGGGTCTGAATTAGGATCGGCAGTGAGTGGCAACGTAGGATCGAGAAAAGCACCGCGGTGTGATCAGCATGGGGAGGTCAGGGAACATGTAGAGGCAATTTAGGATAGGTTTCTGAAAAACATCGCAGTGTGGTGAGCATTGTATGGGTGTGTAACATTACATTCACTAGTAGGAGTGAGAAAAACATCACGGGGTGGTGTGAATCCGAGGGTCTGAATTAGGATAGGCAGTGAGTGGCAATGTAGGATGGAGAAAAGCACCGTGGGTTGGTCAGCTTGTTTAGGTCAAGGACCATGCAGTGGCAATGTAGTGTAGGTTTCGGAAAAACATCTTGGGGTTGTGCGCATTGTATGGGTGTGTAAAATTACACTCACTAGTAGGAGTGAGAAAAACATCACGGGGTGGTGCGCATTTTATGGGTGTGTAACATTAAAATCACTAGTAGGAGTGAGAAAAACATCAAGGGGTGGTGTGAATCAGAGGGATTGAATTAGGATAGGCAGTAAGTGACAATATAGGATGGAGAAAAGCACCACGTGGTGGTCAGCATGGGGAGGTCAGGGAACATGCAGTGGCAATGTAGGATAGGTTTCTGAAAAACATCGCGGGGTTGGTGCGCATTGTATGGGTGTGTAACATTACATTCACTAGTAGGAGTGAGAAAAACATCACGGGGTGGTGTGGTTCGGAGGGACTGAATTAGGATAGGCAGTGAGTGGCAATGTAGGATGGAGAAAAGCACCGCGGGCTGGGCAGCATGGGGAGGACAGGGAACATGCAGTGGCAATGTAGGATAGGTTTCTGAAAAACATCGCGGGGTGGTGCGCATTGTATGGGTGTGTAACATTACATTCACTAGTAGGAGTGATAAAAACATCACGGGGTGATGTGCATTGTATTGCTGTGTAACATTACATTCACTAGTAGGAGTGAGAAAAACATCACGGGGTGATGCGCATTGTATTGCTGTGTAACATTACATTCACTAGTAGGAGTGAGAAAAACATCACGGGGTGGTGTGAATCCGAGGGTCTGAATTAGGATAGGCAGTGAGTGGCAATGTAGGATGGAGAAAAGCACCGTGGGTTGGTCAGCTTGTTTAGGTCAAGGACCATGCAGTGGCAATGTAGTGTAGGTTTCGGAAAAACATCTTCGGGTTGTGCGCATTGTATGGGTGTGTAAAATTACACTCACTAGTAGGAGTGAGAAAAACATCACGGGGTGGTGCGGATTTTATGGGTGTGTAACATTAAATTCACTAGTAGGAGTGAGAAAAACATCAAGGGGTGGTGTGAATCAGAGGGATTGAATTAGGATAGGCAGTAAGTGACAATATAGGATGGAGAAAAGCACCACGTGGTGGTCAGCATGGGGAGGTCAGGGAACATGCAGTGGCAATGTAGGATAGGTTTCTGAAAAACATCGCGGGGTTGGTGCGCATTGTATGGGTGTGTAACATTACATTCACTAGTAGGAGTGAGAAAAACATCACGGGGTGGTGTGGATCGGAGGGACTGAAATAGGATAGGCAGTGAGTGGCAATGTAGGATGGAGAAAAGCACCGCGGGCTGGTCAGCATGGGGAGGACAGGGAACATGCAGTGGCAATGTAGGATAGGTTTCTGAAAAACATCGCGGGGTGGTGCGCATTGTATGGGTGTGTAACATTACATTCACTAGTAGGAGTGATAAAAACATCACGGGGTGATGTGCATTGTATTGCTGTGTAACATTACATTCACTAGTAGGAGTGAGAAAAACATCACGGGGTGATGCGCATTGTATTGCTGTGTAACATTACATTCACTAGTAGGAGTGAGAAAAACATCACGGGGTGGTGTGAATCCGAGGGTCTGAATTAGGATAGGCAGTGAGTGGCAATGTAGGATGGAGAAAAGAACCGTGGGCTGGTCTGCTTGTGGAAGTCAGGGACCATGCAGTGGCAATGTAGGATAGGTTTCGGAAAAACATCACGGGGTGGTGCGCATTGTATTGCTGTGTAACATTACATTCACTAGTAGGCGTGAGAAAAACTTCACGGGGTGGTGTGAATCGGAGGGTCTGAATTAGGATAGGCAGTGAGTGGCAATGTAAGATCGAGAAAAGCACCGCGGTGTGATCAGCATGGGGAGGTCAGGGAACATGTAGAGGCAATTTAGGATAGGTTTCTGAAAAACATCGCAGTGTGGTGCGCATTGTATGGGTGTGTAACATTACATTCACTAGTAGGAGTGAGAAAAACATCACGGGGTGGTGCGCATTGTATTGCTGTGTAACATTACATTCACTAGTTGGAGTGAGAAAAATTTCACGGGGTGGTGTGAATCGGAGGGTCTGAATTAGGATAGGCAGTGAGTGGCAACGTAGGATGGAGAAAAGTACCGCGGTGTGGTCAGCATGGGGAGGTCAGGGAACATGTAGAGGCAATTTAGGATAGGTTTCTGAAAAACATCGCTGGGTGGTGTGCATTGTATGGGTGTGTAACATTACATTCACTAGTAGTAGTGAGAAAAACATCATGGGGTGGTGTCAATCGGAGGGTCTAAATTAGGATAGGCAGTGAGTGGCAATGTAGGATGGAGAAAAGCACCGCGGGGTGGTCAGCCTGGGGAGGTCAGGGAACATGCAGTGGCAATGTAGGATAGGTTTCTGAAAAACATCGCGGGGTGGTGTGCATTGTATGGGTGTGTAACATTACATTCACTAGTAGTAGTGAGAAAAACATCACGGGGTGGTGTCAATCGGAGGGTCTAAATTAGGATAGGCAGTGAGTGGCAATGTAGGATGGAGAAAAGCACCACGGGGTGGTCAGCATGGGGAGGTCAGGGAACATGCAGTGGCAATGTAGCATAGGTTTCTGAAAAACATCGCGGGGTGGTGCGCATTGTATGGTGGTGTGTTACATTACATTCCCTAGTAGGAGTGAGAAAAACCTCACGGGGTGGTGCGCATTGTATGGGTGTGTAACATTACATTCACTAGTAGGAGTGAGAAAAACATCACGGGGTGGTGTGCATTTTATGGGTGTGTAACATTAAATTCACTAGTAGAAGTGAGAAAAACATCAAGGGGTGGTGTGAATCGGTGGGATTGAATTAGGATAGGCCGTGAGTGGAAATGTAGGGTGGAGAAAAGCACCGCGGGGTGGTCAGCATGGGGAGTCAGGGAACATGCAGTGGCAATGTAGGATAGGTTTCTGAAAAACATCGCGGGGTGGTGTGCATTGTATGGGTGTGTAACATTACATTCACTAGTAGTAGTGAGAAAAACATCACGGGTTGGTGTCAATCGGAGGGTCTAAATTAGGATAGGCAGTGAGTGGCAATGTAGGATGGAGAAAAGCACCGCGGGCTCGTCAGCATGGGGAGGTCAGGGAACATGCAGTGGCAATGTAGGATAGGTTTCTGAGAAACATCGCGGGGTTGGTGCGCATTGTATGGGTGTGTAACATTACATTCACTAGTAGGAGTGAGAATAACATCGTGGGGTGGTGCGCATTGTATGGGTGTGTAACCTTACATTCACTAGTAGGAGTGAGAAAAACATCACGGGGTGGTGCGCATTGTATTGCTGTGTAACATTACATTCACTAGTAGGAGTGAGAAAAACATCACGGGGTGGTGTGAATCCGAGGGTCTGAATTAGGATAGGCAGTGAGTGGCAATGTAGGATGGAGAAAAGCACCGTGGGTTGGTCAGCTTGTGGAAGTCAGGGACCATGCAGTGGCATTGTAGGATAGGTTTCGGAAAAACATCACGGGGTGGTGCGCATTGTTTTGCTGTGTAACATTACATTCACTAGTAGGAGTGAGAAAAAGTTCACGGGGTGGTGTGAATCGGAGGGTCTGAATTAGGATAGGCAGTGAGTGGCAACGTACGATCGAGAAAAGCACCGCGGTGTGATCAGAATGGGAGGTCAGGGAACATGTAGAGGCAATTTAGGATAGGTTTCTGAAAAACAACGCAGTGTGGTGCGCATTGTATGGGTGTGTAACATTACATTCACTAGTAGGAGTGAGAAAAACATCACGGGGTGGTGTGAATCCGAGGGTCTGAATTAGGATAGGCAGTGAGTGGCAATGTAGGATGGAGAAAAGCACCGTGGGTTGGTCAGCTTGTTTAGGTCAAGGACCATGCAGTGGCAATGTAGTGTAGGTTTCGGAAAAACATCTTGGGGTGGTGCGCATTGTATGGGTGTGTAAAATTACACTCACTAGTAGGAGTGAGAAAAACATCACGGGGTGGTGCGCATTTTATGGGTGTGTAACGTTAAATTCACTAGTAGGAGTGAGTAAAACATCAAGGGGTGGTGTGAATCAGAGGGATTGAATTAGGATAGGCAGTAAGTGACAATATAGGATGGAGAAAAGCACCACGTGGTGGTCAGCATGGGTAGGTCAGGGAACATGCAGTGGCAATGTAGGATAGGTTTCTGAAAAACATCGCGGGGTTTGTGCGCATTGTATGGCTGTGTAACATTACATTCACTAGTAGGAGTGAGAAAAACATCACGGGGTGGTGTGGATCGGAGGGACTGAAATAGGATAGGCAGTGAGTGGCAATATAGGATGAAGAAAAGCACCGCGGGCTGGTCAGCATGGGGAGGACAGGGAACATGCAGTGGCAATGTAGGATAGGTTTCTGAAAACATCGCGGGGTGGTGCGCATTGTATGGGTGTGTAACATTACATTCACTAGTAGGAGTGAGAAAAACATCACGGGGTGATGCGCATTGTACTGCTGTGTAACATTACATTCACTAGTAGGAGTGAGAAAAACATCACGGGGTGGTGTGAATCTGAGGGTCTGAATTAGGATAGGCAGTGAGTGGCAATGTAGGATGGATAAAAGCACCTAGGGTTGGTCAGCTTGTGGAAGTCAGGGACCATGCAGTGGCAATGTAGGATAGGTTTCGGAAAAACATCACGGGGTGGTGCGCATTGTATTGCTGTGTAACATTACATTCATTAGTAGG
Source organism: Cavia porcellus (assembly GCF_034190915.1). Taxonomy (NCBI): domain Eukaryota; kingdom Metazoa; phylum Chordata; class Mammalia; order Rodentia; family Caviidae; genus Cavia; species Cavia porcellus. The sequence goes on from NW_026947526.1 coordinate 6,863,367, forward strand.
AGTGAGAAAAACTTCACGGGGTGGTGTGAATCGGAGGGTCTGAATTAGGATAGGCAGTGAGTGGCAACGTAAGATCGAGAAAAGCACCGCGGTGTGATCAGCATGGGGAACTCAGGGAATATGTAGAGGCAATTTAGGATAGGTTTCTGAAAAACATCGCAGTGTGGTGCGCATTGTATGGGTGTGTAACATTACATTCACTAGTAGGAGTGAGAAAAACATCACGGGGTGGTGCGCATTGTATTGCTGTGTAACATTACATTCACTAGTTGGAGTGAGAAAAATTTCACGGGGTGGTGTGAATCTGAGGGTCTGAATTAGGATAGGCAGTGACTGGCAACGTAGGATGGAGAAAGGCACTGCGGTGTGGTCAGCATGGGGAAGTCAGGGAACATGTAGAGGCAATTTAGGATAGGTTTCTGAAAAACATCGCGGGGTGGTGTGCATTGTATGGGTGTGTAACATTACATTCACTAGTAGGAGTGAGAAAAACATCACGGGGTGGTGTGCATTTTATGGGTGTGTAATATTAAATTCACTAGTAGTAGTGAGAAAAACATCATGGGGTGGTGTCAATCGGAGGGTCTAAATTAGGATAGGCAGTGAGTGGCAATGTAGGATGGAGAAAAGCACCGCGGGGTGGTCAGCATGGGGAGGTCAGGGAACATGCAGTGGCAATGTAGGATAGGTTTCTGAAAAACATCGCGGGGTGGTGTGCATTGTATGGGTGTGTAACATTACATTCACTAGTAGTAGTGAGAAAAGCATCACGGGGTGGTGTCAATCGGAGGGTCTAAATTAGGATAGGCAGTGAGTGGCAATGTAGGATGGAGAAAAGCACCACGGGGTGGTCAGCATGGGGAGGTCAAGGAACATGCAGTGGCAATTTAGGATAGGTTTCTGAAAAACATCGCGGGGTGGTGTGCATTGTATGGGTGTGTAACATTACATTCACTAGTAGGAGTGAGAAAAACATCACGGGGTGGTGTGCATTTTATGGGTGTGTAATATTAAATTCACTAGTAGGAGTGAGAAAAACATCAAGGGATGGTGTGAATCGCAGGGATTGAATTAGGATAGGCCGTGAGTGGCAATGTAGGGTGGAGAAAAGCACCGCGGGGTGGTCAGCATGGGGAAGTCAGGGAACATTCAGTGGCAATGTAGGATAGGTTTCTGAAAAACATCGCGGGGTGGTGTGCATTGTATCGGTGTGTAACATTACATTCACTAATAGTAGTGAGAAAAACATCACGGGGTGGTGTCAATCGGAGGGTCTAAATTAGGATAGGCAGTGAGTGGCAATGTAGGATGGAGAAAAGCACCACGGGGTGGTCAGCATGGGGAGGTCAGGGAACATGCAGTGGCAATGTAGCATAGGATTCTGAAAAACATCGCGGGGTGGTGTGCATTTTATGGGTGTGTAACATTAAATTCACTAGTAGGAGTGAGAAAAACCTCAAGGGGTGGTGTGAATCGGAGGGATTGAATTAGGATAGGCAGTAAGTGACAATATAGGATGGAGAAAAGCACCACGTGGTTGTCAGCATGGGGAGGTCAGGGAACATGCAGTGGCAATGTCGGATAGGTTTCTGAAAAACATCACAGGGTTGGTGCGCATTGTAAGGGTGTGTAACATTACATTCACTAGTAGGAGTGAGAAAAACATCACGGGGTGGTGTGGATCGGAGGGACTGAAATAGGATAGGCAGTGAGTGGCAATGTAGGATGGAGAAAAGCACCGCGGGCTGGTCAGCATGGGGAGGACAGGGAACATGCAGTGGCAATGTAGGATAGGTTTCTGAAAAACATCGCGGGGTGGTGCGCATTGTATGGGTGTGTAACATTACATTCACTAGTAGGAGTGAGAAAAACATCACAGGGTGATGCGCATTGTATTGCTGTGTAACATTACATTCACTAGTAGGAGTGAGAAAAACATCACGGGGTGGTGTGAATCCGAGGGTCTGAATTAGGATAGGCAGTGAGTGGCAATGTAGGATGGAGAAAAGCACCGTGGGTTGGTCAGCTTGTGGAAGTCAGGGACCATGCATTGGCAATGTAGTATAGGTTTCGGAAAAACATCACGGGGTGGTGCGCATTGTATTGCTGTGTAACATTACATTCACTAGTAGGAGTGAGAAAAACATCACGGGGTGGTGTGAATCGGAGGGTCTGAATTAGGATAGGCAGTGAGTGGCAACGTAGGATGGAGAAAAGCACCGCGGTGTGGTCAGCATGGGGAGCTCAGGGAACATGTAGTTGCAATGTAGGATAGGTTTCTGAAAAACATCTCCGTGTGGTGCGCATTGTATGGGTGTGTAACATTACATTCACTAGTAGGAGTGAGAAAAACATCACGGGGTGGTGTGAATCGGAGGGTCTGAATTAGGATAGGCAGTGAGTGGCAATGTAGGGTGGAGAAAAGCACCGCGCGGTGGTCAGCAAGGGGAAGTCAGGGAACATGCAGTGGCAATGTAGGATAGGTTTCTGAAAAACATCGCGGGGTGGTGTGCATTGTATGGGTGTGTAACATTACATTCACTAGTAGGAGTGAGAAAAACATCACGGGGTGGTGTCCATCGGAGGGTCTAAATTAGGATAGGCAGTGAGTGGCAAAGTAGGATGGAGAAAAGCACCGCGGGGTGATCAGCATTGCGAGGTCAGGGAACATGCAGTGGCAATTTAGGATAGGTTTCTGAAAAACATCGCGGCGTGGTGCGCATTTTATTGGTGTGTAATATTACATTCACTAGTAGGAGTGAGAAAAACATCGTGGGGTGGTGCGCAGTGTATGGGTGTGTAACATTACATTCACTAGTAGGAGTGAGAAAAACATCACGGGGTGGTGTGAATCGGAGGGACTGAAATAGGATAGGCAGTGAGTGGCAATGTAGGATGGAGAAAAGCACCGCGGGCTGGTCAGCATGGGGAGGACAGGGAACATGCAGTGGCAATGTAGGATAGGTTTCTGAAAAACATCGCGGGGTGGTGTGCATTGTATTGGTGTGTAACATTACATTCACTAGTAGGAGTGAGAAAAACATCGTGGGGTGGTGCGCATTGTATGGGTGTGTAACATTACATTCACTAGTAGGAGTGAGAAAAACATCACGGGGTGGTGTGAATCGGAGGGACTGAAATAGGATAGGCAGTGAGAGGCAATGTAGGATGGAGAAAAGCACCGCGGGCTGGTCAGCATGGGGAAGTCAGGGAACATGCAGTGGCAATGTAGGATAGGTTTCTGAAAAACATCGCGGGGTTGGTGTGCATTGTATGGGTGTGTAACATTACATTCACTAGTAGGAGTGAGAATAACATCGTGGGGTGGTGCGCATTGTATGGGTGTGTAACATTACATTCACTAGCAGGAGTGAGAAAAACATCACGGGGTGGTGTGAATCGGAGGGACTGAAATAGGATAGGCAGTGAGTGGCAATGTAGGATGGAGAAAAGCACCACGGGCTGGTCAGCATGGGGAGGACAGGGAACATGCAGTGGCAATGTAGGATAGGTTTCTGAAAAACATCGCGGGGTGGTGCGCATTGTTTGTGTGTGTAACATTACATTCACTAGTAGGAGTGAGAAAAACATCACGGGGTGGTGCGCATTGTATTGCTGTGTAACATTACATTCACTAGTAGGAGTGAGAAAAACATCACGGGGTGGTGTGAATCCGAGGGTCTGAATTAGGATAGGCAGTGAGTGGCAATATAGGATGGAGAAAAGCACCGTGGGTTGGTCAGCTTGTGGAAGTCAGGGACCATGCACTGGCATTGTAGGACAGGTTTCGGAAAAACATCACGGGGTGGTGCGCATTGTATTGCTGTGTAACATTACATTCACTAGTAGGAGTGAGAAAAACTTCACGGGGTGGTGTGAATCGGAGGGTCTGAATTAGGATCGGCAGTGAGTGGCAACGTAGGATGTAGAAAAGCACCGCGGTGTGATCAGCATGGGGAGGTCAGGGAACATGTAGAGGCAATTTAGGATAGGTTTCTGAAAAACATCGCACTGTGGTGAGCATTGTATGGGTGTGTAACATTACATTCACTAGTAGGAGTGAGAAAAACATCACGGGGTGGTGTGAATCCGTGGGTCTGAATTAGGATAGGCAGTGAGTGGCAATGTAGGATGGAGAAAAGCACCGTGGGTTGGTCAGCTTGTTTAGGTCAAGGACCATGCAGTGGCAATGTAGTGTAGGTTTCGGAAAAACATCTTGGGGTGGTGCGCATTGTATGGGTGTGTAAAATTACACTCACTAGTAGGAGTGAGAAAAACATCACGGGGTGGTGCGCATTTTATGGGTGTGTAACATTAAATTCACTAGTAGGAGTAAGAAAAACATCAAGGGGTGGTGTGAATCAGAGGGATTGAATTAGGATAGGCAGAAAGGGACAATATAGGATGGAGAAAAGCACCACGTGGTGGTCAGCATGGGGAGGTCAGGGAACATGCAGTGGCAATGTAGGATAGGTTTCTGAAAAACATCGCGGGGTTGGTGCGCATTGTATGGGTGTGTAACATTACATTCACTAGTAGGAGTGAGAAAAACATCACGGGGTGGTGTGGATCGGAGGGACTGAAATAGTATAGGCAGTGAGTGGCAATGTAGGATGGAGAAAAGCACCGCGGGTTGCTCAGCATGGGGAGGACAGGGAACATGCAGTGGCAATGTAGGATAGGTTTCTGAAAAACATCGCGGGGTGGTGCGCATTGTATGGGTGTGTAACATTACATTCACTAGTAGGAGTGAGAAAAACATCACGGGGTGATGCGCATTGTATTGCTGTGTAACATTACATTCACTAGTAGGAGTGAGAAAAACATCACGGGGTGGTGTGAATCTGAGGGTCTGAATTAGGATAGGCAGTGAGTGGCAACGTAGGATGGAGAAAAGCACCGTGGGTTGGTCAGCTTGTGGAAGTCAGGGACCATGCAGTGGCAATGTAGGATAGGTTTCGGAAAAACATCACGGGGTGGTGCGCATTGTATTGCTGTGTAACATTACATTCACTAGTAGGAGTGAGAAAAACTTCACGGGGTGGTGTGAATCGGAGGGTCTGAATTAGGATAGGCAGTGAGTGGCAACGTAAGATCGAGAAAAGCACCGCGGTGTGATCAGCATGGGGAAGTCAGGGAATATGTAGAGGCAATTTAGGATAGGTTTCTGAAAAACATCGCAGTGTGGTGCGCATTGTATGGGTGTGTAACATTACATTCACTAGTAGGAGTGAGAAAAACATCACGGGGTGGTGCGCATTGTATTGCTGTGTAACATTACATTCACTAGTTGGAGTGAGAAAAATTTCACGGGGTGGTGTGAATCGGAGGGTCTGAATTAGGATAGGCAGTGACTGGCAACGTAGGATGGAGAAAGGCACCGCGGTGTGGTCAGCATGGGGAGGTCAGGGAACATGTAGAGGCAATTTAGGATAGGTTTCTGAAAAACATCGCGGGGTGGTGTGCATTGTATGGGTGTGTAACATTACATTCACCAGTAGTAGTGAGAAAAACATCATGGGGTGGTGTCAATCGGAGGGTCTAAATTAGGATAGGCAGTGAGTGGCAATGTAGGATGGAGAAAAGCACCGCGGGGTGGACAGCATGGGGAGGTCAGGGAACATGCAGTGGCAATGTAGGATAGGTTTCTGAAAAACATCGCGGGGTGGTGTGCATTGTATGGGTGTGTAACATTACATTCACTAGTAGTAGTGAGAAAAGCATCACGGGGTGGTGTCAATCGGAGGGTCTAAATTAGGATAGGCAGTGAGTGGCAATGTAGGATGGAGAAAAGCACCACGGGGTGGTCAGCATGGGGAGGTCAGGGAACATGCAGTGGCAATTTAGGATAGGTTTCTGAAAAACATCGCGGGTGGTGTGCATTGTATGGGTGTGTAACATTACATTCACTAGTAGGAGTGAGAAAAACATCACGGGGTGGTGTGCATTTTATGGGTGTGTAACATTAAATTCACTAGTAGGAGTGAGAAAAACATCAAGGGGTGGTGTGAATCGGAGGGATTGAATTAGGATAGGCCGTGAGTGGCAATGTAGGGTGGAGAAAAGCACCACGTGGTGGTCAGCATGGGGAGGTCAGGGAACATGCAGTGGCAATGTAGGATAGGTTTCTGAAAAACATCACGGGGTTGGTGCGCATTGTATGGGTGTGTAACATTACATTCACTAGTAGGAGTACGAAAAACATCACTGGGTGGTGTGGATCGGAGGGACTGAAATACGATAGGCAGTGAGTGGCAATGTAGGATGGAGAAAAGCACCGCGTGCTGGTCAGCATGGGGAGGACAGGGAACATGCAGTGGCAATGTAGGATAGTTTTCTGTAAAACATCGCGGGCTGGTGCGCATTGTATGGGTGTGTAACATTACATTCACTAGTAGGAGTGAGAAAAACATCACGGGGTGATGCGCATTGTATTGCTGTGTAACATTACATTCACTAGTAGGAGTGAGAAAAACATCACGGGGTGGTGTGAATCCGAGGGTCTGAATTAGGATAGGCAGTGAGTGGCAATGTAGGATGGAGAAAAGCACCGTGGGTTGGTCAGCTTGTGGAAGTCAGGGACCATGCAGTGGCAATGTAGGATAGGTTTCGGAAAAACATCACGGGGTGGTGCGCATTGTATTGCTGTGTAACATTACATTCACTAGTAGGAGTGAGAAAAACTTCACGGGGTGGTGTGAATCGGAGGGTCTGAATTAGGATAGGCAGTGAGTGGCAACGTAAGATCGAGAAAAGCACCACGGTGTGATCAGCATGGGGAGGTCAGGGAACATGTAGAGGCAATTTAGGATAGGTTTCTGAAAAACATCACAGTGTGGTGCGCATTGTATGGGTGTGTAACATTACATTCACTAGTAGGAGTGAGAAAAACATCACGGGGTGGTGCGCATTGTATTGCTGTGTAACATTACATTCACTAGTTGGAGTGAGAAAAATTTCACGGGGTGGTGTGAATCGGAGGGTCTGAATTAGGGTAGGCTGTGAGTGGCAACGTAGGATGTAGAAAAGCACCGCGGTGTGGTCAGCATGGGGAGGTCAGGGAACATGTAGAGGCAATTTAGGATAGGTTTCTGAAAAACATCGCGGGGTGGTGTGCATTGTATGGGTGTGTAACATTACATTCACTAGTAGTAGTGAGAAAAACATCATTGGGTGGTGTCAATCGGAGGGTCTAAATTAGGATAGGCAGTGAGTGGCAATGTAGGATGGAGAAAAGCACCGCGGGCTGGTCAGCATGGGGAGGTCAGGGAACATGCAGTGGCAATGTAGGATAGGTTTCTGAAAACCATCGCGGGGTGGTGTGCATTGTATGGGTGTGTAACATTACATTCACTAGTAGTAGTGAGAAAAACATCACGGGGTGGTGTCAATCGGAGGGACTAAATTAGGATATGAAGTGAGTGGCAATGTAGGATGGAGAATAGCACCACGGGGTGGTCAGCATGGGGAGGTCAGGGAACATGCAGTGGCAATTTAGGATAGGTTTCTGAAAAACATCGCGGGGTGGTGTGCATTGTATGGGTGTGTAACGTTACATTCACTAGTAGGAGTGAGAAAAACATCACGGGGTGGTGTGCATTTTATGGGTGTGTAACATTAAATTCACTAGTAGGAGTGAGAAAAACATCAAGGGGTGGTGTGAATCGGAGGGATTGAATTAGGATAGGCCGTGAGTGGCAATGTAGGATGGAGAATAGCACCACGGGGTGGTCAGCATGGGGAGGTCAGGGAACATGCAGTGGCAATTTAGGATAGGTTTCTGAAAAACATCGCGGGGTGGTGTGCATTGTATGGGTGTGTAACGTTACATTCACTAGTAGGAGTGAGAAAAACATCACGGGGTGGTGTGCATTTTATGGGTGTGTAACATTAAATTCACTAGTAGGAGTGAGAAAAACATCAAGGGGTGGTGTGAATCGGAGGGATTGAATTAGGATAGGCCGTGAGTGGCAATGTATGGTGGAGAAAAGCACCGCGGGGTGGTCAGCATGGGGAGGTCAGGGAACATGTAGTTGCAATGTAGGATAGTTTTCTGAAAAACATCGCGGTGTGGTGCGCATTGTATGGGTGTGTAACATTACATTCACTAGTAGGAGTGAGAAAAACATCACGGGGTGGTGTGAATCGGAGGGTCTGAATTAGGATAGGCCGTGAGTGGCAATGTAGCGTGGAGAAAAGCACCGCGGGTGGTCAGCAAGGGGAAGTCAGGGAACCTGCAGTGGCAATGTAGGATAGGTTTCTGAAAAACATCGCGGGGTGGTGTGCATTGTATGGGTGTGTAACATTACATTCACTACTAGGAGTGAGAAAAACATCACTGGGTGGTGTCCATCGGAGGATCTAAATTAGGATAGGCAGTGAGTGGCAATGTAGGATGGAGAAAAGCACCGCGGGGTGATCAGCATGGCGAGGTCAGGGAACATGCAGTGGCAATGTAGGATAGGTTTCTGAAAAACATTGCGGCGTGGTGCGCATTTTATTGGTGTGTAATATTACATTCACTAGTAGGAGTGAGAAAAACATCGTGGGGTGGTGCGCATTGTATGGGTGTTTAACATTACATTCACTAGTAGGAGTGAGAAAAACATCACGGGGTGGTGTGAATCGGAGGGACTGAAATAGGATCGGCAGTGAGTGGCAATGTAGGATGGAGAAAAGCACCGCGGGGTGGTCAGCATGGGGAGGACAGGGAACATGCAGTGGCAATCTAGGATAGGTTTTTGAAAAACATCGCGGGGTGGTGCGCATTGTATGGGTGTGTAACATTACATTCACTAGTAGTAGTGAGAAAAACATCATGGGGTGGTGTCAATCGGAGGGTCTAAATTAGGATAGGCAGTGAGTGGCAATGTAGGATGGAGAAAAGCACCACGGGATGGTCAGCATGGGGAGGTCAGGGAACATGCAGTGGCAATGTAGGATAGGTTTCTGAAAAACATCGCGGGGTGGTTTGCATTGTATGGGTGTGTAACATTACATTCACTAGTAGGAGTGAGAAAAACATCACGGGGTGGTGTGCATTTTATGGGTGTTTAACATTAAATTCACTAGTAGGAGTGAGAAAACATCAAGGGGTGGTGTGAATCGGAGGGATTGAATTAGGATAGGCAGTAAGTGACAATATAGGATGGAGAAAAGCACCACGTGGTGGTCAGCATGGGGAGGTCAGGGAACATGCAGTGGCAATGTAGGATAGGTTTCTGAAAAACATCGCGGGGTTGGTGCGCATTTATGGGTGTGTAACATTACATTCACTAGTAGGAGTGAGAAAAACATCGTGGGGTGGTGCGTATTGTATGGGTGTGTAACATTACATTCAATAGTCGGAGTGAGAAAAACATCACGGGGTGGTGTGAATCGGAGGGACTGAAATAGGATAGGCAGTGAGTGGCAATGTAGGATGGAGAAAAACACCGCGGGCTGGTCAGCATGGGGAAGTCAGGGTACATGCAGTGGCAATGTAGGATAGGTTTCTGAAAAACATCGCGGGGTTGGTGCGCATTGTATGGGTGTGTAACATTACATTCACTAGTAGGAGTGAGAAAAACATCGTGGGGTGGTGCGCATTTATGGGTGTGTAACATTACATTCACTACTAGAAGTGAGAAAAACATCACGGGGTGGTGTGAATCGGAGGGACTGAAATAGGATAGGCAGTGAGTGGCAATGTAGGATGGAGAAAAGCACCGCGGGCTGGTCAGCATTGGGAGGACAGGGAACATGCAGTGGCAATGTAGGATAGGTTTCTGAAAAACATCGCGGGGTGGTGCGCATTGTATGGGTGTGTAACATTACATTCAAAAATTAGGAGTGAGAAAAACATCATGGGGTGGTGCGCATTGTATTGCTGTGTAACATTACATTCACTAGTAGGAGTGAGAAAAACATCACGGGGTGGTGTGAATCCGAGGGTCTGAATTATGATAGGCAATAGGTGGCAATGTAGGATGAAGAAAAGCACCGTGGGTTGGTCAGGTTGTGGAAGTCAGGGACCATGCAGTGGCAATGTAGGATATGTTTCGGAAAAACATCACGGGGTGGTGCGTATTGTATTGCTGTGTAACATTACATTCACTAGTTGGAGTGAGAAAAATTTCACGGGGTGGTGTGAATCGGAGGGTCTGAATTAGGATAGGCAGTGAGTGGCAACGTAGGATGGAGAAAAGCACCGCGGTGTGGTCAGCATGGGGAGGTCAGGGAACATGTAGAGGCAATTTAGGATAGGTTTCTGAAAAACATCGCGGGGTGGTGTGCATTGTATGGGTGTGTAACATTACATTCACTAGTAGTAGTGAGAAAAACATCATGGGGTGGTGTCAATCGGAGGGTCTAAATTAGGATAGGCAGTGAGTGGCAATGTAGGATGGAGAAAAGCACCGCAGGGTGGTCAGCATGGGGAGGTCAGGGAACATGCAGTGGCAATGTAGGATAGGTTTCTGAAAAACATCGCGGGGTGGTGTGCATTGTATGGGTGTGTAACATTACATTCACTAGTAGTAGTGAGAAAAACATCACGGGGTGGTGTCAATCGGAGGGTCTAAATTAGGATAGGCAGTGAGTGGCAATGTAGGATGGAGAAAAGCAGCACGGGGTAGTCAGCATGGGGAGGTCAGGGAACATGCAGTGGCAATTTAGGATAGGTTTCTGAAAAACATCGCGGGGTGGTGTGCATTGTATGGGTGTGTAACATTACATTCACTAGTAGGAGTGAGAAAAACATCACGGGGTGGTGTGCATTTTATTGGTGTGTAACATTAAATTCACTAGTAGGAGTGAGAAAAACATCAAGGGGTGGTGTGAATCGGAGGGATTGAATTAGGATAGGCCGTGAGTGGCAATGTAGGTTGGAGAAAAGCACCGCGGGGTGGTCAGCATGGGGAAGTCAGGGAACATGCAGTGGCAATGTAGGATAGGTTTCTGAAAAACATCGCGGGGTGGTGTGCATTGTATGGGTGTGTAACATTACATTCACTAGTAGTAGTGAGAAAAACATCATGGGGTGGTGTCAATCGGAGGGTCTAAATTAGGATAGGCAGTGAGTGGCAATGTAGGATGGAGAAAAGCACCGCGGGGTGGTCAGTATGGGGAGGTCAGGGAACATGCAGTGGCAATGTAGGATAGGTTTGTGAAAAACATCGCTGGGTGGTGTGCATTGTATGGGTTGTAACATTACATTCAATAGTAGGAGTGAGAAAAACATCACGGGGTGGTGTGCATTTTATGGGTGTGTAACATTAAATTCACTAGTAGCAGTGAGAAAAACATTAAGGGGTGGTGTGAATCGGAGCCATTGAATTAGGATAGGCAGTAAGTGACAATATAGGATGGAGAAAAGCACCACGTGGTGGTCAGCATGGGGAGGTCAGGGAACATGCAGTGGCAATGTAGGATAGGTTTCTGAAAAACATCGCGGGGTTGGTGCGCATTGTATGGGTGTGTAACATTACATTCACTAGTAGGAGTGAGAAAAACATCGTGGGGTGGTGCGCATTGTATGGGTGTGTAACATTACATTCACTAGTAGTAGTGAGAAAAACATCACGGGGTGGTGTGAATCCGAGGGTCTGAATTAGGATAGGCAGTGAGTGGCAACGTAGGATGGAGAAAAGCACTGCGGTGTGGTCAGCATGGGGAAGTCAGGGAACATGTAGTTGCAATGTAGGATAGTTTTCTGAAAAACATCGCGGTGTGGTGCGCATTGTATGGGTGTGTAACATTACATTCACTAGTAGGAGTGAGAAAAACTTCATGGGGTGGTGTGAATCGGAGGGTCTGAATTAGGATAGGACGTGAGTGGCAATGTAGGGTGGAGAAAAGCACCGCGGGGTGGTCAGCAAGGGGAAGTCAGGGAACATGCAGTGGCAATGTAGGATAGGTTTCTGAAAAACATCGCGGGGTAGTGTGCATTGTATGGGTGTGTAACAATACATTCACTACTAGGAGTGAGAAAAACATCACTGGGTGGTGTCCATCGGAGGGTCTAAATTAGGATAGGCAGTGAGTGGCAATGTAGGATGGAGAAAAGCACCGCGGGGTGATCAGCATGGCGAGGTCAGGGAACATGCAGTGGCAATGTAGGACAGGTTTCTGAAAAACATCGCAGCGTGGTGCGCATTTTATTGGTGTGTAATATTACATTCACTAGTAGGAGTGAGAGAAACATCGTGGGGTGGTGCGCATTGTATGGGTGTTTAACATTACATTCACTAGTAGGAGTGAGAAAAACATCACGGGGTGGTGTGAATCGGAGGGACTGAAATAGGATCGGCAGTGAGTGGCAATGTAGGATGGAGAAAAGCACCGCGGGCTGGTCAGCATGGGGAGGACAGGGAACATGCAGTGGCAATCTAGGATAGGTTTTTGAAAAACATCGCGGGGTGGTGCGCATTGTATGGGTGTGTAACATTACATTCACTAGTAGTAGTGAGAAAAACATCACGGGGTGGTGTCAATCGGAGGGTCTAAATTAGGATAGGCAGTGAGTGGCAATGTAGGATGGAGAAAAGCACCAGGGGTGGTCAGCATGCGGAGGTCAGGGAACATGCAGTGGCAATGTAGGATAGGTTTCTGAAAAACATCGCGGGGTGGTTTGCATTGTATGGGTGTGTAACATTACATTCACTAGTAGGAGTGAGAAAAACTTCACGGGGTGGTGTGCATTTTATGGGTGTGTAACATTAAATTCACTAGTAGGAGTGAGAAAACATCAAGGGGTGGTGTGAATCGGAGGGATTGAATTAGGATAGGCAGTAAGTGACAATATAGGATGGAGAAAAGCACCACGTGGTGGTCAGCATGGTGAGGTCAGGGAACATGCAGTGGCAATGTAGGATAGGTTTCTGAAAAACATCGCGGGGTTGGTGCGCATTTATGGGTGTGTAACATTACATTCACTAGTAGGAGTGAGAAAAACATCGTGGGGTGGTGCGCATTGTATGGGTGTGTAACATTACATTCAATAGTCGGAGTGAGAAAAACATCACGGGGTGGTGTGAATCGGAGGGACTGAAATAGGATAGGCAGTGAGTGGCAATGTAGGATGGAGAAAAACACCGCGGGCTGGTCAGCATGGGGAGGTCAGGGAACATGCAGTGGCAATGTAGGATAGGTTTCTGAAAAACATCGCGGGGTTGGTGCGCATTGTATGGGTGTGTAACATTACATTCACTAGTAGGAGTGAGAAAAACATCGTGGGGTGGTGCGCATTGTATGGGTGTGTAACATTACATTCACTACTAGGAGTGAGAAAAACATCACGGGGTGGTGTGAATCGGAGGCACTGAAATAGGATAGGCAGTGAGTGGCAATGTAGGATGGAGAAAAGCACCGCGGGCTGGTCAGCATGGGGAGGACAGGGAACGTGCAGTGGCAATGTAGGATAGGTTTCTGAAAAACATCGCGGGGTGGTGCGCATTGTATGGGTGTGTAACATTACATTCACTACTAGGAGTGAGAAAAACATCACGGGGTGGTGTGAATCCGAGGGTCTGAATTAGGATAGGCAATGAGTGGCAATGTAGGATGGAGAAAAGCACCGTGGGTTGGTCAGCTTGTGGAAGTCAGGGACCATGCAGTGGCAATGTAGGATAAGTTTCGGAAAAACATCACGGGGTGGTGCGCATTGTATTGCTGTGTAACATTACATTCACTAGTAGGAGTGAGAAAAACTTCACGGGGTGGTGTGAATCGGAGGGTCTGAATTAGGATAGGCAGTGAGTGGCAACGTAAGATCGAGAAAAGCACCGCGGTGTGATCAGCATGGGGAGGTCAGGGAACATGTAGAGGCAATTTAGGATAGGTTTCTGAAAAACATCGCAGTGTGGTGCGCATTGTATGGGTGTGTAACATTACATTCACTAGTAGGAGTGAGAAAAACATCACGGGGTGGTGCGCATTGTATTGCTGTGTAACATTACATTCACTAGTTGGAGTGAGAAAAATTTCACCGGGTGGTGTGAATCGGAGGGTCTGAATTAGGATAGGCAGTGAGTGGCAACGTAGGATGGAGAAAAGCACCGCGGTGTGGTCAGCATGGGGAGGTCAGGGAACATGTAGAGGCAATTTAGTATAGGTTTCTGAAAAACATCGCGGGGTGTTGTGCATTGTATGGGTGTGTAACATTACATTCACTAGTAGTAGTGAGAAAAACATCATGGGGTGGTGTCAATCGGAGAGTCTAAATTAGGATAGGCAGTGAGTGGCAATGTAGGATGGAGAAAAGCACCGCGGGTTGGTCAGCATGGGGAGGTCAGGGAACATGCAGTGGCAATGTAGGATAGGTTTCTGAAAAACATCGCGGGGTGGTGTGCATTGTATGGGTGTGTAACATTACATTCACTAGTAGTAGTGAGAAAAACATCACGGGGTGGTGTCAATCGGAGGGTCTAAATTAGGATAGGCAGTGAGTGGCAATGTAGGATGGAGAAAAGCAGCACGGGGTGGTCAGCATGGGGAGGTCAGGGAACATGCAGTGGCAATTTAGGATAGGTTTCTGAAAAACATCGCGGGGTGGTGTGCATTGTATGGGTGTGTAACATTACATTCACTAGTAGGAGTGAGAAAAGCATCACGGGGTGGTGTGCATTTTATGGGTGTGTAACTTTAAATTCACTAGTAGGAGTGAGAAAAACATCAAGGGGTGGTGTGAATCGGAGGGATTGATTTAGGATAGGCCGTGAGTGGCAATGTAGGGTGGAGAAAAGCACCGCGGGGTGGTCAGCATGGGGAAGTCAGGGAACATGCAGTGGCAATGTAGGATAGGTTTCTGAAAAACATCGCGGGGTGGTGTGCATTGTATGGGTGTGTAACATTACATTCACTAGTAGTAGTGAGAAAAACATCACGGGGTGGTGTCAATCGGAGGGTCTAAATTAGAATAGGCACTGAGTGGCAATGTATGATGGAGAAAAGCACCACGGGGTGGTCAGCATGGGGAGGTCAGGGAACATGCAGTGGCAATGTAGGATAGGTTTCTGAAAAACATCGCGGGGTGGTGTGCATTGTATGGGTTGTAACATTACATTCACTAGTAGGAGTGAGAAAAACATCACGTGGTGGTGTGCATTTTATGGGTGTGTAACATTAAATTCACTAGTAGGAGTGAGAAAAACATCAAGGGGTGGTGTGAAACGGAGGGATTGAATTACGATAGGCAGTAAGTGACAATATAGGATGGAGAAAAGCACCACGTCGTGGTCAGCATGGGGAGGTCAGGGAACATGCAGTGGCAATGTAGGATAGGTTTCTGAAAAACATCGCGGGGTTGGTGCGCATTGTATGGGTGTGTAACATTACATTCCCTAGCAGGAGTGAGAAAAACATCGTGGGGTGGTGCGCATTGTATGGGTGTGTAAGATTACATTGACTACTAGGAGTGAGAAAAACATCACGGGGTGGTGTGAATCGGAGGGACTGAAATAGGATAGGCAGTGAGTGGCAATGTAGGATGGAGAAAAACACCGCGGGCTGGTCAGCATGGGGAGGTCAGGGAACATGCAGTGGCAATGTAGGATAGGTTTCTGAAAAGCATCGCGGGGTTGGTGCGCATTGTATGGGTGTGTAACATTACATTCACTAGTAGGAGTGAGAAAAACATCACGGGGTGGTGTGAATCGGAGGCACTGAAATAGGATAGGCAGTGAGTGGCAATGTAGGATGGAGAAAAGCACCGCGGGCTGGTCAGCATGGGGAGGACAGGGAACATGCAGTGGCAATGTAGGATAGGTTTCTGAAAAACATCGCGGGGTGGTGCGCATTGTATGGGTGTGTAACATTACATTCACTACTAGGAGAGAAAAAACATCACGGGATGGTGTGAATCCGAGGGTCTGAATTAGGACAGGCAATGAGTGGCAATGTAGGATGGAGAAAAGCACCGTGGGTTGGTCAGCTTGTGGAAGTCAGGGACCATGCAGTGGCAATGTAGGATAGGTTTCGGAAAAACATCACGGGGTGGTGCGCATTGTATTGCTGTGTAACATTACATTCACTAGTAGGAGTGAGAAAAACTTCACGGGGTGGTGTGAATCGGAGGGTCTGAATTAGGATAGGCAGTGAGTGGCAACGTAAGATCGAGAAAAGCACCGCGGTGTGATCAGCATGGGGAGGTCAGGGAACATGTAGAGGCAATTTAGGATAGGTTTCTGAAAACAATCGCAGTGTGGTGCGCATTGTATGGGTGTGTAACATTACATTCACTAGTAGGAGTGAGAAAAACATCACGGGGTGGTGCGCATTGTATTGCTGTGTAACATTACATTCACTAGTTGGAGTGAGAAAAATTTCACGGGGTGGTGTGAATCGGAGGGTCTGAATTAGGATAGGCAGTGAGTGGCAACGTAGGATGGAGAAAAGCACCGCGGGGTGGTCAGCATGGGGAGGTCAGGGAACATGCAGTGGCAATGTAGGATAGGTTTCTGAAAAACATCGCGGGGTTGGTGCGCATTTATGGGTGTGTAACATTACATTCACTAGTAGGAGTGAGAAAAACATCGTGGGGTGGTGCGCATTGTATGGGTGTGGAACATTACATTCACTACTAGGAGTGAGAAAAACATCACGGGGTGGTGTGAATCCGAGGGTCTGAATTAGGATAGGCAATGAGTGGCAATGTAGGATGGAGAAAAGCACCGTGGGTTGGTCAGCTTGTGGAAGTCAGGGACCATGCAGTGGCAATGTAGGATAGGTTTCGGAAAAACATCACGGGGTGGTGCGCATTGTATTGCTGTGTAACATTACATTCACTAGTAGGAGTGAGAAAAACTTCACGGGGTGGTGTGAATCGGAGGGTCTGAATTAGGATAGGCAGTGAGTGGCAACGTAAGATCGAGAAAAGCACCGCGGTGTGATAAGCATGGGGAGGTTAGGGAACATGTAGAGGCAATTTAGGATAGGTTTCTGAAAAACATCGCAGTGTGGTGCGCATTGTATGGGTGTGTAACATTACATTCACTAGTAGGAGTGAGAAAAACATCACGGGGTGGTGCGCATTGTATTGCTGTGTAACATTACATTCACTAGTTGGAGTGAGAAAAATTTCACGGGGTGGTGTGAATCGGAGGGTCTGAATTAGGATAGGCAGTGAGTGGCAACGTAGGATGGAGAAAAGCACCGCGGTGTGGTCAGCATGGGGAGGTCAGGGAACATGTAGAGGCAATTTAGGATAGGTTTCTGAAAAACATCGCGGGGTGGTGTGCATTGTATGGGTGTGTAACATTACATTCACTAGTAGTAGTGAGAAAAACATCATGGGGTGGTGTCAATCGGAGGGTCTAAATTAGGATAGGCAGTGAGTGGCAATGTAGGATGGAGAAAAGCACCGCGGGGTGGTCAGCATTGGGAGGTCAGGGAACATGCAGTGGCAATGTAGGATAGGTTTCTGAAAAACATCGCGGGGTGGTGTGCATTGTATGGGTGTGTAACATTACATTCACTAGTAGTAGTGAGAAAAACATCACGGGGTGGTGTCAATCGGAGGGTCTAAATTAGGATAGGCAGTGAGTGGCAATGTAGGATGGAGAAAAGCAGCACGGGTTGTCAGCATGGGGAGGTCAGAGAACATGCAGTGGCAATTTAGGATAGGTTTCTGAAAAACATCGCGGGGTGGTGTGCATTGTATGGGTTGTAACATTACATTCACTAGTAGGAGTGAGAAAAACATCACGGGGTGGTGTGCATTTTATGGGTGTGTAACATTAAATTCACTAGTAGGAGTGAGAAAAACATCAAGGGGTGGTGTGAATCGGAGGGATTGAATTAGGATAGGCAGTAAGTGACAATATAGGATGGAGAAAAGCACCACGTCGTGGTTAGCATGGGGAGGTCAGGGAACATGCAGTGGCATTGTAGGATAGGTTTCTGAAAAACATCGCGGGGTTGGTGCGCATTGTATGGGTGTGTAACATTACATTCACTAGTAGGAGTGAGAAAAACATCGTGGGGTGGTGCGCATTGTATGGGTGTGTAACATTACATTCAATAGTCGGAGTGAGAAAAACATCACGGGGTGGTGTGAATCGGAGGGACTGAAATAGGATAGGCAGTGAGTGGCAATGTAGGATGGAGAAAAGCACCGCGGGCTGGTCAGCATGGGGAGGACAGGGAACATGCAGTGGCAATGTAGGATAGGTTTCTGAAAAACATCGCGGGGTGGTGCGCATTGTATGGTTGTGTAACATTACATTCACTAGTAGGAGTGAAAAAAACATCACGGGGTGGTGTGAATCCGAGGGTCTGAATTAGGATAGGCAGTGAGTGGCAACGTAGGATGGAGAAAAGCACCGCGGTGTGGTCAGCATGGGGAGGTCAGGGAACATGTAGAGGCAATTTAGGATAGGTTTCTGAAAAACATCGCAGTGTGGTGCGCATTGTATGGGTGTGTGACATTACATTCACTAGTAGGAGTGAGAAAAACATCACGGGGTGGTGTAAATCGGAGGGTCTGAATTAGGATAGGCCGTGAGTGCCAATGTAGGGTGGAGAAAAGCACCGCGGGGTGGTCAGCATGGGGAAGTCAGGGAACATGCAGTGGTAATGTAGGATAGGTTTCTGAAAAACATCGCGGGGTGGTGTGCATTGTATGGGTGTGTTACATTACATTCACTAGTAGTAGTGAGAAAACCATCACGGGGTGGTGTCAATCGGAGGGTCTAAATTAGGATAGGCAGTGAGTGGCAATGTAGGATGGAGTAAAGCACCGCGGGGTGATCAGCATGGCGAGGTCAGGGAACATGCAGTGGCAATGTAGGATAGGTTTCTGAAAAACATCGCGGGGTGGTGTGCATTGTATGGGTGTGTAACATTACATTCACTAGTAGTAGTGAGAAAAACATCATGGGGTGGTGTCAATCGGAGGGTCTAAATTAGGATAGGCAGTGAGTGGCAATGTAGGATGGAGAAAAGCACCGCGGGGTGATCAGCATGGCGAGGTCAGGGAACATGCAGTGGCAATGTAGGATAGGTTTCTGAAAAACATCGCGGTGTGGTGCGCATTTTATTGGTGTGTAATATTACATTCACTAGTAGGAGTGAGAAAAACATCGTGGGGTGGTGCGCATTGTATGGGTGTTTACCATTACATTCACTAGTAGGAGTGAGAAAAACATCACGGGGTGGTGTGAATCCGAGGGACTGAAATAGGATAGGCAGTGAGTGGCAATGTAGGATGGAGAAAAGCACCGCGGGGTGGTCAGCATGGGGAGGACAGGGAACATGCAGTGGCAATCTAGGATAGGTTTTTGAAAAACATCGCGGGGTGGTGCGCATTGTATGGGTGTGTAACATTACATTCACTAGTAGTAGTGAGAAAAACATCACGGGGTGGTGTCAATCGGAGGGTCTAAATTAGGACAGGCAGTGAGTGGCAATGTAGGATGAAGAAAAGCACCACGGGGTGGTCAGCATGGGGAGGTCAGGGAACATGCAGTGGCAATGTAGGATAGGTTTCTGAAAAACATCGCGGGGTGGTGTGCATTGTATGGGTGTGTAACATTACATTCACTAGTAGGAGTGAGAAAAACTTCACGGGGTGGTGTGAATCGGAGGGTCTGAATTAGGATAGGCAGTGAGTGGCAATGTAGGATGGAGAAAAGCACCGTGGGTTGGTCAGCTTGTGGAAGTCAGGGACCATGCAGTGGCAATGTAGGATAGGTTTCGGAAAAACATCACGGGGTGGTGCGCATTGTATTGCTGTGTAACATTACATTCACTAGTAGGAGTGAGAAAAACATCACGGGGTAGTGTGCATTTTATGGGTGTGTAACATTAAATTCACTAGTAGGAGTGAGAAAAACATCAAGGGGTGGTGTGAATCGGAGGGATTGAATTAGGATAGGCAGTAAGTGACAATATAGGATGGAGAAAAGCACCACGTGGTGGTCAGCATGGGGAGGTCAGGGAACATGCAGAGGCAATGTAGGATAGGTTTCTGAAAAACATCGCGGGGTTTGTGCGCATTTATGGGTGTGTAACATTACATTCACTAGTAGGAGTGAGAAAAACATCGTGGGGTGGTGCGCATTGTATGGGTGTGGAACATTACATTCACTATTAGGAGTGAGAAAAACATCACGGGGTGGTGTGAATCGGAGGGTCTGAATTAGGATAGGCAGTGAGTGGCAACGTAAGATCGAGAAAAGCACCGCGGTGTGATCAGCATGGGGAGGTTAGGGAACATGTAGAGGCAATTTAGGATAGGTTTCTGAAAAACATCGCAGTGTGGTGCGCATTGTATGGGTGTGTAACATTACATTCACTAGTAGGAGTGAGAAAAACATCACGGGGTGGTGCGCATTGTATTGCTGTGTAACATTACATTCACTAGTTTGAGTGAGAAAAATTTCACGGGGTGGTGTGAATCGGATGGTCTGAATTAGGATAGGCAGTGAGTGGCAACGTAGGATGGAGAAAAGCACCGCGGTGTGGTCAGCATGGGGAGGTCAGGGAACATGTAGAGGCAATTTAGGATAGGTTTCTGAAAAACATCGCTGTGTGGTGCGCATTGTATGGGTGTGTGACATTACATTCACTAGTAGGAGTGAGAAAAACATCACGGGGTGGTGTAAATCGGAGGGTCTGAATTAGGATAGGCCGTGAGTGCCAATGTAGGGTGGAGAAAAGCACCGCGGGGTGGTCAGCATGGGGAAGTCAGGGAACATGCAGTGGTAATGTAGGATAGGTTTCTGAAAAACATCGCGCGGTGGTGTGCATTGTATGGGTGTGTAACATTACATTCACTAGTAGTAGTGAGAAAACCATCACGGGGTGGTGTCAATCGGAGGGTCTAAATTAGGATAGGCAGTGAGTGGCAATGTAGGATGGAGTAAAGCACCGCGGGGTGGTCAGCATGGGGAGGTCAGGGAACATGCAGTGGCAATGTAGGATAGGTTTCTGAAAAACATCGCGGGGTGGTGTGCATTGTATGGGTGTGTAACATTACATTCACTAGTAGTAGTGAGAAAAATATCATGGGGTGGTGTCAATCGGAGGGTCTAAATTAGGATAGGCAGTGAGTGGCAATGTAGGATGGAGAAAAGCACCGCGGGGTGGACAGCATGGGGAGGTCAGGGAACATGCAGTGGCAATGTAGGATAGGTTTCTGGAAAACATCGCGGGGTTGGTGCGCATTTATGGGTGTGTAACATTACATTCACTAGTAGGAGTGAGAAAAACATCGTGGGGTGGTGCGCATTGTATGGGTGTGTAACATTACATTCAATAGTCGGAGTGAGAAAAACATCACGGGGTGGTGTGAATCGGAGGGACTGAAATAGGATAGGCAGTGAGTGGCAATGTAGGATGGAGAAAAACACCGCGGGCTGGTCAGCATGGGGAGGTCAGGGAACATGCAGTGGCAATGTAGGATAGGTTTCTGAAAAACATCGCGGGGTTGGTGCGCATTTATGGGTGTGTAACATTACATTCACTAGTAGGAGTGAGAAAAACATCGTGGGGTGGTGCGCATTGTATGGGTGTGTAACATTACATTCAATAGTCGGAGTGAGAAAAACATCACGGGGTGGTGTGAATCGGAGGGACTGAAAGAGGATAGGCAGTGAGTGGCAATGTAGGATGGAGAAAAACACCGCAGGCTGGTCAGCATGGGGAGGTCAGGGAACATGCAGTGGCAATGTAGGATAGGTTTCTGAAAAACATCGCGGGTTTGGTGCGCATTGTATGGGTGTGTAACATTACATTCACTACTAGGAGTGAGAAAAACATCGTGGGGTGGTGCGCATTGTATGGGTGTGTAACATTAAATTCACTACTAGGAGTGAGAAAAACATCACGGGGTGGTGTGAATCGGAGGGACTGAAATAGGATAGGCAGTGAGTGGCAATGTAGGATGGAGAAAAGCACCGCGGGCTGGTCAGCATGGGGAGGACAGGGAACATGCAGTGGCAATGTAGGATAGGTTTCTGAAAAACATCGCGGGGTGGTGCGCATTGTATGGGTGTGTAACATTACATTCACTAGTAGGAGTGAGAAAAACATCACGGGGTGGTGCGCATTGTATTGCTGTGTAACATTACATTCACTAGTAGGAGTGAGAAAAACATCACGGGGTGGTGTGAATCGGAGGGACTCAAATAGGATAGGCAGTGAGTGGCAATGTAGGATGGAGACAAGCACCGCGGGCTGGTCAGCATGGGGAGGACAGGGAACATGCAGTGGCAATGTAGGATAGGTTTCTGAAAAACATCGCGGGGTGGTGCGCCTTGTATGGGTGTGTAACATTACATTCACTAGTAGGAGTGAGAAAAACATCACGGGGTGGTGCGCATTGTATTGCTGTGTAACATTACATTCACTAGTAGGAGTGAGAAAAACATCACGGGGTGGTGTGAATCGGAGGGTCTGAATTAGGATAGGCAGTGAGTGGCAACGTAGGATGGAGAAAAGCACCGCGGTGTGGTCAGCATGGGGAGGTCAGGGAACATGTAGAGGCAATTTAGGATAGGTTTCTGAAAAACATCGCGGGGTGGTGTGCATTGTATGGGTGTGTAACATTACATTCACTAGTAGTAGTGAGAAAAACATCATGGGGTGGTGTCAATCGGAGGGTCTAAATTAGGATAGGCAGTGAGTGGCAATGTAGGATGGAGAAAAGCACCGCGGGGTGGTCAGCATTGGGAGGTCAGGGAACATGCAGTGGCAATGTAGGATAGGTTTCTGAAAAACATCGCGGGGTGGTGTGCATTGTATGGGTGTGTTACATTACATTCACTAGTAGTAGTGAGAAAAACATCACGGGGTGGTGTCAATCGGAGGGTCTAAATTAGGATAGGCAGTGAGTGGCAATGTAGGATGGAGAAAAGCAGCACGGGTTGTCAGCATGGGGAGGTCAGGGAACATGCAGTGGTAATTTAGGATAGGTTTCTGAAAAACATCGCGGGGTGGTGTGCATTGTATGGGTTGTAACATTACATTCACTAGTAGGAGTGAGAAAAACATCACGGGGTGTTGTGCATTTTATGAGTGTGTAACATTAAATTCACTAGTAGGAGTGAGAAAAACATCAAGGGGTGGTGTGAATCGGAGGGATTGAATTAGGATAGGCAGTAAGTGACAATATAGGATGGAGAAAAGCACCACGTCTTGGTTAGCATGGGGAGGTCAGGGAACATGCAGTGGCATTGTAGGATAGGTTTCTGAAAAACATCGCGGGGTTGGTGCGCATTGTATGGGTGTGTAACATTACACTCACTAGTAGGAGTGAGAAAAACATCGTGGGGTGGTGCGCATTGTATGGGTGTGTAACATTACATTCAATAGTCGGAGTGAGAAAAACATCATGGGGTGGTGTGAATCGGAGGGACTGAAATAGGATAGGCAGTGAGTGGCAATGTAGGATGGAGAAAAGCACCGCGGGCTGGTCAGCATGGGGAGGACAGGGAACATGCAGTGGCAATTTAGGATAGGTTTCTGAAAAACATCGCAGTGTGGTGCGCATTGTATGGGTGTGTGACATTACATTCACTAGTAGGAGTGAGAAAAACATCACGGGGTGGTGTAAATCGGAGGGTCTGAATTAGGATAGGCTGTGAGTGCCAATGTAGGGTGGAGAAAAGCACCGCGGTGTTGTCAGCATGGGGAAGTCAGGGAACATGCAGTGGTAATGTAGGATAGGTTTCTGAAAAACATCGCGGGGTGGTGTGCATTGTATGGGTGTGTTACATTACATTCACTAGTAGTAGTGAGAAAACCATCACGGGGTGGTGTCAATCGGAGGGTCTAAATTAGGATAGGCAGTGAGTGGCAATGTAGGATGGAGTAAAGCACCGCGGGGTGGTCAGCATGGGGAGGTCAGGGAACATGCAGTGGCAATGTAGGATAGGTTTCTGAAAAACATCGCGGGGTGGTGTGCATTGTATGGGTGTGTAACATTACATTCACTAGTAGTAGTGAGAAAAACATCATGGGGTGATGTCAATCGGAGGGTCTAAATTAGGATAGGCAGTGAGTGGCAATGTAGGATGGAGAAAAGCACCGCGGGGTGATCAGCATGGCGAGGTCAGGGAACATGCAGTGGCAATGTAGGATAGGTTTCTGAAAAACATCGCGGTGTGGTGCGCATTTTATTGGTGTGTAATATTACATTCACTAGTAGGAGTGAGAAAAACATCGTGGGGTGGTGCGCATTGTATGGGTGTTTACCATTACATTCACTAGTAGGAGTGAGAAAAACATCACGGGGTGGTGTGAATCCGAGGGACTGAAATAGGATAGGCAGTGAGTGGCAATGTAGGATGGAGAAAAGCACCGCGGGGTGGTCAGCACGGGGAGGACAGGGAACATGCAGTGGCAATCTAGGATAGGTTTTTGAAAAACATCGGGGGGTGGTGCGCATTGTATGGGTGTGTAACATTACATTCACTAGTAGTAGTGAGAAAAACATCACGGGGTGGTTTCAATCGGAGGGTCTAAATTAGGACAGGCAGTGAGTGGCAATGTAGGATGAAGAAAAGCACCACGGGGTGGTCAGCATGGGAAGGTCAGGGAACATGCAGTGGCAATGTAGGATAGGTTTCTGAAAAACATCGCGGGGTGGTGTGCATTGTATGGGTGTGTAACATTACATTCACTAGTAGGAGTGAGAAAAACATCACGTGGTGGTGTGCATTTTATGGGTGTGTAACATTAAATTCACTAGTAGGAGTGAGAAAAACATCAAGGGGTGGTGTGAATCGGAGGGATTGAATTAGGATAGGCAGTAAGTGACAATATAGGATGGAGAAAAGCACCACGTGGTGGTCAGCATGGGGAGGTCAGGGAACATGCAGTGGCAATGTAGGATAGGTTTCTGAAAAACATCGCGGGGTTGGTGCGCATTTATGGGTGTGTAACATTACATTCACTAGTAGGAGTGAGAAAAACATCGTGGGGTGGTGCGCATTGTATGGGTGTGGAACATTACATTCACTATTAGGAGTGAGAAAAACATCACGGGGTGGTGTGAATCCGAGGGTCTGAATTAGGATAGGCAATGAGTGGCAATGTAGGATGGAGAAAAGCACCGTGGGTTGGTCAGCTTGTGGAAGTCAGGGACCATGCAGTGGCAATGTAGGATAGGTTTCGGAAAAACATCACGGGGTGGTGCGCATTGTATTGCTGTGTAACATTACATTCACTAGAAGGAGTGAGAAAAACTTCACGGGGTGGTGTGAATCGGAGGGTCTGAATTAGGATAGGCAGTGAGTGGCAACGTAAGATCGAGAAAAGCACCGCGGTGTGATCAGCATGGGGAGGTTAGGGAACATGTAGAGGCAATTTAGGATAGGTTTCTGAAAAACATCGCAGTGTGGTGCGCATTGTATGGGTGTGTAACATTACATTCACTAGTAGGAGTGAGAAAAACATCATGGGGTGGTGCGCATTGTATTGCTGTGTAACATTACATTCACTAGTTGGAGTGAGAAAAATTTCACGGGGTGGTGTGAATCGGATGGTCTGAATTAGGATAGGCAGTGAGTGGCAACGTAGGATGGAGAAAAGCACCGCGGTGTGGTCAGCATGGGGAGGTCAGGGAACATGTAGAGGCAATTTAGGATAGGTTTCTGAAAAACATCGCTGTGTGGTGCGCATTGTATGGGTGTGTGACATTACATTCACTAGTAGGAGTGAGAAAAACATCACGGGGTGGTGTAAATCGGAGGGTCTGAATTAGGATAGGCCGTGAGTGCCAATGTAGGGTGGAGAAAAGCACCGCGGGGTGGTCAGCATGGGGAAGTCAGGGAACATGCAGTGGTAATGTAGGATAGGTTTCTGAAAAACATCGCGGGGTGGTGTGCATTGTATGGGTGTGTAACATTACATTCACTAGTAGTAGTGAGAAAACCATCACGGGGTGGTGTCAATCGGAGGGTCTAAATTAGGATAGGCAGTGAGTGGCAATGTAGGATGGAGTAAAGCACCGCGGGGTGGTCAGCATGGGGAGGTCAGGGAACATGCAGTGGCAATGTAGGATAGGTTTCTGAAAAACATCGCGGGGTGGTGTGCATTGTATGGGTGTGTAACATTACATTCACTAGTAGTAGTGAGAAAAATATCATGGGGTGGTGTCAATCGGAGGGTCTAAATTAGGATAGGCAGTGAGTGGCAATGTAGGATGGAGAAAAGCACCGCGAGGTGGTCAGCATGGGGAGGTCAGGGAACATGCAGTGGCAATGTAGGATAGGTTTCTGAAAAACATCGCGGGGTTGGTGCGCATTTATGGGTGTGTAACATTACATTCACTAGTAGGAGTGAGAAAAACATCGTGGGGTGGGGCGCATTGTATGGGTGTGTAATATTACATTCAATAGTCGGAGTGAGAAAAACATCATGGGGTGGTGTGAATCGGAGGGACTGAAATAGGATAGGCAGTGAGTGGCAATGTAGGATGGAGAAAAACACCGCGGGCTGGTCAGCATGGGGAGGTCAGGGAACATGCAGTGGCAATGTAGGATAGGTTTCTGAAAAACATTGCGGGGTTGGTGCGCATTTATGGGTGTGTAACATTACATTCACTAGTAGGAGTGAGAAAAACATCGTGGGGTGGTGCGCATTGTATGGGTGTGTAACATTACATTCAATAGTCGGAGTGAGAAAAACATCACGGGGTGGTGTGAATCGGAGGGACTGAAAGAGGATAGGCAGTGAGTGGCAATGTAGGATGGAGAAAAACACCGCAGGCTGGTCAGCATGGGGAGGTCAGGGAACATGCAGTGGCAATGTAGGATAGGTTTCTGAAAAACATCGCGGGTTTGGTGCGCATTGTATGGGTGTGTAACATTACGTTCACTAGTAGGAGTGAGAAAAACATCGTGGGGTGGTGCGCATTGTATGGGTGTATAACATTACATTCACTACTAGGAGTGAGAAAAACATCACGAGGTGGTGTGAATCGGAGGGACTGAAATAGGATAGGCAGTGAGTGGCAATGTAGGATGGAGAAAAGCACCGCGGGCTGGTCAGCATGGGGAGGACAGGGAACATGCAGTGGCAATGTAGGATAGGTTTCTGAAAAACATCGCGGGGTGGTGCGCATTGTATGGGTGTGTAACATTACATTCACTAGTAGGAGTGAGAAAAACATCACGGGGTGGTGCGCATTGTATTGCTGTGTAACATTACATTCACTAGTAGGAGTGAGAAAAACATCACGGGGTGGTGTGAATCGGAGGGACTCAAATAGGATAG
This sequence comes from Cavia porcellus, assembly GCF_034190915.1. Taxonomy (NCBI): domain Eukaryota; kingdom Metazoa; phylum Chordata; class Mammalia; order Rodentia; family Caviidae; genus Cavia; species Cavia porcellus. Next base: position 6,890,565 of record NW_026947526.1, read on the forward strand.
GCAGTGAGTGGCAATGTAGGATGGAGACAAGCACCGCGGGCTGGTCAGCATGGGGAGGACAGGGAACATGCAGTGGCAATGTAGGATAGGTTTCTGAAAAACATCGCGGGGTGGTGCGCATTGTATGGGTGTGTAACATTACATTCACTAGTAGGAGTAAGAAAAACATCACGGGGTGTTGCGCATTGTATTGCTGTGTAACATTACATTCACTAGTAGGAGTGAGAAAAACATCACGGGGTGGTGTGAATCCGAGGGTCTGAATTAGGATAGGCAGTGAGTGGCAATGTAGGATGGAGAAAAGCACCATGGGTTGGTCAGCTTGTGGAGGTCAGGGACTATACAGTGGCAATGTAGGATAGGTTTCGGAAAAACATCTCGGGGTGGTGCGCATTGTATGGGTGTGTAAAATTACATTCACTAGTAGGAGTGAGAAAAACATCACGGGGTGGTGTGAATCGGAGGGTCTGAATTAGGATAGGCAGTGAGTGGCAACGTAGGATGTAGAAAAGCACCGCGGTGTGGTCAGCATGGGGAGGTCAGGGAACATATAGTTGCAATGTAGGATAGGTTTCTGAAAAACATCGCGGTGTGGTGCGCATTGTATGGGTGTGTAACATTACATTCACTAGTAGGAGTGAGAAAAACATCGTGGGGTGGTGCGCATTGTATGGGTGTGTAACATTACATTCAATAGTCGGAGTGAGAAAAACATCACGGGGTGGTGTGAATCGGAGGGACTGAAATAGGATAGGCAGTGAGTGGCAATGTAGGATGGAGAAAAACACCGCGGGCTGGTCAGCATGGGGAGGTCAGGGAACATGCAGTGGCAATGTAGGATAGGTTTCTGAAAAACATCGCGGGGTTGGTGCGCATTGTATGGGTGTGTAACATTACATTCACTAGTAGGAGTGAGAAAAACATCGTGGGGTGGTGCGCATTGTATGGGTGTGTAACATTACATTCACTACTAGGAGTGAGAAAAACATCACGGGGTGGTGTGAATCGGAGGGACTGAAATAGGATAGGCAGTGAGTGGCAATGTAGGATGGAGAAAAGCACCGCGGGCTGGTCAGCATGGGGAGTACAGGGAACATGCAGTGGCAATGTAGGATAGGTTTCTGAAAAACATCGCGGGTAGGTGCGCATTGTATGGGTGTGTAACATTACATTCACTAGTAGGAGTGAGAAAAACATCACGGGGTGGTGCGCATTGTATTGCTGTGTAACATTACATTCACTAGTAGGAGTGAGAAAAACATCACGGGGTGGTGTGAATCGGAGGGACTCAAATAGGATAGGCAGTGAGTGGCAATATAGGATGGAGACAAGCACCGCGGGCTGGTCAGCATGGGGAGGACAGGGAACATGCAGTGGCAATGTAGGATAGGTTTCTGAAAAACATCGCGGGGTGGTGCGCATTGTATGGGTGTGTAACATTACATTCACTAGTAGGAGTGAGAAAAACATCACGGGGTGGTGCGCATTGTATTGCTGTTTAGCATTACATTCACTAGTAGGAGTGAGAAAAACATCACGGGGTGGTGTGAATCCGAGGGTCTTAATTAGGATAGGCAGTGAGTGGCAATGTAGGATGGAGAAAAGCACCGTGGGTTGGTCAGCTTGTGGAGGTCAGGGACTATGCAGTGGCAATGTAGGATAGGTTTCGGAAAAACATCTCGGGGTGGTGCGCATTGTATGGGTGTGTAAAATTACATTCACTAGTAGGAGTGAGAAAAACATCACGGGGTGGTGTGAATCGGAGGGTCTGAATTAGGATAGGAAGTGAGTGGCAACGTAGGATGTAGAAAAGCACCGCGGTGTGGTCAGCATGGGGAGGTCAGGGAACATGTAGTTGCAATGTAGGATAGGTTTCTGAAAAACATCGCGGTGTGGTGCGCATTGTATGGGTGTGTAACATTACATTCACTAGTAGGAGTGAGAAAAACATCACGGGGTGGTGTGAATCGGAGGGTCTGAATTAGGATAGGCCGTGAGTGGCAATGTAGGGTGGAGAAAAGCACCGCGGGGTGGTCAGCATGGGGAAGTCAGGGAACATGCAGTGGCAATGTAGGATAGGTTTCTGAAAAACATCGCGGGGTGGTGTGCATTGTATGGGTGTGTAACATTACATTCACTAGTAGGAGTGAGAAAAACATCACGGGGTGGTGTCCATCGGAGGGTCTAAATTAGGATAGGCAGTGAGTGGCAATGTAGGATGGAGAAAAGCACCGCGGGCTGATCAGCATGGCGAGGTCAGGGAACATGCAGTGGCAATGTAGGATAGATTTCTGAAAAACATCGCGGCGTGGTGCGCATTTTATTGGTGTGTAATATTACATTCACTATTAGGAGTGAGAAAAACATCGTGGGGTGGTGCGCATTGTATGGGTGTGTAACATTACATTCACTAGTAGGAGTGAGAAAAACATCACGGGGTGGTGTGAATCGGAGGGACTGAAATAGGATAGGCAGAGAGTGGCAATGTAGGATGGAGAAAAGCACCGCGGGGTGGTCAGCATTGGGAGGACAGGGAACATGCAGTGGCAATGTAGGATAGGTTTTTGAAAAACATCGCGGGGTGGTGCGCATTGTATGGGTGTGTAACATTACATTCACTAGTAGGAGTGAGAAAAACATCACGGGGTGATGCGCATTGTATTGCTGTGTAACATTACATTTACTAGTAGAAGTGAGAAAAACATCATGGGGTGGTGTGAATCCGAGGGTCTGAATTAGGATAGGCAGTGAGTGGCAATGTAGGATGGAGAAAAGCACCGTGGGTTGGTCAGCTTGTTTAGGTCAAGGACCATGCAGTGGCAATGTAGGGTAGGTTTCGGAAAAACATCTTGGGGTGGTGCGCATTGTATGGGTGTGTAAAATTACACTCACTAGTAGGAGTGAGAAAAACATCACGGGGTGGTGCGCATTTTATGGGTGTGTAACATTAAATTCACTAGTAGGAGTGAGAAAAACATCAAGGGGTGGTGTGAATCAGAGGGATTGAATTAGGATAAGCAGTAAGTGAAAATATAGGATGGAGAAAAGCACCACGTGGTGGTCAGCATGGGGAGGTCAGGGAACATGCAGTGGCAATGTAGGATAGGGTTCTGAAAAACATCGCGGGGTTGGTGCGCATTGTATGGGTGTGTAACATTACATTCACTAGTAGGAGTGAGAAAAACATCTTTGGGTGGTGCGCATTGTATGGGTGTGTAACATTATATTCACTAGTAGGATTGAGAAAAACATCACGGGGTGGTGTGAATCGGAGGGTCTGAATTAGGATAGGCCGTGAGTGGCAATGTAGGATGGAGAAAAGCACGTGGTTTGGTCAGCTTGTGGAAGTCAGGGACCATGCAGTGGCAATGTAGGATAGGTTTCGGAAAAACATCACGGGGTGGTGCGCATTGTATTGCTGTGTAACATTACATTCACTAGTAGGAGTGAGAAAAACATCACGGGGTGGTGTGAATCGGAGGGTCTGAATTAGGATAGGCAGTGAGTGGCAACGTAGGATGTAGAAAAGCACCGCGGTGTGGTCAGCATGGGGAGGTCAGGGAACATGTAGAGCTAATTTAGGATAGGTTTCTGAAAAACATCGCAGTGTGGTGCGCATTGTATGGGTTTGTGACATTATATTCACTAGTAGGAGTGAGAAAAACATCACGGGGTGGTGTAAATCGGAGGATCTGAATTAGGATAGGCCGTGAGTGCCAATGTAGGGTGGAGAAAAGCACCGCGGGGTGGTCAGCATGGGGAAGTCAGGGAACATGCAGTGGTAATGTAGGATAGGTTTCTGAAAAACATCGCGGGTTGGTGTGCATTGTATGGGTGTGTAACATTACATTCACTAGTAGTAGTGAGAAAAACATCACGGGGTGGTGTCAATCGGAGGGTCCAAATTAGGATAGGCAGTGAGTGGCAATGTAGGATGGAGAAAAGCAGCACGGGGTGGTCAGCATGGGGAGGTCAGGGAACATGCAGTGGCAATGTAGGATAGGTTTCTCAAAAACATCGCGGGGTGGTGTGCATTGTATGGGTGTGTAACATTACATTCACTAGTAGGAGTGAGAAAAACATCACGGGGTGGTGTGCATTTTATGGGTGTGTAACATTAAATTCACTAGTAGGAGTGAGAAAAACATCAAGGGGTGGTGTGAATCGGAGGGATTGAATTAGGATAGGCAGTAAGTGACAATATAGGATGGAGAAAAGCACCACGTGGTGGTCAGCATGGGGAGGTCAGGGAACATGCAGTGGCAATGTAGGATAGGTTTCTGAAAAACATCGCGGGGTTGGTGCGCATTGTATGGGTGTGTAACATTTTATTCACTAGTAGGAGTGAGAAAAACATCGTGGGGTGGTGCGCATTGTATGGGTGTCTAACATTACATTCACTAGTAGGAGTGAGAAAAACATCACGGGGTGGTGTGAATCGGAGGGACTGAAATAGGATAGGCAGTGAGTGGCAATGTAGGATGGAGAAAAGCACCGCGGGGTGGTCAGCATGGGGAGGACAGGGAACATGCAGTGGCAATGTAGGACAGGTTTTTGAAAAACATCGCGGGGTGGTGCGCATTGTATGGGTGTGTAACATTACATTCACTAGTAGGAGTGAGAAAAACATCACGGGGTGATGCGCATTGTATTGCTGTGTAACATTACATTTACTAGTAGAAGTGAGAAAAACATCACGGGGTGGTGTGAATCCGAGGGTCTGAATTAGGATAGGCAGTGAGTGGCAATGTAGGATGGAGAAAAGCACCGTGGGTTGGTCAGCTTGTTTAGGTCAAGGACCATGCAGTGTCAATGAAGGGTAGGTTTCGGAAAAACATCTTGGGGTGGTGCGCATTGTATGGGTGTGTAAAATTACACTCACTAGTAGGAGTGAGAAAAACATCACGGGGTGGTGCGCATTTTATGGGTGTGTAACATTAAATTCACTAGTAGGAGTGAGAAAAACATCAAGGTGTGGTGTGAATCAGAGGGATTGAATTAGGATAGGCAGTAAGTGACAATATAGGATGGAGAAAAGCACCACGTGGTGGCCAGCATGGGGAGGTCAGGGAACATGCAGTGGCAATGTAGGATAGGTTTCTGAAAAACATCGCGGGGTTGGTGCGCATTGTATGGGTGTGTAACATTACATTCACTAGTAGGAGTGAGAAAAACATCGTGGGGTGGTGCGCATTGTATGGGTTTGTAACATAACATTCACTAGTAGGAGTGAGAAAAACATCACGGGGTGGTGTGAATCAGAGGGACTGAAATAGGATAGGCAGTGAGTGGCAATGTAGGATGGAGAAAAGCACCTCGGGCTGGTCAGCATGGGGAGGACAGGGAACATGCAGTGGCAATGTAGGATAGGTTTCTGAAAAACATCGGGCGGTGGTGCGCATTGTATGTGTGTTTAACATTACATTCACTAGTAGGAGTGAGAAAAACATCACGGGGTGGTGCGCATTGTATTGCTGTGTAACATTACATTCGCTAGTAGGAGTGAGAAAAACATCACGGGGTGGTGTGAATCAGAGGGTCTGAATTAGGATAGGCAGTGAGTGGCAATGTAGGATGGAGAAAAGCACCGTGGGTTGGTCAGCGTGTGGAAGTCAGGGACCAAGCAGTGGCAATGTAGGATAGGTTTCGGAAAAACATCGGGCGGTGGTGCGCATTGTATGTGTGTGTAACATTACATTCACTAGTAGGAGTGAGAAAAACATCACCTGGTGGTGCGCATTGTATTGCTGTGTAAAATTACATTCACTAGTAGGAGTGAGAAAAACATCACGGGGTGGTGTGAATCGGAGGGTCTGAATTAGGATAGGCAGTGAGTGGCAACTTTTGATGGAGAAAAGCACCGCGGTGTGGTCAGCATGGGGAGGTCAGGGAACATGTAGAGGCAATTTAGGATAGGTTTCTGAAAAACATCGCAGTGTGGTGCGCATTGTATGGGTGTGTAACATTACATTCACTAGTAGGAGTGAGAAAAACATCACGGGGTTGTGTGAATCCGAGGGTCTGAATTAGGATAGGCAGTGAGTGGCAATGTAGGATGGAGAAAAGCACCGTGGGTTGGTCAGCTTGTTTAGGTCAAGGACCATGCAGTGGCAATGTAGGGTAGTTTTCGGAAAAACATCTTGGGGTGGTGCGCATTGTAGGGTTGTGTAAAATTACACTCACTAATAGGACTGAGAAAAACATCACGGGGTGCTGCGCATTTTATGGGTGTGTAACATTAAATTCACTAGTAGGAGTGAGAAAAACATCAAGGGGTGGTGTGAATCAGAGGGATTGAATTAGGATAGGCAGTAAGTGACAATATAGGATGGAGAAAAGAACCACGTGGTGGTCAGCATGGGGAGGTCAGGGAACATGCAGTGGCAATGTAGGATAGGTTTCTGAAAAACATCGCGGGGTTGGTGCGCATTGTATGGGTGTGTAACATTACATGCACTAGTAGGAGTGAGAAAAACATCGTGGGGTGGTGCGCATTGTATGGGTGTGTAACATTACATTCACTAGTAGGAGTGAGAAAAACATCACGGGGTGGTGTGAATCGGAGGGACTGAAATAGGATAGGCAGTGAGTGGCAATGTAGGATGGAGAAAAGCACCGCGGGCTGGTCAGCATGGGGAGGACAGGGAACATGCAGTGGCAATGTAGGATAGGTTTCTGAAAAACATCACGGGGTGGTGCGCATTGTATGGGTGTGTAACATTACATTCCCTAGTAGGAGTGAGAAAAACATCAGGGGGTGGTGTGAATCGGAGGGACTGAAATAGGATAGGCAGTGAGTGGCAATGTAGGATGGAGAAAAGCACCGCGGTGTGGTCAGCATGTGGAGGTCAGGGAACATGCAATGGCAGTGTAGGATAGGTTTCTGAAAAACATCGCGGGGTGGTGTGCAATGTATGGGTGTGTAACATTACATTCACTAGTAGTAGTGAGAAAAACATCACGGGGTGGTGTGAATCGGAGCGTCTAAATTAGGATAGGCAGTGAGTGGCAATATAGAATGGAGAAAAGCACCGCGGTGTGGTCAGCATGTGGAGGTCAGGGAACATGCAATGGCAGTGTAGGATAGGTTTCTGAAAACCGTCTCGGCGTGGTGCGCATTGTATGGGTGTGTAAAATTACATTCACTAGTAGGAGTGAGAAAAACATCGTGGGGTGGTGCGCATTGTATGGGTGTGTAACATTACATTCACTAGTAGGAGTGAGAAAAACATCACGGGGTGGTGTGAATCGGAGGGACTAAAATAGGATAGGCAGTGAGTGGCAATGTAGGATGGAGAAAAGCACCGCGGGGTGGTCAGCATTGGGAGGTCAGGGAACATGCAGTGGCAATGTAGGATAGGTTTCTGAAAAACATCGCGGGGTGGTGCGCATTGTATGGGTGTGTGTTACATTACATTCACTAGTAGGAGTGAGAAAAACATCACGGGGTGATGCGCATTGTATTGCTGTGTAACATTACATTTACTAGTAGGAGTGAGAAAAACATCACGGGGTGGTGTGAATCCGAGGGTCTGAATTAGGATAGGCAGTGAGTGGCAATGTAGGATGGAGAAAAGCACCGTGGGTTCGTCAGCTTGTTTAGGTCAGGGACCATGCAGTGGCAATGTATGATAGGTTTCGGAAAAACATCTCGGGGTGGTGCGCATTGTATGGGTGTGTAAAATTACACTCACTAGTAGGAGTGAGAAAAACATCACGGGGTGGTGTGAATACGGAGGGTCTGAATTAGGATAGGCAGTGAGTGGCAACGTAGGATGGAGAAAAGCACCACGGTGTGGTCAGCATGGGGAGGTCAGGGAACATGTAGTGGCAATGTAGGATAGGTTTCTCAAAAACATCGCGGGGTGGTGCGCATTGTATGGGTGTGTAACATTACATTCACTAGTAGGATTGAGAAAAACATCACGGGGTGGTGTGAATCGGAGGGTCTCAATTAGGATAGGCAGTGAGTGGCAATGTAGTATGGAGAAAAGTACCGCGGGTTGGTCAGCATGGGGAGGTCAGGGAACATGCAGTGGCAATGTAGAAGAGGTTTATGAAAAACATCGCGGGGTGGTACGCATTTTATCGGTGTGTAACATTACATTCACTAGTAGGAGGGAGAAAAACATCGTCCGGTGGTGCGCATTGTATGGGTGTGTAACATTACATTCACTAGTATGAGTCAGAAAAACATCACGGGGTGGAGTGAATCGGAGGGACTGAAATAGGATAGGCAGTGATTGGCAATGTAGGATGGAGAAAAGCACCGCGGGGTGTTCAGCATGGGGAGGACAGGGAACATGCAGTGACAATGTAGGGTAGGTTTCTGAAAAACATCGCGGGGTGGTGCGCATTGTATCGGTGTGTGTTACATTATATTCACTAGTAGGAGTGAGAAAAACATCACGGGGTGGTGTGAATCGGAGGGTCTGAATTAGGATAGGCAGTGAGTGGCAATGTAGGATGGAGGAAAGCACAGCGGGGTGATCAGCATGGGGAGGTCAGGGAACATGCCGTGGCATTGTAGGATAGGCTTCAGAAAAACATCGCCAAGTGGTGCGCATTGTATTTGTGTGTAACATTACATTCACTAGTAGGAGTGAGAAAAGCATCACGGGGTGGTGTGAATCGGAGGGTCTGAATTAGGATATGCAGTGAGTGGCAATGTACGATGGAGAATAGCACCAAGGGATGGTCAGCATGGTGAGGTCAGGGAACATGCAGTGGCAATGTAGGATAGGTTTCTGAAAAACATCACGGGGTGGTGCGCAATGTATGGGTGTGTAACATCACATTCACTAGTAGGAGTGAGAAAAACATCACGGGGTGGTGTGAATTGGAAGGTCAGAATTAGGATAGGCAGTCAGTGGCAATATAGGTTGGAGAAAAGCACCGCCGGGTGGTCAGCATATGGAGGTCAGGGAATATGCAGTGGGAATGTAGGATAGGTTTCTGAAAAACATCGCGGGGTGGTGCGCATTGTATGGGTGTGTAACATTACATTCACTAGTAGGAGTGAGAAAAACATCACGGGGTGGTGTGAATCCGAGGGTCTGAATTAGGATAGGCAGTGAGTGGCAATGTAGGATGGAGAAAAGCACCGTGGGTTGGTCAGCTTGTGGAGGGCAGGGACCTTGCAGTGGCAATGTAGGATAGGTTTCGGAAAAACATCTCGGGGTGGTGCGCATTGTATGGGTGTGTAAAATTACATTCACTAGTAGGAGTGAGAAAAACATCACGGGGTGGTGTGAATCGGAGGGTCTGAATTAGAATAGGCAGTGAGTGGTAACGTAGGATGGAGAAAAGCACCGCAGTGTGGTCAGCATGTGGAGGTCAGGGAACATGTAGTTGCAATGTAGGATAGGTTCCTGAAAAACATCGCTTTGTGGTGCGCATTGTATGGGTGTGAAACATTACATTCACTAGTAGGAGTGAGAAAAACATCACGGGGTTGTGTCCATCGGAGGGTCTAAATTAGGATAGGCAGTGAGTGGCAATGTAGGATGGAGAAAAGCACCGCGGGGTGATCAGCATGGCGAGATCAGGGAACATGGAGTGGCAATGTAGGATAGGTTTCTGAAAAACATCGCGGCGTGGTGCGCATTTTATTGGTGTGTAATATTACATTCACTAGTAGGAGTGAGAAAAACATCGTGGGGTGGTGCGCATTGTATGGGTGTCTAACATTACATTCACTAGTAGGAGTGAGAAAAACATCACGGGGTGGTGTGAATCGGAGGGACTGAAATAGGATAGGCAGTGAGTGGCAATGTAGGATGGAGAAAAGCACCGCGGGATGGTCAGCATGGGAAGGACAGGGAACATGCAGTGGCAATGTAGGACAGGTTTTTGAAAAACATCGCGGGGAGGTGCGCATTGTATGGGTGTGTAACATTACATTCACTAGTAGGAGTGAGAAAAACATCACGGGGTGATGCGCATTGTATTGCTGTGTAACATTACATTTACTAGTAGAAGTGAGAAAAACATCACGGGGTGTTGTGAATCCGAGGGTCTGAATTAGGATAGGCAGTGAGTGGCAATGTACGATGGAGAAAAGCACCGTGGGTTGGTCAGCTTGTTTAGGTCAAGGACCATGCAGTGGCAATGAAGGGTAGGTTTCGGAAAAACATCTTGGGGTGGTGCACATTGTATGGGTGTGTAAAATTACACTCACTAGTAGGAGTGAGAAAAACATCACGGGGTGGTGCACATTTTATGGGTGTGTAACATTAAATTCACTAGTAGGAGTGAGAAAAACATCAAGGTGTGGTGTGAATCAGAGGGATTGAATTAGGATAGGCAGTAAGTGACAATATAGGATGGAGAAAAGCACCACGTGGTGGCCAGCATGGGGAGGTCAGGGAACATGCAGTGGCAATGTAGGATAGGTTTCTGAAAAACATCGCTGGGTGGTGCGCATTGTATGGGTGTGTAACATTACATTCACTAGTAGGAGTGAGAAAAACATCACGGGATTGTGTGAATAACAGGGTCTGCATTAGGATAGGCAGTGTGTGGCAATGTAGGATGGAGAAAAGCACCGCGGTGTGGTCAGCATGGGGAGGTCAGGGAACATGCAGTGGCAATGTAGGATAGATTTCTGAAAAACATCCCGGGGTGGTGCGCATTGTATGGGTGTATAACATTACATTCACTAGTAGGAGTGAGAAAAACATCACGGGGTGGTGCACATTGTATGGGTGTGTAACATTAAATTCACTAGTAGGAGTAAGAAAAACATCACGGGGTGGTGTGAATCGGAGGGATTGAATTAGGATAGGCAGTGAGTGGCAATATAGGATAAAGAAAAGCACCACGTGGTGGTCAGCATTGGGAGGTCAGGGAACATGCAGTGGCAATGTAGGATAGGTTTCTGAAAAACATAACGCGGTGGTGCCGATTGTATGGTTGTGTAACATTACATTCACTACTAGGAGTGAGAAAAACATCACGGAGTCGTGTGAATCGGAGGGTCTGAATTACGATAGGCTGTGAGTGGCAATGTAGGGTGGAGAAAAGCACCACGGTGTGGTCAGCATGGGGAGGTCAGGGAACATGCAGTGGCAATGTAGGATAGGTTTCTGAAAAACATCGCGGGGTGGTACGCATTGTATGGGTGTGTAACATTACATTCACTAGTAGGAGTGAGAAAAACATCACGGGGTGGTGTGAATCGGAGGGTCGGAATTAGGATAGGTAGTGAGTGGCAATGTAGGATGGAGAAAAGCACCGCGGGGTGGACAGCATGGGGAGGTCAGGGAACATGCAGTTGCAATGTAGGATAGGTTTCTGAAAAACATCGCGGGGTGATGCGCATTGTATGGTTGTGTAACATTACATTCACTAGTAGGAGTGATAAAAAGATCGTGGGGTGGTGCGCATTGTATGGGTGTGTAACATTACATTCACAAGTGGGAGTGAAAAAAACATCACGAGGTGGTGTGAATCGGAGGGTCTGATTTAGAATAGGCTGTGAGTGGCAATGTCAGATGGAGAAAAGCACCGCGGGGTGGTCAGCATGGGGAGGTCAGGGAACATGCAGTGTCAACGTAGGATAGGTTTCTGAAAAACATCGCGGGGTGGTGCGCATTGTATGGGTGTGTAACATTACATTCACTAGTAGGAGTGAGAAAAACATCGTGGGGTGGTGGCATTGTATGTGTGTGTAACATTACATTCACCATTAGGAGTGAGAAAAATATCACGGGGTGGTGTGAATCCGATGGTCTGAATTAGGATAGGCAGTGAGTGGCAATGTAGGATGGAGAAAAGCACCGCGGGTTGGTCAACTTGTGGAGGTCAGGGACCATGGAGAGGCAATGTAGGATAGGTTTCTGAAAAACATCACGGGGTGGTGCGCGTTGTATGGGTGTGTAATATTACATTCACTAGTAGGAGTGAGAAAAACATCACGGGCTGGTGTGAATCGGAGGGTCTGAATTAGGATAGGCAGTGAGTGGCAACGTAGGATGGAGAAAAGCACCGCGGTGTGGTCAGCATGGGGAGGTCAGGGAACATGTAGAGCTAATTTAGGATAGGTTTCTGAAAAACATCGCAGTGTGTTGCGCATTGTATGGGTTTGTGACATTATATTCACTAGTAGGAGTGAGAAAAACATCACGGGGTTGTGTAAATCGGAGGATCTGGATTAGGATAGGCCGTGAGTGCCAATGTAGGGTGGAGAAAAGCACCGAGGGGTGGTCAGCATGGGGAAGTCAGGGAACATGCAGTGGTAATGTAGGATAGGTTTCTGAAAAACATCGCGGGTTGGTGTGCATTGTATGGGTGTGTAACATTACATTCACTAGTAGTAGTGAGAAAAACATCACGGGGTGGTGTCAATCGGAGGGTCCAAATTAGGATAGGCAGTGAGTGGCAATGTAGGATGGAGAAAAGCACCGCGGGGTGGTCAGCATGGGGAGGTCAGGGAACATGCAGTGGCAATGTAGGATAGGTTTCTGAAAAACATCGCGGGGTGGTGTGCATTGTATGGGTGTGTAACATTACATTCACTAGTAGTAGTGAGAAAAACATCAAGGGATGGTGTCAATGGGAGGGTCTAAATTAGGATAGGCAGTGAGTGGCAAGGTAGGATGGAGAAAAGCAGCACGGGGTGGTCAGCATGGGGAGGTCAGGGAACATGCAGTGGCAATGTAGGATAGGTTTCTGAAAAACATCGCGGGGTGCTGTGCAGTGTATGGGTGTGTAACATTACATTCACTAGTAGGAGTGAGAAAAACATCATGGGGTGGTGTGAATCGGAGGGTCTGAATTAGGTTAGGCAGTGAGTGGCAATGTAGGATGGAGAAAAGCACCACGTGGTGGTCAGCATGGGGAGGTCAGAGAACATGCAGTGGCAATGTAGGAGAGGTTTCTGAAAAACATCGCGGGGTTGGTGTGCATTGTATGGGTGTGTAACATTTTATTCACTAGTAGGAGTGAGAAAAACATCGTGGGGTGGTGCGCATTGTATGGGTGTCTAACATTACATTCACTAGTAGGAGTGAGAAAAACATCACGGGGTGGTGTGAATCGGAGGGACTGAAATAGGATAGGCAGTGAGTGGCAATGTAGGATGGAGAAAAGCACCGCGGGGTGGTCAGCATGGGGAGGACAGGGAACATGCAGTGGCAATGTAGGACAGGTTTTTGAAAAACATCGCGGGGTGGTGCGCATTGTATGGGTGTGTAACATTACATTCACTAGTAGGAGTGAGAAAAACATCACGGGGTGATGCGCATTGTATTGCTGTGTAACATTACATTTACTAGTAGAAGTGAGAAAAACATCACGGGGTGGTGGGAATCGGAGGGTCTGAATTAGGATAGGCAGTGAGTGGCAATGTAGGATGGAGAAAAGCACCGTGGGTTGGTCAGCTAATTTAGGTCAAGGACCATGCAGTGGCAATGAAGGGTAGGTTTCGGAAAAACATCTTGGGGTGGTGCGCATTGTATGGGTGTGTAAAATTACACTCACTAGTAGGAGTGAGAAAAACATCACGGGGTGGTGCGCATTTTATGGGTGTGTAACATTAAATTCACTAGTAGGAGTGAGAAAAACATCAAGGTGTGGTGTGAATCAGAGGGATTGAATTAGGATAGGCAGTAAGTGACAATATAGGATGGAGAAAAGCACCACGTGGTGGCCAGCATGGGGAGGTCAGGGAACATGCAGTGGCAATGTAGGATAGGTTTCTGAAAAACATCGCGGGGTTGGTGCGCATTGTATGGGTGTGTAACATTACATTCAATAGTAGGAGTGAGAAAAACATCGTGGGGTGGTGCGCATTGTATGGGTGTGTAACATAACATTCACTAGTAGGAGTGAGAAAAACATCACGGGGTGGTGTGAATCAGAGGGACTGAAATAGGATAGGCAGTGAGTGGCAATGTAGGATGGAGAAAAGCACCGCGGGCTGGTCAGCATGGGGAGGACAGGGAACATGCAGTGGCAATGTAGGATAGGTTTCTGAAAAACATCGGGCGGTGGTGCGCATTGTATGTGTGTTTAACATTACATTCACTAGTAGGAGTGAGAAAAACATCACGGGGTGGTGCGCATTGTATTGCTGTGAAACATTACATTCGCTAGTAGGAGTGAGAAAAACATCACGGGGTGGTGTGAATCAGAGGGTCTGAATTAGGATAGGCAGTGAGTGGCAATGTAGGATGGAGAAAAGCACCGTGGGTTGGTCAGCGTGTGGAAGTCAGGGACCATGCAGTGGCAATGTAGGATAGGTTTCGGAAAAACATCGGGCGGTGGTGCGCATTGTATGTGTGTGTAACATTACATTCACTAGTAGGAGTGAGAAAAACATCACCTGGTGGTGCGCATTGTATTGCTGTGTAACATTACATTCACTAGTAGGAGTGAGAAAAACATCACGGGGTGGTGTGAATCGGAGGGTCTGAATTAGGATAGGCAGTGAGTGGCAACTTTTGATGGAGAAAAGCACCGCGGTGTGGTCAGCATGGGGAGGACAGGGAACATGTAGAGGCAATTTAGGATAGGTTTCTGAAAAACATCGCAGTGTGGTGCGCATTGTATGGGTGTGTAACATTACATTCACTAGTAGGAGTGAGAAAAACATCACGGGGTTGTGTGAATCCGAGGGTCTGAATTAGGATAGGCAGTGAGTGGCAATGTAGGATGGAGAAAAGCACTGTGGGTTGGTCAGCTTGTTTAGGTCAAGGACCATGCAGTGGCAATGTAGGGTAGTTTTCGGAAAAACATCTTGGGGTGGTGCGCATTGTAGGGGTGTGTAAAATTACACTCACTAATAGGACTGAGAAAAACATCACGGGGTGCTGCGCATTTTATGGGTGTGTAACATTAAATTCACTAGTAGGAGTGAGAAAAACATCAACGGGTGGTGTGAATCAGAGGGATTGAATTAGGATAGGCAGTAAGTGACAATATAGGATGGAGAAAAGCACCACGTGGTGGTCAGCATGGGGAGGTCAGGGAACATGCAGTGGCAATGTAGGATAGGTTTCTGAAAAACATCGCGGGGTTGGTGCGCATTGTATGGGTGTGTAACATTACATTCACTAGTAGGAGTGAGAAAAACATCGTGGGGTAGTGCGCATTGTATGGGTGTGTAACATTACATTCACTAGTAGGAGTGAGAAAAACATCACGGGGTGGTGTGAATCGGAGGGACTGAAATAGGATAGGCAGTGAGTGGCAATGTAGGATGGAGAAAAGCACCGCGGGCTGGTCAGCATGGGGAGGACAGGGAACATGCAGTGGCAATGTAGGATAGGTTTCTGAAAAACATCACGGGGTGGTGCGCATTGTATGGGTGTGTAACATTACATTCACTAGTAGGAGTGAGAAAAACATCATGGGGTGGTGCGCATTGTATTTCTGTGTAACATTACATTCACTAGTAGGAGTGAGAAAAACATCATGGGGTGGTGTGAATCCGAGGGTCTGAATTAGGATAGGCAGTGAGTGGCAATGTAGGATGGAGATAAGCACCGTGGGTTGGTCAGCTTGTGGAAGTCAGGGACCATGCAGTGGCAATGTAGGATAGGTTTCGGAAAAACATCACGGGGTGGTGCGCATTGTATTGCTGTGTAACATTACAATCACTAGTAGGAGTGAGAAAAACTTCACGGGGTGGTGTGAATCGGAGGGTCTGAATTAGGATAGGCAGTGAGTGGCAACGTAGGATGGAGAAAAGCACCGCGGTGTGGTCAGCATGGGGAGGTCAGGGAACATGTAGAGGCAATTTAGGATAGGTTTCTGAAAAACATCGCAGTGTGGTGCGCATTGTATGGGTGTGTAACATTACATTCCCTAGTAGGAGTGAGAAAAACATCACGGGGTGGTGTGAATCGGAGGGACTGAAATAGGATAGGCAGTGAGTGGCAATGTATGATGGAGAAAAGCACCGCGGGTTGGTCAGCATGCGGAGGACAGTGAACATGCAGTGGCAATGTAGGATAGGTTTCTGAAAAACATCGCGGGGTGGTGCGCATTGTATGGGTGTGTAACATTACATTCACTAGTAGTAGTGAGAAAAACATCACGGGGTGGTGCGCATTGTATTGCTGTGTAACATTACATTCACTAGTAGGAGTGAGAAAAACATCATGGGGTGGTGTGAATCCGAGGGTCTGAATTAGGATAGGCAGTGAGTGGCAATGTAGGATGGAGAAAAGCACCGTGGTTTGGTCAGCTTGTGGAAGTCAGGGACCATGCAGTGGCAATGTAGGATTGGTTTCGGAAAAACATCACGGGGTGGTGCGCATTTTATTGCTGTGTAACATTACATTCACTAGTAGGAGTGAGAAAAACATCACGGGGTTGTGTGAATCCGAGGGTCTGAATTAGGATAGGCAGTGAGTGGCAATGTAGGATGGAGAAAAGCACCGTGGGTTGGTCAGCTTGTTTAGGTCAAGGACCATGCAGTGGCAATGTAGGGTAGTTTTCGGAAAAACATCTTGGGGTGGTGCGCATTGTAGGGGTGTGTAAAATTACACTCACTAATAGGACTGAGAAAAACATCACGGGGTGCTGCGCATTTTATGGGTGTGTAACATTAAATTCACTAGTAGGAGTGAGAAAAACATCAAGGGGTGGTGTGAATCAGAGGGATTGAATTAGGATAGGCAGTAAGTGACAATATAGGATGGAGAAAAGCACCACGTGGTGGTCAGCATGGGGAGGTCAGGGAACATGCAGTGGCAATGTAGGATAGGTTTCTGAAAAACATCGCGGGGTTGGTGCGCATTGTATGGGTGTGTAACATTACATTCACTAGTAGGAGTGAGAAAAACATCGTGGGGTGGTGCGCATTGTATGGGTGTGTAACATTACATTCACTAGTAGGAGTGAGAAAAACATCACGGGGTGGTGTGAATCGGAGGGACTGAAATAGGATAGGCAGTGAGTGGCAATGTAGGATGGAGAAAAGCACCGCGGGCTGGTCAGCATGGGGAGGACAGGGAACATGCAGTGGCAATGTAGGATAGGTTTCTGAAAAACATCACGGGGTGGTGCGCATTGTATGGGTGTGTAACATTACATTCACTAGTAGGAGTGAGAAAAACATCATGGGGTGGTGCTCATTGTATTTCTGTGTAACATTACATTCACTAGTAGGAGTGAGAAAAACATCATGGGGTGGTGTGAATCCGAGGGTCTGAATTAGGATAGGCAGTGAGTGGCAATGTAGGATGGAGATAAGCACCGTGGGTTGGTCAGCTTGTGGAAGTCAGGGACCATGCAGTGGCAATGTAGGATAGGTTTCGGAAAAACATCACGGGGTGGTGCGCATTGTATTGCTGTGTAACATTACAATCACTAGTAGGAGTGAGAAAAACTTCACGGGGTGGTGTGAATCGGAGGGTCTGAATTAGGATAGGCAGTGAGTGGCAACGTAGGATGGAGAAAAGCACCGCGGTGTGGTCAGCATGGGGAGGTCTGGGAACATGTAGAGGCAATTTAGGATAGGTTTCTGAAAAACATCGCAGTGTGGTGCGCATTGTATGGGTGTGTAACATTACATTCCCTAGTAGGAGTGAGAAAAACATCACGGGGTGGTGTGAATCGGAGGGACTGAAATAGGATAGGCAGTGAGTGGCAATGTATGATGGAGAAAAGCACCGCGGGTTGGTCAGCATGCGGAGGACAGTGAACATGCAGTGGCAATGTAGGATAGGTTTCTAAAAAACATCGCGGGGTGGTGCGCATTGTATGGGTGTGTAACATTACATTCACTAGTAGTAGTGAGAAAAACATCACGGGGTGGTGCGCATTGTATTGCTGTGTAACATTACATTCACTAGTAGGAGTGAGAAAAACATCATGGGGTGGTGTGAATCCGAGGGTCTGAATTAGGATAGGCAGTGAGTGGCAATGTAGGATGGAGAAAAGCACCGTGGTTTGGTCAGCTTGTGGAAGTCAGGGACCATGCAGTGGCAATGTAGGATTGGTTTCGGAAAAACATCACGGGGTGGTGTGCATTTTATTGCTGTGTAACATTACATTCACTAGTAGGAGTGAGTAAAACTTCACGCGGTGGTGTGAATCGGAGGGTCTGAATTAGGATAGGCAGTGAGTGGCAACGTAGGATGGAGAAAAGCACCGCGGTGTGGTCAGCATGGGGAGGTCAGGGAACATGTAGAGGCAATTTAGGATAGGTTTCTGAAAAACATCGCAGTGTGGTGCGCATTGTATGGGTGTGTAACATTACATTCACTAGTAGGAGTGAGAAAAACATCACGGGGTGGTGTGAATCGGAGGGTCTGAATAAGGATAGGCCGTGAGTGGCAATGTAGGGTGGAGAAAAGCACCGCGGTGTGGTCAGCATGGGGAAGTCAGGGAACATGCAGTGGCAATGTAGGATAGGTTTCTGAAAAACATCGCGGGGTGGTGTGCAATGCATGGGTGTGTAACGTTACATTCACTAGTAGTAGTGAGAAAAACATCACGGGGTGGTGTGAATCGGAGCGTCTAAATAAGGATAGGCAGTGAGTGGACATATAGGATGGAGAAAAGCACCGCGGGGTGGTCAGCATGTGGAGGTCAGGGAACATGCAGTGGCAGTGTAGGATAGGTTTCTGAAAAACGTCGCGGCGTGGTGCGCATTGTATGGGTGTGTAAAATTACATTCACTAGTAGGAGTGAGAAAAACATCGTGGGGTGGTGCGCATTGTATGGGTGTGTAACATTACATTAACTAGTATGAGTGAGAAAAACATCACGGGGTGGTGTGAATCGGAGGGACTGAAATAGGATAGGCAGTGAGTGGCAATGTAGGATGGAGAAAAGCACCGCGGGGTGGTCAACATTGGGAGGTCAGGGAACATGCAGTGGCAATGTAGGATAGGTTTCTGAAAAACATCGCGGGGTGGTGCGCATTGTATGGGTGTGTGTTACATTACATTCACTAGTAGGAGTGAGAAAAACATCACGGGGTGATGCGCATTGTATTGCTGTGTAACATTACATTTACTAGTAGGAGTGAGAAAAACATCACGGGGTGGTGTGAATCCGAGGGTCTGAATTAGGATAGGCAGTGAGTGGCAATGTAGGATGGAGAAAAGCACCGTGGGTTCGTCAGCTTGTTTAGGTCAGGGACCATGCAGTGGCAATGTATGATAGGTTTCGGAAAAACATCTCGGGGTGGTGCGCATTGTATGGGTGTGTAAAATTACACTCACTAGTAGGAGTGAGAAAAACATCACGGAGTGGTGTGAATACGGAGGGTCTGAATTAGGATAGGCAGTGAGTGACAACGTAGGATGGAGAAAAGCACCACGGTGTGGTCAGCATGGGGAGGTCAGGGAACATGTAGTGGCAATGTAGGATAGGTTTCTCAAAAACATCGCGGGGTGGTGCGCATTGTATGGGTGTGTAACATTACATTCACTAGTAGGATTGAGAAAAACATCACGGGGTGGTGTAAATCGGAGGGTCTGAATTAGGATAGGCAGTGAGTGGCAAAGTAGTATGTAGAAAAGTACCGCGGGTTGGTCAGCATGGGGAGGTCAGGGAACATGCAGTGGCAATGTAGGAGAGGTTTATGAAAAACATCGCGGGGTGGTACGCATTTTATGGGTGTGTAACATTACATTCACTAGTAGGAGTGATAAAAACATCGTCCGGTGGTGCGCATTGTATGGGTGTGTAACATTACATTCACTAGTATGAGTCAGAAAAACATCACGGGGTGGAGTGAATCGGAGGGACTGAAATAGGATAGGGAGTGATTGGCAATGTAGGATGGAGAAAAGCACCGCGGGGTGTTCAGCATGGGGAGGACAGGGAACATGCAGTGACAATGTAGGATAGGTTACTGAAAAACATCGCGGGGTGGTGCGCATTGTATCGGTGTGTGTTACATTATATTCACTAGTAGGAGTGAGAAAAACATCACGGGGTGGTGTGAATCGGAGGGTCTGAATTAGGATAGGCAGTGAGTGGCAATGTAGGATGGAGGAAAGCACCACGGGGTGGTCAGCATGGGGAGGTCAGGGAACATGCCGTGGCATTGTAGGATAGGCTTCAGAAAAACATCGCCGAGTCGTGCGCATTGTATTTGTGTGTAACATTACATTCACTAGTAGGAGTGAGAAAAGCATCACGGGGTGGTGTGAATCGGAGGGTCTGAATTAGGATATGCAGTGAGTGGCAATGTACGATGGAGAATAGCACCAAGGGATGGTCAGCATGGTGAGGTCAGGGAACATGCAGTGGCAATGTAGGATAGGTTTCTGAAAAACATCACGGTGGTGCGCATTGTATGGGTGTGTAACATCACATTCACTAGTAGGAGTGAGAAAAACATCACGGGGTGGTGTGAATTGGAGGGTCAGAATTAGGATAGGCAGTCAGTGGCAATATAGGATGGAGAAAAGCACCGCCGGGTGGTCAGCATATGGAGGTCAGGGAATATGCAGTGGGAATGTAGGATAGGTTTCTGAAAAACATCGCGGGGTGGTGCGCATTGTATCGGTGTGTAACATTACATTCACTAGCAGGAGTGAGAAAAACATCATGGGGTGGTGCGCATGGTATGGGTGTGTAACTTTAAGTTCACTAGTAGGAGTGAGTAAAACATCACTGGGTGGTGTGAATCGGAGGGATTGAATTAGGATAGGCAGTGAGTGGCAATATAGGATGGAGAAAAGCACCGCGTGGTGGTCAGCATGGGGAGGTCAGGGAACATGCAGTGGCAATGTAGGATAGGTTTCTGAAAAACATCGCTGGGTGGTGCGCATTGTATGGGTGTGTAACAGTACATTCACTAGTAGGAGTGAGCAAAACATCATGGGGTGGTGTGAATCGAAGGGTCTGAATTAGGATAGGCAGTGAGTGGCAATGTAGGATGGAGTAAAGCACCGGAGGTTTGGTCAGCATGTGGATGTCAGGGAACATGCATTGGCAATGTTGGATAGGTTTCTGAAAAACATCGCGGGGTGGTGCGCATTTTATGGGGGTGTAAAATTACATTCTCTCGTAAGAGTGAGAAAAATATCACGGGGTGGTGTGAATCAGAGATAATGTATTAGGTTAGGCAGTGAGTGGCAATGTAGGATGGAGAAAAGCACCGCCGGGTGGTCAGCATGTGGAAGTCAGGGAACATTCAGTGGCAATGTAGGATAAGTTTCTGAAAAAATTCGCGGGGTGGTGCGCATTGTATGGGTGTGTAACATTACATTCACTAGTAGGAGTGAGAAAAAATCACAGGATGGGCCCCATTGTATGGGTGTGTAACATTAAATTCACTAGTAGGAGTGAGAAAAACCTCACGCGGTGGTGTGAATCGGAGGGTCTGAATTAGAATAGGCAGTGAGTGGCAATGTCGGATGGAGAAAAGCACGGTGGGGTGGTCAGCATGTGGAGGTCAGGGAATATGCTGCGGCAATGTAGGATAGGTTTCTGAAAAACATCTTGGGGTGGTGCGCATTGTATGGGTGTTTAACATTACATTCACTAGTAGGAGTGTAAAAAACAACACCGGGTGGGTGAATCCGAGGGTCTGAATTAGGATACGCAGTGAGTGGCAATGTAGGATGGAGAAAAGCACAGAGGAGTGGTCAGCATGGGGAGGTCACGGAACATGCAGTGGCAATGTAGGATAGGTTTCTGAAAAACATCGCGGAGTGGTGCGCATTGTATGGGTGTGTAACATTACATTCACTTGTAGGAGTGAGAAAAACATCACGGTGTGGGTGAATCGGAGGGTCTGAATTAGGATAGGCAGTGAGTGGCAATGTAGAATGGAGAAAAGCACCGCGGGGTGGTCAGCATGGGGAGGTCAGGGAACATGCTGTTGCAATGTAGGATAGGTTTCTGAAAAACATTGCGTGGTGGTGCGCATTGTATGGGTGTGTAACATTACATTCACTAGTTAGAGTCAGAAAAACATCACGGGGTCGTGTGAATCGCAGGGTCTGAATTAGTATAGGCAGTGAGTGGCAATGTAGGATGGAGAAAAGTACCGCGGGGTGGTCAGCATGGGGAGGTCAGGGAACATGTAGTGGCAATGTAGGATAGGTTTCTGAAAAATATCGCGGGGTGGTGGTCATTGTATGGGTGTGTTACATTACATTCACTAGTTGGAGTGAGAAAAACATCACGGGGTGGTGTGAATTGGAGGGTCTGAATTAGGATAGGCAGTGAGTGGCAATGTAGGATGGAGAAAACACCGCGGGGTGGTCAGCATGGGGAGGTCAGGGAACATGCAGTGGCAATATAGGAAAGGTTTCTTGAAAACATCGTTAAGTGGTGTGCATTGTATGTGTGTGTAACATTACATTCACTAGTAGGAGTGAGAAAAACATCGTGAGGTGGAGCGCATTGTATGTGTGTGTAACATTACATTCACTAGTAGGAGTGAGAAAAACATCACGGGGTGGTGTGAATCCGATGTTCTGAATTAGGATAGGCAGTGAGTGGCAATGTAGGATGGAGAAAAGCACCGAGGGTTGGTCACCTTGTGGAGGTCAGGGAACATGCAGAGGCAATGTAGGATAGGTTTCTGAAAAACATCACGGGGTGGTGCGCATTGTATGGGTGTGGAACATTACATTCACTGGTAGGAGTGAGAAAAACATCACGGTGTGGGTGAATCGGAGGGTCTGAATTAGGATAGGCAGTGAGTGGCAATGTAGAATGGGGAAAAGCACCGCGGGGTGGTCAGCATGGGGAGGTCAAGGAACATGCAGTTGCAATGTAGGATAGGTTTCTGAAAAACATCGCGTGGTGGTGCGCATTGTATGGGTGTGTAACATTACATTCACTAGTTGGAGTCAGAAAAACATCACGGGGTGGTGTGAATCGGAGGGTCTGAATTAGGATAGGCAGTGAGTGGCAATGTAGGATGGAGAAAAGTACCGCGGGGTGGTCAGCATGGGGAGGTCAGGGAACATGTAGTGGCAATATAGGATAGGTTTCTGAAAAACATCGTTAAGTGGTGCGCATTGTATGTGTGTGTAACATTATATTCACTAGTAGGAGTGAGAAGAACATCACTGGGTGGTGTGAATTGGAGGATCTGAATTAGAATAGTCAGTGAGTGGCAATATAGGATGGAGAAAAGCACCGCGGGGTGGTCATCATGTGGAGGTCAGGGAATATGCAGTGGCAATGTAGGATAGGTTTCTGAAAAACATCGCGGGGTGGTGCGCATTGTATGGGGGTGTAACATTACATTCACTAGTAGGAGTGAGAAAAAGATCGTGGGGTGGTGCGCATTGTATGGTTGTGTAACATTATATTCACAAGTAGGAGTGAAAAAAACATCACGAAGTGGTGTGAATCGGAGGGTCTGAATTAGAATAGGCATTGAGTGGCAATGTCGGATGGAGAAAAGCACAGCGGGGTGGTCAGCATGTGGAGGTCACGGAACATGCAGTGGGAATGTAGGATAGGTTTCTGAAAAACATCGCGGGGTGGTGCGCATTGTATGGGTGTGTAACATTACATTCACTAGTAGGAGTGAGAAAAACATCACGGGGTGGTTTGAATCTGAGGGTCTGAATTAGGATAGGCAGTGAGTGTCAATGTAGGATGGAGAAAAGCACCGCGGGGTGGTCAGCATGGGGAGGTCAGGGAACATGCAGTGGCAACTTAGGATAGGTTTCTGAAAAACATCGCGTGGTGGTGCGCATTGTATGGGTGTGTAACATTACATTCACTAGTAGGAGTCAGAAAAACATCGTGGGGTGGTGTGCATTGTATGTGTGTGTAACATTTCATTCAACAGTAGGAGTGAGAAAAACATCACAGGGTGGTGTGAATACGATGGTCTGAATTAGGATAGGCAGTGAGTGGCAATGTAAGATGGAGAAAAGCACCGCAGGTTGGTCAGCTTGTGGAGGACAGGTACCATGCAGAGGCAATGTAGGATAGGTTTCTGAAAAACATCTCGGGGTGGTGCGCATTGTATGAGTGTGTAAAATTACATTCCCTAGTAGGAGTGAGAAAAACATCACGGGGTGGTGTGAATCGGAGGGTCTGAATTAGCATGGGCAGTGAGTGGCAATGTACGATGGAGAAAAACACCAACGGATGGTCAGCATGGGTAGGTCAGGGAACATGCAGTGGCAATGTAGGATCGGTTTCTGAAAAACATCACGGGGTGGTGCGCGTTGTATGGGTGTGTAACATTACATTCACTAGTAGGAGTGAGAAAAACATCACGGGCTGGTGTGAATTGGAGGGTCTGAATTAGGATAGCCAGTGAGTTGCAATGTAGGATGGAGAAAAGCAACGCAGGGAGGTCACCATGGGGAGGTCAGGGATCATGCAGTGGCAATGTAGGATAGGTTTCTGAAAAACATTGCGGGGTGGTGCGCATTGTATGGGTGTGTAACATTACATTCACTAGTAGGAGTGAGAAAAACATCAGGGGGTGGTGTGAATCGGAGGGTCTGAATTAGGATAGGCCGTGAGTGGCAATGTAGGATGGAGAAAAGCCCCGCGGGTTGGTCAGCATGTGGAGGTCAGGGAACATGCAGTGGCAATGTAGGATAGGTTTCTGAAAAACATCGCGGGGTCGTGCGCATTTTATGGGTGTGTAAAATTACATTCTCTCGTAGGAGTGAGAAAAACATCATGGTGTGGTGTGAATCTGAGGGTCTGAATTAGGTTAGGCAGTGAGTTGCAATGTAGGATGGAGAAAAGCACCGCCAAGTAGTCAGCACGGGGAGGTCAGGGAACATGCAGTGGCAATGTAGGTTAGGTTTCTGAAAAACATCGCGGGGTGGTGCGCATTGTATGGGTGTGTAACATTACATTCACTAGTAGGAGTGAGAAAAGCATCACGGGGTGGTGTGAATCGGAGTGTCTGAATTAGGATAGGCAGTGATTGGCAATGTAGGATGGAGAAAGCACCGCGGGGTGGTCAGCATGGGGAGGTCAGGGAACATGCAGTGGCAATGTAGGATAGGTTTCTGAAAAACATCGCTGGGTGGTGCGCATTGTATGGGTGTGTAACATTACATTCACTAGTAGGAGTGAGAAAAACATCACGGGATTGTGTGAATAACAGGGTCTGCATTAGGATAGGCAGTGTGTGGCAATGTAGGATGGAGAAAAGCACCGCGGGGTGGTCAGCATGGGGAGGTCAGGGAACATGCAGTGGCAATGTAGGATAGATTTCTGAAAAACATCCCGGGGTGGTGCGCATTGTATGGGTGTATAACATTACATTCACTAGTAGGAGTGAGAAAAACATCACGGGGTGGTGCACATTGTATGGGTGTGTAACATTAAATTCACTAGTAGGAGTAAGAAAAACATCACGGGGTGGTGTGAATCGGAGGGATTGAATTAGGATAGGCAGTGAGTGGCAATATAGGATGGAGAAAAGCACCACGTGGTGGTCAGCATTGGGAGGTCAGGGAACATGCAGTGGCAAAGTAGGATAGGTTTCTGAAAAACATAACGCGGTGGTGCCGATTGTATGGTTGTGTAACATTACATTCACTACTAGGAGTGAGAAAAACATCACGGAGTCGTGTGAATCGGAGGGTCTGAATTACGATAGGCCGTGAGTGGCAATGTAGGGTGGAGAAAAGCACCACGGTGTGGTCAGCATGGGGAGGTCAGGGAACATGCAGTGGCAATGTAGGATAGGTTTCTGAAAAACATCGCGGGGTGGTACGCGTTGTATGGGTGTGTAACATTACATTCACTAGTAGGAGTGAGAAAAACATCGTGGGGTGGTGGCATTGTATGTGTGTGTAACATTACATTCACAAGTGGGAGTGAAAAAAACATCACGAGGTGGTGTGAATCGGAGGGTCGGAATTAGGATAGGTAGTGAGTGGCAATGTAGGATGGAGAAAAGCACCGCGGGGTGGACAGCATGGGGAGGTCAGGGAACATGCAGTGGCAATGTAGGATAGGTTTCTGAAAAACATCGCGGGGTGATGCGCATTGTATGGTTGTGTAACATTACATTCACTAGTAGGAGTGAGAAAAAGATCGTGGGGTGGTGCGCATTGTATGGGTGTGTAACATTACATTCACAAGTGGGAGTGAAAAAAACATCACGAGGTGGTGTGAATCGGAGGGTCTGATTTAGAATAGGCTGTGAGTGGCAATGTCAGATGGAGAAAAGCACCGCGGGGTGGTCAGCATGGGGAGGTCAGGGAACATGCAGTGTCAACGTAGGATAGGTTTCTGAAAAACATCGCGGGGTGGTGCGCAATGTATGGGTGTGTAACATTACATTCACTAGTAGGAGTGAGAAAAACATCGTGGGGTGGTGGCATTGTATGTGTGTGTAACATTACATTCACCATTAGGAGTGAGAAAAATATCACGGGGTGGTGTGAATCCGATGGTCTGAATTAGGATAGGCAGTGAGTGGCAATGTAGGATGGAGAAAAGCACCGCGGGTTGGTCAACTTGTGGAGGTCAGGGACCATGGAGAGGCAATGTAGGATAGGTTTCTGAAAAACATCACGGGGTGGTGCGCGTTGTATGGGTGTGTAACATTACATTCACTAGTAGGAGTGAGAAAAACATCACGGGGTGGTGTGAATCCGAGGGTCTGAATTAGGATAGGCAGTGAGTGGCAATGTAGGATGGAGAAAAGCACCGTGGGTTGGTCAGCTTGTGTAGGTCAAGGACCATGCAGTGGCAATGAAGGGTAGGTTTCGGAAAAACATCTTGGGGTGGTGCGCATTGTATGGGTGTGTAAAATTACACTCACTAGTAGGAGTGAGAAAAACATCACGGGGTGGTGCGCATTTTATGGGTGTGTAACATTAAATTCACTAGTAGGAGTGAGAAAAACATCAAGGTGTGGTGTGAATCAGAGGGATTGAATTAGGATAGGCAGTAAGTGACAATATAGGATGGAGAAAAGCACCACGTGGTGGCCAGCATGGGGAGGTCAGGGAACATGCAGTGGCAATGTAGGATAGGTTTCTGAAAAACATCGCGGGGTTGGTGCGCATTGTATGGGTGTGTAACATTTTATTCACTAGTAGGAGTGAGAAAAACATCAAGGGGTGGTGTGAATCGGAGGGATTGAATTAGGATAGGCAGTAAGTGACAATATAGGATGGAGAAAAGCACCACGTGGTGGTCAGCATGGGGAGGTCAGGGAACATGCAGTGGCAATGTAGGATAGGTTTCTGAAAAACATCGCGGGGTTGATGCGCATTGTATGGGTGTGTAACATTTTATTCACTAGTAGGAGTGAGAAAAACATCGTGGGGTGGTGCGCATTGTATGGGTGTCTAACATTACATTCACTAGTAGGAGTGAGAAAAACATCACGGGGTGGTGTGAATCGGAGGGACTGAAATAGGATAGGCAGTGAGTGGCAATGTAGGATGGAGAAAAGCACCGCGGGGTGGTCAGCATGGGGAGGACAGGGAACATGCAGTGGCAATGTAGGACAGGTTTTTGAAAAACATCGCGGGGTGGTGCGCATTGTATGGGTGTGTAACATTACATTCACTAGTAGGAGTGAGAAAAACATCACGGGGTGATGCGCATTGTATTGCTGTGTAACATTACATTTACTAGTAGAAGTGAGAAAAACATCACGGGGTGTTGTGAATCCGAGGGTCTGAATTAGGATAGGCAGTGAGTGGCAATGTAGGATGGAGAAAAGCACCGTGGGTTGGTCAGCTTGTTTAGGTCAAGGACCATGCAGTGGCAATGAAGGGTAGGTTTCGGAAAAACATCTTGGGGTGGTGCGCATTGTATGGGTGTGTAAAATTACACTCACTAGTAGGAGTGAGAAAAACATCACGGGGTGGTGCGCATTTTATGGGTGTGTAACATTAAATTCACTAGTAGGAGTGAGAAAAACATCAAGGTGTGGTGTGAATCAGAGGGATTGAATTAGGATAGGCAGTAAGTGACAATATAGGATGGAGAAAAGCACCACGTGGTGGCCAGCATGGGGAGGTCAGGGAACATGCAGTGGCAATGTAGGATAGGTTTCTGAAAAACATCGCGGGGTTGGTGCGCATTGTATGGGTGTGTAACATTACATTCACTAGTAGGAGTGAGAAAAACATCGTGGGGTGGTGCGCATTGTATGGGTGTGTAACATAACATTCACTAGTAGGAGTGAGAAAAACATCACGGGGTGGTGTGAATCAGAGGGACTGAAATAGGATAGGCAGTGAGTGGCAATGTAGGATGGAGAAAAGCACCGCGGGCTGGTCAGCATGGGGAGGACAGGGAACATGCAGTGGCAATGTAGGATAGGTTTCTGAAAAACATCGGGCGGTGGTGCGCATTGTATGTGTGTTTAACATTACATTCACTAGTAGGAGTGAGAAAAACATCACGGGGTGGTGCGCATTGTATTGCTGTGTAACATTACATTCGCTAGTAGGAGTGAGAAAAACATCACGGGGTGGTGTGAATCAGAGGGTCTGAATTAGGATAGGCAGTGAGTGGCAATGTAGGATGGAGAAAAGCACCGTGGGTTGGTCAGCGTGTGGAAGTCAGGGACCATGCAGTGGCAATGTAGGATATGTTTCGGAAAATCATCGGGCGGTGGTGCGCATTGTATGTGTGTGTAACATTACATTCACTAGTAGGAGTGAGAAAAACATCACCTGGTGGTGCGCATTGTATTGCTGTGTAACATTACATTCACTAGTAGGAGTGAGAAAAACATCACGGGGTGGTGTGAATCGGAGGGTCTGAATTAGGATAGGCAGTGAGTGGCAACTTTTGATGGAGAAAAGCACCGCGGTGTGGTCAGCATGGGGAGGTCTGGGAACATGTAGAGGCAATTTAGGATAGGTTTCTGAAAAACATCGCAGTGTGGTGCGCATTGTATGGGTGTGTAACATTACATTCACTAGTAGGAGTGAGAAAAACATCACGGGGTTGTGTGAATCCGAGGGTCTGAATTAGGATAGGCAGTGAGTGGCAATGTAGGATGGAGAAAAGCACCGTGGGTTGGTCAGCTTGTTTAGGTCAAGGACCATGCAGTGGCAATGTAGGGTAGTTTTCGGAAAAACATCTTGGGGTGGTGCGCATTGTAGGGGTGTGTAAAATTACACTCACTAATAGGACTGAGAAAAACATCACGGGGTGCTGCGCATTTTATGGGTGTGTAACATTAAATTCACTAGTAGGAGTGAGAAAAACATCAAGGGGTGGTGTGAATCAGAGGGATTGAATTAGGATAGGCAGTAAGTGACAATATAGGATGGAGAAAAGCACCACGTGGTGGTCAGCATGGGGAGGTCAGGGAACATGCAGTGGCAATGTAGGATAGGTTTCTGAAAAACATCGCGGGGTTGGTGCGCATTGTAAAGGTGTGTAACATTACATTCACTAGTAGGAGTGAGAAAAACATCGTGGGGTGGTGCGCATTGTATGGGTGTGTAACATTACATTCACTAGTAGGAGTGAGAAAAACATCACGGGGTGGTGTGAATCGGAGGGACTGAAATAGGATAGGCAGTGAGTGGCAATGTAGGATGGAGAAAAGCACCGCGGGCTGGTCAGCATGGGGAGGACAGGGAACATGCAGTGGCAATGTAGGATAGGTTTCTGAAAAACATCACGGGGTGGTGCGCATTGTATGGGTGTGTAACATTACATTCACTAGTAGGAGTGAGAAAAACATCATGGGGTGGTGCGCATTGTATTTCTGTGTAACATTACATTCACTAGTAGGAGTGAGAAAAACATCATGGGGTGGTGTGAATCCGAGGGTCTGAATTAGGATAGGCAGTGAGTGGCAATGTAGGATGGAGATAAGCACCGTGGGTTTGTCAGCTTGTGGAAGTCAGGGACCATGCAGTGGCAATGTAGGATAGGTTTCGGAAAAACATCACGGGGTGGTGCGCATTGTATTGCTGTGTAACATTACAATCACTAGTAGGAGTGAGAAAAACTTCACGGGGTGGTGTGAATCGGAGGGTCTGAATTAGGATAGGCAGTGAGTGGCAACGTAGGATGGAGAAAAGCACCGCGGTGTGGTCAGCATGGGGAGGTCAGGGAACATGTAGAGGCAATTTAGGATAGGTTTCTGAAAAACATCGCAGTGTGGTGCGCATTGTATGGGTGTGTAACATTACATTCCCTAGTAGGAGTGAGAAAAACATCACGGGGTGGTGTGAATCGGAGGGACTGAAATAGGATAGGCAGTGAGTGGCAATGTATGATGGAGAAAAGCACCGCGGGTTGGTCAGCATGCGGAGGACAGTGAACATGCAGTGGCAATGTAGGATAGGTTTCTGAAAAACATCGCGGGGTGGTGCGCATTGTATGGGTGTGTAACATTACATTCACTAGTAGTAGTGAGAAAAACATCACGGGGTGGTGCGCATTGTATTGCTGTGTAACATTACATTCACTAGTAGGAGTGAGAAAAACATCATGGGGTGGTGTGAATCCGAGGGTCTGAATTAGGATAGGCAGTGAGTGGCAATGTAGGATGGAGAAAAGCACCGTGGTTTGGTCAGCTTGTGGAAGTCAGGGACCATGCAGTGGCAATGTAGGATTGTTTTCGGAAAAACATCACGGGGTGGTGCGCATTTTATTGCTGTGTAACATTACATTCACTAGTAGGAGTGAGAAAAACATCACGGGGTTGTGTGAATCCGAGGGTCTGAATTAGGATAGGCAGTGAGTGGCAATGTAGGATGGAGAAAAGCACCGTGGGTTGGTCAGCTTGTTTAGGTCAAGGACCATGCAGTGGCAATGTAGGGTAGTTTTCGGAAAAACATCTTGGGGTGGTGCGCATTGTAGGGGTGTGTAAAATTACACTCACTAATAGGACTGAGAAAAACATCACGGGGTGCTGCGCATTTTATGGGTGTGTAACATTAAATTCACTAGTAGGAGTGAGAAAAACATCAAGGGGTGGTGTGAATCAGAGGGATTGAATTAGGATAGGCAGTAAGTGACAATATAGGATGGAGAAAAGCACCACGTGGTGGTCAGCATGGGGAGGTCAGGGAACATGCAGTGGCAATGTAGGATAGGTTTCTGAAAAACATCGCGGGGTTGGTGCGCATTGTATGGGTGTGTAACATTACATTCACTAGTAGGAGTGAGAAAAACATCGTGGGGTGGGTGCGCATTGTATGGGTGTGTAACATTACATTCACTAGTAGGAGTGAGAAAAACATCACGGGGTGGTGTGAATCGGAGGGACTGAAATAGGATAGGCAGTGAGTGGCAATGTAGGATGGAGAAAAGCACCGCGGGCTGGTCAGCATGGGGAGGACAGGGAACATGCAGTGGCAATGTAGGATAGGTTTCTGAAAAACATCACGGGGTGGTGCGCATTGTATGGGTGTGTAACATTACATTCACTAGTAGGAGTGAGAAAAACATCATGGGGTGGTGCGCATTGTATTTCTGTGTAACATTACATTCACTAGTAGGAGTGAGAAAAACATCATGGGGTGGTGTGAATCCGAGGGTCTGAATTAGGATAGGCAGTGAGTGGCAATGTAGGATGGAGATAAGCACCGTGGGTTTGTCAGCTTGTGGAAGTCAGGGACCATGCAGTGGCAATGTAGGATAGGTTTCGGAAAAACATCACGGGGTGGTGCGCATTGTATTGCTGTGTAACATTACAATCACTAGTAGGAGTGAGAAAAACTTCACGGGGTGGTGTGAATCGGAGGGTCTGAATTAGGATAGGCAGTGAGTGGCAACGTAGGATGGAGAAAAGCACCGCGGTGTGGTCAGCATGGGGAGGTCTGGGAACATGTAGAGGCAATTTAGGATAGGTTTCTGAAAAACATCGCAGTGTGGTGCGCATTGTATGGGTGTGTAACATTACATTCCCTAGTAGGAGTGAGAAAAACATCACGGGGTGGTGTGAATCGGAGGGACTGAAATAGGATAGGCAGTGAGTGGCAATGTATGATGGAGAAAAGCACCGCGGGTTGGTCAGCATGCGGAGGACAGTGAACATGCAGTGGCAATGTAGGATAGGTTTCTGAAAAACATCGCGGGGTGGTGCGCATTGTATGGGTGTGTAACATTACATTCACTAGTAGGAGTGAGAAAAACATCACGGGGTGGTGCGCATTGTATTGCTGTGTAACATTACATTCACTAGTAGGAGTGAGAAAAACATCATGGGGTGGTGTGAATCCGAGGGTCTGAATTAGGATAGGCAGTGAGTGGCAATGTAGGATGGAGAAAAGCACCGTGGTTTGGTCAGCTTGTGGAAGTCAGGGACCATGCAGTGGCAATGTAGGATTGGTTTCGGAAAAACATCACGGGGTGGTGCGCATTTTATTGCTGTGTAACATTACATTCACTAGTAGGAGTGAGAAAAACATCACGGGGTTGTGTGAATCCGAGGGTCTGAA
Organism: Cavia porcellus; assembly: GCF_034190915.1. Taxonomy (NCBI): domain Eukaryota; kingdom Metazoa; phylum Chordata; class Mammalia; order Rodentia; family Caviidae; genus Cavia; species Cavia porcellus. Next base: position 6,922,862 of record NW_026947526.1, read on the forward strand.
TTAGGATAGGCAGTGAGTGGCAATGTAGGATGGAGAAAAGCACCGTGGGTTGGTCAGCTTGTTTAGGTCAAGGACCATGCAGTGGCAATGTAGGGTAGTTTTCGGAAAAACATCTTGGGGTGGTGCGCATTGTAGGGGTGTGTAAAATTACACTTACTAATAGGACTGAGAAAAACATCACGGGGTGCTGCGCATTTTATGGGTGTGTAACATTAAATTCACTAGTAGGAGTGAGAAAAACATCAAGGGGTGGTGTGAATCAGAGGGATTGAATTAGGATAGGCAGTAAGTGACAATATAGGATGGAGAAAAGCACCACGTGGTGGTCAGCATGGGGAGGTCAGGGAACATGCAGTGGCAATGTAGGATAGGTTTCTGAAAAACATCGCGGGGTTGGTGCGCATTGTATGGGTGTGTAACATTACATTCACTAGTAGGAGTGAGAAAAACATCGTGGGGTGGTGCGCATTGTATGGGTGTGTAACATTACATTCACTAGTAGGAGTGAGAAAAACATCACGGGGTGGTGTGAATCGGAGGGACTGAAATAGGATAGGCAGTGAGTGGCAATGTAGGATGGAGAAAAGCACCGCGGGCTGGTCAGCATGGGGAGGACAGGGAACATGCAGTGGCAATGTAGGATAGGTTTCTGAAAAACATCACGGGGTGGTGCGCATTGTATGGGTGTGTAACATTACATTCACTAGTAGGAGTGAGAAAAACATCATGGGGTGGTGCGCATTGTATTTCTGTGTAACATTACATTCACTAGTAGGAGTGAGAAAAACATCATGGGGTGGTGTGAATCCGAGGGTCTGAATTAGGATAGGCAGTGAGTGGCAATGTAGGATGGAGATAAGCACCGTGGGTTTGTCAGCTTGTGGAAGTCAGGGACCATGCAGTGGCAATGTAGGATAGGTTTCGGAAAAACATCACGGGGTGGTGCGCATTGTATTGCTGTGTAACATTACAATCACTAGTAGGAGTGAGAAAAACTTCACGGGGTGGTGTGAATCGGAGGGTCTGAATTAGGATAGGCAGTGAGTGGCAACGTAGGATGGAGAAAAGCACCGCGGTGTGGTCAGCATGGGGAGGTCTGGGCCATGTAGAGGCAATTTAGGATAGGTTTCTGAAAAACATCGCAGTGTGGTGCGCATTGTATGGGTGTGTAACATTACATTCCCTAGTAGGAGTGAGAAAAACATCACGGGGTGGTGTGAATCGGAGGGACTGAAATAGGATAGGCAGTGAGTGGCAATGTATGATGGAGAAAAGCACCGCGGGTTGGTCAGCATGCGGAGGACAGTGAACATGCAGTGGCAATGTAGGATAGGTTTCTGAAAAACATCGCGGGGTGGTGCGCATTGTATGGGTGTGTAACATTACATTCACTAGTAGTAGTGAGAAAAACATCACGGGGTGGTGCGCATTGTATTGCTGTGTAACATTACATTCACTAGTAGGAGTGAGAAAAACATCATGGGGTGGTGTGAATCCGAGGGTCTGAATTAGGATAGGCAGTGAGTGGCAATGTAGGATGGAGAAAAGCACCGTGGTTTGGTCAGCTTGTGGAAGTCAGGGACCATGCAGTGGCAATGTAGGATTGGTTTCGGAAAAACATCACGGGGTGGTGCGCATTTTATTACTGTGTAACATTACATTCACTAGTAGGAGTGAGTAAAACTTCACGCGGTGGTGTGAATCGGAGGGTCTGAATTAGGATAGGCAGTGAGTGGCAACGTAGGATGGAGAAAAGCACCGCGGTGTGGTCAGCATGGGGAGGTCAGGGAACTTGTAGAGGCAATTTAGGTTAGGTTTCTGAAAAACATCGCAGTGTGGTGCGCATTGTATGGGTGTGTAACATTACATTCACTAGTAGGAGTGAGAAAAACATCACGGGGTGGTGTGAATCGGAGGGTCTGAATAAGGATAGGCCGTGAGTGGCAATGTAGGGTGGAGAAAAGCACCGCGGTGTGGTCAGCATGGGGAAGTCAGGGAACATGCAGTGGCAATGTAGGATAGGTTTCTGAAAAACATCGCGGGGTGGTGTGCAATGTATGGGTGTGTAACGTTACATTCACTAGTAGTAGTGAGAAAAACATCACGGGGTGGTGTGAATCGGAGCGTCTAAATAAGGATAGGCAGTGAGTGGCAATATAGGATGGAGAAAAGCACCGCGGGGTGGTCAGCATGTGGAGGTCAGGGAACATGCAGTGGCAGTGTAGGATAGGTTTCTGAAAAACGTCGCGGCGTGGTGCGCATTGTATGGGTGTGTAAAATTACATTCACTAGTAGGAGTGAGAAAAACATCGTGGGGTGGTGCGCATTGTATGGGTGTGAAACATTACATTAACTAGTAGGAGTGAGAAAAACATCACGGGGTGGTGTGAATCGGAGGGACTGAAATAGGATAGGCAGTGAGTGGCAATGTAGGATGGAGAAAAGCACCGCGGGGTGGTCAGCATTGGGAGGTCAGGGAACATGCAGTGGCAATGTAGGATAGGTTTCTGAAAAACATCGCGGGGTGGTGCGCATTGTATGGGTGTGTGTTACATTACATTCACTAGTAGGAGTGAGAAAAACATCACGGGGTGATGCGCATTGTATTGCTGTGTAACATTACATTTACTAGTAGGAGTGAGAAAAACATCACGGGGTGGAGTGAATCCGAGGGTCTGAATTAGGATAGGCAGTGAGTGGCAATGTAGGATGGAGAAAAGCACCGTGGGTTCGTCAGCTTGTTTAGGTCAGGGACCATGCAGTGGCAATGTATGATAGGTTTCGGAAAAACATCTCGGGGTGGTGCGCATTGTATGGGTGTGTAAAATTACACTCACTAGTAGGAGTGAGAAAAACATCACGGGGTGGTGTGAATACGGAGGGTCTGAATTAGGATAGGCAGTGAGTGACAACGTAGGATGGAGAAAAGCACCACGGTGTGGTCAGCATGGGGAGGTCAGGGAACATGTAGTGGCAATGTAGGATAGGTTTCTCAAAAACATCGCGGGGTGGTGCGCATTGTATGGGTGTGTAACATTACATTCACTAGTAGGATTGAGAAAAACATCACGGGGTGGTGTAAATCGGAGGGTCTGAATTAGGATAGGCAGTGAGTGGCAAAGTAGTATGTAGAAAAGTACCGCGGGTTGGTCAGCATGGGGAGGTCAGGGAACATGCAGTGGCAATGTAGGAGAGGTTTATGAAAAACATCGCGGGGTGGTACGCATTTTATGGGTGTGTAACATTACATTCACTAGTAGGAGTGATAAAAACATCTTCCGGTGGTGCGCATTGTATGGGTGTGTAACATTACATTCACTAGTATGAGTCAGAAAAACATCACGGGGTGGAGTGAATCGGAGGGACTGAAATAGGATAGGCAGTGATTGGCAATGTAGGATGGAGAAAAGCACCGCGGGGTGTTCAGCATGGGGAGGACAGGGAACATGCAGTGACAATGTAGGATAGGTTACTCAAAAACATCGCGGGGTGGTGCGCATTGTATCGGTGTGTGTTACATTATATTCACTAGTAGGAGTGAGAAAAACATCACGGGGTGGTGTGAATCGGAGGGTCTGAATTAGGATAGGCAGTGAGTGGCAATGTAGGATGGAGGAAAGCACCGCGGGGTGGTCAGCATGGGGAGGTCAGGGAACATGCCGTGGCATTGTAGGATAGGCTTCAGAAAAACATCGCCGAGTGGTGCGCATTGTATTTGTGTGTAACATTACATTCACTAGTAGGAGTGAGAAAAGCATCACGGGGTGGTGGGAATCGGAGGGTCTGAATTAGGATATGCAGTGAGTGGAAATGTACGATGGAGAATAGCACCAAGGGATGGTCAGCATGGTGAGGTCAGGGAACATGCAGTGGCAATGTAGGATAGGTTTCTGAAAAACATCACAGTGGTGCGCATTGTATGGGTGTGTAACATCACATTCACTAGTAGGAGTGAGAAAAACATCACGGGGTGGTGTGAATTGGAGGGTCAGAATTAGGATAGGCAGTCAGTGGCAATATAGGATGGAGAAAAGCACCGCCGGGTGGTCAGCATATGGAGGTCAGGGAATATGCAGTGGGAATGTAGGATAGGTTTCTGAAAAACATCGCGGGGTGGTGCGCATTGTATGGGTGTGTAACATTACATTCACTAGTAGGAGTGAGAAAAACATCGTGGGGTGGTGCGCATTGTATGGGTGTGTAACATTACATTCACTAGTAGGAGTGAGAAAAACATCACGGGGTGATGCGCATTGTATTGCTGTGTAACATTACATTTACTAGTAGAAGTGAGAAAAACATCACGGGGTGTTGTGAATCCGAGGGTCTGAATTAGGATAGGCAGTGAGTGGCAATGTAGGATGGAGAAAAGCACCGTGGGTTGGTCAGCTTGTTTAGGTCAAGGACCATGCAGTGGCAATGAAGGGTAGGTTTCGGAAAAACATCTTGGGGTGGTGCGCATTGTATGGGTGTGTAAAATTACACTCACTAGTAGGAGTGAGAAAAACATCACGGGGTGGTGCGCATTTTATGGGTGTGTAACATTAAATTCACTAGTAGGAGTGAGAAAAACATCAAGGTGTGGTGTGAATCAGAGGGATTGAATTAGGATAGGCAGTAAGTGACAATATAGGATGGAGAAAAGCACCACGTGGTGGCCAGCATGGGGAGGTCAGGGAACATGCAGTGGCAATGTAGGATAGGTTTCTGAAAAACATCGCGGGGTTGGTGCGCATTGTATGGGTGTGTAACATTACATTCACTAGTAGGAGTGAGAAAAACATCGTGGGGTGGTGCGCATTGTATGGGTGTGTAACATAACATTCACTAGTAGGAGTGAGAAAAACATCACGGGGTGGTGTGAATCAGAGGGACTGAAATAGGATAGGCAGTGAGTGGCAATGTAGGATGGAGAAAAGCACCGCGGGCTGGTCAGCATGGGGAGGACAGGGAACATGCAGTGGCAATGTAGGATAGGTTTCTGAAAAACATCGGGCGGTGGTGCGCATTGTATGTGTGTTTAACATTACATTCACTAGTAGGAGTGAGAAAAACATCACGGGGTGGTGCGCATTGTATTGCTGTGTAACATTACATTCGCTAGTAGGAGTGAGAAAAACATCACGGGGTGGTGTGAATCAGAGGGTCTGAATTAGGATAGGCAGTGAGTGGCAATGTAGGATGGAGAAAAGCACCGTGGGTTGGTCAGCGTGTGGAAGTCAGGGACCATGCAGTGGCAATGTAGGATAGGTTTCGGAAAAACATCGGGCGGTGGTGCGCATTGTATGTGTGTGTAACATTACATTCACTAGTAGGAGTGAGAAAAACATCACCTGGTGGTGCGCATTGTATTGCTGTGTAACATTACATTCACTAGTAGGAGTGAGAAAAACATCACGGGGTGGTGTGAATCGGAGGGTCTGAATTAGGATAGGCAGTGAGTGGCAACTTTTGATGGAGAAAAGCACCGCGGTGTGGTCAGCATGGGGAGGTCTGGGAACATGTAGAGGCAATTTAGGATAGGTTTCTGAAAAACATCGCAGTGTGGTGCGCATTGTATGGGTGTGTAACATTACATTCACTAGTAGGAGTGAGAAAAACATCACGGGGTTGTGTGAATCCGAGGGTCTGAATTAGGATAGGCAGTGAGTGGCAATGTAGGATGGAGAAAAGCACCGTGGGTTGGTCAGCTTGTTTAGGTCAAGGACCATGCAGTGGCAATGTAGGGTAGTTTTCGGAAAAACATCTTGGGGTGGTGCGCATTGTAGGGGTGTGTAAAATTACACTCACTAATAGGACTGAGAAAAACATCACGGGGTGCTGCGCATTTTATGGGTGTGTAACATTAAATTCACTAGTAGGAGTGAGAAAAACATCAAGGGGTGGTGTGAATCAGAGGGATTGAATTAGGATAGGCAGTAAGTGACAATATAGGATGGAGAAAAGCACCACGTGGTGGTCAGCATGGGGAGGTCAGGGAACATGCAGTGGCAATGTAGGATAGGTTTCTGAAAAACATCGCGGGGTTGGTGCGCATTGTATGGGTGTGTAACATTACATTCACTAGTAGGAGTGAGAAAAACATCGTGGGGTGGTGTGCATTGTATGGGTGTGTAACATTACATTCACTAGTAGGAGTGAGAAAAACATCACGGGGTGGTGTGAATCGGAGGGACTGAAATAGGATAGGCAGTGAGTGGCAATGTAGGATGGAGAAAAGCACCGCGGGCTGGTCAGCATGGGGAGGACAGGGAACATGCAGTGGCAATGTAGGATAGGTTTCTGAAAAACATCACGGGGTGGTGCGCATTGTATGGGTGTGTAACATTACATTCACTAGTAGGAGTGAGAAAAACATCATGGGGTGGTGCGCATTGTATTTCTGTGTAACATTACATTCACTAGTAGGAGTGAGAAAAACATCATGGGGTGGTGTGAATCCGAGGGTCTGAATTAGGATAGGCAGTGAGTGGCAATGTAGGATGGAGATAAGCACCGTGGGTTTGTCAGCTTGTGGAAGTCAGGGACCATGCAGTGGCAATGTAGGATAGGTTTCGGAAAAACATCACGGGGTGGTGCGCATTGTATTGCTGTGTAACATTACAATCACTAGTAGGAGTGAGAAAAACTTCACGGGGTGGTGTGAATCGGAGGGTCTGAATTAGGATAGGCAGTGAGTGGCAACGTAGGATGGAGAAAAGCACCGCGGTGTGGTCAGCATGGGGAGGTCAGGGAACATGTAGAGGCAATTTAGGATAGGTTTCTGAAAAACATCGCAGTGTGGTGCGCATTGTATGGGTGTGTAACATTACATTCCCTAGTAGGAGTGAGAAAAACATCACGGGGTGGTGTGAATCGGAGGGACTGAAATAGGATAGGCAGTGAGTGGCAATGTATGATGGAGAAAAGCACCGCGGGTTGGTCAGCATGCGGAGGACAGTGAACATGCAGTGGCAATGTAGGATAGGTTTCTGAAAAACATCGCGGGGTGGTGCGCATTGTATGGGTGTGTAACATTACATTCACTAGTAGTAGTGAGAAAAACATCACGGGGTGGTGCGCATTGTATTGCTGTGTAACATTACATTCACTAGTAGGAGTGAGAAAAACATCATGGGGTGGTGTGAATCCGAGGGTCTGAATTAGGATAGGCAGTGAGTGGCAATGTAGGATGGAGAAAAGCACCGTGGTTTGGTCAGCTTGTGGAAGTCAGGGACCATGCAGTGGCAATGTAGGATTGGTTTCGGAAAAACATCACGGGGTGGTGCGCATTTTATTGCTGTGTAACATTACATTCACTAGTAGGAGTGAGAAAAACATCACGGGGTTGTGTGAATCCGAGGGTCTGAATTAGGATAGGCAGTGAGTGGCAATGTAGGATGGAGAAAAGCACCGTGGGTTGGTCAGCTTGTTTAGGTCAAGGACCATGCAGTGGCAATGTAGGGTAGTTTTCGGAAAAACATCTTGGGGTGGTGCGCATTGTAGGGGTGTGTAAAATTACACTCACTAATAGGACTGAGAAAAACATCACGGGGTGCTGCGCATTTTATGGGTGTGTAACATTAAATTCACTAGTAGGAGTGAGAAAAACATCAAGGGGTGGTGTGAATCAGAGGGATTGAATTAGGATAGTCAGTAAGTGACAATATAGGATGGAGAAAAGCACCACGTGGTGGTCAGCATGGGGAGGTCAGGGAACATGCAGTGGCAATGTAGGATAGGTTTCTGAAAAACATCGCGGGGTTGGTGCGCATTGTATGGGTGTGTAACATTACATTCACTAGTAGGAGTGAGAAAAACATCGTGGGGTGGTGCGCATTGTATGGGTGTGTAACATTACATTCACTAGTAGGAGTGAGAAAAACATCACGGGGTGGTGTGAATCGGAGGGACTGAAATAGGATAGGCAGTGAGTGGCAATGTAGGATGGAGAAAAGCACCGCGGGCTGGTCAGCATGGGGAGGACAGGGAACATGCAGTGGCAATGTAGGATAGGTTTCTGAAAAACATCACGGGGTGGTGCGCATTGTATGGGTGTGTAACATTACATTCACTAGTAGGAGTGAGAAAAACATCATGGGGTGGTGCGCATTGTATTTCTGTGTAACATTACATTCACTAGTAGGAGTGAGAAAAACATCATGGGGTGGTGTGAATCCGAGGGTCTGAATTAGGATAGGCAGTGAGTGGCAATGTAGGATGGAGATAAGCACCGTGGGTTTGTCAGCTTGTGGAAGTCAGGGACCATGCAGTGGCAATGTAGGATAGGTTTCGGAAAAACATCACGGGGTGGTGCGCATTGTATTGCTGTGTAACATTACAATCACTAGTAGGAGTGAGAAAAACTTCACGGGGTGGTGTGAATCGGAGGGTCTGAATTAGGATAGGCAGTGAGTGGCAACGTAGGATGGAGAAAAGCACCGCGGTGTGGTCAGCATGGGGAGGTCTGGGAACATGTAGAGGCAATTTAGGATAGGTTTCTGAAAAACATCGCAGTGTGGTGCGCATTGTATGGGTGTGTAACATTACATTCCCTAGTAGGAGTGAGAAAAACATCACGGGGTGGTGTGAATCGGAGGGACTGAAATAGGATAGGCAGTGAGTGGCAATGTATGATGGAGAAAAGCACCGCGGGTTGGTCAGCATGCGGAGGACAGTGAACATGCAGTGGCAATGTAGGATAGGTTTCTGAAAAACATCGCGGGGTGGTGCGCATTGTATGGGTGTGTAACATTACATTCACTAGTAGGAGTGAGAAAAACATCACGGGGTGGTGCGCATTGTATTGCTGTGTAACATTACATTCACTAGTAGGAGTGAGAAAAACATCATGGGGTGGTGTGAATCCGAGGGTCTGAATTAGGATAGGCAGTGAGTGGCAATGTAGGATGGAGAAAAGCACCGTGGTTTGGTCAGCTTGTGGAAGTCAGGGACCATGCAGTGGCAATGTAGGATTGGTTTCGGAAAAACATCACGGGGTGGTGCGCATTTTATTGCTGTGTAACATTACATTCACTAGTAGGAGTGAGAAAAACATCACGGGGTTGTGTGAATCCGAGGGTCTGAATTAGGATAGGCAGTGAGTGGCAATGTAGGATGGAGAAAAGCACCGTGGGTTGGTCAGCTTGTTTAGGTCAAGGACCATGCAGTGGCAATGTAGGGTAGTTTTCGGAAAAACATCTTGGGGTGGTGCGCATTGTAGGGGTGTGTAAAATTACACTCACTAATAGGACTGAGAAAAACATCACGGGGTGCTGCGCATTTTATGGGTGTGTAACATTAAATTCACTAGTAGGAGTGAGAAAAACATCAAGGGGTGGTGTGAATCAGAGGGATTGAATTAGGATAGGCAGTAAGTGACAATATAGGATGGAGAAAAGCACCACGTGGTGGTCAGCATGGGGAGGTCAGGGAACATGCAGTGGCAATGTAGGATAGGTTTCTGAAAAACATCGCGGGGTTGGTGCGCATTGTATGGGTGTGTAACATTACATTCACTAGTAGGAGTGAGAAAAACATCGTGGGGTGGTGCGCATTGTATGGGTGTGTAACATTACATTCACTAGTAGGAGTGAGAAAAACATCACGGGGTGGTGTGAATCGGAGGGACTGAAATAGGATAGGCAGTGAGTGGCAATGTAGGATGGAGAAAAGCACCGCGGGCTGGTCAGCATGGGGAGGACAGGGAACATGCAGTGGCAATGTAGGATAGGTTTCTGAAAAACATCACGGGGTGGTGCGCATTGTATGGGTGTGTAACATTACATTCACTAGTAGGAGTGAGAAAAACATCATGGGGTGGTGCGCATTGTATTTCTGTGTAACATTACATTCACTAGTAGGAGTGAGAAAAACATCATGGGGTGGTGTGAATCCGAGGGTCTGAATTAGGATAGGCAGTGAGTGGCAATGTAGGATGGAGATAAGCACCGTGGGTTTGTCAGCTTGTGGAAGTCAGGGACCATGCAGTGGCAATGTAGGATAGGTTTCGGAAAAACATCACGGGGTGGTGCGCATTGTATTGCTGTGTAACATTACAATCACTAGTAGGAGTGAGAAAAACTTCACGGGGTGGTGTGAATCGGAGGGTCTGAATTAGGATAGGCAGTGAGTGGCAACGTAGGATGGAGAAAAGCACCGCGGTGTGGTCAGCATGGGGAGGTCTGGGAACATGTAGAGGCAATTTAGGATAGGTTTCTGAAAAACATCGCAGTGTGGTGCGCATTGTATGGGTGTGTAACATTACATTCCCTAGTAGGAGTGAGAAAAACATCACGGGGTGGTGTGAATCGGAGGGACTGAAATAGGATAGGCAGTGAGTGGCAATGTATGATGGAGAAAAGCACCGCGGGTTGGTCAGCATGCGGAGGACAGTGAACATGCAGTGGCAATGTAGGATAGGTTTCTGAAAAACATCGCGGGGTGGTGCGCATTGTATGGGTGTGTAACATTACATTCACTAGTAGTAGTGAGAAAAACATCACGGGGTGGTGCGCATTGTATTGCTGTGTAACATTACATTCACTAGTAGGAGTGAGAAAAACATCATGGGGTGGTGTGAATCCGAGGGTCTGAATTAGGATAGGCAGTGAGTGGCAATGTAGGATGGAGAAAAGCACCGTGGTTTGGTCAGCTTGTGGAAGTCAGGGACCATGCAGTGGCAATGTAGGATTGGTTTCGGAAAAACATCACGGGGTGGTGCGCATTTTATTACTGTGTAACATTACATTCACTAGTAGGAGTGAGTAAAACTTCACGCGGTGGTGTGAATCGGAGGGTCTGAATTAGGATAGGCAGTGAGTGGCAACGTAGGATGGAGAAAAGCACCGCGGTGTGGTCAGCATGGGGAGGTCAGGGAACTTGTAGAGGCAATTTAGGATAGGTTTCTGAAAAACATCGCAGTGTGGTGCGCATTGTATGGGTGTGTAACATTACATTCACTAGTAGGAGTGAGAAAAACATCACGGGGTGGTGTGAATCGGAGGGTCTGAATAAGGATAGGCCGTGAGTGACAATGTAGGGTGGAGAAAAGCACCGCGGTGTGGTCAGCATGGGGAAGTCAGGGAACATGCAGTGGCAATGTAGGATAGGTTTCTGAAAAACATCGCGGGGTGGTGTGCAATGTATGGGTGTGTAACGTTACATTCACTAGTAGTAGTGAGAAAAACATCACGGGGTGGTGTGAATCGGAGCGTCTAAATAAGGATAGGCAGTGAGTGGCAATATAGGATGGAGAAAAGCACCGCGGGGTGGTCAGCATGTGGAGGTCAGGGAACATGCAGTGGCAGTGTAGGATAGGTTTCTGAAAAACGTCGCGGCGTGGTGCGCATTGTATGGGTGTGTAAAATTACATTCACTAGTAGGAGTGAGAAAAACATCGTGGGGTGGTGCGCATTGTATGGGTGTGAAACATTACATTAACTAGTAGGAGTGAGAAAAACATCACGGGGTGGTGTGAATCGGAGGGACTGAAATAGGATAGGCAGTGAGTGGCAATGTAGGATGGAGAAAAGCACCGCGGGGTGGTCAGCATTGGGAGGTCAGGGAACATGCAGTGGCAATGTAGGATAGGTTTCTGAAAAACATCGCGGGGTGGTGCGCATTGTATGGGTGTGTGTTACATTACATTCACTAGTAGGAGTGAGAAAAACATCACGGGGTGATGCGCATTGTATTGCTGTGTAACATTACATTTACTAGTAGGAGTGAGAAAAACATCACGGGGTGGAGTGAATCCGAGGGTCTGAATTAGGATAGGCAGTGAGTGGCAATGTAGGATGGAGAAAAGCACCGTGGGTTCGTCAGCTTGTTTAGGTCAGGGACCATGCAGTGGCAATGTATGATAGGTTTCGGAAAAACATCTCGGGGTGGTGCGCATTGTATGGGTGTGTAAAATTACACTCACTAGTAGGAGTGAGAAAAACATCACGGGGTGGTGTGAATACGGAGGGTCTGAATTAGGATAGGCAGTGAGTGACAACGTAGGATGGAGAAAAGCACCACGGTGTGGTCAGCATGGGGAGGTCAGGGAACATGTAGTGGCAATGTAGGATAGGTTTCTCAAAAACATCGCGGGGTGGTGCGCATTGTATGGGTGTGTAACATTACATTCACTAGTAGGATTGAGAAAAACATCACGGGGTGGTGTAAATCGGAGGGTCTGAATTAGGATAGGCAGTGAGTGGCAAAGTAGTATGTAGAAAAGTACCGCGGGTTGGTCAGCATGGGGAGGTCAGGGAACATGCAGTGGCAATGTAGGAGAGGTTTATGAAAAACATCGCGGGGTGGTACGCATTTTATGGGTGTGTAACATTACATTCACTAGTAGGAGTGATAAAAACATCTTCCGGTGGTGCGCATTGTATGGGTGTGTAACATTACATTCACTAGTATGAGTCAGAAAAACATCACGGGGTGGAGTGAATCGGAGGGACTGAAATAGGATAGGCAGTGATTGGCAATGTAGGATGGAGAAAAGCACCGCGGGGTGTTCAGCATGGGGAGGACAGGGAACATGCAGTGACAATGTAGGATAGGTTACTGAAAAACATCGCGGGGTGGTGCGCATTGTATCGGTGTGTGTTACATTATATTCACTAGTAGGAGTGAGAAAAACATCACGGGGTGGTGTGAATCGGAGGGTCTGAATTAGGATAGGCAGTGAGTGGCAATGTAGGATGGAGGAAAGCACCGCGGGGTGGTCAGCATGGGGAGGTCAGGGAACATGCCGTGGCATTGTAGGATAGGCTTCAGAAAAACATCGCCGAGTGGTGCGCATTGTATTTGTGTGTAACATTACATTCACTAGTAGGAGTGAGAAAAGCATCACGGGGTGGTGGGAATCGGAGGGTCTGAATTAGGATATGCAGTGAGTGGAAATGTACGATGGAGAATAGCACCAAGGGATGGTCAGCATGGTGAGGTCAGGGAACATGCAGTGGCAATGTAGGATAGGTTTCTGAAAAACATCACAGTGGTGCGCATTGTATGGGTGTGTAACATCACATTCACTAGTAGGAGTGAGAAAAACATCACGGGGTGGTGTGAATTGGAGGGTCAGAATTAGGATAGGCAGTCAGTGGCAATATAGGATGGAGAAAAGCACCGCCGGGTGGTCAGCATATGGAGGTCAGGGAATATGCAGTGGGAATGTAGGATAGGTTTCTGAAAAACATCGCGGGGTGGTGCGCATTGTATCAGTGTGTAACATTACATTCACTAGCAGGAGTGAGAAAAACATCATGGGGTGGTGCGCATGGTATGGGTGTGTAACTTTAAGTTCACTAGTAGGAGTGAGTAAAACATCACTGGGTGGTGTGAATCGGAGGGATTGAATTAGGATAGGCAGTGAGTGGCAATATAGGATGGAGAAAAGCACCGCGTGGTGGTCAGCATGGGGAGGTCAGGGAACATGCAGTGGCAATGTAGGATAGGTTTCTGAAAAACATCGCTGGGTGGTGCGCATTGTATGGGTGTGTAACAGTACATTCACTAGTAGGAGTGAGCAAAACATCATGGGGTGGTGTGAATCGAAGGGTCTGAATTAGGATAGGCAGTGAGTGGCAATGTAGGATGGAGTAAAGCACCGGAGGGTTGGTCAGCATGTGGATGTCAGGGAACATGCATTGGCAATGTTGGATAGGTTTCTGAAAAACATCGCGGGGTGGTGCGCATTTTATGGGTGTGTAAAATTACATTCTCTCGTAAGAGTGAGAAAAACATCACGGGGTGGTGTGAATCAGAGATAATGTATTAGGTTAGGCAGTGAGTGGCAATGTAGGATGGAGAAAAGCACCGCCGGGTGGTCAGCATGTGGAAGTCAGGGAACATTCAGTGGCAATGTAGGATAAGTTTCTGAAAAAATTCGCGGGGTGGTGCGCATTGTATGGGTGTGTAACATTACATTCACTAGTAGGAGTGAGAAAAAATCACAGGATGGGCCCCATTGTATGGGTGTGTAACATTAAATTCACTAGTAGGAGTGAGAAAAACCTCACGCGGTGGTGTGAATCGGAGGGTCTGAATTAGAATAGGCAGTGAGTGGCAATGTCGGATGGAGAAAAGCACGGTGGGGTGGTCAGCATGTGGAGGTCAGGGAACATGCTGCGGCAATGTAGGATAGGTTTCTGAAAAACATCTTGGGGTGGTGCGCATTGTATGGGTGTTTAACATTACATTCACTAGTAGGAGTGTAAAAAACAACACGGGGTGGGTGAATCCGAGGGTCTGAATTAGGATACGCAGTGAGTGGCAATGTAGGATGGAGAAAAGCACAGAGGAGTGGTCAGCATGGGGAGGTCACGGAACATGCAGTGGCAATGTAGGATAGGTTTCTGAAAAACATCGCGGAGTGGTGCGCATTGTATGGGTGTGTAACATTACATTCACTTGTAGGAGTGAGAAAAACATCACGGTGTGGGTGAATCGGAGGATCTGAATTAGGATAGGCAGTGAGTGGCAATGTAGAATGGAGAAAAGCACCGCGGGGTGGTCAGCATGGGGAGGTCAGGGAACATGCTGTTGCAATGTAGGATAGGTTTCTGAAAAACATTGCGTGGTGGTGCGCATTGTATGGGTGTGTAACATTACATTCACTAGTTAGAGTCAGAAAAACATCACGGGGTCGTGTGAATCGCAGGGTCTGAATTAGTATAGGCAGTGAGTGGCAATGTAGGATGGAGAAAAGTACCGCGGGGTGGTCAGCATGGGGAGGTCAGGGAAAATGTAGTGGCAATGTAGGATAGGTTTCTGAAAAATATCGCGTGGTGGTGGTCATTGTATGGGTGTGTTACATTACATTCACTAGTTGGAGTGAGAAAAACATCACGGGGTGGTGTGAATTGGAGGGTCTGAATTAGGATAGGCAGTGAGTGGCAATGTAGGATGGAGAAAACACCGCGGGGTGGTCAGCATGGGGAGGTCAGGGAACATGCAGTGGCAATATAGGAAAGGTTTCTTGAAAACATCGTTAAGTGGTGTGCATTGTATGTGTGTGTAACATTACATTCACTAGTAGGAGTGAGAAAAACATCGTGAGGTGGAGCGCATTGTATGTGTGTGTAACATTACATTCACTAGTAGGAGTGAGAAAAACATCACGGGGTGGTGTGAATCCGATGGTCTGAATTAGGATAGGCAGTGAGTGGCAATGTAGGATGGAGAAAAGCACCGAGGGTTGGTCACCTTGTGGAGGTCAGGGAACATGCAGAGGCAATGTAGGATAGGTTTCTGAAAAACATCACGGGGTGGTGCGCATTGTATGGGTGTGGAACATTACATTCACTTGTAGGAGTGAGAAAAACATCACGGTGTGGGTGAATCGGAGGGTCTGAATTAGGATAGGCAGTGAGTGGCAATGTAGAATGGGGAAAAGCACCGCGGGGTGGTCAGCATGGGGAGGTCAAGGAACATGCAGTTGCAATGTAGGATAGGTTTCTGAAAAACATCGCGTGGTGGTGCGCATTGTATGGGTGTGTAACATTACATTCACTAGTTGGAGTCAGAAAAACATCACGGGGTGGTGTGAATCGGAGGGTCTGAATTAGGATAGGCAGTGAGTGGCAATGTAGGATGGAGAAAAGTACCGCGGGGTGGTCAGCATGGGGAGGTCAGGGAACATGTAGTGGCAATGTAGGATAGGTTTCTGAAAAACATCGTTAAGTGGTGCGCATTGTATGTGTGTGTAACATTGTATTCACTAGTAGGAGTGAGAAGAACATCACTGGGTGGTGTGAATTTGAGGATCTGAATTAGAATAGTCAGTGAGTGGCAATATAGGATGGAGAAAAGCACCGCGGGGTGGTCATCATGTGGAGGTCAGGGAATATGCAGTGGCAATGTAGGATAGGTTTCTGAAAAACATCGCGGGGTGGTGCGCATTGTATGGGGGTGTAACATTACATTCACTAGTAGGAGTGAGAAAAAGATCGTGGGGTGGTGCGCATTGTATGGTTGTGTAACATTATATTCACAAGTAGGAGTGAAAAAAACATCACGAAGTGGTGTGAATCGGAGGGTCTGAATTAGAATAGGCAGTGAGTGTCAATGTAGGATGGAGAAAAGCACCGCGGGGTGGTCAGCATGGGGAGGTCAGGGAACATGCAGTGGCAACTTAGGATAGGTTTCTGAAAAACATCGCGTGGTGGTGCGCATTGTATGGGTGTGTAACATTACATTCACTAGTAGGAGTCAGAAAAACATCGTGGGGTGGTGTGCATTGTATGTGTGTGTAACATTTCATTCAACAGTAGGAGTGAGAAAAACATCACAGGGTGGTGTGAATACGATGGTCTGAATTAGGATAGGCAGTGAGTGGCAATGTAAGATGGAGAAAAGCACGGCGGGTTGGTCAGCTTGTGGAGGACAGGTACCATGCAGAGGCAATGTAGGATAGGTTTCTGAAAAACATCGCGGGGTCGTGCGCATTTTATGGGTGTGTAAAATTACATTCTCTCGTAGGAGTGAGAAAAACATCATGGTGTGGTGTGAATCTGAGGGTCTGAATTAGGTTAGGCAGTGAGTTGCAATGTAGGATGGAGAAAAGCACCGCCAAGTAGTCAGCCCGGGGAGGTCAGGGAACATGCAGTGGCAATGTAGGTTAGGTTTCTGAAAAACATCGCGGGGTGGTGCGCATTGTATGGGTGTGTAACATTACATTCACTAGTAGGAGTGAGAAAAGCATCACGGGGTGGTGTGAATCGGAGTGTCTGAATTAGGATAGGCAGTGATTGGCAATGTAGGATGGAGAAAGCACCGCGGGGTGGTCAGCATGGGGAGGTCAGGGAACATGCAGTGGCAATGTAGGATAGGTTTCTGAAAAACATCGCTGGGTGGTGCGCATTGTATGGGTGTGTAACATTACATTCACTAGTAGGAGTGAGAAAAACATCACGGGATTGTGTGAATAACAGGGTCTGCATTAGGATAGGCAGTGTGTGGCAATGTAGGATGGAGAAAAGCACCGCGGGGTGGTCAGCATGGGGAGGTCAGGGAACATGCAGTGGCAATGTAGGATAGATTTCTGAAAAACATCCCGGGGTGGTGCGCATTGTATGGGTGTATAACATTACATTCACTAGTAGGAGTGAGAAAAACATCACGGGGTGGTGCACATTGTATGGGTGTGTAACATTAAATTCACTAGTAGGAGTAAGAAAAACATCACGGTGTGGTGTGAATCGGAGGGATTGAATTAGGATAGGCAGTGAGTGGCAATATAGGATGGAGAAAAGCACCACGTGGTGGTCAGCATTGGGAGGTCAGGGAACATGCAGTGGCAATGTAGGATAGGTTTCTGAAAAACATAACGCGGTGGTGCCGATTGTATGGTTGTGTAACATTACATTCACTACTAGGAGTGAGAAAAACATCACGGAGTCGTGTGAATCGGAGGGTCTGAATTACGATAGGCCGTGAGTGGCAATGTAGGGTGGAGAAAAGCACCACGGTGTGGTCAGCATGGGGAGGTCAGGGAACATGCAGTGGCAATGTAGGATAGGTTTCTGAAAAACATCGCGGGGTGGTACGCATTGTATGGGTGTGTAACATTACATTCACTAGTAGGAGTGAGAAAAACATCACGGGGTGGTGTGAATCGGAGGGTCGGAATTAGGATAGGTAGTGAGTGGCAATGTAGGATGGAGAAAAGCACCGCGGGGTGGACAGCATGGGGAGGTCAGGGAACATGCAGTGGCAATGTAGGATAGGTTTCTGAAAAACATCGCGGGGTGATGCGCATTGTATGGTTGTGTAACATTACATTCACTAGTAGGAGTGAGAAAAAGATCGTGGGGTGGTGCGCATTGTATGGGTGTGTAACATTACATTCACAAGTGGGAGTGAAAAAAACATCACGAGGTGGTGTGAATCGGAGGGTCTGATTTAGAATAGGCTGTGAGTGGCAATGTCAGATGGAGAAAAGCACCGCGGGGTGGTCAGCATGGGGAGGTCAGGGAACATGCAGTGTCAACGTAGGATAGGTTTCTGAAAAACATCGCGGGGTGGTGCGCATTGTATGGGTGTGTAACATTACATTCACTAGTAGGAGTGAGAAAAACATCGTGGGGTGGTGGCATTGTATGTGTGTGTAACATTACATTCACCATTAGGAGTGAGAAAAATATCACGGGGTGGTGTGAATCCGATGGTCTGAATTAGGATAGGCAGTGAGTGGCAATGTAGAATGGAGAAAAGCACCGCGGGTTGGTCAACTTGTGGAGGTCAGGGACCATGGAGAGGCAATGTAGGATAGGTTTCTGAAAAACATCACGGGGTGGTGCGCGTTGTATGGGTCTGTAACATTACATTCACTAGTAGGAGTGAGAAAAACATCACGGGCTGGTGTGAATCGGAGGGTCTGAATTAGGATAGCCAGTGAGTTGCAATGTAGGATGGAGAAAAGCACCGCAGGGAGGTCAGCATGGGGAGGTCAGGGAACATGTAGTGGCAATATAGGATAGGTTTCTGAAAAACATTGCGGGGTGGTGCGCATTGTATGGGTGTGTAACATTACATTCACTAGTAGGAGTGAGAAAATCATCAGGGGGTGCTGTGAATCGGAGGGTCTGAATTAGGATAGGCCGTGAGTGGCAATGTAGGATGGACAAAAGCCCCGCGGGTTGGTCAGCATGTGGAGGTCAGGGAACATGCAGTGGCAATGTAGGATAGGTTTCTGAAAAACATCGCGGGGTGGTGTGTATTTTATGGGTGTGTAAAATTACATTCTCTCGTAGGAGTTAGAAAAACATCATGGGGTGGTGTGAATCGGAGGGTCTGAATTAGGTTAGGCAGTGAGTGGCAATGTAGGATGGAGAAAAGCACCGCCGAGTGGTCAACATGGGGAGGTCACGGAACATGCAGTGTCAATGTAGGATAAGTTTCTGAAAAACATCGCGGGGTGGTGCGCATTGTATGGGGGTGTAACATTACATTCACTAGTAGGAGTGAGAAAAGCATCAAGGGGTGGTGTGAATCGGAGTGTCTGAATTAGGATAGGCAGTGAGTGGCAATGTAGGATGGAGAAAGCACCGCGGGGTGGTCAGGATGGGGAGGTCAGGGAACATGCAGTGGCAATGTAGGATAGGTTTCTGAAAAACATCGCTGGGTGGTGCGCATTGTATGGGTGTGTAACATTACATTCACTAGTCAGTGAGAAAAACATCACAGGATTGTGTGAATAAGAGGGTCTGCATTAGGATAGGCAGTGTGTGGCAATGTAGGATGGAGAAAAGCTCCGCGGGGTGGTCAGCATCGTGAGGTTAGGGAACATGCAGTGGCAATGTAGGATACGTTTCTGAAAAACATCGCGGGGTGGTGCGCATTGTATGGGTGTGTAACATTACATTCACTAGTAGGACTGAGAAAAACATCACGGGGTGGTGCACATTGTATGGGTGTGTAACATTAAATTCACTAGTAGGAGTGAGAAAAACATCACGGGGTGGTGTGAATCGGAGGGATTGAATTAGGATAGGCAGTGAGTGGCAATATAGGATGGAGAAAAGCACCACATGGTGCTCAGCATGGGAAGGTCAGGGAACATGCAGTGGCAATGTAGGATAGGTTTCTGAAAACCATCACGGGGTGGTGCGCATTGTATGGTTGTGTAACATTACATTCACTAGTAGGAGTGAGAAAAACATTACGGGGTGGTGTGAAATGGAGGGTCTCAATTAGGATAGGCCGTGAGGGGCAACGTAGGGTGGAGAAAAGCACCGCGGGGTGGTCAGCCTGGGGAGGTCAGGGAACATGCAGTGGCAATGTAGGATAGGTTTCTGAAAAACATCGCGTGGTCATGCGCATTGTATGGGTGTGTAACATTACATTCACTAGTAGGAGTGAGAAAAACATCGTGGGGTGGTGCGCATTGTATGGGTGTGTAACATTACATTCATTAGAAGGAGTGAGTAAAACATCACGGGGTGGTGTGAATCGTAAGGACTGAAATAGGATAGGCAGTGAGTGGCAATGTAGGATGGAGAAAAGCACCGCGGGGTGGTCAGCATGGTGAGGTCAGGGAACATGCTGTGACAATGTAGTATAGGTTTCTGAAAAACATCGCGGGGTGGTGCGCATTGTATGGGTGTGTAACATTACATTCACTAGTAGGAGTGAGAAAAACATCACGGGGTGATGTCAATCTGAGGGTCTAAATTAGGATAGGAAGTGAGTGGCAATGTAGGATGGAGAAAAGCACCGCGTGGTGGTCAGCATGGCGAGGTCAGGGAACATGCTGTGGCAATGTAGGATAGGTTTCTGAAAAACATCGCGGGGTGCTGCGCATTGTATGGGTGTGTAACATTACATTCACTAGTAGGAGTGAGAAAAACATCACGGGGTGGTGTGAATCGGAGGGTCTGAATTAGGATAGGTAGTGAGTGGCAATGTAGGATGGAGAAAAGCACCGCGGGGTGGTCAGCATGGGGAGGTCAGGGAAAATGCAGTGGCAATGCCGGATAGGTTTCTGAAAAACATCGCGGGGTTATGCGCATTGTATGGTTGTGTAACATTGATATTCACTAGTAGGAGTGAGAAAATGATCATGGGGTGGTGCGCATTGTATGGGTGTGTAACATTACATTCACAAGTAGGAGTGAAAAAAACATCACGAGGTGGTGTGAATCGGAGGGTCTGAATAAGAATAGGCAGTGAGTGGCAATGTCGGATGGAGAAAAGCACCTCGGGGTGGTCAGCATGGGGAGGTCAGGGAACATGCTGTGGCAATGTAGGATAGGTTTCTGAAAAACATCGCGGGGTGGTGCGCATTATATGGGTGTGTAACATTACATTCACTAGTAGGAGTGAGAAAAACATCACGGGGTGGTGTGAATCGGAGGGTCTGAATTAGGATAGGCAGTGAGTGGCAATGTAGTGTGGAGAAAAGCACCGCAGGGTGGTCAGCATGGGGAGGTCAGGGAACATGCAGTGGCAATGTAGGATAGGTTTCTGAAAAACATCGCGGGGTGGTGCGCATTGTATGGGTGTGTAACATTACATTCACTAGTAGGAGTGAGAAAAACATCGTGGGGTGGTGCGCATTGTATGGGTGTGTAACATTACATTCACTAGAAGGAGTGAGAAAAACATCACGGGGTGGTGTGAATCGGAAGGACTGAAATAGGATAGGCAGTGAGTGGCAATGTAGGATGGAGAAAAGCACCGCGGGATGGTCAGCATGGGGAGGACAGGGAACATGCCGTGGCAATGTACGATAGGATTCTGAAAAACATCGCGGGGTGGTGCGCATTGTATGTGTGTGTAACATTACATTCACTATTAGGAGTGAGAAAAACATCACGGGGTGGTGCGCATTGTATTGGTGTGTAACATTACATTCACTAGTAGGAGTGAGAAAAACATCACGGGGTGATGGGAATCCGAGGGTCTGAATAAGGATAGGCAGTGAGTGGCAATGTAGGATGGAGAAAAGCACCGCGGGGAAGTCAGCATGTGGAAGTCAGGGAACATGCAGTGGCAATGTAGGATAGGTTTCTGAAAAACATCGCGGGGTGTTGCGCATTGTATGGGTGTGTAACATTACATTCACTAGTAGGACTGAGAAAAACATCACAGGGTGGTGTGAATCGGAGGGTCTGAATTAGGATAGGCAGTGAGTGGCAATGTAGGATGGAGAAAAGCACCGCGGGGAAGTCAGCGTGTGGGGGTCAGGGAACATACAGTGGCAATGTAGGATAGGTTTCTGAAAAACATCGCGGGGTGTTGCGCATTGTATGGGTGTGTAACATTATATTCACTAGTAGGAGTGAGAAAAACATCACGGGATTCGGTGAATCGGAGGGTCTGAATTAGGATAGGCAGTGAGTGGCAATGTAGGATGGATAAAAGCACCGCGGGGTGGTCAGCATGGGTAAGCCAGGGAACATGCACTTGCAATGTAGGATAGTTTTCTGAAAAACATCGCGGGGTGGTGCGCATTGTATGGGTGTGTTACATTACATTCACTAGTAGGAGTGAGAAAAACATCACGGGGTGGTGTGAATCGGAGGGTCTGAATTAGGATAGGCAGTGAGTGGCAATGTAGGATGGAGATAAGCACAGCGGGGTGGTCAGCATGTGGAGGTCAGGGAACATGCAGTGGAAATGTTGGATAGGTTTCTGAAAAACATCGCGGGATGGTGCGCATTGTAGGAGTGTGTAACATTACATTCACTAGTAGGAGTGAGAAAAATATCACGGGGTGGTGTGAATCGGAGGGTCTGAATTAGGATAGGCAGTGAGTGGCAATGTAGGATGGAGAAAAGCACCGCGGGGTGGTCAGCATGGGTAAGCCAGGGAACATGCACTTGCAATGTAGGATAGTTTTCTGAAAAACATCGCAGGGTGGTGCGCATTGTATGGGTGTGTTAGATTACATTCACTAGTAGGAGTGAGAAAAACATCACGGGGTGGTGTGAATCGGAGGGTCTGAATTAGGATAGCCAGTGAGTTGCAATGTAGAATGGAGAAAAGCAAGCGCAGCGAGGTCAGCATGGGGAGGTCAGGGAACATGCAGTGGCAATATAGGATAGGTTTCTGAAAAACATTGCGGGGTGGTGCGAATTGTATGGGTGTGTAACATTACATTCACTAGTAGGAGTGAGAAAAACATCAGGGGGTGGTGTGAATCGGAGGGTCTGAATTAGGATAGGCCGTGAGTGGCAATGTAGGATGGACAAAAGCCCCGCGGGTTGGTCAGCATGTGGAGGTCAGGGAACATGCAGTGGCAATGTAGGATAGGATTGTGAGAAACATTGCGGGGTGATGCGTATTTTAAGGGTGTGTAAAATTACATTCTCTCGTAGGAGTTAGAAAAACATCATGGGGTGGTGTGAATCGGATGGTCTGAATTAGGCACTGAGTGGCAATGTAGGATGGAGAAAAGCACCGCCGAGTGGTCAACATGGGGAGGTCAGGGAACATGCAGTGGCAATGTAGGATAGGTTTCTGAAAAACATCGCGGGGTGGTGCGCATTGTATGGGTGTGTAACATTACATTCACTAGTAGGAATGAGAAAAGCATCACGGGGTGGTGTGAATCGGAGTGTCTGAATTAGGATAGGCAGTGAGTGGCAATGTAGGATGGAGAAAGCCCCGGCGGGTGGTCCGCATGGGGAGGTCAGGGAACATGCAGTGGCAATATAGGATAGGTTTCTGAAAAACATCGCTGGGTGGTGCGCATTGTATGGGTGTGTAACATTACATTCACTAGTCGGAGTGAGAAAAACATCACGGGATTGTGTGAATAAGAGGGTCTGCAGTAGGATAGGCAGTGTGTGGCAATGTAGGATGGAGAAAAGCACCGCGGGCTCGTCAGCATGGGGAGGTCAGGGAACATGCAGTGGCAATGTAGGATATGTTTCTGAAAAACATCGCGGGGTGGTGCGCATTGTATGGGTGTGTAACATTACATTCACTAGTAGGAGTGAGAAAAACATCGCGGGCTGGTGTGCATTGTATGGGTTTGTAACATTACATTCACTAGTAGGAGTGAGAAAAACATCACGGGGTGGTGTCAATCTGAGGGACTGAATTAGGATATGCAGTGAGTGGCAATATAGGATGGAGAAATGCACCATGGGGTGGTCACCATGTGGAGGTCAGGGAACATGCAGTGGCAATGTAGGATAGGTTTATGAAAAACATCGCGGGGTGGTGAGAATTGTATGGGTGTGTAACATTACATTCACTAGTAGGAGTGAGAAAAACATCACGGTGTGGTGTGAAACGGATGTTCTGAATTAGGATAGGCAGTGAGTGGCAATGTAGGGTGGAGAAAAGCACCGCGGGGTGGTCAGCATGGGGAGGTCAGGGAACATGCAGTGGCAATGTAGGAAAAGTTTCTGAAAAACATCGGGGGTGGTGTGCATTTTATGGGTGTGTAACATTACATTCACTAGTAGGAGTGAGAAAAACATCACGGGGTGGTGTGAATCGGAGGTTCTGAATTAGGATAGGCAGTGAGTGGCAATGTAGGATGGAGAAAAGCACCGCGGGTTGGTCAGCATGGGGAGGTCAGGGAACATGCAGTGGCAATGTAGGATAGGTTTCTGAAAAACATTGCCGAGTGGTGCGCATTGTATGTGTGTGTAACATTACATTCACTAGTAGGAGTGAGAAAAACATCACGGGGTGGTGTGAATCGGAGGGTCTGAATTAGCATAGGCAGTGAATGGCAATGTAGGATGGAGAAAAGCACCGCGGGGTGGTCAGCATGGGGAGGTCAGGGAACATGCAGTGGCAATGTAGGATAGGTTTCTGAAAAACATCGCGGGGTGCTGTGCATTGTATGGGTGTGTAACATTACATTCACTAGTAGGAGTGAGAAAAACATCGTGGGGTGGTGCGAATTGTATGGGTGTGTAACATTACATTCACTAGTAGGAGTGAGAATAACATCACGGGGTGGTGTGAATACGATGGTCTGAATTAGGATAGGCAGTGAGTGGCAATGTAGGATGGAGAAAAGCACCGCGGGTTGGTCAGCTTGTGGAGGTCAGGTACCATGCAGAGGCAATATAGGATAGGTTTCTGAAAAACATCTCGGGGTGGTGCGCATTGTATGAGTGTGTAAAATTACATTCCCTAGTAGGAGTGAGAAAAACATCACGGGGTGGTGTGAATCGGAGGGTCTGAATTAGGATGGGCAGTCAGTGGCAATGTACGATGGAGAAAAGCACCAACGGATGGTCAGCATGGTTAGGCCAGGGAACATGCAGTGGCAATGTAGGATAGGTTTCTGAAAAACATTGCGGGGTGGTGCGCATTGTATGGGTGTGTAACATTACATTCACTAGTAGGAGTGAGAAAAACATCAGGGGGTGGTGTGAATCGGAGGGTCTGAATTAGGATAGGCAGTGAGTGGCAATGTAGGAGGGAGAAAAGCACCGTAGGGTGGTCAGCATGGGGAGGTCAGGGAACAGGCAGTGGCAATGTAGGATAGGTATCTGAAAAACATCGCGGGGTGGTGCGCATTGTATGGGTGTGTAACATTACATTCACTAGTAGGAGTGAGAAAAACATCATGGGGTGGTGTGAATCGGAGGGTCTGAATTAGGTTAGGCAGTGAGTGGCAATGTAGGATGGAGAAAAGCACCGCCGGTTGGTCAGCATGGGGAGGTCAGGGAACATGCAGTGGCAATGTAGGATAGGTTTCTGAAAAACATCGCTGGGTGGTGCGCATTGTATGGGTGTGTAACATTACATTCACTAGTAGGAGTGAGAAAAACATCACGGGATTGTGTGAATAACAGGGTCTGCATTAGGATAGGCAGTGTGTGGCAATGTAGGATGGAGAAAAGCAGCGCGGGGTGGTCAGTATGGGGAGGTCAGGGAACATGCAGTGGCAATGTAGGATAGGTTTCTGAAAAACATCCCGGGGTGGTGCGCATTGTATGGGTGTGTAACATTACATGCACTAGCAGGAGTGAGAAAAACATCACGGGGTGGTGTCAATCGGAGGGACTGAAATAGGATAGGCAGTGAGTGGCAATGTAGGATGGAGAAAAGCACCGCGGGCTGGTCAGCATGGGGAGGACAGGGAACATGCAGTGGCAATGTAGGATAGGTTTCTGAAAAACATCGCGGGGTGGTGCGCATTGTATGGGTGTGTAACATTACATTCACTAGTAGGAATGAGAAAAGCATCACGGGGTGGTGTGAATCGGAGTGTCTGAATTAGGATAGGCAGTGAGTGGCAATGTAGGATGGAGAAAGCACCGGCGGGTGGTCAGCATGGGGAGGTCAGGGAACATGCAGTGGCAATATAGGATAGGTTTCTGAAAAACATCGCTGGGTGGTGCGCATTGTATGGGTCTGTAACATTACATTCACTAGTCGGAGTGAGAAAAACATCACGGGATTGTGTGAATAAGAGGGTCTGCAGTAGGATAGGCAGTGTGTGGCAATGTAGGATGGAGAAAAGCACCGCGGGCTCGTCAGCATGGGGAGGTCAGGGAACATGCAGTGGCAATGTAGGATATGTTTCTGAAAAACATCGCGGGGTGGTCCGCATTGTATGGGTGTGTAACATTACATTCACTAGTAGGAGTGAGAAAAACATCGCGGGCTGGTGTGCATTGTATGGGTTTGTAACATTACATTCACTAGTAGGAGTGAGAAAAACATCACGGGGTGGTGTGAATCGGAGGGTCTGAATTAGCATAGGCAGTGAATGGCAATGTAGGATGGAGAAAAGCACCGCGGGGTGGTCAGCATGGGGAGGTCAGGGAACATGCAGTGGCAATGTAGGATAGGTTTCTGAAAAACATCGCGGGGTGCTGTGCATTGTATGGGTGTGTAACATTACATTCACTAGTAGGAGTGAGAAAAACATCGTGGGGTGGTGCGAATTGTATGGGTGTGTAACATTACATTCACTAGTAGGAGTGAGAGTAACATCACGGGGTGGTGTGAATACGATGGTCTGAATTAGGATAGGCAGTGAGTGGCCATGTAGGATGGAGAAAAGCACCGCGGGTTGGTCAGCTTGTGGAGGTCAGGTACCATGCAGAGGCAATATAGGATAGGTTTCTGAAAAAACATCTCGGGGTGGTGCGCATTGTATGAGTGTGTAAAATTACATTCCCTAGTAGGAGTGAGAAAAACATCACGGGGTGGTGTGAATCGGAGGGTCTGAATTAGGATGGGCAGTGAGTGGCAATGTACGATGGAGAAAAGCACCAACGGATGGTCAGCATGGTTAGGTCAGGGAACATGCAGTGGCAATGTAGGATAGGTTTCTGAAAAACATTGCGGGGTGGTGCGCATTGTATGGGTGTGTAACATTACATTCACTAGTAGGAGTGAGAAAAACATCAGGGGGTGGTGTGAATCGGAGGGTCTGATTTAGGATAGGCAGTGAGTGGCAATGTAGGATGGAGAAAAGCACCGTAGGGTGGTCAGCATGGGGAGGTCAGGGAACATGCTGTGGCAATGTAGGATAGGTTTCTGAAAAACATCGCGGGGTGGTGCGCATTGTATGGGTGTGTAACATTACATTCACTAGTAGGAGTGAGAAAAACATCACGGGGTGGTGTGAATCGGAGGGTCTGAATTAGGATAGGCAGTGAGTGGCAATGTAGGGTGGAGAAAAGCACCGCGGGGTGGTCAGCATGGGGAGGTCAGGGAACATGCAGTGGCAATGTAGGATAGGTTTCTGAAAAACATCGCGGGGTGGTGCGCATTGTATGGGTGTGTAACATTACATTCACTAGTAGGAGTGAGAAAAACATCGTGGGGTGGTGCGCATTGTATGGGTGTGTAACATTACATTCACTAGAAGGAGTGAGAAAAACATCACGGGGTGGTGTGAATCGGAAGGACTGAAATAGGATAGGCAGTGAGTGGCAATGTAGGATGGAGAAAAGCACCGCGGGATGGTCAGCATGGGGAGGACAGGGAACATGCCGTGGCAATGTAGGATAGGATTCTGAAAAACATCGCGGGGTGGTGCGCATTGTATGTGTGTGTAACATTACATTCACTAGTAGGAGTGAGAAAAACATCACGGGGTGGTGCGCATTGTATTGGTGTGTAACATTACATTCACTAGTAGGAGTGAGAAAACCATCACGGGGTGCTGGGAATCCGAGGGTCTGAATTAGGATAGGCAGTGAGTGGCAATGTAGGATGGAGAAAAGCACCGCGGGGAAGTCAGCATGTGGAAGTCAGGGAACATGCAGTGGCAATGTAGGATAGGTTTCTGAAAAACATCGCGGGGTGTTGCGCATTGTATGGGTGTGTAACATTACATTCACTAGTAGGACTGAGAAAAACATCACAGGGTGGTGTGAATCGGAGGGTCTGAATTAGGATAGGCAGTGAGTGGCAATGTAGGATGGAGAAAAGCACCGCGGGGTGGTCAGCATGGGTAAGCCAGGGAACATGCACTTGCAATGTAGGATAGTTTTCTAAAAAACATCGCGGGGTGGTGCGCATTGTATGGGTGTGTTACATTACATTCACTAGTAGGAGGGAGAAAAACATCACGGGGTGGTGTGAATCGGAGGGTCTGAATTAGGATAGGCAGTGAGTGGCAATGTAGGATGGAGATAAGCACCGCGGGGTGGTCAGCATGTGGAGGTCAGGGAACATGCAGTGGAAATGTTGGATAGGTTTCTGAAAAACATCGCGGGATGGTGCGCATTGTAGGAGTGTGTAACATTACATTCACTAGTAGGAGTGAGAAAAATATCACGAGGTGGTGTGAATCGGAGGGTCTGAATTAGGATAGGCAGTGAGTGGCAATGTAGGATGGAGAAAAGCACCGCGGGGTGGTCAGCATGGGTAAGCCAGGGAACATGCACTTGCAATGTAGGATAGTTTTCTGAAAAACATCGCGGGGTGGTGCGCATTGTATGGGTGTGTTACATTACATTCACTAGTAGGAGTGAGAAAAACATCACGGGGTGGTGTGAATCGGAGGGTCTGAATTAGGATAGGCAGTGAGTTGCAATGTAGAATGGAGAAAAGCAAGCGCAGGGAGGTCAGCATGGGGAGGTCAGGGAACATGCAGTGGCAATGTAGGATATGTTTCTGAAAAACATCGCGGGGTGGTGCGCATTGTATGGGTGTGTAACATTACATTCACTAGTAGGAGTGAGAAAAACATCAGGGGGTGGTGTGAATCGGAGGGTCTGAATTAGGATAGGCCGTGAGTGGCAATGTAGGATGGACAAAAGCCCCGCGGGTTGGTCAGCATGTGGAGGTCAGGGAACATGCAGTGGCAATGTAGGATAGGATTGTGAAAAACATTGCGGGGTGGTGCGCATTTTAAGGGTGTGTAAAATTACATTCTCTCATAGGAGTTAGAAAAACATCATGGGGTGGTGTGAATCGGATGGTCTGAATTAGGTTAGGCAGTGAGTGGCAATGTAGGATGGAGAAAAGCACCGCCGAGTGGTCAACATGGGGAGGTCAGGGAACATGCAGTGGCAATGTAGGATAGGTTTCTGAAAAACATCGCGGGGTGGTGCGCATTGTATGGGTGTGTAACATTACATTCACTAGTAGGAATGAAAAAAGCATCACGGGGTGTTGTGAATCGGAGTGTCTGAATTAGGATAGGCAGTGAGTGGCAATGTAGGATGGAGAAAGCCCCGGCGAGTGGTCCGCATGGGGAGGTCAGGGAACATGCAGTGGCAATATAGGATAGGTTTCTGAAAAACATCGCTGGGTGGTGCGCATTGTATGGGTGTGTAACATTACATTCACTAGTCGGAGTGAGAAAAACATCACGGGATTGTGTGAATAAGAGGGTCTGCAGTAGGATAGGCAGTGTGTGGCAATGTAGGATGGAGAAAAGCACCGCGGGCTCGTCAGCATGGGGAGGTCAGGGAACATGCAGTGGCAATGTAGGATATGTTTCTGAAAAACATCGCGGGGTGGTGCGCATTGTATGGGTGTGTAACATTACATTCACTAGTAGGAGTGAGAAAAACATCGCGGGCTGGTGTGCATTGTATGGGTTTGTAACATTACATTCACTAGTAGGAGTGAGAAAAACATCACGGGGTGGTGTCAATCTGAGGGACTGAATTAGGATATGCAGTGAGTGGCAATATAGGATGGAGAAAAGCACCATGGGGTGGTCACCATGGGGAGGTCAGGGAACATGCAGTGGCAATGTAGGATAGGTTTATGAAAAACATCGCGGGGTGGTGGGCATTGTATGGGTGTGTAACATTACATTCACTAGTAGGAGTGAGAAAAACATCACCGTGTGGTGTGAAACGGATGTTCTGAATTAGGATAGGCAGTGAATGGCAATGTAGGGTGGAGAAAAGCACCGCGGGGTGGTCAGCATGGGGAGGTCAGGGAACATGCAGTGGCAATGTTGGAAAAGTTTCTGAAAAACATCGGGGGTGGTGTGCATTTTATGGGTGTGTAACATTACATTCACTAGTAGGAGTGAGAAAAACATCACGGGGTGGTGTGAATCGGAGGTTCTGAATTAGGATAGGCAGTGAGTGGCAATGTAGGATGGAGAAAAGCACCGCGGGTTGGTCAGCATGGGGAGGTCAGGGAACATGCAGTGGCAATGTAGGATAGGTTTCTGAAAAACATCGCCGAGTGGTGCGCATTGTATGTGTGTGTAACATTACATTCACTAGTAGGAGTGAGAAAAACATCACGGGGTGGTGTGAATCGGAGGGTCTGAATTAGCATAGGCAGTGAATGGCAATGTAGGATGGAGAAAAGCACCGCGGGGTGGTCAGCATGGGGAGGTCAGGGAACATGCAGTGGCAATGTAGGATAGGTTTCTGAAAAACATCGCGGGGTGCTGTGCATTGTATGGGTGTGTAACATTACATTCACTAGTAGGAGTGAGAAAAACATCGTGGGGTGGTGCGAATTGTATGGGTGTGTAACATTACATTCACTAGTAGGAGTGAGAATAACATCACGGGGTGGTGTGAATACGATGGTCTGAATTAGGATAGGCAGTGAGTGGCAATGTAGGATGGAGAAAGGCACCGCGGGTTGGTCAGCTTGTGGAGGTCAGGTACCATGCAAAGGCAATATAGGATAGGTTTCTGAAAAACATCTCGGGGTGGTGCGCATTGTATGAGTGTGTAAAATTACATTCCCTAGTAGGAGTGAGAAAAACATCACGGGGTGGTGTGAATCGGAGGGTCTGAATTAGGATGGGCAGTGAGTGGCAATGTACGATGGAGAAAAGCACCAACGGATGGTCAGCATGGTTAGGTCAGAGAACATGCAGTGGCAATGTAGGATAGGTTTCTGAAAAACATTGCGGGGTGGTGCGCATTGTATGTGTGTGTAACATTACATTCACTAGTAGGAGTGAGAAAAACATCAGGGGGTGGTGTGAATCAGGGGGTCTGAATTAGGATAGGCAGTGAGTGGCAATGTAGGATGGAGAAAAGAACCGTAGGGTGGTCAGCATGGGGAGGTCAGGGAACAGGCAGTGGCAATGTAGGATAGGTATCTGAAAAACATCGCGGGGTGGTGCGCATTGTATGGGTCTGTAACATTACATTCACTAGTAGGAGTGAGAAAAACATCATGGGGTGGTGTGAATCGGAGGGTCTGAATTAGGTTAGGCAGTGAGTGGCAATGTAGGATGGAGAAAAGCACCGCCGGTTGGTCATCATGGGGAGGTCAGGGAACATGCAGTGGCAATGTAGGATAGGTTTCTGAAAAACATCGCTGGGTGGTGCGCATTGTATGGGTGTGTAACATTACATTCACTAGTAGGAGTGAGAAAAACATCACGGGATTGTGTGAATAACAGGGTCTGCATTAGGATAGGCAGTGTGTGGCAATGTAGGATGGAGAAAAGCACCGCGGGGTGGTCAGTATGGGGAGGTCAAGGAACATGCAGTGGCAATGTAGGATAGGTTTCTGAAAAACATCCCGGGGTGGTGCGCATTGTATGGGTGTATAACATTACATTCACTAGTAGGAGTGAGAAAAACATCACGGGGTGGTGCACATTGTATGGGTGTGTAACATTAAATTCACTAGTAGGAGTAAGAAAAACATCACGGTGTGGTGTGAATCGGAGGGATTGAATTAGGATAGGCAGTGAGTGGCAATATAGGATGGAGAAAAGCACCACGTGGTGGTCAGCATGGGGAGGTCAGGGAACATGCATTGGCAATATAGGATAGGTTTCTGAAAAACATCGCGGGGTGATTCGCATTGTATGGTTGTGTAACATTACATTCACTAGTGGGAGTGAGAAAAAGATCGTTGGGTGGTGCGCATTGTATGGGTGTGTAACATTACATTCACAAGTAGGAGTGAAAAAAACATCACGTGGTGGTGTGAATCGGAGGGTCTGATTTAGAATAGGCAGTGAGTGGCAATGTCAGATTGAGAAAAGCACCGCGGGGTGGTCAGCATGGGGAGGTCAGGGAACATGCAGTGGCAATGTAGGAAAAGTTTCTGAAAAACATCGGGGGTGGTGTGCATTTTATGGGTGTGTAACATTACATTCACTAGTAGGAGTGAGAAAAACATCGTTGGGTGGTGCGCATTGTATGTGTGTGTAACATTACATTCACCATTAGGAGTGAGAAAAACATCACGGGGTGGTGTGAATCCGATGGTCTGAATTCGGATAGGCAGTGAGTGGCAATGTAAGATGGAGAAAAGCACAGCGGGTTGGTCAGCTTGTGGAGGTCAGGTACCATGCAAAGGCAATATAGGATAGGTTTCTGAAAAACATCTCGGGGTGGTGCGCATTGTATGAGTGTGTAAAATTACATTCCCTAGTAGGAGTGAGAAAAACATCACGGGGTGGTGTGAATCGGAGGGTCTGAATTAGGATGGGCAGTGAGTGGCAATGTACGATGGAGAAAAGCACCAACGGATGGTCAGCATGGTTAGGTCAGAGAACATGCAGTGGCAATGTAGGATAGGTTTCTGAAAAACATTGCGGGGTGGTGCGCATTGTATGTGTGTGTAACATTACATTCACTAGTAGGAGTGAGAAAAACATCAGGGGGTGGTGTGAATCAGGGGGTCTGAATTAGGATAGGCAGTGAGTGGCAATGTAGGATGGAGAAAAGCACCGTAGGGTGGTCAGCATGGGGAGGTCAGGGAACAGGCAGTGGCAATGTAGGATAGGTATCTGAAAAACATCGCGGGGTGGTGCGCATTGTATGGGTCTGTAACATTACATTCACTAGTAGGAGTGAGAAAAACATCATGGGGTGGTGTGAATCGGAGGGTCTGAATTAGGTTAGGCAGTGAGTGGCAATGTAGGATGGAGAAAAGCACCGCCGGTTGGTCATCATGGGGAGGTCAGGGAACATGCAGTGGCAATGTAGGATAGGTTTCTGAAAAACATCGCTGGGTGGTGCGCATTGTATGGGTGTGTAACATTACATTCACTAGTAGGAGTGAGAAAAACATCACGGGATTGTGTGAATAACAGGGTCTGCATTAGGATAGGCAGTGTGTGGCAATGTAGGATGGAGAAAAGCACCGCGGGGTGGTCAGTATGGGGAGGTCAAGGAACATGCAGTGGCAATGTAGGATAGGTTTCTGAAAAACATCCCGGGGTGGTGCGCATTGTATGGGTGTATAACATTACATTCACTAGTAGGAGTGAGAAAAACATCACGGGGTGGTGCACATTGTATGGGTGTGTAACATTAAATTCACTAGTAGGAGTAAGAAAAACATCACGGTGTGGTGTGAATCGGAGGGATTGAATTAGGATAGGCAGTGAGTGGCAATATAGGATGGAGAAAAGCACCACGTGGTGGTCAGCATGGGGAGGTCAGGGAACATGCATTGGCAATATAGGATAGGTTTCTGAAAAACATCGCGGGGTGATTCGCATTGTATGGTTGTGTAACATTACATTCACTAGTGGGAGTGAGAAAAAGATCGTTGGGTGGTGCGCATTGTATGGGTGTGTAACATTACATTCACAAGTAGGAGTGAAAAAAACATCACGTGGTGGTGTGAATCGGAGGGTCTGATTTAGAATAGGCAGTGAGTGGCAATGTCAGATTGAGAAAAGCACCGCGGGGTGGTCAGCATGGGGAGGTCAGGGAACATGAACTGTCAATGTAGGATAGGTTTCTGAAAAACATCGCGGGGTGGTGCGCATTGTATCGGTGTGTAACATTACATTCACTAGTAGGAGTGAGAAAAACATCGTGGGGTGGTGCGCATTGTATGTGTGTGTAACATTACATTCACCATTAGGAGTGAGAAAAACATCACGGGGTGGTGTGAATCCGATGGTCTGAATTCGGATAGGCAGTGAGTGGCAATGTAAGATGGAGAAAAGCACAGCGGGTTGGTCAGCTTGTGGAGGTCAGGTACCATGCAGAGGCAATGTAGGATAGGTTTCTGAAAAACATCGCGGGGTGGTGCGCATTGTATGGGTGTGTAACATTACATTCACTAGTAGCAGTGAGAAAAACATCGTGGGGTGGTGCGCATTGTATGGGTGTGTAACATTACATTCACTAGTAGGAGTGAGAAAAACATCACGGGGTGATGTCAATCTGAGGGTCTAAATTAGGATAGGAAGTGAGTGGCAATGTAGGATGGAGAAAAGCACCGCGGGGTGGTCAGCATGTCGAGGTCAGGGAACATGCTGTGGCAATGTAGGATAGGTTTCTGAAAAACATCGCGGGGTGCTGCGCATTGTATGGGTGTGTAACATTACATTCACTAGTAGGAGTGAGAAAAACATCACGGGGTGGTGTGAATCGGAGGGTCTGAATTAGGATAGGTAGTGAGTGGCAATGTAGGATGGAGAAAAGCACCGCGGGGTGGTCAGCATGGGGAGGTCAGGGAAAATGCAGTGGCAATGTAGGATAGGTTTCTGAAAAACATCGCGGGGTTATGCGCATTGTATGGTTGTGTAACATTAATAT
Source organism: Cavia porcellus (assembly GCF_034190915.1). Taxonomy (NCBI): domain Eukaryota; kingdom Metazoa; phylum Chordata; class Mammalia; order Rodentia; family Caviidae; genus Cavia; species Cavia porcellus. The sequence goes on from NW_026947526.1 coordinate 6,957,226, forward strand.
TCACTAGTAGGAGTGAGAAAATGATCATGGGGTGGTGCGCATTGTATGGGTGTGTAACATTACATTCACAAGTAGGAGTGAAAAAATCATCACGAGGTGGTGTGAATCGGAGGGTCTGAATTAGAATAGGCAGTGAGTGGCAATGTCGGATGGAGAAAAGCACCGCTGGGTGGTCATCATGGGGAGGTCAGGGAACATGCTGTGGCAATGTAGGATAGGTTTCTGAAAAACATCGCGGGGTGGTGCGCATTGTATGGGTGTGTAACATTACATTCACTAGTAGGAGTGAGAAAAACATCACGGGGTGGTGTGAATCGGAGGTTCTGAATTAGGATAGGCAGTGAGTGGCAATGAAGGGTGGAGAAAAGCACCGCGGGGTAGTCAGCATGGGGAGGTCAGGGAACATGCAGTGGCAATGTAGGATAGGTTTCTGAAAAACATCGCGGGGTGGTGCGCATTGTATGGGTGTGTAACATTACATTCACTAGTAGGAGTGAGAAAAACATCGTGGGGTGGTGCGCATTGTATGGGTGTGTAACTTTACATTCACTAGAAGGAGTGAGAAAAACATCACGGGGTGGTGTGAATCGGAAGGACTGAAATAGGATAGGCAGTGAGTGGCAATGTAGGATGGAGAAAAGCCCCGCGGGATGGTTAGCATGGGGAGGACAGGGAACATGCCGTGGCAATGTAGGATAGGATTCTGAAAAACATCGCGGGGTGGTGCGCATTGTATGTGTGTGTAACATTACATTCACTAGTAGGAATGAGAAAAACATCGCGGGGTGTTGCGCATTGTATGGGTGTGTAACATTACATTCACTAGTAGGACTGAGAAAATCATCACGGGGTGGTGTGAATCGGAGGGTCTGAATTAGGATAGGCAGTGAGTGGCAATGTAGGATGGAGAAAAGCACCGCGGGGAAGTCAGCATGTGGGGGTCAGGGAACATACAGTGGCAATGTAGGATAGGTTTCTGAAAAGCATCGCGGGGTGTTGCGCATTGTATGGGTGTGTAACATTATATTCACTAGTAGGAGTGAGAAAAACATCACGGGATTCGGTTAATCGGAGGGTCTGAATTAGGATAGGCAGTGAGTGGCAATGTAGGATGGAGAAAAGCACCGCGGGGTGGTCAGCATGGATAAGCCAGGGAACATGCACTTGCAATGTAGGATAGTTTTCTGAAAAACATCGCGGGGTGGTGCGCATTGTATGGGTGTGTTACATTACATTCACTAGTAGGAGTGAGAAAAACATCACGGGGTGGTGTGAATCGGAGGGTCTGAATTAGGATAGGCAGTGAGTGGCAATGTAGGATGGAGATAAGCACCGCGGGGTGGTCAGCATGTGGAGGTCAGGGAACATGCAGTGGAAATGTTGGATAGGTTTCTGAAAAACATCGCGGGATGGTGCGCATTGTAGGAGTGTGTAACATTACATTCACTAGTAGGAGTGAGAAAAATATCACGGGGTGGTGTGAATCGGAGGGTCTGAATTAGGATAGGCAGTGAGTGGCAATGTAGGATGGAGAAAAGCACCGCGGGGTGGTCAGCATGGGTAAGCCAGGGAACATGCACTTGCAATGTAGGATAGTTTTCTGAAAAACATCGCGGGGTGGTGCGCATTGTATGGGTGTGTTACATTACATTCACTAGTAGGAGTGAGAAAAACATCACGGGGTGGTGTGAATCGGAGGGTCTGAATTAGGATAGCCAGTGAGTTGCAATGTAGAATGGAGAAAAGCAAGCGCAGGGAGGTCAGCATGGGGAGGTCAGGGAACATGCAGTGGCAATATAGGATAGGTTTCTGAAAAACATTGCGGGGTGGTGCGAATTGTATGGGTGTGTAACATTACATTCACTAGTAGGAGTGAGAAAAACATCAGGGAGTGGTGTGAATCGGAGGGTCTGAATTAGGATATGCAGTGAGTGGCAATATAGGATGGAGAAAAGCACCATGGGGTGGTCACCATGGGGAGGTCAGGGAACATGCAGTGGCAATGTAGGATAGGTTTATGAAAAACATCGCGGGGTGGTGAGCATTGTATGGGTGTGTAACATTACATTCACTAGTAGGAGTGAGAAAAACATCACGGTGTGGTGTGAAACGGATGTTCTGAATTAGGATAGGCAGTGAGTGGCAATGTAGGGTGGAGAAAAGCACCGCGGGGTGGTCAGCATGGGGAGGTCAGGGAACATGCAGTGGCAATGTAGGAAAAGTTTCTGAAAAACATCGGGGGTGGTGTGCATTTTATGGGTGTGTAACATTACATTCACTAGTAGGAGTGAGAAAAACATCACGGGGTGGTGTGAATCGGAGGTTCTGAATTAGGATAGGCAGTGAGTGGCAATGTAGGATGGAGAAAATCACCGCGGGTTGGTCAGCATGGGGAGGTCAGGGAACATGCAGTGGCAATGTAGGATAGGTTTCTGAAAAACATCGCCAAGTGGTGCGCATTGTATGTGTGTGTAACATTACATTCACTAGTAGGAGTGAGAAAAACATCACGGGGTGGTGTGAATCGGAGGGTCTGAATTAGCATAGGCAGTGAATGGCAATGTAGGATGGAGAAAAGCACCGCGGGGTGGTCAGCATGGGGAGGTCAGGGAACATGCAGTGGCAATGTAGGATAGGTTTCTGAAAAACATCGCGGGGTGCTGTGCAGTGTATGGGTGTGTAACATTACATTCACTAGTAGAAGTGAGAAAAACATCGTGGGGTGGTGCGAATTGTATGGGTGTGTAACATTACATTCACTAGTAGGAGTGAGAATAACATCACGGGTTGGTGTGAATACGATGGTCTGAATTAGGATAGGCAGTGAGTGGCAATGTAGGATGGAGAAAAGCACCGCGGGTTGGTCAGCTTGTGGAGGTCAGGTACCATGCAGAGGCAATATAGGATAGGTTTCTGAAAAACATCTCGGGGTGGTGCGCATTGTATGAGTGTGTAAAATTACATTCCCTAGTAGGAGTGAGAAAAACATCACGGGGTGGTGTGAATCGGAGGGTCTGAATTAGGATGGGCAGTGAGTGGCAATGTACGATGGAGAAAAGCACCAACGGATGGTCAGCATGGTTAGGTCAGGAACATGCAGTGGCAATGTAGGATAGGTTTCTGAAAAACATTGCGGGGTGGTGCGCATTGTATGGGTGTGTAACATTACATTCACTAGTAGGAGTGAGAAAACATCAGGGGGTGGTGCGCATTGTATGGGTGTGTAACATTACATTCATTAGAAGGAGTGAGAAAAACATCACGGGGTGGTGTGAATCGGAAGGACTGAAATAGGATAAGGCAGTGAGTGGCAATGTAGGATGGAGAAAAGCACCGCGGGGTGGTCAGCATGGTGAGGTCAGGGAACATGCTGTGACAATGTAGTATAGGTTTCTGAAAACATCGCGGGTTGGTGCGCATTGTATGGGTGTGTAACATTACATTCACTAGTAGGAGTGAGAAAAACATCAGGGGTGATGTCAATCTGAGGGTCTAAATTAGGATAGGAAGTGAGTGGCAATGTAGGATGGAGAAAAGCACCGCGGGGTGGTCAGCATGTCGAGGTCAGGGAACATGCTGTGGCAATGTAGGATAGGTTTCTGAAAAACATCGCGGGGTGCTGCGCATTGTATGGGTGTGTAACATTACATTCACTAGTAGGAGTGAGAAAAACATCACGGGGTGGTGTGAATCGGAGGGTCTGAATTTAGGATAGGTAGTGAGTGGCAATGTAGGATGGAGAAAAGCACCGCGGGGTGGTCAGCATGGGGAGGTCAGGGAAAATGCAGTGGCAATGTAGGATAGGTTTCTGAAAAACATCGGGGGTTATGCGCATTGTATGGTTGTGTAACATTAATATTCACTAGTAGGAGTGAGAAAATGATCATGGGGTGGTGCGCATTGTATCGATGTGTAACATTACATCCACACGTAGGAGTGAAAAAAACATCACGGGGTGGTGTGAATCGGAGGGTCTGAATTAGGATAGGCAGTGAGTGGCAATGTAGGGTGGAGAAAAACACCGCAGGGTGGTCAGCATGGGGAGGTCAGGGAACATGCAGTGGCAATGTAGGATAGGTTTCTGAAAAACATCGCGGGGTGGTGCGCATTGTATGGGTGTGTACATTACATTCACTAGTAGGAGTGAGAAAAACATCGTGGGGTGCTGCGCATTGTATGGGTGTGTAACATTACATTCACTAGAAGGAGTGAGAAAAACATCACGGGGTGGTGTGAAATGGAAGGACTGAAATAGGATAGGCAGTGAGTGGCAATGTAGGATGGAGAAAAGCACGCGGGATGGTTAGCATGGGGAGGACAGGGAACATGCCGTGGCAATGTAGGATAGGATTCTGAAAAACATCGCGGGGTGGTGCGCATTGTATGTGTGTGTAACATTACATTCACTAGTAGGAATGAGAAAAACATCACGGGGTGGTGCGCATTGTATTGGTGTGTAACATTACATTCACTAGTAGGAGTGAGAAAAACCTCAAGGGGTGCTGGGAATCCGAGGGTCTGAATTAGGATAGGCAGTGAGTGGCAATGTAGGATGGAGAAAAGCACCGCGGGGAAGTCAGCATGTGGAAGTCAGGGAACATGCAGTGGCAATGTAGGATAGGTTTCTGAAAAACATCGCGGGGTGTTGCGCATTGTATGGGTGTGTAAAATTACATTCACTAGTAGGACTGAGAAAAACATCACGGGGTGGTGTGAATCGGAGGGTCTGAATTAGGCTAGGCAGTGAGTGGCAATGTAGGATGGAGAAAAGCACCGCGGGTAAGTCAGCATGTGGGGGTCAGGGAACATACAGTGGCAATGTAGGATAGGTTTCTGAAAAGCATCGCGGGGTGTTGCGCATTGTATGGGTGTGTAACATTATATTCACTAGTAGGAGTGAGAAAAACATCACGGGATTCGGTGAATCGGAGGGTCTGAATTAGGATAGGCAGTGAGTGGCAATGTAGGATGGAGAAAAGCACCGCGGGGTGGTCAGCATGGGTAAGCCAGGGAACATGCACTTGCAATGTAGGATAGTTTTCTGAAAAACATCGCGGGGTGGTGCGCATTGTATGGGTGTGTTACATTACATTCACTAGTAGGAGTGAGAAAAACATCACGGGGTGGTGTGAATCGGAAGGTCTGAATTAGGATAGGCAGTGAGTGGCAATGTAGGATGGAGATAAGCACCGCGGGGTGGTCAGCATGTGGAGGTCAGGGAACATGCAGTGGAAATGTTGGATAGGTTTCTGAAAAACATCGCGGGATGGTGCGCATTGTAGGAGTGTGTAACATTACATTCACTAGTAGGAGTGAGAAAAATATCACGGGGTGGTGTGAATCGGAGGGTCTGAATTAGGATAGGCAGTGAGTGGCAATGTAGGATGGAGAAAAGCACCGCGGGGTGGTCAGCATGGGTAAGCCAGGGAACATGCACTTGCAATGTAGGATAGTTTTCTGAAAAACATCGCGGGGTGGTGCGCATTGTATGGGTGTGTTACATTACATTCACTAGTAGGAGTGAGAAAAACATCACGGGGTGGTGTGAATCGGAAGGTCTGAATTAGGATAGGCAGTGAGTGGCAATGTAGGATGGAGATAAGCACCGCGGGGTGGTCAGCATGTGGAGGTCAGGGAACATGCAGTGGAAATGTTGGATAGGTTTCTGAAAAACATCGCGGGGTGGTGCGCATTGTATGGGTGTGTTACATTACATTCACTAGTAGGAGTGAGAAAAACATCACGGGGTGGTGTGAATCGGAGGGTCTGAATTAGGATAGCCAGTCAGTTACAATGTAGAATGGAGAAAAGCAAGCGCAGGGAGGTCAGCATGGGGAGGTCAGGGAACATGCAGTGGCAATATAGGATAGGTTTCTGAAAAACATTGCGGGGTGGTGCGAATTGTATGGGTGTGTAACATTACATTCACTAGTAGGAGTGAGAAAAACATCAGGGGATGGTGTGAATCGGAGGGTCTGAATTAGGATAGACCGTGAGTGGCAATGTAGGATGGACAAAAGCCCCGCGGGTTGATCAGCATGTGGAGGTCAGGGAACATGCAGTGGCAATGTAGGATAGGTTTGTGAAAAACATTGCGGGGTGGTGCGCATTTTAAGGGTGTGTAAAATTACATTCTCTCGTAGGAGTTAGAAAAACATCATGGGGTGGTGTGAATCGGATGGTCTGAATTAGGTTAGGCAGTGAGTGGCAATGTAGGATGGAGAAAAGCACCGCCGAGTGGTCAACATGGGGAGGTCAGGGAACATGCAGTGGCAATGTAGGATAGGTTTCTGAAAAACATCGCGGGGTGGTGCGCATTGTATGGGTGTGTAACATTACATTCACTAGTAGGAATGAGAAAAGCATCACGGGGTGGTGTGAATCGGAGTGACTGAATTAGGATAGGCAGTGAGTGGCAATGTAGGATGGAGAAAGCACCGGCGGGTGGTCAGCATGGGGAGGTCAGGGAACATGCAGTGGCAATATAGGATAGGTTTCTGAAAAACATCGCTGGGTGGTGCGCATTGTATGGGTGTGTAACATTACATTCACTAGTCGGAGTGAGAAAAACATCACGGGATTGTGTGAATTAGAGGGTCTGCAGTAGTATAGGCAGTGTGTGGCAATGTAGGATGGAGAAAAGCACCGCGGGCTCGTCAGCATGGGAGGTCAGGGAACATGCAGTGGCAATGTAGGATATGTTTCTGAAAAACATCGCGGGGTGGTGCGCATTATATGGGTGTGTAACATTACATTCACTAGTAGGAGTGAGAAAACATCGCGGGCTGGTGTGCACTGTATGGGTTTGTAACATTACATTCACTAGTAGGAGTGAGAAAAACATCACGGGGTGGTGTCAATCTGAGGGACTGAATTAGGACATGCAGTGAGTGGCAATATAGGATGGAGAAAAGCACTATGGGGTGGTCACCATGGGGAAGTCAGGGAACATGCAGTGGCAATGTAGGATAGGTTTATGAAAAACATCGCGGGGTGGTGAGCATTGTATGGGTGTGTAACATTACATTCACTAGTAGGAGTGAGAAAAACATCACGGTGTGGTGTGAAACGAATGTTATGAATTAGGATAGGCAGTGAGTGGCAATGTAGGGTGGAGAAAAGCACCGCGGGGTGGTCAGCATGGGGAGGTCAGGGAACATGCAGTGGCAATGTAGGAAAAGTTTCTGAAAAACATCGGGGGTGGTGTGCATTTTATGGGTGTGTAACATTACATTCACTAGTGGGAGTGAGAAAAACATCACGGGGTGGTGTGAATCGGAGGTTCTGAATTAGGATAGGCAGTGAGTGGCAATGTAGGATGGAGAAAATCACCGCGGGTTGGTCAGCATGGGGAGGTCAGGGAACATGCAGTGGCAATGTAGGATAGGTTTCTGAAAAACATCGCCGAGTGGTGTGCATTGTATGTGTGTGTAACATTACATTCACTAGTAGGAGTGAGAAAAACATCACGGGTGGTGTGATCGGAGGGTCTGAATTAGCATAGGCAGTGAATGGCAATGTAGGATGGAGAAAAGCACCGCGGGGTGGTCAGCATGGGGAGGTCAGGGAACATGCAGTGGCAATGTAGGATAGATTTCTGAAAAACATCGCGGGGTGCTGTGCATTGTATGGGTGTGTAACATTACATTCACTAGTGGGAGTGAGAAAAACATCGTGGGGTGGTGCGAATTGTATGGGTGTGTAACATTACATTCACTAGTAGGAGTGAGAATAACATCACGGGGTGGTGTGAATACGATGGTCTGAATTAGGATAGGCAGTGAGTGGCAATGTAGGATGGAGAAAAGCACCGCGGGTTGGTCAGCTTGTGGAGGTCAGGTACCATGCAGAGGCAATATAGGATAGGTTTCTGAAAAACATCTCGGGGTGGTGCGCATTGTATGAGTGTGTAAAATTACATTCCCTAGTAGGAGTGAGAAAAACATCATGGGGTGGTGTGAATCGGAGGGTCTGAATTAGGATGGGCAGTGAGTGGCAATGTACGATGGAGAAAAGCACCAACGGATGGTCAGCATGGTTTGGTCAGGGAACATGCAGTGGCAATGTAGGATAGGTTTCTGAAAAACATTGCGGTGGTGCGCAATTGTATGGGTGTGTAACATTACATTCACTAGTAGGAGTGAGAAAAACATCAGGGGGTGGTGTGAATCGGAGGGTCTGAATTAGGATAGGCAGTGAGTGGCAATGTAGGATGGAGAAAAGCACCGTGGGGTGGTCAGCATGGGGAGGTCAGGGAACAGGCAGTGGCAATTTAGGATAGGTATCTGAAAAACATCGCGGGGGGGTGCGCATTGTATGGGTGTGTAACATTACATTCACTAGTAGGAGTGAGAAAAACATCATGGGGTGGTGTGAATCGGAGGGTCTGAATTAGGTTAGGCAGTGAGTGGCAATGTAGGATGGAGAAAAGCCCCGCCGGTTGGTCAGCATGGGGAGGTCAGGGAACATGCAGTGGGAATGTAGGATAGGTTTCTGAAAAACATCGCTGGGTGGTGCGCATTGTATGGGTGTGTAACATTACATTCACTAGTAGGAGTGAGAAAAACATCACGGGATTGTGTGAATAACAGATTCTGCATTAGGATAGGCAGTGAGTGGCAATGTAGGGTGGAGAAAGCACCGCGGGGTGGTCAGCATGGGGAGACAGGGAACATGCAGTGGCAATGTAGGAAAAGTTTCTGAAAAACATCGGGGGTGGTGTGCATTTTATGGGTGTGTAACATTACATTCACTAGTAGGAGTGAGAAAAACATCACGGGGTGGTGTGAATCGGAGGTTCTGAATTAGGATAGGCAGTGAGTGGCAATGTAGGATGGAGAAAATCACCGCGGGTTGGTCAGCATGGGGAGGTCAGGGAACATGCAGTGGCAATGTAGGATAGGTTTCTGAAAAACATCGCCGAGTGGTGCGCATTGTATGTGTGTGTAACATTACATTCACTAGTAGGAGTGAGAAAAACATCACGGGGTGGTGTGAATCGGAGGGTCTGAATTAGCATAGGCAGTGAATGGCAATGTAGGATGGAGAAAAGCACCGCGGGGTGGTCAGCATGGGGAGGTCAGGGAACATGCAGTGGCAATGTAGGATAGGTTTCTGAAAAACATCGCGGGGTGCTGTGCAGTGTATGGGTGTGTAACATTACATTCACTAGTAGGAGTGAGAAAAACATCGTGGGGTGGTGCGAATTGTATGGGTGTGTAACATTACATTCACTAGTAGGAGTGAGAATAACATCACGGGTTGGTGTGAATACGATGGTCTGAATTAGGATAGGCAGTGAGTGGCAATGTAGGATGGAGAAAAGCACCGCGGGTTGGTCAGCTTGTGGAGGTCAGGTACCATGCAGAGGCAATATAGGATAGGTTTCTGAAAAACATCTCGGGGTGGTGCGCATTGTATGAGTGTGTAAAATTACATTCCCTAGTAGGAGTGAGAAAAACATCACGGGGTGGTGTGAATCGGAGGGTCTGAATTAGGATGGGCAGTGAGTGGCAATGTACGATGGAGAAAAGCACCAACGGATGGTCAGCATGGTTAGGTCAGGGAACATGCAGTGGCAATGTAGGATAGGTTTCTGAAAAACATTGCGGGGTGGTGCGCATTGTATGGGTGTGTAACATTACATTCACTAGTAGGAGTGAGAAAAACATCAGGGGGTGGTGCGCATTGTATGGGTGTGTAACATTACATTCATTAGAAGGAGTGAGAAAAACATCACGGGGTGGTGTGAATCGGAAGGACTGAAATAGGATAGGCAGTGAGTGGCAATGTAGGATGGAGAAAAGCACCGCGGGGTGGTCAGCATGGTGAGGTCAGGGAACATGCTGTGACAATGTAGTATAGGTTTCTGAAAAACATCGCGGGTTGGTGCGCATTGTATGGGTGTGTAACATTACATTCACTAGTAGGAGTGAGAAAAACATCAGGGGTGATGTCAATCTGAGGGTCTAAATTAGGATAGGAAGTGAGTGGCAATGTAGGATGGAGAAAAGCACCGCGGGGTGGTCAGCATGTCGAGGTCAGGGAACATGCTGTGGCAATGTAGGATAGGTTTCTGAAAAACATCGCGGGGTGCTGCGCATTGTATGGGTGTGTAACATTACATTCACTAGTAGGAGTGAGAAAAACATCACGGGGTGGTGTGAATCGGAGGGTCTGAATTAGGATAGGTAGTGAGTGGCAATGTAGGATGGAGAAAAGCACCGCGGGGTGGTCAGCATGGGGAGGTCAGGGAAAATGCAGTGGCAATGTAGGATAGGTTTCTGAAAAACATCGGGGGTTATGCGCATTGTATGGTTGTGTAACATTAATATTCACTAGTAGGAGTGAGAAAATGATCATGGGGTGGTGCGCATTGTATGGATGTGTAACATTACATTCACAAGTAGGAGTGAAAAAAACATCACGGGGTGGTGTGAATCGGAGGGTCTGAATTAGGATAGGCAGTGAGTGGCAATGTAGGGTGGAGAAAAGCACCGCAGGGTGGTCAGCATGGGGAGGTCAGGGAACATGCAGTGGCAATGTAGGATAGGTTTCTGAAAAACATCGCGGGGTGGTGCGCATTGTATGGGTGTGTAACATTACATTCACTAGTAGGAGTGAGAAAAACATCGTGGGGTGGTGCGCATTGCATGGGTGTGTAACATTACATTCACTAGGAGGAGTGAGAAAAACATCACGGGGTGGTGTGAAATGGAAGGACTGAAATAGGATAGGCAGTGAGTGGCAATGTAGGATGGAGAAAAGCACCGCGGGATGGTTAGCATGGAGAGGACAGGGAACATGCCGTGGCAATGTAGGATAGGATTCTGAAAAACATCGCGGGGTGGTGCGCATTGTATGTGTGTGTAACATTACATTCACTAGTAGGAATGAGAAAAACATCACGGGGTGGTGCGCATTGTATTGGTGTGTAACATTACATTCACTAGTAGGAGTGAGAAAAACCTCACGGGGTGCTGGGAATCCGAGGGTCTGAATTAGGATAGGCAGTGAGTGGCAATGTAGGATGGAGAAAAGCACCGCGGGGAAGTCAGCATGTGGAAGTCAGGGAAAATGCAGTGGCAATGTAGGATAGGTTTCTGAAAAACATCGCGGGGTGTTGCGCATTGTATGGGTGTGTAAAATTACATTCACTAGTAGGACTGAGAAAAACATCACGGGGTGGTGTGAATCGGAGGGTCTGAATTAGGCTAGGCAGTGAGTGGCAATGTAGGATGGAGAAAAGCACCGCGGGTAAGTCAGCATGTGGGGGTCAGGGAACATACAGTGGCAATGTAGGATAGGTTTCTGAAAAGCATCGCGGGGTGTTGCGCATTGTATGGGTGTGTAACATTATATTCACTAGTAGGAGTGAGAAAAACATCACGGGATTCGGTGAATCGGAGGGTCTGAATTAGGATAGGCAGTGAGTGGCAATGTAGGATGGAGAAAAGCACCGCGGGGTGGTCAGCATGGGTAAGCCAGGGAACATGCACTTGCAATGTAGGATAGTTTTCTGAAAAACATCGCGGGGTGGTGCGCATTGTATGGGTGTGTTACATTACATTCACTAGTAGGAGTGAGAAAAACATCACGGGGTGGTGTGAATCGGAAGGTCTGAATTAGGATAGGCAGTGAGTGGCAATGTAGGATGGAGATAAGCACCGCGGGGTGGTCAGCATGTGGAGGTCAGGGAACATGCAGTGGAAATGTTGGATAGGTTTCTGAAAAACATCGCGGGATGGTGCGCATTGTAGGAGTGTGTAACATTACATTCACTAGTAGGAGTGAGAAAAATATCACGGGGTGGTGTGAATCGGAGGGTCTGAATTAGGATAGGCAGTGAGTGGCAATGTAGGATGGAGAAAAGCACCGCGGGGTGGTCAGCATGGGTAAGCCAGGGAACATGCACTTGCAATGTAGGATAGTTTTCTGAAAAACATCGCGGGGTGGTGCGCATTGTATGGGTGTGTTACATTACATTCACTAGTAGGAGTGAGAAAAACATCACGGGGTGGTGTGAATCGGAAGGTCTGAATTAGGATAGGCAGTGAGTGGCAATGTAGGATGGAGATAAGCACCGCGGGGTGGTCAGCATGTGGAGGTCAGGGAACATGCAGTGGAAATGTTGGATAGGTTTCTGAAAAACATCGCGGGATGGTGCGCATTGTAGGAGTGTGTAACATTACATTCACTAGTAGGAGTGAGAAAAATATCACGGGGTGGTGTGAATCGGAGGGTCTGAATTAGGATAGGCAGTGAGTGGCAATGTAGGATGGAGAAAAGCACCGCGGGGTGGTCAGCATGGGTAAGCCAGGGAACATGCACTTGCAATGTAGGATAGTTTTCTGAAAAACATCGCGGGGTGGTGCGCATTGTATGGGTGTGTTACATTACATTCACTAGTAGGAGTGAGAAAAACATCACGGGGTGGTGTGAATCGGAGGGTCTGAATTAGGATAGCCAGTCAGTTGCAATGTAGAATGGAGAAAAGCAAGCGCAGGGAGGTCAGCATGGGGAGGTCAGGGAACATGCAGTGGCAATATAGGATAGGTTTCTGAAAAACATTGCGGGGTGGTGCGAATTGTATGGGTGTGTAACATTACATTCACTAGTAGGAGTGAGAAAAACATCAGGGTATGGTGTGAATCGGAGGGTCTGAATTAGGATAGGCCGTGAGTGGCAATGTAGGATGGACAAAAGCCCCGCGGGTTGATCAGCATGTGGAGGTCAGGGAACATGCAGTGGCAATGTAGGATAGGTTTGTGAAAAACATTGCGGGGTGGTGCGCATTTTAAGGGTGTGTAAAATTACATTCTCTCGTAGGAGTTAGAAAAACATCATGGGGTGGTGTGAATCGGATGGTCTGAATTAGGTTAGGCAGTGAGTGGCAATGTAGGATGGAGAAAAGCACCGCCGAGTGGTCAACATGGGGAGGTCAGGGAACATGCAGTGGCAATTTAGGATAGGTTTCTGAAAAACATCGCGGGGTGGTGCGCATTGTATGGGTGTGTAACATTACATTCACTAGTAGGAATGAGAAAAGCATCACGGGGTGGTGTGAATCGGAGTGACTGAATTAGGATAGGCAGTGAGTGGCAATGTAGGATGGAGAAAGCACCGGCGGGTGGTCAGCATGGGGAGGTCAGGGAACATGCAGTGGCAATATAGGATAGGTTTCTGAAAAACATCGCTGGGTGGTGCGCATTGTATGTGTGTGTAACATTACATTCTCTAGTAGGAATGAGAAAAACATCACGGGGTGGTGCGCATTGTATTGGTGTGTAACATTACATTCACTAGTAGGAGTGAGAAAAACCTCACGGGGTGCTGGGAATCCGAGGGTCTGAATTAGGATAGGCAGTGAGTGGCAATGTAGGATGGAGAAAAGCACCGCGGGGAAGTCAGCATGTGGAAGTCAGGGAAAATGCAGTGGCAATGTAGGATAGGTTTCTGAAAAACATCGCGGGGTGTTGCGCATTGTATGGGTGTGTAAAATTACATTCACTAGTAGGACTGAGAAAAACATCACGGGGTGGTGTGAATCGGAGGGTCTGAATTAGGCTAGGCAGTGAGTGGCAATGTAGGATGGAGAAAAGCACCGCGGGTAAGTCAGCATGTGGGGGTCAGGGAACATACAGTGGCAATGTAGGATAGGTTTCTGAAAAGCATCGCGGGGTGTTGCGCATTGTATGGGTGTGTAACATTATATTCACTAGTAGGAGTGAGAAAAACATCACGGGATTCGGTGAATCGGAGGGTCTGAATTAGGATAGGCAGTGAGTGGCAATGTAGGATGGAGAAAAGCACCGCGGGGTGGTCAGCATGGGTAAGCCAGGGAACATGCACTTGCAATGTAGGATAGTTTTCTGAAAAACATCGCGGGGTGGTGCGCATTGTATGGGTGTGTTACATTACATTCACTAGTAGGAGTGAGAAAAACATCACGGGGTGGTGTGAATCGGAAGGTCTGAATTAGGATAGGCAGTGAGTGGCAATGTAGGATGGAGATAAGCACCGCGGGGTGGTCAGCATGTGGAGGTCAGGGAACATGCAGTGGAAATGTTGGATAGGTTTCTGAAAAACATCGCGGGATGGTGCGCATTGTAGGAGTGTGTAACATTACATTCACTAGTAGGAGTGAGAAAAATATCACGGGGTGGTGTGAATCGGAGGGTCTGAATTAGGATAGGCAGTGAGTGGCAATGTAGGATGGAGAAAAGCACCGCGGGGTGGTCAGCATGGGTAAGCCAGGGAACATGCACTTGCAATGTAGGATAGTTTTCTGAAAAACATCGCGGGGTGGTGCGCATTGTATGGGTGTGTTACATTACATTCACTAGTAGGAGTGAGAAAAACATCACGGGGTGGTGTGAATCGGAAGGTCTGAATTAGGATAGGCAGTGAGTGGCAATGTAGGATGGAGATAAGCACCGCGGGGTGGTCAGCATGTGGAGGTCAGGGAACATGCAGTGGAAATGTTGGATAGGTTTCTGAAAAACATCGCGGGATGGTGCGCATTGTAGGAGTGTGTAACATTACATTCACTAGTAGGAGTGAGAAAAATATCACGGGGTGGTGTGAATCGGAGGGTCTGAATTAGGATAGGCAGTGAGTGGCAATGTAGGATGGAGAAAAGCACCGCGGGGTGGTCAGCATGGGTAAGCCAGGGAACATGCACTTGCAATGTAGGATAGTTTTCTGAAAAACATCGCGGGGTGGTGCGCATTGTATGGGTGTGTTACATTACATTCACTAGTAGGAGTGAGAAAAACATCACGGGGTGGTGTGAATCGGAGGGTCTGAATTAGGATAGCCAGTCAGTTGCAATGTAGAATGGAGAAAAGCAAGCGCAGGGAGGTCAGCATGGGGAGGTCAGGGAACATGCAGTGGCAATATAGGATAGGTTTCTGAAAAACATTGCGGGGTGGTGCGAATTGTATGGGTGTGTAACATTACATTCACTAGTAGGAGTGAGAAAAACATCAGGGGATGGTGTGAATCGGAGGGTCTGAATTAGGATAGGCCGTGAGTGGCAATGTAGGATGGACAAAAGCCCCGCGGGTTGATCAGCATGTGGAGGTCAGGGAACATGCAGTGGCAATGTAGGATAGGTTTGTGAAAAACATTGCGGGGTGGTGCGCATTTTAAGGGTGTGTAAAATTACATTCTCTCGTAGGAGTTAGAAAAACATCATGGGGTGGTGTGAATCGGATGGTCTGAATTAGGTTAGGCAGTGAGTGGCAATGTAGGATGGAGAAAAGCACCGCCGAGTGGTCAACATGGGGAGGTCAGGGAACATGCAGTGGCAATGTAGGATAGGTTTCTGAAAAACATCGCGGGGTGGTGCGCATTGTATGGGTGTGTAACATTACATTCACTAGTAGGAATGAGAAAAGCATCACGGGGTGGTGTGAATCGGAGTGACTGAATTAGGATAGGCAGTGAGTGGCAATGTAGGATGGAGAAAGCACCGGCGGGTGGTCAGCATGGGGAGGTCAGGGAACATGCAGTGGCAATATAGGATAGGTTTCTGAAAAACATCGCTGGGTGGTGCGCATTGTATGGGTGTGTAACATTACATTCACTAGTCGGAGTGAGAAAAACATCACGGGATTGTGTGAATTAGAGGGTCTGCAGTAGGATAGGCAGTGTGTGGCAATGTAGGATGGAGAAAAGCACCGCGGGCTCGTCAGCATGGGGAGGTCAGGGAACATGCAGTGGCAATGTAGGATATGTTTCTGAAAAACATCGCGGGGTGGTGCGCATTGTATGGGTGTGTAACATTGCATTCACTAGTAGGAGTGAGAAAAACATCGCGGGCTGGTGTGCACTGTATGGGTTTGTAACATTACATTCACTAGTAGGAGTGAGAAAAACATCACGGGGTGGTGTCAATCTGAGGGACTGAATTAGGACATGCAGTGAGTGGCAATATAGGATGGAGAAAAGCACTATGGGGTGGTCACCATGGGGAAGTCAGGGAACATGCAGTGGCAATGTAGGATAGGTTTATGAAAAACATCGCGGGGTGGTGAGAATTGTATGGGTGTGTAACATTACATTCACTAGTAGGAGTGACAAAAACATCACGGTGTGGTGTGAAACGGATGTTATGAATTAGGATAGGCAGTGAGTGGCAATGTAGGGTGGAGAAAAGCACCGCGGGGTGGTCAGCATGGGGAGGTCAGGGAACATGCAGTGGCAATGTAGGAAAAGTTTCTGAAAAACATCGGGGGTGGTGTGCATTTTATGGGTGTGTAACATTACATTCACTAGTGGGAGTGAGAAAAACATCACGGGGTGGTGTGAATCGGAGGTTCTGAATTAGGATAGGCAGTGAGTGGCAATGTAGGATGGAGAAAATCACCGCGGGTTGGTCAGCATGGGGAGGTCAGGGAACATGCAGTGGCAATGTAGGATAGGTTTCTGAAAAACATCGCCGAGTGGTGCGCATTGTATGTGTGTGTAACATTACATTCACTAGTAGGAGTGAGAAAAACATCACGGGGTGGTGTGAATCGGAGGGTCTGAATTAGCATAGGCAGTGAATGGCAATGTAGGATGGAGAAAAGCACCGCGGGGTGGTCAGCATGGGGAGGTCAGGGAACATGCAGTGGCAATGTAGGATAGGTTTCTGAAAAACATCGCGGGGTGCTGTGCATTGTATGGGTGTGTAACATTACATTCACTAGTAGGAGTGAGAAAAACATCGTGGGGTGGTGCGAATTGTATGGGTGTGTAACATTACATTCACTAGTAGGAGTGAGAATAACATCACGGGGTGGTGTGAATACGATGGTCTGAATTAGGATAGGCAGTGAGTGGCAATGTAGGATGGAGAAAAGCACCGCGGGTTGGTCAGCTTGTGGAGGTCAGGTACCATGCAGAGGCAATATAGGATAGGTTTCTGAAAAACATCTCGGGGTGGTGCGCATTGTATGAGTGTGTAAAATTACATTCCCTAGTAGGAGTGAGAAAAACATCATGGGGTGGTGTGAATCGGAGGGTCTGAATTAGGATGGGCAGTGAGTGGCAATGTACGATGGAGAAAAGCACCAACGGATGGTCAGCATGGTTTGGTCAGGGAACATGCAGTGGCAATGTAGGATAGGTTTCTGAAAAACATTGCGGGGTGGTGCGCATTGTATGGGTGTGTAACATTACATTCACTAGTAGGAGTGAGAAAAACATCAGGGGGTGGTGTGAATCGGAGGGTCTGAATTAGGATAGGCAGTGAGTGGCAATGTAGGATGGAGAAAAGCACCGTGGGGTGGTCAGCATGGGGAGGTCAGGGAACAGGCAGTGGCAATGTAGGATAGGTATCTGAAAAACATCGCGGGGTGGTGCGCATTGTATGGGTGTGTAACATTACATTCACTAGTAGGAGTGAGAAAAACATCATGGGGTGGTGTGAATCGGAGGGTCTGAATTAGGTTAGGCAGTGAGTGGCAATGTAGGATGGAGAAAAGCACCGCCGGTTGGTCAGCATGGGGAGGTCAGGGAACATGCAGTGGGAATGTAGGATAGGTTTCTGAAAAACATCGCTGGGTGGTGCGCATTGTATGGGTGTGTAACATTACATTCACTAGTAGGAGTGACAAAAACATCACGGTGTGGTGTGAAACGGATGTTATGAATTAGGATAGGCAGTGAGTGGCAATGTAGGGTGGAGAAAAGCACCGCGGGGTGGTCAGCATGGGGAGGTCAGGGAACATGCAGTGGCAATGTAGGAAAAGTTTCTGAAAAACATCGGGGGTGGTGTGCATTTTATGGGTGTGTAACATTACATTCACTAGTGGGAGTGAGAAAAACATCACGGGGTGGTGTGAATCGGAGGTTCTGAATTAGGATAGGCAGTGAGTGGCAATGTAGGATGGAGAAAATCACCGCGGGTTGGTCAGCATGGGGAGGTCAGGGAACATGCAGTGGCAATGTAGGATAGGTTTCTGAAAAACATCGCCGAGTGGTGCGCATTGTATGTGTGTGTAACATTACATTCACTAGTAGGAGTGAGAAAAACATCACGGGGTGGTGTGAATCGGAGGGTCTGAATTAGCATAGGCAGTGAATGGCAATGTAGGATGGAGAAAAGCACCGCGGGGTGGTCAGCATGGGGAGGTCAGGGAACATGCAGTGGCAATGTAGGATAGGTTTCTGAAAAACATCGCGGGGTGCTGTGCATTGTATGGGTGTGTAACATTACATTCACTAGTAGGAGTGAGAAAAACATCGTGGGGTGGTGCGAATTGTATGGGTGTGTAACATTACATTCACTAGTAGGAGTGAGAATAACATCACGGGGTGGTGTGAATACGATGGTCTGAATTAGGATAGGCAGTGAGTGGCAATGTAGGATGGAGAAAAGCACCGCGGGTTGGTCAGCTTGTGGAGGTCAGGTACCATGCAGAGGCAATATAGGATAGGTTTCTGAAAAACATCTCGGGGTGGTGCGCATTGTATGAGTGTGTAAAATTACATTCCCTAGTAGGAGTGAGAAAAACATCATGGGGTGGTGTGAATCGGAGGGTCTGAATTAGGATGGGCAGTGAGTGGCAATGTACGATGGAGAAAAGCACCAACGGATGGTCAGCATGGTTTGGTCAGGGAACATGCAGTGGCAATGTAGGATAGGTTTCTGAAAAACATTGCGGGGTGGTGCGCATTGTATGGGTGTGTAACATTACATTCACTAGTAGGAGTGAGAAAAACATCAGGGGGTGGTGTGAATCGGAGGGTCTGAATTAGGATAGGCAGTGAGTGGCAATGTAGGATGGAGAAAAGCACCGTGGGGTGGTCAGCATGGGGAGGTCAGGGAACAGGCAGTGGCAATGTAGGATAGGTATCTGAAAAACATCGCGGGGTGGTGCGCATTGTATGGGTGTGTAACATTACATTCACTAGTAGGAGTGAGAAAAACATCATGGGGTGGTGTGAATCGGAGGGTCTGAATTAGGTTAGGCAGTGAGTGGCAATGTAGGATGGAGAAAAGCACCGCCGGTTGGTCAGCATGGGGAGGTCAGGGAACATGCAGTGGGAATGTAGGATAGGTTTCTGAAAAACATCGCTGGGTGGTGCGCATTGTATGGGTGTGTAACATTACATTCACTAGTAGGAGTGAGAAAAACATCACGGGATTGTGTGAATAACAGGGTCTGCATTAGGATAGGCAGTGTGTGGCAATGTAGGATGGAGAAAAGCACCGCGGGGTGGTCAGTATGGGGAGGTCAGGGAACATGCAGTGGCAATGTAGGATAGGTTTCTGAAAAACATCCCGGGGTGGTGCGCATTGTATGGGTGTATAACATTACATTCACTAGTAGGAGTGAGAAAAACATCACGGGGTGGTGCACATTGTATGGGTGTGTAACATTAAATTCACTAGTAGGAGTAAGAAAAACATCACGGTGTGGTGTGAATCGGAGGGATTGAATTAGGATAGGCAGTGAGTGGCAATATAGGATGGAGAAAAGCACCACGTGGTGGTCAGCATGGGGAGGTCAGGGAACATGCATTGGCAATATAGGATAGGTTTCTGAAAAACATCGCGGGGTGATTCGCATTGTATGGTTGCGTAACATTACATTCACTAGTGGGAGTGAGAAAAAGATCGTTGGGTGGTGCGCATTGTATGGGTGTGTAACATTACATTCACAAGTAGGAGTGAAAAAAACATCACGTGGTGGTGTGAATCGGAGGGTCTGATTTAGAATAGGCAGTGAGTGGCAATGTCAGATTGAGAAAAGCACCGCGGGGTGGTCAGCATGGGGAGGTCAGGGAACATGAAGTGTCAATGTAGGATAGGTTTCTGAAAAACATCGCGGGGTGGTGGGCATTGTATCGGTGTGTAACATTACATTCACTAGTAGAAGTGAGAAAAACATCGTGGGGTGGTGCGCATTGTATGTGTGTGTAACATTACATTCACCATTAGGAGTGAGAAAAACATCACGGGGTGGTGTGAATCCGATGGTCTGAATTCGGATAGGCAGTGAGTGGCAATGTAAGATGGAGAAAAGCACCGCGGGTTGGTCAGCTTGTGGAGGTCAGGTACCATGCAGAGGCAATGTAGGATAGGTTTCTGAAAAACATCACGGGGTGGTGCGCATTGTATGGGTGTGTAACATTTCATTCACTAGTAGGAGTGAGAAAAACATCACGGGCTGGTGTGAATCGGAGGGTCTAAATTAGGATAGGCCGTGAGTGGCAATGTAGGATGGACAAAAGCCCCGCGGGTTGGTCAGCATGTGGAGGTCAGGGAACATGCAGTGGCAATGTAGGATAGGTTTCTGAAAAACATCGCTTGGTGGTGCGCATTTTATGGGTGTGTAAAATTACATTCTCTCGTAGGAGTTAGAAAAACATCATGGGGTGGTGTGAATCGGAGGGTCTGAATTAGGTTAGGCAGTGAGTGGCAATGTAGGATGGAGAAAAGCACCGCCGAGTGGTCAACATGGGGAGGTCAGGGAACATGCAGTGGCAATGTAGGATAGGTTTCTGAAAAACATCGCGGGGTGGTGCGCATTGTATGGGTGTGTAACATTACATTCACTAGTAGGAGTGAGAAAAGCATCACGGGGTGGTGTGAATCGGAGTGTCTGAATTAGGATAGGCAGTGAGTGGCAATGTAGGATGGAGAAAGCACTGGCGGGTGGTCAGCATGGGGAGGTCAGGGAAAATGCAGTGGCAATATAGGATAGGTTTCTGAAAAACATCGCTGGGTGGTGCGCATTGTATGGTTGTGTAACATGACATTCACTAGTCGGAGTGAGAAAAACATCACGGGATTGTGTGAATAAGAGGGTCTGCAATAGGATAGGCAGTGTGTGGCAATGTAGGATGGAGAAAAGCACCGCGGGCTGGTCAGCATGGGGAGGTCAGGGAACATGCAGTGGCAAGGTGGGATATGTTTCTGAAAAACATCGCGGGGTGGTGCGCAATGTATGGGTGTGTAACATTACATTCACTAGTAGGAGTGAGAAAAACATCGCGGGCTGGTGTGCATTGTATGGGTTTGTAACATTACATTCACTAGTAGGAGTGAGAAAAACATCACGGGGTGGTGTCAATCTGAGGGACTGAATTAGGATATGCAGTGAGTGGCAATATAGGATGGAGAAAAGCACCATGGGGTGGTCACCATGGGGAGGTCAGGGAACATGCAGTGGCAATGTAGGATAGGTTTATGAAAAACATCGCGGGGTGGTGAGCATTGTATGGGTGTGTAACATTACATTCACTAGTAGGAGTGAGAAAAACATCACAGTGTGGTGTGAATCGGATGTTCTGAATTAGGATAGGCAGTGAGTGGCAATGTAGGGTGGAGAAAAGCACCGCGGGGTGGTCAGCATGGGGAGGTCAGGGAACATGCAGTGGCAATGTAGGAAATGTTTCTGAAAAACATCGGGGGTGGTGTGCATTTTATGGGTGTGTAACATTACATTCACTAGTAGGAGTGAGAAAAACATCACTGGGTGGTGTGAATCGGAGGTTCTGAATTAGGATAGGCAGTGAGTGGCAATGTAGGATGGAGAAAAGCACCGCGGGGTGGTCAGCATGGGGAGGTCAGGGAACATGCAGTGGCAATGTAGGATAGGTTTCTGAAAAACATCGCGGGGTGCTGTGCATTGTATGGGTGTGTAACATTACATTCACTAGTAGGAGTGAGAAAAACATCGTGGGGTGGTGCGCATTGTATGGGTGTGTAACATTACATTCACTAGTAGGAGTGAGAATAACATCACGGGGTGGTGTGAATACGATGGTCTGAATTAGGATAGGCAGTGAGTGGCAATGTAGGATGGAGAAAAGCACCGCGGGTTGGTCAGCTTGTGGAGGTCAGGTACCATGCAGAGGCAAAATAGGATAGGTTTCTGAAAAACATCTCGGGGTGGTGCGCATTCTATGAGTGTGTAAAATTACATTCCCTAGTAGGAGTGAGAAAAACATCACGGGGTGGTGTGAATCGGAGGGTCTGAATTAGGATGGGCAGTGAG
Source organism: Cavia porcellus (assembly GCF_034190915.1). Taxonomy (NCBI): domain Eukaryota; kingdom Metazoa; phylum Chordata; class Mammalia; order Rodentia; family Caviidae; genus Cavia; species Cavia porcellus. Next base: position 6,979,224 of record NW_026947526.1, read on the forward strand.
TGGCAATGTACGATGGAGAAAAGCACCAAAGGATGGTCAGCATGGTTAGGTCAGGGAACATGCAGTGGCAATGTAGGATAGGTTTCTGAAAAACATTGCGGGGTGGTGCGCATTGTATGGGTGTGTAACATTACATTCACTAGTAGGAGTGAGAAAAACATCAGGGGGTGGTGTGAATCGGAGGGTCTGAATTAGGATAGGCAGTGAGTGGCAATGTAGGATGGAGAAAAGCACCGCGGGGTGGTCAGCATGGGGAGGTCAGGTACCATGCAGAGGCAATGTAGGATAGGTTTCTGAAAAACATCACGGGGTGGTGCGCATTGTATGGGTGTGTAACATTTCATTCACTAGTAGGAGTGAGAAAAACATCACGGGCTGGTGTGAATCGGAGTGTCTGAATTAGGATAGGCAGTGAGTGGCAATGTAGGATGGAGAAAGCACCGGCGGGTGGTCAGCATGGGGAGGTCAGGGAACATGCAGTGGCAATATAGGATAGGTTTCTGAAAAACATCGCTGGGTGGTGCGCATTGTATGGGTGTGTAACATTACATTCACTAGTCGGAGTGAGAAAAACATCACGGGATTGTGTGAATAAGAGGGTCTGCAGTAGGATAGGCAGTGTGTGGCAATGTAGGATGGAGAAAAGCACCGCGGGCTCGTCAGCATGGGGAGGTCAGGGAACAGGCAGTGGCAATGTAGGATATGTTTCTGAAAAACATCGCGGGGTGGTGCGCATTGTATGGGTGTGTAACATTACATTCACTAGTAGGAGTGAGAAAAACATCGCGGGCTGGTGTGCATTGTATGGGTTTGTAACATTACATTCACTAGTAGGAGTGAGAAAAACATCACGGGATGGTGTCAATCTGAGGGACTGAATTAGGATATGCAGTGAGTGGCAATATAGGATGGAGAAAAGCACCATGGGGTGGTCACCATGGGGAGGTCAGGGAGCATGCAGTGGCAATGTAGGATAGGTTTATGAAAAACATCGCGGGGTGGTGAGCATTGTATGGGTGTGTAACATTACATTCACTAGTAGGAGTGAGAAAAACATCACGGGATGGTGTCAATCTGAGGGACTGAATTAGGATATGCAGTGAGTGGCAATACAGGATGGAGAAAAGCACCATGGGGTGGTCACCATGGGGAGGTCAGGGAGCATGCAGTGGCAATGTAGGATAGGTTTATGAAAAACATCGCGGGGTGGTGAGCATTGTATGGGTGTGTAACATTACATTCACTAGTAGGAGTGAGAAAAACATCACGGTGTGGTGTGAAACGGATGTTCTGAATTAGGATAGGTAGTGAGTGGCAATGTAGGGTGGAGAAAAGCACCGCGGGGTGGTCAGCATGGGGAGGTCAGGGAATATGCAGTGGCAATGTAGGAAAAGTTTCTGAAAAACATCGGGGGTGGTGTGCATTTTATGGGTGTGTAACATTACATTCACTAGTAGGAGTGAGAAAAACATCACGGGGTGGTGTGAATCGGAGGTTCTGAATTAGGATAGGCAGTGAGTGGCAATGTAGGATGGAGAAAAGCACCGCGGGGTGGTCAGCATGGGGAGGTCAGGGAACATGCAGTGGCAATGTAGGATAGGTTTCTGAAAAACATCGCCGAGTGGTGCGCATTGTATGTGTGTGTAACATTACATTCACTAGTAGGAGTGAGAAAAACATCACGGGGTGGTGTGAATCGCAGGGTCTGAATTAGCATAGGCAGAGAATGGCAATGTAGGATGGAGAAAAGCACCGCGGGGTGGTCAGCATGGTGAGGTCAGGGAACATGCAGTGGCAATGTAGGATAGGTTTCTGAAAAACATCGCGGGGTGCTGTGCATTGTATGGGTGTGTAACATTACATTCACTAGTAGGAGTGAGAAAAACATCACGGGATTGTGTGAATAACAGGGTCTGCATTAGGATAGGCAGTGTGTGGCAATGTAGGATGGAGAAAAGCACCGCGGGGTGGTCAGTATGGGGAGGTCAGGGAACATGAAGTGGCAATGTAGGATAGGTTTCTGAAAAACATCCCGGGGTGGTGCGCATTGTATGGGTGTATAACATTACATTCACTAGTAGGAGTGAGAAAAACATCACGGTGTGGTGCACATTGTATGGGTGTGTAACATTAAATTCACTAGTAGGAGTAAGAAAAACATCACGGTGTGGTGTGAATCGGAGGGATTGAACTAGGATAGGCAGTGAGTGGCAATATAGGATGGAGAAAAGCACCACGTGGTGGTCAGCATGGGGAGGTCAGGGAACATGCATTGGCAATATAGGATAGGTTTCTGAAAAACATCGCGGGGTGATGCGCATTGTATGGTTGTGTAACATTACATTCACTAGTGGGAGTGAGAAAAACATCATGGGGTGGTGTGAATCGGAGGGTCTGAATTAGGTTAGGCAGTGAGTGGCAATGTAGGATGGAGAAAAGCACCGCCGGGTTGGTCAGCATGGGGAGGTCAGGGAACATGCAGTGGCAATGTAGGATAGGTTTCTGAAAAACATCGCTGGGTGGTGCGCATTGTATGGGTGTGTAACATTACATTCACTAGTAGGAGTGAGAAAAACATCACGGGATTGTGTGAATAACAGGGTCTGCATTAGGATAGGCAGTGTGTGGCAATGTAGGATGGAGAAAAGCACCGCGGGGTGGTCAGTATGGGGAGGTCAGGGAACATGCAGTGGCAATGTAGGATAGTTTTCTGAAAACATCCCGGGGTGGTGCGCATTGTATGGGTGTATAACATTACATTCACTAGTAGGAGTGAGAAAAACATCACGGGGTGGTGCACATTGTATGGGTGTGTAACATTAAATTCACTAGTAGGAGTAAGGAAAACATCACGGTGTGGTGTGAATCGGAGGGATTGAATTAGGATAGGCAGTGAGTGGCAATATAGGATGGAGAAAAGCACCACGTGGTGGTCAGCATGGGGAGGTCAGGGAACATGCATTGGCAATATAGGATAGGTTTCTGAAAAACATCGTGGGGTAAAGCGCATTGTATGGTTGTGTAACACTACATTCACTAGTGGGAGTGAGAAAAAGATCGTTCGGTGGTGCGCATTGTATTGGTGTGTAACATTACATTCACAAGTAGGAGTGAAAAAAACATCACGTGGTGGTGTGAATCGGAGGGTCTGATTTAGAATAGGCAGTGAGTGGCAATGTCAGATTGAGAAAAGCACCGCGGGGTGGTCAGCATGGGGAGGTCAGGGAACATGCAGTGTCAATGTAGGATGGGTTTCTGAAAAACATCGCGGGGTGGTGCACATTGTATCGGTGTGTAACATTACATTCACTAGTAGGAGTGAGAAAAACATCGTGGGGTGGTGCGCATTGTATGTGTGTGTAACATTACATTCACCATTAGGAGTGAGAAAAACATCACGGGGTGGTGTGAATCCGATGGTCTGAATTAGGATAGGCAGTGAGTGGCAATGTAAGATGGAGAAAAGCACCGCGGGTTGGTCAGCTTGTGGAGGTCAGGTACCATGCAGAGGCAATGTAGGATAGGTTTCTGAAAAACATCACGGGGTGGTGTGCATTGTATGGGTGTGTAACATTTCATTCACTAGTAGGAGTGAGAAAAACATCACGGGCTGGTGTGAATCGGAGGGTCTAAATTAGGATAGGCCGTGAGTGGCAATGTAGGATGGACAAAAGCCCCGCGGGTTGGTCAGCATGTGGAGGTCAGGGAACATGCAGTGGCAATGTAGGATAGGTTTCTGAAAAACATCGCGGGGTGGTGCGCATTTTATGGGTGTGTAAAATTACATTCTCTCGTAGGAGTTAGAAAAACATCATGGGGTGGTGTGAATCGGAGGGTCTAAATTAGGTTAGGCAGTGAGTGGCAATGTAGGATGGAGAAAAGCACCACCGAGTGGTCAACATGGGGAGGTCAGGGAACATCCAGTGGCAATGTAGGATAGGTTTCTGAAAAACATCGCAGGGTGGTGCGCATTGTATGGGTGTGTAACATTACATTCACTAGTAGGAGTGAGAAAAGCATCACGGGGTGGTGTGAATCGGAGTGTCTGAATTAGGATAGGCAGTGAGTGGCAATGTAGGATGGAGAAAGCACCGGCGGGTGGTCAGCATGGGGAGGTCAGGGAACATGCAGTGGCAATATAGGATAGGTTTCTGAAAAACATCGCTGGGTGGTGCGCATTGTATGAGTGTGTAAAATTACATTCCCTAGTAGGAGTGAGAAAAACATCACGGGGTGGTGTGAATCGGAGGGTCTGAATTAGGATGGGCAGTGAGTGGCAATGTACGATGGAGAAAAGCACCAACGGATGGTCAGCATGGTTAGGTCAGGGAACATGCAGTGGCAATGTAGGATAGGTTTCTGAAAAACATTGCGGGGTGGTGCGCATTGTATGGGTGTGTAACATTACATTCACTAGTAGGAGTGAGAAAAACATCAGGGGGTGGTGTGAATCGGAGGGTCTGAATTAGGATAGGCAGTGAGTGGCAATGTAGGATGGAGAAAAGCACCGCAGGGTGGTCAGCATGGGGAGGTCAGGGAACATGCAGTGGCAATGTAGGATAGTTATCTGAAAAACATCGCGGGGTGGTGCGCATTGTATAGGTGTATAACATTACATTCACTAGTAGGAGTGAGAAAAACATCATGGGGTGGTGTGAATCGGAGGGTCTGAATTAGGTTAGGCAGTGAGTGGCAATGTAGGATGGAGAAAAGCACCGCCGGGTTGGTCAGCATGGGGAGGTCAGGGAACATGCAGTGGCAATGTAGGATAGGTTTCTGAAAAACATCGCTGGGTGGTGCGCATTGTATGGGTGTGTAACATTACATTCACTAGTAGGAGTGAGAAAAACATCACGGGATTGTGTGAATAACAGGGTCTGCATTAGGATAGGCAGTGTGTGGCAATGTAGGATGGAGAAAAGCACCGCGGGGTGGTCAGTATGGGGAGGTCAGGGAACATGCAGTGGCAATGTAGGATAGTTTTCTGAAAAACATCCCGGGGTGGTGCGCATTGTATGGGTGTATAACATTACATTCACTAGTAGGAGTGAGAAAAACATCACGGGGTGGTGCACATTGTATGGGTGTGTAACATTAAATTCACTAGTAGGAGTAAGAAAAACATCACGGTGTGGTGTGAATCGGAGGGATTGAATTAGGATAGGCAGTGAGTGGCAATATAGGATGGAGAAAAGCACCACGTGGTGGTCAGCATGGGGAGGTCAGGGAACATGCATTGGCAATATAGGATAGGTTTCTGAAAAACATCGCGGGGTAAAGCGCATTGTATGGTTGTGTAACATTACATTCACTAGTAGGAGTGAGAAAAACATCGCGGGCTGGTGTGCATTGTATGGGTTTGTAACATTACATTCACTACTAGGAGTGAGAAAAACATCACGGGGTGGTGTCAATCTGAGGGACTGAATTAGGATATGCAGTGAGTGGCAATAAAGGATGGAGAAAAGCACCATGGGGTGGTCACCATGGGGAGGTCAGGGAGCATGCAGTGGCAATGTAGGATAGGTTTATGAAAAACATCGCGGGGTGGTGAGCATTGTATGGGTGTGTAACATTACATTCACTAGTAGGAGTGAGAAAAACATCACGGTGTGGTGTGAAACGGATGTTCTGAATTAGGATAGGCAGTGAGTGGCAATGTAGGGTGGAGAAAAGCACCGCGGGGTGGTCAGCATGGGGAGGTCAAGGAATATGCAGTGGCAATGTAGGAAAAGTTTCTGAAAAACATCGGGGGTGGTGTGCATTTTATGGGTGTGTAACATTACATTCACTAGTAGGAGTGAGAAAAACATCACGGGGTGGTGTGAATCGGAGGTTCTGAATTAGGATAGGCAGTGAGTGGCAATGTAGGATGGAGAAAAGCACCGCGGGGTGGTCAGCATGGGGAGGTCAGGGAACATGCAGTGGCAATGTAGGATAGGTTTCTGAAAAACATCGCCGAGTGGTGCGCATTGTATGTGTGTGTAACATTACATTCACTAGTAGGAGTGAGAAAAACATCACGGGGTGGTGTGAATCGGAGGGTCTGAATTAGCATAGGCAGAGAATGGCAATGTAGGATGGAGAAAAGCACCGCGGGGTGGTCAGCATGGGGAGGTCAGGGAACATGCAGTGGCAATGTAGGATAGGTTTCTGAAAAACATCGCGGGGTGCTGTGCATTGTATGGGTGTGTAACATTACATTCACTAGTAGGAGTGAGAAAAACATCACGGGATTGTGTGAATAACAGGGTCTGCATTAGGATAGGCAGTGTGTGGCAATGTAGGATGGAGAAAAGCACCGCGGGGTGGTCAGTATGGGGAGGTCAGGGAACATGAAGTGGCAATGTAGGATAGGTTTCTGAAAAACATCCCGGGGTGGTGCGCATTGTATGGGTGTATAACATTACATTCACTAGTAGGAGTGAGAAAAACATCACGGTGTGGTGCACATTGTATGGGTGTGTAACATTAAATTCACTAGTAGGAGTAAGAAAAACATCACGGTGTGGTGTGAATCGGAGGGATTGAACTAGGATAGGCAGTGAGTGGCAATATAGGATGGAGAAAAGCACCACGTGGTGGTCAGAATGGGGAGGTCAGGGAACATGCATTGGCAATATAGGATAGGTTTCTGAAAAACATCGCGGGGTGATGCGCATTGTATGGTTGTGTAACATTACATTCAGTAGTGGGAGTGAGAAAAAGATCGTTGGGTGGTGCGCATTGTATGGGTGTGTAACATTACATTCACAAGTAGGAGTGAAAAAATCATCACGTGGTGGTGTGAATCGGAGGGTCTGATTTAGAATAGGCAGTGATTGGCAATGTCAGATTGAGAAAAGCACCGCGGGGTGGTCAGCATGGGGAGGTCAGGGAACATGAAGTGTCAATGTAGGATAGGTTTCTGAAAAACATCGCGGGGTGGTGCGCATTGTATCGGTGTGTAACATTACATTCACTAGTAGGAGTGAGAAAAACATCGTGGGGTGGTGCGCATTGTATGTGTGTGTAACATTACATTCACCATTAGGAGTGAGAAAAACATCACGGGGTGGTGTGAATCCGATGGTCTGAATTAGGATAGGCAGTGAGTGGCAATGTAAGATGGAGAAAAGCACCGCGGTTTGGTCAGCTTGTGGAGGTCAGGTACCATGCAGAGGCAATGTAGGATAGGTTTCTGGAAAACATCACGGGGTGGTGCGCATTGTATGGGTGTGTAACATTTCATTCACTAGTAGGAGTGAGAAAAACATCACGGGCTGGTGTGAATCGGAGGGTCTAAATTAGGATAGGCCGTGAGTGGCAATGTAGGATGGACAAAAGCCCCGCGGGTTGGTCAGCATGTGGAGGTCTGGGAACATGCAGTGGCAATGTAGGATAGGTTTCTGAAAAACATCGCGGGGTGGTGCGCATTTTATGGGTGTGTAAAATTACATTCTCTCGTAGGAGTTAGAAAAACATCATGGGGTGGTGTGAATCGGAGGGTCTGAATTAGGTTAGACAGTGAGTGGCAATGTAGGATGGAGAAAAGCACCGCCGAGTGGTCAACATGGGGAGGTCAGGGAACATCCAGTGGCAATGTAGGATAGGTTTCTGAAAAACATCGCGGGGTGGTGCGCATTGTATGGGTGTGTAACATTACATTCACTAGTAGGAGTGAGAAAAGCATCACGGGGTGGTGTGAATTGGAGTGTCTGAATTAGAATAGGCAGTGAGTGGCAATGTAGGATGGAGAAAGCACCGGCGGGTGGTCAGCATGGGGAGGTCAGGGAACATGCAGTGGCAATATAGGATAGGTTTCTGAAAAACATCGCTGGGTGGTGCGCATTGTATGGGTGTGTAACATTACATTCACTAGTCGGAGTGAGAAAAACATCACGGGATTGTGTGAATAAGAGGGTCTGCAGTAGGATAGGCAGTGTGTGGCAATGTAGGATGGAGAAAAGCACCGCGGGCTGGTCAGCATGGGGAGGTCAGGGAACATGCAGTGGCAAGGTAGGATATGTTTCTGAAAAACATCGCGGGGTGGTGCGCATTGTATGGGTGTGTAACATTACATTCACTAGTAGGAGTGAGAAAAACATCGCGGGCTGGTGTGCATTGTATGGGTTTGTAACATTACATTCACTAGTAGGAGTGAGAAAAACATCACGGGGTGGTGTCAATCTGAGGGACTGAATTAGGATATGCAGTGAGTGGCAATATAGGATGGAGAAAAGCACCATGGGGTGGTCACCATGGGGAGGTCAGGGAACATGCAGTTGCAATGTAGGATAGGTTTATGAAAAACATCGCGGGGTGGTGAGCATTGTATGGGTGTGTAACATTACATTCACTAGTAGGAGTGAGAAAAACATCACGGTGTGGTGTGAATCGGATATTCTGAATTAGGATAGGCAGTGAGTGGCAATGTAGGGTGGAGAAAAGCACCGCGGGGTGGTCAGCATGGGGAGGTCAGGGAACATGCAGTGGCAATGTAGGAAAAGTTTCTGAAAAACATCGGGGGTGGTGTGCATTTTATGGGTGTGTAACATTACATTCACTAGTAGGAGTGAGAAAAACATCACGGGGTGGTGTGAATCGGAGGTTCTGAATTAGGATAGGTAGTGAGTGGCAATGTAGGATGGAGAAAAGCACCGCGGGGTGGTCAGCATGGGGAGGTCAGGGAACATGCAGTGGCAATGTAGGATAGTTTTCTGAAAAACATTACGGGGTGCTGTGCATTGTATGGGTGTGTAACATTACATTCACTAGTAGGAGTGAGAAAAACATCGTGGGGTGGTGCGCATTGTATGGGTGTGTATCATTACATTCACTAGTAGGAGTGAGAATAACATGACGGGGTGGTGTGAATACGATGGTCTGAATTAGGACAGGCAGTGAGTGGCAATGTAGGATGGAGAAAAGCACCGCGGGTTGGTCAGCTTGTGGAGGTCAGGTACCATGCAGAGGCAATATAGGATAGGTTTCTGAAAAACATCTCGGGGTGGTGCGCATTGTATGAGTGTGTAAAATTACATTCCCTAGTAGGAGTGAGAAAAAAATCACGGGGTGGTGTGAATCGGAGGGTCTGAATTAGGATGGGCAGTGAGTGGCAATGTACGATGGAGAAAAGCACCAACGGATGGTCAGCATGGTTAGGTCAGGGAACATGCAGTGGCAATGTAGGATAGGTTTCTGAAAAACATTGCGGGGTGGTGCGCATTGTATGGGTGTGTAACATTACATTCACTAGTAGGAGTGAGAAAAACATCAGGGGGTGGTGTGAATCGGAGGGTCTGAATTAGGATAGGCAGTGAGTGGCAATGTAGGATGGAGAAAAGCACCGCGGGGTGGTCAGCATGGGGAGGTCAGGGAACATGCTGTGGCAATGTAGGATAGGTTTCTGAAAAACATCTTGGGGTGGTGCGCATTGTGTGGGTGTTTAACATTACATTCACAAGTAGGAGTGTAAAAAACAACACGGGTTGGGTGAATCCGAGGGTCTGAATTAGGATAGGCAGTGAGTGGCAATGTAGGATGGAGAAAAGCACCGCCGGGTTGGTCAGCATGGGGAGGTCAGGGAACATGCAGTGGCAATGTAGGATAGGTTTCTGAAAAACATCGCTGGGTGGTGCGCATTGTATGGGTGTGTAACATTACATTCACTAGTAGGAGTGAGAAAAACATCACGGGATTGTGTGAATAACAGGGTCTGCATTAGGATAGGCAGTGTGTGGCAATGTAGGATGGAGAAAAGCACCGCGGGGTGGTCAGTATGGGGAGGTCAGGGAACATGCAGTGGCAATGTAGGATAGTTTTCTGAAAAACATCCCGGGGTGGTGCGCATTGTATGGTTGTATAACATTACATTCACTAGTAGGAGTGAGAAAAACATCACGGGGTGGTGCACATTTTATGGGTGTCTAACATTAAATTCACTAGTAGGAGTAAGAAAAACATCACGGTGTGGTGTGAATCGGAGGGATTGAATTAGGATAGGCAGTGAGTGGCAATATAGGATGGAGAAAAGCACCACGTGGTGGTCAGCATGGGGAGGTCAGGGAACATGCATTGGCAATATAGGATAGGTTTCTGAAAAACATCGCGGGGTAAAGCGCATTGTATGGTTGTGTAACATTACATTCACTAGGGGGAGTGAGAAAAAGATCGTTCGGTGGTGCGCATTGTATGGGTGTGTAACATTACATTCACAAGTAGGAGTGAAAAAAACATCACGTGGTGGTGTGAATCGGAGCGTCTGATTTAGAATAGGCAGTGAGTGGCAATGTCAGATTGAGAAAAGCACCGCGGGGTGGTCAGCATGGGGAGGTCAGGGAACATGCAGTGTCAATGTAGGATAGGTTTCTGAAAAACATCGCGGGGTGGTGCGCATTGTATCGGTGTGTAACATTACATTCACTAGTAGGAGTGAGAAAAACATCGTGGGGTGGTGCGCATTGTATGTGTGTGTAACATTACATTCACCATTAGGAGTGAGAAAAACATCACAGGGTGGTGTGAATCCGATGGTCTGAATTAGGATAGGCAGTGAGTGGCAATGTAAGATGGAGAAAAGCACCGCGGGTTGGTCAGCTTGTGGAGGTCAGGTACCATGCAGAGGCAATGTAGGATAGGTTTCTGAAAAACATCACGGGGTGGTGCGCATTGTATGGGTGTGTAACATTTCATTCACTAGTAGGAGTGAGAAAAACATCACGGGCTGGTGTGAATCGGAGGGTCTAAATTAGGATAGGCCGTGAGTGGCAATGTAGGATGGACAAAAGCCCCGCGGGTTGGTCAGCATGTGGAGGTCAGGGAACATGCAGTGGCAATGTAGGATAGGTTTCTGAAAAACATCGCTTGGTGGTGCGCATTTTATGGGTGTGTAAAATTACATTCTCTCGTAGGAGTTAGAAAAACATCATGGGGTGGTGTGAATCGGAGGGTCTGAATTAGGTTAGGCAGTGAGTGGCAATGTAGGATGGAGAAAAGCACCGCCGAGTGGTCAACATGGGGAGGTCAGGGAACATGCAGTGGCAATGTAGGATAGGTTTCTGAAAAACATCGCGGGGTGGTGCGCATTGTATGGGTGTGTAACATTACATTCACTAGTAGGAGTGAGAAAAGCATCACGGGGTGGTGTGAATCGGAGTGTCTGAATTAGGATAGGCAGTGAGTGGCAATGTAGGATGGAGAAAGCACTGGCGGGTGGTCAGCATGGGGAGGTCAGGGAAAATGCAGTGGCAATATAGGATAGGTTTCTGAAAAACATCGCTGGGTGGTGCGCATTGTATGGTTGTGTAACATGACATTCACTAGTCGGAGTGAGAAAAACATCACGGGATTGTGTGAATAAGAGGGTCTGCAATAGGATAGGCAGTGTGTGGCAATGTAGGATGGAGAAAAGCACGGCGGGCTGGTCAGCATGGGGAGGTCAGGGAACATGCAGTGGCAAAGTGGGATATGTTTCTGAAAAACATCGCGGGGTGGTGCGCAATGTATGGGTGTGTAACATTACATTCACTAGTAGGAGTGAGAAAAACATCGCGGGCTGGTGTGCATTGTATGGGTTTGTAACATTACATTCACTAGTAGGAGTGAGAAAAACATCACGGGGTGGTGTCAATCTGAGGGACTGAATTAGGATATGCAGTGAGTGGCAATATAGGATGGAGAAAAGCACCATGGGGTGGTCACCATGGGGAGGTCAGGGAACATGCAGTGGCAATGTAGGATAGGTTTATGAAAAACATCGCGGGGTGGTGAGCATTGTATGGGTGTGTAACATTACATTCACTAGTAGGAGTGAGAAAAACATCACAGTGTGGTGTGAATCGGATGTTCTGAATTAGGATAGGCAGTGAGTGGCAATGTAGGGTGGAGAAAAGCACCGCGGGGTGGTCAGCATGGGGAGGTCAGGGAACATGCAGTGGCAATGTAGGAAATGTTTCTGAAAAACATCGGGGGTGGTGTGCATTTTATGGGTGTGTAACATTACATTCACTAGTAGGAGTGAGAAAAACATCACTGGGTGGTGTGAATCGGAGGTTCTGAATTAGGATAGGCAGTGAGTGGCAATGTAGGATGGAGAAAAGCACCGCGGGGTGGTCAGCATGGGGAGGTCAGGGAACATGCAGTGGCAATGTAGGATAGGTTTCTGAAAAACATCGCGGGGTGCTGTGCATTGTATGGGTGTGTAACATTACATTCACTAGTAGGAGTGAGAAAAACATCGTGGGGTGGTGCGCATTGTATGGGTGTGTAACATTACATTCACTAGTAGGAGTGAGAATAACATCACGGGGTGGTGTGAATACGATGGTCTGAATTAGGATAGGCAGTGAGTGGCAATGTAGGATGGAGAAAAGCACCGCGGGTTGGTCAGCTTGTGGAGGTCAGGTACCATGCATAGGCAAAATTGGATAGGTTTCTGAAAAACATCTCGGGGTGGTGCGCATTCTATGAGTGTGTAAAATTACATTCCCTAGTAGGAGTGAGAAAAACATCACGGGGTGGTGTGAATCGGAGGGTCTGAATTAGGATGGGCAGTGAGTGGCAATGTACGATGGAGAAAAGCACCAACGGATGGTCAGCATGGTTAGGTCAGGGAACATGCAGTGGCAATGTAGGATAGGTTTCTGAAAAACATTGCGGGGTGGTGCGCATTGTATGGGTGTGTAACATTACATTCACTAGTAGGAGTGAGAAAAACATCAGGGGGTGGTGTGAATCGGAGGGTCTGAATTAGGATAGGCAGTGAGTGGCAATGTAGGATGGAGAAAAGCACCGCGGGGTGGTCAGCATGGGGAGGTCAGGTACCATGCAGAGGCAATGTAGGATAGGTTTCTGAAAAACATCACGGGGTGGTGCGCATTGTATGGGTGTGTAACATTTCATTCACTAGTAGGAGTGAGAAAAACATCACGGGCTGGTGTGAATCGGAGTGTCTGAATTAGGATAGGCAGTGAGTGGCAATGTAGGATGGAGAAAGCACCGGCGGGTGGTCAGCATGGGGAGGTCAGGGAACATGCAGTGGCAATATAGGATAGGTTTCTGAAAAACATCGCTGGGTGGTGCGCATTGTATGGGTGTGTAACATTACATTCACTAGTCGGAGTGAGAAAAACATCACGGGATTGTGTGAATAAGAGGGTCTGCAGTAGGATAGGCAGTGTGTGGCAATGTAGGATGGAGAAAAGCACCGCGGGCTCGTCAGCATGGGGAGGTCAGGGAACAGGCAGTGGCAATGTAGGATATGTTTCTGAAAAACATCGCGGGGTGGTGCGCATTGTATGGGTGTGTAACATTACATTCACTAGTAGGAGTGAGAAAAACATCGCGGGCTGGTGTGCATTGTATGGGTTTGTAACATTACATTCACTAGTAGGAGTGAGAAAAACATCACGGGATGGTGTCAATCTGAGGGACTGAATTAGGATATGCAGTGAGTGGCAATATAGGATGGAGAAAAGCACCATGGGGTGGTCACCATGGGGAGGTCAGGGAGCATGCAGTGGCAATGTAGGATAGGTTTATGAAAAACATCGCGGGGTGGTGAGCATTGTATGGGTGTGTAACATTACATTCACTAGTAGGAGTGAGAAAAACATCACGGGATGGTGTCAATCTGAGGGACTGAATTAGGATATGCAGTGAGTGGCAATACAGGATGGAGAAAAGCACCATGGGGTGGTCACCATGGGGAGGTCAGGGAGCATGCAGTGGCAATGTAGGATAGGTTTATGAAAAACATCGCGGGGTGGTGAGCATTGTATGGGTGTGTAACATTACATTCACTAGTAGGAGTGAGAAAAACATCACGGTGTGGTGTGAAACGGATGTTCTGAATTAGGATAGGCAGTGAGTGGCAATGTAGGGTGGAGAAAAGCACCGCGGGGTGGTCAGCATGGGGAGGTCAGGGAATATGCAGTGGCAATGTAGGAAAAGTTTCTGAAAAACATCGGGGGTGGTGTGCATTTTATGGGTATGTAACATTACATTCACTAGTAGGAGTGAGAAAAACATCACGGGGTGGTGTGAATCGGAGGTTCTGAATTAGGATAGGCAGTGAGTGGCAATGTAGGATGGAGAAAAGCACCGCGGGGTGGTCAGCATGGGGAGGTCAGGGAACATGCAGTGGCAATGTAGGATAGGTTTCTGAAAAACATCGCCGAGTGGTTCGCATTGTATGTGTGTGTAACATTACATTCACTAGTAGGAGTGAGAAAAACATCACGGGGTGGTGTGAATCGCAGGGTCTGAATTAGCATAGGTAGAGAATGGCAATGTAGGATGGAGAAAAGCACCGCGGGGTGGTCAGCATGGTGAGGTCAGGGAACATGCAGTGGCAATGTAGGATAGGTTTCTGAAAAACATCGCGGGGTGCTGTGCATTGTATGGGTGTGTAACATTACATTCACTAGTAGGAGTGAGAAAAACATCACGGGATTGTGTGAATAACAGGGTCTGCATTAGGATAGGCAGTGTGTGGCAATGTAGGATGGAGAAAAGCACCGCGGGGTGGTCAGTATGGGGAGGTCAGGGAACATGAAGTGGCAATGTAGGATAGGTTTCTGAAAAACATCCCGGGGTGGTGCGCATTGTATGGGTGTATAACATTACATTCACTAGTAGGAGTGAGAAAAACATCACGGTGTGGTGCACATTGTATGGGTGTGTAACATTAAATTCACTAGTAGGAGTAAGAAAAACATCACGGTGTGGTGTGAATCGGAGGGATTGAACTAGGATAGGCAGTGAGTGGCAATATAGGATGGAGAAAAGCACCACGTGGTGGTCAGCATGGGGAGGTCAGGGAACATGCATTGGCAATATAGGATAGGTTTCTGAAAAACATCGCGGGGTGATGCGCATTGTATGGTTGTGTAACATTACATTCACTAGTGGGAGTGAGAAAAACATCATGGGGTGGTGTGAATCGGAGGGTCTGAATTAGGTTAGGCAGTGAGTGGCAATGTAGGATGGAGAAAAGCACCGCCGGGTTGGTCAGCATGGGGAGGTCAGGGAACATGCAGTGGCAATGTAGGATAGGTTTCTGAAAAACATCGCTGGGTGGTGCGCATTGTATGGGTGTGTAACATTACATTCACTAGTAGGAGTGAGAAAAACATCACGGGATTGTGTGAATAACAGGGTCTGCATTAGGATAGGCAGTGTGTGGCAATGTAGGATGGAGAAAAGCACCGCGGGGTGGTCAGTATGGGGAGGTCAGGGAACATGCAGTGGCAATGTAGGATAGTTTTCTGAAAAACATCCCGGGGTGGTGCGCATTGTATGGGTGTATAACATTACATTCACTAGTAGGAGTGAGAAAAACATCACGGGGTGGTGCACATTGTATGGGTGTGTAACATTAAATTCACTAGTAGGAGTAAGGAAAACATCACGGTGTGGTGTGAATCGGAGGGATTGAATTAGGATAGGCAGTGAGTGGCAATATAGGATGGAGAAAAGCACCACGTGGTGGTCAGCATGGGGAGGTCAGGGAACATGCATTGGCAATATAGGATAGGTTTCTGAAAAACATCGTGGGGTAAAGCGCATTGTATGGTTGTGTAACACTACATTCACTAGTGGGAGTGAGAAAAAGATCGTTCGGTGGTGCGCATTGTATGGGTGTGTAACATTACATTCACAAGTAGGAGTGAAAAAAACATCACGTGGTGGTGTGAATCGGAGGGTCTGATTTAGAATAGGCAGTGAGTGGCAATGTCAGATTGAGAAAAGCACCGCGGGGTGGTCAGCATGGGGAGGTCAGGGAACATGCAGTGTCAATGTAGGATAGGTTTCTGAAAAACATCGCGGGGTGGTGCGCATTGTATCGGTGTGTTACATTACATTCACTAGTAGGAGTGAGAAAAACATCGTGGGGTGGTGCGCATTGTATGTGTGTGTAACATTACATTCACCATTAGGAGTGAGAAAAACATCACGGGGTGGTGTGAATCCGATGGTCTGAATTAGGATAGGCAGTGAGTGGCAATGTAAGATGGAGAAAAGCACCGCGGGTTGGTCAGCTTGTGGAGGTCAGGTACCATGCAGAGGCAATGTAGGATAGGTTTCTGAAAAACATCACGGGGTGGTGGGCATTGTATGGGTGTGTAACATTTCATTCACTAGTAGGAGTGAGAAAAACATCACGGGCTGGTGTGAATCGGAGGGTCTAAATTAGGATAGGCCGTGAGTGGCAATGTAGGATGGACAAAAGCCCCGCGGGTTGGTCAGCATGTGGAGGTCAGGGAACATGCAGTGGCAATGTAGGATAGGTTTCTGAAAAACATCGCGGGGTGGTGCGCATTTTATGGGTGTGTAAAATTACATTCTCTCGTAGGAGTTAGAAAAACATCATGGGGTGGTGTGAATCGGAGGGTCTGAATTAGGTTAGGCAGTGAGTGGCAATGTAGGATGGAGAAAAGCACCACCGAGTGGTCAACATGGGGAGGTCAGGGAACATCCAGTGGCAATGTAGGATAGGTTTCTGAAAAACATCGCAGGGTGGTGCGCATTGTATGGGTGTGTAACATTACATTCACTAGTAGGAGTGAGAAAAGCATCACGGGGTGGTGTGAATCGGAGTGTCTGAATTAGGATAGGCAGTGAGTGGCAATGTAGGATGGAGAAAGCACCGGCGGGTGGTCAGCATGGGGAGGTCAGGGAACATGCAGTGGCAATATAGGATAGGTTTCTGAAAAACATCGCTGGGTGGTGCGCATTGTATGAGTGTGTAAAATTACATTCCCTAGTAGGAGTGAGAAAAACATCACGGGGTGGTGTGAATCGGAGGGTCTGAATTAGGATGGGCAGTGAGTGGCAATGTACGATGGAGAAAAGCACCAACGGATGGTCAGCATGGTTAGGTCAGGGAACATGCAGTGGCAATGTAGGATAGGTTTCTGAAAAACATTGCGGGGTGGTGCGCATTGTATGGGTGTGTAACATTACATTCACTAGTAGGAGTGAGAAAAACATCAGGGGGTGGTGTGAATCGGAGGGTCTGAATTAGGATAGGCAGTGAGTGGCAATGTAGGATGGAGAAAAGCACCGCAGGGTGGTCAGCATGGGGAGGTCAGGGAACATGCAGTGGCAATGTAGGATAGTTATCTGAAAAACATCGCGGGGTGGTGCGCATTGTATAGGTGTATAACATTACATTCACTAGTAGGAGTGAGAAAAACATCATGGGGTGGTGTGAATCGGAGGGTCTGAATTAGGTTAGGCAGTGAGTGGCAATGTAGGATGGAGAAAAGCACCGCCGGGTTGGTCAGCATGGGGAGGTCAGGGAACATGCAGTGGCAATGTAGGATAGGTTTCTGAAAAACATCGCTGGGTGGTGCGCATTGTATGGGTGTGTAACATTACATTCACTAGTAGGAGTGAGAAAAACATCACGGGATTGTGTGAATAACAGGGTCTGCATTAGGATAGGCAGTGTGTGGCAATGTAGGATGGAGAAAAGCACCGCGGGGTGGTCAGTATGGGGAGGTCAGGGAACATGCAGTGGCAATGTAGGATAGTTTTCTGAAAAACATCCCGGGGTGGTGCGCATTGTATGGGTGTATAACATTACATTCACTAGTAGGAGTGAGAAAAACATCACGGGGTGGTGCACATTGTATGGGTGTGTAACATTAAATTCACTAGTAGGAGTAAGAAAAACATCACGGTGTGGTGTGAATCGGAGGGATTGAATTAGGATAGGCAGTGAGTGGCAATATAGGATGGAGAAAAGCACCACGTGGTGGTCAGCATGGGGAGGTCAGGGAACATGCATTGGCAATATAGGATAGGTTTCTGAAAAACATCGCGGGGTAAAGCGCATTGTATGGTTGTGTAACATTACATTCACTAGTGGGAGTGAGAAAAAGATCGTTGGGTGGTGCGCATTGTATGGGTGTGTAACATTACATTCACAAGTAGGCGTGAAAAAAACATCACGTGGTGGTGTGAATCGGAGGGTCTGATTTAGAATAGGCAGTGAGTGGCAATGTCAGATTGAGAAAAGCACCGCGGGGTGGTCAGCATGGGGAGGTCAGGGAACATGCAGTGGCAATGTAGGATAGGTTTCTGAAAAACATCGCGGGGTGGTGCGCATTGTATCGGTGTGTAACATTACATTCACTAGTAGGAGTGAGAAAAACATCGTGGGGTGGTGCGCATTGTATGTGTGTGTAACATTACATTCACCATTAGGAGTGAGAAAAACATCACAGGGTGGTGTGAATCCGATGGTCTGAATTAGGATAGGCAGTGAGTGGCAATGTAAGATGGAGAAAAGCACCGCGGGTTGGTCAGCTTGTGGAGGTCAGGTACCATGCAGAGGCAATGTAGGATAGGTTTCTGAAAAACATCACGGGGTGGTGCGCATTGTATGGGTGTGTAACATTTCATTCACTAGTAGGAGTGAGAAAAACATCACGGGCTGGTGTGAATCGGAGTGTCTGAATTAGGATAGGCAGTGAGTGGCAATGTAGGATGGAGAAAGCACCGGCGGGTGGTCAGCATGGGGAGGTCAGGGAACATGCAGTGGCAATATAGGATAGGTTTCTGAAAAACATCGCTGGGTGGTGCGCATTGTATGGGTGTGTAACATTACATTCACTAGTCGGAGTGAGAAAAACATCACGGGATTGTGTGAATAAGAGGGTCTGCAGTAGGATAGGCAGTGTGTGGCAATGTAGGATGGAGAAAAGCACCGGCGGGTGGTCAGCATGGGGAGGTCAGGGAACAGGCAGTGGCAATGTAGGATATGTTTCTGAAAAACATCGCGGGGTGGTGCGCATTGTATGGGTGTGTAACATTACATTCACTAGTAGGAGTGAGAAAAACATCGCGGGCTGGTGTGCATTGTATGGGTTTGTAACATTACATTCACTACTAGGAGTGAGAAAAACATCACGGGGTGGTGTCAATCTGAGGGACTGAATTAGGATATGCAGTGAGTGGCAATAAAGGATGGAGAAAAGCACCATGGGGTGGTCACCATGGGGAGGTCAGGGAGCATGCAGTGGCAATGTAGGATAGGTTTATGAAAAACATCGCGGGGTGGTGAGCATTGTATGGGTGTGTAACATTACATTCACTAGTAGGAGTGAGAAAAACATCACGGTGTGGTGTGAAACGGATGTTCTGAATTAGGATAGGCAGTGAGTGGCAATGTAGGGTGGAGAAAAGCACCGCGGGGTGGTCAGCATGGGGAGGTCAAGGAATATGCAGTGGCAATGTAGGAAAAGTTTCTGAAAAACATCGGGGGTGGTGTGCATTTTATGGGTGTGTAACATTACATTCACTAGTAGGAGTGAGAAAAACATCACGGGGTGGTGTGAATCGGAGGTTCTGAATTAGGATAGGCAGTGAGTGGCAATGTAGGATGGAGAAAAGCACCGCGGGGTGGTCAGCATGGGGAGGTCAGGGAACATGCAGTGGCAATGTAGGATAGGTTTCTGAAAAACATCGCCGAGTGGTGCGCATTGTATGTGTGTGTAACATTACATTCACTAGTAGGAGTGAGAAAAACATCACGGGGTGGTGTGAATCGGAGGGTCTGAATTAGCATAGGCAGAGAATGGCAATGTAGGATGGAGAAAAGCACCGCGGGGTGGTCAGCATGGGGAGGTCAGGGAACATGCAGTGGCAATGTAGGATAGGTTTCTGAAAAACATCGCGGGGTGCTGTGCATTGTATGGGTGTGTAACATTACATTCACTAGTAGGAGTGAGAAAAACATCACGGGATTGTGTGAATAACAGGGTCTGCATTAGGATAGGCAGTGTGTGGCAATGTAGGATGGAGAAAAGCACCGCGGGGTGGTCAGTATGGGGAGGTCAGGGAACATGAAGTGGCAATGTAGGATAGGTTTCTGAAAAACATCCCGGGGTGGTGCGCATTGTATGGGTGTACATTCACTAGTAGGAGTGAGAAAAACATCACGGTGTGGTGCACATTGTATGGGTGTGTAACATTAAATTCACTAGTAGGAGTAAGAAAAACATCACGGTGTGGTGTGAATCGGAGGGATTGAACTAGGATAGGCAGTGAGTGGCAATATAGGATGGAGAAAAGCACCACGTGGTGGTCAGAATGGGGAGGTCAGGGAACATGCATTGGCAATATAGGATAGGTTTCTGAAAAACATCGCGGGGTGATGCGCATTGTATGGTTGTGTAACATTACATTCAGTAGTGGGAGTGAGAAAAAGATCGTTGGGTGGTGCGCATTGTATGGGTGTGTAACATTACATTCACAAGTAGGAGTGAAAAAATCATCACGTGGTGGTGTGAATCGGAGGGTCTGATTTAGAATAGGCAGTGAGTGGCAATGTCAGATTGAGAAAAGCACCGCGGGGTGGTCAGCATGGGGAGGTCAGGGAACATGAAGTGTCAATGTAGGATAGGTTTCTGAAAAACATCGCGGGGTGGTGCGCATTGTATCGGTGTGTAACATTACATTCACTAGTAGGAGTGAGAAAAACATCGTGGGGTGGTGCGCATTGTATGTGTGTGTAACATTACATTCACCATTAGGAGTGAGAAAAACATCACGGGGTGGTGTGAATCCGATGGTCTGAATTAGGATAGGCAGTGAGTGGCAATGTAAGATGGAGAAAAGCACCGCGGTTTGGTCAGCTTGTGGAGGTCAGGTACCATGCAGAGGCAATGTAGGATAGGTTTCTGGAAAACATCACGGGGTGGTGCGCATTGTATGGGTGTGTAACATTTCATTCACTAGTAGGAGTGAGAAAAACATCACGGGCTGGTGTGAATCGGAGGGTCTAAATTAGGATAGGCCGTGAGTGGCAATGTAGGATGGACAAAAGCCCCGCGGGTTGGTCAGCATGTGGAGGTCTGGGAACATGCAGTGGCAATGTAGGATAGGTTTCTGAAAAACATCGCGGGGTGGTGCGCATTTTATGGGTGTGTAAAATTACATTCTCTCGTAGGAGTTAGAAAAACATCATGGGGTGGTGTGAATCGGAGGGTCTGAATTAGGTTAGACAGTGAGTGGCAATGTAGGATGGAGAAAAGCACCGCCGAGTGGTCAACATGGGGAGGTCAGGGAACATCCAGTGGCAATGTAGGATAGGTTTCTGAAAAACATCGCGGGGTGGTGCGCATTGTATGGGTGTGTAACATTACATTCACTAGTAGGAGTGAGAAAAGCATCACGGGGTGGTGTGAATTGGAGTGTCTGAATTAGAATAGGCAGTGAGTGGCAATGTAGGATGGAGAAAGCACCGGCGGGTGGTCAGCATGGGGAGGTCAGGGAACATGCAGTGGCAATATAGGATAGGTTTCTGAAAAACATCGCTGGGTGGTGCGCATTGTATGGGTGTGTAACATTACATTCACTAGTCGGAGTGAGAAAAACATCACGGGATTGTGTGAATAAGAGGGTCTGCAGTAGGATAGGCAGTGTGTGGCAATGTAGGATGGAGAAAAGCACCGCGGGCTGGTCAGCATGGGGAGGTCAGGGAACATGCAGTGGCAAGGTAGGATATGTTTCTGAAAAACATCGCGGGGTGGTGCGCATTGTATGGGTGTGTAACATTACATTCACTAGTAGGAGTGAGAAAAACATCGCGGGCTGGTGTGCATTGTATGGGTTTGTAACATTACATTCACTAGTAGGAGTGAGAAAAACATCACGGGGTGGTGTCAATCTGAGGGACTGAATTAGGATATGCAGTGAGTGGCAATATAGGATGGAGAAAAGCACCATGGGGTGGTCACCATGGGGAGGTCAGGGAACATGCAGTTGCAATGTAGGATAGGTTTATGAAAAACATCGCGGGGTGGTGAGCATTGTATGGGTGTGTAACATTACATTCACTAGTAGGAGTGAGAAAAACATCACGGTGTGGTGTGAATCGGATATTCTGAATTAGGATAGGCAGTGAGTGGCAATGTAGGGTGGAGAAAAGCACCGCGGGGTGGTCAGCATGGGGAGGTCAGGGAACATGCAGTGGCAATGTAGGAAAAGTTTCTGAAAAACATCGGGGGTGGTGTGCATTTTATGGGTGTGTAACATTACATTCACTAGTAGGAGTGAGAAAAACATCACGGGGTGGTGTGAATCGGAGGTTCTGAATTAGGATAGGTAGTGAGTGGCAATGTAGGATGGAGAAAAGCACCGCGGGGTGGTCAGCATGGGGAGGTCAGGGAACATGCAGTGGCAATGTAGGATAGTTTTCTGAAAAACATTACGGGGTGCTGTGCATTGTATGGGTGTGTAACATTACATTCACTAGTAGGAGTGAGAAAAACATCGTGGGGTGGTGCGCATTGTATGGGTGTGTATCATTACATTCACTAGTAGGAGTGAGAATAACATGACGGGGTGGTGTGAATACGATGGTCTGAATTAGGACAGGCAGTGAGTGGCAATGTAGGATGGAGAAAAGCACCGCGGGTTGGTCAGCTTGTGGAGGTCAGGTACCATGCAGAGGCAATATAGGATAGGTTTCTGAAAAACATCTCGGGGTGGTGCGCATTGTATGAGTGTGTAAAATTACATTCCCTAGTAGGAGTGAGAAAAAAATCACGGGGTGGTGTGAATCGGAGGGTCTGAATTAGGATGGGCAGTGAGTGGCAATGTACGATGGAGAAAAGCACCAACGGATGGTCAGCATGGTTAGGTCAGGGAACATGCAGTGGCAATGTAGGATAGGTTTCTGAAAAACATTGCGGGGTGGTGCGCATTGTATGGGTGTGTAACATTACATTCACTAGTAGGAGTGAGAAAAACATCAGGGGGTGGTGTGAATCGGAGGGTCTGAATTAGGATAGGCAGTGAGTGGCAATGTAGGATGGAGAAAAGCACCGCGGGGTGGTCAGCATGGGGAGGTCAGGGAACATGCTGTGGCAATGTAGGATAGGTTTCTGAAAAACATCTTGGGGTGGTGCGCATTGTGTGGGTGTTTAACATTACATTCACAAGTAGGAGTGTAAAAAACAACACGGGTTGGGTGAATCCGAGGGTCTGAATTAGGATAGGCAGTGAGTGGCAATGTAGGATGGAGAAAAGCACCGCCGGGTTGGTCAGCATGGGGAGGTCAGGGAACATGCAGTGGCAATGTAGGATAGGTTTCTGAAAAACATCGCTGGGTGGTGCGCATTGTATGGGTGTGTAACATTACATTCACTAGTAGGAGTGAGAAAAACATCACGGGATTGTGTGAATAACAGGGTCTGCATTAGGATAGGCAGTGTGTGGCAATGTAGGATGGAGAAAAGCACCGCGGGGTGGTCAGTATGGGGAGGTCAGGGAACATGCAGTGGCAATGTAGGATAGTTTTCTGAAAAACATCCCGGGGTGGTGCGCATTGTATGGTTGTATAACATTACATTCACTAGTAGGAGTGAGAAAAACATCACGGGGTGGTGCACATTTTATGGGAGTGTAACATTAAATTCACTAGTAGGAGTAAGAAAAACATCACGGTGTGGTGTGAATCGGAGGGATTGAATTAGGATAGGCAGTGAGTGGCAATATAGGATGGAGAAAAGCACCACGTGGTGGTCAGCATGGGGAGGTCAGGGAACATGCATTGGCAATATAGGATAGGTTTCTGAAAAACATCGCGGGGTAAAGCGCATTGTATGGTTGT
Source organism: Cavia porcellus (assembly GCF_034190915.1). Lineage (NCBI taxonomy): Eukaryota > Metazoa > Chordata > Mammalia > Rodentia > Caviidae > Cavia > Cavia porcellus. The sequence goes on from NW_026947526.1 coordinate 7,002,832, forward strand.
GTAACATTACATTCACTAGGGGGAGTGAGAAAAAGATCGTTCGGTGGTGCGCATTGTATGGGTGTGTAACATTACATTCACAAGTAGGAGTGAAAAAAACATCACGTGGTGGTGTGAATCGGAGCGTCTGATTTAGAATAGGCAGTGAGTGGCAATGTCAGATTGAGAAAAGCACCGCGGGGTGGTCAGCATGGGGAGGTCAGGGAACATGCAGTGTCAATGTAGGATAGGTTTCTGAAAAACATCGCGGGGTGGTGCGCATTGTATCGGTGTGTAACATTACATTCACTAGTAGGAGTGAGAAAAACATCGTGGGGTGGTGCGCATTGTATGTGTGTGTAACATTACATTCACCATTAGGAGTGAGAAAAACATCACAGGGTGGTGTGAATCCGATGGTCTGAATTAGGATAGGCAGTGAGTGGCAATGTAAGATGGAGAAAAGCACCGCGGGTTGGTCAGCTTGTGGAGGTCAGGTACCATGCAGAGGCAATGTAGGATAGGTTTCTGAAAAACATCACGGGGTGGTGCGCATTGTATGGGTGTGTAACATTTCATTCACTAGTAGGAGTGAGAAAAACATCACGGGCTGGTGTGAATCGGAGGGTCTAAATTAGGATAGGCCGTGAGTGGCAATGTAGGATGGACAAAAGCCCCGCGGGTTGGTCAGCATGTGGAGGTCAGGGAACATGCAGTGGCAATGTAGGATAGGTTTCTGAAAAACATCGCGGGGTGGTGCGCATTTTATGGGTGTGTAAAATTACATTCTCTCGTAGGAGTTAGAAAAACATCATGGGGTGGTGTGAATCGGAGGGTCTGAATTAGGTTAGGCAGTGAGTGGCAATGTAGGATGGAGAAAAGCACCGCCGAGTGGTCAACATGGGGAGGTCAGGGAACATCCAGTGGCAATGTAGGATAGGTTTCTGAAAAACATCGCGGGGTGGTGCGCATTGTATGGGTGTGTAACATTACATTCACTAGTAGGAGTGAGAAAAGCATCACGGGGTGGTGTGAATTGGAGTGTCTGAATTAGGATAGGCAGTGAGTGGCAATGTAGGATGGAGAAAGCACCGGCGGGTGGTCAGCATGTGGAGGTCAGGGAACATGCAGTGGCAATATAGGATAGGTTTCTGAAAAACATCGCTGGGTGGTGCGCATTGTATGGGTGTGTAACATTACATTCACTAGTCGGAGTGAGAAAAACATCACGGGATTGTGTGAATAAGAGGGTCTGCAGTAGGATAGGCAGTGTGTGGCAATGTAGGATGGAGAAAAGCACCGCGGGCTCGTCAGCATGGGGAGGTCAGGGAACATGCAGTGGCAATGTAGGATATGTTTCTGAAAAACATCGCAGGGTGGTGCGCATTGTATGGGTGTGTAACATTACATTCACTAGTACGAGTGAGAAAAACATCGCGGGCTGGTGTGCATTGTATGGGTTTGTAACATTACATTCACTAGTAGGAGTGAGAAAAACATCACGGGGTGGTGTCAATCTGAGGGACTGAATTAGGATATGCAGTGAGTGGCAATATAGGATGGAGAAAAGCACCATGGGGTGGTCACCATGGGGAGGTCAGGGAACATGCAGTGGCAATGTAGGATAGGTTTATGAAAAACATCGCGTGGTGGTGAGCATTGTATGGGTGTGTAACATTACATTCACTAGTAGGAGTGAGAAAAACATCACGGTGTGGTGTGAAACGGATGTTCTGAATTAGGATAGGCAGTGAGTGGCAATGTAGGGTGGAGAAAAGCACCGCGGGGTGGTCAGCATGGGGAGGTCAGGGAACATGCAGTGGCAATGTAGGAAAAGTTTCTGAAAAACATCGGGGGTGGTGTGCATTTTATGGGTGTGTAACATTACATTCACTAGTAGGAGTGAGAAAAACATCACGGGGTGGTGTGAATCGGAGGTTCTGAATTAGGATAGGCAGTGAGTGGCAATGTAGGATGGAGAAAAGCACCGCGGGGTGGTCAGCATGGGGAGGTCAGGGAACATGCAGTGGCAATGTAGGATAGGTTTCTGAAAATCATCGCCGAGTGGTGCGCATTGTATGTGTGTGTAACATTACATTCACTAGTAGGAGTGAGAAAAACATCACGGGGTGGTGTGAATCGGAGGGTCTGAATTAGCATAGGCAGTGAATGGCAATGTAGGATGGAGAAAAGCACCGCGGGGTGGTCAGCATGGGGAGGTCATGGAACATGCAGTGGCAATGTAGGATAGGTTTCTGAAAAACATCGCGGGGTGCTGTGCATTGTATGGGTGTGTAACATTACATTCACTAGTAGGAGTGAGAAAAACATCACGGGATTGCGTGAATAACAGGGTCTGCATTAGGATAGGCAGTGTGTGGCAATGTAGGATGGAGAAAAGCACCACGTGGTGGTCAGTATGGGGAGGTCAGGGAACATGCAGTGGCAATGTAGGATAGGTTTCTGAAAAACATCCCGGGGTGGTGCGCATTGTATGGGTGTATAACATTACATTCACTAGTAGGAGTGAGAAAAACATCACGGTGTGGTGCACATTGTATGGGTGTGTAACATTAAATTCACTAGTAGGAGTAAGAAAAACATCACGGTGTGGTGTGAATCGGAGGGATTGAATTAGGATAGGCAGTGAGTGGCAATATAGGATGGAGAAAAGCACCACGTGGTGGTCAGCATGGGGAGGTCAGGGAACATGCATTGGCAATATAGGATAGGTTTCTGAAAAACATCGCGGGGTGATGCGCATTGTATGGTTGTGTAACATTACATTCACTAGTGGGAGTGAGAAAAAGATCGTTGGGTGGTGCGCATTGTATGGGTGTGTAACATTACATTCACAAGTAGGAGTGAAAAAATCATCACGTGGTGGTGTGAATCGGAGGGTCTGATTTAGAATAGGCAGTGAGTGGCAATGTCAGATTGAGAAAAGCACCGCGGGGTGGTCAGCATGGGGAGGTCAGGGAACATGAAGTGTCAATGTAGGATAGGTTTCTGAAAAACATCGCGGGGTGGTGCGCATTGTATCGGTGTGTAACATTACATTCACTAGTAGGAGTGAGAAAAACATCGTGGGGTGGTGCGCATTGTATGTGTGTGTAACATTACATTCACCATTAGGAGTGAGAAAAACATCACGGGGTGGTGTGAATCCGATGGTCTGAATTAGGATAGGCAGTGAGTGGCAATGTAAGATGGAGAAAAGCACCGCGGGTTGGTCAGCTTGTGGAGGTCAGGTACCATGCAGAGGCAATGTAGGATAGGTTTCTGGAAAACATCACGGGGTTGTGCGCATTGTATGGGTGTGTAACATTTCATTCACCAGTAGGAGTGAGAAAAACATCACGGGCTGGTGTGAATCGGAGGGTCTAAATTAGGATAGGCCGTGAGTGGCAATGTAGGATGGACAAAAGCCCCGCGGGTTGGTCAGCATGTGGAGGTCTGGGAACATGCAGTGGCAATGTAGGATAGGTTTCTGAAAAACATCGCGGGGTGGTGCGCATTTTATGGGTGTGTAAAATTACATTCTCTCGTAGGAGTTAGAAAAACATCATGGGGTGGTGTGAATCGGAGGTTCTGAATTAGGTTAGGCAGTGAGTGGCAATGTAGGATGGAGAAAAGCACCGCCGAGTGGTCAACATGGGGAGGTCAGGGAACATCCAGTGGCAATGTAGGATAGGTTTCTGAAAAACATCGCGGGGTGGTGCGCATTGTATGGGTGTGTAACATTACATTCACTAGTAGGAGTGAGAAAAGCATCACGGGGTGGTGTGAATTGGAGTGTCTGAATTAGAATAGGCAGTGAGTGGCAATGTAGGATGGAGAAAGCACCGGCGGGTGGTCAGCATGGGGAGGTCAGGGAACATGCAGTGGCAATATAGGATAGGTTTCTGAAAAACATCGCTGGGTGGTGCGCATTGTATGGGTGTGTAACATTACATTCACTAGTCGGAGTGAGAAAAACATCACGGGATTGTGTGAATAAGAGTGTCTGCAGTAGGATAGGCAGTGTGTGGCAATGTAGGATGGAGAAAAGCACCGCGGGCTGGTCAGCATGGGGAGGTCAGGGAACATGCAGTGGCAAGGTAGGATATGTTTCTGAAAAACATCGCGGGGTGGTGCGCATTGTATGGGTGTGTAACATTACATTCACTAGTAGGAGTGAGAAAAACATCGCGGGCTGGTGTGCATTGTATGGGTTTGTAACATTACATTCACTAGTAGGAGTGAGAAAAACATCACGGGTTGGTGTCAATCTGAGGGACTGAATTAGGATATGCAGTGAGTGGCAATATAGGATGGAGAAAAGCACCATGGGGTGGTCACCATGGGGAGGTCAGGGAACATGCAGTTGCAATGTAGGATAGGTTTATGAAAAACATCGCGGGGTGGTGAGCATTGTATGGGTGTGTAACATTACATTCACTAGTAGGAGTGAGAAAAACATCACGGTGTGGTGTGAATCGGATGTTCTGAATTAGGATAGGCAGTGAGTGGCAATGTAGGGTGGAGAAAAGCACCGCGGGGTGGTCAGCATGCGGAGGTCAGGGAACATGCAGTGGCAATGTAGGAAAAGTTTCTGAAAAACATCGGGGGTGGTGTGCATTTTATGGGTGTGTAACATTACATTCACTAGTAGGAGTGAGAAAAACATCACGGGGTGGTGTGAATCGGAGGTTCTGAATTAGGATAGGCAGTGAGTGGCAATGTAGGATGGAGAAAAGCACCGCGGGGTGGTCAGCATGGGGAGGTCAGGGAACATGCAATGGCAATGTAGGATAGGTTTCTGAAAAACATCGCCGAGTGGTGCGCATTGTATGTGTGTGTAACATTACATTCACTAGTAGGAGTGAGAAAAACATCACGGGGTGGTGTGAATCGGAGGGTCTGAATTAGCATAGGCAGTGAATGGCAATGTAGGATGGAGAAAAGCACCGCGGGGTGGTCAGATGGGGAGGTCAGGGAACATGCAGTGGCAATGTAGGATAGGTTTCTGAAAAACATTACGGGGTGCTGTGCATTGTATGGGTGTGTAACATTACATTCACTAGTAGGAGTGAGAAAAACATCGTGGGGTGGTGCGCACTGTATGGGTGTGTATCATTACATTCACTAGTAGGAGTGAGAATAACATGATGGGGTGGTGTGAATACGATGGTCTGAATTAGGACAGGCAGTGAGTGGCAATGTAGGATGGAGAAAAGCACCGCGGGTTGGTCAGCTTGTGGAGGTCAGGTACCATGCAGAGGCAATATAGGATAGGTTTCTGAAAAACATCTCGGGGTGGTGCGCATTGTATGAGTGTGTAAAATTACATTCCCTAGTAGGAGTGAGAAAAACATCACGGGGTGGTGTGAATCGGAGGGTCTGAATTAGGATGGGCAGTGAGTGGCAATGTACGATGAAGAAAAGCACCAACGGATGGTCAGCATGGTTAGGTCAGGGAACATGCAGTGGCAATGTAGGATAGGTTTCTGAAAAACATTGCGGGGTGGTGCGCATTGTATGGGTGTGTAACATTACATTCACTAGTTGGAGTCAGAAAAACATCACGGGGTGGTGTGAATCGGAGGGTCTGAATTAGGATAGGCAGTGAGTGGCAATGTAGGATAGAGAAAAGTACCGCGGGGTGGTCAGCATGGGGAGGTCAGGGAACATGTAGTGGCAATATAGGATAGGTTTCTGAAAAACATCGCGTGTTGGTGGGCATTGTATGGGTGTGTAACATTACATTCACTAGAGGAAGTGAGAAAAACATCACGGCGTGGTGTGAATCGGAGGGTCTGAATTAGGATAGGCAGTGAGTGGCAATGTAGGATGGAGAAAAGCACCGCGGGGTGGTAAGCATGGGGAGGTGAGGGAACATGCAGTGGCAATATAGGAAAGGTTTCTGAAAAACATCGTTAAGTGGTGCGCATTGTATGTGTGTGTAACATTATATTCACTAGTAGGAGTGAGAAAAACATCACGGGGTGGTGTGAATTGGAGGATCTGAATTAGAATAGGCAGTGAGTGGCAATATTGGATGGAGAAAAACACCGCGGGGTGGTCATCATGTGGAGGTCAGGGAATATGCAGTGGCAATGTAGGATAGGTTTCTGAAAAACATCGCGGGGTGGTGCGCATTGTATGGGGGTGTAACATTACATTCACTAGTAGGAGTGAGAAAAACATCACGGGGTGGTGTGAATCGGAGGGTCTGAATTAGGATAGGAAGTGAGTGGCAATGTAGGATGGAGAAAAGCACCGCGGGGTTGTCAGCATGGGGAGGTCAGGGCACATGCAGTGGCAATGTAGGATAGGTTTCTGAAAAACATCGCGGGGTGATGCGCATTGTATGGTTGTGTAACATTACATTCACTAGAAGGAGTGAGAAAAAGATCGTGGGGTGGTGCGCATTGTATGGTTGTGTAACATTATATTCACAAGTAGGAGTGAAAAAAACATCACGAAGTGGTGTGAATCGGAGGGTCTGAATTAGAATAGGCATTGAGTGGCAATGTCGGATGGAGAAAAGCACCGCGGGGTGGTCAGCATGTGGAGGTCAGGGAACATGCTGTCGCAATGTAGGATAGGGTTCTGAAAAACATCTTGGGGTGGTGCGCATTGTATGGGTGTTTAACATTACATTCACAAGTAGGAGTGAGAAAAACAACACGGGGTGGGTGAATCCGAGGGTCTGAATTAGGATAGGCAGTGAGTGGCAATGTAGGATGGAGAAAAGCACTGCGGGGTTGTCAGCATGGGGAGGTCAGGGCACATGCAGTGGCAATGTAGGATAGGTTTCTGAAAAACATTGCGGGGTGATGCGCATTGTATGGTTGTCTAACATTACATTCACTAGTAGGAGTGAGAAAAAGATCGTGGGGTGGTGCGCATTGTATGGGTGTGTAACATTACATTCACTAGTAGGAGTCAGAAAAACATCGTGGGGTGGTGTGCATTGTATATGTGTGTAACATTACATTCACCAGTAGGAGTGAGAAAAACATCACGGGGTGGTGTGAATACGATGGTCTGAAATAGGATAGGCAGTGAGTGGCAATGCAGGATGGAGAAAAGCACCGCGGGTTGGTCAGCTTGTGGAGGACAGGTACCATGCAGAGGCAATGTAGGATAGGTTTCTGAAAAACATCTCGGGGTGGTGCGCATTGTATGAGTGTGTAAAATTACATTCCCTAGTAGGAGTGAGAAAAACATCACGGGGTGGTGTGAATCGGAGGGTCTGAATTAGCATCGGCAGTGAGCGGCAATGTACGATGGAGAAAAGCACCAACGGATGGTCAGCATGGGTAGGTCAGGGAACATGCAGTGGCAATGTAGGATCGGTTTCTGAAAAACATCACGGGGTGGTGCGCGTTGTATGGGTGTGTAACATTACATTCACTAGTAGGAGTGAGAAAAACATCACGGGCTGGTGTGAATCGGAGGGTCTGAATTAGGATAGCCAGCGAGTTGCAATGTAGGATGGAGAAAAGCAACGCAGGGAGGTCAGCATGGGGAGGTCAGGGAACATGCAGTGGCAATGTAGGATAGGTTTCTGAAAAACATTCCGGGGTGGTGCGCATTGTATGGGTGTATAACATTACATTCACTAGTAGGAGTGTGAAAAACATCACGGGGTGGTGCACATTGCATGGGTGTGTAACATTAAATTCACTTGTAGGAGTAAGAAAAACATCATGGGGTGGTGTGAATCGGAGGGATTGAATTAGGATAGGCAGTGAGTGGCAATATAGGATGGAGAAAAGCACCACGTGGTGGTCAGCATGGGGAGGTCAGGGAACATGCAGTGGCAATGTAGGATAGGTTTCTGAAAAACATAACGCGGTGGTGCCGATTGTATGGTTGTGTAACATTACATTCACTACTAGGAGTGAGAAAAACATCACGGAGTCGTGTGAATCGGAGGGTCTGAATTAGGATAGGCCGTGAGTGGCAATGTAGGGTGGAGAAAAGCACCGCGGGGTGGACAGCATGGGGAGGTAAGGGAACATGCAGTGGCAATGTAGGATAGGTTTCTGAAAAACATCGCGGGGTGATGCGCATTGTATGGTTATGTAACATTACATTCACTAGTAGGAGTGAGAAAAAGATTGTGGGGTTGTGCGCATTGTATGGGTGTATAACATTACATTCACTAGTAGGAGTGAGAAAAACATCACGGGGTGGTGCGCATTGTATGGGTGTGTAACATTACATTCACTTGTAGGAGTGAGAAAAACATCACGGGCTGGTGTGCATTGTATGGGTTTGTAACATTACATTCACTAGTAGGAGTGAGAAAAACATCACGGGATGGTGTCAATCTGAGGGACTGAATTAGGATATGCAGTGAGTGGCATTATAGGATGGAGAAAAGCACCATGGGGTGGTCACCATGGGGAGGTCAGGGAGCATGCAGTGGCAATGTAGGATAGGTTTATGAAAAACATCGCGGGGTGGTGAGCATTGTATGGGTGTGTAACATTACATTCACTAGTAGGAGTGAGAAAAACATCGCGGGCTGGTGTGCATTGTATGGGTTTGTAACATTACATTCACTAGTAGGAGTGAGAAAAACATCACGGGATGGTGTCAATCTGAGGGACTGAATTAGGATATGCAGTGAGTTTGCAATATAGGATGGAGAAAAGCACCATGGGGTGGTCACCATGGGGAGGTCAGGGAGCATGCAGTGGCAATGTAGGATAGGTTTATGAAAAACATCGCGGGGTGGTGAGCATTGTATGGGTGTGTAACATTACATTCACTAGTAGGAGTGAGAAAAACATCACGGTTTGGTGTGAAACGGATGTTCTGAATTAGGATAGGCAGTGAGTGGCAATGTAGGGTGGAGAAAAGCACCGCGGGGTGGTCAGCATGGGGAGGTCAGGGAATATGCAGTGGCAATGTAGGAAAAGTTTCTGAAAAACATCGGGGGTGGTGTGCATTTTATGGGTGTGTAACATTACATTCACTAGTAGGAGTGAGAAAAACATCACGGGGTGGTGTGAATCGGAGGTTCTGAATTAGGATAGGCAGTGAGTGGCAATGTAGGATGGAGAAAAGCACCGCGGGGTGGTCAGCATGGGGAGGTCAGGGAACATGCAGTGGCAATGTAGGATCGGTTTCTGAAAAACATCGCCGAGTGGTGCGCATTGTATGTGTGTGTAACATTACATTCACTAGTAGGAGTGAGAAAAACATCACGGGGTGGTGTGAATCGCAGGGTCTGAATTAGCATAGGCAGAGAATGGCAATGTAGGATGGAGAAAAGCACCGCGGGGTGGTCAGCATGGTGAGGTCAGGGAACATGCAGTGGCAATGTAGGATAGGTTTCTGAAAAACATCGCGGGGTGCTGTGCATTGTATGGGTGTGTAACATTACATTCACTAGTAGGTGTGAGAAAAACATCACGGGATTGTGTGAATAACAGGGTCTGCATTAGGATAGGCAGTGTGTGGCAATGTAGGATGGAGAAAAGCACCGCGGGGTGGTCAGTATGGGGAGGTCAGGGAACATGAAGTGGCAATGTAGGATAGGTTTCTGAAAAACATCCCGGGGTGGTGCGCATTGTATGGGTGTATAACATTACATTCACTAGTAGGAGTGAGAAAAACATCACGGTGTGGTGCACATTGTATGGGTGTGTAACATTAAATTCACTAGTAGGAGTAAGAAAAACATCACGGTGTGGTGTGAATCGGAGGGATTGAACTAGGATAGGCAGTGAGTGGCAATATAGGATGGAGAAAAGCACCACGTGGTGGTCAGCATGGGGAGGTCAGGGAACATGCATTGGCAATATAGGATAGGTTTCTGAAAAACATCGCGGGGTGATGCGCATTGTATGGTTGTGTAACATTACATTCACTAGTGGGAGTGAGAAAAACATCATGGGGTGGTGTGAATCGGAGGGTCTGAATTAGGTTAGGCAGTGAGTGGCAATGTAGGATATAGAAAAGCACCGCCGGGTTGGTCAGCATGGGGAGGTCAGGGAACATGCAGTGGCAATGTAGGATAGGTTTCTGAAAAACATCGCTGGGTGTTGCGCATTGTATGGGTGTGTAACATTACATTCACTAGTAGGAGTGAGAAAAACATCACGGGATTGTGTGAATAACAGGGTCTGCATTAGGATAGGCAGTGTGTGGCAATGTAGGATGGAGAAAAGCACCGCGGGGTGGTCAGTATGGGGAGGTCAGGGAACATGCAGTGGCAATGTAGGATAGTTTTCTGAAAAACATCCCGGGGTGGTGCGCATTGTATGGGTGTATAACATTACATTCACTAGTAGGAGTGAGAAAAACATCACGGGGTGGTGCACATTGTATGGGTGTGTAACATTAAATTCACTAGTAGGAGTAAGGAAAACATCACGGTGTGGTGTGAATCGGAGGGATTGAATTAGGATAGGCAGTGAGTGGCAATATAGGATGGAGAAAAGCACCACGTGGTGGTCAGCATGGGGAGGTCAGGGAACATGCATTGGCAATATAGGATAGGTTTCTGAAAAACATCGTGGGGTAAAGCGCATTGTATGGTTGTGTAACATTACATTCACTAGTGGGAGTGAGAAAAAGATCGTTCGGTGGTGCGCATTGTATGGGTGTGTAACATTACATTCACAAGTAGGAGTGAAAAAAACATCACGTGGTGGTGTGAATCGGAGGGTCTGATTTAGAATAGGCAGTGAGTGGCAATGTCAGATTGAGAAAAGCACCGCGGGGTGGTCAGCATGGGGAGGTCAGGGAACATGCAGTGTCAATGTAGGATAGGTTTCTGAAAAACATCGCGGGGTGGTGCACATTGTATCGGTGTGTAACATTACATTCACTAGTAGGAGTGAGAAAAACATCGTGGGGTGGTGCGCATTGTATGTGTGTGTAACATTACATTCACCATTAGGAGTGAGAAAAACATCACGGGGTGGTGTGAATCCGATGGTCTGAATTAGGATAGGCAGTGAGTGGCAATGTAAGATGGAGAAAAGCACCGCGGGTTGGTCAGCTTGTGGAGGTCAGGTACCATGCAGAGGCAATGTAGGATAGGTTTCTGAAAAACATCACGGGGTGGTGCGCATTGTATGGGTGTGTAACATTTCATTCACTAGTAGGAGTGAGAAAAACATCACGGGCTGGTGTGAATCGGAGGGTCTAAATTAGGATAGGCCGTGAGTGGCAATGTAGGATGGACAAAAGCCCCGCGGGTTGGTCAGCATGTGGAGGTCAGGGAACATGCAGTGGCAATGTAGGATAGGTTTCTGAAAAACATCGCGGGGTGGTGCGCATTTTATGGGTGTGTAAAATTACATTCTCTCGTAGGAGTTAGAAAAACATCATGGGGTGGTGTGAATCGGAGGGTCTGAATTAGGTTAGGCAGTGAGTGGCAATGTAGGATGGAGAAAAGCACCACCGAGTGGTCAACATGGGGAGGTCAGGGAACATCCAGTGGCAATGTAGGATAGGTTTCTGAAAAACATCGCAGGGTGGTGCGCATTGTATGGGTGTGTAACATTACATTCACTAGTAGGAGTGAGAAAAGCATCACGGGGTGGTGTGAATCGGAGTGTCTGAATTAGGATAGGCAGTGAGTGGCAATGTAGGATGGAGAAAGCACCGGCGGGTGGTCAGCATGGGGAGGTCAGGGAACATGCAGTGGCAATATAGGATAGGTTTCTGAAAAACATCGCTGGGTGGTGCGCATTGTATGAGTGTGTAAAATTACATTCCCTAGTAGGAGTGAGAAAAACATCACGGGGTGGTGTGAATCGGAGGGTCTGAATTAGGATGGGCAGTGAGTGGCAATGTACGATGGAGAAAAGCACCAACGGATGGTCAGCATGGTTAGGTCAGGGAACATGCAGTGGCAATGTAGGATAGGTTTCTGAAAAACATTGCGGGGTGGTGCGCATTGTATGGGTGTGTAACATTACATTCACTAGTAGGAGTGAGAAAAACATCAGGGGGTGGTGTGAATCGGAGGGTCTGAATTAGGATAGGCAGTGAGTGGCAATGTAGGATGGAGAAAAGCACCGCAGGGTGGTCAGCATGGGGAGGTCAGGGAACATGCAGTGGCAATGTAGGATAGTTATCTGAAAAACATCGCGGGGTGGTGCGCATTGTATAGGTGTATAACATTACATTCACTAGTAGGAGTGAGAAAAACATCATGGGGTGGTGTGAATCGGAGGGTCTGAATTAGGTTAGGCAGTGAGTGGCAATGTAGGATGGAGAAAAGCACCGCCGGGTTGGTCAGCATGGGGAGGTCAGGGAACATGCAGTGGCAATGTAGGATAGGTTTCTGAAAAACATCGCTGGGTGGTGCGCATTGTATGGGTGTGTAACATTACATTCACTAGTAGGAGTGAGAAAAACATCACGGGATTGTGTGAATAACAGGGTCTGCATTAGGATAGGCAGTGTGTGGCAATGTAGGATGGAGAAAAGCACCGCGGGGTGTTCAGTATGGGGAGGTCAGGGAACATGCAGTGGCAATGTAGGATAGGTTTCTGAAAAACATCCCGGGGTGGTGCGCATTGTATGGGTGTATAACATTACATTCACTAGTAGGAGTGAGAAAAACATCACGGGGTGGTGCACATTGTATGGGTGTGTAACATTAAATTCACTAGTAGGAGTAAGAAAAACATCACGGTGTGGTGTGAATCGGAGGGATTGAATTAGGATAGGCAGTGAGTGGCAATATAGGATGGAGAAAAGCACCACGTGGTGGTCAGCATGGGGAGGTCAGGGAACATGCATTGGCAATATAGGATAGGTTTCTGAAAAACATCGCGGGGTAAAGCGCATTGTATGGTTGTGTAACATTACATTCACAAGTAGGCGTGAAAAAAACATCACGTGGTGGTGTGAATCGGAGGGTCTGATTTAGAATAGGCAGTGAGTGGCAATGTCAGATTGAGAAAAGCACCGCGGGGTGGTCAGCATGGGGAGGTCAGGGAACATGCAGTGGCAATGTAGGATAGGTTTCTGAAAAACATCGCGGGGTGGTGCGCATTGTATCGGTGTGTAACATTACATTCACTAGTAGGAGTGAGAAAAACATCGTGGGGTGGTGCGCATTGTATGTGTGTGTAACATTACATTCACCATTTGGAGTGAGAAAAACATCACAGGGTGGTGTGAATCCGATGGTCTGAATTAGGATAGGCAGTGAGTGGCAATGTAAGATGGAGAAAAGCACCGCGGGTTGGTCAGCTTGTGGAGGTCAGGTACCATGCAGAGGCAATGTAGGATAGGTTTCTGAAAAACATCACGGGGTGGTGCGCATTGTATGGGTGTGTAACATTTCATTCACTAGTAGGAGTGAGAAAAACATCACGGGCTGGTGTGAATCGGAGTGTCTGAATTAGGATAGGCAGTGAGTGGCAATGTAGGATGGAGAAAGCACCGGCGGGTGGTCAGCATGGGGAGGTCAGGGAACATGCAGTGGCAATATAGGATAGGTTTCTGAAAAACATCGCTGGGTGGTGCGCATTGTATGGGTGTGTAACATTACATTCACTAGTCGGAGTGAGAAAAACATCACGGGATTGTGTGAATAAGAGGGTCTGCAGTAGGATAGGCAGTGTGTGGCAATGTAGGATGGAGAAAAGCACCGGCGGGTGGTCAGCATGGGGAGGTCAGGGAACAGGCAGTGGCAATGTAGGATATGTTTCTGAAAAACATCGCGGGGTGGTGCGCATTGTATGGGTGTGTAACATTACATTCACTAGTAGGAGTGAGAAAAACATCGCGGGCTGGTGTGCATTGTATGGGTTTGTAACATTACATTCACTACTAGGAGTGAGAAAAACATCACGGGGTGGTGTCAATCTGAGGGACTGAATTAGGATATGCAGTGAGTGGCAATATAGGATGGAGAAAAGCACCATGGGGTGGTCACCATGGGGAGGTCAGGGAGCATGCAGTGGCAATGTAGGATAGGTTTATGAAAAACATCGCGGGGTGGTGAGCATTGTATGGGTGTGTAACATTACATTCACTAGTAGGAGTGAGAAAAACATCACGGTGTGGTGTGAAACGGATGTTCTGAATTAGGATAGGCAGTGAGTGGCAATGTAGGGTGGAGAAAAGCACCGCGGGGTGGTCAGCATGGGGAGGTCAAGGAATATGCAGTGGCAATGTAGGAAAAGTTTCTGAAAAACATCGGGGGTGGTGTGCATTTTATGGGTGTGTAACATTACATTCACTAGTAGGAGTGAGAAAAACATCACGGGGTGGTGTGAATCGGAGGTTCTGAATTAGGATAGGCAGTGAGTGGCAATGTAGGATGGAGAAAAGCACCGCGGGGTGGTCTGCATGGGGAGGTCAGGGAACATGCAGTGGCAATGTAGGATAGGTTTCTGAAAAACATCGCCGAGTGGTGCGCATTGTATGTGTGTGTAACATTAAATTCACTAGTAGGAGTAAGAAAAACATCACGGTGTGGTGTGAATCGGAGGGATTGAACTAGGATAGGCAGTGAGTGGCAATATAGGATGGAGAAAAGCACCACGTGGTTGTCAGCATGGGGAGGTCAGGGAACATGCATTGGCAATATAGGATAGGTTTCTGAAAAACATCGCGGGGTGATGCGCATTGTATGGTTGTGTAACATTACATTCACTAGTGGGAGTGAGAAAAACATCATGGGGTGGTGTGAATCGGAGGGTCTGAATTAGGTTAGGCAGTGAGTGGCAATGTAGGATGGAGAAAAGCACCGCCGGGTTGGTCAGCATGGGGAGGTCAGGGAACATGCAGTGGCAATGTAGGATAGGTTTCTGAAAAACATCGCTGGGTGGTGCGCATTGTATGGGTGTGTAACATTACATTCACTAGTAGGAGTGAGAAAAACATCACGGGATTGTGTGAATAACAGGGTCTGCATTAGGATAGGCCGTGTGTGGCAATGTAGGATGGAGAAAAGCACCACGGGGTGGTCAGTATGGGGAGGTCAGGGAACATGCAGTGGCAATGTAGGATAGTTTTCTGAAAAACATCCCGGGGTGGTGCGCATTGTATGGTTGTATAACATTACATTCACTAGTAGGAGTGAGAAAAACATCACGGGGTGGTGCACATTGTATGGGTGTGTAACATTAAATTCACTAGTAGGAGTAAGAAAAACATCACGGTGTGGTGTGAATCCGAGGGATTGAATTAGGATAGGCAGTGAGTGGCAATATAGGATGGAGAAAAGCACCACGTGGTGGTCAGCATGGGGAGGTCAGGGAACATGCATTGGCAATATAGGATAGGTTTCTGAAAAACATCGCGGGGTAAAGCGCATTGTATGGTTGTGTAACATTACATTCACTAGGGGGAGTGAGAAAAAGATCGTTCGGTGGTGCGCATTGTATGGGTGTGTAACATTACATTCACAAGTAGGAGTGAAAAAAACATCACGTGGTGGTGTGAATCGGAGCGTCTGATTTAGAATAGGCAGTGAGTGGCAATGTCAGATTGAGAAAAGCACCGCGGGGTGGTCAGCATGGGGAGGTCAGGGAACATGCAGTGTCAATGTAGGATAGGTTTCTGAAAAACATCGCGGGGTGGTGCGCATTGTATCGGTGTGTAACATTACATTCACTAGTAGGAGTGAGAAAAACATCGTGGGGTGGTGCGCATTGTATGTGTGTGTAACATTACATTCACCATTAGGAGTGAGAAAAACATCACAGGGTGGTGTGAATCCGATGGTCTGAATTAGGATAGGCAGTGAGTGGCAATGTAAGATGGAGAAAAGCACCGCGGGTTGGTCAGCTTGTGGAGGTCAGGTACCATGCAGAGGCAATGTAGGATAGGTTTCTGAAAAACATCACGGGGTGGTGCGCATTGTATGGGTGTGTAACATTTCATTCACTAGTAGGAGTGAGAAAAACATCACGGGCTGGTGTGAATCGGAGGGTCTAAATTAGGATAGGCCGTGAGTGGCAATGTAGGATGGACAAAAGCCCCGCGGGTTGGTCAGCATGTGGAGGTCAGGGAACATGCAGTGGCAATGTAGGATAGGTTTCTGAAAAACATCGCGGGGTGGTGCGCATTTTATGGGTGTGTAAAATTACATTCTCTCGTAGGAGTTAGAAAAACATCATGGGGTGGTGTGAATCGGAGGGTCTGAATTAGGTTAGGCAGTGAGTGGCAATGTAGGATGGAGAAAAGCACCGCCGAGTGGTCAACATGGGGAGGTCAGGGAACATCCATTGGCAATGTAGGATAGGTTTCTGAAAAACATCGCGGGGTGGTGCGCATTGTATGGGTGTGTAACATTACATTCACTAGTAGGAGTGAGAAAAGCATCACGGGGTGGTGTGAATTGGAGTGTCTGAATTAGGATAGGCAGTGAGTGGCAATGTAGGATGGAGAAAGCACCGGCGGGTGGTCAGCATGGGGAGGTCAGGGAACATGCAGTGGCAATATAGGATAGGTTTCTGAAAAACATCGCTGGGTGGTGCGCATTGTATGGGTGTGTAACATTACATTCACTAGTCGGAGTGAGAAAAACATCACGGGATTGTGTGAATAAGAGGGTCTGCAGTAGGATAGGCAGTGTGTGGCAATGTAGGATGGAGAAAAGCACCGCGGGCTCGTCAGCATGGGGAGGTCAGGGAACATGCAGTGGCAATGTAGGATATGTTTCTGAAAAACATCGCGGGCTGGTGTGCATTGTATGGGTTTGTAACATTACATTCACTAGTAGGAGTGAGAAAAACATCACGGGGTGGTGTCAATCTGAGGGACTGAATTAGGATATGCAGTGAGTGGCAATATAGGATGGAGAAAAGCACCATGGGGAGGTCAGGGAACATGCAGTGGCAATGTAGGATAGGTTTATGAAAAACATCGCGGGGTGGTGAGCATTGTATGGGTGTGTAACATTACATTCACTAGTAGGAGTGAGAAAAACATCACGGTGTGGTGTGAAACGGATGTTCTGAATTAGGATAGGCAGTGAGTGGCAATGTAGGGTGGAGAAAAGCACCGCGGGGTGGTCAGCATGTGGAGGTCAGGGAACATGCAGTGGCAATGTAGGAAACTTTTCTGAAAAACATCGGGGGTGGTGTGCATTTTATGGGTGTGTAACATTACATTCACTAGTAGGAGTGAGAAAAACATCACGGGGTGGTGTGAATCGGAGGTTCTGAATTAGGATAGGCAGTGAGTGGCAATGTAGGTTGGAGAAAAGCACCGCGGGGTGGTCAGCATGGGGAGGTCAGGGAACATGCAGTGGCAATGTAGGATAGGTTTCTGAAAATCATCGCCGAGTGGTGCGCATTGTATGTGTGTGTAACATTACATTCACTAGTAGGAGTGAGAAAAACATCACGGGGTGGTGTGAATCGGAGGGTCTGAATTAGCATAGGCAGTGAATGGCAATGTAGGATGGAGAAAAGCACCGCGGGGTGGTCAGCATGGGGAGGTCATGGAACATGCAGTGGCAATGTAGGATAGGTTTCTGAAAAACATCGCGGGGTGCTGTGCATTGTATGGGTGTGTAACATTACATTCACTAGTAGGAGTGAGAAAAACATCACGGGATTGTGTGAATAACAGGGTCTGCATTAGGATAGGCAGTGTGTGGCAATGTAGGATGGAGAAAAGCACCACGTGGTGGTCAGTATGGGGAGGTCAGGGAACATGCAGTGGCAATGTAGGATAGGTTTCTGAAAAACATCCCGGGGTGGTGCGCATTGTATGGGTGTATAACATTACATTCACTAGTAGGAGTGAGAAAAACATCACGGTGTGGTGCACATTGTATGGGTGTGTAACATTAAATTCACTAGTAGGAGTAAGAAAAACATCACGGTGTGGTGTGAATCGGAGGGATTGAATTAGGATAGGCAGTGAGTGGCAATATAGGATGGAGAAAAGCACCACGTGGTGGTCAGCATGGGGAGGTCAGGGAACATGCATTGGCAATATAGGATAGGTTTCTGAAAAACATCGCGGGGTGATGCGCATTGTATGGTTGTGTAACATTACATTCACTAGTGGGAGTGAGAAAAAGATCGTTGGGTGGTGCGCATTGTATGGGTGTGTAACATTACATTCACAAGTAGGAGTGAAAAAATCATCACGTGGTGGTGTGAATCGGAGGGTCTGATTTAGAATAGGCAGTGAGTGGCAATGTCAGATTGAGAAAAGCACCGCGGGGTGGTCAGCATGGGGAGGTCAGGGAACATGAAGTGTCAATGTAGGATAGGTTTCTGAAAAACATCGCGGGGTGGTGCGCATTGTATCGGTGTGTAACATTACATTCACTAGTAGGAGTGAGAAAAACATCGTGGGGTGGTGCGCATTGTATGTGTGTGTAACATTACATTCACCATTAGGAGTGAGAAAAACATCACGGGGTGGTGTGAATCCGATGGTCTGAATTAGGATAGGCAGTGAGTGGCAATGTAAGATGGAGAAAAGCACCGCGGGTTGGTCAGCTTGTGGAGGTCAGGTACCATGCAGAGGCAATGTAGGATAGGTTTCTGGAAAACATCACGGGGTGGTGCGCATTGTATGGGTGTGTAACATTTCATTCACTAGTTGGAGTGAGAAAAACATCACGGGCTGGTGTGAATCGGAGGGTCTAAATTAGGATAGGCCGTGAGTGGCAATGTAGGATGGACAAAAGCCCCGCGGGTTGGTCAGCATGTGGAGGTCTGGGAACATGCAGTGGCAATGTAGGATAGGTTTCTGAAAAACATCGCGGGGTGGTGCGCATTTTATGGGTGTGTAAAATTACATTCTCTCGTAGGAGTTAGAAAAACATCATGGGGTGGTGTGAATCGGAGGGTCTGAATTAGGATGGGCAGTGAGTGGCAATGTAGGATGGAGAAAAGCACCGCCGAGTGGTCAACATGGGGAGGTCAGGGAACATCCAGTGGCAATGTAGGATAGGTTTCTGAAAAACATCGCGGGGTGGTGCGCATTGTATGGGTGTGTAACATTACATTCACTAGTAGGAGTGAGAAAAGCATCACGGGGTGGTGTGAATTGGAGTGTCTGAATTAGAATAGGCAGTGAGTGGCAATGTAGGATGGAGAAAGCACCGGCGGGTGGTCAGCATGGGGAGGTCAGGGAACATGCAGTGGCAATATAGGATAGGTTTCTGAAAAACATCGCTGGGTGGTGCGCATTGTATGGGTGTGTAACATTACATTCACTAGTCGGAGTGAGAAAAACATCACGGGATTGTGTGAATAAGAGGGTCTGCAGTAGGATAGGCAGTGTGTGGCAATGTAGGATGGAGAAAAGCACCGCGGGCTGGTCAGCATGGGGAGGTCAGGGAACATGCAGTGGCAAGGTAGGATATGTTTCTGAAAAACATCGCGGGGTGGTGCGCATTGTATGGGTGTGTAACATTACATTCACTAGTAGGAGTGAGAAAAACATCGCGGGCTGGTGTGCATTGTATGGGTTTGTAACATTACATTCACTAGTAGGAGTGAGAAAAACATCACGGGGTGGTGTCAATCTGAGGGACTGAATTAGGATATGCAGTGAGTGGCAATATAGGATGGAGAAAAGCACCATGGGGTGGTCACCATGGGGAGGTCAGGGAACATGCAGTTGCAATGTAGGATAGGTTTATGAAAAACATCGCGGGGTGGTGAGCATTGTATGGGTGTGTAACATTACATTCACTAGTAGGAGTGAGAAAAACATCACGGTGTGGTGTGAATCGGATGTTCTGAATTAGGATAGGCAGTGAGTGGCAATGTAGGGTGGAGAAAAGCACCGCAGGGTGGTCAGCATGGGGAGGTCAGGGAACATGCAGTGGCAATGTAGGAAAAGTTTCTGAAAAACATCGGGGGTGGTGTGCATTTTATGGGTGTGTAACATTACATTCACTAGTAGGAGTGAGAAAAACATCACGGGGTGGTGTGAATCGGAGGTTCTGAATTAGGATAGGCAGTGAGTGGCAATGTAGGATGGAGAAAAGCACCGCTGGGTGGTCAGCATGGGGAGGTCAGGGAACATGCAATGGCAATGTAGGATAGGTTTCTGAAAAACATCGCCGAGTGGTGCGCATTGTATGTGTGTGTAACATTACATTCACTAGTAGGAGTGAGAAAAACATCACGGGGTGGTGTGAATCGGAGGGTCTGAATTAGCATAGGCAGTGAATGGCAATGTAGGATGGAGAAAAGCACCGCGGGGTGGTCAGCATGGGGAGGTCAGGGAACATGCAGTGGCAATGTAGGATAGGTTTCTGAAAAACATCGCGGGGTGCTGTGCATTGTATGGGTGTGTAACATTACATTCACTAGTAGGAGTGAGAAAAACATCGTGGGGTGGTGCGCATTGTATGGGTGTGTATCATTACATTCACTAGTAGGAGTGAGAATAACATGACGGGGTGGTGTGAATACGATGGTCTGAATTAGGACAGGCAGTGAGTGGCAATGTAGGATGGAGAAAAGCACCGCGGGTTGGTCAGCTTGTGGAGGTCAGGTACCATGCAGAGGCAATATAGGATAGGTTTCTGAAAAACATCTCGGGGTGGTGCGCATTGTATGAGTGTGTAAAATTACATTCCCTAGTAGGAGTGAGAAAAACATCACGGGGTGGTGTGAATCGGAGGGTCTGAATTAGGATGGGCAGTGAGTGGCAATGTACGATGGAGAAAAGCACCAACGGATGGTCAGCATGGTTAGGTCAGGGAACATGCAGTGGCAATGTAGGATAGGTTTCTGAAAAACATTGCGGGGTGGTGCGCATTGTATGGGTGTGTAACATTACATTCACTAGTAGGAGTGAGAAAAACATCAGGGGGTGGTGTGAATCGGAGGGTCTGAATTAGGATAGGCAGTGAGTGGCAATGTAGGATGGAGAAAAGCACCGCGGGGTGGTCAGCATGGGGAGGTCAGGGAACATGCTGTGGCAATGTAGGATAGGTTTCTGAAAAACATCTTGGGGTGGTGCGCATTGTGTGGGTGTTTAACATTACATTCACAAGTAGGAGTGTAAAAAACAACACGGGTTGGGTGAATCCGAGGGTCTGAATTAGGATAGGCAGTGAGTGGCAATGTAGGATGGAGAAAAGCACCGCCGGGTTGCTCAGCATGGGGAGGTCAGGGAACATGCAGTGGCAATGTAGGATAGGTTTCTGAAAAACATCGCTGGGTGGTGCGCATTGTATGGGTGTGTAACATTACATTCACTAGTAGGAGTGAGAAAAACATCACGGGATTGTGTGAATAACAGGGTCTGCATTAGGATAGGCAGTGTGTGGCAATGTAGGATGGAGAAAAGCACCGCGGGGTGGTCAGTATGGGGAGGTCAGGGAACATGCAGTGGCAATGTAGGATAGTTTTCTGAAAAACATCCCGGGGTGGTGCGCATTGTATGGTTGTATAACATTACATTCACTAGTAGGAGTGAGAAAAACATCACGGGGTGGTGCACATTGTATGGGTGTGTAACATTAAATTCACTAGTAGGAGTAAGAAAAACATCACGGTGTGGTGTGAATCGGAGGGATTGAATTAGGATAGGCAGTGAGTGGCAATATAGGATGGAGAAAAGCACCACGTGGTGGTCAGCATGGGGAGGTCAGGGAACATGCATTGGCAATATAGGATAGGTTTCTGAAAAACATCGCGGGGTAAAGCGCATTGTATGGTTGTGTAACATTACATTCACTAGGGGGAGTGAGAAAAAGATCGTTCGGTGGTGCGCATTGTATGGGTGTGTAACATTACATTCACAAGTAGGATTGAAAAAAACATCACGTGGTGGTGTGAATCGGAGCGTCTGATTTAGAATAGGCAGTGAGTGGCAATGTCAGATTGAGAAAAGCACCGCGGGGTGGTCAGCATGGGGAGGTCAGGGAACATGCAGTGTCAATGTAGGATAGGTTTCTGAAAAACATCGCGGGGTGGTGCGCATTGTATCGGTGTGTAACATTACATTCACTAGTAGGAGTGAGAAAAACATCGTGGGGTGGTGCGCATTGTATGTGTGTGTAACATTACATTCACCATTAGGAGTGAGAAAAACATCACAGGGTGGTGTGAATCCGATGGTCTGAATTAGGATAGGCAGTGAGTGGCAATGTAAGATGGAGAAAAGCACCGCGGGTTGGTCAGCTTGTGGAGGTCAGGTACCATGCAGAGGCAATGTAGGATAGGTTTCTGAAAAACATCACGGGGTGGTGCACATTGTATGGGTGTGTAACATTAAATTCACTAGTAGGAGTAAGAAAAACATCACGGTGTGGTGTGAATCGGAGGGATTGAATTAGGATAGGCAGTGAGTGGCAATATAGGATGGAGAAAAGCACCACGTGGTGGTCAGCATGGGGAGGTCAGGGAACATGCATTGGCAATATAGGATAGGTTTCTGAAAAACATCGCGGGGTAAAGCGCATTGTATGGTTGTGTAACATTACATTCACTAGGGGGAGTGAGAAAAAGATCGTTCGGTGGTGAGCATTGTATGGGTGTGTAACATTACATTCACTAGTAGGAGTGAGAAAAACATCACGGTGTGGTGTGAAACGGATGTTCTGAATTAGGATAGGCAGTGAGTGGCAATGTAGGGTGGAGAAAAGCACCGCGGGGTGGTCAGCATGGGGAGGTCAGGGAACATGCAGTGGCAATGTAGGAAAAGTTTCTGAAAAACATCGGGGGTGGTGTGCATTTTGTGGGTGTGTAACATTACATTCACTAGTAGGAGTGAGAAAAACATCACGGGGTGGTGTGAATCGGAGGTTCTGATTTAGGATAGGCAGTGAGTGGCAAGGTAGGATGGAGAAAAGCACCGCGGGGTGGTCAGCATGGGGAGGTCAGGGAACATGCAGTGGCAATGTAGGATAGGTTTCTGAAAATCATCGCCGAGTGGTGCGCATTGTATGTGTGTGTAACATTACATTCACTAGTAGGAGTGAGAAAAACATCACGGGGTGGTGTGAATCGGAGGGTCTGAATTAGCATAGGCAGTGAATGGCAATGTAGGATGGAGAAAAGCACCGCGGGGTGGTCAGCATGGGGAGGTCATGGAACATGCAGTGGCAATGTAGGATAGGTTTCTGAAAAACATCGCGGGGTGCTGTGCATTGTATGGTTGTGTAACATTACATTCACTAGTGGGAGTGAGAAAAACATCACGGGATTGTGTGAATAACAGGGTCTGCATTAGGATAGGCAGTGTGTGGCAATGTAGGATGGAGAAAAGCACCACGTGGTGGTCAGTATGGGGAGGTCAGGGAACATGCAGTGGCAATGTAGGATAGGTTTCTGAAAAACATCCCGGGGTGGTGCGCATTGTATGGGTGTATAACATTACATTCACTAGTAGGAGTGAGAAAAACATCACGGTGTGGTGCACATTGTATGGGTGTGTAACATTAAATTCACTAGTAGGAGTAAGAAAAACATCACGTTGTGGTGTGAATCGGAGGGATTGAATTAGGATAGGCAGTGAGTGGCAATATAGGATGGAGAAAAGCACCACGTGGTGGTCAGCATGGGGAGGTCAGGGAACATGCATTGGCAATATAGGATAGGTTTCTGAAAAACATCGCGGGGTGATGCGCATTGTATGGTTGTGTAACATTACATTCACTAGAGGGAGTGAGAAAAAGATCGTTGGGTGGTGCGCATTGTATGGGTGTGTAACATTACATTCACAAGTAGGAGTGAAAAAATCATCACGTGGTGGTGTGAATCGGAGGGTCTGATTTAGAATAGGCAGTGAGTGGCAATGTCAGATTGAGAAAAGCACCGCGGGGTGGTCAGCATGGGGAGGTCAGGGAACATGAAGTGTCAATGTAGGATAGGTTTCTGAAAAACATCGCAGGGTGGTGCGCATTGTATCGGTGTGTAACATTACATTCACTAGTAGGAGTGAGAAAAACATCGTGGGGTGGTGCGCATTGTATGTGTGTGTAACATTACATTCACCATTAGGAGTGAGAAAAACATCACGGGGTGGTGTGAATCCGATGGTCTGAATTAGGATAGGCAGTGAGTGGCAATGTAAGATGGAGAAAAGCACCGCGGGTTGGTCAGCTTGTGGAGGTCAGGTACCATGCAGAGGCAATGTAGGATAGGTTTCTGGAAAACATCACGGGGTGGTGCGCATTGTATGGGTGTGTAACATTTCATTCACTAGTAGGAGTGAGAAAAACATCACGGGCTGGTGTGAATCGGAGGGTCTAAATTAGGATAGGCCGTGAGTGGCAATGTAGGATGGACAAAAGCCCCGCGGGTTGGTCAGCATGTGGAGGTCTGGGAACATGCAGTGGCAATGTAGGATAGGTTTCTGAAAAACATCGCGGGGTGGTGCGCATTTTATGGGTGTGTAAAATTACATTCTCTCGTAGGAGTTAGAAAAACATCATGGGGTGGTGTGAATCGGAGGGTCTGAATTAGGTTAGGCAGTGAGTGGCAATGTAGGATGGAGAAAAGCACCGCCGAGTGGTCAACATGGCGAGGTCAGGGAACATACAGTGGCAATGTAGGATAGGTTTCTGAAAAACATCGCGGGGTGGTGCGCATTGTATGGGTGTGTAACATTACATTCACTAGTAGGAGTGAGAAAAGCATCACGGGGTGGTGTGAATTGGAGTGT
This sequence comes from Cavia porcellus, assembly GCF_034190915.1. Taxonomy (NCBI): domain Eukaryota; kingdom Metazoa; phylum Chordata; class Mammalia; order Rodentia; family Caviidae; genus Cavia; species Cavia porcellus. The sequence continues at coordinate 7,027,387 of NW_026947526.1, forward strand.
CTGAATTAGAATAGGCAGTGAGTGGCAATGTAGGATGGAGAAAGCACCGGCGGGTGGTCAGCATGGGGAGGTCAGGGAACATGCAGTGGCAATATAGGATAGGTTTCTGAAAAACATCGCTGGGTGGTGCGCATTGTATGGGTGTGTAACATTACATTCACAAGTCGGAGTGAGAAAAACATCACGGGATTGTGTGAATAAGAGGGTCTGCAGTAGGATAGGCAGTGTGTGGCAATGTAGGATGGAGAAAAGCACCGCGGGCTTGTCAGCATGGGGAGGTCAGGGAACATGCAGTGGCAAGGTAGGATATGTTTCTGAAAAACATCGCGGGGTGGTGCGCATTGTATGGGTGTGTAACATTACATTCACTAGTAGGAGTGAGAAAAACATCGCGGGCTGGTGTGCATTGTATGGGTTTGTATCATTACATTCACTAGTAGGAGTGAGAAAAACATCACGGGGTGGTGTCAATCTGAGGGACTGAATTAGGATATGCAGTGAGTGGCAATATAGGATGGAGAAAAGCACCATGGGGTGGTCACCATGGGGAGGTCAGGGAACATGCAGTTGCAATGTAGGATAGGTTTATGAAAAACATCGCGGGGTGGTGAGCATTGTATGGGTGTGTAACATTACATTCACTAGTAGGAGTGAGAAAAACATCACGGTGTGGTGTGAATCGGATGTTCTGAATTAGGATAGGCAGTGAGTGGCAATGTAGGGTGGAGAAAAGCACCGCGGGGTGGTCAGCATGGGGAGGTCAGGGAACATGCAGTGGCAATGTAGGAAAAGTTTCTGAAAAACATCGGGGGTGGTGTGCATTTTATGGGTGTGTAACATTACATTCACTAGTAGGAGTGAGAAAAACATCACGGGGTGGTGTGAATCGGAGGTTCTGAATTAGGATAGGCAGTGAGTGGCAATGTAGGATGGAGAAAAGCACCGCGGGGTGGTCAGCATGGGGAGGTCAGGGAACATGCAATGGCAATGTAGGATAGGTTTCTGAAAAACATCGCCGAGTGGTGCGCATTGTATGTGTGTGTAACATTACATTCACTAGTAGGAGTGAGAAAAACATCACGGGGTGGTGTGAATCGGAGGGTCTGAATTAGCATAGGCAGTGAATGGCAATGTAGGATGGAGAAAAGCACCGCGGGGTGGTCAGCATGGGGAGGTCAGGGAACATGCAGTGGCAATGTAGGATAGGTTTCTGAAAAACATCGCGGAGTGCTGTGCATTGTATGGGTGTGTAACATTACATTCACTAGTAGGAGTGAGAAAAACATCGTGGGGTGGTGCGCATTGTATGGGTGTGTATCATTACATTCACTAGTAGGAGTGAGAATAACATGACGGGGTGGTGTGAATACGATGGTCTGAATTAGGACAGGCAGTGAGTGGCAATGTAGGATGGAGAAAAGCACCGCGGGTTGGTCAGCTTGTGGAGGTCAGGTACCATGCAGAGGCAATATAGGATAGGTTTCTGAAAAACATCTCGGGGTGGTGCGCATTGTATGAGTGTGTAAAATTACATTCCCTAGTAGGAGTGAGAAAAACATCACGGGGTGGTGTGAATCGGAGGGTCTGAATTAGGATGGGCAGTGAGTGGCAATGTACGATGGAGAAAAGCACCAACGGATGGTCAGCATGGTTAGGTCAGGGAACATGCAGTGGCAATGTAGGATAGGTTTCTGAAAAACATTGCGGGGTGGTGCGCATTGTATGGGTGTGTAACATTACATTCACTAGTAGGAGTGAGAAAAACATCAGGGGGTGGTGTGAATCGGAGGGTCTGAATTAGGATAGGCAGTGAGTGGCAATGTAGGATGGAGAAAAGCACCGCGGGGTGGTCAGCATGGGGAGGTCAGGGAACATGCTGTGGCAATGTAGGATAGGTTTCTGAAAAACATCTTGGGGTGGTGCGCATTGTGTGGGTGTTTAACATTACATTCACAAGTAGGAGTGTAAAAAACAACACGGGTTGGGTGAATCCGAGGGTCTGAATTAGGATAGGCAGTGAGTGGCAATGTAGGATGGAGAAAAGCACCGCCGGGTTGGTCAGCATGGGGAGGTCAGGGAACATGCAGTGGCAATGTAGGATAGGTTTCTGAAAAACATCGCTGGGTGGTGCGCATTGTATGGGTGTGTAACATTACATTCACTAGTAGGAGTGAGAAAAACATCACGGGATTGTGTGAATAACAGGGTCTGCATTAGGATAGGCAGTGTGTGGCAATGTAGGATGGAGAAAAGCACCGCGGGGTGGTCAGTATGGGGAGGTCAGGGAACATGCAGTGGCAATGTAGGATAGTTTTCTGAAAAACATCCCGGGGTGGTGCGCATTGTATGGTTGTATAACATTACATTCACTAGTAGGAGTGAGAAAAACATCACGGGGTGGTGCACATTGTATGGATGTGTAACATTAAATTCACTAGTAGGAGTAAGAAAAACATCACGGTGTGGTGTGAATCGGAGGGATTGAATTAGGATAGGCAGTGAGTGGCAATATAGGATGGAGAAAAGCACCACGTGGTGGTCAGCATGGGGAGGTCAGGGAACATGCATTGGCAATATAGGATAGGTTTCTGAAAAACATCGCGGGGTAAAGCGCATTGTATGGTTGTGTAACATTACATTCACTAGGGGGAGTGAGAAAAAGATCGTTCGGTCGTGCGCATTGTATGGGTGTGTAACATTACATTCACAAGTAGGAGTGAAAAAAACATCACGTGGTGGTGTGAATCGGAGCGTCTGATTTAGAATAGGCAGTGAGTGGCAATGTCAGATTGAGAAAAGCACCGCGGGGTGGTCAGCATGGGGAGGTCAGGGAACATGCAGTGTCAATGTAGGATAGGTTTCTGAAAAACATCGCGGGGTGGTGCGCATTGTATCGGTGTGTAACATTACATTCACTAGTAGGAGTGAGAAAAACATCGTGGGGTGGTGCGCATTGTATGTGTGTGTAACATTACATTCACCATTAGGAGTGAGAAAAACATCACAGGGTGGTGTGAATCCGATGGTCTGAATTAGGATAGGCAGTGAGTGGCAATGTAAGATGGAGAAAAGCACCGCGGGTTGGTCAGCTTGTGGAGGTCAGGTACCATGCAGAGGCAATGTAGGATAGGTTTCTGAAAAACATCACGGGGTGGTGCGCATTGTATGGGTGTGTAACATTAAATTCACTAGTAGGAGTAAGAAAAACATCACGGTGTGGTGTGAATCGGAGGGATTGAATTAGGATAGGCAGTGAGTGGCAATATAGGATGGAGAAAAGCACCACGTGGTGGTCAGCATGGGGAGGTCAGGGAACATGCATTGGCAATATAGGATAGGTTTCTGAAAAACATCGCGGGGTAAAGCGCATTGTATGGTTGTGTAACATTACATTCACTAGGGGGAGTGAGAAAAAGATCGTTCGGTGGTGAGCATTGTATGGGTGTGTAACATTACATTCACTAGTAGGAGTGAGAAAAACATCACGGTGTGGTGTGAAACGGATGTTCTGAATTAGGATAGGCAGTGAGTGGCAATGTAGGGTGGAGAAAAGCACCGCGGGGTGGTCAGCATGGGGAGGTCAGGGAACATGCAGTGGCAATGTAGGAAAAGTTTCTGAAAAACATCGGGGGTGGTGTGCATTTTGTGGGTGTGTAACATTACATTCACTAGTAGGAGTGAGAAAAACATCACGGGGTGGTGTGAATCGGAGGTTCTGATTTAGGATAGGCAGTGAGTGGCAAGGTAGGATGGAGAAAAGCACCGCGGGGTGGTCAGCATGGGGAGGTCAGGGAACATGCAGTGGCAATGTAGGATAGGTTTCTGAAAATCATCGCCGAGTGGTGCGCATTGTATGTGTGTGTAACATTACATTCACTAGTAGGAGTGAGAAAAACATCACGGGGTGGTGTGAATCGGAGGGTCTGAATTAGCATAGGCAGTGAATGGCAATGTAGGATGGAGAAAAGCACCGCGGGGTGGTCAGCATGGGGAGGTCATGGAACATGCAGTGGCAATGTAGGATAGGTTTCTGAAAAACATCGCGGGGTGCTGTGCATTGTATGGGTGTGTAACATTACATTCACTAGTAGGAGTGAGAAAAACATCACGGGATTGTGTGAATAACAGGGTCTGCATTAGGATAGGCAGTGTGTGGCAATGTAGGATGGAGAAAAGCACCACGTGGTGGTCAGTATGGGGAGGTCAGGGAACATGCAGTGGCAATGTAGGATAGGTTTCTGAAAAACATCCCGGGGTGGTGCGCATTGTATGGGTGTATAACATTACATTCACTAGTAGGAGTGAGAAAAACATCACGGTGTGGTGCACATTGTATGGGTGTGTAACATTAAATTCACTAGTAGGAGTAAGAAAAACATCACGTTGTGGTGTGAATCGGAGGGATTGAATTAGGATAGGCAGTGAGTGGCAATATAGGATGGAGAAAAGCACCACGTGGTGGTCAGCATGGGGAGGTCAGGGAACATGCATTGGCAATATAGGATAGGTTTCTGAAAAACATCGCGGGGTGATGCGCATTGTATGGTTGTGTAACATTACATTCACTAGTGGGAGTGAGAAAAAGATCGTTGGGTGGTGCGCATTGTATGGGTGTGTAACATTACATTCACAAGTAGGAGTGAAAAAATCATCACGTGGTGGTGTGAATCGGAGGGTCTGATTTAGAATAGGCAGTGAGTGGCAATGTCAGATTGAGAAAAGCACCGCGGGGTGGTCAGCATGGGGAGGTCAGGGAACATGAAGTGTCAATGTAGGATAGGTTTCTGAAAAACATCGCAGGGTGGTGCGCATTGTATCGGTGTGTAACATTACATTCACTAGTAGGAGTGAGAAAAACATCGTGGGGTGGTGCGCATTGTATGTGTGTGTAACATTACATTCACCATTAGGAGTGAGAAAAACATCACGGGGTGGTGTGAATCCGATGGTCTGAATTAGGATAGGCAGTGAGTGGCAATGTAAGATGGAGAAAAGCACCGCGGGTTGGTCAGCTTGTGGAGGTCAGGTACCATGCAGAGGCAATGTAGGATAGGTTTCTGGAAAACATCACGGGGTGGTGCGCATTGTATGGGTGTGTAACATTTCATTCACTAGTAGGAGTGAGAAAAACATCACGGGCTGGTGTGAATCGGAGGGTCTAAATTAGGATAGGCCGTGAGTGGCAATGTAGGATGGACAAAAGCCCCGCGGGTTGGTCAGCATGTGGAGGTCTGGGAACATGCAGTGGCAATGTAGGATAGGTTTCTGAAAAACATCGCGGGGTGGTGCGCATTTTATGGGTGTGTAAAATTACATTCTCTCGTAGGAGTTAGAAAAACATCATGGGGTGGTGTGAATCGGAGGGTCTGAATTAGGTTAGGCAGTGAGTGGTAATGTAGGATGGAGAAAAGCACCGCCGAGTGGTCAACATGGCGAGGTCAGGGAACATCCAGTGGCAATGTAGGATAGGTTTCTGAAAAACATCGCGGGGTGGTGCGCATTGTATGGGTGTGTAACATTACATTCACTAGTAGGAGTGAGAAAAGCATCACGGGGTGGTGTGAATTGGAGTGTCTGAATTAGAATAGGCAGTGAGTGGCAATGTAGGATGGAGAAAGCACCGGCGGGTGGTCAGCATGGGGAGGTCAGGGAACATGCAGTGGCAATATAGGATAGGTTTCTGAAAAACATCGCTGGGTGGTGCGCATTGTATGGGTGTGTAACATTACATTCACAAGTCGGAGTGAGAAAAACATCACGGGATTGTGTGAATAAGAGGGTCTGCAGTAGGATAGGCAGTGTGTGGCAATGTAGGATGGAGAAAAGCACCGCGGGCTTGTTCAGCATTGGGAGGTCAGGGAACATGCAGTGGCAAGGTAGGATATGTTTCTGAAAAACATCGCGGGGTGGTGCGCATTGTATGGGTGTGTAACACTACATTCACTAGTAGGAGTGAGAAAAACATCGCGGGCTGGTGTGCATTGTATGGGTTTGTAACATTACATTCACTAGTAGGAGTGAGAAAAACATCACGGGGTGGTGTCAATCTGAGGGACTGAATTAGGATATGCAGTGAGTGGCAATATAGGATGGAGAAAAGCACCATGGGGTGGTCACCATGGGGAGGTCAGGGAACATGCAGTTGCAATGTAGGATAGGTTTATGAAAAACATCGCGGGGTGGTGAGCATTGTATGGGTGTGTAACATTACATTCACTAGTAGGAGTGAGAAAAACATCACGGTGTGGTGTGAATCGGATGTTCTGAATTAGGATAGGCAGTGAGTGGCAATGTAGGGTGGAGAAAAGCACCGCGGGGTGGTCAGCATGGGGAGGTCAGGGAACATGCAGTGGCAATGTAGGAAAAGTTTCTGAAAAACATCGGGGGTGGTGTGCATTTTATGGGTGTGTAACATTACATTCACTAGTAGGAGTGAGAAAAACATCACGGGGTGGTGTGAATCGGAGGTTCTGAATTAGGATAGGCAGTGAGTGGCAATGTAGGATGGAGAAAAGCACCGCGGGGTGGTCAGCATGGGGAGGTCAGGGAACATGCAATGGCAATGTAGGATAGGTTTCTGAAAAACATCGCCGAGTGGTGCGCATTGTATGTGTGTGTAACATTACATTCACTAGTAGGAGTGAGAAAAACATCACGGGGTGGTGTGAATCGGAGGGTCTGAATTAGCATAGGCAGTGAATGGCAATGTAGGATGGAGAAAAGCACCGCGGGGTGGTCAGCATGGGGAGGTCAGGGAACATGCAGTGGCAATGTAGGATAGGTTTCTGAAAAACATTACGGGGTGCTGTGCATTGTATGGGTGTGTAACATTACATTCACTAGTAGGAGTGAGAAAAACATCGTGGGGTGGTGCGCATTGTATGGGTGTGTATCATTACATTCACTAGTAGGAGTGAGAATAACATGACGGGGTGGTGTGAATACGATGGTCTGAATTAGGACAGGCAGTGAGTGGCAATGTAGGATGGAGAAAAGCACCGCGGGTTGGTCAGCTTGTGGAGGTCAGGTACCATGCAGAGGCAATATAGGATAGTTTTCTGAAAAACATCTCGGGGTGGTGCGCATTGTATGAGTGTGTAAAATTACATTCCCTAGTAGGAGTGAGAAAAACATCACGGGGTGGTGTGAATCGGAGGGTCTGAATTAGGATGGGCAGTGAGTGGCAATGTACGATGGAGAAAAGCACCAACGGATGGTCAGCATGGTTAGGTCAGGGAACATGCAGTGGCAATGTAGGATAGGTTTCTGAAAAACATTGCGGGGTGGTGCGCATTGTATGGGTGTGTAACATTACATTCACTAGTAGGAGTGAGAAAAACATCAGGGGGTGGTGTGAATCGGAGGGTCTGAATTAGGATAGGCAGTGAGTGGCAATGTAGGATGGAGAAAAGCACCGCGGGGTGGTCAGCATGGGGAGGTCAGGGAACATGCTGTGGCAATGTAGGATAGGTTTCTGAAAAACATCTTGGGGTGGTGCGCATTGTGTGGGTGTTTAACATTACATTCACAAGTAGGAGTGTAAAAAACAACACGGGTTGGGTGAATCCGAGGGTCTGAATTAGGATAGGCAGTGAGTGGCAATGTAGGATGGAGAAAAGCACCGCCGGGTTGGTCAGCATGGGGAGGTCAGGGAACATGCAGTGGCAATGTAGGATAGGTTTCTGAAAAACATCGCTGGGTGGTGCGCATTGTATGGGTGTGTAACATTACATTCACTAGTAGGAGTGAGAAAAACATCACGGGATTGTGTGAATAACAGGGTCTGCATTAGGATAGGCAGTGTGTGGCAATGTAGGATGGAGAAAAGCACCGCGGGGTGGTCAGTATGGAGAGGTCAGGGAACATGCAGTGGCAATGTAGGATAGTTTTCTGAAAAACATCCCGGGGTGGTGCGCATTGTATGGTTGTATAACATTACATTCACTAGTAGGAGTGAGAAAAACATCACGGGGTGGTGCACATTGTATGGGTGTGTAACATTAAATTCACTAGTAGGAGTAAGAAAAACATCACGGTGTGGTGTGAATCGGAGGGATTGAATTAGGATAGGCAGTGAGTGGCAATATAGGATGGAGAAAAGCACCACGTGGTGGTCAGCATGGGGAGGTCAGGGAACATGCATTGGCAATATAGGATAGGTTTCTGAAAAACATCGCGGGGTAAAGCGCATTGTATGGTTGTGTAACATTACATTCACTAGGGGGAGTGAGAAAAAGATCGTTCGGTGGTGCGCATTGTATGGGTGTGTAACATTACATTCACAAGTAGGAGTGAAAAAAACATCACGTGGTGGTGTGAATCGGAGCGTCTGATTTAGAATAGGCAGTGAGTGGCAATGTCAGATTGAGAAAAGCACCGCGGGGTGGTCAGCATGGGGAGGTCAGGGAACATGCAGTGTCAATGTAGGATAGGTTTCTGAAAAACATCGCGGGGTGGTGCGCATTGTATCGGTGTGTAACATTACATTCACTAGTAGGAGTGAGAAAAACATCGTGGGGTGGTGCGCATTGTATGTGTGTGTAACATTACATTCACCATTAGGAGTGAGAAAAACATCACAGGGTGGTGTGAATCCGATGGTCTGAATTAGGATAGGCAGTGAGTGGCAATGTAAGATGGAGAAAAGCACCGCGGGTTGGTCAGCTTGTGGAGGTCAGGTACCATGCAGAGGCAATGTAGGATAGGTTTCTGAAAAACATCACGGGGTGGTGCGCATTGTATCGGTGTGTAACATTACATTCACTAGTAGGAGTGAGAAAAACATCGTGGGGTGGTGCGCATTGTATGTGTGTGTAACATTACATTCACCATTAGGAGTGAGAAAAACATCACGGGGTGGTGTGAATCCGATGGTCTGAATTAGGATAGGCAGTGAGTGGCAATGTAAGATGGAGAAAAGCACCGCGGGTTGGTCAGCTTGTGGAGGTCAGGTACCATGCAGAGGCAATGTAGGATAGGTTTCTGGAAAACATCACGGGGTGGTGCGCATTGTATGGGTGTGTAACATTTCATTCACTAGTAGGAGTGAGAAAAACATCACGGGCTGGTGTGAATCGGAGGGTCTAAATTAGGATAGGCCGTGAGTGGCAATGTAGGATGGACAAAAGCCCCGCGGGTTGGTCAGCATGTGGAGGTCTGGGAACATGCAGTGGCAATGTAGGATAGGTTTCTGAAAAACATCGCGGGGTGGTGCGCATTTTATGGGTGTGTAAAATTACATTCTCTCGTAGGAGTTAGAAAAACATCATGGGGTGGTGTGAATCGGAGGGTCTGAATTAGGTTAGGCAGTGAGTGGCAATGTAGGATGGAGAAAAGCACCGCCGAGTGGTCAACATGGCGAGGTCAGGGAACATCCAGTGGCAATGTAGGATAGGTTTCTGAAAAACATCGCGGGGTGGTGCGCATTGTATGGGTGTGTAACATTACATTCACTAGTAGGAGTGAGAAAAGCATCACGGGGTGGTGTGAATTGGAGTGTCTGAATTAGAATAGGCAGTGAGTGGCAATGTAGGATGGAGAAAGCACCGGCGGGTGGTCAGCATGGGGAGGTCAGGGAACATGCAGTGGCAATATAGGATAGGTTTCTGAAAAACATCGCTGGGTGGTGCGCATTGTATGGGTGTGTAACATTACATTCACAAGTCGGAGTGAGAAAAACATCACGGGATTGTGTGAATAAGAGGGTCTGCAGTAGGATAGGCAGTGTGTGGCAATGTAGGATGGAGAAAAGCACCGCGGGCTTGTTCAGCATTGGGAGGTCAGGGAACATGCAGTGGCAAGGTAGGATATGTTTCTGAAAAACATCGCGGGGTGGTGCGCATTGTATGGGTGTGTAACACTACATTCACTAGTAGGAGTGAGAAAAACATCGCGGGCTGGTGTGCATTGTATGGGTTTGTAACATTACATTCACTAGTAGGAGTGAGAAAAACATCACGGGGTGGTGTCAATCTGAGGGACTGAATTAGGATATGCAGTGAGTGGCAATATAGGATGGAGAAAAGCACCATGGGGTGGTCACCATGGGGAGGTCAGGGAACATGCAGTTGCAATGTAGGATAGGTTTATGAAAAACATCGCGGGGTGGTGAGCATTGTATGGGTGTGTAACATTACATTCACTAGTAGGAGTGAGAAAAACATCACGGTGTGGTGTGAATCGGATGTTCTGAATTAGGATAGGCAGTGAGTGGCAATGTAGGGTGGAGAAAAGCACCGCGGGGTGGTCAGCATGGGGAGGTCAGGGAACATGCAGTGGCAATGTAGGAAAAGTTTCTGAAAAACATCGGGGGTGGTGTGCATTTTATGGGTGTGTAACATTACATTCACTAGTAGGAGTGAGAAAAACATCACGGGGTGGTGTGAATCGGAGGTTCTGAATTAGGATAGGCAGTGAGTGGCAATGTAGGATGGAGAAAAGCACCGCGGGGTGGTCAGCATGGGGAGGTCAGGGAACATGCAATGGCAATGTAGGATAGGTTTCTGAAAAACATCGCCGAGTGGTGCGCATTGTATGTGTGTGTAACATTACATTCACTAGTAGGAGTGAGAAAAACATCACGGGGTGGTGTGAATCGGAGGGTCTGAATTAGCATAGGCAGTGAATGGCAATGTAGGATGGAGAAAAGCACCGCGGGGTGGTCAGCATGGGGAGGTCAGGGAACATGCAGTGGCAATGTAGGATAGGTTTCTGAAAAACATTACGGGGTGCTGTGCATTGTATGGGTGTGTAACATTACATTCACTAGTAGGAGTGAGAAAAACATCGTGGGGTGGTGCGCATTGTATGGGTGTGTATCATTACATTCACTAGTAGGAGTGAGAATAACATGACGGGGTGGTGTGAATACGATGGTCTGAATTAGGACAGGCAGTGAGTGGCAATGTAGGATGGAGAAAAGCACCGCGGGTTGGTCAGCTTGTGGAGGTCAGGTACCATGCAGAGGCAATATAGGATAGGTTTCTGAAAAACATCTCGGGGTGGTGCGCATTGTATGAGTGTGTAAAATTACATTCCCTAGTAGGAGTGAGAAAAACATCACGGGGTGGTGTGAATCGGAGGGTCTGAATTAGGATGGGCAGTGAGTGGCAATGTACGATGGAGAAAAGCACCAACGGATGGTCAGCATGGTTAGGTCAGGGAACATGCAGTGGCAATGTAGGATAGGTTTCTGAAAAACATTGCGGGGTGGTGCGCATTGTATGGGTGTGTAACATTACATTCACTAGTAGGAGTGAGAAAAACATCAGGGGGTGGTGTGAATCGGAGGGTCTGAATTAGGATAGGCAGTGAGTGGCAATGTAGGATGGAGAAAAGCACCGCGGGGTGGTCAGCATGGGGAGGTCAGGGAACATGCTGTGGCAATGTAGGATAGGTTTCTGAAAAACATCTTGGGGTGGTGCGCATTGTGTGGGTGTTTAACATTACATTCACAAGTAGGAGTGTAAAAAACAACACGGGTTGGGTGAATCCGAGGGTCTGAATTAGGATAGGCAGTGAGTGGCAATGTAGGATGGAGAAAAGCACCGCCGGGTTGGTCAGCATGGGGAGGTCAGGGAACATGCAGTGGCAATGTAGGATAGGTTTCTGAAAAACATCGCTGGGTGGTGCGCATTGTATGGGTGTGTAACATTACATTCACTAGTAGGAGTGAGAAAAACATCACGGGATTGTGTGAATAACAGGGTCTGCATTAGGATAGGCAGTGTGTGGCAATGTAGGATGGAGAAAAGCACCGCGGGGTGGTCAGTATGGAGAGGTCAGGGAACATGCAGTGGCAATGTAGGATAGTTTTCTGAAAAACATCCCGGGGTGGTGCGCATTGTATGGTTGTATAACATTACATTCACTAGTAGGAGTGAGAAAAACATCACGGGGTGGTGCACATTGTATGGGTGTGTAACATTAAATTCACTAGTAGGAGTAAGAAAAACATCACGGTGTGGTGTGAATCGGAGGGATTGAATTAGGATAGGCAGTGAGTGGCAATATAGGATGGAGAAAAGCACCACGTGGTGGTCAGCATGGGGAGGTCAGGGAACATGCATTGGCAATATAGGATAGGTTTCTGAAAAACATCGCGGGGTAAAGCGCATTGTATGGTTGTGTAACATTACATTCACTAGGGGGAGTGAGAAAAAGATCGTTCGGTGGTGCGCATTGTATGGGTGTGTAACATTACATTCACAAGTAGGAGTGAAAAAAACATCACGTGGTGGTGTGAATCGGAGCGTCTGATTTAGAATAGGCAGTGAGTGGCAATGTCAGATTGAGAAAAGCACCGCGGGGTGGTCAGCATGGGGAGGTCAGGGAACATGCAGTGTCAATGTAGGATAGGTTTCTGAAAAACATCGCGGGGTGGTGCGCATTGTATCGGTGTGTAACATTACATTCACTAGTAGGAGTGAGAAAAACATCGTGGGGTGGTGCGCATTGTATGTGTGTGTAACATTACATTCACCATTAGGAGTGAGAAAAACATCACAGGGTGGTGTGAATCCGATGGTCTGAATTAGGATAGGCAGTGAGTGGCAATGTAAGATGGAGAAAAGCACCGCGGGTTGGTCAGCTTGTGGAGGTCAGGTACCATGCAGAGGCAATATAGGATAGGTTTCTAAAAAACATCACGGGGTGGTGCGCATTGTATGGGTGTGTAACATTTCATTCACTAGTAGGAGTGAGAAAAACATCACGGGCTGGTGTGAATCGGAGGGTCTAAATTAGGATAGGCCGTGAGTGGCAATGTAGGATGGACAAAAGCCCCGCGGGTTGGTCAGCATGTGGAGGTCAGGGAACATGCAGTGGCAATGTAGGATAGGTTTCTGAAAAACATCGCGGGGTGGTGCGCATTTTATGGGTGTGTAAAATTACATTCTCTCGTAGGAGTTAGAAAAACATCATGGGGTGGTGTGAATCGGAGGGTCTGAATTAGTTTAGGCAGTGAGTGGCAATGTAGGATGGAGAAAAGCACCGCCGAGTGGTCAACATGGGGAGGTCAGGGAACATCCAGTGGCAATGTAGGATAGGTTTCTGAAAAACATCGCGGGGTGGTGCGCATTGTATGGGTGTGTAACATTACATTCACTAGTAGGAGTGAGAAAAGCATCACGGGGTGGTGTGAATTGGAGTGTCTGAATTAGGATAGGCAGTGAGTGGCAATGTAGGATGGAGAAAGCACCGGCGGGTGGTCAGCATGGGGAGGTCAGGGAACATGCAGTGGCAATATAGGATAGGTTTCTGAAAAACATCGCTGGGTGGTGCGCATTGTATGGGTGTGTAACATTACATTCACTAGTCGGAGTGAGAAAAACATCACGGGATTGTGTGAATAAGAGGGTCTGCAGTAGGATAGGCAGTGTGTGGCAATGTAGGATGGAGAAAAGCACCGCGGGCTCGTCAGCATGGGGAGGTCAGGGAACATGCAGTGGCAATGTAGGATATGTTTCTGAAAAACATCGCGGGGTGGTGCGCATTGTATGGGTGTGTAACATTACATTCACTAGTAGGAGTGAGAAAAACATCGCGGGCTGGTGTGCATTGTATGGGTTTGTAACATTACATTCACTAGTAGGAGTGAGAAAAACATCACGGGGTGGTGTCAATCTGAGGGACTGAATTAGGATATGCAGTGAGTGGCAATATAGGATGGAGAAAAGCACCATGGGGTGGTCACCATGGGGAGGTCAGGGAACATGCAGTGGCAATGTAGGATAGGTTTATGAAAAACATCGCGGGGTGGTGAGCATTGTATGGGTGTGTAACATTACATTCACTAGTAGGAGTGAGAAAAACATCACGGTGTGGTGTGAAACGGATGTTCTGAATTAGGATAGGCAGTGAGTGGCAATGTAGGGTGGAGAAAAGCACCGCGGGGTGGTCAGCATGGGGAGGTCAGGGAACATGCAGTGGCAATGTAGGAAAAGTTTCTGAAAAACATCGGGGGTGGTGTGCATTTTATGGGTGTGTAACATTACATTCACTAGTAGGAGTGAGAAAAACATCACGGGGTGGTGTGAATCGGAGGTTCTGAATTAGGATAGGCAGTGAGTGGCAATGTAGGATGGAGAAAAGCACCGCGGGGTGGTCAGCATGGGGAGGTCAGGGAACATGCAGTGGCAATGTAGGATAGGTTTCTGAAAATCATCGCCGAGTGGTGCGCATTGTATGTGTGTGTAACATTACATTCACTAGTAGGAGTGAGAAAAACATCACGGGGTGGTGTGAATCGGAGGGTCTGAATTAGCATAGGCAGTGAATGGCAATGTAGGATGGAGAAAAGCACCGCGGGGTGGTCAGCATGGGGAGGTCATGGAACATGCAGTGGCAATGTAGGATAGGTTTCTGAAAAACATCGCGGGGTGCTGTGCATTGTATGGGTGTGTAACATTACATTCACTAGTAGGAGTGAGAAAAACATCACGGGATTGTGTGAATAACAGGGTCTGCATTAGGATAGGCAGTGTGTGGCAATGTAGGATGGAGAAAAGCACCACGTGGTGGTCAGTATGGGGAGGTCAGGGAACATGCAGTGGCAATGTAGGATAGGTTTCTGAAAAACATCCCGGGGTGGTGCGCATTGTATGGGTGTATAACATTACATTCACTAGTAGGAGTGAGAAAAACATCACGGTGTGGTGCACATTGTATGGGTGTGTAACATTAAATTCACTAGTAGGAGTAAGAAAAACATCACGGTGTGGTGTGAATCGGAGGGATTGAATTAGGATAGGCAGTGAGTGGCAATATAGGATGGAGAAAAGCACCACGTGGTGGTCAGCATGGGGAGGTCAGGGAACATGCATTGGCAATATAGGATAGGTTTCTGAAAAACATCGCGGGGTGATGCGCATTGTATGGTTGTGTAACATTACATTCACTAGTGGGAGTGAGAAAAAGATCGTTGGGTGGTGCGCATTGTATGGGTGTGTAACATTACATTCACAAGTAGGAGTGAAAAAATCATCACGTGGTGGTGTGAATCGGAGGGTCTGATTTAGAATAGGCAGTGAGTGGCAATGTCAGATTGAGAAAAGCACCGCGGGGTGGTCAGCATGGGGAGGTCAGGGAACATGAAGTGTCAATGTAGGATAGGTTTCTGAAAAACATCGCGGGGTGGTGCGCATTGTATCGGTGTGTAACATTACATTCACTAGTAGGAGTGAGAAAAACATCGTGGGGTGGTGCGCATTGTATGTGTGTGTAACATTACATTCACCATTAGGAGTGAGAAAAACATCACGGGGTGGTGTGAATCTGATGGTCTGAATTAGGATAGGCAGTGAGTGGCAATGTAAGATGGAGAAAAGCACCGCGGGTTGGTCAGCTTGTGGAGGTCAGGTACCATGCAGAGGCAATGTAGGATAGGTTTCTGGAAAACATCACGGGGTGGTGCGCATTGTATGGGTGTGTAACATTTCATTCACTAGTAGGAGTGAGAAAAACATCACGGGCTGGTGTGAATCGGAGGGTCTAAATTAGGATAGGCCGTGAGTGGCAATGTAGGATGGACAAAAGCCCCGCGGGTTGGTCAGCATGTGGAGGTCTGGGAACATGCAGTGGCAATGTAGGATAGGTTTCTGAAAAACATCGCGGGGTGGTGCGCATTTTATGGGTGTGTAAAATTACATTCTCTCCTAGGAGTTAGAAAAACATCATGGGGTGGTGTGAATCGGAGGGTCTGAATTAGGTTAGGCAGTGAGTGGCAATGTAGGATGGAGAAAAGCACCGCCGAGTGGTCAACATGGGGAGGTCAGGGAACATCCAGTGGCAATGTAGGATAGGTTTCTGAAAAACATCGCGGGGTGGTGCGCATTGTATGGGTGTGTAACATTACATTCACTAGTAGGAGTGAGAAAAGCATCACGGGGTGGTGTGAATTGGAGTGTCTGAATTAGAATAGGCAGTGAGTGGCAATGTAGGATGGAGAAAGCACCGGCGGGTGGTCAGCATGGGGAGGTCAGGGAACATGCAGTGGCAATATAGGATAGGTTTCTGAAAAACATCGCTGGGTGGTGCGCATTGTATGGGTGTGTAACATTACATTCACTAGTCGGAGTGAGAAAAACATCACAGGATTGTGTGAATAAGAGGGTCTGCAGTAGGATAGGCAGTGTGTGGCAATGTAGGATGGAGAAAAGCACCGCGGGCTGGTCAGCATGGGGAGGTCAGGGAACATGCAGTGGCAAGGTAGGATATGTTTCTGAAAAACATCGCGGGGTGGTGCGCATTGTATGGGTGTGTAACATTACATTCACTAGTAGGAGTGAGAAAAACATCGCGGGCTGGTGTGCATTGTATGGGTTTGTAACATTACATTCACTAGTAGGAGTGAGAAAAACATCACGGGGTGGTGTCAATCTGAGGGACTGAATTAGGATATGCAGTGAGTGGCAATATAGGATGGAGAAAAGCACCATGGGGTGGTCACCATGGGGAGGTCAGGGAACATGCAGTTGCAATGTAGGATAGGTTTATGAAAAACATCGCGGGGTGGTGAGCATTGTATGGGTGTGTAACATTACATTCACTAGTAGGAGTGAGAAAAACATCACGGTGTGGTGTGAATCGGATGTTCTGAATTAGGATAGGCAGTGAGTGGCAATGTAGGGTGGAGAAAAGCACCGCGGGGTGGTCAGCATGGGGAGGTCAGGGAACATGCAGTGGCAATGTAGGAAAAGTTTCTGAAAAACATCGGGGGTGGTGTGCATTTTATGGGTGTGTAACATTACATTCACTAGTAGGAGTGAGAAAAACATCACGGGGTGGTGTGAATCGGAGGTTCTGAATTAGGATAGGCAGTGAGTGGCAATGTAGGATGGAGAAAAGCACCGCGGGGTGGTCAGCATGGGGAGGTCAGGGAACATGCAATGGCAATGTAGGATAGGTTTCTGAAAAACATCGCCGAGTGGTGCGCATTGTATGTGTGTGTAACATTACATTCACTAGTAGGAGTGAGAAAAACATCACGGGGTGGTGTGAATCGGAGGGTCTGAATTAGCATAGGCAGTGAATGGCAATGTAGGATGGAGAAAAGCACCGCGGGGTGGTCAGCATGGGGAGGTCAGGGAACATGCAGTGGCAATGTAGGATAGGTTTCTGAAAAACATTACGGGGTGCTGTGCATTGTATGGGTGTGTAACATTACATTCACTAGTAGGAGTGAGAAAAACATCGTGGGGTGGTGCGCATTGTATGGGTGTGTATCATTACATTCACTAGTAGGAGTGAGAATAACATGACGGGGTGGTGTGAATACGATGGTCTGAATTAGGACAGGCAGTGAGTGGCAATGTAGGATGGAGAAAAGCACCGCGGGTTGGTCAGCTTGTGGAGGTCAGGTACCATGCAGAGGCAATATAGCATAGGTTTCTGAAAAACATCTCGGGGTGGTGCGCATTGTATGAGTGTGTAAAATTACATTCCCTAGTAGGAGTGAGAAAAACATCACGGGGTGGTGTGAATCGGAGGGTCTGAATTAGGATGGGCAGTGAGTGGCAATGTACGATGGAGAAAAGCACCAACGGATGGTCAGCATGGTTAGGTCAGGGAACATGCAGTGGCAATGTAGGATAGGTTTCTGAAAAACATCTTGGGGTGGTGCGCATTGTGTGGGTGTTTAACATTACATTCACAAGTAGGAGTGTAAAAAACAACACGGGTTGGGTGAATCCGAGGGTCTGAATTAGGATAGGCAGTGAGTGGCAATGTAGGATGGAGAAAAGCACAGCGGAGTGGTCAGTATGGGACGGTCACGGAACATGCAGTGGCAATGTAGGATAGGTTTCTGAAAAACATCGCGGAGTGGTACGCATTGTATGGGTGTGTAACATTACATTCACTTGTAGGAGTGAGAAAAACATCACGGTGTGGGTGAATCGGAGTGTCTGAATTAGGATAGGCAGTGAGTGGCAATGTAGAATGGGGAAAAGCACCGCGGGGTGGTCAGCATGGGGAGTTCAAGGAACATGCAGTTGCAATGTAGGATAGGTTTCTGAAAAACATCGCGTGGTGGTGCGCATTGTATGGGTGTGTAACATTACATTCACTAGTTGGAGTCAGAAAAACATCACGGGGTGGTGTGAATCGGAGGGTCTGAATTAGGATAGGCAGTGAGTGGCAATGTAGGATAGAGAAAAGTACCGCGGGGTGGTCAGCATGGGGAGGTCAGGGAACATGTAGTGGCAATATAGGATAGGTTTCTGAAAAACATCGCATGGTGGTGGGCATTGTATGGGTGTGTAACATTACATTCACTAGAGGAAGTGAGAAAAACATCACGGGGTGGTGTGAATCGGAGGGTCTGAATTAGGATAGGCAGTGAGTGGCAATGTAGGATGGAGAAAAGCACCGCGGGGTGGTAAGCATGGGGAGGTGAGGGAACATGCAGTGGCAATATAGGAAAGGTTTCTGAAAAACATCGTTAAGTGGTGCGCATTGTATGTGTGTGTAACATTATATTCACTAGTAGGAGTGAGAAAAACATCACGGGGTGGTGTGAATTGGAGAATCTGAATTAGAATAGGCAGTGAGTGGCAATATTGGATGGAGAAAAACACCGCGGGGTGGTCATCATGTGGAGGTCAGGGAATATGCAGTGGCAATGTAGGATAGGTTTCTGAAAAACATCGCGGGGTGGTGCGCATTGTATGGGGGTGTAACATTACATTCACTAGTAGGAGTGAGAAAAACATCACGGGGTGGTGTGAATCGGAGGGTCTGAATTAGGATAGGAAGTGAGTGGCAATGTAGGATGGAGAAAAGCACCGCGGGGTTGTCAGCATGGGGAGGTCAGGGCACATGCAGTGGCAATGTAGGATAGGTTTCTGAAAAACATCGCAGGGTGATGCGCATTGTATGGTTGTGTAACATTACATTCACTAGAAGGAGTGAGAAAAAGATCGTGGGGTGGTGCGCATTGTAGGGTTGTGTAACATTATATTCACAAGTAGGAGTGAAAAAAACATCACGAAGTGGTGTGAATCGGAGGGTCTGAATTAGAATAGGCATTGAGTGGCAATGTCGGATGGAGAAAAGCACCGCGGGGTGGTCAGCATGTGGAGGTCAGGGAACATGCTGTCGCAATGTAGGATAGGTTTCTGAAAAACATCTTGGGGTGGTGCGCATTGTATGGGTGTTTAACATTACATTCACAAGTAGGAGTGAGAAAAACAACACGGGGTGGGTGAATCCGAGGGTCTGAATTAGGATAGGCAGTGAGTGGCAATGTAGGATGGAGAAAGCACTGCGGGGTTGTCAGCATGGGGAGGTCAGGGCACATGCAGTGGCAATGTAGGATAGGTTTCTGAAAAACATTGCGGGGTGATGCGCATTGTATGGTTGTCTAACATTACATTCACTAGTAGGAGTGAGAAAAAGATCGTGGGGTGGTGCGCATTGTATGGGTGTGTAACATTACATTCACTAGTAGGAGTCAGAAAAACATCGTGGGGTGGTGTGCATTGTATATGTGTGTAACATTACATTCACCAGTAGGAGTGAGAAAAACATCACGGGGTGGTGTGAATACGATGGTCTGAAATAGGATAGGCAGTGAGTGGCAATGCAGGATGGAGAAAAGCACCGCGGGTTGGTCAGCTTGTGGAGGACAGGTACCATGCAGAGGCAATGTAGGATAGGTTTCTGAAAAACATCTCGGGGTGGTGCGCATTGTATGAGTGTGTAAAATTACATTCCCTAGTAGGAGTGAGAAAAACATCACGGGGTGGTGTGAATCGGAGGGTCTGAATTAGCATCGGCAGTGAGCGGCAATGTACGATGGAGAAAAGCACCAACGGATGGTCAGCATGGGTAGGTCAGGGAACATGCAGTGGCAATGTAGGATCGGTTTCTGAAAAACATCACGGGGTGGTGCGCGTTGTATGGGTGTGTAACATTACATTCACTAGTAGGAGTGAGAAAAACATCACGGGCTGGTGTGAATCGGAGGGTCTGAATTAGGATAGCCAGCGAGTTGCAATGTAGGATGGAGAAAAGCAACGCAGGGAGGTCAGCATGGGGAGGTCAGGGAACATGCAGTGGCAATGTAGGATAGGTTTCTGAAAAACATTCCGGGGTGGTGCGCATTGTATGGGTGTATAACATTACATTCACTAGTAGGAGTGTGAAAAACATCACGGGGTGGTGCACATTGCATGGGTGTGTAACATTAAATTCACTTGTAGGAGTAAGAAAAACATCATGGGGTGGTGTGAATCGGAGGGATTGAATTAGGATAGGCAGTGAGTGGCAATATAGGATGGAGAAAAGCACCACGTGGTGGTCAGCATGGGGAGGTCAGGGAACATGCAGTGGCAATGTAGGATAGGTTTCTGAAAAACATAACGCGGTGGTGCCGATTGTATGGTTGTGTAACATTACATTCACTACTAGGAGTGAGAAAAACATCACGGAGTCGTGTGAATCGGAGGGTCTGAATTAGGATAGGCCGTAAGTGGCAATGTAGGGTGGAGAAAAGCACCGCGGGGTGGACAGCATGGGGAGGTAAGGGAACATGCAGTGGCAATGTAGGATAGGTTTCTGAAAAACATCGCGGGGTGATGCGCATTGTATGGTTGTGTAACATTACATTCACTAGTAGGAGTGAGAAAAAGATTGTGGGGTGGTGCGCATTGTATGGGTGTGTAACATTACATTCACTAGTAGGAGTGAGAAAAACATCACGGGGTGGTGCGCATTGTATGGGTGTGTAACATTACATTCACTTGTAGGAGTGAGAAAAACATCACGGGCTGGTGTGAATCGGAGGGTCTGAATTAGGATAGCCAGTGAGTTGCAATGTAGGATGGAGAAAAGCACCGCAGGGAGGTCAGCATGGGTAAGCCAGGGAACATGCACTTGCAATGTAGGATAGTTTTCTGAAAAACATCGCGGGGTGGTGCGCATTGTATGGGTGTGTTACATTACATTCACTAGTAGGAGTGAGAAAAACATCACGGGGTGGTGTGAATCGGAGGGTCTGAATTAGGATAGCCAGTCAGTTGCAATGTAGAATGGAGAAAAGCAAGCGCAGGGAGGTCAGCATGGGGAGGTCAGGGAACATGCAGTGGCAATATAGGATAGGTTTCTGAAAAACATCGCTGGGTGGTGCGCATTGTATGGGTGTGTAACATTACATTCACTAGTCGGAGTGAGAAAAACATCACAGGATTGTGTGAATAAGAGGGTCTGCAGTAGGATAGGCAGTGTGTGGCAATGTAGGATGGAGAAAAGCACCGCGGGCTGGTCAGCATGGGGAGGTCAGGGAACATGCAGTGGCAAGGTAGGATATGTTTCTGAAAAACATCGCGGGGTGGTGCGCATTGTATGGGTGTGTAACATTACATTCACTAGTAGGAGTGAGAAAAACATCGCGGGCTGGTGTGCATTGTATGGGTTTGTAACATTACATTCACTAGTAGGAGTGAGAAAAACATCACGGGGTGGTGTCAATCTGAGGGACTGAATTAGGATATGCAGTGAGTGGCAATATAGGATGGAGAAAAGCACCATGGGGTGGTCACCATGGGGAGGTCAGGGAACATGCAGTTGCAATGTAGGATAGGTTTATGAAAAACATCGCGGGGTGGTGAGCATTGTATGGGTGTGTAACATTACATTCACTAGTAGGAGTGAGAAAAACATCACGGTGTGGTGTGAATCGGATGTTCTGAATTAGGATAGGCAGTGAGTGGCAATGTAGGGTGGAGAAAAGCACCGCGGGGTGGTCAGCATGGGGAGGTCAGGGAACATGCAGTGGCAATGTAGGAAAAGTTTCTGAAAAACATCGGGGGTGGTGTGCATTTTATGGGTGTGTAACATTACATTCACTAGTAGGAGTGAGAAAAACATCACGGGGTGGTGTGAATCGGAGGTTCTGAATTAGGATAGGCAGTGAGTGGCAATGTAGGATGGAGAAAAGCACCGCGGGGTGGTCAGCATGGGGAGGTCAGGGAACATGCAATGGCAATGTAGGATAGGTTTCTGAAAAACATCGCCGAGTGGTGCGCATTGTATGTGTGTGTAACATTACATTCACTAGTAGGAGTGAGAAAAACATCACGGGGTGGTGTGAATCGGAGGGTCTGAATTAGCATAGGCAGTGAATGGCAATGTAGGATGGAGAAAAGCACCGCGGGGTGGTCAGCATGGGGAGGTCAGGGAACATGCAATGGCAATGTAGGATAGGTTTCTGAAAAACATTACGGGGTGCTGTGCATTGTATGGGTGTGTAACATTACATTCACTAGTAGGAGTGAGAAAAACATCGTGGGGTGGTGCGCATTGTATGGGTGTGTATCATTACATTCACTAGTAGGAGTGAGAATAACATGACGAGGTGGTGTGAATACGATGGTCTGAATTAGGACAGGCAGTGAGTGGCAATGTAGGATGGAGAAAAGCACCGCGGGTTGGTCAGCTTGTGGAGGTCAGGTACCATGCAGAGGCAATATAGCATAGGTTTCTGACAAACATCTCGGGGTGGTGCGCATTGTATGAGTGTGTAAAATTACATTCCCTAGTAGGAGTGAGAAAAACATCACGGGGTGGTGTGAATCGGAGGGTCTGAATTAGGATGGGCAGTGAGTGGCAATGTACGATGGAGAAAAGCACCAACGGATGGTCAGCATGGTTAGGTCAGGGAACATGCAGTGGCAATGTAGGATAGGTTTCTGAAAAACATCTTGGGGTGGTGCGCATTGTGTGGGTGTTTAACATTACATTCACAAGTAGGAGTGTAAAAAACAACACGGGTTGGGTGAATCCGAGGGTCTGAATTAGGATAGGCAGTGAGTGGCAATGTAGGATGGAGAAAAGCACAGCGGAGTGGTCAGTATGGGACGGTCACGGAACATGCAGTGGCAATGTAGGATAGGTTTCTGAAAAACATCGCGGAGTGGTACGCATTGTATGGGTGTGTAACATTACATTCACTTGTAGGAGTGAGAAAAACATCACGGTGTGGGTGAATCGGAGTGTCTGAATTAGGATAGGCAGTGAGTGGCAATGTAGAATGGGGAAAAGCACCGCGGGGTGGTCAGCATGGGGAGTTCAAGGAACATGCAGTTGCAATGTAGGATAGGTTTCTGAAAAACATCGCGTGGTGGTGCGCATTGTATGGGTGTGTAACATTACATTCACTAGTTGGAGTCAGAAAAACATCACGGGGTGGTGTGAATCGGAGGGTCTGAATTAGGATAGGCAGTGAGTGGCAATGTAGGATAGAGAAAAGTACCGCGGGGTGGTCAGCATGGGGAGGTCAGGGAACATGTAGTGGCAATATAGGATAGGTTTCTGAAAAACATCGCGTGGTGGTGGGCATTGTATGGGTGTGTAACATTACATTCACTAGAGGAAGTGAGAAAAACATCACGGGGTGGTGTGAATCGGAGGGTCTGAATTAGGATAGGCAGTGAGTGGCAATGTAGGATGGAGAAAAGCACCGCGGGGTGGTAAGCATGGGGAGGTGAGGGAACATGCAGTGGCAATATAGGAAAGGTTTCTGAAAAACATCGTTAAGTGGTGCGCATTGTATGTGTGTGTCACATTATATTCACTAGTAGGAGTGAGAAAAACATCACGGGGTGGTGTGAATTGGAGAATCTGAATTAGAATAGGCAGTGAGTGGCAATATTGGATGGAGAAAAACACCGCGGGGTGGTCATCATGTGGAGGTCAGGGAATATGCAGTGGCAATGTAGGATAGGTTTCTGAAAAACATCGCGGGGTGGTGCGCATTGTATGGGGGTGTAACATTACATTCACTAGTAGGAGTGAGAAAAACATCACGGGGTGGTGTGAATCGGAGGGTCTGAATTAGGATAGGAAGTGAGTGGCAATGTAGGATGGAGAAAAGCACCGCGGGGTTGTCAGCATGGGGAGGTCAGGGCACATGCAGTGGCAATGTAGGATAGGTTTCTGAAAAACATCGCAGGGTGATGCGCATTGTATGGTTGTGTAACATTACATTCACTAGAAGGAGTGAGAAAAAGATCGTGGGGTGGTGCGCATTGTATGGTTGTGTAACATTATATTCACAAGTAGGAGTGAAAAAAACATCACGAAGTGGTGTGAATCGGAGGGTCTGAATTAGAATAGGCATTGAGTGGCAATGTCGGATGGAGAAAAGCACCGCGGGGTGGTCAGCATGTGGAGGTCAGGGAACATGCTGTCGCAATGTAGGATAGGTTTCTGAAAAACATCTTGGGGTGGTGCGCATTGTATGGGTGTTTAACATTACATTCACAAGTAGGAGTGAGAAAAACAACACGGGGTGGGTGAATCCGAGGGTCTGAATTAGGATAGGCAGTGAGTGGCAATGTAGGATGGAGAAAGCACTGCGGGGTTGTCAGCATGGGGAGGTCAGGGCACATGCAGTGGCAATGTAGGATAGGTTTCTGAAAAACATTGCGGGGTGATGCGCATTGTATGGTTGTCTAACATTACATTCACTAGTAGGAGTGAGAAAAAGATCGTGGGGAGGTGCGCATTGTATGGGTGTGTAACATTACATTCACTAGTAGGAGTCAGAAAAACATCGTGGGGTGGTGTGCATTGTATATGTGTGTAACATTACATTCACCAGTAGGAGTGAGAAAAACATCACGGGGTGGTGTGAATACGATGGTCTGAAATAGGATAGGCAGTGAGTGGCAATGCAGGATGGAGAAAAGCACCGCGGGTTGGTCAGCTTGTGGAGGACAGGTACCATGCAGAGGCAATGTAGGATAGGTTTCTGAAAAACATCTCGGGGTGGTGCGCATTGTATGAGTGTGTAAAATTACATTCCCTAGTAGGAGTGAGAAAAACATCACGGGGTGGTGTGAATCGGAGGGTCTGAATTAGCATCGGCAGTGAGCGGCAATGTACGATGGAGAAAAGCACCAACGGATGGTCAGCATGGGTAGGTCAGGGAACATGCAGTGGCAATGTAGGATCGGTTTCTGAAAAACATCACGGGGTGGTGCGCGTTGTATGGGTGTGTAACATTACATTCACTAGTAGGAGTGAGAAAAACATCACGGGCTGGTGTGAATCGGAGGGTCTGAATTAGGATAGCCAGCGAGTTGCAATGTAGGATGGAGAAAAGCAACGCAGGGAGGTCAGCATGGGGAGGTCAGGGAACATGCAGTGGCAATGTAGGATAGGTTTCTGAAAAACATTCCGGGGTGGTGCGCATTGTATGGGTGTATAACATTACATTCACTAGTAGGAGTGTGAAAAACATCACGGGGTGGTGCACATTGCATGGGTGTGTAACATTAAATTCACTTGTAGGAGTAAGAAAAACATCATGGGGTGGTGTGAATCGGAGGGATTGAATTAGGATAGGCAGTGAGTGGCAATATAGGATGGAGAAAAGCACCACGTGGTGGTCAGCATGGGGAGGTCAGGGAACATGCAGTGGCAATGTAGGATAGGTTTCTGAAAAACATAACGCGGTGGTGCCGATTGTATGGTTGTGTAACATTACATTCACTACTAGGAGTGAGAAAAACATCACGGAGTCGTGTGAATCGGAGGGTCTGAATTAGGATAGGCCGTAAGTGGCAATGTAGGGTGGAGAAAAGCACCGCGGGGTGGACAGCATGGGGAGGTAAGGGAACATGCAGTGGCAATGTAGGATAGGTTTCTGAAAAACATCGCGGGGTGATGCGCATTGTATGGTTGTGTAACATTACATTCACTAGTAGGAGTGAGAAAAAGATTGTGGGGTGGTGCGCATTGTATGGGTGTGTAACATTACATTCACTAGTAGGAGTGAGAAAAACATCACGGGGTGGTGCGCATTGTATGGGTGTGTAACATTACATTCACTTGTAGGAGTGAGAAAAACATCACGGGCTGGTGTGAATCGGAGGGTCTGAATTAGGATAGCCAGTGAGTTGCAATGTAGGATGGAGAAAAGCACCGCAGGGAGGTCAGCATGGGGAGGTCAGGGAACAGGTAGTGGCAATATAGGATAGGTTTCTGAAAAACATCACGGGGTGGTGCGCATTGTATGGGTGTGTAACATTACATTCACTAGTAGGAGTGAGAAAATCATCAGGGGGTGCTGTGAATCGGAGGGTCTGAATTAGGATAGGCCGTGAGTGGCAATGTAGGATGGACAAAAGTCCCGCGGGTTGGTCAGCATGTGGAGGTCAGGGAACATGCAGTGGCAATGTAGGATAGTTTTCTGAAAAACATCGCGGGGTGGTGCGTATTTTATGGGTGTGTAAAATTACATTCTCTCGTAGGAGTTAGAAAAACATCATGGGGTGGTGTGAATCGGAGTGTCTGAATTAGGTTAGGCAGTGAGTGGCAATGTAGGATGGAGAAAAGCACCGCGGGGTGGTCAGCATGGTGAGGTCAGGGAACATGCAGTGGCAATGTAGGATATGTTTCTGAAAAACATCGTGGGGTGGTGCGCATTGTATGGGGGTGTAACATTACATTCACTAGTAGGAGTGAGAAAAGCATCAAGGGGTGATGTGAATCGGAGTGTCTGAATTAGGATAGGCAGTGAGTGGCAATGTAGGATGGAGAAAAGCACCGCGGGGTGGTCAGCATGGTGAGGTCAGGGAACATGCAGTGGCAATGTAGGATACGTTTCTGAAAAACATCGCGGGGTGGTGCGCATTGTATGGGTGTGTAACATTACATTCACTAGTAGGAGTGAGAAAAACATCACGGGGTGGTGCACATTGTATGGGTGTGTAACATTAAATTCACTAGTAGGAGTGAGAAAAACATCACGGGGTGGTGTGAATCGGAGGGATTGAATTAGGATAGGCAGTGAGTGGCAATATAGGTTGGAGAAAAGCACCACGTGGTGCTCAGCATGGGGAGGTCAGGGAACATGCAGTGGCAATGTAGGATAGGTTTCTGAAAACCATCACGGGGTGGTGCGCATTGTATGGTTGTGTTACATTACATTCACTAGTAGGAGTGAGAAAAACATCACGGGGTGGTGTGAAACGGAGGGTCTCAATTAGGATAGGCCGTGAGGGGCAACGTAGGGTGGAGAAAAGCACCGCGGGTTGGTCAGCATGGGGAGGTCAGGGAACATGCAGTGGCAAAGTAGGATAGGTTTCTGAAAAACATCGCGGGGTGGTGCGCATTGTATGGGTGTGTAATATTACATTCACTAGTAGGAGTGAGAAAAACATCGTGGGGTGGTGCGCATTGTATGGGTGTGTAACATTACATTCACTAGAAGGAGTGAGAAAAACATCACGGGTTGGTGTGAATCGGAAGGACTGAAATAGGATAGGCAGTGAGTGGCAATGTAGGATGGAGAAAAGCACCGCGGGGTGGTCAACATGGGGAGGACAGGGAACATGCAGTGGCAATGTAGGATAGGTTTTGAAAAACATCGCGGGGTGGTGCGCATTGTATGGGTGTGTAACATTACATTCACTAGTAGGAGTGAGAAAAACATCACGGGGTGATGCGCATTGTATTGCTGTGTAACATTACATTTACAAGTAGAAGTGAGAAAAACATCACGGGGTGGTGTGAATCCGAGGGTCTGAATTAGGATAGGCAGTGAGTGGCAATGTAGGATGGAGAAAAGCACCGTGGGTTGGTCAGCTTGTTTAGGTCAACGACCATGCAGTGGCAATGTAGGGTAGGTTTCCGAAAAACATCTTGGGGTGGTGCGCATTGTATGGGTGTGTAAAATTACACTCACTAGTAGGAGTGAGAAAAACATCACGGGGTGGTGCGCATTTTATGGGTGTGTAACATTAAATTCACTAGTAGGAGTGAGAAAAACATCAAGGGGTGGTGTGAATCAGAGGGATTGAATTAGGATAGGCAGTAAGTGACAATATAGGATGGAGAAAAGCACCACGTGGTGGTCAGCATGGGGAGGTCAGGGAACATGCAGTGGCAATGTAGGATAGGTTTCTGAAAAACATCGCGGGGTGATGCGCATTGTATGGTTGTGTAACATTACATTCACTAGTAGGAGTGAGAAAAAGATCGTGGGGTGGTGCGCATTGTATGGGTGTGTAACATTATATTCACAAGTGGGAGTGAAAATAACATCACGAGGTGGTGTCAATCGGAGGGTCTGATTTAGAATAGGCTGTGAGTGGCAATGTCAGATGGAGAAAAGCACCGCGGGGTGGTCAGCATGGGGAGGTCAGGGAACAGGCAGTGTCAATGTAGGATAGGTTTCTGAAAAACATCGCGGGGTGGTGCGCATTGTATGGGTGTGTAACATTACATTCACTAGTAGGAGTGAGAAAAACATCGTGGGGTGGTGCGCATTGTATGTGTGTGTAACATTACATTCACCATTAGGAGTGAGAAAAACATCACGGGGTGGTGTGAATCCGATGGTCTGAATTAGGATAGGCAGTGAGTGGCAATGTAGGATGGAGAAAAGCACCGCGGGTTGGTCAGCTTGTGGATGTCAGGGACCATGCAGAGGCAATGTAGGATAGGTTTCTGAAAAACATCACGGGGTGGTGCACATTGTATGGGTGTGTAACATTACATTCACTAGTAGGAGTCAGAAAAACATCGTGGGGTGGTGTGCATTGTATGTGTGTGTAACATTACATTCAACAGTAGGAGTGAGAAAAACATCACGGGGTGGTGTGAATCCGATGGTCTGAATTAGGATAGGCATTGAGTGGCAATGTATGATGGAGAAAAGCACCGCGGGTTGGTCAGCTTGTGGAGGTCAGGTACCATGCAGAGGCAATGTAGGATAGGTTTCTGAAAAACATCACGGGGTGATGCGCATTGTATGGGTGTGTAACATTTCATTCACTAGTAGGAGTGAGAAAAACATCACGGGCTGGTGTGAATCGGAGGGTCTAAGTTAGGATAGGCCGTGAGTGGCAATGTAGGATGGACAAAAGCCCCGCGGGTTGGTCAGCATGTGGAGGTCAGGGAACATGCAGTGGCAATGTAGGATAGGTTTCTGAAAAACATCGCGGGGTGGTGCGCATTTTATGGGTGTGTAAAATTACATTCTCTCGTAGGAGTTAGAAAAACATCATGGGGTGGTGTGAATCGGAGGGTCTGAATTAGGTTAGGCAGTGAGTGGCAATGTAGGATGGAGAAAAGCACCGCCGAGTGGTCAACATGGGGAGGTCAGGGAACATGCCGTGGCAATGTAGGATAGGTTTCTGAAAAACATCGAGGGATGGTGCGCATTGTATGTGTGTGTAACATTACATTCACTAGTAGGAGTGAGAAAAGCATCACGGGGTGGTGTGAATCGGAGTGTCTGAATTAGGATAGGCAGTGAGTGGCAATGTAGGATGGAGAAAGCACCGCGGGGTGGTCAGCATGGGGAGGTCAGGGAACATGCAGTGGCAATGTAGGATAGGTTTCTGAAAAACGTCGCGGGGTGATGCGCATTGTATGGGTGTGTAACATTACATTCACTAGTAGGAGTCAGAAAAACATCGTGGGGTGGTGTGCATTGTATGTGTGTGTAACATTACATTCAACAGTAGGAGTGAGAAAAACATCGCGGGGTGGTGTGAATCCGATGGTCTGAATTAGGATAGGCATTGAGTGGCAATGTAGGATGGAGAAAAGCACCGCGGGTTGGTCAGCTTGTGGAGGTCAGGTACCATGCAGATGCAATGTAGGATAGGTTTCTGAAAAACATCGCGGAGTGGTGCGCATTGTATGGGTGTGTAACATTACATTCACTTGTAGGAGTGAGAAAAACATCACGGTGTGGGTGAATCGCAGGGTCTGAATTAGGATAGGCAGTGAGTGACAATGTAGAATGGGGAAAAGCACCGCGGGGTGGTCAGCATGGGGAGGTCAAGGCACATGCAGTTGCAATGTAGGATAGGTTTCTGAAAAACATCGCGTGGTGGTGCGCATTGTATGGGTGTGTAACATTACATTCACTAGTTGGAGTCAGAAAAACATCACGGGGTGGTGTGAATCGGAGGGTCTGAATTAGGATAGGCAGTGAGTGGCAATGTAGGATGGAGAAAAGTACCGCGGGGTGGTCAGCATGGGGAGGTCAGGGAACATGTAGTGGCAATGTAGGATAGGTTTCTGAAAAACATCGCGTGGTGGTGGGCATTGTATGGGTGTGTAACATTACATTCACTAGTTGGAGTGAGAAAAACATCACGGGGTGGTGTGAATCGGAGGGTCTGAATTAGGATAGGCAGTGAGTGGCAATGTAGGATGGAGAAAAGCACCGCGGGGTGGTAAGCATGGGGAGGTCAGGGAACATGCAGTGGCAATATAGGAAAGGTTTCTGAAAAACATCGTTAAGTGGTGCGCATTGTATGTGTGTGTAACATTATATTCACTAGTAGGAGTGACAAAAACATCACGGGGTGGTGTGAATAGGAGGATCTGAATTAGAATAGGCAGTGAGTGGCAATATAGGATGGAGAAAAGCACCGCGGTGTGGTCATCATGTGGAGGTCAGGGAATATGCAGTGGCAATGTAGGATAGGTTTCTGAAAAACATCGCGGGGTGGTGCGCATTGTATGGGGGTGTAACATTACATTCACTAGTAGGAGTGAGAAAAACTTCACGGGGTGGTGTGAATCGGAGGGTCTGAATTAGGATAGGCAGTGAGTGGCAATGTAGGATGGAGAAAAGCACCGCGGGGTGGTCAGCATGGGGAGGTCAGGGCACATGCAGTGGCAATGTATGATAGGTTTCTGAAAAACATCGCGGGGTGATGCGCATTGTATGGTTGTGTAACATTACATTCACTAGTAGGAGTGAGAAAAAGATCGTGGGGTGGTGCGTATTGTATGGGTGTGTAACATTACATTCACTAGTAGGAGTCAGAAAAACATCGTGGGTTGGTGTGCATTGTATATGTGTGTAACATTACATTCACCAGTAGGAGTGAGAAAAACATCACGGGGTGGTGTGAATACGATGGTCTGAATTAGGATAGGCAGTGAGTGGCAATGTAGGATGGAGAAAAGCACCGCGGGTTGGTCAGCTTGTGGAGGACAGGTACCATGCACAGGCAATGTAGGATAGGTTTCTGAAAAACATCTCGGGGTGGTGCGCATTGTATGAGTGTGTAAAATTACATTCCCTAGTAGGAGTGAGAAAAACATCACGGGGTGGTGTGAATCGGAGGGTCTGAATTAGCATGGGCAGTGAGTGGCAATGTACGATGGAGAAAAGCACCAACGGATGGTCAGCATGGGTAGGTCAGGGAACATGCAGTGGCAATGTAGGATCGGTTTCTGAAAAACATCACGGGGTGGTGCGCGTTGTATGGGTGTGTAACATTACATTCACTAGTAGGAGTGAGAAAAACATCACGGGCTGGTGTGAATCAGAGGGTCTGAATTAGGATAGCCAGTGAGTTGCAATGTAGGATGGAGAAAAGCAACGCAGGGAGGTCAGCATGGGGAGGTCAGGGAACATGCAGTGGCAATGTAGGATAAGTTTCTGAAAAACATTGCGGGGTAGTGCACATTTTATGGGTGTGTAACATTACATTCACTAGTAGGAGTGAGAAAAACATCAGGGTGTGGTGTGAATCGGAGGGTCTGAATTAGGATAGGCCGTGAGTGGCAATGTAGGATGGAGAAAAGCCACGCGGGTTGGTCAGCATGAGGAGTTCAGGGAACATGCAGTGGCAATGGAGGATAGGTTTCTGAAAAACATCGCGGGGTCGTGCGCATTTTATGGGTGTGTAAAATTACATTCTCTCGTAGGAGTGAGAAAAACATCATGGGGTGGTGTGAATCGGAGGGACTGAATTAGGTTAGGCCCTGAGTGGCAATGTAGGATGGAGAAAAGCACCGCCGAGTGGTCAGCATGGGTAGGTCAGGGAACATGCAGTGGCAATGTAGGATAGGTTTCTGAAAAACATCGCTGGGTGGTGCGCATTGTATGGGTGTGTAATATTTCATTCACTAGTAGGAGTGAGAAAAACATCACGGGATTGTGTGAATAACAGGGTCTGCATTCGGATAGGCAATGTGTGGCAATGTAGGATGGAGAAAAGCACCGCGGGGTGGTCAGCATGGGGAGGTCAGGGAACATGCAGTGGCAATGTAGGATAGGTTTCTGAAAAACATCCCGGGGTGGTGCGCATTGTATGGGTGTATAACATTACATTCACTAGTAGGAGTGTGAAAAACATCACGGGGTGGTGCACATTGTATGGGTGTGTAACATTAAATTCACTTGTAGGAGTAAGAAAAACATCACGGGGTGGTCTGAATCGGAGGGATTGAATTAGGATAGGCAGTGAGTGGCAATATAGGATGGAGAAAAGCACCGCGGGTTGGTCAGCTTGTGGAGGACAGGTACCATGCAGAGGCAATGTAGGATAGGTTTCTGAAAAACATCTCGGGGTGGTGCGCATTGCATGAGTGTGTAAAATTACATTCCCTAGTAGGAGTGAGAAAAACATCACGGGGTGGTGTGAATCGGAGGGTCTGAATTAGCATGGGCAGTGAGTGGCAATGTACGATGGAGAAAAGCACCAACGGATGGTCAGCATGGGTAGGTCAGGGAACATGCAGTGGCAATGTAGGATCGGTTTCTGAAAAACATCACGGGGTGGTGCGCGTTGTATGGGTGTGTAAAATTACATTCACTAGTAGGAGTGAGAAAAACATCACGGGCTGGTGTGAATCGGAGGGTCTGAATTAGGATAGCCAGTGAGTTGCAATGTAGGATGGAGAAAAGCAACGCAGGGAGGTCAGCATGGGGAGGTCAGGGAACATGCAGTGGCAATGTAGGTTAGGTTTCTGAAAAACATCGAGGGGTGGTGCGCATTGTATGGGTGTGTAACATTACATTCACTAGTAGGAGTGAGAAAAGCATCATGGGGTGGTGTGAATCGGAGTGTCTGAATTAGGATAGGCAGTGATTGGCAATGTAGGATGGAGAAAGCACCGCGGGGTGGTCAGCATGGGGAGGTCAGGGAACATGCATTGGCAATGTAGGATAGGTTTCTGAAAAACATCGCTGGGTGGTGCGCATTGTATGGGTGTGTAACATTACATTCACTAGTAGGAGTGAGAAAAACATCAGGGGATTGTGTGAATAACAGGGTCTGCATTAGGATAGGCAGTGTGTGGCAATGTAGGATGGAAAAAAGCACCGCGGGGTGGTCAGCATGGGGAGGTCAGGGAACATGTAGTGGCAATGTAGGATAGGTTTCTGAAAAACTTCCCGGGGTGGTGCGCATTGTATGGGTGTATAACATTACATTCACTAGTAGGAGTGAGAAAAACATCACGGGGTGGTGCACATTGTATGGGTGTGTAACATTAAATTCACTAGTAGGAGTAAGAAAAACATCACGGGGTGGTGTGAATCGGAGGGATTGAATTAGGATATGCAGTGAGTGGCAATATAGGATGGAGAAAAGCACCACGTGGTGGTCAGCATGGGGAGGTCAGGGAACATGCAGTGGCAATGTAGGATAGGTTTCTGAAAAACATAACGCGGTGGTGCCGATTGTATGGTTGTGTAACATTACATTCAATACTAGGAGTGAGAAAAACATCACGGAGTCGTGTGAATCGGAGGGTCTGAATTAGCATAGGCAGTGAATGGCAATGTAGGATGGAGAAAAGCACCGCGGGGTGGTCAGCATGGGGAGGTCAGGGAACATGCAGTGGCAATGTAGGATAGGTTTCTGAAAAACATTACGGGGTGCTGTGCATTGTATGGGTGTGTAACATTACATTCACTAGTAGGAGTGAGAAAAAGATCGTGGGGTGGTGCGTATTGTATGGGTGTGTAACATTACATTCACTAGTAGGAGTCAGAAAAACATCGTGGGTTGGTGTGCATTGTATATGTGTGTAACATTACATTCACCAGTAGGAGTGAGAAAAACATCACGGGGTGGTGTGAATACGATGGTCTGAATTAGGATAGGCAGTGAGTGGCAATGTAGGATGGAGAAAAGCACCGCGGGTTGGTCAGCTTGTGGAGGACAGGTACCATGCACAGGCAATGTAGGATAGGTTTCTGAAAAACATCTCGGGGTGGTGCGCATTGTATGAGTGTGTAAAATTACATTCCCTAGTAGGAGTGAGAAAAACATCACGGGGTGGTGTGAATCGGAGGGTCTGAATTAGCATGGGCAGTGAGTGGCAATGTACGATGGAGAAAAGCACCAACGGATGGTCAGCATGGGTAGGTCAGGGAACATGCAGTGGCAATGTAGGATCGGTTTCTGAAAAACATCACGGGGTGGTGCGCGTTGTATGGGTGTGTAACATTACATTCACTAGTAGGAGTGAGAAAAACATCACGGGCTGGTGTGAATCAGAGGGTCTGAATTAGGATAGCCAGTGAGTTGCAATGTAGGATGGAGAAAAGCAACGCAGGGAGGTCAGCATGGGGAGGTCAGGGAACATGCAGTGGCAATGTAGGATAAGTTTCTGAAAAACATTGCGGGGTAGTGCACATTTTATGGGTGTGTAACATTACATTCACTAGTAGGAGTGAGAAAAACATCAGGGTGTGGTGTGAATCGGAGGGTCTGAATTAGGATAGGCCGTGAGTGGCAATGTAGGATGGAGAAAAGCCACGCGGGTTGGTCAGCATGAGGAGTTCAGGGAACATGCAGTGGCAATGGAGGATAGGTTTCTGAAAAACATCGCGGGGTCGTGCGCATTTTATGGGTGTGTAAAATTACATTCTCTCGTAGGAGTGAGAAAAACATCATGGGGTGGTGTGAATCGGAGGGACTGAATTAGGTTAGGCCCTGAGTGGCAATGTAGGATGGAGAAAAGCACCGCCGAGTGGTCAGCATGGGTAGGTCAGGGAACATGCAGTGGCAATGTAGGATAGGTTTCTGAAAAACATCGCTGGGTGGTGCGCATTGTATGGGTGTGTAATATTTCATTCACTAGTAGGAGTGAGAAAAACATCACGGGATTGTGTGAATAACAGGGTCTGCATTAGGATAGGCAATGTGTGGCAATGTAGGATGGAGAAAAGCACCGCGGGGTGGTCAGCATGGGGAGGTCAGGGAACATGCAGTGGCAATGTAGGATAGGTTTCTGAAAAACATCCCGGGGTGGTGCGCATTGTATGGGTGTATAACATTACATTCACTAGTAGGAGTGTGAAAAACATCACGGGGTGGTGCACATTGTATGGGTGTGTAACATTAAATTCACTTGTAGGAGTAAGAAAAACATCACCGGGTGGTCTGAATCGGAGGGATTGAATTAGGATAGGCAGTGAGTGGCAATATAGGATGGAGAAAAGCACCGCGGGTTGGTCAGCTTGTGGAGGACAGGTACCATGCAGAGGCAATGTAGGATAGGTTTCTGAAAAACATCTCGGGGTGGTGCGCATTGCATGAGTGTGTAAAATTACATTCCCTAGTAGGAGTGAGAAAAACATCACGGGGTGGTGTGAATCGGAGGGTCTGAATTAGCATGGGCAGTGAGTGGCAATGTACGATGGAGAAAAGCACCAACGGATGGTCAGCATGGGTAGGTCAGGGAACATGCAGTGGCAATGTAGGATCGGTTTCTGAAAAACATCACGGGGTGGTGCGCGTTGTATGGGTGTGTAAAATTACATTCACTAGTAGGAGTGAGAAAAACATCACGGGCTGGTGTGAATCGGAGGGTCTGAATTAGGATAGCCAGTGAGTTGCAATGTAGGATGGAGAAAAGCAACGCAGGGAGGTCAGCATGGGGAGGTCAGGGAACATGCAGTGGCAATGTAGGTTAGGTTTCTGAAAAACATCGAGGGGTGGTGCGCATTGTATGGGTGTGTAACATTACATTCACTAGTAGGAGTGAGAAAAGCATCATGGGGTGGTGTGAATCGGAGTGTCTGAATTAGGATAGGCAGTGATTGGCAATGTAGGATGGAGAAAGCACCGCGGGGTGGTCAGCATGGGGAGGTCAGGGAACATGCATTGGCAATGTAGGATAGGTTTCTGAAAAACATCGCTGGGTGGTGCGCATTGTATGGGTGTGTAACATTACATTCACTAGTAGGAGTGAGAAAAACATCAGGGGATTGTGTGAATAACAGGGTCTGCATTAGGATAGGCAGTGTGTGGCAATGTAGGATGGAGAAAAGCACCGCGGGGTGGTCAGCATGGGGAGGTCAGGGAACATGTAGTGGCAATGTAGGATAGGTTTCTGAAAAACTTCCCGGGGTGGTGCGCATTGTATGGGTGTATAACATTACATTCACTAGTAGGAGTGAGAAAAACATCACGGGGTGGTGCACATTGTATGGGTGTGTAACATTAAATTCACAAGTAGGAGTAAGAAAAACATCACGGGGTGGTGTGAATCGGAGGGATTGAATTAGGATATGCAGTGAGTGGCAATATAGGATGGAGAAAAGCACCACGTGGTGGTCAGCATGGGGAGGTCAGGGAACATGCAGTGGCAATGTAGGATAGGTTTCTGAAAAACATAACGCGGTGGTGCCGATTGTATGGTTGTGTAACATTACATTCAATACTAGGAGTGAGAAAAACATCACGGAGTCGTGTGAATCGGAGGGTCTGAATTAGGATAGGCCGTGAGTGGCAATGTAGGGTGGAGAAAAGCACCGCGGTGTGGTCAGCACGGGGAAGTCAGGGAACATGCAGTGGCAATGTAGGATAGGTTTCTGAAAAACATCGCGGGGTGGTGCGCATTGTATGGGTGTGTAACATTACATTCACTAGTAGGAGTGAGAAAAACATCACGGGGTGGTGCGCATTGTATGTGCGTGTAACATTACATTCACCATTAGGAGTGAGAAAAACATCACGGGGTGGTGTGAATCCGATGGTCTGAATTAGGATAGGCAGTGAGTGGCAATGTAGGATGGAGAAAAGCACCGCGGGTTGGTCAGCTTGTGTAGGTCAGGGACCATTCAGAGGCAATGTAGGATAGGTTTCAGAAAAACATCACGGGGTGGTGCGCATTGTATGGGTGTGTAACATTACATTCACTAGTAGGAGTGAGAAAAACATCACGGGCTGGTGTGAATCGGAGGGTCCGAATTAGGATAGCCAGTGAGTTGCAATGTAGGATGGAGAAAAGCACCGCAGGGAGGTCAGCATGGGGAGGTCAGGGAACATGTAGTGGCAATATAGGATAGGTTTCTGAAAAACATTGCGGGGTGGTGTGCATTGTATGGGTGTGTAACATTACATTCACTAGTAGGAGTGAGAAAATCATCAGGGGGTGCTGTGAATTGGAGGGTCTGAATTAGGATAGCCAGTGAGTTGCAATGTAGGATGGACAAAAGCCCCGCGGGTTGGTCAGCATGTGGAGGTCAGGGAACATGCAGTGGCAATGTAGGATAGTTTTCTGAAAAACATCGCGGGGTGGTGCGTATTTTATGGGTGTGTAAAATTACATTCTCTCGTAGGAGTTAGAAAAACATCATGGGGTGGTGTGAATCGGAGGGTCTGAATTAGGTTAGGCAGTGAGTGGCAATGTAGAATGGAGAAAAGCACCGCCGAGTGGTCAACATGGGGAGGTCAGGGAACATGCAGTGGCAATGTAGGATATGTTTCTGAAAAACATCGCGGGGTGGTGCGCATTGTATGGGGGTGTAACATTACAATCACTAGTAGGAGTGAGAAAAGCATCAAGGGGTGAAGTGAATCGGAGTGTCTGAATTAGGATAGGCAGTGAGTGGCAATGTAGGATGGAGAAAAGCACCGCGGGGTGGTCAGCATGGTGAGGTCAGGGAACATGCAGTGGCAATGTAGGATAGGTTTCTGAAAATCATCACGGGGTGGTGCGCATTGTATGGTTGTGTAACATTACATTCACTAGTAGGAGTGAGAAAAACATCACGGGGTGGTGTGAAACGGAGGGTCTCAATTAGGATAGGCCGTGAGGGGCAACGTAGGGTGGAGAAAAGCACCGCGGGGTGGTCAGCATGGGGAGGTCAGGGAACATGCAGTGGCAAAGTAGGATAGGTTTCTGAAAAACATCGCGGGGTGGTGCGCATTGTATGGGTGTGTAATATTACATTCACTAGTAGGAGTGAGAAAAACATCGTGGGGTGGTGCGCATTGTATGGGTGTGTAACATTTCATTCACTAGAAGGAGTGAGAAAAACATCACGGGGTGGTGTAAATCGGAAGGACTGAAATAGGATAGGCAGTGAGTGGCAATGTAGGATGGAGAAAAGCACCGCGGGGTGGTCAGCATGGCGAGGTTAGGGAACATGCTGTGGCAATGTAGGATAGGTTTTTGAAAAACATCGCGGGGTGGTGCGCATTGTATGGGTGTGTAACATTACATTCACTAGTAGGAGTGAGAAAAACTTCACGGGGTGATGTCAATCTGAGGGTCTAAATTAGGATAGGCAGTGAGTGGCAAGGTAAGATGGAGAAAAGCACCGCGGGGTGGTCAGCATGGCGAGGTCAGGGAACATGCTGTGGCAATGTAGGATAGGTTTCTGAAAAACATCGCGGGGTGGTGCGCATTGTATGGGTGTGTAACATTACATTCACTAGTAGGAGTGAGAAAAACATCACGGGGTGGTGTGAATCGGAGGGTCTGAATTAGGATAGGTAGTGAGTGGCAATGTAGGATGGAGAAAAGCACCGCGGGGTGGTCAGCATGGGGAGGTCAGGGAAAATGCAGTGGCAATGTAGGATAGGTTTCTGAAAAACATCGCTGGGTGGTGCGCATTGTATGGGTGTGTAACATTACATTCACTAGTAGGAGTGAGAAAAACATCACGGGATTGTGTGAATAACAGGGTCTGCATTAGGATAGGCAGTGTGTGGCAATGTAGGATGGAGAAAAGCACCGCGGGGTGGTCAGTATGGAGAGGTCAGGGAACATGCAGTGGCAATGTAGGATAGTTTTCTGAAAAACATCCCGGGGTGGTGCGCATTGTATGGTTGTATAACATTACATTCACTAGTAGGAGTGAGAAAAACATCACGGGGTGGTGCACATTGTATGGGTGTGTAACATTAAATTCACTAGTAGGAGTAAGAAAAACATCACGGTGTGGTGTGAATCGGAGGGATTGAATTAGGATAGGCAGTGAGTGGCAATATAGGATGGAGAAAAGCACCACGTGGTGGTCAGCATGGGGAGGTCAGGGAACATGCATTGGCAATATAGGATAGGTTTCTGAAAAACATCGCGGGGTAAAGCGCATTGTATGGTTGTGTAACATTACATTCACTAGGGGGAGTGAGAAAAAGATCGTTCGGTGGTGCGCATTGTATGGGTGTGTAACATTACATTCACAAGTAGGAGTGAAAAAAACATCACGTGGTGGTGTGAATCGGAGCGTCTGATTTAGAATAGGCAGTGAGTGGCAATGTCAGATTGAGAAAAGCACCGCGGGGTGGTCAGCATGGGGAGGTCAGGGAACATGCAGTGTCAATGTAGGATAGGTTTCTGAAAAACATCGCGGGGTGGTGCGCATTGTATCGGTGTGTAACATTACATTCACTAGTAGGAGTGAGAAAAACATCGTGGGGTGGTGCGCATTGTATGTGTGTGTAACATTACATTCACCATTAGGAGTGAGAAAAACATCACAGGGTGGTGTGAATCCGATGGTCTGAATTAGGATAGGCAGTGAGTGGCAATGTAAGATGGAGAAAAGCACCGCGGGTTGGTCAGCTTGTGGAGGTCAGGTACCATGCAGAGGCAATGTAGGATAGGTTTCTGAAAAACATCACGGGGTGGTGCGCATTGTATGGGTGTGTAACATTTCATTCACTAGTAGGAGTGAGAAAAACATCACGGGCTGGTGTGAATCGGAGGGTCTAAATTAGGATAGGCCGTGAGTGGCAATGTAGGATGGACAAAAGCCCCGCGGGTTGGTCAGCATGTGGAGGTCAGGGAACATGCAGTGGCAATGTAGGATAGGTTTCTGAAAAACATCGCGGGGTGGTGCGCATTTTATGGGTGTGTAAAATTACATTCTCTCGTAGGAGTTAGAAAAACATCATGGGGTGGTGTGAATCGGAGGGTCTGAATTAGGTTAGGCAGTGAGTGGCAATGTAGGATGGAGAAAAGCACCGCCGAGTGGTCAACATGGGGAGGTCAGGGAACATCCAGTGGCAATGTAGGATAGGTTTCTGAAAAACATCGCGGGGTGGTGCGCATTGTATGGGTGTGTAACATTACATTCACTAGTAGGAGTGAGAAAAGCATCACGGGGTGGTGTGAATTGGAGTGTCTGAATTAGGATAGGCAGTGAGTGGCAATGTAGGATGGAGAAAGCACCGGCGGGTGGTCAGCATGGGGAGGTCAGGGAACATGCAGTGGCAATATAGGATAGGTTTCTGAAAAACATCGCTGGGTGGTGCGCATTGTATGGGTGTGTAACATTACATTCACTAGTCGGAGTGAGAAAAACATCACGGGATTGTGTGAATAAGAGGGTCTGCAGTAGGATAGGCAGTGTGTGGCAATGTAGGATGGAGAAAAGCACCGCGGGCTCGTCAGCATGGGGAGGTCAGGGAACATGCAGTGGCAATGTAGGATATGTTTCTGAAAAACATCGCGGGGTGGTGCGCATTGTATGGGTGTGTAACATTACATTCACTAGTAGGAGTGAGAAAAACATCGCGGGCTGGTGTGCATTGTATGGGTTTGTAACATTACATTCACTAGTAGGAGTGAGAAAAACATCACGGGGTGGTGTCAATCTGAGGGACTGAATTAGGATATGCAGTGAGTGGCAATATAGGATGGAGAAAAGCACCATGGGGTGGTCACCATGGGGAGGTCAGGGAACATGCAGTGGCAATGTAGGATAGGTTTATGAAAAACATCGCGGGGTGGTGAGCATTGTATGGGTGTGTAACATTACATTCACTAGTAGGAGTGAGAAAAACATCACGGTGTGGTGTGAAACGGATGTTCTGAATTAGGATAGGCAGTGAGTGGCAATGTAGGGTGGAGAAAAGCACCGCGGGGTGGTCAGCATGGGGAGGTCAGGGAACATGCAGTGGCAATGTAGGAAAAGTTTCTGAAAAACATCGGGGGTGGTGTGCATTTTATGGGTGTGTAACATTACATTCACTAGTAGGAGTGAGAAAAACATCACGGGGTGGTGTGAATCGGAGGTTCTGAATTAGGATAGGCAGTGAGTGGCAATGTAGGATGGAGAAAAGCACCGCGGGGTGGTCAGCATGGGGAGGTCAGGGAACATGCAGTGGCAATGTAGGATAGGTTTCTGAAAATCATCGCCGAGTGGTGCGCATTGTATGTGTGTGTAACATTACATTCACTAGTAGGAGTGAGAAAAACATCACGGGGTGGTGTGAATCGGAGGGTCTGAATTAGCATAGGCAGTGAATGGCAATGTAGGATGGAGAAAAGCACCGCGGGGTGGTCAGCATGGGGAGGTCATGGAACATGCAGTGGCAATGTAGGATAGGTTTCTGAAAAACATCGCGGGGTGCTGTGCATTGTATGGGTGTGTAACATTACATTCACTAGTAGGAGTGAGAAAAACATCACGGGATTGTGTGAATAACAGGGTCTGCATTAGGATAGGCAGTGTGTGGCAATGTAGGATGGAGAAAAGCACCACGTGGTGGTCAGTATGGGGAGGTCAGGGAACATGCAGTGGCAATGTAGGATAGGTTTCTGAAAAACATCCCGGGGTGGTGCGCATTGTATGGGTGTATAACATTACATTCACTAGTAGGAGTGAGAAAAACATCACGGTGTGGTGCACATTGTATGGGTGTGTAACATTAAATTCACTAGTAGGAGTAAGAAAAACATCACGGTGTGGTGTGAATCGGAGGGATTGAATTAGGATAGGCAGTGAGTGGCAATATAGGATGGAGAAAAGCACCACGTGGTGGTCAGCATGGGGAGGTCAGGGAACATGCATTGGCAATATAGGATAGGTTTCTGAAAAACATCGCGGGGTGATGCGCATTGTATGGTTGTGTAACATTACATTCACTAGTGGGAGTGAGAAAAAGATCGTTGGGTGGTGCGCATTGTATGGGTGTGTAACATTACATTCACAAGTAGGAGTGAAAAAATCATCACGTGGTGGTGTGAATCGGAGGGTCTGATTTAGAATAGGCAGTGAGTGGCAATGTCAGATTGAGAAAAGCACCGCGGGGTGGTCAGCATGGGGAGGTCAGGGAACATGAAGTGTCAATGTAGGATAGGTTTCTGAAAAACATCGCGGGGTGGTGCGCATTGTATCGGTGTGTAACATTACATTCACTAGTAGGAGTGAGAAAAACATCGTGGGGTGGTGCGCATTGTATGTGTGTGTAACATTACATTCACCATTAGGAGTGAGAAAAACATCACGGGGTGGTGTGAATCTGATGGTCTGAATTAGGATAGGCAGTGAGTGGCAATGTAAGATGGAGAAAAGCACCGCGGGTTGGTCAGCTTGTGGAGGTCAGGTACCATGCAGAGGCAATGTAGGATAGGTTTCTGGAAAACATCACGGGGTGGTGCGCATTGTATGGGTGTGTAACATTTCATTCACTAGTAGGAGTGAGAAAAACATCACGGGCTGGTGTGAATCGGAGGGTCTAAATTAGGATAGGCCGTGAGTGGCAATGTAGGATGGACAAAAGCCCCGCGGGTTGGTCAGCATGTGGAGGTCTGGGAACATGCAGTGGCAATGTAGGATAGGTTTCTGAAAAACATCGCGGGGTGGTGCGCATTTTATGGGTGTGTAAAATTACATTCTCTCCTAGGAGTTAGAAAAACATCATGGGGTGGTGTGAATCGGAGGGTCTGAATTAGGTTAGGCAGTGAGTGGCAATGTAGGATGGAGAAAAGCACCGCCGAGTGGTCAACATGGGGAGGTCAGGGAACATCCAGTGGCAATGTAGGATAGGTTTCTGAAAAACATCGCGGGGTGGTGCGCATTGTATGGGTGTGTAACATTACATTCACTAGTAGGAGTGAGAAAAGCATCACGGGGTGGTGTGAATTGGAGTGTCTGAATTAGAATAGGCAGTGAGTGGCAATGTAGGATGGAGAAAGCACCGGCGGGTGGTCAGCATGGGGAGGTCAGGGAACATGCAGTGGCAATATAGGATAGGTTTCTGAAAAACATCGCTGGGTGGTGCGCATTGTATGGGTGTGTAACATTACATTCACTAGTCGGAGTGAGAAAAACATCACAGGATTGTGTGAATAAGAGGGTCTGCAGTAGGATAGGCAGTGTGTGGCAATGTAGGATGGAGAAAAGCACCGCGGGCTGGTCAGCATGGGGAGGTCAGGGAACATGCAGTGGCAAGGTAGGATATGTTTCTGAAAAACATCGCGGGGTGGTGCGCATTGTATGGGTGTGTAACATTACATTCACTAGTAGGAGTGAGAAAAACATCGCGGGCTGGTGTGCATTGTATGGGTTTGTAACATTACATTCACTAGTAGGAGTGAGAAAAACATCACGGGGTGGTGTCAATCTGAGGGACTGAATTAGGATATGCAGTGAGTGGCAATATAGGATGGAGAAAAGCACCATGGGGTGGTCACCATGGGGAGGTCAGGGAACATGCAGTTGCAATGTAGGATAGGTTTATGAAAAACATCGCGGGGTGGTGAGCATTGTATGGGTGTGTAACATTACATTCACTAGTAGGAGTGAGAAAAACATCACGGTGTGGTGTGAATCGGATGTTCTGAATTAGGATAGGCAGTGAGTGGCAATGTAGGGTGGAGAAAAGCACCGCGGGGTGGTCAGCATGGGGAGGTCAGGGAACATGCAGTGGCAATGTAGGAAAAGTTTCTGAAAAACATCGGGGGTGGTGTGCATTTTATGGGTGTGTAACATTACATTCACTAGTAGGAGTGAGAAAAACATCACGGGGTGGTGTGAATCGGAGGTTCTGAATTAGGATAGGCAGTGAGTGGCAATGTAGGATGGAGAAAAGCACCGCGGGGTGGTCAGCATGGGGAGGTCAGGGAACATGCAATGGCAATGTAGGATAGGTTTCTGAAAAACATCGTCGAGTGGTGCACATTGTATGTGTGTGTAACATTACATTCACTAGTAGGAGTGAGAAAAACATCACGGGGTGGTGTGAATCGGAGGGTCTGAATTAGCATAGGCAGTGAATGGCAATGTAGGATGGAGAAAAGCACCGCGGGGTGGTCAGCATGGGGAGGTCAGGGAACATGCAGTGGCAATGTAGGATAGGTTTCTGAAAAACATTACGGGGTGCTGTGCATTGTATGGGTGTGTAACATTACATTCACTAGTAGGAGTGAGAAAAACATCGTGGGGTGGTGCGCATTGTATGGGTGTGTATCATTACATTCACTAGTAGGAGTGAGAATAACATGACGGGGTGGTGTGAATACGATGGTCTGAATTAGGACAGGCAGTGAGTGGCAATGTAGGATGGAGAAAAGCACCGCGGGTTGGTCAGCTTGTGGAGGTCAGGTACCATGCAGAGGCAATATAGCATAGGTTTCTGAAAAACATCTCGGGGTGGTGCGCATTGTATGAGT
The DNA here is from genome assembly GCF_034190915.1 of Cavia porcellus. NCBI lineage: Eukaryota > Metazoa > Chordata > Mammalia > Rodentia > Caviidae > Cavia > Cavia porcellus. Next base: position 7,071,796 of record NW_026947526.1, read on the forward strand.
GTGTAAAATTACATTCCCTAGTAGGAGTGAGAAAAACATCACGGGGTGGTGTGAATCGGAGGGTCTGAATTAGGATGGGCAGTGAGTGGCAATGTACGATGGAGAAAAGCACCAACGGATGGTCAGCATGGTTAGGTCAGGGAACATGCAGTGGCAATGTAGGATAGGTTTCTGAAAAACATCTTGGGGTGGTGCGCATTGTGTGGGTGTTTAACATTACATTCACAAGTAGGAGTGTAAAAAACAACACGGGTTGGGTGAATCCGAGGGTCTGAATTAGGATAGGCAGTGAGTGGCAATGTAGGATGGAGAAAAGCACAGCGGAGTGGTCAGTATGGGACGGTCACGGAACATGCAGTGGCAATGTAGGATAGGTTTCTGAAAAACATCGCGGAGTGGTACGCATTGTATGGGTGTGTAACATTACATTCACTTGTAGGAGTGAGAAAAACATCACGGTGTGGGTGAATCGGAGTGTCTGAATTAGGATAGGCAGTGAGTGGCAATGTAGAATGGGGAAAAGCACCGCGGGGTGGTCAGCATGGGGAGTTCAAGGAACATGCAGTTGCAATGTAGGATAGGTTTCTGAAAAACATCGCGTGGTGGTGCGCATTGTATGGGTGTGTAACATTACATTCACTAGTTGGAGTCAGAAAAACATCACGGGGTGGTGTGAATCGGAGGGTCTGAATTAGGATAGGCAGTGAGTGGCAATGTAGGATGGAGAAAAGCACCGCGGGGTGGTAAGCATGGGGAGGTGAGGGAACATGCAGTGGCAATATAGGAAAGGTTTCTGAAAAACATCGTTAAGTGGTGCGCATTGTATGTGTGTGTAACATTATATTCACTAGTAGGAGTGAGAAAAACATCACGGGGTGGTGTGAATTGGAGAATCTGAATTAGAATAGGCAGTGAGTGGCAATATTGGATGGAGAAAAACACCGCGGGGTGGTCATCATGTGGAGGTCAGGGAATATGCAGTGGCAATGTAGGATAGGTTTCTGAAAAACATCGCGGGGTGGTGCGCATTGTATGGGGGTGTAACATTACATTCACTAGTAGGAGTGAGAAAAACATCACGGGGTGGTGTGAATCGGAGGGTCTGAATTAGGATAGGAAGTGAGTGGCAATGTAGGATGGAGAAAAGCACCGCGGGGTTGTCAGCATGGGGAGGTCAGGGCACATGCAGTGGCAATGTAGGATAGGTTTATGAAAAACATCGCAGGGTGATGCGCATTGTATGGTTGTGTAACATTACATTCACTAGAAGGAGTGAGAAAAAGATCGTGGGGTGGTGCGCATTGTAGGGTTGTGTAACATTATATTCACAAGTAGGAGTGAAAAAAACATCACGAAGTGGTGTGAATCAGAGGGTCTGAATTAGAATAGGCATTGAGTGGCAATGTCGGATGGAGAAAAGCACCGCGGGGTGGTCAGCATGTGGAGGTCAGGGAACATGCTGTCGCAATGTAGGATAGGTTTCTGAAAAACATCTTGGGGTGGTGCGCATTGTATGGGTGTTTAACATTACATTCACAAGTAGGAGTGAGAAAAACAACACGGGGTGGGTGAATCCGAGGGTCTGAATTAGGATAGGCAGTGAGTGGCAATGTAGGATGGAGAAAGCACTGCGGAGTTGTCAGCATGGGGAGGTCAGGGCACATGCAGTGGCAATGTAGGATAGGTTTCTGAAAAACATTGCGGGGTGATGCGCATTGTATGGTTGTCTAACATTACATTCACTAGTAGGAGTGAGAAAAAGATCGTGGGGTGGTGCGCATTGTATGGGTGTGTAACATTACATTCACTAGTAGGAGTCAGAAAAACATCGTGGGGTGGTGTGCATTGTATATGTGTGTAACATTACATTCACCAGTAGGAGTGAGAAAAACATCACGGGGTGGTGTGAATACGATGGTCTGAAATAGGATAGGCAGTGAGTGGCAATGCAGGATGGAGAAAAGCACCGCGGGTTGGTCAGCTTGTGGAGGACAGGTACCATGCAGAGGCAATGTAGGATAGGTTTCTGAAAAACATCTCGGGGTGGTGCGCATTGTATGAGTGTGTAAAATTACATTCCCTAGTAGGAGTGAGAAAAACATCACGGGGTGGTGTGAATCGGAGGGTCTGAATTAGCATCGGCAGTGAGCGGCAATGTACGATGGAGAAAAGCACCAACGGATGGTCAGCATGGGTAGGTCAGGGAACATGCAGTGGCAATGTAGGATCGGTTTCTGAAAAACATCACGGGGTGGTGCGCGTTGTATGGGTGTGTAACATTACATTCACTAGTAGGAGTGAGAAAAACATCACGGGCTGGTGTGAATCGGAGGGTCTGAATTAGGATAGCCAGCGAGTTGCAATGTAGGATGGAGAAAAGCAACGCAGGGAGGTCAGCATGGGGAGGTCAGGGAACATGCAGTGGCAATGTAGGATAGGTTTCTGAAAAACATTCCGGGGTGGTGCGCATTGTATGGGTGTATAACATTACATTCACTAGTAGGAGTGTGAAAAACATCTCGGGGTGGTGCACATTGCATGGGTGTGTAACATTAAATTCACTTGTAGGAGTAAGAAAAACATCATGGGGTGGTGTGAATCGGAGGGATTGAATTAGGATAGGCAGTGAGTGGCAATATAGGATGGAGAAAAGCACCACGTGGTGGTCAGCATGGGGAGGTCAGGGAACATGCAGTGGCAATGTAGGATAGGTTTCTGAAAAACATAACGCGGTGGTGCCGATTGTATGGTTGTGTAACATTACATTCACTACTAGGAGTGAGAAAAACATCACGGAGTCGTGTGAATCGGAGGGTCTGAATTAGGATAGGCCGTAAGTGGCAATGTAGGGTGGAGAAAAGCACCGCGGGGTGGACAGCATGGGGAGGTAAGGGAACATGCAGTGGCAATGTAGGATAGGTTTCTGAAAAACATCGCGGGGTGATGCGCATTGTATGGTTGTGTAACATTACATTCACTAGTAGGAGTGAGAAAAAGATTGTGGGGTGGTGCGCATTGTATGGGTGTGTAACATTACATTCACTAGTAGGAGTGAGAAAAACATCACGGGGTGGTGCGCATTGTATGGGTGTGTAACATTACATTCACTTGTAGGAGTGAGAAAAACATCACGGGCTGGTGTGAATCGGAGGGTCTGAATTAGGATAGCCAGTGAGTTGCAATGTAGGATGGAGAAAAGCACCGCAGGGAGGTCAGCATGGGGAGGTCAGGGAACAGGTAGTGGCAATATAGGATAGGTTTCTGAAAAACATCACGGGGTGGTGCGCATTGTATGGGTGTGTAACATTACATTCACTAGTAGGAGTGAGAAAATCATCAGGGGGTGCTGTGAATCGGAGGGTCTGAATTAGGATAGGCCGTGAGTGGCAATGTAGGATGGACAAAAGTCCCGCGGGTTGGTCAGCATGTGGAGGTCAGGGAACATGCAGTGGCAATGTAGGATAGTTTTCTGAAAAACATCGCGGGGTGGTGCGTATTTTATGGGTGTGTAAAATTACATTCTCTCGTAGGAGTTAGAAAAACATCATGGGGTGGTGTGAATCGGAGTGTCTGAATTAGGTTAGGCAGTGAGTGGCAATGTAGGATGGAGAAAAGCACCGCGGGGTGGTCAGCATGGTGAGGTCAGGGAACATGCAGTGGCAATGTAGGATATGTTTCTGAAAAACATCGTGGGGTGGTGCGCATTGTATGGGGGTGTAACATTACATTCACTAGTAGGAGTGAGAAAAGCATCAAGGGGTGATGTGAATCGGAGTGTCTGAATTAGGATAGGCAGTGAGTGGCAATGTAGGATGGAGAAAAGCACCGCGGGGTGGTCAGCATGGTGAGGTCAGGGAACATGCAGTGGCAATGTAGGATACGTTTCTGAAAAACATCGCGGGGTGGTGCGCATTGTATGGGTGTGTAACATTACATTCACTAGTAGGAGTGAGAAAAACATCACGGGGTGGTGCACATTGTATGGGTGTGTAACATTAAATTCACTAGTAGGAGTGAGAAAAACATCACGGGGTGGTGTGAATCGGAGGGATTGAATTAGGATAGGCAGTGAGTGGCAATATAGGTTGGAGAAAAGCACCACGTGGTGCTCAGCATGGGGAGGTCAGGGAACATGCAGTGGCAATGTAGGATAGGTTTCTGAAAACCATCACGGGGTGGTGCGCATTGTATGGTTGTGTTACATTACATTCACTAGTAGGAGTGAGAAAAACATCACGGGGTGGTGTGAAACGGAGGGTCTCAATTAGGATAGGCCGTGAGGGGCAACGTAGGGTGGAGAAAAGCACCGCGGGTTGGTCAGCATGGGGAGGTCAGGGAACATGCAGTGGCAAAGTAGGATAGGTTTCTGAAAAACATCGCGGGGTGGTGCGCATTGTATGGGTGTGTAATATTACATTCACTAGTAGGAGTGAGAAAAACATCGTGGGGTGGTGCGCATTGTATGGGTGTGTAACATTACATTCACTAGAAGGAGTGAGAAAAACATCACGGGTTGGTGTGAATCGGAAGGACTGAAATAGGATAGGCAGTGAGTGGCAATGTAGGATGGAGAAAAGCACCGCGGGGTGGTCAACATGGGGAGGACAGGGAACATGTAGTGGCAATGTAGGATAGGTTTTGAAAAACATCGCGGGGTGGTGCGCATTGTATGGGTGTGTAACATTACATTCACTAGTAGGAGTGAGAAAAACATCACGGGGTGATGCGCATTGTATTGCTGTGTAACATTACATTTACAAGTAGAAGTGAGAAAAACATCACGGGGTGGTGTGAATCCGAGGGTCTGAATTAGGATAGGCAGTGAGTGGCAATGTAGGATGGAGAAAAGCACCGTGGGTTGGTCAGCTTGTTTAGGTCAACGACCATGCAGTGGCAATGTAGGGTAGGTTTCCGAAAAACATCTTGGGGTGGTGCGCATTGTATGGGTGTGTAAAATTACACTCACTAGTAGGAGTGAGAAAAACATCACGGGGTGGTGCGCATTTTATGGGTGTGTAACATTAAATTCACTAGTAGGAGTGAGAAAAACATCAAGGGGTGGTGTGAATCAGAGGGATTGAATTAGGATAGGCAGTAAGTGACAATATAGGATGGAGAAAAGCACCACGTGGTGGTCAGCATGGGGAGGTCAGGGAACATGCAGTGGCAATGTAGGATAGGTTTCTGAAAAACATCGCGGGGTGATGCGCATTGTATGGTTGTGAAACATTACATTCACTAGTAGGAGTGAGAAAAAGATCGTGGGGTGGTGCGCATTGTATGGGTGTGTAACATTATATTCACAAGTGGGAGTGAAAATAACATCACGAGGTGGTGTCAATCGGAGGGTCTGATTTAGAATAGGCTGTGAGTGGCAATGTCAGATGGAGAAAAGCACCGCGGGGTGGTCAGCATGGGGAGGTCAGGGAACAGGCAGTGTCAATGTAGGATAGGTTTCTGAAAAACATCGCGGGGTGGTGCGCATTGTATGGGTGTGTAACATTACATTCACTAGTAGGAGTGAGAAAAACATCGTGGGGTGGTGCGCATTGTATGTGTGTGTAACATTACATTCACCATTAGGAGTGAGAAAAACATCACGGGGTGGTGTGAATCCGATGGTCTGAATTAGGATAGGCAGTGAGTGGCAATGTAGGATGGAGAAAAGCACCGCGGGTTGGTCAGCTTGTGGATGTCAGGGACCATGCAGAGGCAATGTAGGATAGGTTTCTGAAAAACATCACGGGGTGGTGCACATTGTATGGGTGTGTAACATTACATTCACTAGTAGGAGTCAGAAAAACATCGTGGGGTGGTGTGCATTGTATGTGTGTGTAACATTACATTCAACAGTAGGAGTGAGAAAAACATCACGGGGTGGTGTGAATCCGATGGTCTGAATTAGGATAGGCATTGAGTGGCAATGTATGATGGAGAAAAGCACCGCGGGTTGGTCAGCTTGTGGAGGTCAGGTACCATGCAGAGGCAATGTAGGATAGGTTTCTGAAAAACATCACGGGGTGATGCGCATTGTATGGGTGTGTAACATTTCATTCACTAGTAGGAGTGAGAAAAACATCACGGGCTGGTGTGAATCGGAGGGTCTAAATTAGGATAGGCCGTGAGTGGCAATGTAGGATGGACAAAAGCCCCGCGGGTTGGTCAGCATGTGGAGGTCAGGGAACATGCAGTGGCAATGTAGGATAGGTTTCTGAAAAACATCGCGGGGTGGTGCGCATTTTATGGGTGTGTAAAATTACATTCTCTCGTAGGAGTTAGAAAAACATCATGGGGTGGTGTGAATCGGAGGGTCTGAATTAGGTTAGGCAGTGAGTGGCAATGTAGGATGGAGAAAAGCACCGCCGAGTGGTCAACATGGGGAGGTCAGGGAACATGCCGTGGCAATGTAGGATAGGTTTCTGAAAAACATCGAGGGATGGTGCGCATTGTATGTGTGTGTAACATTACATTCACTAGTAGGAGTGAGAAAAGCATCACGGGGTGGTGTGAATCGGAGTGTCTGAATTAGGATAGGCAGTGAGTGGCAATGTAGGATGGAGAAAGCACCGCGGGGTGGTCAGCATGGGGAGGTCAGGGAACATGCAGTGGCAATGTAGGATAGGTTTCTGAAAAACGTCGCGGGGTGATGCGCATTGTATGGGTGTGTAACATTACATTCACTAGTAGGAGTCAGAAAAACATCGTGGGGTGGTGTGCATTGTATGTGTGTGTAACATTACATTCAACAGTAGGAGTGAGAAAAACATCGCGGGGTGGTGTGAATCCGATGGTCTGAATTAGGATAGGCATTGAGTGGCAATGTAGGATGGAGAAAAGCACCGCGGGTTGGTCAGCTTGTGGAGGTCAGGTACCATGCAGAGGCAATGTAGGATAGGTTTCTGAAAAACATCGCGGAGTGGTGCGCATTGTATGGGTGTGTAACATTACATTCACTTGTAGGAGTGAGAAAAACATCACGGTGTGGGTGAATCGCAGGGTCTGAATTAGGATAGGCAGTGAGTGACAATGTAGAATGGGGAAAAGCACCGCGGGGTGGTCAGCATGGGGAGGTCAAGGCACATGCAGTTGCAATGTAGGATAGGTTTCTGAAAAACATCGCGTGGTGGTGCGCATTGTATGGGTGTGTAACATTACATTCACTAGTTGGAGTCAGAAAAACATCACGGGGTGGTGTGAATCGGAGGGTCTGAATTAGGATAGGCAGTGAGTGGCAATGTAGGATGGAGAAAAGTACCGCGGGGTGGTCAGCATGGGGAGGTCAGGGAACATGTAGTGGCAATGTAGGATAGGTTTCTGAAAAACATCGCGTGGTTGTGGGCATTGTATGGGTGTGTAACATTACATTCACTAGTTGGAGTGAGAAAAACATCACGGGGTGGTGTGAATCGGAGGGTCTGAATTAGGATAGGCAGTGAGTGGCAATGTAGGATGGAGAAAAGCACCGCGGGGTGGTAAGCATGGGGAGGTCAGGGAACATGCAGTGGCAATATAGGAAAGGTTTCTGAAAAACATCGTTAAGTGGTGCGCATTGTATGTGTGTGTAACATTATATTCACTAGTAGGAGTGACAAAAACATCACGGGGTGGTGTGAATAGGAGGATCTGAATTAGAATAGGCAGTGAGTGGCAATATAGGATGGAGAAAAGCACCGCGGTGTGGTCATCATGTGGAGGTCAGGGAATATGCAGTGGCAATGTAGGATAGGTTTCTGAAAAACATCGCGGGGTGGTGCGCATTGTATGGGGGTGTAACATTACATTCACTAGTAGGAGTGAGAAAAACTTCACGGGGTGGTGTGAATCGGAGGGTCTGAATTAGGATAGGCAGTGAGTGGCAATGTAGGATGGAGAAAAGCACCGCGGGGTGGTCAGCATGGGGAGGTCAGGGCACATGCAGTGGCAATGTATGATAGGTTTCTGAAAAACATCGCGGGGTGATGCGCATTGTATGGTTGTGTAACATTACATTCACTAGTAGGAGTGAGAAAAAGATCGTGGGGTGGTGCGTATTGTATGGGTGTGTAACATTACATTCACTAGTAGGAGTCAGAAAAACATCGTGGGTTGGTGTGCATTGTATATGTGTGTAACATTACATTCACCAGTAGGAGTGAGAAAAACATCACGGGGTGGTGTGAATACGATGGTCTGAATTAGGATAGGCAGTGAGTGGCAATGTAGGATGGAGAAAAGCACCGCGGGTTGGTCAGCTTGTGGAGGACAGGTACCATGCACAGGCAATGTAGGATAGGTTTCTGAAAAACATCTCGGTGTGGTGCGCATTGTATGAGTGTGTAAAATTACATTCCCTAGTAGGAGTGAGAAAAACATCACGGGGTGGTGTGAATCGGAGGGTCTGAATTAGCATGGGCAGTGAGTGGCAATGTACGATGGAGAAAAGCACCAACGGATGGTCAGCATGGGTAGGTCAGGGAACATGCAGTGGCAATGTAGGATCGGTTTCTGAAAAACATCACGGGGTGGTGCGCGTTGTATGGGTGTGTAACATTACATTCACTAGTAGGAGTGAGAAAAACATCACGGGCTGGTGTGAATCAGAGGGTCTGAATTAGGATAGCCAGTGAGTTGCAATGTAGGATGGAGAAAAGCAACGCAGGGAGGTCAGCATGGGGAGGTCAGGGAACATGCAGTGGCAATGTAGGATAAGTTTCTGAAAAACATTGCGGGGTAGTGCACATTTTATGGGTGTGTAACATTACATTCACTAGTAGGAGTGAGAAAAACATCAGGGTGTGGTGTGAATCGGAGGGTCTGAATTAGGATAGGCCGTGAGTGGCAATGTAGGATGGAGAAAAGCCACGCGGGTTGGTCAGCATGAGGAGTTCAGGGAACATGCAGTGGCAATGGAGGATAGGTTTCTGAAAAACATCGCGGGGTCGTGCGCATTTTATGGGTGTGTAAAATTACATTCTCTCGTAGGAGTGAGAAAAACATCATGGGGTGGTGTGAATCGGAGGGACTGAATTAGGTTAGGCCCTGAGTGGCAATGTAGGATGGAGAAAAGCACCGCCGAGTGGTCAGCATGGGTAGGTCAGGGAACATGCAGTGGCAATGTAGGATAGGTTTCTGAAAAACATCGCTGGGTGGTGCGCATTGTATGGGTGTGTAATATTTCATTCACTAGTAGGAGTGAGAAAAACATCACGGGATTGTGTGAATAACAGGGTCTGCATTCGGATAGGCAATGTGTGGCAATGTAGGATGGAGAAAAGCACCGCGGGGTGGTCAGCATGGGGAGGTCAGGGAACATGCAGTGGCAATGTAGGATAGGTTTCTGAAAAACATCCCGGGGTGGTGCGCATTGTATGGGTGTATAACATTACATTCACTAGTAGGAGTGTGAAAAACATCACGGGGTGGTGCACATTGTATGGGTGTGTAACATTAAATTCACTTGTAGGAGTAAGAAAAACATCACGGGGTGGTCTGAATCGGAGGGATTGAATTAGGATAGGCAGTGAGTGGCAATATAGGATGGAGAAAAGCACCGCGGGTTGGTCAGCTTGTGGAGGACAGGTACCATGCAGAGGCAATGTAGGATAGGTTTCTGAAAAACATCTCGGGGTGGTGCGCATTGCATGAGTGTGTAAAATTACATTCCCTAGTAGGAGTGAGAAAAACATCACGGGGTGGTGTGAATCGGAGGGTCTGAATTAGCATGGGCAGTGAGTGGCAATGTACGATGGAGAAAAGCACCAACGGATGGTCAGCATGGGTAGGTCAGGGAACATGCAGTGGCAATGTAGGATCGGTTTCTGAAAAACATCACGGGGTGGTGCGCGTTGTATGGGTGTGTAAAATTACATTCACTAGTAGGAGTGAGAAAAACATCACGGGCTGGTGTGAATCGGAGGGTCTGAATTAGGATAGCCAGTGAGTTGCAATGTAGGATGGAGAAAAGCAACGCAGGGAGGTCAGCATGGGGAGGTCAGGGAACATGCATTGGCAATGTAGGTTAGGTTTCTGAAAAACATCGAGGGGTGGTGCGCATTGTATGGGTGTGTAACATTACATTCACTAGTAGGAGTGAGAAAAGCATCATGGGGTGGTGTGAATCGGAGTGTCTGAATTAGGATAGGCAGTGATTGGCAATGTAGGATGGAGAAAGCACCGCGGGGTGGTCAGCATGGGGAGGTCAGGGAACATGCATTGGCAATGTAGGATAGGTTTCTGAAAAACATCGCTGGGTGGTGCGCATTGTATGGGTGTGTAACATTACATTCACTAGTAGGAGTGAGAAAAACATCAGGGGATTGTGTGAATAACAGGGTCTGCATTAGGATAGGCAGTGTGTGGCAATGTAGGATGGAAAAAAGCACCGCGGGGTGGTCAGCATGGGGAGGTCAGGGAACATGTAGTGGCAATGTAGGATAGGTTTCTGAAAAACTTCCCGGGGTGGTGCGCATTGTATGGGTGTATAACATTACATTCACTAGTAGGAGTGAGAAAAACATCACGGGGTGGTGCACATTGTATGGGTGTGTAACATTAAATTCACTAGTAGGAGTAAGAAAAACATCACGGGGTGGTGTGAATCGGAGGGATTGAATTAGGATATGCAGTGAGTGGCAATATAGGATGGAGAAAAGCACCACGTGGTGGTCAGCATGGGGAGGTCAGGGAACATGCAGTGGCAATGTAGGATAGGTTTCTGAAAAACATAACGCGGTGGTGCCGATTGTATGGTTGTGTAACATTACATTCAATACTAGGAGTGAGAAAAACATCACGGAGTCGTGTGAATCGGAGGGTCTGAATTAGCATAGGCAGTGAATGGCAATGTAGGATGGAGAAAAGCACCGCGGGGTGGTCAGCATGGGGAGGTCAGGGAACATGCAGTGGCAATGTAGGATAGGTTTCTGAAAAACATTACGGGGTGCTGTGCATTGTATGGGTGTGTAACATTACATTCACTAGTAGGAGTGAGAAAAAGATCGTGGGGTGGTGCGTATTGTATGGGTGTGTAACATTACATTCACTAGTAGGAGTCAGAAAAACATCGTGGGTTGGTGTGCATTGTATATGTGTGTAACATTACATTCACCAGTAGGAGTGAGAAAAACATCACGGGGTGGTGTGAATACGATGGTCTGAATTAGGATAGGCAGTGAGTGGCAATGTAGGATGGAGAAAAGCACCGCGGGTTGGTCAGCTTGTGGAGGACAGGTACCATGCACAGGCAATGTAGGATAGGTTTCTGAAAAACATCTCGGGGTGGTGCGCATTGTATGAGTGTGTAAAATTACATTCCCTAGTAGGAGTGAGAAAAACATCACGGGGTGGTGTGAATCGGAGGGTCTGAATTAGCATGGGCAGTGAGTGGCAATGTACGATGGAGAAAAGCACCAACGGATGGTCAGCATGGGTAGGTCAGGGAACATGCAGTGGCAATGTAGGATCGGTTTCTGAAAAACATCACGGGGTGGTGCGCGTTGTATGGGTGTGTAACATTACATTCACTAGTAGGAGTGAGAAAAACATCACGGGCTGGTGTGAATCAGAGGGTCTGAATTAGGATAGCCAGTGAGTTGCAATGTAGGATGGAGAAAAGCAACGCAGGGAGGTCAGCATGGGGAGGTCAGGGAACATGCAGTGGCAATGTAGGATAAGTTTCTGAAAAACATTGCGGGGTAGTGCACATTTTATGGGTGTGTAACATTACATTCACTAGTAGGAGTGAGAAAAACATCAGGGTGTGGTGTGAATCGGAGGGTCTGAATTAGGATAGGCCGTGAGTGGCAATGTAGGATGGAGAAAAGCCACGCGGGTTGGTCAGCATGAGGAGTTCAGGGAACATGCAGTGGCAATGGAGGATAGGTTTCTGAAAAACATCGCGGGGTCGTGCGCATTTTATGGGTGTGTAAAATTACATTCTCTCGTAGGAGTGAGAAAAACATCATGGGGTGGTGTGAATCGGAGGGACTGAATTAGGTTAGGCCCTGAGTGGCAATGTAGGATGGAGAAAAGCACCGCCGAGTGGTCAGCATGGGTAGGTCAGGGAACATGCAGTGGCAATGTAGGATAGGTTTCTGAAAAACATCGCTGGGTGGTGCGCATTGTATGGGTGTGTAATATTTCATTCACTAGTAGGAGTGAGAAAAACATCACGGGATTGTGTGAATAACAGGGTCTGCATTCGGATAGGCAATGTGTGGCAATGTAGGATGGAGAAAAGCACCGCGGGGTGGTCAGCATGGGGAGGTCAGGGAACATGCAGTGGCAATGTAGGATAGGTTTCTGAAAAACATCCCGGGGTGGTGCGCATTGTATGGGTGTATAACATTACATTCACTAGTAGGAGTGTGAAAAACATCACGGGGTGGTGCACATTGTATGGGTGTGTAACATTAAATTCACTTGTAGGAGTAAGAAAAACATCACGGGGTGGTCTGAATCGGAGGGATTGAATTAGGATAGGCAGTGAGTGGCAATATAGGATGGAGAAAAGCACCGCGGGTTGGTCAGCTTGTGGAGGACAGGTACCATGCAGAGGCAATGTAGGATAGGTTTCTGAAAAACATCTCGGGGTGGTGCGCATTGCATGAGTGTGTAAAATTACATTCCCTAGTAGGAGTGAGAAAAACATCACGGGGTGGTGTGAATCGGAGGGTCTGAATTAGCATGGGCAGTGAGTGGCAATGTACGATGGAGAAAAGCACCAACGGATGGTCAGCATGGGTAGGTCAGGGAACATGCAGTGGCAATGTAGGATCGGTTTCTGAAAAACATCACGGGGTGGTGCGCGTTGTATGGGTGTGTAAAATTACATTCACTAGTAGGAGTGAGAAAAACATCACGGGCTGGTGTGAATCGGAGGGTCTGAATTAGGATAGCCAGTGAGTTGCAATGTAGGATGGAGAAAAGCAACGCAGGGAGGTCAGCATGGGGAGGTCAGGGAACATGCAGTGGCAATGTAGGTTAGGTTTCTGAAAAACATCGAGGGGTGGTGCGCATTGTATGGGTGTGTAACATTACATTCACTAGTAGGAGTGAGAAAAGCATCATGGGGTGGTGTGAATCGGAGTGTCTGAATTAGGATAGGCAGTGATTGGCAATGTAGGATGGAGAAAGCACCGCGGGGTGGTCAGCATGGGGAGGTCAGGGAACATGCATTGGCAATGTAGGATAGGTTTCTGAAAAACATCGCTGGGTGGTGCGCATTGTATGGGTGTGTAACATTACATTCACTAGTAGGAGTGAGAAAAACATCAGGGGATTGTGTGAATAACAGGGTCTGCATTAGGATAGGCAGTGTGTGGCAATGTAGGATGGAAAAAAGCACCGCGGGGTGGTCAGCATGGGGAGGTCAGGGAACATGTAGTGGCAATGTAGGATAGGTTTCTGAAAAACTTCCCGGGGTGGTGCGCATTGTATGGGTGTATAACATTACATTCACTAGTAGGAGTGAGAAAAACATCACGGGGTGGTGCACATTGTATGGGTGTGTAACATTAAATTCACTAGTAGGAGTAAGAAAAACATCACGGGGTGGTGTGAATCGGAGGGATTGAATTAGGATATGCAGTGAGTGGCAATATAGGATGGAGAAAAGCACCACGTGGTGGTCAGCATGGGGAGGTCAGGGAACATGCAGTGGCAATGTAGGATAGGTTTCTGAAAAACATAACGCGGTGGTGCCGATTGTATGGTTGTGTAACATTACATTCAATACTAGGAGTGAGAAAAACATCACGGAGTCGTGTGAATCGGAGGGTCTGAATTAGCATAGGCAGTGAATGGCAATGTAGGATGGAGAAAAGCACCGCGGGGTGGTCAGCATGGGGAGGTCAGGGAACATGCAGTGGCAATGTAGGATAGGTTTCTGAAAAACATTACGGGGTGCTGTGCATTGTATGGGTGTGTAACATTACATTCACTAGTAGGAGTGAGAAAAAGATCGTGGGGTGGTGCGTATTGTATGGGTGTGTAACATTACATTCACTAGTAGGAGTCAGAAAAACATCGTGGGTTGGTGTGCATTGTATATGTGTGTAACATTACATTCACCAGTAGGAGTGAGAAAAACATCACGGGGTGGTGTGAATACGATGGTCTGAATTAGGATAGGCAGTGAGTGGCAATGTAGGATGGAGAAAAGCACCGCGGGTTGGTCAGCTTGTGGAGGACAGGTACCATGCACAGGCAATGTAGGATAGGTTTCTGAAAAACATCTCGGGGTGGTGCGCATTGTATGAGTGTGTAAAATTACATTCCCTAGTAGGAGTGAGAAAAACATCACGGGGTGGTGTGAATCGGAGGGTCTGAATTAGCATGGGCAGTGAGTGGCAATGTACGATGGAGAAAAGCACCAACGGATGGTCAGCATGGGTAGGTCAGGGAACATGCAGTGGCAATGTAGGATCGGTTTCTGAAAAACATCACGGGGTGGTGCGCGTTGTATGGGTGTGTAACATTACATTCACTAGTAGGAGTGAGAAAAACATCACGGGCTGGTGTGAATCAGAGGGTCTGAATTAGGATAGCCAGTGAGTTGCAATGTAGGATGGAGAAAAGCAACGCAGGGAGGTCAGCATGGGGAGGTCAGGGAACATGCAGTGGCAATGTAGGATAAGTTTCTGAAAAACATTGCGGGGTAGTGCACATTTTATGGGTGTGTAACATTACATTCACTAGTAGGAGTGAGAAAAACATCAGGGTGTGGTGTGAATCGGAGGGTCTGAATTAGGATAGGCCGTGAGTGGCAATGTAGGATGGAGAAAAGCCACGCGGGTTGGTCAGCATGAGGAGTTCAGGGAACATGCAGTGGCAATGGAGGATAGGTTTCTGAAAAACATCGCGGGGTCGTGCGCATTTTATGGGTGTGTAAAATTACATTCTCTCGTAGGAGTGAGAAAAACATCATGGGGTGGTGTGAATCGGAGGGACTGAATTAGGTTAGGCCCTGAGTGGCAATGTAGGATGGAGAAAAGCACCGCCGAGTGGTCAGCATGGGTAGGTCAGGGAACATGCAGTGGCAATGTAGGATAGGTTTCTGAAAAACATCGCTGGGTGGTGCGCATTGTATGGGTGTGTAATATTTCATTCACTAGTAGGAGTGAGAAAAACATCACGGGATTGTGTGAATAACAGGGTCTGCATTAGGATAGGCAATGTGTGGCAATGTAGGATGGAGAAAAGCACCGCGGGGTGGTCAGCATGGGGAGGTCAGGGAACATGCAGTGGCAATGTAGGATAGGTTTCTGAAAAACATCCCGGGGTGGTGCGCATTGTATGGGTGTATAACATTACATTCACTAGTAGGAGTGTGAAAAACATCACGGGGTGGTGCACATTGTATGGGTGTGTAACATTAAATTCACTTGTAGGAGTAAGAAAAACATCACGGGGTGGTCTGAATCGGAGGGATTGAATTAGGATAGGCAGTGAGTGGCAATATAGGATGGAGAAAAGCACCGCGGGTTGGTCAGCTTGTGGAGGACAGGTACCATGCAGAGGCAATGTAGGATAGGTTTCTGAAAAACATCTCGGGGTGGTGCGCATTGCATGAGTGTGTAAAATTACATTCCCTAGTAGGAGTGAGAAAAACATCACGGGGTGGTGTGAATCGGAGGGTCTGAATTAGCATGGGCAGTGAGTGGCAATGTACGATGGAGAAAAGCACCAACGGATGGTCAGCATGGGTAGGTCAGGGAACATGCAGTGGCAATGTAGGATCGGTTTCTGAAAAACATCACGGGGTGGTGCGCGTTGTATGGGTGTGTAAAATTACATTCACTAGTAGGAGTGAGAAAAACATCACGGGCTGGTGTGAATCGGAGGGTCTGAATTAGGATAGCCAGTGAGTTGCAATGTAGGATGGAGAAAAGCAACGCAGGGAGGTCAGCATGGGGAGGTCAGGGAACATGCAGTGGCAATGTAGGTTAGGTTTCTGAAAAACATCGAGGGGTGGTGCGCATTGTATGGGTGTGTAACATTACATTCACTAGTAGGAGTGAGAAAAGCATCATGGGGTGGTGTGAATCGGAGTGTCTGAATTAGGATAGGCAGTGATTGGCAATGTAGGATGGAGAAAGCACCGCGGGGTGGTCAGCATGGGGAGGTCAGGGAACATGCATTGGCAATGTAGGATAGGTTTCTGAAAAACATCGCTGGGTGGTGCGCATTGTATGGGTGTGTAACATTACATTCACTAGTAGGAGTGAGAAAAACATCAGGGGATTGTGTGAATAACAGGGTCTGCATTAGGATAGGCAGTGTGTGGCAATGTAGGATGGAGAAAAGCACCGCGGGGTGGTCAGCATGGGGAGGTCAGGGAACATGTAGTGGCAATGTAGGATAGGTTTCTGAAAAACTTCCCGGGGTGGTGCGCATTGTATGGGTGTATAACATTACATTCACTAGTAGGAGTGAGAAAAACATCACGGGGTGGTGCACATTGTATGGGTGTGTAACATTAAATTCACAAGTAGGAGTAAGAAAAACATCACGGGGTGGTGTGAATCGGAGGGATTGAATTAGGATATGCAGTGAGTGGCAATATAGGATGGAGAAAAGCACCACGTGGTGGTCAGCATGGGGAGGTCAGGGAACATGCAGTGGCAATGTAGGATAGGTTTCTGAAAAACATAACGCGGTGGTGCCGATTGTATGGTTGTGTAACATTACATTCAATACTAGGAGTGAGAAAAACATCACGGAGTCGTGTGAATCGGAGGGTCTGAATTAGGATAGGCCGTGAGTGGCAATGTAGGGTGGAGAAAAGCACCGCGGTGTGGTCAGCACGGGGAAGTCAGGGAACATGCAGTGGCAATGTAGGATAGGTTTCTGAAAAACATCGCGGGGTGGTGCGCATTGTATGTGTGTGTAACATTACATTCACTAGTAGGAGTGAGAAAAACATCACGGGGTGGTGCGCATTGTATGTGCGTGTAACATTACATTCACCATTAGGAGTGAGAAAAACATCACGGGGTGGTGTGAATCCGATGGTCTGAATTAGGATAGGCAGTGAGTGGCAATGTAGGATGGAGAAAAGCACCGCGGGTTGGTCAGCTTGTGTAGGTCAGGGACCATTCAGAGGCAATGTAGGATAGGTTTCAGAAAAACATCACGGGGTGGTGCGCATTGTATGGGTGTGTAACATTACATTCACTAGTAGGAGTGAGAAAAACATCACGGGCTGGTGTGAATCGGAGGGTCCGAATTAGGATAGCCAGTGAGTTGCAATGTAGGATGGAGAAAAGCACCGCAGGGAGGTCAGCATGGGGAGGTCAGGGAACATGTAGTGGCAATATAGGATAGGTTTCTGAAAAACATTGCGGGGTGGTGTGCATTGTATGGGTGTGTAACATTACATTCACTAGTAGGAGTGAGAAAATCATCAGGGGGTGCTGTGAATTGGAGGGTCTGAATTAGGATAGCCAGTGAGTTGCAATGTAGGATGGACAAAAGCCCCGCGGGTTGGTCAGCATGTGGAGGTCAGGGAACATGCAGTGGCAATGTAGGATAGTTTTCTGAAAAACATCGCGGGGTGGTGCGTATTTTATGGGTGTGTAAAATTACATTCTCTCGTAGGAGTTAGAAAAACATCATGGGGTGGTGTGAATCGGAGGGTCTGAATTAGGTTAGGCAGTGAGTGGCAATGTAGAATGGAGAAAAGCACCGCCGAGTGGTCAACATGGGGAGGTCAGGGAACATGCAGTGGCAATGTAGGATATGTTTCTGAAAAACATCGCGGGGTGGTGCGCATTGTATGGGGGTGTAACATTACAATCACTAGTAGGAGTGAGAAAAGCATCAAGGGGTGAAGTGAATCGGAGTGTCTGAATTAGGATAGGCAGTGAGTGGCAATGTAGGATGGAGAAAAGCACCGCGGGGTGGTCAGCATGGTGAGGTCAGGGAACATGCAGTGGCAATGTAGGATAGGTTTCTGAAAATCATCACGGGGTGGTGCGCATTGTATGGTTGTGTAACATTACATTCACTAGTAGGAGTGAGAAAAACATCACGGGGTGGTGTGAAACGGAGGGTCTCAATTAGGATAGGCCGTGAGGGGCAACGTAGGGTGGAGAAAAGCACCGCGGGGTGGTCAGCATGGGGAGGTCAGGGAACATGCAGTGGCAAAGTAGGATAGGTTTCTGAAAAACATCGCGGGGTGGTGCGCATTGTATGGGTGTGTAATATTACATTCACTAGTAGGAGTGAGAAAAACATCGTGGGGTGGTGCGCATTGTATGGGTGTGTAACATTTCATTCACTAGAAGGAGTGAGAAAAACATCACGGGGTGGTGTAAATCGGAAGGACTGAAATAGGATAGGCAGTGAGTGGCAATGTAGGATGGAGAAAAGCACCGCGGGGTGGTCAGCATGGTGAGGTTAGGGAACATGCTGTGGCAATGTAGGATAGGTTTTTGAAAAACATCGCGGGGTGGTGCGCATTGTATGGGTGTGTAACATTACATTCACTAGTAGGAGTGAGAAAAACTTCACGGGGTGATGTCAATCTGAGGGTCTAAATTAGGATAGGCAGTGAGTGGCAAGGTAAGATGGAGAAAAGCACCGCGGGGTGGTCAGCATGGCGAGGTCAGGGAACATGCTGTGGCAATGTAGGATAGGTTTCTGAAAAACATCGCGGGGTGGTGCGCATTGTATGGGTGTGTAACATTACATTCACTAGTAGGAGTGAGAAAAACATCACGGGGTGGTGTGAATCGGAGGGTCTGAATTAGGATAGGTAGTGAGTGGCAATGTAGGATGGAGAAAAGCACCGCGGGGTGGTCAGCATGGGGAGGTCAGGGAAAATGCAGTGGCAATGTAGGATAGGTTTCTGAAAAACATCGCGGGGTGGTGCGCATTGTATGGGTGTGTAACATTACATTCACTAGTAGGAGTGAGAAAAACATCACGAGGTGGTGTGAATCGGAGGGTCTGAATTAGAATAGGCAGTGAGTGGCAATGTCGGATGGAGAAAAGCACCACGGGGTGGTCAGCATGTGGAGGTCAGGGAACATGCTGTTGCAATGTAGGATAGGTTTCTGAAAAACATCGCGGGGTGGTGCGCATTGTATTGGTGTGTAACATTACATTCACTTGTAGGAGTGAGAAAAGCATCAAGGGGTGAAGTGAATCGGAGTGTCTGAATTAGGATAGGCAGTGAGTGGCAATGTAGGATGGAGAAAAGCACCGCGGGGTGGTCAGCATGGTGAGGTCAGGGAACATGCAGTGGCAATGTAGGATAGGTTTCTGAAAATCATCACGGGGTGGTGCGCATTGTATGGTTGTGTAACATTACATTCACTAGTAGGAGTGAGAAAAACATCACGGGGTGGTGTGAAACGGAGGGTCTCAATTAGGATAGGCCGTGAGGGGCAACGTAGGGTGGAGAAAAGCACCGCGGGGTGGTCAGCATGGGGAGGTCAGGGAACATGCAGTGGCAAAGTAGGATAGGTTTCTGAAAAACATCGCGGGGTGGTGCGCATTGTATGGGTGTGTAATATTACATTCACTAGTAGGAGTGAGAAAAACATCGTGGGGTGGTGCGCATTGTATGGGTGTGTAACATTACATTCACTAGAAGGAGTGAGAAAAACATCACGGGGTGGTGTGAATCGGAAGGACTGAAATAGGATAGGCAGTGAGTGGCAATGTAGGATGGAGAAAAGCACCGCGGGGTGGTCAGCATGGCGAGGTTAGGGAACATGCTGTGGCAATGTAGGATAGGTTTTTGAAAAACATCGCGTGGTGGTGCGCATTGTATGGGTGTGTAACATTACATTCACTAGTAGGAGTGAGAAAAACTTCACGGGGTGATGTCAATCTGAGGGTCTAAATTAGGATAGGCAGTGAGTGGCAAGGTAAGATGGAGAAAAGCACCGCGGGGTGGTCAGCATGGGGAGGTCAGGGAAAATGCAGTGGCAATGTAGGATAGGTTTCTGAAAAACATCGCGGGGTGGTGCACATTGTATGGGTGTGTAACATTACATTCACTAGTAGGAGTGAGAAAAACATCACGAGGTGGTGTGAATCGGAGGGTCTGAATTAGAATAGGCAGTGAGTGGCAATGTCGGATGGAGAAAAGCACCACGGGGTGGTCAGCATGTGGAGGTCAGGGAACATGCTGTTGCAATGTAGGATAGGTTTCTGAAAAACATCGCGGGGTGGTGCGCATTGTATGGGTGTGTAACATTACATTCACTAGTAGGAGTGAGAAAAACATCACGGGGTGGTGTGAATCGGAGGGTCTGAATTAGGATAGGCAGTGAGTGGCAATGTAGGGTGGAGAAAAGCACCGCGGGGTGGTTAGCATGGGGAGGTCAGGGAACATGCAGTGGCAATGTAGGATAGGTTTCTGAAAAACATCGCGGGGTGGTGCGCATTGTATGGGTGTGTAACATTACATTCACTAGTAGGAGTGAGAAAAACATCGTGGGGTGGTGCGCATTGTATGGGTGTGTAACATTACATTCACTAGAAGGAGTGAGAAAAACATCACGGGGTGGTGTGAATCGGAAGGACTGTTATAGGATAGGCAGTGAGTGGCAATGTAGAATGGAGAAAAGCACCGCGGGATGGTCAGCATGGGGAGGACAGGGAACATGCCGTGGCAATGTAGGATAGGATTCTGAAAAACATCGCGGGGTGGTGCGCATTGTATGTGTGTGTAACATTACATTCACTAGTAGGAGTGAGAAAAACATCACGGGGTGGTGCGCATTGTATTGGTGTGTAACATTACATTCACTAGTAGGAGTGAGAAAAACATCACGGGGTGCTGGGAATCCGAGGGTCTGAATTAGGATAGGCAGTGAGTGGTAATGTAGGATGGAGAAAAGCACCGCGGGGAAGTCAGCATGTGGAAGTCAGGGAACATGCAGTGGCAATGTAGGATAGGTTTCTGGAAAACATCGCGGGGTGTTGCGCATTGTATGGGTGTGTAACATTACATTCACTAGTAGGAGTGAGAAAAACATCACGGGGTGGTGTGAATCGGAGGGTCTGAATTAGGATAGGCAGTGTGTGGCAATGTAGGATGGAGAAAAGCACCAAGGGGTGGTCAGCATGGGGAGGTCAGGGAACATGCAGTGGCAAGGTAGGATATGTTTCTGAAAAACATCGCGGGGTGGTGCGCATTGTATTTGTGTGTAACATTACATTCACTAGAAGGAGTGAGAAAAACATCGCGGGCTGGTGTGCATTTTATGGGTTTGTAACATTACATTCACTAGTAGGAGTGAGAAAAACATCACGGGGTGGTGTCAATCTGAGGGACTGAATTAGAATATGCTGTGAGTGGCAATATAGGATGGAGAAAAGCACCATGGGGTGGTCACCATGGGGAGGTCAGGGAACATGCAGTGGCAATGTAGGATAGGTTTATGAAAAACATCGCGGGGTGGTGCGCATTGTATGGGTGTGTAACATTACATTCACTAGTAGGAGTGAGAAAAACATCACGGTGTGGTGTGAATCAGATGTTCTGAATTAGGATAGGCAGTGAGTGGCAATGTAGGGTGGAGAAAAGCACCGCGGGGTGGTCAGCATGGGGAGGTCAGGGAACATGCAGTGGCAATGTAGGATAGGTTTCTGAAAAACATCGCGGGGTGGTGCGCATTGTATGGGGGTGTAACATTACATTCACTAGTAGGAGTGAGAAAAACTTCACGGGGTGGTGTGAATCGGAGGGTCTGAATTAGGATAGGCAGTGAGTGGCAATGTAGGATGGAGAAAAGCACCGCGGGGTTGTCAGCATGGGGAGGTCAGGGCACATGCAGTGGCAATGTATGATAGGTTTCTGAAAAACATCGCGGGGTGATGCGCATTGTATGGTTGTGTAACATTACATTCACTAGTAGGAGTGAGAAAAAGATCGTGGGGTGGTGCGTATTGTATGGGTGTGTAACATTACATTCACTAGTAGGAGTCAGAAAAACATCGTGGGGTGGTGTGCATTGTATATGTGTGTAACATTACATTCACCAGTAGGAGTGGGAAAAACATCACGGGGTGGTGTGAATACGATGGTCTGAATTAGGATAGGCAGTGAGTGGCAATATAGGATGGAGAAAAGCACCGCGGGTTGGTCAGCTTGTGGAGGAAAGGTACCATGCAGAGGCAATGTAGGATAGGTTTCTGAAAAACATCTCGGGGTGGTGCGCATTGTATGAGTGTGTAAAATTACATTCCCTAGTAGGAGTGAGAAAAACATCACGGGGTGGTGTGAATCGGAGGGTCTGAATTAGCATGGGCAGTGAGTGGCAATGTACGATGGAGAAAAGCACCAACGGATGGTCAGCATGGGTAGGTCAGGGAACATGCAGTGGCAATGTAGGATCGGTTTCTGAAAAACATCACGGGGTGGTGCGCGTTGTATGGGTGTGTAAAATTACATTCACTAGTAGGAGTGAGAAAAACATCACGGGCTGGTGTGAATCGGAGGGTCTGAATTAGGATAGCCAGTGAGTTTCAATGTAGGATGCAGAAAAGCAACGCAGGGAGGTCAGCATGTGGAGGTCAGGGAACATGCAGTGGCAATGTAGGTTAGGTTTCTGAAAAACATCGAGGGGTGGTGCGCATTGTATGGGTGTGTAACATTACATTCACTAGTAGGAGTGAGAAAAGCATCATGGCGTGGTGTGAATCGGAGTGTCTGAATTAGGATAGGCAGTGATTGGCAATGTAGGATGGAGAAAGCACCGCGGGGTGGTCAGCATGGGGAGGTCAGGGAACATGCATTGGCAATGTAGGATAGGTTTCTGAAAAACATCGCTGGGTGGTGCGCATTGTATGGGTGTGTAACATTACATTCACTAGTAGGAGTGAGAAAAACATCAGGGGATTGTGTGAATAACACGGTCTGCATTAGGATAGGCAGTGTGTGGCAATATAGGATGGAGAAAAGCACCACGTGGTGGTCAGCATGGGGAGGTCAGGGAACATGCAGTGGCAATGTAGGATAGGTTTCTGAAAAACATAACGCGGTGGTGCCGATTGTATGGTTGTGTAACATTACATTCAATACTAGGAGTGAGAAAAACATCACGGAGTCGTGTGAATCGGAGGGTCTGAATTAGGATAGGCCGTGAGTGGCAATGTAGGGTGGAGAAAAGCACCGCGGTGTGGTCAGCACGGGGAAGTCAGGGAACATGCAGTGGCAATGTAGGATAGGTTTCTGAAAAACATCGCGGGGTGGTGCGCATTGTATGGGTGTGTAACATTACATTCACTAGTAGGAGTGAGAAAAACATCACGGGGTGGTGCGCATTGTATGTGCGTGTAACATTACATTCACCATTAGGAGTGAGAAAAACATCACGGGGTGGTGTGAATCCGATGGTCTGAATTAGGATAGGCAGTGAGTGGCAATGTAGGATGGAGAAAAGCACCGCGGGTTGGTCAGCTTGTGGAGGTCAGGGACCATTCAGAGGCAATGTAGGATAGGTTTCAGAAAAACATCACGGGGTGGTGCGCATTGTATGGGTGTGTAACATTACATTCACTAGTAGGAGTGAGAAAAACATCACGGGCTGGTGTGAATCGGAGGGTCTGAATTAGGATAGCCAGTGAGTTGCAATGTAGGATGGAGAAAAGCACCGCAGGGAGGTCAGCATGGGATGGTCAGGGAACATGTAGTGGCAATATAGGATATGTTTCTTAAAAACATTGCGGGGTGGTGCGCATTGTATGGGTGTGTAACATTACATTCACTAGTAGGAGTGAGAAAATCATCAGGGGGTGCTGTGAATGGGAGGGTCTGAATTAGGATAGCCAGTGAGTTGCAATGTAGGATGGACAAAAGCCCCGCGGGTTGGTCAGCATGAGGAGGTCAGGTAACATGCAGTGGCAATGTAGGATAGTTTTCTGAAAAACATCGCGGGGTGGTGCGTATTTTATGGGTGTGTAAAATTACATTCTCTCGTAGGAGTTAGAAAAACATCATGGGGTGGTGTGAATCGGAGGGTCTGAATTAGGTTAGGCAGTGAGTGGCAATGTAGAATGGAGAAAAGCACCGCCGAGTGGTCAACATGGGGAGGTCAGGGAACATGCAGTGGCAATGTAGGATATGTTTCTGAAAAACATCGCGGGGTGGTGCGCATTGTATGGGGGTGTAACATTACAATCACTAGTAGGAGTGAGAAAAGCATCAAGGGGTGGTGTGAATCGGAAGGACTGAAATAGGATAGGCAGTGAGTGGCAATGTAGGATGGAGAAAAGCACCGCGGGGTGGTCAGCATGGCGAGGTTAGGGAACATGCTGTGGCAATGTAGGATAGGTTTTTGAAAAACATTGCGGGGTGGTGCGCATTGTATGGGTGTGTAACATTACATTCACTAGTAGGAGTGAGAAAAACATCACGGGGTGATGTCAATCTGAGGGTCTAAATTAGGATAGGCAGTGAGTGGCAAGGTAAGATGGACAAAAGCACCGCGGGGTGGTCAGCATGGCGAGGTCAGGGAACATGCTGTGGCAATGTAGGATAGGTTTCTGAAAAACATCGCGGGGTGGTGCGCATTGTATGGGTGTGTAACATTACATTCACTAGTAGGAGTGAGAAAAACATCACGGGGTGGTGTGAATCGGAGGGTCTGAATTAGGATAGGTAGTGAGTGGCAATGTAGGATGGAGAAAAGCACCGCGGGGTGGTCAGCATGGGGAGGTCAGGGAAAATGCAGTGGCAATGTAGGATAGATTTCTGAAAAACATCGCGGGGTGGTGCGCATTGTATGGGTGTGTAACATTACATTCACTAGTAGGAGTGAGAAAAACATCACGAGGTGGTGTGAATCGGAGGGTCTGAATTAGAATAGGCAGTGAGTGGCAATGTCGGATGGAGAAAAGCACCGCGGGGTGGTCAGCATGTGGAGGTCAGGGAACATGCAGTGGCAATGTAGGATAGGTTTCTGAAAAACATCGCGGGGTGGTGCGCATTGTATGGGTGTGTAACATTACATTCACTAGTAGGAGTGAGAAAAACATCGTGGGGTGATGCGCATTGTATGGGTGTGTAACATTACATTCACTAGAAGGAGTGAGAAAAACATCACGGGGTGGTGTGAATCGGAAGGACTGAAATAGGATAGGCAGTGAGTGGCAATGTAGGATGGAGAAAAGCACCGCGGGATGGTCAGCATGGGGAGGACAGGGAACATGCCGTGGCAATGTAGGATAGGATTCTGAAAAACATCGCGGGGTGGTGCGCATTGTATGTGTGTGTAACAT
This sequence comes from Cavia porcellus, assembly GCF_034190915.1. Taxonomy (NCBI): domain Eukaryota; kingdom Metazoa; phylum Chordata; class Mammalia; order Rodentia; family Caviidae; genus Cavia; species Cavia porcellus. Next base: position 7,097,014 of record NW_026947526.1, read on the forward strand.
TACATTCTCTAGTAGGAGTGAGAAAAACATCACGGGGTGGTGGGCATTGTATTGGTGTGTAACATTACATTCACTAGTAGGAGTGAGAAAAACATCACGGGGTGCTGGGAATCCGAGGGTCTGAATTAGGATAGGCAGTGAGTGGCAATGTAGGATGGAGAAAAGCACCGCGGGGAAGTCAGCATGTGGAAGTCAGGGAACATGCAGTGGCAATGTAGGATAGGTTTCTGAAAAACATCGCGGGGTGTTGCGCATTGTATGGGTGTGTAACATTACATTCACTAGTAGGAGTGAGAAAAACATCACGGGGTGGTTTGAATCGGAGGGTCTGAATTAGGATAGGCAGTGTGTGGCAATGTAGGATGGAGAAAAGCACCAAGGGGTGGTCAGCATGGGGAGGTCAGGGAACATGCAGTGGCAAGGTAGGATATGTTTCTGAAAAACATCGCGGGGTGGTGCGCATTGTATTTGTGTGTAACATTACATTCACTAGTAGGAGTGAGAAAAACATCGCGGGCTGGTGTGCATTTTATGGGTTTGTAACATTACATTCACTAGTAGGAGTGAGAAAAACATCACGGGGTGGTGTCAATCTGAGGGACTGAATTAGAATATGCTGTGAGTGGCAATATAGGATGGAGAAAAGCACCATGGGGTGGTCACCATGGGGAGGTCAGGGAACATGCAGTGGCAATGTAGGATAGGTTTATGAAAAACATCGCGGGGTGGTGCGCATTGTATGGGTGTGTAACATTACATTCACTAGTAGGAGTGAGAAAAACATCACGGTGTGGTGTGAATCAGATGTTCTGAATTAGGAAAGGCAGTGAGTGGCAATGTAGGGTGGAGAAAAGCACCGCGGGGTGGTCAGCATGGGGAGGTCAGGGAACATGCAGTGGCAATGTAGGAAAAGTTTCTGAAAAACATCGGGGGTGGTGTGCATTTTATGGGTGTGTAACATTACATTCACTAGTAGGAGTGAGAAAAACATCACGGGGTGGTGTGAATCGGAGGTTCTGAATTAGGATAGGCAGTGAGTGGCAATGTAGGATGGAGAAAAGCACCGCGGGGTGGTCAGCATGGGGAGGTCAGGGAACATGGAGTGGCAATGTAGGATAGGTTTCTGAAAAACATCGCCGAGTGGTGTGCATTGTATGTGTGTGTAACATTACATTCACTAGTAGGAGTGAGAAAAACATCACGGGGTGGTGTGAATTGGAGGGTCTGAATTAGGATAGGCAGTGAATTGCAATGTAGCATGGAGAAAAGCACCGCGGGTTGGTCAGCATGGGGAGGTCAGGGAACATGCCGTGGCAATTAGGATAGGTTTCTGAAAAACATCGCGGGGTGGTGCGCATTGTATGGGTGTGTAACATTACATTCACTAGTAGGAGTGAGAAAAACATCGTGGGGTGGTGCGCATTGTATGGGTATGTAACATTACATTCACTAGAAGGAGTGAGAAGAACATCACGGGGTGGTGTGAATCGGAGGGACTGAAATATAATAGGCAGTGAGTGGCAATGTAGGATGGAGAAAAGCACCGCGGGGTGGTCAGCATGTGGAGGACAGGGAACATGCCGTGGCAATTAGGATAGGTTTCTGAAAAACATCGCGGGGTTGTGCGCATTGTGTGGGTGTGTAACATTTCATTCACTAGTAGGAGTGAGAAAAACATCACGGGGTGGTGCGCATTGTATTGGTGTGTGTTACATTACATTCACTAGTAGGAGTGAGAAAAACATCACGGTGTGGTGCGCATTGTATGGGTGTGTGTTACATTACATTCACTAGTAGGAGTGAGAAAAAAATCACGGGGTGGTGCGCATTGTATATTGGTGTGTGTTACATTACCTTCACTAGTAGGAGTGAGAAAAACATCACAGGCTTGTGCGCTTTGTATGGGTGTGTGTTACATTACATTCACTAGTAGGAGTGAGAAAATGATCATGGGGTGGTGCTCATTGTATGGGTGTGTAACATTACATTCACAAGTAGGAGTGAAAAAAACATCACGAGGTGGTGTGAATCGGAGGGTCTGAATTAGAATAGGCAGTGAGTGGCAATGTCGGATGGAGAAAAGACCCGCGGGGTGTTCAGCATGTGGAGGTCAGGGAACATGCTGTGGCAATGTAGGATAGGTTTCTGAAAAACATCGCGGGGTGGTGCGCGTTGTATGGGTGTGTAACATTACATTCACTAGAAGGAGTGAGAAAAACATCACGGGGTGGTGTGAATCGGAAGGACTGAAATAGGATAGGCAGTGAGTGGCAATGTAGGATGAAGAAAAGCACCGCGGGATGGTGAGCATGGGGAGGACAGGGAACATGCCGTGGCAATGTAGGATAGGATTCTGAAAAACATCGCGGGGTGGTGCGCATTGTATGTGTGTGTAACATTACATTCACTAGTAGGAGTGAGAAAAACATCACGGGGTGGTGCGAATTGTATTGGTGTGTAACATTACATTCACTAGTAGGAGTGAGAAAAACATCACGGGGTGCTGGGAATCCGAGGGTCTGAATTAGGATAGGCAGTGAGTGGAAATGTAGGATGAAGAAAAGCACCGCGGAGAAGTCAGCATGTGGAACTCAGAGAACATGCAGTGGCAATGTAGGATAGGTTTCTGAAAAACATCGCGGGGTGTTGCGCATTGTATGGGTGTGTAACATTACATTCACTACTAGGAGTGAGAAAAACATCACGGGGTGGTGTGAATCGGATGGTCTGAATTAGGATAGGCAGTGAGTGGCAATGTAGGATGGAGAAAAGCACCGCGGGGAAGTCAGCATGTGGGGGTCAGGTACCATGCAGAGGCAATGTAGGATAGGTTTCTGAAAAACATCGCGGGGTGTTGCGCATTGTATGGGTGTGTAACATTATATTCACTAGTAGGAGTGAGAAAAACATCACGGGATTCGGTGAATCGGAGGGTCTGAATTAGGATAGGTAGTGAGTGGCAATGTAGGATGGAGAAAAGCACCGCGGGGTGGTCAGCATGTGGAGGTCAGGGAACATGCAGTGGCAATGTTGGATAGGTTTCTGAAAAACATCGCGGGATGGTGCGCATTGTATGAGTGTGTAACATTACATTCACTAGTAGGAGTGAGAAAAATATCACGGGGTGTTGTGAATCGGAGGGTCTGAATTAGGATAGGCAGTGAGTGGCAATGTAGGATGGAGAAAAGCACCGTGGGGTGGTCAGCATGGGTAAGCCAGGGAACATGCAGTTGCAATGTAGGATAGTTTTGTGAAAAACATCGCGGGGTGGTGCGCATTATATGGGTGTGTAACATTACATTCACTAGTAGGAGTGAGAAAAACATCACGGGGTGGTGTGAATCGGAGGGTCTGAATTAGGATAGCCAGTGAGTTGCAATGTAGAATGGAGAAAAGCACCGCAGGGAGGTCAGCATGGGGACGTGAGGGAACATGCAGTGGCAATATAGGATAGGTTTCTGAAAAACATCGCGGGGTGGTGCGCATTGTATGGGTGTGTAACATTACATTCACTAGTAGGAGTGTGAAAAACATCAGGGGGTGGTGTGAATCGGAGGGTCTGAATTAGGATAGGCCGTGAGTGGCAATGTAGGATGGACAAAAGCCCCGCGGGTTGGTCAGCATGTGGAGGTCACGGAACATGCAGTGGCAATATAAGATAGGTTTCTGAAAAACATCGCTGGGTGGTGCGCATTGTATGGGTGTGTAACATTACATTCACTAGTCGGAGTGAGAAAAACATCACGGGATTGTGTGAATAAGAGGGTCTGCAGTAGGATAGGCAGTGTGCGGCAATGTAGGATGGAGAAAAGCACCGCGGGGTGGTCAGCATGGGGAGGTCAGGGAACATGCAGTGGCAATGTAGGATATGTTTCTGAAAAACATCTCGGGGTGGTGCGCATTGTATGGGTGTGTAACATTACATTTACTAGTAGGAGTGAGAAAAACGTCGTGGGCTGGTGTGCATTGTATGGGTTTGTAACATTACATTCACTAGTAGGAGTGAGAAAAACATCATGGGGTGGTGTTAATCTGAGGGACTGAATTAGGATATGCAGTGAGTGGCAATATAGGATGGAGAAAAGCACCATGGGGTGGTCACCATGGGGAGGTCAGGGAACATGCAGTGGCAATGTAGGATAGGTTTCTGAAAAACATCGCGGGGTGTTGCGCATTGTATGGGTGTGTAACATTACATTCACTAGTAGGAGTGAGAAAAACATCACGGTGTGGTGTGAATCGGATGTTCTGAATTAGGAAAGGCAGTGAGTGGCAATGGAGGGTGGAGAAAAGCACCGCGGGGTGGTCAGCATGGGGAGGTCAGGGAACATGCAGTGGCAATGTAGGAAAAGTTTCTGAAAAACATCGGGGGTCGTGTGCATTTTATGGGTGTGTAACATTACATTCACTAGTAGGAGTGAGAAAAACATCACGGGGTGGTGTGAATCGGAGGTTCTGAATTAGGATAGGCAGTGAGTGGCAATGTAGGATGGAGAAAAGCACCGAGGGTTGGTCAGCATGGGGAGGTCAGGGAACATGCAGTGGCACTGTAGGATAGGTTTCTGAGAAACATCGCCGAGTGGTGCGCATTGTATGTGTGTGTAACATTACATTCACTAGTAGGAGTGAGAAAAACATCACGGGCTGGTGTGAATCGGAGGGTCTGAATTAGCATAGGTAGTGAGTGGCAATGTAGGATGGAGAAAAGCACTGCGGGGTGGTCAGCATGGGGAGGTCAGGGAACATGTAGTGGCAATGTACGATAGGTTTCTGAAAAACATCGCGGGGTGCTGTGCATTGTATGGGTGTGTAACATTACATTCCCTAGTTGGAGTGAGAAAAACATCGTGGGGTGGTGCGCATTGTATGGGTGTGTAACATTACATTGACTAGTAGGAGTGAGAATAACATCACGGGGTGGTGTGAATCGGAGGGTCTGCATTAGGATAGGCAGTGAGAGGCAATGTAGGGTGGAGAAAAGCACCACGGGGTGGTCAGCATGGGGAGGTCAGGGAACATGCTGTGGCAATGTAGGATAGGTTCCTGAAAAACATCACGGGGTGGTGTGGATTGTATGAGTGTGTGTTACATTTCATTCACTAGTAGGAGTGAGAAAATCATCACGGGGTTGTGTGAATCGGAGGGTCTGAAATAGGATAGGCAGTGAGTGGCAATGTAGGATGGAGAAAAGCACCGCGGGGTGGTCAGCATGGGGAGGTCAGGGAACATGCAGTGTCGATGTAGGATAGGTTTTGAAAAACATCGCGGGGTGATGCGCATTGTATGGGGGTGTGTTACTTTGCATTCACTAGTAGGAGTGAGAAAAACATCACGGGGTGGTGTGAATCGGAGGGTCTGAATTAGGATAGGCAGTGAGTGGCAATGTAGGATGGAGAAAAGCACCGTGGGGTGGTCAGCATGGGGAGGTCAGGGAACATGCAGTGGCAATGTAGGATAGGTTTCTGAAAAACTTCGCGCGGTGGTGCGCATTGTATGGGTGTGTGTTACATTACATTCACTAGTAGCAGTAAAAAAACATCACGGGGTGGTGCGCATTTTATGGGTGTGTGTAACATTACATTCACTAGTAGGAGTGAGAAAAACATCACGGTGTGGTGTGAATCGGAGGGTCTGAATTAGGATAGGCAGTGATTGGCAATGTAGGATGGACAAAAGCGCCGCGGGGTGGTCAGCATGGGGAGGTCAGGGAACATGCACTGGCAATGTAGGATAGGTTTCTGAAAAACATCGCGGGGTGGTGCGCATTGTATGGGTGTGTGTTACATTACATTCACTAGTAGGAGTGAGAAAAACATCACGGGGTGGTGCGCATTTTATGGGTGTGTGTAACATTACATTCACTAGTAGGAGTGAGAAAAACATCACGGGGTGGTGTGAATCGAAGGGTCTGGATTAGGATAGGCAGTGAGTGGCAATGTAGGATGGAGAAAACCACCGTGCGGTGGTCAGCATGGGGAGGTCAGGGAACATGCAGTGGCAATGTAGGATAGGTTTATGAAAAACATAGCGGGGGGGTGCGCATTGTATGTGTGTGTAACATTACATTCACTAGTAGGAGTGAGAAAAACATCACGGGGTGGTGTGAATCGGAGGGTCTGAATTAGGATAGGCAGTGAGTGGCAATGTAGGGTGGAGAAAAGCACCGCGGGGTGGTCAGCATGGTGAGGTCCGGGAACATGCAGTGGCAATGTAGGATAGGTTTCTGAAAAACATCGCGGGGTGGTGCGCGTTGTATGGGTGTGTGTTACATTACATTCACTAGTAGGAGTGAGAAAAACATCACGGAGTGGTGCGCATTGTATGGGTGTGTGTTACATTACATTCACTAGTAGGAGTGAGAAAAACATCCCGGGGAGGTGTGCATTGTATGGGTGTGCGGTACATTACATTCACTAGTAGGCGTGAGAAAAACATCACGGGGTGGTGCGCATTGTATGGGTGTGTGTTACATTACATTCACTAGTAGGAGTGAGAAAAACATCACGGGGTGGTGCCCATTTTATGGGTGTGTGTTACATTACATTCACTAGTAGGAGTGAGAAAAACATCACGGGGAGGTGCGCATTGTATGGGTGTGCGGTACATTACATTCACTAGTAGGCGTGAGAAAAACATCACGGGGTGGTGTTAATCGGAGGGTCTGAATTAGGATAGGCAGTGAGTGGCCATGTAGGATGGAGAAAAGCACCGCGGTGTGGTCAGCATGGGGAGGTCACGGAACATGCAGTGGCAATATAGGATAGGTTTCTGAAAAACATCGCGGGGTGGTGCGCATTGTATGGGTGTGTGTTACATTACATTCACTAGTACGAGTGAGAAAAACATCACGGGGTGGTGTGAATCGGAGGGTCTGAATTAGGATAGGCAGTGAGTGGCAATGTAGGATGGAGAAAAGCACCGCGGGGTGGTCAGCATGGGGAGGTCAGGGAACATGCAGTGGCAATGTAGGATAGGTTTCTGAAAAACATCTCTGGGTGGTGCGCATTGTATGGGTGTGTGTTACATTACCTTCACTAGTAGGAGTGAGAAAAACATCACGGGGTGGTGCGCACTGAATGGGTGTGTGTTACATTACATACACTAGTAGGAGGGAGAAAAACATCACGGGGTGGTTCGCATTGTATGGGTGTGTGTTACATTACATTCAGTAGTAGGAGTGAGAAAAACATCACGGGGTGGTGAGCATTGTATGGGTGTGTGTTGCATAACATTCACTAGTAGGAGTGAGAAAAGCATCACGGTGTGGTGTGAATCGGAGGGTCTGAATTAGGATAGGCAGTGAGTGGCAATGTAGGATGGAGAAAAGCACCGCGGGGTGGTCAGCATGGGGAGGTCAGGGAACATGCAGTGGCAATGTAGGATAGGTTTCTGAAAAACATCTCGGGGTGGTGCGCTTGTATGGGTGTGTGTTACATTACATTCCCTAGTAGGAGTGAGAAAAACATCACGGGGTGGTGCGCATTGTATGGGTGTGTGTTACATTACATTCACAATAGGAGTGAGAAAAACATCACGGGGTGGTGTGAATCGGAGGGTCTGAATTAGGATAGGCAGTGAGTGGCAATGTAGGATAGAGAAAAGCACCGTGGGGTGGGCTGCATGGGGAGGTCAGGGAATATGCAGTGGCAATGTAGGATAGGTTCCTGAAAAACATCACGGGGTGGTGCGCATTGTATGTGTGTGTAACATTACATTCACTAGTAGGAGGGAGAAAAATATCACGGGGTGGTGCGCATTGTATTGGTGTGTGTTACATTACCTTCACTAGTAGGAGTGATAAAAACATCACGGGCTGGTGCGCATTGTATGGGTGTGTGTTACATTACATTCACTAGTAGGAGTGAGAATAACATCACGGAGTGGTGTGAGTCGGAGCATCTGAATTAGGACAGGCAGTGAGTGGCAATGTAGGATGGAGAAAAGCACCGCGGGGTGGTCAGCATGGGGAGGTCCGGGAACATGCAGTGGCAATTTAGGATAGGTTTCTGAAAAACATCGTGGGGTGGTGCGCGTTGTATGGGTGTGTGTTACATTACATTCACTAGTAGGAGTGAGAAAAACATCACGGGGTGGTGCGCATTGTATGGGTGTGTGTTACATTACATTCACTAGTAGGAGTGAGAAAAACATCACGGGGAGGTGCGCATTGTATGGGTGTGCGGTACATTACATTCACTAGTAGGCGTGAGAAAAATATCACGGGGTGGTGTGAATCGGAGGGTCTGAATTAGGATAGGCAGTGAGTGGCAATGTAGGATGGAGAAAAGCACCGTGGGGTGGGCAGCATGGGGAGGTCAGGGAACATGCAGTGGCAATGTAGGATAGGGTCCTGAAAAACATCACGGGGTGGTGCGCATTGTATGGGTGTGTAACATTACATTCACTAGTAGGAGTGAGAAAAACATCACGGGGTGGTGCGCATTGTGTTGGTGTGTAACATTACATTCACTAGTAGGAGTGAGAAAAACATCACGGGGTGGTGCGCATTGTATTGGTGTGTAACATTACATTCACTAGTAGGAGTGAGAAAAACATCACGGGGTGGTGCGCATTGTATGGGAGTGTGTTACATTACATTCACTAGTAGGAGTTAGAAAAACATCACGGGGTGGTGCGCATTGTATTGGTGTGTGTTACATTACCTTCACTAGTAGGAGTGAGAAAAACATCACGGGCTGGTGCGCATTGTATGGGTGTGTGTTACATTACATTCACTAGTAGGAGTGAGAATAACATCACGGGGTGGCGTGAGTCAGAGCATCTGAATTAGGATAGGCAGTGAGTGGCAATGTAGGATGGAGAAAAGCACCGCGGGGTGGTCAGCATGGGGAGGTCAGGGTACATGCAGTGGCAATGTAGGATAGGTTTCTGAAAAACATCTCGGTGTGGTGCGCATTGTATGGGTGTGTGTTACATTACCTTCACTAGTAGGAGTGAGAAAAACATCACGGGGTGGTGCGCATTGTATGGGTGTGTGTTACATTACATTCACTAGTAGGAGGGAGAAATACATCACGGGGTGGTGCGCATTGTATGGGTGTGTGTTACATTACATTCACTAGTAAGAGTGAGAAAAACATCACGGGGTGGTGTGTATTGTATGGGTGTGGGTTACATTACATTCACTAGTAGGAGTGAGAAAAACATCACGGGGTGGTGCGCATTGTATGGGTGTGTGTTACATTACATTCACTACTAGGAGTGAGAAAAACATCACGGGGTCGTGCGCATTGTATGGGTGTGTGTTACATTACATTCACTAGTAGGAGTGAGAAAAACATCGCGGTGCGGTGCGCATTGTATGGGTGTGTGTTACATTACATTCACTAGTAGGAGTGAGAAAAACATCACGGGGTGGTGTGCATTGTATGGGTGTGTGTTACATAACATTCACTAGTAGGAGTGAGAAAAGCATCACGGTGTGGTGTGAATCGGAGGGTCTGAATTAGGATAGGGAGTGAGTGGCAATGTAGGATGGAGAAAAGCACCGCGGGGTGGTCAGCATGGGGAGGTCAGGGAACATCCACTGGCAATGTAGGATAGGTTTCTGAAAAACATCGCGGGGTGGTGCGCTTGTATGGGTGTGTGTTACATTACATTCCCTAGTAGGAGTGAGAAAAACATCACGGGGTGGTGCGCATTGTATAGGTGTGTGTTACATTACATTCACTAGTAGGAGTGAGAAAAACATCACGGGGTGGTGCGCATTGTATGGGTGTGTTTTACATTACATTCACTAGTAGGAGTGAGAAAAACATCACGGGGTGGTGTGCATTGTATGGGTGTGTGTTACATTACATTCACTAGTAGGAGTGAGAAAAGCATCACGGTGTGGTGTGAATCGGATGGTCTGAATTAGGATAGGCAGTGTGTGGCAATGTAGGAAGGAGAAAAGCACCGCAGGGTGGTCAGCATGGGGAGGTCAGGGAACATGCAGTGGCAATGTAGGATAGGTTTCTGAAAAACATCGCGGGGTGGTGCGCTTGTATGGGTGTGTGTTACATTACATTCCCTAGTAGGAGTGAGAAAAACATCACGGGGTGGTGCGCATTGTATAGGTGTGTGTTACATTACATTCACTAGTAGGAGTGAGAAAAATATCACGGGGTGGTGCGCATTGTATGGGTGTGTGTTACATTACATTCACTAGTAGGAGTGAGAAAAACATCACGGGGTGGTGGGCATTGTATTGGTGTGTGTTACATTACATTCACTAGTAGGAGTGAGAAAAACATCACGGGGTGGTGCGAATGGTATGGGTGTGTGTTACATTACATTCACTAGTAGGAGTGAGAAAAACATCACGGGGTGGTGTGAATCGGAGGGTCTGAATTAGGATAGGCAGTGAGTGGCAATGTAGGATGGAGAAAAGCACCGTGGGGTGGGCAGCATGGGGAGGACAGGGAACATGCAGTGGCAATGTAGGATAGGTTCCTGAAAAACATCACGGGGTGGTGTGCATTGTATGAGTGTGTGTTACATTTCATTCACTAGTAGGAGTGAGAAAAACATCACGGGGTTGTGTGAATCGGAGGGTCTGAAATAGGATAGGCAGTGAGTGGCAATGTAGGATGGAGAAAAGCACCGCTGGGTGGTCAGCATGGGGAGGTCAGGGAACATGCAGTGGCAATGTAGGATAGGTTTTGAAAAACATCGCGGGGTGGTGCGCATTGTATGGGGGTGTGTTACTTTGCATTCACTAGTAGGAGTGAGAAAAACATCACGGGGTGGTGCGCATTGTATGGGTTTGTGTTACATTACATTCACTAGTAGGAGTGAGAAAAACATCACGGGGTGGTGCGCATTGTATGGGTTTGTGTTACATTACATTCACTAGTAGGAGTGAGAAAAACATCACGGGGTGGTGTGAATCGGAGGGTCTGAATTAGGATAGGCAGTGAGTGGCAATGTAGGATGGAGAAAAGCACCGCGGGGTGGTCAGCATGGGGAGGTCAGGGAACATGCAGTGGCAATTTAGGATAGGTTTCTGAAAAACATCGCGGGGTGGTGCGCTTGTATGGGTGTGTGTTACATTACATTCCCTAGTAGGAGTGAGAAAAACATCACGGGGTGGTGCGCATTGTATAGGTGTGTGTTACATTACATTCACTAGTAGGAGTGAGAAAAATATCACGGGGTGGTGCGCATTGTATGGGTGTGTGTTACATTACATTCACTAGTAGGAGTGAGAAAAACATCACGGGGTGGTGGGCATTGTATTGGTGTGTGTTACATTACATTCACTAGTAGGAGTGAGAAAAACATCACGGGGTGGTGCGAATGGTATGTGTGTGTGTTACATTACATTCACTAGTAGGAGTGAGAAAAGCATCACGGGGTGGTGTGAATCGGAGGGTCTGAATTAGGATAGGCAGTGAGTGGCAATGTAGGATGGAGAAAAGCACCGTGGGGTGGGCAGCATGGGGAGGACAGGGAATATGCAGTGGCAATGTAGGATAGGTTCCTGAAAAACATCACGGGGTGGTGCGCATTGTATGTGTGTGTAACATTACATTCACTAGTAGGAGTGAGAAAAATATCACGGGGTGGTGCGCATTGTATTGGTGTGTGTTACATTACCTTCACTAGTAGGAGTGATAAAAACATCACGGGCTGGTGCGCATTGTATGGGTGTGTGTTACATTACATTCACTAGTAGGAGTGAGAATAACATCACGGAGTGGTGTGAGTCGGAGCATCTGAATTAGGACAGGCAGTGAGTGGCAATGTAGGATGGAGAAAAGCACCGCGGGGTGGTCAGCATGGGGAGGTCCGGGAACATGCAGTGGCAATTTAGGATAGGTTTCTGAAAAACATCGTGGGGTGGTGCGCGTTGTATGGGTGTGTGTTACATTACATTCACTAGTAGGAGTGAGAAAAACATCACGGGGTGGTGCGCATTGTATGGGTGTGTGTTACATTACATTCACTAGTAGGAGTGAGAAAAACATCACGGGGAGGTGCGCATTGTATGGGTGTGCGGTACATTACATTCACTATTAGACGTGAGAAAAATATCACGGGGTGGTGTGAATCGGAGGGTCTGAATTAGGATAGGCAGTGAGTGGCAATGTAGGATGGAGAAAAGCACCGTGGGGTGGGCAGCATGGGGAGGTCAGGGAACATGCAGTGGCAATGTAGGATAGGGTCTTGAAAAACATCACGGGGTGGTGCGCATTGTATGGGTGTGTAACATTACATTCACTAGTAGGAGTGAGAAAAACATCACGGGGTGGTGCGCATTGTGTTGGTGTGTAACATTACATTCACTAGTAGGAGTGAGAAAAACATCACGGGGTGGTGCGCATTGTATTGGTGTGTAACATTACATTCACTAGTAGGAGTGAGAAAAACATCACGGGGTGGTGCGCATTGTATGGGAGTGTGTTACATTACATTCACTAGTAGGAGTTAGAAAAACATCACGGGGTGGTGCGCATTGTATTGGTGTGTGTTACATTACCTTCACTAGTAGGAGTGAGAAAAACATCACGGGCTGGTGCGCATTGTATGGGTGTGTGTTACATTACATTCACTAGTAGGAGTGAGAATAACATCACGGGGTGGCGTGAGTCAGAGCATCTGAATTAGGATAGGCAGTGAGTGGCAATGTAGGATGGAGAAAAGTACCGCGGGGTGGTCAGCATGGGGAGGTCAGGGTACATGCAGTGGCAATGTAGGATAGGTTTCTGAAAAACATCTCGGTGTGGTGCGCATTGTATGGGTGTGTGTTACATTACCTTCACTAGTAGGAGTGAGAAAAACATCACGGGGTGGTGCGCATTGTATGGGTGTGTGTTACATTACATTCACTAGTAGGAGGGAGAAATACATCACGGGGTGGTGCGCATTGTATGGGTGTGTGTTACATTACATTCACTAGTAAGAGTGAGAAAAACATCACGGGGTGGTGTGTATTGTATGGGTGTGGGTTACATTACATTCACTAGTAGGAGTGAGAAAAACATCACGGGGTGGTGCGCATTGTATGGGTGTGTGTTACATTACATTCACTACTAGGAGTGAGAAAAACATCACGGGGTCGTGCGCATTGTATGGGTGTGTGTTACATTACATTCACTAGTAGGAGTGAGAAAAACATCGCGGTGCGGTGCGCATTGTATGGGTGTGTGTTACATTACATTCACTAGTAGGAGTGAGAAAAACATCACGGGGTGGTGTGCATTGTATGGGTGTGTGTTACATAACATTCACTAGTAGGAGTGAGAAAAGCATCACGGTGTGGTGTGAATCGGAGGGTCTGAATTAGGATAGGGAGTGAGTGGCAATGTAGGATGGAGAAAAGCACCGCGGGGTGGTCAGCATGGGGAGGTCAGGGAACATCCACTGGCAATGTAGGATAGGTTTCTGAAAAACATCGCGGGGTGGTGCGCTTGTATGGGTGTGTGTTACATTACATTCCCTAGTAGGAGTGAGAAAAACATCACGGGGTGGTGCGCATTGTATAGGTGTGTGTTACATTACATTCACTAGTAGGAGTGAGAAAAACATCACGGGGTGGTGCGCATTGTATGGGTGTGTTTTACATTACATTCACTAGTAGGAGTGAGAAAAACATCACGGGGTGGTGTGCATTGTATGGGTGTGTGTTACATTACATTCACTAGTAGGAGTGAGAAAAGCATCACGGTGTGGTGTGAATCGGATGGTCTGAATTAGGATAGGCAGTGTGTGGCAATGTAGGAAGGAGAAAAGCACCGCAGGGTGGTCAGCATGGGGAGGTCAGGGAACATGCAGTGGCAATGTAGGATAGGTTTCTGAAAAACATCGCGGGGTGGTGCGCTTGTATGGGTGTGTGTTACATTACATTCCCTAGTAGGAGTGAGAAAAACATCACGGGGTGGTGCACATTGTATAGGTGTGTGTTACATTACATTCACTAGTAGGAGTGAGAAAAATATCACGGGGTGGTGCGCATTGTATGGGTGTGTGTTACATTACATTCACTAGTAGGAGTGAGAAAAACATCACGGGGTGGTGGGCATTGTATTGGTGTGTGTTACATTACATTCACTAGTAGGAGTGAGAAAAACATCACGGGGTGGTGCGAATGGTATTGGTGTGTGTTACATTACATTCACTAGTAGGAGTGAGAAAAACATCACGGGGTGGTGTGAATCGGAGGGTCTGAATTAGGATAGGCAGTGAGTGGCAATGTAGGATGGAGAAAAGCACCGTGGGGTGGGCAGCATGGGGAGGACAGGGAACATGCAGTGGCAATGTAGGATAGGTTCCTGAAAAACATCACGGGGTGGTGTGCATTGTATGAGTGTGTGTTACATTTCATTCACTAGTAGGAGTGAGAAAAACATCACGGGGTTGTGTGAATCGGAGGGTCTGAAATAGGATAGGCAGTGAGTGGCAATGTAGGATGGAGAAAAGCACCGCTGGGTGGTCAGCATGGGGAGGTCAGGGAACATGCAGTGGCAATGTAGGATAGGTTTTGAAAAACATCGCGGGGTGGTGCGCATTGTATGGGGGTGTGTTACTTTGCATTCACTAGTAGGAGTGAGAAAAACATCACGGGGTGGTGCGCATTGTATGGGTTTGTGTTACATTACATTCACTAGTAGGAGTGAGAAAAACATCACGGGGTGGTGCGCATTGTATGGGTTTGTGTTACATTACATTCACTAGTAGGAGTGAGAAAAACATCACGGGGTGGTGTGAATCGGAGGGTCTGAATTAAGATAGGCAGTGAGTGGCAATGTAGGATGGAGAAAAGCACCGCGGGGTGGTCAGCATGGGGAGGTCAGGGAACATGCAGTGGCAATTTAGGATAGGTTTCTGAAAAACATCGCGGGGTGGTGCGCTTGTATGGGTGTGTGTTACATTACATTCCCTAGTAGGAGTGAGAAAAACATCACGGGGTGGTGCGCATTGTATAGGTGTGTGTTACATTACATTCACTAGTAGGAGTGAGAAAAATATCACGGGGTGGTGCGCATTGTATGGGTGTGTGTTACATTACATTCACTAGTAGGAGTGAGAAAAACATCACGGGGTGGTGGGCATTGTATTGGTGTGTGTTACATTACATTCACTAGTAGGAGTGAGAAAAACATCACGGGGTGGTGCGAATGGTATGTGTGTGTGTTACATTACATTCACTAGTAGGAGTGAGAAAAGCATCACGGGGTGGTGTGAATCGGAGGGTCTGAATTAGGATAGGCAGTGAGTGGCAATGTAGGATGGAGAAAAGCACCGTGGGGTGGGCAGCATGGGGAGGACAGGGAACATGCAGTGGCAATGTAGGATAGGTTCCTGAAAAACATCACGGGGTGGTGTGCATTGTATGAGTGTGTGTTACATTTCATTCACTAGTAGGAGTGAGAAAATCATCACGGGGTTGTGTGAATCGGAGGGTCTGAAATAGGATAGGCAGTGAGTGGCAATGTAGGATGGAGAAAAGCACCGCGGGGTGGTCAGCATGGGGAGGTCAGGGAACATGCAGTGTCGATGTAGGATAGGTTTTGAAAAACATCGCGGGGTGATGCGCATTGTATGGGGGTGTGTTACTTTGCATTCACTAGTAGGAGTGAGAAAAACATCACGGGGTGGTGTGAATCGGAGGGTCTGAATTAGGATAGGCAGTGAGTGGCAATGTAGGATGGAGAAAAGCACCGTGGGGTGGTCAGCATGGGGAGGTCAGGGAACATGCAGTGGCAATGTAGGATAGGTTTCTGAAAAACTTCGCGCGGTGGTGCGCATTGTATGGGTGTGTGTTACATTACATTCACTAGTAGCAGTGAGAAAAACATCACGGGGTGGTGCGCATTTTATGGGTGTGTGTAACATTACATTCACTAGTAGGAGTGAGAAAAACATCACGGGGTGGTGTGAATCGGAGGGTCTGAATTAGGATAGGCAGTGATTGGCAATGTAGGATGGACAAAAGCGCCGCGGGGTGGTCAGCATGGGGAGGTCAGGGAACATGCACTGGCAATGTAGGATAGGTTTCTGAAAAACATCGCGGGGTGGTGCGCATTGTATGGGTGTGTGTTACATTACATTCACTAGTAGGAGTGAGAAAAACATCACGGGGTGGTGCGCATTTTATGGGTGTGTGTAACATTACATTCACTAGTAGGAGTGAGAAAAACATCACGGGGTGGTGTGAATCGAAGGGTCTGGATTAGGATAGGCAGTGAGTGGCAATGTAGGATGGAGAAAACCACCGTGCGGTGGTCAGCATGGGGAGGTCAGGGAACATGCTGTGGCAATGTAGGATAGGTTTCTGAAAAACATCTCGGGGTGGTGCGCATTGTATGGGTGTGTGTTACATTACATTCACTAGTAGGAGTGAGAAAAACATCACGGGGTGGTGCGCATTGTATGGGTGTGTGTTACATTAGATTCACTAGTAGGAATGAGAAAAACATCACGGGTTGGTTTGAATCGGAGGGTCTGAATTAGGATAGGCAGTGAATGGCAATGTAGGATGGAGAAAAGCACCGCGGGGTGGTCACCATGGGGAGGTCAGGGGACATGCAGTGGCAATGTAGGATAGGTTTCTGAAAAACATCTCGGGGTGGTGCGCATTGTATGGGTGTGTGTTACATTACATTCACTAGTAGGAGTGAGAAAAACATCACGGGGTGGTGCGCATTGTATGGGTGTGTGTTACATTAGATTCACTAGTAGGAATGAGAAAAACATCACGGGGTGGTGCGCATTGTATGGGTGTGTTTTACATTACATTCACTAGTAGGAGTGAGAAAAACATCACGGGGTGGTGTGCATTGTATGGGTGTGTGTTACATTACATTCACTAGTAGGAGTGAGAAAAGCATCACGGTGTGGTGTGAATCGGAGGGTCTGAATTAGGATAGGAAGTGAGTGGCAATGTAGGATGGAGAAAAGCACCACGGGGTGGTCAGCATGGGGAGGTCAGGGAACATGCAGTGGCAATGTAGGATAGGTTTCTGAAAAACATCGCGGGGTGGTGCGCATTGTATGGGGGTGTGTTACATTACATTCACTATTAGGAGTGAGAAAAACATCACGGGGTGGTGCGCATTGTATGGGTGTGTGTTACATTACATTCACTAGTAGGAGTGAGAAAAACATCACGGGGTGGTGTGAATCGGAGGGTCTGAATTAGGATAGGCAGTGAGTGGCAATGTAGGATGGAGAAAAGCACCGCTGCGTGGTCAGCATGGGGAGGTCAGGGAACATGCAGGGGCAATGTAGGATAGGTTTCTGAAAAACATAGCGGGGTGGTGCGCATTGTATGGGTGTGTGTTACATTACATTCACTAGTAGGAGTGAGAAAAACATCACGGGGTGGTGCGCATTTTATGGGTGTGTGTTACATTACATTCACTAGTAGGAGTGAGAAAAACATCACGGGCTGGTGCGCATTGTATGGGTGTGTGTTACATTACATTCACTAGTAGGAGTGAGAAAAACATCACGGGGTGGTGCGCATTGTATGGGTGTGTGTTACATTACATTCACTAGGAGGAGTGAGAAAAACATCACGGGGTGGTGTGAATCGGAGGGTCTGGATTAGGATAGGCAGTGAGTGGCAATGTAGGATGGAGAAAACCACCGCGCGGTGGTCAGCATTGGGAGGTCAGGGAACATGCAGTGGCAATGTAGGATAGGTTTATGAAAAACATCGCGGGGGGGTGCGCATTTTATGGGTTTGTGTTACATTACATTCACTAGTAGGAGTGAGAAAAACATCACGGGGTGGTGTGAATCGGAGGTTCTGAATAAGGAAAGGCAGTGAGTGGCAATGTAGGATGGAGAAAAGCACCGCGGGGTGGTCAGCATGGGGAGGTCAGGGAACATGCTGTGGCAATGTAGGATAGGTTTCTGAAAAACAACGCGGGGTGGTGCGCATTGTATGGGTGTGTGTTACATTACATTCACTAGTACGAGTGAGAAAAACATCACGGGTTGGTGTGAATCGGAGGGTCTGAATTAGGATAGGCAGTGAATGGCAATGTAGGATGGAGAAAAGCACCGCGGGGTGGTCACCATGGGGAGGTCAGGGAACATGCAGTGGCAATGTAGGATAGGTTTCTGAAAAACATCGCGGGGTGGTGCGCTTTTATGGGTGTGTGTTACATTACATTCCCTAGTAGGAGTGAGAAAAACATCACGGGGTGGTGCACATTGTATGGGTGTGTGTTACATTACATACACTAGTAGGAGTGAGAAAAATATCACGGGGATGTGCGCATTGTATGGGTGTGTGTTACATTACATTCACTAGCAGGAGTGAGAAAAACATCACGGGGTGGTGCGCATTGTATTGGTGTGTGTTACATTACATTCACTAGTAGGAGTGAGAAAAACATCACGGGGTGGTGCGCATTGTATGGGTATGTGTTACATTACATTCACTAGTAGGAGTGAGAAAAACATCACGGGGTGGTGTGAATCGGAGGGTCTGAATTAGGATAGGCAGTGAGTGGCAATGTAGGATGGAGGAAAGCACCGTGTTGTGGGCAGCATGGGGAGGACCGGGAACATGCAGTGGCAATGTAGCATAGGTTAATGAAAAACATCACGGGGTGGTGCGCATTGTATGAGTGTGTTACATTTCATTCACTAGTAGGAGTGAGAAAAACATCACGGGGTTGTGTGAATCGGAGGGTCTGAATTAGGACAGGCAGTGAGTGGCAATGTAGGATGGAGAAAAGCACCGCGGGGTGGTCAGCATGGGGAGGTCAGGTAACATGCAGTGGCAATGTAGTATAGGTTTCTGAAAAACATTGCGGGGTGGTGCGCATTGTATGGGGGTGTGTTACATTACATTCACTAGTAGGAGTGAGAAAAACATCACGGGGTGGTGCGCATTGTATGGGTGTGTGTTACATTACATTCACTATTAGGAGTGAGAAAAACATCACGGGGTGGTGTGAATCGGAGGGTCTGGATTAGGATAGGCAGTGAGTGGCAATGTAGGATGGAGAAAACCACCGCACGGTGGTCAACATGGGGAGGTCAGGGAACATGCAGTGGCAATGTAGGATAGGTTTCTGAAAAACATCGCGGGGTGGTGCGCATTGTATGGGTTTGTGTTACATTACATTCACTAGTAGGAGTGAGAAAAACATCACGGGGTGGTGCGCATTGTATGGGTGTGTGTTACATTACATTCACTAGTAGGAGTGAGAAAAACATCACGGGGTTGTGCGCATTGTATGGGTGTGTGTTACATTACATTCGCTAGGAGGAGTGAGAAAAACATCATGGGGTGGTGCGCATTGTATTGGTGTGTGTTACATTACATTCACTAGTAGGAGTGAGAAAAACATCACGGTGTGGTGCGCATTGTATGGGTGTGTGTTACATTACATTCACTTGTAGGAGTGAGAAAAACATCACGGGGTGGTGTGAATCGGAGGGTCTGAATTAAGATAGGCAGTGAGTGGCAATGTAGGATATAGAAAAGCCCCGCGGGGTGGTCAGCATCGGGAGGTCAGGGAACATGCAGTGGCAATGTAGGATAGGTTTCTGAAAAACATCGCGGGGTGGTGCGCATTGTATGGGTGTGTGTTACATTACATTTACTAGTAGGAGTGAGAAAAACATCACGGGGTGGTGCGCATTGTATGGGTGTGTGTTACATTACATTCACTAGTAGGAGTGAGAAAAACATCACGGGGTGGTGCGCATTGTATGGGTGTGTGTTACATTACATTCACTACTAGGAGTGAGAAAAACATCACGCGGTGGTGCGCATTGTATGGGTGTGTGTTACATTACATTCACTAGTAGGAGTGAGAAAAGCATCACGTGGTGGTGTGCATCGGAGGGTCTGAATTAGGATAGGCAGTTGGTGGCAATGTAGGATGGAAAAAAGCACCGCGGGGTGGTCAGCATGGGGAGGTCAGGGAACATGCAGTGGCAATGTAGGATACGTTTCTGAAAAACATCGCGGGGTGGTGCGCATTGTATGGGTGTGTGTTACATTACATTCACTAGTAGGAGTGAGAAAAACATCACGGGGTGGTGCGCATTGTATGGGTGTGTGTTACATTACATTCACTAGTAGGAGTGAGAAAAACATCACGGGGTGGTGCCCATTTTATGGGTGTGTGTTACATTACATTCACTAGTAGGAGTGAGAAAAACATCACGGGGTGGTGCCCATTTTATGGGTGTGTGTTACATTACATTCACTAGTAGGAGTGAGAAAAACATCACGGGGTGGTGCGCATTGTATAGGTGTGCGGTACATTACATTCACTAGTGGGAGTGAGAAAAACATCACGGGGTGGTGCGCATTGTATGGGTGTGTGTTACATTACATTCACTAGTAGGCGTGAGAAAAACATCACGGGGTGGTGTGAATCGGATGGTCTGAATTAGGATAGGCAGTGAGTGGCAATGTAGGATGGAGAAAAGCACCACTGGGTGGTCAGCATGGGGAGGTCAGGGAACATGCTGTGGCAATGTAGGATAGGTTTCTCAAAAACAACGCGGGGTGGTGCACATTGTATGGGTGTGTGTTACATTACATTCACTAGTAGGAGTGAGAAAAACATCACGGGTTGGTGTGAATCGGAGGGTCTGAATTAGGATAGGCAGTGAATGGCAATGTAGGATGGAGAAAAGCACCGCGGCGTGGTCAGCATGGGGAGGTCAGGGAACATGCAGTGGCAACGTAGGATAGGTTTCTGAAAAACATCTCGGGGTGGTGCGCATTGTATGGGTGTGTGTTACATTACATTCACTAGTAGGAGTGAGAAAAACATCACGGGGTGGTGCGCATTGTATGGGTGTGTGTTACATTACATTCACTAGTAGGAGTGAGAAAAACATCACGGGGTGGTGCGCATTGTATGGGTGTGTTTTACATTACATTCACTAGTAGGAGTGAGAAAAACATCACGGGGTGGTGTGCATTGTATGGGTGTGTGTTACACTACATTCACTAGTAGGAATGAGAAAAGCATCACGGTGTGGTGTGAATCGGAGGGTCTGAATTAGGATACCAGTGAGTGGCAATGTAGGATGGAGAAAAGCACTGCGGGGTGGTCAGCATGGGGAGGTCAGGGAACATGCAGTGGCAATGTAGTATAGGTTTCTGAAAAACATCGCGGGGTGGTGCGCTTGTATGGGTGTGTGTTACATTACATTCCCTAGTAGGAGTGAGAAAATCATCACGGGGTGGTGCGCATTGTATGGGTGTGTGTTACATTACATTCACTAGTAGGAGTGAGAAAAATATCAGGGGGTGTTGGGCATTGTATGGGTGTGTGTTACATTACATTCACTATTAGGAGTGAGAAAAACATCACGGAGTGGTGCGCAATGTATTGGTGTGTGTTACATTACATTCACTAGTAGGAGTGAGAAAAACATCACGGGGTGGTGCGCATTGTATGGGTGTGTGTTACATTACATTCACTAGTAGGAGTGAGAAAAACATCACGGGGTGGTGTGAATCGGAGGGTCTGAATTAGGATAGGCAGTGAGTGGCAATGTAGGATGGAGAAAGGCACCGCGGGGTGGTCAGCATGGGGAGGTCAGGGAACATGCAGTGGCAATGTAGCATAGGTTTCTGAAAAACATCGCGGGGTGGTGCGCATTGTATGGGGGTGTGTCACATAACATTCACTAGTAGGAGTGAGAAAAACATCACGGGGTGGTGCGCATTTTATGGGTGTGTGTTACATTACATTCACTAGTAGGAGTGAGAAAAACCTCACGGGGTGGTGCGCATTGTATGGGTGTGTGTTACATTACATTCACTAGTAGGAGTGAGAAAAACATCACGGGGTGGTGTGAATAGGAGGGTCTTAATTAGGATAGGCAATGAGTGGCAATGTAGGATGGAGAAAAGCACCACTGGATGGTTAGCATGGGGAGGTCAGGGAACATGCAGGGGCAATGTAGGATAGGTTTCTGAAAAACATCGCGGGGTGGTGCGCATTGTATGGGTGTGTGTTACATTACATTCACTAGTAGGAGTGAGAAAAACATCACGGGGTGGTGCGCATTTTATGGGTGTGTGTTACATTACATTCACTAGTAGGAGTGAGAAAAACATCACGGGGTGGTGCGCATTGTATGGGTGTGTGTTACATTAGATTCACTAGTAGGAGTGAGATAAACATCACGGGGTGGTGCGCATTGTATGGGTGTGTGTTACATTACATTCACTAGGAGGAGTGAGAAAAACATCATGGGGTGGTGCGCATTGTATTGGTGTGTGTTACATTACATTCATTAGTAGGAGTGAGAAAAACATCACGGGGTGGTGCGCATTGTATGGGTGTGTGTTACATTACATTCACTAGTAGGAGTGAGATAAACATCACGGGGTGGTGCGCATTGTATGGGTGTGTGTTATATTACATTCACTAGTAGGAGTGAGAAAAACATCACGGGGTGGTGTGAATCGGAGGGTCTGAATTAGGATAGGCAGTGAGTGGCAATGTAGGATGGAGAAAAGCACCGCGGGGTGGTCAGCATGGGGAGGTCAGGAAACATGCAGTGGCAATGTAGGATAGGTTTCTGAAAAACTTCGCGCGGTGGTGCGCATTGTATGGGTGTGTGTTACATTACATTCACTAGTAGGAGTGAGAAAAACATCACGGGGTGGTGCGCATTGTATGGGTGTGTGTAACATTACATTCACTAGTAGGAGTGAGAAAAACATCACGGGGTGGTGTGAATCGAGTGTCTGAATTAGGATAGGCAGTGAGTGGCAATGTAGGATGGAGAAAAGCGCCACGGGGTGGTCAGCATGGGGAGGTCAGGGAACATGCATTGGCAATGTAGGATAGGTTTCTGAAAAATATCGCGGGGTTGTGCGCCTTGTATGGGTGTGTGTTACATTACATTCACTAGTAGGAGTGGGAAAAACATCACGGGCTGGTGCGCATTGTATGGGTGTGTGTTACATTACATTCACTAGTAGGAGTGAGAAAAACATCACGGGGTGGTGCGCATTGTATGGATGTGTGTTACATTACATTCACTAGTAGGAGTGAGAAAAACATCAAGGGGTGGTGTGAATCAGAGGGTCTTAATTAGGATAGGCAGTGAGTGGCAATGTAGGATGGAGAAGAGCACCGCGGGGTGGTCAGCATGGGCAGGTTAGGGAACATGTAGTGGCAATGTAGGATAGGTTTCTGGAAAACATCGCGGGGTGGTGCGCATTGTATTGGTGTGTGTTACATTACATTCACTAGTAGGAGTGAGAAAAACATCACAGGGTGGTGCGCATTGTATGGGTGTGTGTTACATTACATTCACTAGTAGGAGTGAGAAAAACATCACGGGGTGGTGCGCATTGTATGAATGTGTTATACATTACATTGACTAGTAGGAGTGAGAAAAATATCACGGGGTGTTGCGCATTGTATGGGTGTGTGTTACATTACATTCACTAGTAGGAGTGAGAAAAACATAACGGGCTGGTGCGCATTGTATGGGTGTGTGTTACAATACATTCACTAGGAGGAGTGAGAAAAACATCACGGAATGGTGTGAATCGGAGGGTCTGAATTAGGATAGGCAGTGAGTGGCAATGTAGGATGGAGAAAAGCAACGCGGGGTGGTCAGCATGGGGAGTTCAGGGAACATGCAGTGGCAATGTAGGATAGGTTTCTGAAAAATATCGCGGGGTGGTGCGTATTGTATGGGTGTGTGTTACATTACACTCACTAGTAGGAGTGAGAAAAACATCACGGGGTCGTGCGCATTGTATGGGTGTGTGTTACATTACATTCACTAGTAGGAGTGAGAAAAACATCACGGGGTGGTGCCCATTTTATGGGTGTGTGTTACATTACATTCACTAGTAGGAGTGAGAAAAACATCACGGGGTGGTGCGCATTGTATGGGTGTGTGGTACATTACATTCACTAGTAGGAGTGAGAAAAACTTCACGGGGTGGTTCGCATTGTATGGGTGTGTATTACATTACATTCACTAGTAGGCGTGAGAAAAACGTCACGGGGTAGTGTGAATCGGAGGGTCTGAATTAGGATAGGCAGTGAGTGGCAATGTAGGATGGAGAAAAGCACCACGGGGTGGTCAGCATGGGGAGGTCAGGGAACATGCAGTGGCAATGTAGGATAGGTTTCTGAAAAACATCGCGGGGTGGTGCGCATTGTATGGGTGTGTGTTACATTACATTCACTAGTACGAGTGAGAAAAACATCACGGGGTGGTGTGAATCTGAGGGTCTGAATTAGGATAGGCAGTGAGTGGCAATGTAGGATGGAGAAAAGCACCGCGGGGTGGTCAGCATGGGGAGGTCAGGGAACATGCAGTGGCAATGTAGGATAGGTTTCTGAAAAACATCTCGGGGTTGTGCGCATTGTATGGGTGTGTGTTACATTACATTCACTAGTAGAAGTGAGAAAAACATCATGGGGTGGTGCGCATTGTATGGGTGTGTGTTACATTACATTCACTAGTAGGAGTGAGAAAAACATCACGGGGTGGTGCGCATTGTATGGGTGTGTGTTACATTACATTCACTAGTATGAGTGAGACAAACATCACGGGGTGGTGCGCATTGTAGGTGTGTGTGTTACATTACATTCACTAGCAGGAGTGAGAAAAACATCACGTGGTGGTGCGCATTGTATTGGTGTGTGTTACATTACATTCACTAGAAGGAGTGAGAAAAACATCACGGGGTGGTGCGCATTGTATGGGTGTGTGTTACATTACATTCACTAGTAGGAGTGAGAAAAACAGCACGGGCTGGTGTGAATCGCAGAGTCTGAATTAGGATAGGCAGTGAGTGGCAATGTAGGATGGAGAAAAGCACCGCGGAGTGGTCAGCATGGGGAGGTCAGGGAACATGCATTGGCAATGTAGGATAGGTTTCTGAAAAACTTCGCGCGGTCGTGCGCTTTGTATGGGTGTGTGTTACATTACATTCACTAGTAGGAGTGAGAAAAACATCACGGGGTGGTGCGCATTGTATGGGTGTGTGTTACATTACATTCACTAGTAGGAGTGAGAAAAACATCACGGGGTGTTGCGCATTGTATGGGTGTGTGTTACATTACATTCACTAGTAGGAGTGAGAAAAACATCACGGGGTGGTGTGAATCGGAGGGTCTGAATTAGGATAGGCAGTGAGTGGCAATGTAGGATGGAGAAAAGCACCGCGGGGTGGTCAGCATGGGGAGGTCAGGGAACATGCAGTGGCAATGTAGCATAGGTTTCTGAAAAACATCGCGGGGTGGTTCGCATTGTATGGGGGTGTGTTACATTACATTCACTAGTAGGAGTGAGAAAAACCTCACGGGGTGGTGCGCATTGTATGGGTGTGTGTTACATTACATTCACTAGTAGGAGTGAGAAAAACATCACGGGGTGGTGTGAATAGGAGGGTCTGAATTAGGATAGGCAGTGAGTGGCAATGTAGGATGGAGAAAAGCACCGCTGGGTGGTCAGCATGGGGAGGTCAGGGAACATGCAGGGGCAATGTAGGATAGGTTTCTGAAAAACATCGCGGGGTGGTGCGCATTGTATGGGTGTGTGTTACATTACATTCACTAGTAGGAGTGAGAAAAACATCACGGGGTGGTGCGCATTTTATGGGTGTGTGTGACATTACATTCACTAGTAGGAGTGACAAAAACATCACGGGGTGGTGGGCATTGTATGGGTGTGTGTTACATTACATTCACTAGTAGGAGTGAGAAAAACATCACGGGGTGGTGCGCATTGTATGGGTGTGTGTTACATTACATTCACTAGGAGGAGTGAGAAAAACATCATGGGGTGGTGCTCATTGTATTGGTGTGTGTTACATTACATTCATTAGTAGGAGTGAGAAAAACATCACGGGGTGGTGCGCATTGTATGGGTGTGTGTTACATTACATTCACTAGTAGGAGTGAGATAAACATCACGGGGTGGTGCGCATTGTATGGGTGTGTGTTATATTACATTCACTAGTAGGAGTGAGAAAAACATCACGGGGTGGTGTGAATCGGAGGGTCTGAATTAGGATAGCCAGTGAGTGGCAATGTAGATGGAGAAAAGCACCGCGG
Source organism: Cavia porcellus (assembly GCF_034190915.1). Classification (NCBI taxonomy): domain Eukaryota; kingdom Metazoa; phylum Chordata; class Mammalia; order Rodentia; family Caviidae; genus Cavia; species Cavia porcellus. The sequence continues at coordinate 7,123,047 of NW_026947526.1, forward strand.
GGTGGTCAGCATGGGGAGGTCAGGAAACATACAGTGGCAATGTAGGATAGGTTTCTGAAAAACTTCGCGCGGTGGTGCGCATTGTATGGGTGTGTGTTACATTACATTCACTAGTAGGAGTGAGAAAAACATCACGGGGTGGTGCGCATTGTATGGGTGTGTGTAAGATTACATTCACTAGTAGGAGTGAGAAAAACATCACGGGGTGGTGTGAATCGAGGGTCTGAATTAGGATAGGCAGTGAGTGGCAATGTAGGATGGAGAAAAGCGCCACGGGGTGGTCAGCATGGGGAGGTCAGGGAACATGCATTGGCAATGTAGGTTAGGTTTCTGAAAAACATCGCGAGGATGTGCGGATTGTATGGGTGTGTGTTACATTACATTCACTAGTAGGTTTGAGAAAAACATCACGGGGTGGTGTGAATCGGAGGGTCTGGATTAGGATAGGCAGTGAGTGGCAATGTAGGTTGGAGAAAACCACCGCGCGGTGGGCAGCATGGGGAGGTCAGGGAACATGCAGTGGCAATGTAGGATAGGTTTATGAAAAACATCGCGGGGTGGTGCGCATTGTATTGGTTTGTGTTACATTACATTCACTAGTAGGAGTGAGAAAAACATCACGGGGTGGTGTGAATCGGAGGGTCTGAATTAGGATAGGCATTGAGTGGCAATGTAGGATGGAGAAAAGCACCGCGGGGTGGGCAGCATGGGCAAGTTAGGGAACATGCAGTGGCAATGTAGGATACGTTTCTGGAAAACATCGCGGGGTGGTGCGCATTGTATTGGTGTGTGTTACATTACATTCACTAGTAGGAGTGAGAAAAACATCACGGGGTGGTGCGCATTGTATGGGTGTGTGTTACATTACATTCACTAGTAGGAGTGAGAAAAACATCACGGGGTGGTGCGCATTGTATGGATGGGTTATACATTACATTCACTAGTAGGAGTGAGAAAAATATCACGGGGTGTTGCGCATTGTATGGGTGTGTGTTACATTACATTCACTAGTAGGAGTGAGAAAAACATAACGGGCTGGTGCGCATTGTATGGGTGTGTGTTACATTACATTCACTAGTAGGAGTGAAAAAAACATCACGGAGTGGTGTGAATCGGAGGGTCTGAATTAGGATAGGCAGTTAGTGGCAATGTAGGATGGAGAAAAGCACCGCGGGGTGGTCAGCATGTGGAGGTCAGGGAACATGCAGTGGCAATGTAGGATAGGTTTCTGAAAAATATCGCGGGGTGGTGCGTATTGTATGGGTGTGTGTTACATTACATTCACTAGTAGGAGTGAGAAAAACATCACGGGGTCGTGCGCATTGTATGGGTGTGTGTTACATTACATTCACTAGTAGGAGTGAGAAAAACATCACGGGGTGGTGCCCATTTTATGGGTGTGTGTTACATTACATTCACTAGTAGGAGTGAGAAAAACTTCACGGGGTGGTGCGCACTGTATGGGTGTGTGTTACATTACATTCACTAGTAGGCGTGAGAAAAACGTCACGGGGTAGTGTGAATCGGAGGGTCTGAATTAGGATAGGCAGTGAGTGGCAATGTAGGATAGAGAAAAGCACCGCGGGGTGGTCAGCATGGGGAGGTCAGGGAACATGCAGTGGCAATGTAGGATAGGTTTCTGAAAAACATCGCGGGGTGGTGCGCATTGTATGGGTGTGTGTTACATTACATTCACCAGTACGAGTGAGAAAAACATCACGGGGTGGTGTGAATCGGAGGGTCTGAATTAGGATAGGCAGTGAGTGGCAATGTAGGATGGAGAAAAGCACCGCGGGGTGGTCAGCATGGGGAGGTCAGGGAACATGCAGTGGCAATGTAGGATAGGTTTCTGAAAAACATCTCGGGGTGGTGCGCATTGTATGGGTGTGTGTTACATTACATTCACTAGTAAGAGTGAGAAAAACATCACGGGGTGGTGCCCATTTTATGGGTGTGTGTTACATTACATTCACTAGTAGGAGTGAGAAAAACATCACGGGGTGGTGCGCATTGTATGGGTGTGTGTTACATTACATTCACTAGTAGGAGTGAGAAAAACATCACGGGGTGGTGCGCATTGTATGGGTGTGTTTTACATTACATTCACTAGTAGGAGTGAGAAAAACATCACGGGGTGGTGTGCATTGTATGGGTGTGTGTTACACTACATTCACTAGTAGGAATGAGAAAAGCATCACGGTGTGGTGTGAATCGGAGGGTCTGAATTAGGACAGGCAGTGAGTGGCAATGTAGGATGGAGAAAAGCACCGTGGGGTGGGCAGCATGGGGAGGACAGGGAACATGCAGTGGCAATGTAGGATAGGTTCCTGAAAAACATCACGGGGTGGTGCGCATTGTATGAGTGTGTGTTACATTTCATTCACTAGTAGGAGTGAGAAAAACATCACGGGGTTGTGTGAATCGGAGGGTCTGAATTAGGATAGGCAGTGAGTGGCAATGTAGGATGGAGAAAAGCACCGCGGGGTGGTCAGCATGGGGAGGTCAGGGAACATGCAGTGGCAATGTAGCATAGGTTTCTGAAAAACATCGCGGGGTGGTGCGCATTGTATGGGGGTGTGTTACATTACATTCACTAGTAGGAGTGAGAAAAACCTCACGGGGTGGTGCGCATTGTATGGGTGTGTGTTACATTACATTCACTAGTAGGAGTGAGAAAAACATCACGGGGTGGTGTGAATAGGAGGGTCTGAATTAGGATAGGCAGTGAGTGGCAATGTAGGATGGAGAAAAGCACCGCTGGGTGGTCAGCATGGGGAGGTCAGGGAACATGCAGGGGCAATGTAGGATAGGTTTCTGAAAAACATCGCGGGGTGGTGCGCATTGTATGGGTGTGTGTTACATTACATTCACTAGTAGGAGTGAGAAAAACATCACGGGGTGGTGCGCATTTTATGGGTGTGTGTTACATTACATTCACTAGTAGGAGTGAGAAAAACATCACGGGGTGGTGCGCATTGTATGGGTGTGTGTTACATTACATTCACTAGTAGGAGTGAGAAAAACATCACGGGGTGGTGCGCATTGTATGGGTGTGTGTTACATTACATTCACTAGGAGGAGTGAGAAAAACATCATGGGGTGGTGCTCATTGTATTGGTGTGTGTTACATTACATTCATTAGTAGGAGTGAGAAAAACATCACGGGGTGGTGCGCATTGTATGGGTGTGTGTTACATTACATTCACTAGTAGGAGTGAGATAAACATCACGGGGTGGTGCGCATTGTATGGGTGTGTGTTATATTACATTCACTAGTAGGAGTGAGAAAAACATCACGGGGTGGTGTGAATCGGAGGGTCTGAATTAGGATAGGCAGTGAGTGGCAATGTAGGATGGAGAAAAGCACCGCGGGGTGGTCAGCATGGGGAGGTCAGGAAACATGCAGTGGCAATGTAGGATAGGTTTCTGAAAAACTTCGCGCGGTGGTGCGCCTTGTATGGGTGTGTGTTACATTACATTCACTAGTAGGAGTGAGAAAAACATCACGGGGTGGTGCGCATTGTATGGGTGTGTGTAACATTACATTCACTAGTAGGAGTGAGAAAAACATCACGGGGTGGTGTGAATGGAGGGTCTGAATTAGGATAGGCAGTGAGTGGCAATGTAGGATGGAGAAATGCGCCACGGGGTGGTCAGCATGGGGAGGTCAGGGAACATGCATTGGCAATGTAGGATAGGTTTCTGAAAAACATCGCGGGGTTGTGCGGATTGTATGGGTGTGTGTTACATTACATTCACTAGTAGGTTTGAGAAAAACATCACGGGGTGGTGTGAATCGGAGGGTCTGGATTAGGATAGGCAGTGAGTGGCAATGTAGGCTGGAGAAAACCACCGCGCGGTGGTCAGCACGGGGAGGTCAGGGAACATGCAGTGGCAATGTAGGATAGGTTTATGAAAAACATCGCGGGGTGGTGCGCATTGTATGGGTTTGTGTTACATTACATTCACTAGTAGGAGTGAGAAAAACATCACGGGGTGGTGTGAATCGGAGGGTCTTAATTAGGATAGGCAGTGAGTGGCAATGTAGGATGGAGAAAAGCACCGCGGGGTGGTCAGCATGGGTAGGTTAGGGAACATGTAGTGGCAATGTAGGATAGGTTTCTGGAAAACATCGCGGGGTGGTGCGCATTGTATTGGTGTGTGTTACATTACATTCACTAGTAGGAGTGAGAAAAACATCACGGGGTGGTGCGCATTGTATGGGTGTGTGTTACATTACATTCACTAGTAGGAGTGAGAAAAACATCACGGGGTGGTGCGCATTGTATGAATGTGTTATACATTACATTCACTAGTAGGAGTGAGAAAAATATCACGGGGTGTTGCGCATTGTATGGGTGTGTGTTACATTACATTCACTAGTAGGAGTGAGAAAAACATAACGGGCTGGTGCACATTGTATGGGTGTGTGTTACATTACATTCACTAGTAGGAGTGAGAAAAACATCACGGAGTGGTGTGAATCGGAGGGTCTGAATTAGGATAGGCAGTGAGTGGCAATGTAGGATGGTGAAAAGCAACGCGGGGTGGTCAGCATGGGGAGTTCAGGGAACATGCAGTGGCAATGTAGGATAGGTTTCTGAAAAATATCGCGGGGCGGTGCGTATTGTATGGGTGTGTGTTACATTACATTCACTAGTAGGAGTGAGAAAAACATCACGGGGTCGTGTGCATTGTATGGGTGTGTGTTACATTACATTCACTAGTAGGAGTGAGAAAAACATCACGGGGTGGTGCCCATTTTATGGGTGTGTGTTACATTACGTTCACTAGTAGGAGTGAGAAAAACATCACGGGGTGGTGCGCATTGTATGGGTGTGTGGTACATTACATTCACTAGTAGGAGTGAGAAAAACTTCACGGGGTGGTTCGCATTGTATGGGTGTGTATTACATTACATTCACTAGTAGGCGTGAGAAAAACGTCACGGGGTAGTGTGAATCGGAGGGTCTGAATTAGGATAGGCAGTGAGTGGCAATGTAGGATGGAGAAAAGCACCGCGGGGTGGTCAGCATGGGGAGGTCAGGGAACATGCAGTGGCAATGTAGGATAGGTTTCTGAAAAACATCGCGGGGTGGTGCGCATTGTATGGGTGTGTGTTACATTACATTCACTAATACGAGTGAGAAAAACATCACGGGGTGGTGTGAATCTGAGGGTCTGAATTAGGATAGGCAGTGAGTGGCAATGTAGGATGGAGAAAAGCACCGCGGGGTGGTCAGCATGGGGAGGTCAGGGAACATGCAGTGGCAATGTAGGATAGGTTTCTGAAAAACATCTCGGGGTGGTGCGCATTGTATGGGTGTGTGTTACATTACATTCACTAGTAGAAGTGAGAAAAACATCATGGGTTGGTGCGCATTGTATGGGTGTGTGTTACATTACATTCACTAGTAGGAGTGAGAAAAACATCACGGGGTGGTGCGCATTGTATGGGTGTGTGTTAAATTGCATTCACTAGTATGAGTGAGACAAACATCACGGGGTGGTGCGCATTGTAGGTGTGTGTGTTACATTACATTCACTAGCAGGAGTGAGAAAAACATCACGTGGTGGTGCGCATTGTATGGGTGTGTGTTACATTACATTCACTAGAAGGAGTGAGAAAAACATCACGGGGTGGTGCGCATTGTATGGGTGTGTGTTACATTACATTCACTAGTAGGAGTGAGAAAAACAGCACGGGCTGGTGTGAATCGCAGGGTCTGAATTAGGATAGGCAGTGAGTGGCAATGTAGGATGGAGAAAAGCACCGCGGAGTGGTCAGCATGGGGAGGTCAGGGTACATGCATTGGCAATGTAGGATAGGTTTCTGAAAAACTTCGCGCGGTTGTGCGCTTTGTATGGGTGTGTGTTGCATTACATTCACTAGTAGGAGTGAGAAAAACATCACGGGGTGGTGCGCATTGTATGGGTGTGTGTAATATTACATTCACTAGTAGGAGTGAGAAAAACATCACGGGGTGGTGTGAATCGGAGGGTCTGAATTAGGATAGGCATTGAGTGGCAATGTAGGATGGAGAAAAGCACCGCGGGGTGGTCAGCATGGGCAGGTTAGGGAACATGCAGTGGCAATGTAGGATACGTTTCTGGAAAACATCGCGGGGTGGTGCGCATTGTATTGGTGTGTGTTACATTACATTCACTAGTAGGAGTGAGAAAAACATCACGGGGTGGTGCGCATTGTATGGGTGTGTGTTACATTACATTCACTAGTAGGAGTGAGAAAAACATCACGGGGTGGTGCGCATTGTATGGATTGGTTATACATTACATTCACTAGTAGGAGTGAGAAAAATATCACGGGGTTTTGCGCATTGTATGGGTGTGTGTTACATTACATTCACTAGTAGGAGTGAGAAAAACATAACGGGCTGGTGCGCATTGTATGGGTGTGTGTTACATTACATTCACTAGTAGGAGTGAAAAAAACATAACGGAGTGGTGTGAATCGGAGGGTCTGAATTAGGATAGGCAGTGAGTGGCAATGTAGGATGGAGAAAAGCACCGCGGGGTGGTCAGCATGTGGAGGTCAGGGAACATGCAGTGGCAATGTAGGATAGGTTTCTGAAAAATATCGCGGGGTGGTGCGTATTGTATGGATGTGTGTTACATTACATTCACTAGTAGGAGTGAGAAAAACATCACGGGGTCGTGCGCATTGTATGGATGTGTGTTACATTACATTCACTAGTAGGAGTGAGAAAAACATCATGGGGTGGTGCCCATTTTATGGGTGTGTGTTACATTACATTCACTAGTAGGACTGAGAAAAACCTCACGGGGTGGTGCGCATTGTATGGGTGTGTGGTACATTACATTCACTAGTAGGAGTGAGAAAAACTTCACGGAGTGGTGCGCACTGTATGGGTGTGTGTTACATTACATTCACTAGTAGGCGTGAGAAAAACGTCACGGGGTAGTGTGAATCGGAGGGTCTGAATTAGGATAGGCAGTGAGTGGCAATGTAGGATGGAGAAAAGCACCGCTGGGTGGTCAGCATGGGGAGGTCAGGGAACATGCAGGGGCAATGTAGGATAGGTTTCTGAAAAACATCGCGGGGTGGTGCGCATTGTATGGGTGTGTGTTACATTACATTCACTAGTAGGAGTGAGAAAAACATCACGGGGTGGTGCGCATTTTATGGGTGTGTGTTACATTACATTCACTAGTAGGAGTGAGAAAAACATCACGGGGTGGTGCGCATTGTATGGGTGTGTGTTACATTACATTCACTAGTAGGAGTGAGAAAAACATCACGGGGTGGTGCGCATTGTATGGGTGTGTGTTACATTACATTCACTAGGAGGAGTGAGAAAAACATCATGGGGTGGTGCTCATTGTATTGGTGTGTGTTACATTACATTCATTAGTAGGAGTGAGAAAAACATCACGGGGTGGTGCGCATTGTATGGGTGTGTGTTACATTACATTCACTAGTAGGAGTGAGATAAACATCACGGGGTGGTGCGCATTGTATGGGTGTGTGTTATATTACATTCACTAGTAGGAGTGAGAAAAACATCACGGGGTGGTGTGAATCGGAGGGTCTGAATTAGGATAGGCAGTGAGTGGCAATGTAGGATGGAGAAAAGCACCGCGGGGTGGTCAGCATGGGGAGGTCAGGAAACATGCAGTGGCAATGTAGGATAGGTTTCTGAAAAACTTCGCGCGGTGGTGCGCCTTGTATGGGTGTGTGTTACATTACATTCACTAGTAGGAGTGAGAAAAACATCACGGGGTGGTGCGCATTGTATGGGTGTGTGTAACATTACATTCACTAGTAGGAGTGAGAAAAACATCACGGGGTGGTGTGAATGGAGGGTCTGAATTAGGATAGGCAGTGAGTGGCAATGTAGGATGGAGAAATGCGCCACGGGGTGGTCAGCATGGGGAGGTCAGGGAACATGCATTGGCAATGTAGGATAGGTTTCTGAAAAACATCGCGGGGTTGTGCGGATTGTATGGGTGTGTGTTACATTACATTCACTAGTAGGTTTGAGAAAAACATCACGGGGTGGTGTGAATCGGAGGGTCTGGATTAGGATAGGCAGTGAGTGGCAATGTAGGCTGGAGAAAACCACCGCGCGGTGGTCAGCACGGGGAGGTCAGGGAACATGCAGTGGCAATGTAGGATAGGTTTATGAAAAACATCGCGGGGTGGTGCGCATTGTATGGGTTTGTGTTACATTACATTCACTAGTAGGAGTGAGAAAAACATCACGGGGTGGTGTGAATCGGAGGGTCTTAATTAGGATAGGCAGTGAGTGGCAATGTAGGATGGAGAAAAGCACCGCGGGGTGGTCAGCATGGGTAGGTTAGGGAACATGTAGTGGCAATGTAGGATAGGTTTCTGGAAAACATCGCGGGGTGGTGCGCATTGTATTGGTGTGTGTTACATTACATTCACTAGTAGGAGTGAGAAAAACATCACGGGGTGGTGCGCATTGTATGGGTGTGTGTTACATTACATTCACTAGTAGGAGTGAGAAAAACATCACGGGGTGGTGCGCATTGTATGAATGTGTTATACATTACATTCACTAGTAGGAGTGAGAAAAATATCACGGGGTGTTGCGCATTGTATGGGTGTGTGTTACATTACATTCACTAGTAGGAGTGAGAAAAACATAACGGGCTGGTGCACATTGTATGGGTGTGTGTTACATTACATTCACTAGTAGGAGTGAGAAAAACATCACGGAGTGGTGTGAATCGGAGGGTCTGAATTAGGATAGGCAGTGAGTGGCAATGTAGGATGGTGAAAAGCAACGCGGGGTGGTCAGCATGGGGAGTTCAGGGAACATGCAGTGGCAATGTAGGATAGGTTTCTGAAAAATATCGCGGGGCGGTGCGTATTGTATGGGTGTGTGTTACATTACATTCACTAGTAGGAGTGAGAAAAACATCACGGGGTCGTGTGCATTGTATGGGTGTGTGTTACATTACATTCACTAGTAGGAGTGAGAAAAACATCACGGGGTGGTGCCCATTTTATGGGTGTGTGTTACATTACGTTCACTAGTAGGAGTGAGAAAAACATCACGGGGTGGTGCGCATTGTATGGGTGTGTGGTACATTACATTCACTAGTAGGAGTGAGAAAAACTTCACGGGGTGGTTCGCATTGTATGGGTGTGTATTACATTACATTCACTAGTAGGCGTGAGAAAAACGTCACGGGGTAGTGTGAATCGGAGGGTCTGAATTAGGATAGGCAGTGAGTGGCAATGTAGGATGGAGAAAAGCACCGCGGGGTGGTCAGCATGGGGAGGTCAGGGAACATGCAGTGGCAATGTAGGATAGGTTTCTGAAAAACATCGCGGGGTGGTGCGCATTGTATGGGTGTGTGTTACATTACATTCACTAATACGAGTGAGAAAAACATCACGGGGTGGTGTGAATCTGAGGGTCTGAATTAGGATAGGCAGTGAGTGGCAATGTAGGATGGAGAAAAGCACCGCGGGGTGGTCAGCATGGGGAGGTCAGGGAACATGCAGTGGCAATGTAGGATAGGTTTCTGAAAAACATCTCGGGGTGGTGCGCATTGTATGGGTGTGTGTTACATTACATTCACTAGTAGAAGTGAGAAAAACATCATGGGTTGGTGCGCATTGTATGGGTGTGTGTTACATTACATTCACTAGTAGGAGTGAGAAAAACATCACGGGGTGGTGCGCATTGTATGGGTGTGTGTTAAATTGCATTCACTAGTATGAGTGAGACAAACATCACGGGGTGGTGCGCATTGTAGGTGTGTGTGTTACATTACATTCACTAGCAGGAGTGAGAAAAACATCACGTGGTGGTGCGCATTGTATGGGTGTGTGTTACATTACATTCACTAGAAGGAGTGAGAAAAACATCACGGGGTGGTGCGCATTGTATGGGTGTGTGTTACATTACATTCACTAGTAGGAGTGAGAAAAACAGCACGGGCTGGTGTGAATCGCAGGGTCTGAATTAGGATAGGCAGTGAGTGGCAATGTAGGATGGAGAAAAGCACCGCGGAGTGGTCAGCATGGGGAGGTCAGGGTACATGCATTGGCAATGTAGGATAGGTTTCTGAAAAACTTCGCGCGGTTGTGCGCTTTGTATGGGTGTGTGTTGCATTACATTCACTAGTAGGAGTGAGAAAAACATCACGGGGTGGTGCGCATTGTATGGGTGTGTGTAATATTACATTCACTAGTAGGAGTGAGAAAAACATCACGGGGTGGTGTGAATCGGAGGGTCTGAATTAGGATAGGCATTGAGTGGCAATGTAGGATGGAGAAAAGCACCGCGGGGTGGTCAGCATGGGCAGGTTAGGGAACATGCAGTGGCAATGTAGGATACGTTTCTGGAAAACATCGCGGGGTGGTGCGCATTGTATTGGTGTGTGTTACATTACATTCACTAGTAGGAGTGAGAAAAACATCACGGGGTGGTGCGCATTGTATGGGTGTGTGTTACATTACATTCACTAGTAGGAGTGAGAAAAACATCACGGGGTGGTGCGCATTGTATGGATTGGTTATACATTACATTCACTAGTAGGAGTGAGAAAAATATCACGGGGTTTTGCGCATTGTATGGGTGTGTGTTACATTACATTCACTAGTAGGAGTGAGAAAAACATAACGGGCTGGTGCGCATTGTATGGGTGTGTGTTACATTACATTCACTAGTAGGAGTGAAAAAAACATAACGGAGTGGTGTGAATCGGAGGGTCTGAATTAGGATAGGCAGTGAGTGGCAATGTAGGATGGAGAAAAGCACCGCGGGGTGGTCAGCATGTGGAGGTCAGGGAACATGCAGTGGCAATGTAGGATAGGTTTCTGAAAAATATCGCGGGGTGGTGCGTATTGTATGGATGTGTGTTACATTACATTCACTAGTAGGAGTGAGAAAAACATCACGGGGTCGTGCGCATTGTATGGATGTGTGTTACATTACATTCACTAGTAGGAGTGAGAAAAACATCATGGGGTGGTGCCCATTTTATGGGTGTGTGTTACATTACATTCACTAGTAGGACTGAGAAAAACCTCACGGGGTGGTGCGCATTGTATGGGTGTGTGGTACATTACATTCACTAGTAGGAGTGAGAAAAACTTCACGGAGTGGTGCGCACTGTATGGGTGTGTGTTACATTACATTCACTAGTAGGCGTGAGAAAAACGTCACGGGGTAGTGTGAATCGGAGGGTCTGAATTAGGATAGGCAGTGAGTGGCAATGTAGGATAGAGAAAAGCACCGCGGGGTGGTCAGCATGGGGAGGTCAGGGAACATGCAGTGGCAATGTAGGATAGGTTTCTGAAAAACATCGCGGGGTGGTACGCATTGTATGGGTGTGTGTTACATTACATTCACCAGTTCGAGTGAGAAAAACATCACGGGGTGGTGTGAATCGGAGGGTCTGAATTAGGATAGGCAGTGAGTGGCAATGTAGGATGGAGAAAAGCACCGCGGGGTGGTCAGCATGGGGAGGTCAGGGAACATGCAGTGGCAATGTAGGATAGGTTTCTGAAAAACATCTCGGGGTGGTGCGCATTGTATGGGTGTGTGTTACATTACATTCACTAGTAGAAGTGAGAAAAACATCATGGGGTGGTGCGCATTGTATGGGTGTGTGTTACATTACATTCACCAGTAGGAGTGAGAAAAACATCACGGGGTGGTGCGCATTGTATGGGTGTGGGTTACATTACATTCACTAGTATGAGTGAGACAAACATCACGGGGTGGTGCGCATTGTATGGGTGTGTGTTACATTACATTCACTAGCAGGAGTGAGAAAAACATCACGTGGTGGTGCACATTGTATGGGTGTGTGTTACATTACATTCACTAGTAGGAGTGAGAAAAACATCACGGGGTGGTGCGCATTGTATGGGTGTGTGTTACATTACATTCACTAGTAGGAGTGAGAAAAACAGCACGGGCGGGTGTGAATCGCAGGGTCTGAATTAGGATAGGCAGTGAGTGGCAATGTAGGATGGAGAAAAGCACCACGGAGTGGTCAGCATTGGGAGGTCAGGGAACATGCAGTGACAATGTAGGATAGGTTTCTGAAAAACTTCGCGCGGTGGTGCGCATTGTATGGGTGTGTGTTACATTACATTCACTAGTAGGAGTGAGAAAAACATCACGGGGTGGTGCGCATTGTATGGGTGTGTGTAATATTACATTCACTAGTAGGAGTGAGAAAAACATCACGGGGTGGTGTAAATTGGAGGGTCTGTATTAGGATAGGCAGTGAGTGGCAATGTAGGATGGAGAAAAGAGCCGCGGGGTGCTCAGCATGCGGAGGTCAGGGAACATGCATTGGCAATGTAGGATAGATTTCTGAAAAACATCGCGGGGTTGTGCGCATTGTATGGGTATGTGTTACATTACATTCAGTAGTAGGAGTGAGAAAAACATCACGGGGTGGTGTGAATCAGAGGGTCTGGATTAGGATAGGCAGTGAGTGGCAATGTAGGTTGGAGAAAACCACCGCGCGGTGGTCAGCATGGGGAGGTCAGGGAACATGCAGTGGCAATGTAGGATAGGTTTATGAAAAACATAGCGGGGTGGTGCGCATTGTATGGGTTTGTGTTACATTACATTCACTAGTAGGAGTGAGAAAAACATCACGGGGTGGTGTGAATCGGAGGGTCTGAATTAGGATAGGCAGTGAGTGGCAATGTAGGATGGAGAAAAGCACCGCGGGGTGGTCAGCATGGGCAGGTTAGGGAACATGCAGTGGCAATGTAGGATACGTTTCTGGAAAACATCGCGGGGTGGTGCGCATTGTATTGGTGTGTTTTACATTACATTCACTAGTAGGAGTGAGAAAAACATCACGGGGTGGTGCGCATTGTATGGGTGTGTGTTACATTACATTCACTAGTAGGAGTGAGAAAAACATCACGGGGTGGTGCGCATTGTATGGATGTTTTATACATTACATTCACTAGTAGGAGTGAGAAAAATATCACGGGGTGTTGCGCATTGTATGGGTGTGTGTTACATTACATTCACTAGTAGGAGTGAGAAAAACATAACGGGCTGGTGCGCATTGAATGGGTGTGTGTTACATTACATTCACTAGTAGGAGTGAAAAAAAACATCACGGAGTGGTGTGAATCGGAGGGTCTGAATTAGGATAGGCAGTGAGTGGCAATGTAGGATGGAGAAAAGCACCGCGGGGTGGTCAGCATGGGGAGGTCAGGGAACATGCAGTGGCAATGTAGGATAGGTTTCTGAAAAATATCGCGGGGTGGTGCGTATTGTATGGGTGTGTGTTACATTACATTCACTAGTAGGAGTGAGAAAAACATCACGGGGTCGTGCGCATTGTATGGGTGTGTGTTACATTACATTCACTAGTAGGAGTGAGAAAAATATCACGGGGTGGTGCCCATTTTATATGTGTGTGTTACTTTACATTCACTAGTAGGAGTGAGAAATACATCACGGGGTGGTGCGCATTGTATGGATGTGTGGTACATTACATTCACTAGTAGGAGTGAGAAAAACTTCACGGGGTGGTGCGCATTGTATGGGTGTGTGTTACATTACATTCACTAGTAGGCGTGAGAAAAACGTCACGGGGAAGTGTGAATCGGAGGGTCTGAATTAGGATAGGCAGTGAGTGGCAATGTAGGATGGAGAAAAGCACCGCGGGGTGGTCAGCATGGGGAGGTCAGGGAACATGCAGTGGCAATGTAGGATAGGTTTCTGAAAAACATCGCGGGGTGGTGCGCATTGTATAGGTGTGTGTTACATTACATTCACTAGTACGAGTGAGAAAAACATCACGGGGTGGTGTGAATGGGAGGGTCTGAATTAGGATAGGCAGTGAGTGGCAATGTAGGATGGAGAAAAGCACCGCGGGGTGGTCAGCATGGGGAAGTCAGGGAACATGCAGTGGCAATGTAGGATAGGTTTCTGAAAAACATCTCGGGGTGGTGCGCATTGTATGGGTGTGTGTTACATTACATTCACTAGTAGAAGTGAGAAAAACATCATGGGGTGGTGCGCATTGTATGGGTGTGTGTTACATTACATTCACTAGTAGGAGTGAGAAAAACATCACGGGGTGGTGCGCATTGTATGGGTGTGTGTTACATTACATTCACTAGTAGGAGTGAGAAAAATATCACGGGGTGGTGCGCATTGTATGGGTGTGTGCTACATTACATTCACTAGTAGGAGTGAGAAAAGCATCACGGTGTGGTGTGAATCGGAGTGTCTGAATTAGGATAGGCAGTGAGTGGCAATGTAGGATGGAGAAAAGCACCGCGGGGTGGTCAGCATGGGGAGGTCAGGGAACATGCAGTGGCAATGTAGGATAGGTTTCTGAAAAACATCGCGGGGTGGTGCGCTTGTATCGGTGTGTGTTACATTACATTCACTAGCAGGAGTGAGAAAAACATCACGGGGTGGTGCGCATTGTATGGGTGTGTGTTACATGACATTCACTAGTAGGAGTGAGAAAAACAGCACGGGGTGGTGTGAATCGGAGGGTCTGAATTAGGATAGGCAGTGAGTGGCAATGTAGGATGGAGAAAAGAACCGCGACGTGGTCAGCATAGGGAGGTCAGGGAACATGCAGTGGCAATGAAGGATAGGTTTCTGAAAAACATCGCGGGGTGGTGCGCATTGTATGGGTGTGTGTTACATAACATTCACTAGTAGGAGTGAGAAAAACATCACGGGGTGGTGCGCATTGTATGGGTGTGTGTTACATTACATTCACTAGTCGGAGTGAGAAAAACATCACGGGGTGGTGCGCATTGTATGGGTGTGTGTTACATTACATTCACTAGTAGGAGTGAGAAAAACATCACGGGGTGGTGCGCATTGTATGGGTGTGTGTTACATTACATTCACTAGTAGGAGTGAGAAAAACATCATGGGTGGTGCGCATTGTATGGGTGTGTGTTACATTACATTCACTAGTAGGAGTGAGAAAAACATCACGCGGTGGTGCGCATTGTATGGGTGTGTGTTACATTACATTCACTAGTAGGAGTGAGAAAAGCATCACGTGGTGGTGTGAATCGGAGGGTCTGAATTAGGATAGGCAGTGAGTGGCAATGTAGGATTGAGAAAAGCACCGCGGGGTGGTCAGCAAGGGGAAGTCAGGGAACATGCAGTGGCAATGTAGGATAGGTTTCTGAAAAACATTGCGGGGTGGTGCGCATTGTATGGGTGTGTGTTACATTACATTCACTAGTAGGAGTGAGAAAAACATCACGGGGTGGTGCACATTGTATGCGTGTGTGTTACATTACATTCACTAGTAGGAGTGAGAAAAACATCACGCAGTGGTGTGAATCGGAGGGTCTGCATTAGGATAGGCAGAGAGTGGCAATGTAGGATGGAGAAAAGCACCGCGGGGTGGTCAGCATGGGGAGGTCAGGGAACATGCAGTGGCAATGCAGGATAGGTTTCTGAAAAACATCGCAGGGTGGTGCGCATAGTATGGGTGTGTGTTACATTGCATTCACTAGTAGGAGTGAGAAAAACATCACGGGGTGGTGCGCATTGTATGGGTGTGTGTTACATTACATTCACTAGTAGGAGTGAGAAAAACATCACGGGGTGGTTCGCATTGTATGGGTGTGTGTTACATTACATTCACTAGTAGGAGTGAGAAAAACATCACGGGGTGGTGCGCAATGTATGGGTGTGTGTTACATTACATTCACTAGTAGGAGTGAGAAAAACATCACGGGGAGGTGCGCATTGTATTGGTGTGTGTTACATTACATTCACTAGTAGGAGTGAGAAAAATATCACAGGGTTGTGTGAATCAGAGGGTCTGAATTAGCATAGGCAGTGAGTGGCAATGTAGGATGGAGAAAAGCACCGCGGGGTGGTCAGCATGGGGAGGTCAGGGAACATGCAGTGGCAATGTAGGACAGGTTTCTGAAAAACATCGCGTGGTGGTGCGCATTGTATGGGGGTGTGTTACATTACATTCACTAGTAGGAGTGAGAAAAACATCACGGGGTGGTGCGCATTTTATGGGTGTGTGTTACATTACATTCACTAGTAGGAGTGAGAAAAACATCACGGGGTGGTGCCCATTTTATGGGTGTGTGTTACATTACATTCACTAGTAGGAGTGAGAAAAACATCACGGGGTGGTGCGCATTGTATGGGTGTGTGTTACATTACATTCACCAGTAGGCGTGAGAAAAACATAACGGGGTGGTGTGAATCGGAGGGTCTGAATTAGGATAGGCAGTGAGTGGCAATGTAGGATGGAGAAAAGCACCACGTGGTGGTCAGCATGGGGAGGTCAGGGAACATGCTGTGGCAATGTAGCATAGGTTTCTCAAAAACAACGCGGGGTGGTGCGCATTGTATGGGTGTGTGTTACATTACATTCACTAGTACGAGTGAGAAAAACATCACGGGTTGGTGTGAATCGGAGGGTCTGAATTAGGATAGGCAGTGAATGGCAATGTAGGATGGAGAAAAGCACCGCGGGGTGGTCAGCATGGGGAGGTCAGGGAACATGCAGTGGCAATGTAGGATAGGTTTCTGAAAAACATCTCAGGGTGGTGTGCATTGTATGGGTGTGTGTTACATTACATTCACTAGTAGGAGTGAGAAAAACATCACGGGGTGGTGCGCATTGTATGATTGTGTGTTACATTACATTCACTAGTAGGAGTGAGAAAAACATCACGGGGTGGTGCGCATTGTATGGGTGTGTTTTACATTACATTCACTAGTAGGAGTGAGAAAAACATCACGGGGTGGTGTGCATTGTATGGGTGTGTGTTACATTACATTCACTAGTAGGAGTGAGAAAAGCATCACGGTGTGGTGTGAATCGGAGGGTCTGAATTAGGATAGGCAGTGAGTGGCAATGTAGGATGGAGAAAAGAACCGCGGGGTGGTCAGCATGGGGAGGTCAGGGAACATGCAGTGGCAATGTAGGATAGGTTTCTGAAAAACATCGCGGGGTGGTGCGCTTGTATGGGTGTGTGTTACATTACATTCCCTAGTAGGAGTGAGAAAAACATCAAGGGGTGGTGCGCATTGTATGGGTGTGTGTTACATTACATTCACTAGTAGGAGTGAGAAAAACATCACGGGGTGGTGCGCATTGTATGGGTGTGTGTTACATTACATTCACTAGTAGGAGTGAGAAAAACATCACGGGGTGGTGTGAATCGGAGGGTCTGAATTAGGGTAGGCAGTGAGTGGCAATGTAGGATGGAGAAAAGCACCGCAGGGTGGTCAGCATGGGGAGGTCAGGGAACATGCAGGGGCAATGTAGGATAGGTTTCTGAAAAACATCGCGGGGTGGTGCGCATTGTATGGGTGTGTGTTACATTACATGCACTAGTAGGAGTGAGAAAAACATCACGGGGTGGTGCGCATTGTATAGGTGTGTGTTACATTACATTCACTAGTAGGAGTGAGAAAAACATCACGGGGTGGTGCGCATTGTATGGGTGTGTGTTACATTACATTCACAAGTAGAGTGAGAAAAACATCACGGGGTGGTGCGCATTGTATTGGTGTGTGTTACATTACATTCACTAGTAGGAGTGAGAAAAACATCACGGGGTGGTGCGCATTGTATGGCTGTGTGTTACATTACATTGACTATTAGGAGTGAGAAAAATATCACGGGGTGGTGCGCATTGTATGGGTGTGTGTTACATTACATTCACTAGTAGGCGTGAGAAAAACATCACGGGGTGGTGTGAATCGGAGGGTCTGAATTAGGATAGGCAGTGAGTGGCAATGTAGGATGGAGAGAAGCACCGTGGGGTGTGCAGCATGGGGAGGACGGGGAACATGCAGTGGCAATGTAGGATAGGTTCCTGAAAAACATCACGGGGTGGTGCGCATTGTATGAGTGTGTGTTACATTTCATTCACTAGTAGGAGTGAGAAAAACATCACAGGGTTGTGTGAATCGGAGGGTCTGAATTAGGATAGGCAGTGAGTGGCAATGTAGGATGGAGAAAAGCACCGCGGGGTGGTCAGCATGGGGAGGTCAGGGAACATGCAGTGGCAATGTAGGATAGGTTTCTGAAAAACATCGCGTGGTGGTGCGCATTGTACGGGGGTGTGTTACATTACATTCACTAGTAGGAGTGAGAAAAACATCACGGGGTGGTGCGCATTGTATGGGTGTGTGTTACATTACATTCACTAGTAGGAGTGAGAAAAACATCACGGGGTGGTGTGAATCGGAGGGTCTGAATTAGGATAGGCAGTGAGTGGCAATGTAGGATGGAGAAAAGCACCACGGATGGTCAGCATGGGGAGGTCAGGGAATATGCAGGGGCAATGTAGGATAGGTTTCTGAAAAACATCGCGGGGTGGTGCGCATTGTATGGGTGTGTGTTACATTACATTCACTAGTAGGAATGAGAAAAACATCACGGGGTGGTGCCCATTTTATGGGTGTGTGTTACATTACATTCACTAGTAGGAGTGAGAAAAAGATCCCGGGGTGGTGCGCATTGTATGGGTGTGCGGTACATTACATTCAATAGTAGGAGTGAGAAAAACATCACAGGGTGGTGCGCATTGTATGGGTGTGTGTTACATTACATTCACTAGTAGGCGTGAGAAAAACATCATGGGGTGGTGTGAATCGGAGGGTCTGAATTAGGATAGGCAGTGAGTGGCAATGTAGGATGGAGAAAAGCACAACGTGGTGGTCAGCATGGGGAGGTCAGGGAACATGCTGTGGCAATGTAGGATAGGTTTCTCAAAAACAACGCGGGGTGGTGTGCATTGTATGGGCGTGTGTTACATTACATTCACTAGTAGGAGTGAGAAAAACATCACGGGGTGGTGCGCATTGTATGGGTGTGTGTTACATTACATTCACTAGTAGGAGTGAGAAAAACATCACGGGGTGGTGCGCATTGTATTGGTGTGTGTTACATTACATTCACTAGTAGGAGTGAGAAAAACATCACGGGGTGGTGCGCATTGTATGGGTGTGTGTTACATTACATTCACTAGTAGGAGTGAGAAAAACATCACGGGGTGGTGCGCATTGTATTGGTGTGTGTTACATTACATTCACTACTAGGAGTGAGAAAAACATCACGGGGTGGTGCGCATTGTATGGCTGTGTGTTACATTACATTGACTAGTAGGAGTGAGAAAAACATCACGGGGCGGTGTGAATCGGAGGGTCTGAATTAGGATAGGCAGTGAGTGGCAATGTAGGATGGAGAGAAGCACCGTGGGGTGTGCAGCATGGGGAGGACGGGGAACATGCAGTGGCAATGTAGGATAGGTTCCTGAAAAACATCACGGGGTGGTGCGCATTGTATGAGTGTGTGTTACATTTCATTCACTAGTAGGAGTGAGAAAAACATCACAGGGTTGTGTGAATCGGAGGGTCTTAATTAGGATAGGCAGTGAGTGGCAATGTAGGATGGAGAAAAGCACCGCGGGGTGGTCAGCATGGGGAGGTCAGGGAACATGCAGTGGCAATGTAGGATAGGTTTCTGAAAAACATCGCGTGGTGGTGCGCATTGTACGGGGGTGTGTTACATTACATTCACTAGTAGGAGTGAGAAAAACATCACGGGGTGGTGCGCATTGTATGGGTGTGTGTTACATTACATTCACTAGTAGGAGTGAGAAAAACATCACGGGGTGGTGTGAATCGGAGGGTCTGAATTAGGATAGGCAGTGAGTGGCAATGTAGGATGGAGAAAAGCACCACGGATGGTCAGCATGGGGAGGTCAGGGAACATGCAGGGGCAATGTAGGATAGGTTTCTGAAAAACATCGCGGGGTGGTGCGCATTGTATGGGTGTGTGTTACATTACATTCACTAGTAGGAGTGAGAAAAACATCACGGGGTGGTGCCCATTTTATGGGTGTGTGTTACATTACATTCACTAGTAGGAGTGAGAAAAAGATCCCGGGGTGGTGCGCATTGTATGGATGTGTGTTACATTACATTCACTAGTAGTAGTGAGAAAAACATCACGGGGTGGTGCGCATTGTATGGATGTGTGTTACATTACATTCACTAGCAGGAGTGAGAAAAACATCACGTGGTGGTGCGCATTGTATGGGTGCGTGTTACATTGCATTCACTAGTAGGAGTGAGAAAAACATCACGGGGTGGTGCGCATTGTATGGGTGTGTGTTAGATTACATTCACTAGTAGGAGTGAGAAAAACTGCACGGGGTGGTGTGAATCGGAGGGTCTGAATTAGGATAGGCAGTGAGTGGCAATGTAGGATGGAGAAAAGCACCGCGGCGTGGTCAGCATTGGGAGGTCAGGGAACATGCAGTGGCAATGAAGGATAGGTTTCTGAAAAACATCGCTGGGTGGTGCGCATTGTATGGGTGTGTGTTACATTACATTCACTAGTAGGAGTGAGAAAAACATCACGGGGTGGTGCGCATTGTATGGGTGTGTGTTACATTACATTCACTAGTAGGAGTGAGAAAAACATCACGGGGTGGTGCGCATTGTATGGGTGTGTGTTACATTACATTCACAAGTAGGAGTGAGAAAAACATCACGGGGTGGTGCGCATTGTATTGGTGTGTGTTACATTACATTCACTAGTAGGAGTGAGAAAAACATCACGGGGTGGTGCGCATTGTATGGCTGTGTGTTACATTACATTGACTAGTAGGAGTGAGAAAAACATCACGGGGTGGTGTGAATCGGAGGGTCTGAATTAGGATAGGCAGTGAGTGGCAATGTAGGATGGAGAGAAGCACCGTGGGGTGTGCAGCATGGGGAGGACGGGGAACATGCAGTGGCAATGTAGGATAGGTTCCTGAAAAACATCACGGGGTGGTGCGCATTGTATGAGTGTGTGTTACATTTCATTCACTAGTAGGAGTGAGAAAAACATCACAGGGTTGTGTGAATCGGAGGGTCTGAATTAGGATAGGCAGTGAGTGGCAATGTAGGATGGAGAAAAGCACCGCGGGGTGGTCAGCATGGGGAGGTCAGGGAACATGCAGTGGCAATGTAGGATAGGTTTCTGAAAAACATCGCGTGGTGGTGCGCATTGTACGGGGGTGTGTTACTTTACATTCACTAGTAGGAGTGAGAAAAACATCACGGGGTGGTGCGCATTGTATGGGTGTGTGTTACATTACATTCACTAGTAGGAGTGAGAAAAACATCACGGGGTGGTGTGAATCGGAGGGTCTGAATTAGGATAGGCAGTGAGTGGCAATGTAGGATGGAGAAAAGCACCACGGATGGTCAGCATGGGGAGGTCAGGGAACATGCAGGGGCAATGTAGGATAGGTTTCTGAAAAACATCGCGGGGTGGTGCGCATTGTATGGGTGTGTGTTACATTACATTCACTAGTAGGAGTGAGAAAAACATCACGGGGTGGTGCCCATTTTATGGGTGTGTGTTACATTACATTCACTAGTAGGAGTGAGAAAAAGATCCCGGGGTGGTGCGCATTGTATGCGTGTGTGTTACATTACATTCACTATTAGGAGTGAGAAAAACATCACGGGGTGGTGTGAATCGGAGGGTCTGAATTAGGATAGGCAGTGAGTGGCAATGTAGGATGGAGAAAAGCACCACGTGGTGGTCAGCATGGGGAGGTCAGGTAACATGCTGTGGCAATGTAGGATACGTTTCTCAAAAACAACGCGGGGTGGTGTGCATTGTATGGGCGTGTGTTACATTACATTCACTAGTACGAGTGAGAAAAACATCACGGGTTGGTGTGAATCGGAGGGTCTGAATTAGGATAGGCAGTGAATGGCAATGTAGGATGGAGAAAAGCACCGCGGGGTGGTCAGCATGGGGAGGTCAGGGAACATGCAGTGGCAATGTAGGATAGGTTTCTGAAAAACATCTCGGGGTGGTGCGCATTGTATGGGGTGTCTTACATTACATTCACTAGTAGGAGTGAGAAAAACATCACGGGGTGGTGCGCATTGTATGGGTGTGTTTTACATTACATTCACTAGTAGGAGTGAGAAAAACATCACGGGGTGGTGCGCATTGTATGGGTGTGTTTTACATTACATTCACTAGTAGGAGTGAGAAAAACATCACGGGGTGGTGTGTATTGTATGGGTGTGTGTTACATTACATTCACTAGTAGGAGTGAGAAAAGCATCACGGTGTGGTGTGAATCGGAGGGTCTGAATTAGGATAGGCAGTGAGTGGCAATGTAGGATGGAGAAAAGCACCGCGGGGTGGTCAGCATGGGGAGGTCAGGGAACATGCAGTGGCAATGTAGGATAGGTTTCTGAAAAACATCGCGGGGTGGTGCGCTTGTATGGGTGTGTGTTACATTACATTCCCTAGTAGGAGTGAGAAAAACATCACGGGGTGGTGCGCATTGTATGGGTGTGTGTTACATTACATTCACTAGTAGGATTGAGAAAAATATCAGGGGGTGGTGCGCATTGTATGGGTGTGTGTTACATTACATTCACTAGTAGGAGTGAGAAAAACATCACGGGGTGGTGTGAATCGGAGGGTCTGAATTAGGATAGGCAGTGAGTGGCAATGTAGGATGGAGAAAAGCACCGTGGGGTGGTCAGCATGGGGAGGTCAGGGAACATGCAGTGGCAATGTAGGATAGGTTTCTGAAAAACATCGCGGGGTGGTGCGCATTGTATGGGGGTGTGTTACATTACATTCACTAGTAGGAGTGAGAAAAACATCACGGGGTGGTGCGCATTGTATGCGTGTGTGTTACATTACATTCACTATTAGGAGTGAGAAAAACATCACGGGGTGGTGTGAATCGGAGGGTCTGAATTAGGATAGGCAGTGAGTGGCAATGTAGGATGGAGAAAAGCACCGCAGGGTGGTCAGCATGGGGAGGTCAGGGAACATGCAGGGGCAATGTAGGATAGGTTTCTGAAAAACATCGCGGGGTGGTGCGCATTGTATGGATGTGTGTTACATTACATTCACTAGTAGGAGTGAGAAAAACATCACGGGGTGGTGCGCATTGTATGGATGTGTGTTACATTACATTCACTAGCAGGAGTGAGAAAAACATCACGTGGTGGTGCGCATTGTATGGGTGTGTGTTACATTACATTCACTAGTAGGAGTGAGAAAAACATCACAGGGTGGTGCGCATTGTATGGGTGTGTGTTAGATTACATTCACTAGTAGGAGTGAGAAAAACAGCACGGGGTGGTGTGAATCGGAGGGTCTGAATTAGGATAGGCAGTGAGTGGCAATGTAGGATGGAGAAAAGCACCGCGGCGTGGTCAGCATTGGGAGGTCAGGGAACATGCAGTGGCAATGAAGGATAGGTTTCTGAAAAACATCGCGGGGTGGTGCGCATTGCATGGGTGTGTGTTACATTACATTCACTAGTAGGAGTGAGAAAAACATCACGGGGTGGTGCGCATTGTATGGGTGTGTGTTACATTACATTCACTAGTAGGAGTGAGAAAAACATCACGGGGTGGTGTGAATCGGAGTGTCTGAATTAGGATAGGCAGTGAGTGGCAATGTAGGATGGAGAAAAGCACCGCGGGGTGGTCAGCATGGGGAGGTCAGGGAACATGCAGTGGCAATGTAGGATAGGTTTCTGAAAAACATCGCGGGGTGGTGCACATTGTATGGGTGTGTGTTACATTACATTCACTAGTAGGAGTGAGAAAAACATCACGGGGTGCTGCGCATTGTATGGGTGTGTGTTACATTACATTCACTAGGAGGAGTGAGAAAAACATCACGCGGTGGTGCGCATTGTATGGGTGTGTGTTACATTACATTCACTAGTAAGAGTGAGAAAAGCATCACGTGGTGGTGTGAATCGGAGGGTCTGAATTAGGATAGGCAGTGAGTGGCAATGTAGGATTGAGAAAAGCACCGCGGGGTGGTCAGCAAGGGGAAGTCAGGGAACATGCAGTGGCAATGTAGGATAGGTTTCTGAAAAACATTGCGGGGTGGTGCGCATTGTATGGGTGTGTGTTACATTACATTCACTAGTAGGAGTGAGAAAAACATCACGGGGTGGTGTGAATCGGAGTGTCTGAATTAGGATAGGCAGTGAGTGGCAATGTAGGATGGAGAAAAGCACCGCGGGGTGGTCAGCATGGGGAGGTCAGGGAACATGCAGTGGCAATGTAGGATAGGTTTCTGAAAAACATCGCGGGGTGGTGCGCATTGTATGGGGGTGTTTTACATTACATTCACTAGTAGGAGTGAGAAAAACATCTCGGGGTGGTGCGCATTGTATGGGTGTGTGTTACATTACATTCACTATTAGGAGTGAGAAAAACATCACGGGGTGGTGTGAATCGGAGGGTCTGAATTAGGATAGGCAGTGAGTGGCAATGTAGGATGGAGAAAAGCACCGCTGGGTGGTCAGCATGGGGAGGTCAGGGAACATGCAGGGGCAATGTAGGATAGGTTTCTGAAAAACATCGCGGGGTGGTGCGCATTGTATGGATGTGTGTTACATTACATTCACTAGTAGGAGTGAGAAAAACATCACGGGGTGGTGCGCATTGTATGGATGTGTGTTACATTACATTCACTAGCAGGAGTGAGAAAAACATCACGTGGTGGTGCGCATTGTATGGGTGTGTGTTACATTACATTCACTAGTAGGAGTGAGAAAAACATCAAGGGGTGTTGCGCATTGTATGGGTGTGTGTTAGATTACATTCACTAGTAGGAGTGAGAAAAACAGCACGGGGTGGTGTGAATCGGAGGGTCTGAATTAGGATAGGCAGTGAGTGGCAATGTAGGATGGAGAAAAGCACCGCGGCGTGGTCAGCATTGGGAGGTCAGGGAACATGCAGTGGCAATGAAGGATAGGTTTCTGAAAAACATCGCGGGGTGGTGCGCATTGTATGGGTGTGTGTTACATTACATTCACTAGTAGGAGTGAGAAAAACATCACGGGGTGGTGCGCATTGTATGGGTGTGTGTTACATTACATTCACTAGTAGGAGTGAGAAAAACATCACGGGGTGGTGTGAATCGGAGGGTCTGAATTAGGATAGGCAGTGAATGGCAATGTAGGATGGAGAAAAGCACCGCGGGGTGGTCAGCATGGGGAGGTCAGGGAACATGCAGTGGCAATGTAGGATAGGTTTCTGAAAAACATCTCGGGGTGGTGCGCATTGTATGGGTGTGTGTTACATTACATTCACTAGTAGGAGTGAGAAAAACATCACGGGGTGGTGCGCATTGTATGGGTGTGTGTTACATTACATTCACAAGTAGGAGTGAGAAATACATCACGGGGTGGTGCGCATTGTATGGGTGTGTTTTACATTACATTCACTAGTAGGAGTGAGAAAAACATCACGGGGTGGTGTGCATTGTATGGGTGTGTGTTACATTACATTCACTAGTAGGAGTGAGAAAAGCATCACGGTGTGGTGTGAATCGGAGGGTCTGAATTAGGATAGGCAGTGAGTGGCAATGTAGGATGGAGAAAAGCACCGCGGGGTTGTCAGCATGGGGAGGTCAGGGAACATGCAGTGGCAAGGTAGGATAGGTTTCTGAAAATCATCGCGGGGTGGTGCGCTTGTATGGGTGTGTGTTACGTTACATTCCCTAGTAGGAGTGAGAAAAACATCACGGGGTGGTGCGCATTGTATGGGTGTGTGTTACATTACATTCACTAGTAGGATTGAGAAAAATATCAGGGGGTGGTGCGCATTGTATGGGTGTGTGTTACATTACATTCACTAGTAGGAGTGAGAAAAACATCACGGGGTGGTGTGAATCGGAGGGTCTGAATTAGGATAGGCAGTGAGTGGCAATGTAGGATGGAGAAAAGCACCGCGGGGTGGTCAGCATGGGGAGGTCAGGGAACATGCAGTGGCAATGTAGGATAGGTTTCTAAAAAACATCGCGGGGTGGTGCGCATTGTATGGGGGTGTGTTACATTACATTCACTAGTAGGAGTGAGAAAAACATCACGGGGTGGTGCGCATTGTATGGGTGTGTGTTACATTACATTCACTATTAGGAGTGAGAAAAACATCACGGGGTGGTGTGAATCGGAGGGTCTCAATTAGGATAGGCAGTGAGTGGCAATGTAGGATGGAGAAAAGCACCGCAGGGTGGTCATCATGGGGAGGTCAAGGAACATGCAGGGGCAATGTAGGATAGGTTTCTGAAAAACATCGCGGGGTGGTGCGCATTGTATGGATGTGTGTTACATTACATTCACTAGTAGTAGTGAGAAAAACATCACGGGGTGGTGCGCATTGTATGGATGTGTGTTA
Organism: Cavia porcellus; assembly: GCF_034190915.1. Taxonomy (NCBI): domain Eukaryota; kingdom Metazoa; phylum Chordata; class Mammalia; order Rodentia; family Caviidae; genus Cavia; species Cavia porcellus. The sequence continues at coordinate 7,149,260 of NW_026947526.1, forward strand.
CATTACATTCACTAGCAGGAGTGAGAAAAACATCACGTGGTGGTGCGAATTGTATGGGTGCGTGTTACATTGCATTCACTATTAGGAGTGAGAAAAACATCACGGGGTGGTGTGAATCGGAGGGTCTGAATTAGGATAGGCAGTGAGTGGCAATGTAGGATGGAGAAAAGCACAACGTGGTGGTCAGCATGGGGAGGTCAGGGAACATGCTGTGGCAATGTAGGATAGGTTTCTCAAAAACAACGCGGGGTGGTGTGCATTGTATGGGCGTGTGTTACATTACATTCACTAGTAGGAGTGAGAAAAACATCACGGGGTGGTGCGCATTGTATGGGTGTGTGTTACATTACATTCACTAGTAGGAGTGAGAAAAACATCACGGGGTGGTGCGCATTGTATTGGTGTGTGTTACATTACATTCACTAGTAGGAGTGAGAAAAACATCACGGGGTGGTGCGCATTGTATGGGTGTGTGTTACATTACATTCACTAGTAGGAGTGAGAAAAACATCACGGGGTGGTGCGCATTGTATTGGTGTGTGTTACATTACATTCACTACTAGGAGTGAGAAAAACATCACGGGGTGGTGCGCATTGTATGGCTGTGTGTTACATTACATTGACTAGTAGGAGTGAGAAAAACATCACGGGGCGGTGTGAATCGGAGGGTCTGAATTAGGATAGGCAGTGAGTGGCAATGTAGGATGGAGAGAAGCACCGTGGGGTGTGCAGCATGGGGAGGACGGGGAACATGCAGTGGCAATGTAGGATAGGTTCCTGAAAAACATCACGGGGTGGTGCGCATTGTATGAATGTGTGTTACATTTCATTCACTAGTAGGAGTGAGAAAAACATCACAGGGTTGTGTGAATCGGAGGGTCTGAATTAGGATAGGCAGTGAGTGGCAATGTAGGATGGAGAAAAGCACCGCGGGGTGGTCAGCATGGGGAGGTCAGGGAACATGCAGTGGCAATGTAGGATAGGTTTCTGAAAAACATCGCGTGGTGGTGCGCATTGTACGGGGGTGTGTTACATTACATTCACTAGTAGGAGTGAGAAAAACATCACGGGGTGGTGCGCATTGTATGGGTGTGTGTTACATTACATTCACTAGTAGGAGTGAGAAAAACATCACGGGGTGGTGTGAATCGGAGGGTCTGAATTAGGATAGGCAGTGAGTGGCAATGTAGGATGGAGAAAAGCACCACGGATGGTCAGCATGGGGAGGTCAGGGAACATGCAGGGGCAATGTAGGATAGGTTTCTGAAAAACATCGCGGGGTGGTGCGCATTGTATGGGTGTGTGTTACATTACATTCACTAGTAGGAGTGAGAAAAACATCACGGGGTGGTGCCCATTTTATGGGTGTGTGTTACATTACATTCACTAGTAGGAGTGAGAAAAAGATCCCGGGGTGGTGCGCATTGTATGGATGTGTGTTACATTACATTCACTAGTAGTAGTGAGAAAAACATCACGGGGTGGTGCGCATTGTATGGATGTGTGTTACATTACATTCACTAGCAGGAGTGAGAAAAACATCACGTGGTGGTGCGCATTGTATGGGTGCGTGTTACATTGCATTCACTAGTAGGAGTGAGAAAAACATCACGGGGTGGTGCGCATTGTATGGGTGTGTGTTAGATTACATTCACTAGTAGGAGTGAGAAAAACTGCACGGGGTGGTGTGAATCGGAGGGTCTGAATTAGGATAGGCAGTGAGTGGCAATGTAGGATGGAGAAAAGCACCGCGGCGTGGTCAGCATTGGGAGGTCAGGGAACATGCAGTGGCAATGAAGGATAGGTTTCTGAAAAACATCGCTGGGTGGTGCGCATTGTATGGGTGTGTGTTACATTACATTCACTAGTAGGAGTGAGAAAAACATCACGGGGTGGTGCGCATTGTATGGGTGTGTGTTACATTACATTCACTAGTAGGAGTGAGAAAAACATCACGGGGTGGTGCGCATTGTATGGGTGTGTGTTACATTACATTCACAAGTAGGAGTGAGAAAAACATCACGGGGTGGTGCGCATTGTATTGGTGTGTGTTACATTACATTCACTAGTAGGAGTGAGAAAAACATCACGGGGTGGTGCGCATTGTATGGCTGTGTGTTACATTACATTGACTAGTAGGAGTGAGAAAAACATCACGGGGTGGTGTGAATCGGAGGGTCTGAATTAGGATAGGCAGTGAGTGGCAATGTAGGATGGAGAGAAGCACCGTGGGGTGTGCAGCATGGGGAGGACGGGGAACATGCAGTGGCAATGTAGGATAGGTTCCTGAAAAACATCACGGGGTGGTGCGCATTGTATGAGTGTGTGTTACATTTCATTCACTAGTAGGAGTGAGAAAAACATCACAGGGTTGTGTGAATCGGAGGGTCTGAATTAGGATAGGCAGTGAGTGGCAATGTAGGATGGAGAAAAGCACCGCGGGGTGGTCAGCATGGGGAGGTCAGGGAACATGCAGTGGCAATGTAGGATAGGTTTCTGAAAAACATCGCGTGGTGGTGCGCATTGTACGGGGGTGTGTTACTTTACATTCACTAGTAGGAGTGAGAAAAACATCACGGGGTGGTGCGCATTGTATGGGTGTGTGTTACATTACATTCACTAGTAGGAGTGAGAAAAACATCACGGGGTGGTGTGAATCGGAGGGTCTGAATTAGGATAGGCAGTGAGTGGCAATGTAGGATGGAGAAAAGCACCACGGATGGTCAGCATGGGGAGGTCAGGGAACATGCAGGGGCAATGTAGGATAGGTTTCTGAAAAACATCGCGGGGTGGTGCGCATTGTATGGGTGTGTGTTACATTACATTCACTAGTAGGAGTGAGAAAAACATCACGGGGTGGTGCCCATTTTATGGGTGTGTGTTACATTACATTCACTAGTAGGAGTGAGAAAAAGATCCCGGGGTGGTGCGCATTGTATGCGTGTGTGTTACATTACATTCACTATTAGGAGTGAGAAAAACATCACGGGGTGGTGTGAATCGGAGGGTCTGAATTAGGATACGCAGTGAGTGGCAATGTAGGATGGAGAAAAGCACCACGTGGTGGTCAGCATGGGGAGGTCAGGTAACATGCTGTGGCAATGTAGGATACGTTTCTCAAAAACAACGCGGGGTGGTGTGCATTGTATGGGCGTGTGTTACATTACATTCACTAGTACGAGTGAGAAAAACATCACGGGTTGGTATGAATCGGAGGGTCTGAATTAGGATAGGCAGTGAATGGCAATGTAGGATGGAGAAAAGCACCGCGGGGTGGTCAGCATGGGGAGGTCAGGGAACATGCAGTGGCAATGTAGGATAGGTTTCTGAAAAACATCTCGGGGTGGTGCGCATTGTATGGGGTGTCTTACATTACATTCACTAGTAGGAGTGAGAAAAACATCACGGGGTGGTGCGCATTGTATGGGTGTGTTTTACATTACATTCACTAGTAGGAGTGAGAAAAACATCACGGGGTGGTGCGCATTGTATGGGTGTGTTTTACATTACATTCACTAGTAGGAGTGAGAAAAACATCACGGGGTGGTGTGTATTGTATGGGTGTGTGTTACATTACATTCACTAGTAGGAGTGAGAAAAGCATCACGGTGTGGTGTGAATCGGAGGGTCTGAATTAGGATAGGCAGTGAGTGGCAATGTAGGATGGAGAAAAGCACCGCGGGGTGGTCAGCATGGGGAGGTCAGGGAACATGCAGTGGCAATGTAGGATAGGTTTCTGAAAAACATCGCGGGGTGGTGCGCTTGTATGGGTGTGTGTTACATTACATTCCCTAGTAGGAGTGAGAAAAACATCACGGGGTGGTGCGCATTGTATGGGTGTGTGTTACATTACATTCACTAGTAGGATTGAGAAAAATATCAGGGGGTGGTGCGCATTGTATGGGTGTGTGTTACATTACATTCACTAGTAGGAGTGAGAAAAACATCACGGGGTGGTGTGAATCGGAGGGTCTGAATTAGGATAGGCAGTGAGTGGCAATGTAGGATGGAGAAAAGCACCGTGGGGTGGTCAGCATGGGGAGGTCAGGGAACATGCAGTGGCAATGTAGGATAGGTTTCTGAAAAACATCGCGGGGTGGTGCGCATTGTATGGGGGTGTGTTACATTACATTCACTAGTAGGAGTGAGAAAAACATCACGGGGTGGTGCGCATTGTATGCGTGTGTGTTACATTACATTCACTATTAGGAGTGAGAAAAACATCACGGGGTGGTGTGAATCGGAGGGTCTGAATTAGGATAGGCAGTGAGTGGCAATGTAGGATGGAGAAAAGCACCGCAGGGTGGTCAGCATGGGGAGGTCAGGGAACATGCAGGGGCAATGTAGGATAGGTTTCTGAAAAACATCGCGGGGTGGTGCGCATTGTATGGATGTGTGTTACATTACATTCACTAGTAGGAGTGAGAAAAACATCACGGGGTGGTGCGCATTGTATGGATGTGTGTTACATTACATTCACTAGCAGGAGTGAGAAAAACATCACGTGGTGGTGCGCATTGTATGGGTGTGTGTTACATTACATTCACTAGTAGGAGTGAGAAAAACATCACAGGGTGGTGCGCATTGTATGGGTGTGTGTTAGATTACATTCACTAGTAGGAGTGAGAAAAACAGCACGGGGTGGTGTGAATCGGAGGGTCTGAATTAGGATAGGCAGTGAGTGGCAATGTAGGATGGAGAAAAGCACCGCGGCGTGGTCAGCATTGGGAGGTCAGGGAACATGCAGTGGCAATGAAGGATAGGTTTCTGAAAAACATCGCGGGGTGGTGCGCATTGCATGGGTGTGTGTTACATTACATTCACTAGTAGGAGTGAGAAAAACATCACGGGGTGGTGCGCATTGTATGGGTGTGTGTTACATTACATTCACTAGTAGGAGTGAGAAAAACATCACGGGGTGGTGTGAATCGGAGGGTCTGAATTAGGATAGGCAGTGAGTGGCAATGTAGGATGGAGAAAAGCACCGCGGGGTGGTCAGCATGGGGAGGTCAGGGAACATGCAGTGGCAATGTAGGATAGGTTTCTGAAAAACATCGCGGGGTGGTGCACATTGTATGGGTGTGTGTTACATTACATTCACTAGTAGGAGTGAGAAAAACATCACGGGGTGCTGCGCATTGTATGGGTGTGTGTTACATTACATTCACTAGGAGGAGTGAGAAAAACATCACGCGGTGGTGCGCATTGTATGGGTGTGTGTTACATTACATTCACTAGTAAGAGTGAGAAAAGCATCACGTGGTGGTGTGAATCGGAGGGTCTGAATTAGGATAGGCAGTGAGTGGCAATGTAGGATTGAGAAAAGCACCGCGGGGTGGTCAGCAAGGGGAAGTCAGGGAACATGCAGTGGCAATGTAGGATAGGTTTCTGAAAAACATTGCGGGGTGGTGCGCATTGTATGGGTGTGTGTTACATTACATTCACTAGTAGGAGTGAGAAAAACATCACGGGGTGGTGTGAATCGGAGTGTCTGAATTAGGATAGGCAGTGAGTGGCAATGTAGGATGGAGAAAAGCACCGCGGGGTGGTCAGCATGGGGAGGTCAGGGAACATGCAGTGGCAATGTAGGATAGGTTTCTGAAAAACATCGCGGGGTGGTGCGCATTGTATGGGGGTGTTTTACATTACATTCACTAGTAGGAGTGAGAAAAACATCTCGGGGTGGTGCGCATTGTATGGGTGTGTGTTACATTACATTCACTATTAGGAGTGAGAAAAACATCACGGGGTGGTGTGAATCGGAGGGTCTGAATTAGGATAGGCAGTGAGTGGCAATGTAGGATGGAGAAAAGCACCGCTGGGTGGTCAGCATGGGGAGGTCAGGGAACATGCAGGGGCAATGTAGGATAGGTTTCTGAAAAACATCGCGGGGTGGTGCGCATTGTATGGATGTGTGTTACATTACATTCACTAGTAGGAGTGAGAAAAACATCACGGGGTGGTGCGCATTGTATGGATGTGTGTTACATTACATTCACTAGCAGGAGTGAGAAAAACATCACGTGGTGGTGCGCATTGTATGGGTGTGTGTTACATTACATTCACTAGTAGGAGTGAGAAAAACATCAAGGGGTGTTGCGCATTGTATGGGTGTGTGTTAGATTACATTCACTAGTAGGAGTGAGAAAAACAGCACGGGGTGGTGTGAATCGGAGGGTCTGAATTAGGATAGGCAGTGAGTGGCAATGTAGGATGGAGAAAAGCACCGCGGCGTGGTCAGCATTGGGAGGTCAGGGAACATGCAGTGGCAATGAAGGATAGGTTTCTGAAAAACATCGCGGGGTGGTGCGCATTGTATGGGTGTGTGTTACATTACATTCACTAGTAGGAGTGAGAAAAACATCACGGGGTGGTGCGCATTGTATGGGTGTGTGTTACATTACATTCACTAGTAGGAGTGAGAAAAACATCACGGGGTGGTGTGAATCGGAGGGTCTGAATTAGGATAGGCAGTGAATGGCAATGTAGGATGGAGAAAAGCACCGCGGGGTGGTCAGCATGGGGAGGTCAGGGAACATGCAGTGGCAATGTAGGATAGGTTTCTGAAAAACATCTCGGGGTGGTGCGCATTGTATGGGTGTGTGTTACATTACATTCACTAGTAGGAGTGAGAAAAACATCACGGGGTGGTGCGCATTGTATGGGTGTGTGTTACATTACATTCACAAGTAGGAGTGAGAAATACATCACGGGGTGGTGCGCATTGTATGGGTGTGTTTTACATTACATTCACTAGTAGGAGTGAGAAAAACATCACGGGGTGGTGTGCATTGTATGGGTGTGTGTTACATTACATTCACTAGTAGGAGTGAGAAAAGCATCACGGTGTGGTGTGAATCGGAGGGTCTGAATTAGGATAGGCAGTGAGTGGCAATGTAGGATGGAGAAAAGCACCGCGGGGTTGTCAGCATGGGGAGGTCAGGGAACATGCAGTGGCAAGGTAGGATAGGTTTCTGAAAATCATCGCGGGGTGGTGCGCTTGTATGGGTGTGTGTTACGTTACATTCCCTAGTAGGAGTGAGAAAAACATCACGGGGTGGTGCGCATTGTATGGGTGTGTGTTACATTACATTCACTAGTAGGATTGAGAAAAATATCAGGGGGTGGTGCGCATTGTATGGGTGTGTGTTACATTACATTCACTAGTAGGAGTGAGAAAAACATCACGGGGTGGTGTGAATCGGAGGGTCTGAATTAGGATAGGCAGTGAGTGGCAATGTAGGATGGAGAAAAGCACCGCGGGGTGGTCAGCATGGGGAGGTCAGGGAACATGCAGTGGCAATGTAGGATAGGTTTCTAAAAAACATCGCGGGGTGGTGCGCATTGTATGGGGGTGTGTTACATTACATTCACTAGTAGGAGTGAGAAAAACATCACGGGGTGGTGCGCATTGTATGGGTGTGTGTTACATTACATTCACTATTAGGAGTGAGAAAAACATCACGGGGTGGTGTGAATCGGAGGGTCTCAATTAGGATAGGCAGTGAGTGGCAATGTAGGATGGAGAAAAGCACCGCAGGGTGGTCAGCATGGGGAGGTCAAGGAACATGCAGGGGCAATGTAGGATAGGTTTCTGAAAAACATTGCGGGGTGGTGCGCATTGTATGGATGTGTGTTACATTACATTCACTAGTAGTAGTGAGAAAAACATCACGGGGTGGTGCGCATTGTATGGATGTGTGTTACATTACATTCACTAGCAGGAGTGAGAAAAACATCACGTGGTGGTGCGCATTGTATGGGTGCGTGTTACATTGCATTCACTATTAGGAGTGAGAAAAACATCACGGGGTGGTGTGAATCGGAGGGTCTGAATTAGGATAGGCAGTGAGTGGCAATGTAGGATGGAGAAAAGCACCGCAGGGTGGTCAGCATGGGGAGGTCAGGGAACATGCAGGGGCAATGTAGGATAGGTTTCTGAAAAACATCGCGGGGTGGTGCGCATTGTATGGATGTGTGTTACATTACATTCACTAGTAGGAGTGAGAAAAACATCACGGGTTGGTGCGCATTGTATGGATGTGTGTTACATTACATTCACTAGCAGGAGTGAGAAAAACATCACGTGGTGGTGCGCATTGTATGGGTGTGTGTTACATTACATTCACTAGTAGGAGTGAGAAAAACATCACAGGGTGGTGCGCATTGTATGGGTGTGTGTTAGATTACATTCACTAGTAGGAGTGAGAAAAACAGCACGGGGTGGTGTGAATCGGAGGGTCTGAATTAGGATAGGCAGTGAGTGGCAATGTAGGATGGAGAAAAGCACCGCGGCGTGGTCAGCATTGGGAGATCAGGGAACATGCAGTGGCAATGAAGGATAGGTTTCTGAAAAACATCGCGGGGTGGTGCGCATTGCATGGGTGTGTGTTACATTACATTCACTAGTAGGAGTGAGAAAAACATCACGGGGTGGTGCGCATTGTATGGGTGTGTGTTACATTACATTCACTAGTAGGAGTGAGAAAAACATCACGGGGTGGTGTGAATCGGAGGGTCTGAATTAGGATAGGCAGTGAGTGGCAATGTAGGATGGAGAAAAGTACCGCGGGGTGGTCAGCATGGGGAGGTCAGGGAACATGCAGTGGCAATGTAGGATAGGTTTCTGAAAAACATCGCGGGGTGGTGCACATTGTATGGGTGTGTGTTACATTACATTCACTAGTAGGAGTGAGAAAAACATCACGGGGTGCTGCGCATTGTATGGGTGTGTGTTACATTACATTCACTAGGAGGAGTGAGAAAAACATCACGCGGTGGTGCGCATTGTATGGGTGTGTGTTACATTACATTCACTAGTAAGAGTGAGAAAAGCATCACGTGGTGGTGTGAATCGGAGGGTCTGAATTAGGATAGGCAGTGAGTGGCAATGTAGGATTGAGAAAAGCACCGCGGGGTGGTCAGCAAGGGGAAGTCAGGGAACATGCAGTGGCAATGTAGGATAGGTTTCTGAAAAACATTGCGGGGTGGTGCGCATTGTATGGGTGTGTGTTACATTACATTCACTAGTAGGAGTGAGAAAAACATCACGGGGTGGTGTGAATCGGAGTGTCTGAATTAGGATAGGCAGTGAGTGGCAATGTAGGATGGAGAAAAGCACCGCGGGGTGGTCAGCATGGGGAGGTCAGGGAACATGCAGTGGCAATGTAGGATAGGTTTCTGAAAAACATCGCGGGGTGGTGCGCATTGTATGGGGGTGTTTTACATTACATTCACTAGTAGGAGTGAGAAAAACATCTCGGGGTGGTGCGCATTGTATGGGTGTGTGTTACATTACATTCACTATTAGGAGTGAGAAAAACATCACGGGGTGGTGTGAATCGGAGGGTCTGAATTAGGATAGGCAGTGAGTGGCAATGTAGGATGGAGAAAAGCACCGCTGGGTGGTCAGCATGGGGAGGTCAGGGAACATGCAGGGGCAATGTAGGATAGGTTTCTGAAAAACATCGCGGGGTGGTGCGCATTGTATGGATGTGTGTTACATTACATTCACTAGTAGGAGTGAGAAAAACATCACGGGGTGGTGCGCATTGTATGGATGTGTGTTACATTACATTCACTAGCAGGAGTGAGAAAAACATCACGTGGTGGTGCGCATTGTATGGGTGTGTGTTACATTACATTCACTAGTAGGAGTGAGAAAAACATCAAGGGGTGTTGCGCATTGTATGGGTGTGTGTTAGATTACATTCACTAGTAGGAGTGAGAAAAACAGCACGGGGTGGTGTGAATCGGAGGGTCTGAATTAGGATAGGCAGTGAGTGGCAATGTAGGATGGAGAAAAGCACCGCGGCGTGGTCAGCATTGGGAGGTCAGGGAACATGCAGTGGCAATGAAGGATAGGTTTCTGAAAAACATCGCGGGGTGGTGCGCATTGTATGGGTGTGTGTTACATTACATTCACTAGTAGGAGTGAGAAAAACATCACGGGGTGGTGCGCATTGTATGGGTGTATGTTACATTACATTCACTAGTAGGAGTGAGAAAAACATCACGGGGTGGTGTGAATCGGAGGGTCTGAATTAGGATAGGCAGTGAATGGCAATGTAGGATGGAGAAAAGCACCGCGGGGTGGTCAGCATGGGGAGGTCAGGGAACATGCAGTGGCAATGTAGGATAGGTTTCTGAAAAACATCTCGGGGTGGTGCGCATTGTATGGGTGTGTGTTACATTACATTCACTAGTAGGAGTGAGAAAAACATCACGGGGTGGTGCGCATTGTATGGGTGTGTGTTACATTACATTCACAAGTAGGAGTGAGAAATACATCACGGGGTGGTGCGCATTGTATGGGTGTGTTTTACATTACATTCACTAGTAGGAGTGAGAAAAACATCACGGGGTGGTGTGCATTTTATGGGTGTGTGTTACATTACATTCACTAGTAGGAGTGAGAAAAGCATCACGGTGTGGTGTGAATCGGAGGGTCTGAATTAGGATAGGCAGTGAGTGGCAATGTAGGATGGAGAAAAGCACCGCGGGGTTGTCAGCATGGGGAGGTCAGGGAACATGCAGTGGCAAGGTAGGATAGGTTTCTGAAAAACATCGCGGGGTGGTGCGCTTGTATGGGTGTGTGTTACGTTACATTCCCTAGTAGGAGTGAGAAAAACATCACGGGGTGGTGCGCATTGTATGGGTGTGTGTTACATTACATTCACTAGTAGGATTGAGAAAAATATCAGGGGGTGGTGCGCATTGTATGGGTGTGTGTTACATTACATTCACTAGTAGGAGTGAGAAAAACATCACGGGGTGGTGTGAATCGGAGGGTCTGAATTAGGATAGGCAGTGAGTGGCAATGTAGGATGGAGAAAAGCACCGCGGGGTGGTCAGCATGGGGAGGTCAGGGAACATGCAGTGGCAATGTAGGATAGGTTTCTAAAAAACATCGCGGGGTGGTGCGCATTGTATGGGGGTGTGTTACATTACATTCACTAGTAGGAGTGAGAAAAACATCACGGGGTGGTGCGCATTGTATGGGTGTGTGTTACATTACATTCACTATTAGGAGTGAGAAAAACATCACGGGGTGGTGTGAATCGCAGGGTCTCAATTAGGATAGGCAGTGAGTGGCAATGTAGGATGGAGAAAAGCACCGCAGGGTGGTCAGCATGGGGAGGTCAGGGAACATGCAGGGGCAATGTAGGATAGGTTTCTGAAAAACATCGCGGGGTGGTGCGCATTGTATGGATGTGTGTTACATTACATTCACTAGTAGTAGTGAGAAAAACATCACGGGGTGGTGCGCATTGTATGGATGTGTGTTACATTACATTCACTAGCAGGAGTGAGAAAAACATCACGTGGTGGTGCGCATTGTATGGGTGCGTGTTACATTGCATTCACTAGTAGGAGTGAGAAAAACATCACGGGGTGGTGCGCATTGTATGGGTGTGTGTTAGATTACATTCACTAGTAGGAGTGAGAAAAACAGCACGGGGTGGTGTGAATCGGAGGGTCTGAATTAGGATAGGCAGTGAGTGGCAATGTAGGATGCAGAAAAGCACCGCGGCGTGGTCAGCATTGGGAGGTCAGGGAACATGCAGTGGCAATGAAGGATAGGTTTCTGAAAAACATCGCTGGGTGGTGCGCATTGTATGGGTGTGTGTTACATTACATTCACTAGTAGGAGTGAGAAAAACATCACGGGGTGGTGTGAATCGGAGGGTCTGAATTAGGATAGGCAGTGAGTGGCAATGTAGGATGGAGAAAAGCACCGCGGGGTGGTCAGCATGGGGAGGTCAGGGAACATGCAGTGGCAATGTAGGATAGGTTTCTGAAAAACATCGCGGGGTGGTGCACATTGTATGGGTGTGTGTTACATTACATTCACTAGTAGGAGTGAGAAAAACATCACGGGGTGCTGCGCATTGTATGGGTGTGTGTTACATTACATTCACTAGTAGGAGTGAGAAAAACATCACGCGGTGGTGCGCATTGTATGGGTGTGTGTTACATTACATTCACTAGTAGGAGTGAGAAAAGCATCACGTGGTGGTGTGAATCGGAGGGTCTGAATTAGGATAGGCAGTGAGTGGCAATGTAGGATTGAGAAAAGCACCGCGGGGTGGTCAGCAAGGGGAAGTCAGGGAACATGCAGTGGCAATGTAGGATAGGTTTCTGAAAAACATTGCGGGGTGGTGCGCATTGTATGGGTGTGTGTTACATTACATTCACTAGTAGGAGTGAGAAAAACATCACGGGGTGGTGTGAATCGGAGGGTCTGAATTAGGATAGGCAGTGAGTGGCAATGTAGGATGGAGAAAAGCACCGCAGGGTGGTCAGCATGGGGAGGTCAGGGAACATGCAGGGGCAATGTAGGATAGGTTTCTGAAAATCATCGCGTGGTGGTGCGCATTGTATGGATGTGTGTTACATTACATTCACTAGTAGGAGTGAGAAAAACATCACGGGGTGGTGCGCAATGTATGGGTGTGTGTTACATTACATTCACTAGTAGGAGTGAGAAAAACATCACGGGGTGGTGCGCATTGTATTGGTGTGTGTTACATTACATTCACTAGTAGGAGTGAGAAAAACATCACGGTGTGGTGCGCATTGTATGGCTGTGTGTTACATTACATTGACTAGTAGGAGTGAGAAATACATCACGGGGTGGTGCGCATTGTATGGGTGTGTGTTACATTTCATTCACTAGTAGGAGTGAGAAAAATATCACAGGGTTGTGTGAATCAGAGGGTCTGAATTAGGATAGGCAGTGAGTGGCAATGTAGGATGGAGAAAAGCACCGCGGGGTGGTCAGCATGGGGAGGTCAGGGAACATGCAGTGGCAATGTAGGATAGGTTTCTGAAAAACATCGCGTGGTGGTGCGCATTGTATGGGGGTGTGTTACATTACATTCACTAGTAGGAGTGAGAAAAACATCACGGGGTGGTGCGCATTGTATGGGTGTGTGTTA